>NC_064615.1:820615074-821919657 GCF_023898315.1 Schistocerca nitens
CAGTCTTCTGAGCGGTTCCCCTATGCTAACCTCTTCATCATTGTTACTGAAGGATGAATTACGGATAAAAAAACGAGCTAAAGAAAGTAATTATATTCTGACTTTTAATATAACTCTTTTGATACTTCTGTTATCTGTTGGCCGTCACTCTTAGAAAAAGAGAAGGAGATACTTTACTGAAAAGCGGAGAAAGCGCTTAAGTGAACTTTCTTAACAGATCAGAACTGTCGGTCCCCTCTGGAGGATTAATGGAAAGTACTGAGACAATTTCTTCGGAATCAGTCTTCACAGAGACGAGATCGGCTCTGCCAACTTATTCGTCGGATATTCATAACGAGTGGGGATAGGGGGATAGAAAAATCGCATTCCAGTGAAACATTTTCCGTAGTTACCTATGCTTAGCGCTCCAGTTGACAGCACACTATTAAAATGCCTTGAAAAACATTGCTTCACCTGTGCTTGACTTTTTAGTTTGCGACTAATTAAATAACAAAATACTGTTGATACGGTATGAAAAAGGTAACGATTAGTACCGGCATTTAACGCTGCTTACACCATAAAAGCGTGTCCCCTTTGTGACTAATGTATCCGTTTCTGACAACAGCGCGCTGCAGCTTTTTATTCTTAAACAGCATATACCATGATGAAAATGACCGCTTCAGCTGTAAGATAATAAGATAAATATTTTTTTTATGATCCAACTAATGTCGCAGTGATAGAACCATATGTGTATGTAAATAAGATCAAACGTGTAAACATTTTGTTTCGGTTAAAATGTAGATGAACTTTATACAAAACTATTTAGGAAGATTATGTACTTATATTTATTTGATAATTTATTTCAAACGATAACCAGTTAATGACCCATCAGTCTTCTTGCAATTGCTATAAAAATGTTCAACCAACAAGAGGTCTGTAGTCCAATACAAAATACGGCAAAATGCAGCGATCAACATCTCCATACAGGAAATCTGGAATAAAGATAAAGTGGTAAAGCAGATGGACCGTAGAAGTATAAAACAAATGATGTCTAGGTGATGAAACCTAAGTTTACCTGGGAAGTAACATAAGTCTCATAAACCAGAGCGTGTATGATTGTACGATAGGTAACTAAAGTCCTGTTTACTCGAAAATAGACCATTATTAAATAAAATAAGGTATGGAGAAAGGGAAGATTAAAGTTTTATATAGAAATACCAAAGGCGACACATCATTGTTACAACATGAGGCACACAGTGATATCTAGACGAACTCAGCTGGACCAACGACGGCGCCGATAAAGAAACGGGCGCATGCGCCTCAGAACGTGTGCAGCGAGAGGCGACATAAACAGTGACAGAGAAATTTATGTAGCATCTCTACAAGTAATTTTACTTGTGAAAGTTGGAAGAACTTACGCTACAATTCCTCTTGTATTTTCAAAACAAAAGAGCAACCATGCCTACTGGAACAGAACTGTAAAATGAAAGGAATTATACAGGGCTTCATTAATAAACTTCTTTAAGAATCGGAAATAAATGAATAGTGATGCATGAATCTCATAATGATAAACAATTGTAGAGGTCAAGCACGGAATTGTAATTTCAGGGTAGGATAGCAAACAACTGCACGTAAAAATGGGTTAAAATAGGAAATAGGCTATATGTGCTACCTGAAGAGGTCTTTTGGTTATTGTAGATTCCTTGGAAACGTTCTGCTTGTGGCGATAAATTTTAGGAGCTGATAACTGAAAGTAAGATGATTTAAGTAAGTGATATGTGCTGAACATTCTTTATAAGCGCTAAATTTCACAAAAAATTTTCTTTAGTGATAAGAAAGCGAAAACTGTTATTTGCGTAGGTTATAGGGGTAACTTTGTAACAATGCGTATGCCTACATAAACAAATATGACGACTGAGAGTGCAGAGATTATTGAAAACAAGTAGCAGTAATGCAATTAGGAACATTTATAAATGATTTAGTAAAACAGACAAAAGTTTTATATCGCATTATTACTTTGTTTCTGAATATAGCATACAGTTATTCAGAATATTGTATTAAATATGCCATGCTCATGACTGTTTTTTCTAATACCGCTGAACTTGAACAGAAGTTTTATACGTTTTATTGGCTGTGATCGAGCAAACGCACGTTATTTAATTACAGAACGTATATACAGCCACTTCGGTTGCATAAAATTTTGTCAGTTGACCACGGTTTAGATTGCACTAGGGCAATCTTCATCAGAATAAAATGACTCTGAGCACTATGGGACTTAATATCTGAAGTCATCAGTCACCTAGAACTTAGAACTACTTAAACCTAGCTAACCGAAGGACATCATGCACATCCATGTCCGAGGCAGGATTCGAACCTGCGAGCGTAGCAGTCGCGCGGTTCCAGACTGTAGCGCCTAGAACCGCTCGGCCACGTCGGCCGGCTTCATCAGAATAAATACTTGCATGGAGTACATGTAATCACACCATGGTTATGTTTGACGAGGGCACTTTTGCTCAGAAGTTTTAAACCATGGTGTGATTTCATGCACTCCGTGTAACTTTTTATTCTGATGGAGTTTGCCCTAGTGCAAACGAAACCGTATTCAATTGACAAAATTTTATGCAACCGAAGTGACTGTATATACGTTCTGTAATTGAATGGAAGTGGCTCCGCTGAACAGGTCCATCCCTCGTGGTCTCGCGGTAGCGTTCTCGCTTCCCGAGCACGGGGTCCCGGGTTCGATTCCCGGCGGGGTCAGGAATTTTTCCTGCCTCGAGATGACTGGGTGTTGTTGTGTCGTCTTCATCATCATCATTCATCTCCATTACGGTCGGAGGAAGGCCACGGCAAACCACCTCCATTAGGACCTGGCCTAGTAAGGCGGTGCGGGTCTCCCGCATCGTTCCCCTACGCTCTGTAAAGAAGCATGGGACTTCATTTCACATTTTACGCTGAACAGATCTGTAAATAAGTGTGTAAATTTTTTTAAATGGCTCTTTTCGTTTTTATTTTGTTACAATGAGGATACACCTATAATTATTTGGATTTTGAGAAATTTAGAAAAATAAATCTCACCAAATTGGCGAACGTTGTGACGATGGTTTTTCCGTGTACTGATGAAACAAAACTCATAAAACTATGCAAATCTGCAACAAAGTTATAACTGTAAGTCATAAAGAATGTCTACAGTCGGATTAAAATCACTTGATTCTTGACGTCAGTCGCCACTTCAGTATTGTGACATCGAGTACCAGCTACCGTTCGATTATAGGCGACACGCAAATACAGAGGGTCGCATTACAAATGTTGTAAATGCATAACGCAGAGCAATGTTTGAAGCCGACGGAGGTATGTTGGAAATGCAAAATTCTTTGTCGACAGCTGTTTGTAAGTGAGCAACAAATGAACTGCTGCAGCCCTAAATTTAAACTCATATCCTAAGCTAAAGGCAGTCTCGTGATGTGTAACGAATCCGATAAAATGGCAGTAAACTATCTGCGGCAAAACTAAAATCACGATCGCTTTGTTCACGGCGATTAAAGCAAACGGTAAACAGAAAAAATTCAGTTTCAGCGCTAAAAGCAAATTGTAATTTCTCTCTGTCGTTGATTACCTGCGTCTATCCTCACATTGGCCAAACGAGCCGTTGCGTTACCAATTGATAAGCGGTCCTCGTTGGCATTTCCTTGCACATTTTAGGCGACACACGCAGGGTCCAAACGAAAAAGGAATGATAGGAAGGAAAATAAGAGCAGATCTAAAAGTCAATACGATTATGAAAGTACACTGCAGAGTATTAGAAATAAAAAATACATTTAAACCAAATAGCTCAATGAAAACAATAATCAAATTTAGAAGTAAAAACTTTCAATAGATTTGGCGAAATCCGGACCTAGGATGTTCTACACGCCACGTTTACACGCTAATCATCGCGCTATGCCACAATATTAAGTTACGCAGTAATTCTGGTAAGTGTGGTGACACATTCTCAAAGGTGATTTGCATCCGTCAAAAATTCGGCTTCACGCAGTCTCGTGCGAAGTTGTCTAATGTAAGCCGATCTCGGTATATGTGACGCTGAATCGCTTGTAGTGCAGAACTGGAAGTATCCAGTAGTGTTTGCTTAGTGCTGTATATGAAACTTATGAACTTCATTAGCATTGTTGTGTGTGTGTGTGTGTGTGTGTGTGTGTGTATGTCATCTTTGGTGTGGTTATCATGTATGATGAAATACGGAATAAAAGTACGCATAATTTGGGATCCAAACATATCAAGAAAGAAAGTCGGACAAGGAATTTGCAGTAAACTGACAATCTGTTGTGGCACTTGGCAACGGCGAGCAGTTCGGGGGGTGACACTGAGCGCAATAATTGGAGGAAACAAGCGCCAACGCGCGAACTGTCAACTATCAAGCAATTTTAATCGGACTGTAGTTCAGCACATCGTTTTCACAGATGAATTTAAGACCACTTTCCCTGTCTGACACTTCACGTCACAATGTTTTTCTGAGATGGCTGAGGAGCCGGGGGGGGGGGGGGGACGTAGAGGGATAAAGGGTGTTTGAGGGGTGCTGAGTGCTATAGGAGGAGCGATTTTGTTTCTCTAGTAATGAGTCATATTTTTACCCTAAAGTGCGTACATCTATACATCTGTTAGGTTCAAATGGCTCTGAGCACTATGGGACTTAACATCTGTGGTCATCAGTCCCCTAGAACTTAGAACTTTAATTAAACCTAACTAACCTAAGGACATCACAAACATCCATTACCGAGGCAGGATTCGAACCTGCGACCGTAGCAGTCGCGCGGTTCCGGACTGAGCGCCTGGAACCGCTAGACCACCGCGGCCGGCATACATCTGTTAGCCCTCTATCCTTAAAAAAAAAAAAAGAAATGAATTATTTACAAACTTCGTCCCTTTCTATACGAAATATTGTCCTTGATGCCAGTACCTCAATGGAATCGGTTTAAAAATTTTCTCTAACTGTCACTGTACTCTTTTTATGAATTCGTTTAAAACTACATGTCCTTAAGATATTTGTGATGGTGCCAGGATGCTTTCATTTACTAACGAACATCAGTAAATTTCACAAGCTGCGACATCGTCGCGAATAAAACATTGACCCGTAATATGCAATCAGTTTCCTTTACTTTACGTCTATGGTCACAAACTTAAATAAGTTTCTTAATAATAAACTTACATCAGTTTACACGTTCGATAATTATTTTGGGGTCAAAACAGTACTGAGCTGGCAAACACAATTAAGGATATACATATACCAAATAATGCGACATTAGCATCCTTGGATGTAAAAAATCTTTACTGTAATGTCCCAGTTAAACAAACTACTAACATTATTAGACGTAATCTCCTCTCCCGCAACAAGATTAGTATTGCAGAGTGTACAGAACTAATTGAATTTCTAGATTTTGTCTTAGCTTACAATTTTTTTTACCTTCAATGACGAAATTTATTATCAAAAAGACGGGTTTTGGATGGGAAATAGCCTAGCTGGCACTTTAGCAGACATTTTTAACAATGATTTAGAATGTATTTTTTTTGCCAAGTATCCACAACTAAAAGATAAAACGATTTTTTACAAAGGGTATGTCTTTGACATTTTATTGTTCATTGAAGGTGACACCAGTGAGGTCAACACATTTGCCCAAGCAATAGGTAGCATGCACCCAAACATAACCTTTACCTCTGAAATAGAAGAAGATGGCTTCACTAACTACCTTGACCTTACTGTTAGGAGAGTTAATAGCAAAATAAGTTTTCTATCTTTAGAAAACCAATTTGTACAGATAGTTTCATCAATACCAGTTCATGCCATCCTCTCCGATACAGAAAAGCTTCACTTCCATGGTTCACCGGCTCCTTCATCTAGCTTTGGACGAAAACGGAGTACATAAAGAACTTAGCATTTTGAAGCAGATTGCGGTAGCTAACGGCTTTTCTGTAAATGGCGTCACACGCCGCTACAGAAGACTAAATAAACGTTTAACAAACAGCAGGTACACACACACCCACAAACAAAATAGGGCCGACAAAGATAGAATGAAAACTATTCCGATGAAATTTAACGGCAAAATGTCCCTTCAAATAGAGAAATGCTTTAAAAAGTCTGATGTTAGACGTGGCTTTCAGGTTAACAACACCCTAAAACTGCAAATAAAACATAAACTGAAAGGAAAGTATGACAAATTTGATGGCTCTGGAGTATACAGGATTGGCTGCAGTAACTGTGACAAATATTATATTGTCTCTTTTAAATTAAGGTTTAAAGAACACTCACAGCCACGGAACAAAACTGCTTTGGAACAGGATTTATCTAAAACTTGTCATTCCATAGTGAGAATCGTATGCGTATTCTTCACAGAGTGGAAAAAGGCCGTGCTCTTAATTTGTTAGAGGAGCTTGAAATTTATAAAACAAAAATAAAGAACCAACAAAACTTCTTAACTGGCAAAGTGACTTTGTGTCCAATGCCTACTTTGCTTTATTAAACAACGTTTTACTCTAATCGCTCACGCCTCTGTTATACGGGGTGTTACAAAAAGGTATGGCCAAACTTTCAGGAAACATTCCTCACACACAAATAAAGAAAAGATGTTATGTGGACATGTGTCCGGAAACGCTTATTTTCCATGTTAGAGCTCATTTTAGTTTCTTCCACCTACGCTCAATGGAGCACGTTATCATGATTTCATACGGGATACTCTACCTGTGCTGCTAGAACATGTGCCCTTACAAGTACGACACAACATGTGGTTCATGCACGATGGAGCTCCTGCAGATTTCAGTCGAAGTGTTCGTACGCTTCTCAACAACAGATTCGGTGACCGATGGATTGGTAGAGGCGGACCAATTCCATGGCCTCCACGGTCTCCTGACCTCAACGCTCTTGACTTTCATTGATGTGAGCATTTGAAAGCTCTTGTCTACGCAACCCCGGTACCAAATGTAGACACTCTGTGATACAATACGCCATTCTCCAGGGCTGCATCAGCGCATCAGGGATTCCATGCGACGGAGGGTGGATGCATGTATCCTCGCTAACGGAGGACATTTTGAACATTTCCTGTAACAAAGTGTTTGAAGTCACGCTGGTACGTTCTGTTGCTGTGTGTTTCCATTCCATGATTAATGTGATTTGAAGAGAAGTAACAAAATGAGCTCTAACATGGAAAGTAAGCGTTTCCGGACACATGTCCACATAACATATTTTCTTTCTTTGTGTGTGAGGAATGTTCCCTGAAAGTTTGGCCGTACCTTTTTGTAACACCCTGTATATATAGTGTGTTGATAATTTCATCTAGTATACAGTGCCTCACATATTTACTTCGTTTTCGTACGTTTTACTCATGACTCTAGTATGTCCTTGTTCCTTCTCTATTCATTTCATAGACTGCATTAACCAGATAATGTGGGTCATCCACTATTACGGACTCTTATCATTCTTTTCTTGCAACGGAGTGCCGCTGGGTACGGGGGCCCCCCTGGCGGTCCAACCACTTCCCGCCTGTGCGGAATTCTGGCGTAAGCGTCAACAGAGGGCGCAGATTATGTGCAGCACTATGTTTTCTTTCATTTGTGGCTTCTTTAGCGATTTGTTTTATGGTTGTTTAATACTATCCGGTGCACTATCAAAGGTGTTTAATATTTATGTCATTATCTAGAATATTGGCAGTAGAGCATATGTCATCTGCTGTTTCTTAACTCTTCCTCTTTTTAACAATCTTACTTTTGGCGTGTTCTTTTTATTGCTTTTTATTACTGTAATGCCTTTTATACGTTATAAGCTCATGACAGACTTCAACTATTGTATTTATTTTCGCTGATCAATTAATTATTGAAAACTAGTATATGCCGACATAAGCGACATCTGGTGAACTTACAAAACAAACATCTTGTGGCTACTGTACGGCAGCTTGTTTTGAACAGTGGTGCTGCTGACAACATGACTCGTACGTATGATGTTATTCATATATATTTGACGATGCTTGTGCTGATTCTGCATTTAATATTCGACGATGCCACTATGGCTGCAGTACATTAGGACTTCGTTTTTATGAAACAGGTATGCCTCTTCATACTTAAAGCGCACACATGTATATATTGTCAGTAGTACTTTTCATTATGGTCGATGTATTGTTTTTAAGCTGTAGACAACCTGCGAGTGTATTTATGTTTTTCCCATTTTTGCTGCAGATCTGATGATGGTCATTATAGACCGAAACCGGTAATCTGTTAGCAAAACGTTTGTGACCATAGACGTAAAGCAAAGGTTCAAATGGTTCAAATGGTTCAAATGGCTCTGAGCACTATGGGACTAAACTTCTGGGGTCATCAGTCCCCTAGAACTTAGAACTACTTTAAACCTAACTAACCTAAGGACATCACACACATCCATGCCCGAGGCAGGATTCGAACCTGCGACCGTAGCGGTCGCGCGGTTCGAGACTGTAGCGCCTAGAACCGCTCGGCCACCCCGGCCGGCGTAAAGCAAAGGAAACTTATCAGTAAATTTATTGCAACCAAATCTAGCTACTACAGAAGATGTGGATGTATTCCTCTTATGGCCAAAGTCGTTTGCGAGATCTTAAATAGTCCGATGAGAAACTGTAGTGTAGAAGCGACCAGGAAACGTGCTATCGATATTCAGGTTAAATTGAAGGATTGCTTGGGGCTGTAGGCTATGGGAAATTTATTTTGGAAGAGGACATTTGCTACTCTGGCGCCATTACTTGGTTAGGGTTTTGTAAGTTAGTGGTAAAGAAGCGAATATCTTCTGCAGTTGGACAGGAGATATTATGAATGTATACAAAATTGAGCACAGGGGATTTCACCTTAAATTGACGGGTAATTGTGTGGGGCAAGAAGGTACAGGTTGTGGAGATGCGTACAGATTGAAGGTGGGATACCGTTTAGACAGATTGCTGGTATTTATCCAGTGATAGGTGGTTGAGTTTCTGTACTTTCGTGTTGCGTCAATGCTTTGTGTCAGATTGGTCAACAGAGTTCAGACGGTCAGTTACATGAAAAACCTCCATCTATTAAAGAAAGTGAGACGATGTGCCTTTTCTCCGAAACATGTACGAGGGACATTTCGAAAGTACGTTCAAATGGTTCAAATGGCTCTCAGCACTATGGGACTTAACATCTCAGGTCATCAGTCCCCTAGAACTTAGAACTACTTAAACCTAACTAACCTGAGGACATCACACAAGTCCATGCCTGAGGCAGGATTCGAACCTGCGAATGGAGCGGTCGCGCGGTTCCGGACTGAAGCGCCTATAATCGCTCGGCCACCGCAGCCGGCTCGAAAGTACGTTTTGTCATTGTTTTTCACACTGGATCTCTATCGCCGAAAACAAAAACATTGTGGCATCATGAACTACACACCTTTCACAATTTGTCGACGTAGTAGCCACCGACATTGGGACATCTATCGTAGAGTACAATCAGTTTGAAGCAACCAGCCTGGTAAAACTCGGTGCGCTGCGATGCAAGTAATTGTCCTGGTCCACCTCAGCATCGGTTTGGAAGTGGCGTCCCGCGAGAGCGGCTTTCAATGCAGGAAACAGGTGGAAGACCGCTGCGGCAAGATTTGGGCTGCAGGTCGTGTGATCCAATCCCTCCCATCTGTAGTGACGAATCTGATCCTGTGTGAGACTTGCTGTGTATTGTTTTGCGCTGTTGTCCAAGAGCCCTGGTCTCTTCCGTCCAATGACGCGCGTGAGTGTGGTGAGGGTGTCGGTGCACGCCCGTCTGATATCGTGATGTGTACTCGAATAACCTGGGGCACGCCGGTCTGCTGGCGCTCTCTTCTTCGGCGCTCTGCGCATGCGTCATTCCTCCTCCGCTCACGCCTCTTCCGTTGTTGAACTAGCAACGTGTGTGGATTCATATGACGTTTGTTTGGGTTACTTCGTGTACCATCTTCCTTTTCAAAAACAATCACGAAATTTATTTTCGGAAGGCCCTCGTACAGTACTGGAGGTAAAGACAGGTTTGCCGGGTACACCGTTGGCCATTAGAATTGTACCATCAGGAACAGTAACAGATAATGAAATTTCGTTTATTGTGCGTATATAGTGCGATAGGAATAATGACGTTTTGATTATCATCTCGAGCAAGTAAATTTAGGTATTCAATTTTTTTTCGGGTTTACAGATACTTATCTGGTACATAATGAAATCGAACACCCAATGCCGCAGCACGCCGCTGGAGAACTCAATATGGGGCAGTCCACTTTATCCTTGGACTGTGCTACGGTAATGCGGCGCGGGGACTCTGGTTCAAATGGCTCTGAGCACTATGGGACTCAACTGCTGTGGTCATCAGTCCCCTAGAACTTAGAACTACTTAAACCTAACTAACCTAAGGACATCACACACATCCATGCCCGAGGCAGGATTCGAACCTGCGACCGTAGCAGTCGTACGGTTCCGGACTGCGCGCCTAGAACCGCGAGACCACCGCGGCCGGCCGCGGGGACTCTTACCGAGACTACAGACACGTACTTACAAAAATAGTGGATAGACAATAATAAGAAACATGTACCTTTATGTTTTCGAGGTAACAATTAATCTTCGTTTAGTATAAAGATGATCAAATCTGTAGGTGATTTGGGGACTTATAGGGCGCGAAATTTAGTCCGCAGAAGTGCCACCTAGGGGAGCAAGAACTCACGTGAGCATCGAGTCGAACTAAACTTGCATAAAGCATGTGGGTACGTCATTCCATGTTCTGTGGCAGATTTCATCAACCTTACAAGGGGAGGTCACGACATTCGGGTCGCGGGTTAACGCCTAATAGCCCGTTAGGACAATATACTGTGCAAGTAGTAAGGCGTCCTCCTTAGGCGATTTCGAGAAAATTGCAAGACAAGTTTCACGCGCCAGAATGTCCGGTTCGTTGTGATCCACAGCACGAGCTGACGGCGGTCATATGGTTAGCGTTCGATCTCCGTAATCGGCGAATTCTTGCATTTAGTCACGTTCATGTTTTTTTTCAGTTTATATTTCTCTTTCAATACTATTCATTTTATTACGTACAATTCACAATTAAAGGTAATATAATGAGAAGACAAGTGTATTTCCACGAATTTTTATTGAATTTTCAATGTTACTTCACTCCTCCTTATTTTTTATTATTACAACAAATATCATGCGACTTTCATTTCTGTGGGCAAGTTAAAAGCTTCATCAAGAGTCTTCAAACTTCTTCATATTTGACGGACAACGGAAGAAGAAATTTTTCTCTTGAAATTCTATTAAAACGTATCCAGTCGCCGATCGCCAATTTTTACCACCGAAATTAGCGAAAAAGTTGCGTAACGCATGGTATGCATCCAAACTGTCGGGAGAAATAGAAATTGTTCAAAATATCGAAGAGCTTTGTATTTCCTTAGCAACTTTGAAACTTCCTTGGGCATGCGGCAAAATTGCATTCATCCGATGTAATAGATGCTGTTTTAACTTATGTTTCCCGTGTCTGTATGCAAAAATCATCCTGCAACTGGTAACGTCGAAAACACATCCGGCGATTAATCGTACATTGTGTCATATTGTAAGTCACTGTATTATTGAATAACGTTGTTCACACCTTTGTTTATCAAGGTCTGACTAGGGCTCTCCAGACCTGGTCTTCATCCTTAGAACCTGTCTCTGCAGTTCGAAGCGTCTAGGTTGAAAGCAGTTCTCAGTAGCTTACCCAATTGCAGGTATAAACGACTCCGGAATTCACGACAGGCACATATTTTCAGGAAAACTTTATGCGTTTGGTCGTTTACGTGACGAAAGTAATAAATATTTGTTGTGGAAATAAAAATTAGCAAATAAACATGTAACATTTCAAATTCAAAAAAGTTCGTGCAAGTACACTGTATTTTCATCACATTGCCTTTCAAATGTAATACGTGTGAAATAATATGAATAGTGATGAAGCAGATATAAATTTAAAAAAACTAAAAAACAAATAAAAACCTAAAGCGGGGCTCGATCCAGCCATCCACCGATTACGAAGATTGAGCGCTAACCATAAGACCGCTGCCATCTCGTAGGGACGCAGAAAACCAACCGGTTAAAATGCGAGACTGGTATTTTAGTTCTGAATACCTGTATTTTTCGGCATTTGTTAGGGTTCAGTTATAACAGGTGCTTTTTAGTTTTTACTAATAACGGAGTAAAAAACGGAAATACCAATTAGCCACAGCAGCAGTGCTGAAATTTTTCGTTTTTAAATAAATCTATTATAATGAAGGAGTTTTTTTATTCCTAAAATTTACATTGGCTTGAAATACTGCACTAGTATAGAAAATGGTAAAATCGATTTGTGCTATGTTAATAACAATGACGACAGAAATGTTCCCGACAGAAATGAGTAACAAACACATGGCACAGGATATAGCACAACAATTTCTTAGAGAATAATGCCCCTGTTGCCGTGAGCCGTGGGTTAAGATACGCGTGTGCGTAGCCGGACATTCGTTATGTTAAAGAATGGCACCAACCCTCGTCTGCAAATAATTTTACAAAGTGACGTAGCAATTAAGTACAACGCTTCTTTCATTTTAAAAGATTAAAGATTTGTTCTCCATTTCTGTGTAATAATAAAAGAGGGCGGAAATTACGGCAACAATCATAAATTAAAAATTTATCAACAATTCATTCACAGCATACAATAAAAATAGGAAGTTGCTGATCTACTGCCTGTGTCTACATAATATGCCTTTATCTTCTTGTGGCTCTTGAAAACTGACAAATTAACACGAAATATAGTTCTTCAACCTCAGTTTTCCCCCTTTAGCACAGGATATTCGTAATGCCGAAATGGCGGTTTGATTCTCGTTTACAACATGATTTTTGAGCAGAGTTTCAAAAAATTAGAATCAGTAGGAGAATAGTGGTGATTTTTTTTTAATTATTGAAGCACTTATCACTTTTAGAGAAAAGCGGGGAACGGTGGACGAAACAGAGTTTTCTTTTACATGCCTATTTACTTTAATATTTGGATTCTATGTAGGCCTGTCTAGAAACAGAATGAGTCAAAATTCTTCAGTCACCTTTCGATGTCTACATTTAGGAAATAATAAATAAAAACAGAAAATTGGATGCTTCATAAATCAGTTTTTTGAGTGATTGAAACAGTCAGGATAAAGTGGTGTGTAAAAAAAGCCACATAACCCGTAACCCGTTGTTTCAGCGATAACCGCTGTTTCAGATATAGCCGCTGTCCGTACCATCTCATACTCAGGGTCGCAAAGCATCGGTACATCTCTGTCGCGTAAGATTTCTCTTGCGATTTTCTCTAAATCACCTAAGTAGTACTCTTACTACTTGTATGTCATATTGTCCTAATGGACTACTAAAAGTGAGCAAAGTTTGAAGTAAATCAGTGATCCGAACGTCGTGGCCTCCCATTGCTAGTGGCTGACGAATGGTGGCGCGCCAATTCCTCGCTAATCCATGCACAAATGTTTTCAGGGAGTAAGAGATCAGGAGAACGTGCTGGCCACTGCAACAGGCCAACAACGTCTATGTGGAGTTACGTCAGGACAACAATGGCGGTCTTCCGTTATCTTGTTGAAGGACAACACAGAGGCATAGCACAGAAGCCGGCGTTAAAACCCCAGAAATGTAACTGCGACTATGTCAAACAGAGATGTTCGTGTTGTGTACCGAATAGCATCCCACATCGTCGCTGCAGGTGCTTTGACCAACTATGGTGATGTCGAATGCAATCTGACTCGTCTGAAGAGATGGCGTGATGCCACTTCCAATGAAGTTGGGTGCACCACAGGAGAGTCGCCTCTCTCTGCTGTCGCGAATGGGAAGCCGCATTACTGAGAGGCGTATGACAGCTATTGGTGCTACATACACCATCGTACCTCATTTATATCGCTGTAAACAAGCCTATTTCCTGAGCAAAGATGAGTGACGTGGCTGTACAATCTTTCACAGCAAAGCGAACGACCCACCTGTCCCGTTGGGCGCTAGTTGCATGCTGCTGAGTATGGCACACTTCTCACATTATCACAACAGTTGTGGGATCCCATCCAAAGCGAGTATCACTATCATGGAATAATAAACTGTATCTCCATCGGGCACGATCCTGTCGCTGTCGAATTGTGTCATGCACAGGTAGACACTTCTCCTTCACATACGAAGCATAACGCGACTTTCTGATAAACAAACCAACATGTAAATCGATTTGTGACCGAGGAAGGCACTGCGTAATCTTACCTTATGTACAGAAAATAGATGGAGTTAGTGTCACATGATCCGTGTCGCTGCCTTAAAATGCCGATAATTTGCGTATCCATGAATGTAGTGTATCGAGTGATCACCAAAGGCAAGATTTTTGCAAATATTAGTGTTTAATCGAACCGAAAGATAGTCTCTTGCAACCATCTTAAAAATTTGAAACATTGGTTCATACCTGCCAAACGCAGAAGACTTTTCACTGAAAATTACACACATCTCAAATACGTACCAAGTAGTAAAAGACGGCAAAGATGCACCATCGTTTAATTGTTACTACAGGAAAATATCGGATTCGGACGACCTTAAAGAAATGAGACAGAAAACTTTCGACTTGGTATCATGAACGACAGCTCTCTTTAAATGTGGATAAACACAATTCCCATAACAAAGAGAAAGAAGAGGATAGTATCTGATTATACTACTTTTTAACTTCTAGAGCCCATAATATCTTCAAAACATTTTAGGAGTAACAGTTACAAGAATCATGAAATAGCCTGAACTCGTATAACATGTAGTAGGAAAAGCGAGCTGCAAACACAACTATATATGTGGTGATACTGGAAAGAGCAATATTTTTATAGGGATTAGCGAACAGTACACTAGAGCGACCAATTCCAACTGCTTCAGTGGTTAGAGTCCTTGTCAGTTAAGGCATGATAACCGGCATCGAATGACTGCGACGCTACGAGGATAGTATCATGCTGATTTTGTGAAAATATAAGTTTCGCAATATGCGGCAGCACGATCAGTTTTCTGAGTAATCCGCTACCTGCATGCCCTGTTAGCCGCGCGGTCAAACGCACTGCTTTCCGGGCGGGAAGGCGTGCAGGTCCCCGGCGCGAATCCGCCCGGCGGATTGTTGTCGAGGTTTGGTATGCCGGCCAGTCTGTGGATGGTTTTTTAGGCGGTTTTCCATCTGCCTCGGCGAATGCGGGTTGGTTCCCCTTATTCAGCCTCAGTTACACTGTGTCGGCGATTGCTGCGCAAACACTTTCTCCGCGTACGCGTAACACCATGATTAGTCTACCATGCAAAAATTGGGGTTACAATCGTCTGATGTGAGACGTTCCCGGCGGGTCTTCTGGGGGCCGAACCGCACAGTAACCCTGGGTTTGGCGTAGGACGGCGGTGGGGCGAGTGGACCGCTGTAGACTGTTGTGGAGTTGTGAACCACTGAGGGTTATGGCGGGGACTAAGCGTCTCCGTCGTTTCTAGGTCCCCAGTTCAGTACTATACAATACAACCCGCTACTTACATGTTTTGGCGCGCAACTTGAGCTGCCCATTTGATTATAATTTATGAGGTTGTGTCTTTAACATTGAATTAACACGCTGCTCAATAAGCATAACTTGTGTTTTCTCCATGCACTGTTCCGCCGTCCGCGGTGGTCTCGCGGTTCTAGGCGCGCAGTCCGGAACCGTGCGACTGCTACGGTCGCAGGTTCGACTCCTGCCTCGGGCATGGGTGTGTGTGATGTCCTTCGGTTAGTTAGGTTTAAGTAGTTCTAAGTTCTAGGGGACTGATGACCACAGCAGTTGAGTCCCATAGTGCTCAGAGCCATTTGAACCATTTTGCACTGTTCCAAAATATTTGTTACCCCTCCACATTGTTAGCGTCATTTCGTGCGAATTGAAGACAGTTTTTTTTAAAAAAAACTTTACTCCCTTTTGATTATTTTTTTATTGCGTCGAAAATCTGTGCTACTCGGACTTGATTTTAACTAGAAGATGAGCCTTTAAATTTTTCTTCAGCTTTCCCACTAACAACAAATATAACCTGTAGCACACATAACCTTGTTGTTCTCACCGAGACCTTGTTATCATTTTGCACAGTGATCAAACTCAACGATCATTCTCTTATTCGTCTTGTTTGATTATAAGTCTGTTTATCGACGAGGGAGAGCTTTGCCAATTTCCTCTAGGATTATATGTTTGCTGTGTGTTGCTTCGTAACCATTTGGCTTACGACTTTGCAGTATTCAGACGTAGTAAGCAACTACATTTTATAGTAATATCGTAGCATATAACGATGATCCAGGGTAACTGCCCTCACAAACAGCATAAGGGTTTCACGGAAGTTAACATCTGTTCAGGGAAATCGAAACAAATGTGAAGTTGTTCTCGCCAGACTCTTTAGGGAAAACTTACAAATGGTTCAAATGGCTCTGAGCACTATGGGACTCAACATCTCAGGCCATCAGTCCCCTAGAACTTAGAACTACTTAAACCAAACTAAACTAATGACATCACACACATCCGTGCCCGAGGCAGGATTCCAACCTGCGACCGTAGCGGTCGCGCGGTTCCAGAGTGCAGCGCCTAGAACCGCTCGGCCACCACGGCCGGCGAAAACTTGCAGAACCAGTAATCGTGATATGCTGTGCAACAGTTCTGCTGCATTCGTGGTAGCCTATATCTACACACAGGGTCATGTGAGGAAGACAACAGAGCTTAGGTGTTTACTAGAGCGTGTACAGACCCACCCGGATAGGCGAGAGCACTAAAGCGCATGATTCTGGGACACGGGGAAGCGAGCGTGCCCCGGATGGAATACGCTGGTCAGCTGGCCATCCTGGACGTGGCTTTTACATGGTTTCTCACATCCTCCTAGATAAATACCGGGCTAGTACCCATGTCTGGCCTCAGATAAACAATACACAAAAATTTAGAAAATGTTATCACACTTGACCATGATATATATATATATATATATATATATATATATATATATATATATATATATATATATATTTGACGCAGAAACATTCCTTCCCGGTGGTGAGGGACGGGGAGGAGGGGGAGGAGGGGGAGGAGGCAGATAGGTGACTTGAGGGACGGTATCGGGCCACCAAACGTCAATAACAATTCCAAATCCGATGTAAAAGCCGTATCCGTAGAGAAACGGGAAAAGGCAACACGAAAAGAACAACTGAGGGGTATACAGAGTGAACAAGAAGTACACCGACAGAATTTCGCAAATGGCTTCGGGATATTTTCTGATTATTTTGGTACACGGGCCGTCATCCGATCACGGGGTCCCGGGTTCGATTCCCGGCGGGGTCAGGGATTTTTACCTGCCTCGAGATGACTGGGTGTTTGTGTTGTCCTCATCATTTCATCATCATTCATGAAAGTGGCGAGATGGGGCAGAGCAAAGGTTGGGAAATAGTACAGGCGTTGATAACCGCGCAGTTGAGTGTCACACATACCAAACAACATAAACATCATCATCATCATCATCATCATCATCATCCGAGTAAAAATGTAATTAAGGCTTATTCAATTTGGTATGACGGTTACCTTTGTTTCTTCGTAAATAATCTGCAGAGCAGCAAAAAAAAAAAACCACATAACGGCTCCTTTGCTCGTAGGTGCTAAATGTGCAGATGGTGGGGACAGCTCAGGATAGCGGCATTGTACCGCTCCTCCACTGCGTTCAGTGAACCCATACACGAGGTGCCTACCGGACAACTATTCATTAGTACAGGATATGTATTTGAAATTGTGAATATGAACCACCATCTGCTGTATATTGGAATGACAATGAATATTTGTGCCGGACCGGGACGCGTACACTCGTACGTTACGTACATATAGGCCCGCACAATATTTATTTGGAGTCGAGGGAGTAAACACGAAATAGCTGTGAGTATTATTTAGAAGCATACTGCAATGTTCTCTCCGACACTCTTGCGTATTCCAGGGAACATTGCATACATCTACATCTACATCTACATCTATACTCCGCGAGCCACCTTACGGTGTGTGGCGGAGGGTACTTATTGTACCACTATCTGATCCCCCCTTCTCTGTTCCATTCACGAATTGTGCGTGGGAAGAACGACTGCTTGTAAGTCTCCGTATTTGCTCTAATTTCTCGGATCTTTTCGTTGTGATCATTACGCGAGATATATGTGGGCGGTAGTAATATGTTGCCCATCTCTTCCCGGAATGTGCTCTCTCGTAATTTCGATAATAAACCTCTCCGTATTGCGTAACGCCTTTCTTGAAGTGTCCGCCACTGGAGCTTGTTCAGCATCTCCGTAACGCTCTCGCGCTGACTAAATGTCCCCATGACGAATCGCGCTGCTTTTCGCTGGATCATGTCTATCTCTTCTATTAATCCAACCTGGTAAGGGTCCCATACTGATGAGCAACACTCAAGAATCGGACGAACAAGCGTTTTGTAAGCTACTTCTTTCGTCGATGAGTCACATTTTCTTAGAATTCTTCCTATGAATCTCAACCTGGCGCCTGCTTTTCCCACTATTTGTTTTATGTGATCATTCCACTTCAGATCGCTCCGGATAGTAACTCCTAAGTATTTTACGGTCGTTACCGCTTCCAATGATTTACCACCTATGGCATAATCGTACTGGAATGGATTTCTGCCCCTATGTATGCGCATTATATTACATTTATCTACGTTTAGGGAAAGCTGCCAGCTGTCGCACCATTCATTAATCCTCTGCAGGTCTTCCTGGAGTACGTACGAGTCTTCTGATGTTGCTACTTTCTTGTAGACAACCGTGTCATCTGCAAATAGCCTCACGGAGCTTCCGATGTTGTCAACTAAGTCATTTATGTATATTGTAAACAATAAAGGTCCTATCACGCTTCCTTGCGGTACTCCCGAAATTACCTCTACATCTGCAGATTTTGAACCGTTAAGAATGACATGTTGTATTCTTTCTTCTAGGAAATCCTGAATCCAATCACAAACCTGGTCCGATATTCCGTAAGCTCGTATTTTTTTCACTAAACGTAAGTGCGGAACCGTATCAAATGCCTTCCTGAAGTCCAGGAATACGACATCAATCTGCTCGCCAGTGTCTACGGCACTGTGAATTTCTTGGACAAATAGGGCGAGCTGAGTTTCACATGATCTCTGTTTGCGGAATCCATGTTGGTTATGATGAAGGAGATTTGTATTATCTAAGAACGTCATAATACGAGAACATAAAACATGTTCCATTATTCTACAACAGATTGACGTAAGCGAAATAGGCCTATAATTATTCGCATCTGATTTATGCCCCTTCTTGAAAATGGGAACGACCTGCGCTTTCTTCCAGTCGCTAGGTACTTTACGTTCTTCCAGAGATCTACGATAAATTGCTGATAGAAAGGGGGCAAGTTCTTTAGCATAATCACTGTAGAATCTTACGGGTATCTCGTCTGGTCCGGCTGCTTTTCCGCTACTAAGTGATAGCAGTTGTTTTTCAATTCCGATATCGTTTATTTCAATATTTTCCATTTTGGCGTCCGTGCGACGGCTGAAGTCAGGGACCGTGTTACGATTTTCCGCAGTGAAACAGTTTCGGAACACTGAATTCAGTATTTCTGCCTTTCTTCGGTCGTCCTCTGTTTCGGTGCCATCGTGGTCAACGAGTGACTGAATAGGGGATTTAGATCCGCTTACCGATTTTACATATGACCAAAACTTTTTAGGGTTCTTGTTTAGATTGTTTGCCAATGTTTTATGTTCGAATTCGTTGAATGCTTCTCTCATTGCTCTCTTTACGCTCTTTTTCGCTTCGTTCAGCTTTTCCTTATCAGCTATGATTCGACTACTCTTAAACCTATGATGAAGCTTTCTTTGTTTCCGTAGTACCTTTCGTACATGATTGTTATACCACGGTGGATCTTTCCCCTCGCTTAGGACCTTAGTCGGTACGAACTTATCTAAGGCGTACTGGACGATGTTTCTGAATTTTTTCCATTTTTGTTCCACATCCTCTTCCTCAGAAATGAACGTTTGATGGTGGTCACTCAGATATTCTGCGATTTGTGCCCTATCACTCTTGTTAAGCAAATATATTTTCCTTCCTTTCTTGGCATTTCTTATTACACTTGTAGTCATTGATGCAACCACTGACTTATGATCACTGATACCCTCTTCTACATTCACGGAGTCGAAAAGTTCCGGTCTATTTGTTGCTATGAGGTCTAAAACGTTAGCTTCACGTGTTGGTTCTCTAACTATCTGCTCGAAGTAATTCTCGGACAAGGCAGTCAGGGTAATGTCACAAGAGTCTCTGTCCCTGGCTCCAGTTCTGATTGTGTGACTATCCCATTCTATACCTGGTAGATTGAAGTCTCCCCCTATTACAATAGTATGATCACGAAACTTCTTCACGACGTTCTGCAGGTTCTCTCTGAGGCGCTCAACTACTACGGTTGCTGATGCAGGTGGTCTATAGAAGCATCCGACTATCATATCTGACCCACCTTTGATACTTAACTTAACCCAGATTATTTCACATTCACATTCGCTAATAACTTCACTGGATATTATTGAATTCTTTACTGCTATAAATACTCCTCCACCATTGGCGTTTATCCTATCCTTGCGGTATATATTCCATTCTGTGTCTAGGATTTCGTTACTGTTCACTTCCGGTTTTAACCAACTTTCCGTTCCTAATACTATATGCGCACTATTTCCTTCAATAAGTACTTCTTAATAACACAGGCGCTGCTGTTTGTTAAGTCTTCATCAGTAATCCTATCCATATTGTTGTGCACTACTGTTAACGTACAACTAACATAGCTGGAAGAAAAAAAAAAAGGAAATTCGACACAGACGCTAGAGCTGCTGACTGAAAGCTTGAGGGTGAATAGTAAAGTAAGGATTATTGTCACCAACAGCAGGCAAACTGAGTCAGTGGAGAAAGTTTGTTTACAAATAGACACACAGCGCACACCGTTCACATTTTCACTCTTGTGCAGTAATTTTCAGTGCAATACATAGGAGGTGTGGTCAAAAAGTAAGGGGGATTTTTGTTCTTCTTAAGGAACCTTTATTTATTCATCAATATTAACTATGTCCCTTCAAAGTAATCCTCCCCAGTCAAAATTCACTTGTGCCAGTGCTTTAACCAATCTTGGAAGTACTTCAGGACCTCACTTTTCGCAACGGCGGTCAGCTCCTTCAGCGATTCTGTTTATATCTCATAAACGGTGGGAAAAAGACGTCCATTGATGGTTCTCTTCAGCCTCGGAATATAAAGAAGTCCCAGGGAGCTATGTCTGTCGAATACGATGGTTGAGGCAAAATAATGGTTTTTTGCAAAAAAAAAAAAAAAAAAAAAAACAGGAATGAGCATTGAGGCGTGAGCCGGAGCCTCATAATGATGCAATTTCCACGACTGGTTTTGCCATAGTTCTGGTTGTTTTCTTCGGGCGCTTCATGCAAACGGCGCATAACTTCAAAAATTGGTTCAAATGGCTCTGAACAGTATGGGACTTAACTTCTGCTGTCATCAGTCCCCTAGAACTTATAACTACTTAAACCTAACTAACCTAAGGACATCACACACATCAATGCTCGAGGCAGGATTCGAACCTGCGAGCGTTGCGGTCGCGCGGTTCCAGACTGTAGCGCCTAGAACCGCTCGGCCACACCGGCCGGCGGAGCACTATGCGACTTAACTTCTGAGGTCATCAGTCGCCTAGAACGTAGAACTACTTAAACCTAACTAACCTAAGGACATCACACACATCCATGCCCGAGGCAGGATTCGAACCTGCGACCGTAGCGGTCGCTCGGTTCCAGACTGCAGCGACTAGATCCGCACGGACACTCCGGCCGGCGCATAACTTCCACGTAGTATTCCATACTGACTATACAACCATAAGGCAGTAACAGGTGATGCACTATCCTGTTGTAATCGAAGAGAATAGTGAGGAGAAACTTCACATGTGATTGAACTAGTCGATTTTTTTTTTCAGTCGTGGCTCTTCAGTAAGTACGCATTGGGACGATTAAGCTTTGGTTTCGACGTCATATCCGTGTACCCTTGTTCCGTCACATGTTATATCCTTCTTCAGAAGTTGTATATCGTTGTCGACTTCACTCAGCAGTTCCTGAGCCATGTCTACTTGAGTTCGTTTCTGGTCGAAATTCAACATTTTCGGAACAACTGATTTGCCAAGACGTGCAGGGCGGTCGTCGTGTTCAACATCTTTTCGAGCCTCTTTGAATCGTTAATACCACTCGTAAATTCTTAACCTTCGTAGTAGAGTAGAGTAACCAAAGCCAACACTTAAAGTGCGGCGCGTCAATCTACTGCATTTTTTAACGAAAATTTAATGCACATTCTTTGATCCATTTGATTTGAAAGTAAAAATTCGCCGATGATGATGATGATGATGATGATGATGACGACGCTGGGTTTGTGGGGCACTCAACTTGCCGGTTATCAGTGCTCGTGCAAATTCCCAACATTTGCTCAGTACAATCTTGCCACTTTCATGAATGAAGATGAAATGATGGGGACAACACAAACACCCAGTTATCTCGAGGCAGGTGAAAATCACTGACCCCGCCGGGAACCAAACCCGGGACCCCATGCTTTGGAAGTGAGAACACGACCGCGAGACAACGAGCTGAAAAATTCGGCGAGCACTTGAAAACACATGTAACATCTTCCGTCTGTTAACAGCAGCCTAAATATTCAAAGCAGCTGAAAATGTAAACACACATCAGGAACAGATATATCAACAAGATACAAAACATTAAAAATCACATGTATAAAGTGCATGAAATTACACAAGACTCGTTACTTTTTGATCTCATCTCGTATACAAATAAAGACTTAAAAAAAAGTCAATGAATTATTTTGAGAAATGATTTCTCTAAACGTTACGGTCAGTTTTATACGCGTTTTCTAAAATTCGCAGTCCATGTTTCGGACAAAAATTATACGTTAAGCCAGTAATGTAATTTTTCTTACTTGCTTTGAAACAATTAATTTTTGTTGTTGCAAAATTAGACCTCACGCTCGTCAGTTTGATACCGCATTTGTTCAATTCCCATTCTTCGTTTGACTATGAAAATTCGGACAAAATCTATTGTGTGATTTCCAGGTAGTTGCGTCCCTTGCACCAAACTACTCAGACGATAACGCTCGACAACACTCGAAAATATGATCGGTGAAGCCTGGGTTCACCCTGCAGTGTTTTCCCTCATTAAAAATTCGAATATTGCTGACTCTTCACCGTGCCCAGGGGCTAGCGGAGGATGTATACAACCAGCAGGTAGCTAAGCTCCAGAATGATGAAGGAAATGTAATTATCCCTCAAAAGATGTGAGAAGAAAAATCTTTGTTATGGTAGACATTAGCCCAGACACGTTGCCCCTGTCGTTAAAAAATTACCTTCTCCTTCTGGGAAGCTGGCCGTTGGTGACTGGTTCCTGATTAGCTGCTTGACGCGCGCTGCCTGCAGCGGGAAACACGATGGCGTGAATAATGGTGGACCATTCTTCCGCGGTGCCGACAGTGTTTACGGACAACCTGGGAGGCTCTCGGAGCTGGAAGCCCAGGCGCAGGCGCACATGCGTCAAGATCACACCAGACGGCGGACCCGAGTAAACAAACCAGCCAGATAAGGGGGCGCCCTGTCCGCCGGTTTCTTCTGGCGCCCGCGGCGGTAACTCAAGGCGTCAAAGCGGGCGCGAGCGCCAGCCCAACAACCGCTGGTCCAGCAAGTGGTGTTCAAGCGTGCCGCAGTGTCGATTACATGCCGTTATTTATGCCCCCAACAAGTTAGTAGTTACATCAACTGCGGCCCCTCTTCGTCCTTGTATGAATGCGGCCGAGGAAAGGACTGCCGGGAACTCACAAATCATAAGGTACGGCAAGTAAAGAGGCGAAAAAACCAGTATCCTCTATGACCAGTCATTAGAATCAGTCAAAACGGACAGTCCATGGCAGGTGTGGATCTAGGGTTAGGTGTTAGTGGTAGGGCAGAGAGAGCGGTGACGGATCACACTTTGTTACTATCCCCACGCCCTACCCTCTTACCCCCTCAAAATATACACACATCAAAAACAGTTTTGAATCACCCCGGTTGCAAGACCTCCTGACGATAGACGTTGACTGTGGATATCACAGACACAGTCCCTTTGGCTGTTCAGAGATGTCACTAAACCCGCCCAAAGATTTAAACAACCATGCATGAGCAGCGCCTATTAGACGGAGGGGGTCCGACAGCGGATCAGTTCCAGTCATTCCACCAGGTAGGAGGTACACGGCTCGTGTTGTCTGTAGTTCAACCATGCCTAGACGGTCAATACCGCGGTTCGATCGCGTCCGCATTGTTACTTTCTGCCCGCATCTCGTGGTCGTGCGGTAGCGTTCTCGCTTCCCACGCCCGGGTTCCCGGGTTCGATTCCCGGCGGGGTCAGGGATTTTCTCTGCCTCGTGATGGCTGGGTGTTGTGTGATGTCCTTAGGTTAGTTAGGTTTAAGTAGTTCTAAGTTCTAGGGGACTGATGACCATAGATGTTAGAGTCCCATAGTGCTCAGAGCCATTTGAACCATTTTTTGTTACTTTCTGCCAGTAAGGGCTCTCAACAAGGGAGATGTCCTGGCGTCTCGGAGTAAATTAAACCGATCTTGTGCGGACATGCAGGAGACACAGAGAGACAGGAACTGTCGAAAAAATGCCTCGTTCAGGCCGCCCAAGGGATACTACTGCAGTGGATGACCGCTATCTACAGATTATGGCTCGGAGGAACCCTGACAGCAACGCCACCATGTTGAATGATGTTTTTCGTGTAGCCACTGGACGTCGTGTTACGTCTGAAACTGTGAGGAATAGGCTGCATGATGCGCAACTTCACTCCCGACGTCCGTGGCGAGGTCCATCTTCGAAACCACGAGACCATGCAGCGCGGTACAGATGGGCCCAACAACATGCCGAATGGATCGCTCAGGATTGGCATCACGTTCTCTTCACCGATGAGAGTCGTATGCCTTCAACCAGACAATTGTCGGAGACGTGTTTGGAGGCAACTCGGTTAGGCTGAAAGCCTTAGACACACTGTGCAGCCAAGGTGGAGGTTCGCTGGTGTTTTAGGGTGGCATTATGTGGGGCCGACGTACGCCGCTGGTGGTCATGGAAGGTGCCGCAACGGCTGTACGATACGTGAATGCCATCCTCCGACCGTTAGTGCAAATCACATCGGTAGCATATTGTCGAGGCATTCGTCTTCATGGACTACAATTCGCGCCCCCATCGAGCACATCTTGTGAATGACTTCCTTCAGGATAACGACATCGCTCGACTAGAGTGGCCAGCATGTTCTCCAAACATGAACCCTATCGAATACGCCTGGAATAGATTGAAAAGGGCTGTTCATGGATGACGTGATCCACCAACTACTCTGAGGAATCTACGCTGAATCGCCGTTGAGGAGTGAGACAATCTGGATCAAGTATGTCTTGACGAATTTGTGGATAGTATGCCACGACAAAAATATTAAATGCATATTATATTCAAAATCAAACTATATTACAGGCCACTGAAGATGCTCACAAATAAAATGAAGCGAAACGCATATGGGACAACAAAATCAGCCTTTCATTTACTTACAACAGACTAACCACATCCCAAGAACATATAATGAACGTATTAAAACATTTTATACAATTTGTTTGCATTACTGCTTAGTACATTGCTTCAACATCACTTCCGAGGAATTGCAGTTCAGATAAATACATCTGAAAAGCATTTGGCCAAAAATATGAAATTTAACTGTCATGGTATTGTTTTAAGGGCTATTATGACAATAAACTTTTAAAACTTTGACAAATTCATAACTTATACGGTATAAATTCGAAATGTGGATCCACTGGTAAAGAGCACTTCTCTTGGGTCTGGAGACTTCAAGAGCTCAATATTTATTGCGAAATACTCACTATAGCGCAATAATATTGGCCGTCTAAGGTCGTTGATGATGTTTTGTGCAATGTTCAAAAATGGCTCTGAGCACTATGGGACTCAACTGCTGAGGTCATTAGTCCCCTAGAACTTAGAACTAGTTAAACCTAACTAACCTAAGGACATCACAAACATCCATGCCCGAGGCAGGATTCGAACCTGCGACCGTAGCGGTCTTGCGGTTCCAGACTGCAGCGCCCTTAACCGCACGGCCACTTCGGCCGGCTTGTGCAATGTATTGAAGAAGACAGCAAAACATTAAAGTACTGATACTCGCTTAATACGTTGTGCAATACATTGTACCTTGTAAGGATGGTATTGAGCAATACGTCAATTACTGCCGAGGCCGAGAAAAATTCAGTTCGCTCCGAACGAATTTGCGCAAAGTACTGGAAAAAGTGAACGACGAAAGATCCGGAAATGGGCTGGAAGATAAATAAGGAAACACCATGCGGTACTTTGAGAAATGAAATTTCAGACTCTCCAGAATGAGATTTTCACTCTGCAGCGGAGTGTGCGCTGATATGAAACTTCCTGGCAGATTAAAACTGTGTGCCCGACCGAGACTCGAACTCGGGACCTTTGCCTTTCGCGGGCAAGTGCAGAGCACTTGCCCGCGAAAGGCAAAGGTCCCGAGTTCGAGTCTCGGTCGGGCACACAGTTTTAATCTGCCAGGAAGTTTCAAATTTCAGACTGATGAGGAAACAGAAGGTCAAGGTATCATGACAATAAGCAGAAATGTTTGTACTGACAAATAAGATGAATTTGGCTGTCCATGATCGTACAGGTGTATTTTTCTTTCTACACACTACGGACATAAGACCAAGTAAGTTTTCAATCAATGTTCAGTTCTTTTTTTCCGTTTACAACAGTTGTTACAGTAGATAAACACAAAGAAAAGCACACGTAGACGAGAAATTACCGTATACAATTAATTTGTTTAATTTGTAATTAATCGTTGCGGTTTACGAAAATATGCTTCATTGAAAGAGTCCCTTGTCCATTCGAATGTTAACAGAATGAAGCTCCTCCAACTTGTGTCATCTTTTCTGCATAATTTCTGCTTGTGTTTTAATCGGCACGCAAGTTAATCGCAATATACACTCGCGTAATCAAGTGCCGACAAGTTCGCTATGATTTCTAAGTGACGTGTCCCGAACATAAACACTGCACAAAAACAGTGTGCCGTTCTTGGTGGATTATGGCAAAAAGAGGATTCCCAACGCACCTACTAAACCCTATTAAAAATCATTACGAAGAGACTAAAACCACAACCGAAGATTGTCTAAACCAGGGCTTAACAACTGGCCGGTTTTGAGCGCGAGTACTCCCGTCTGCTCAGGGACGTGCTCGCGAGCAGCTGCAAGGTCGTGGAGTACGGAGTGACGGGAGGGAGGGGAAATGCGCGCGCACTTTGAATAGGGCCGCAGCGTGCCTATTGAATTCGCGCCGACTGTGTAACGTTTAAAGTACTACGATCAGCTCTTAACAGTCACTTCGCTGGTTAAGAATCGTGTGAAGTCGCCGTTGTGTAACCCCAACCATGCTTTCCAGTTCAACCCCCATTGGGAGGAATTGTATCTGTTTACTGAAAAAAAATGGTGTTGCAAAATGTTTAGTATGTCACAAAACGCTGAATTCTTTTACGAAATTTAATTTGCAGCGACGTTATATGTCGTACCACGGGAAAGACTACGGACGTGGAAAATGTGATTGACCAGATCGTGCACAGGAAGTTATTAAACTTAAAAGGAAGCTATCCGAAGAAGATCTGGACGACGAAGAAAAATCAACTGAGGCAGCTCTCAGAGTGGGTTACAAAATTGCTTTGCTTTTAGCAAAATCCCTGCGCCCCTTAACTGATGGCGATTTAATAAAAGAATGTTTGGTAGTTGCAGCGGAACATTTGTGTCCATCTCAAGTTGAACAGTTTCGGATTGTGCCATTATCTAACATGACCATTATGCGTCGCATACAGGACATGGCAGACGACGTCCAGAGCCAGCTTGCAAATATCTGTTAAGGTTTTATGGCGTATTCTCTAGCTCTGGACGAAAGTGTTGATATAACTGGAACAGCGCAGCTTGCCATATTTATTAGAGGTGTTAACAGAGATCTTCAGGTGAGGGAGGAGCTCCTCGATGTAGTAGCCATGAAGAACACTACAACCGGAGGTGATATTTTAAGCAGTGTTGAAGAAAGTGTTGAAAATATAGGATTGTCGTGGAATTCTTTAGTTTCAGTGTCTACAGATGGTAGAGGCATACACTAAGCTAATAAAATTATGTGGCACATGTACATTCTCCTTTATTTGTTTCATTTGTCGCAGTAATAATTCGTGAGTGATATCCCTGCAGGTGGCCGCGGATTTACATTGACTGGCGGCAGCTTTTGTGTACCCCACGTGACTCTCCCCACCCTCCGCTCTGGTCTGGTAGTGGGGGTAGCGTGCTCCCGCTGCTCCGTGCTCGCGCCTTGCTGCTCACAGCTTGCTCCGCGAGCACGTATGTTGTGAAGCCCTGGTCTAAACAGACAACAGCAACGTAGGCAATTAAAAAAGGATGTGGTCTGTCTACAGTTCTTTTCCTCATCTACATAGATGACCTGGTGAGGGCTTGGAAACAAAGTATCATCTGCGGCATAAAGACCAACAGAGAGAAATGTTTTAATATCCTGCCACACGCCTATGATCAACTGACAGTCCTAGAAAATAAAGATTATCTTCAAAGAGCCGTCTACTCTCTTAATTTCCTGGCTTTTAAATATAACATGAAAACCTCCTCCAATAAAAGTTATGGCATTCACGGGAAAATCACCCATCAGATATGAATAGTAATAAATAATGTAGTACTGGAACAGGTAACCCACTTTCAGTATCTGGCAATCTGGGGAAAATTAGAAAAACAAGCCACGAAACAGACACACGTGAAGTTTTTCAAAATCATGCTCTATGCATCTGAAACCTGGGTTCCCACTCAAAATTATATGAGCGGGATCGAGGCTGCGGAAATGAGATTTATCCGTAGGTATAAGGGGTGCTTCACAAATGAAGACATTAAGAATGAACCATAAGTTGATTCAGTGCATAAGAAAATAGATCTAAACAGAAACAGAATGTAGGAACATGTAGATAGAATGCCTGTAAATAGACTTCCATAACTAATTCTTGACTACACGAGGGCCAATACAGAGGGGAAGACCTCGAAAGAGGTGGCTAGACGTTGCTGAAAAATGGTTCAAATGGCTCTGAGCACTATGAGACTTAACATCTGAGGTCATCAGTCCCCTAGAACTTAGAATTACTTAAACCGAACTAACCTAAAGACATCACACACATCCATGCCCGAGGCAGGATTCGAACCTGCGACCGTAGCAGTCGCACGGTTCCGGAGTGAAGCGCCTAGAATTGCTCGCCCACCGTGGCCGGCTAGACCTTGCTGAATCATCTAATCGATGAAAGGAGAAGAAGAATGAAAATCGTATATGAATGGGTAAAACAGCAGACGTAAATGTTTGTGTCTCCCAATAACTGCCCAGTAGCAGTCATCAAAGTGAAATGGTGTAGCTGTACCTAATTTATTTTATATTGAGTGCATTCTCACGCATTATGCTGCAGCGAAGGACATGTGCAATATATTGGTTCATACTGAGTGTCTCCGGGGGAATACAAGGTATTGTAGCAAGTAGAATAAATCATTCCATGTAACGTGAGTCCACTTCTTTTTGGTTAGACATATACTGTTTTCACTTAGCATGTTGGTACTCCATTTGCTATGAGATTATTTATCGACTGTAATTTTCGTTTTGAAAGTTTTGAAGTTCAAGTTGTGAAGTTCTGCTTGAGTTTACATGATAGAATTTTTCAAGTGTGGTTGTGCATCCTACTGTATCGTTTAAAGATGTCACAAGGATCTATTCTTTATTAAAAATGAGCATCCATCATTATTGGAAGAGGTTTCTTTGGGTACAATGATGTGTATTTACCTCCAGCAAAACAAGGCCCCTGCACATTTTATTCGTTAGGTGATACATCATCTAAACGTTACATTACATTGAAGATAGATAAGCAGAAACGGTCGCGTTTCTTGGTTACCAAGGTCTATGGACGTTGCCGTTTTAGACGTTTGCTTGTGGAGATGTTTGTAAGGCTATTTCTACGAAAAGCAAACATAAGGACCGAGTTCATCGTTCGGATTATGAATAGTACTAGCCTCCCAGGAAAAGAGAGCCCTCATCAAGAGTACACATTGTGTTGCCAAGAAAATTTTAAAATGCATAAAAAGTCGGAGATGGAACTTATAGAAACCAACTTTGAAGTTAATCATCTGCCTTTCTGAACGCGTTCTGTGTCAGTACTTGGATCACATTGTAACTACTGTATCTCTGTAAGCAATATAATCTGAGCACACGTTACATGGAATGTTTTATCGAAACTAGTCTATCTGGGGCGTAACAAGAACGTTTGGCCAAACTTTCAGCAAAAATTCGTCACACGTAGAGGACGAAAATATGTTACATCGATATGAACCTGGGAACGTTTTATTTCCATGTTGGAGCTCAGTTTCTACAAATCTTAAATGTATTAAGCATGGGAAACACAGAGAAAAAAAAAGAGCGTATCAGCACAGTACGTAACACGTTCCTTAATGAAATGTTCAAAATGCCCTCCGTTAGTAAGGATACATGCATCAGCCAGCCATAGCATTGAATACCTGATGCACTGGTGTATCCCTGTCGAACTGCGTATTGTTTAATAGCCTTCCAGAATAGGGACACAAAGACTCTGTAAACCTTGTACCGGGGTTCTGTAAATAAGAACTTTCAAATGCCCGCGCAAAATGTCTAGTGTGTTTAGGCCTGGCGAGATTGGGGACCAAGGAATTGGACAACCTCAACTTATCTTTCTATCACGGAATCTGTTATTTAGATGTCTATGTACATTAACATTGAAATGAGGAGGAAGAAGTACATGTTTTATTGCATTCGTGAAGTCAGGACAGGCTGAGTATACTAGAAGAAAGCATGGTAAGTTTGTCCTTTGAAATTAATCAGTCATGATCGCAAACGGTATTTTATTTCGTTCTTGGTGACCGAGTTCAGTCCTTAGAGCCCATCTTCAGACCAGTGAGTGACACCATTGGCAACATCTGCAGACGATGAGTAGATGTTGCATACGCCATGAGGCGCCAGTCGTCAACATCACTGCAATGAGGTAAATCGCTGCTGTTCCTAACATCAAAAATTTCTCCGTTGAGTCTTGGTGGAAATAACTGAGGGCGTAATAGACGATCACCAACATTGTCGGCCCAAAACTCGACAGAAAATCTTTGCTGATGACGTGACGGCACAATTTCGTGAGGATTCTGGGCAGTCCACAAAAAGGCATAGGAATGGACCTAAAATTGAACCTTGTGGGACTTCGTGATTTCTCCCTTGTTCGCTAAAACTTTTTCTGCTTCCAGTATAGTTTGAGTTATTAAGCACAATTTCAGCACGGCGCTAAATATGATTCAAAACAGTGGTGTTTCCCGTGATCAGTATGAGGAAGAGAAGTAGAAAACGAGCTCTAACGTGGAAATAAAGCGTTCTCGGATCCTTGTCGATGTAACACATTTTATTCCTCTACGTGTCAGGAATGTTTCCTAAAGTCGGGCCATGCCATTTTGGTTCACCCTATATTACCACGTTCTACATCCTGAAACACTGAAACGTCCCCTTTTGAACAATTATACATGACTGTGCTTATCCTGACACACAAAATTTTTTTGGCGCAACGCAATCTGACTTTCAAAAATCTCTACAAAAGAATGGCCCTGACTAACATTAACCTATACGTTTCACAAATCACTTACCTCACAAAAATCTTGGTTACTCGAACTACTGCAATACAGCGAGCGCCACTACTGCCAGCTAAATAAAAGATTCAAACTACGGAAGGCACTAATTACTGATAGGCATAGTTAGCAAATGAAAGATTTTAATAGAGAACAAACAATGTATTTACCTTAATAGTCATAATATATATAGCAGTTCATGACATCCAGTCTTACAAATTTCAAAACTCCGCCATTTCTCTCCCCACATCCACCACTGCTGGCGGCTCACCTCCAACTGCGCAACGCTACGCGCTGTTAACATCCAGCTGCCCAACACTACAATGGCAGACAACAATGCAAACTAGCCACATACTGCACACAGCACAGCCAGTGATTTTCATACAGAAAAACCTAAGCAGCCTACTTACAACACCAAGTATTGTTAGCAAAATATGTATGAACGATTCCGGTTTTTGTGTGGTGATGTTAAGGGTACAGTAGGCAGTAGGTGGTTTTGTACAGCAACTCAGTTATTCGGTGAACAATTGCTGGCACGATCTCCTCGCCTCGACTGTCTGCGCCCACGCGTGTATGCGCCAAGCTGGCACGCACCCCACTCCCGAGGGTAGCGCGGGGGAGAGAGCCGAGGGTGGAATAAATAAATACGCATACAGCGGGGCGGGGCCCAGGGGCGCCTCGCATGGAAACAAAAATTTCCCTCATATAGCCGTCTCCTGTGGCGCCATAATGAGAATTACAAACGGGCTGCACTTCCCCCGCGATCGAAGCGCACGTCCTGCTAACGACATGAACGACCCTTTGTTCTGCAGACTGCAAAAGGGGGACCGCAGTGCTGCATCACGCGGGTAATTCCCGAATGCCCTTCATACCTGTTATCTGCAGCCTGGAGGTGGTGCACCGGCACTCGATCTTCGTTTTGAAAGTTCCTGGCATGCATTACTATCCACTATGAACAATTGCGCAATACTACGTAAGTCGTATAATTGCACTGGTATTTTCGAACTACTGAATAAGCTGTCATTTATGTTTCAATGAAATTCTTCTGTTTATGTTACCGCACCATTGTACGACATACACTGAAGACCCATAGAAACTGGTAGACCTGCCTAATATCGTGTAGGGCCCCCGGGAGCACGCAGATGTGCCGCAACACGACGTGGCATGGACTCGACTAACGTCTGAAGTAGAGTTCGAGGGAATTGGCACCTTGGATACTACAGGGCTCTCCATAAATCTGTGAGAGTACGAGGACGTGGATACCTCTTCTGAACAGCACATTGCAAGGCATCCTTCATACGCTCAATAATGTTCATGTCTGGCGTATTTTGTGGGCAGCGGAAGTGTTTAAACTCAGAAGAGTGTTCCTGGAGCCACTCTGTAGCAATTCTGGACGTGTGAGGTGTCGCATTGTTCTGTTGGAATTGCCCAAGTCCGTCGGAATGCAAAATGGACATGAATGGATGCAAGTGATCAGGCAGGAGGCTTACCGTGCATCTCGCTTGTGAGAGTCGTGTCTAGACGTATCATGGGTTCCATATCACTCGAACTGCACACGCCTCACACCATCACAGAGCCTCCAGCAGCTTGAACAGGCCCCTTCTGCCATGCAGAGTCCATGGATTCATGAGGTTGTCTCTACACCCGTACACGTCCATCGCACGATACAATTTGATACGAGACTCGTCCGACCAGGCAACATGTTTCCAGTCATCAGTAGTCCAATGTCGCTGTTGACGGACCCAGGCGAGGCGTTGTTCAGTTATCAAGGGTACACGAGTGGCCCATCGGCTTCGAAAGCCCGTATCGATGACGTTTCGTTGAATGGTTCGTATGTTGATACTTGTTGATTGCCCAGCATTGAAATCTGCACCAATTTGTGGAAGCGTTGCACTTCTATCCACGTTGAACGATTCTCTTCAGTCGTCATTGGTCCCGTTCTTGCAGAATCTTTTTTCAGCTGCAGCGATGTCGGAGACTTGATGTTTTACCGGAATCCTCATATTCGCGATACACTCGTGACAAGATCATACGGGAAAATCGCCACTTCATCGCTACCTTGGAGATGCTGTGTCCCATCGCTCGGACGCCGACTATAACACCACGTTCAAACTAACTTAAATCTTGCTAACCTCCATTGTAGCAGCAGTAACCGTTCTAATAACTACGCCAGACAGTTGTTGTCTTATATAGGTACTGCCGACCGCAGCGCCGTATTCTGCCTGTTAACATTATCTCTGTATCTGAACACGCGTGCTTATACCTCTTTCTTTAGCGCTTCAGTTTATTTCCTTCGTTTCGGCAACTATTACAGACAGCCATTATCGGTGTGGAAATTTGCGTATTTTTATCATATTATTCCGGCCTTATACACCCAAAAGAACTTCATGGAAATATTTCCAGCCATGACAGACTAACGTCTCCATATAGATGATTGATGAGAACTCTGTTTTACGTGCAGTAAAAAAATTAATAAACCAGACTTGAATGACTGAGGAACTACCAAAGGACTTAATACGAGTTACCTGTAGTACCAACGACTATCCCGGAATCCGGAAACCAATAATAGTTACCGGTTGCCTACCTTATGGCGTACAAGGGGAAAGAAATTTGGTTTTCAATATGTCGCGGAATTACTTAGCGAATTTAAAAATTTAAAATGCTGTCTTCATATACTCTTTACGACGTGTAATCTTATGCTAAAAGTTTAACACAATAAAACGAATATTACAGTTAGATACTGAGAGTTGATTTTGAGGTAGCGTAACTGACGGTCGCACAGATAGCCAGGTTGTATTATCCAGTTTTTGAAAATGAGAACACTTAGTGACTTCCAACGAACTTTGCACATAATTTCAAACCCTTAATAAATGTCTTCTCGCCAACCCCCCCCCCCCGACCCGCCCCCCCTCCCACTCACACACACAAAACAGTGAAAAGAGTTTATCACTTAGTATATTTTCGCTGTTCATGCAGTATAACTTCAACATCAGACACGACGCTTTAATGTATTACTTCTTTACTACTAACTCCACTTTAACACACTTTGCAAACAGTGTCTACGTGTGTTACTGAATGTGCCTCGAAAATTGTTTCATTATACGACAACCAGCTCAGGAGAGATGACGTCATAAACATTGAGATGCGCGAAAAATTTCCTTCTGCTTAAAATGGAGCGCAAATTACCCAGACTATATTCATCCAGTGTTTCATAATGAGAGCATTTGGAGACTTACAGCAAACTTTAAGATTAATTTCAAATCTTTGCTAAACTTTTTCTCAATTACATGTTTGCCATTAAACGTTTAGTACGTTAACTCATTTAGAAAGTAAACATGCGTTTTAATCTGTTGTATATATGAGAGTCCGGTTCTTTAAAGAACCAGGGGTTTCCTGTTACTGCCTAAGTCGCACTGAATAAACTGCCTTCGGTTCGACTACTATTGCAGGCAGCTATCTTCACTGTGGAAACACCGGTAGTTTTATCATATTGTTAGTGTTGTACACCCAGAAGAATAGTTTAAGGCCGTGAAAACCTATATTCTCCATGTAGCTCTGATGCGTATACAATTACTAAGAGAAACAAATTTGATTAATCACATTTAAGTGACCGAGAAAATACCAAAGGACTTAAAAATTATTTTAATATTTATTCTTAAGAAGCGAGGGAAAAAAGAGATACGAAAGCCGTCGAACTTTAATTGTGATATGTCATGCTTTGAAAATGCTTATGTGAATAGTCTAATATACCACCAGATGGAAAAGTCTAGGATTACTTCGGATTCAGGGAAAAAAAAAAAACTCGATAAAGGTCTTAAGCCTGAGAAGAATCATTGAAAAACATTTTGTTGTTTTGGTCATTAACAATAATGTTGATTTGAGTCCGTTCTGCACTCCAGTCGTTTGCTAGTTATACTCTTGTTATCAGCGTAACTGCTGATCCGAAGTTTTCGACGACCTGCCTTGCTGCTTTATTCATTGGTACCTAAGCCTGTCACTGCAATTCTTTGCTTCTAACAACATTTTAAGTGCAGATTTCAACGATGACTCAGCAACGACACATTTAATGTCTTTTGAAATTTGAATAAAATTGAGTGCTGGCTTTCGTCGTTACGAAATATCAAAACGACTCTAAAGTTGACGTGTAGATCGTCTTTGCATCGGTCCACCGCAAGGCCTGACAACAGACTCTGTGGCTCTGAATCCTTGTATGTGGTCTACATTTCTCGTGTATGTTCCATTTGTTTATTGTATATCATTCTCGAAATCCTCATATTTCATGTATATCTTGCCGAATGTCTACTCGCAAGATGAGTTCCGCCGAGACACGAAAACTGCCTCAGACGCGTTATTACCTCAGATGACAAGGGACAAATTGAAAGGAAAACTATTCAGAGCCAAATAATTCTACTGTCATGCACAGAGGAGGAAGACTGTAGAACGTTATAGAAGAAATTAATAAGGCGATATCTTTTACACTGTTACTTATTGAAGAGGTAATAATAATAATAATAATAATAATAATAAAAAGATAATCTGTGTACACAGGAGGCACTCCTATCACTGCTGGCCACAATTTACATCTTTTTAAAGTTCAACATTGACTTTTTCTTTTACTATTTGACACACCTACTTGGAAACGAAGCGTGCGACTGCGTGCCAGGGGTAAGAGTCTTCCTGTACATTTTAAGGTGCACTGTATACCATGCGTCTGCTGTGGTAAAGAACAATATTTTTGTAACTGATCTTGCAACACTGTTGTAACTATGTAATCGTATATTTTGATCATTGGATGGCCTGAGGATGGTACTGTGTACTGGAATCGGTAGCCAGTAACCAAAATAAATAAACTGCGACAGTAAGCATAAACATACACTTTTTTTTAATAAGAAGAGGCTTCTTAATCAATTTTTCATAAAATTTTATATAAATAGACATTATGATTTGTGTGCAATCCAATTGATGCTACATAATATATGCAGGCACCAATGCATAATTATTGCTAGTGATTTCCCAATTTGTGTGATTTTAAGTCTCCGTATGTATGAACAACATTACATGAATTGCAGCGTGGGTTATGTTTGTCATTAAATTGGAGATACGTACTTCTGATGCCTTTTGCAAGCCGCCGAATCGCAGTAAAAATTTGTCTGAGACACTCACCTGCAAAAAAAGAAAACAGAACTTCGTTCAGAAACATTCAAAATATAAACTTTCAAGTAGATACATTAGACGTTAGTAAAATTTTAACTGCAGAGAAATCAGCAACAGGTTTCCTAAGAAACCTATACTACTTCCGGAATTACGCTCGGTGATCTATTTCAGTAGAGTATAAAAGAGCAGCAAATATTGTTACTTTTTTCACGCTCATTTTCAGATATCATACATCAGTTCTAGATGAAGATCGCCCAGAAACTGCAATCATTTATAAACGAATTATGAGAGCGTTATGCTCTTTTTCTTACAATACAAAATTGTGTTCGAGCTGTGGTGAGAGTACTGCTGTATCAGAAAACGTCTATAAATATTTCCCTTGACAACAAATGCATTAATTGTGGACGCCATAGAAATTCATCAATGCCACATTCTTCTAGACCTGTCAGTCACTTGCAGGTAATACAGGCCACACGTGTCTATGTGATGGTGATAACTAGCCGGTTTAATGGACAGAAATTCTTGTGAAGCCAAGATCACTAAATATTATTTATTTTACGATGACCAACTTCGAAAGAAGCTTGTTGTATCATCTGATCTACAAATGTAACAAAGGATGAGTAACATTGCAAGAATAATTTTCCTAATATTGGGTAATGTATAATAAATAAATTACGTTCCTTCGGAGATTTAAAGTGCATACATATCAAACACACAGCGAGAAAACTTTCCACACATTATACGGCGTAAGCGCAGTGGTTTGTCGGTAATAAGAAGATGAAAATAGAAAATACACATAGCGCCAAATGTTTTCTCTGGAGTGAAGTGGCATTGGTGTAACATGTAACGACGGAACCGACAACATCAATGTGGGAATTGAATGGACGTGCAACTTAAGGGAGAGCGAGCACTTCCAAAAACTGTGAAGAGGTGGCGCTAGTCTACCATTACATCATTACTTATTCGCGAGGGGGAAAAAATTTAACACGTAACATTCTCTGCGAGTCATAAGATAATCCAGCAGAAATTTTTGTATCATGGGAAATTCCATGTCGAGTCTTCTTTGAACCAAAACAGTCACTGACGACTTAGATTACAGTGAACGGGAGGAACAAGTCAACTCCAACAATTACAAGCGTAGTCAATGCAAAGAATTTACAAATTCGTCTGTAAATTAAAAAAAAAACTATTTTTTCGTATAAAATAATTAGAAAAACAATCGTGAAGCAGAAGAGTGAAGATGATGGTCAGGCTACTGACAGTTAAGAGCAGATACCAATGCGAATTCAAAGGTAAAAAAAGTTAATTTTTAAACGTACAAGTTGAGCATAAATAAACACAAGATGATTATTAGATACAATAAACATCTGTTGGTTGTAGTTGTTAATGATTTTTACTGCCGAAAGCAAAGAAAACCGAAAAAAGAGTTTTCGTTCACTTCTATACACGTCACTCACAAAAAAGAAGAAATCACTAAGAATCGTAGAATTATGGAACGTGTTTTATGCCCATGTATTATGACCTGTTTGGAGGATACAAATCAACATGTATTCTGCAGACAACAGTGATGTCGCAAAACTCAGCACGCTCTGTTCCTCTTCATCGCCAAAGCTCTGTAGGTCAGGTTTTCCCAAACTGTATTCTCTGGTGTTCTGCCGGAAGTAAGTAAGTGCTCCGGGAAAAATTATCAGTAACATGGACTTTCCATTCGAAATTTTTCTTCCTTTTTAGAATAGTGTCATGAACTCTGTATTATCAGTTATGATTTAAAACTGAAGTAACCGCTGAATAAAACAGATTTTTCTCATTAAAAAAAACTTTATTAATTTTATTAATCTTCGAAACAAACAGGGTGTTCCATCAGAGGGCTGGATTCTCAAAGTGTTCCATCAGAGAAAATGTTTAGGAATCCCTGGTGTAGACATCGGCGTTAAGGTTGATACATTGTTTCTTGATTACAGGAAGGCAGTTGACAGTGTTCCACATTACCGTGAAATGAAAAAAATAATTAAAAAAGTTCTTTAAAGCAGTTCTAAGAAGGCAGCAAAGCAGAACTCATTAAAGATTTGCAGAGGATTGATGAGTGGTTCAAGGATTTGAGGTCGGCCCCGAACGTAAATAAATGCAATGTATTCGGCATGCTTAGGAAAATAAATCCATTACTGACGACCGCTCTACTGATGACAAACTGCCGGGGCCGGCCGGAGTGGCCGAGCGGTTAAAGGCGCTACAGTCTGGAACCGCACGACCGCTACGGTCGCAGGTTCGAATCCTGCCTCGGGCATGGATGTGTGTGATGTCCTTAGGTTAGTTAGTTTTAAGTAGTTCTAAGTTCTAGGGGACTTATGACCACAGCAGTTGAGTCCCATAGTGCTCAGAGCCATTTGAACCATTTTTGAACAAACTGCCGGAAACAGTAATCGCCATAAAATATGTAGCAATATCTATCGGAGCGACCTTAAATGGAACTGCCGCAGAAAGCAAGTAGTAGGAAAAGCACATGCGATTGTGAAATTCACAAAAAGAATGTGAACGAAATGTAGGCCCTAACTCACGTATTATTCTATAGATTCTCAAGTACTGCTCATCAGTCCGGCAGCCGCACCAGGTAGAAGAGATGGAGAAGATCTAACGAAGAGGGGACGGGCGGTTTTGTTATGGGATCATTCAGTCGGTGCGAGAGCGTTTCAGTTACATCCATTGGCAGACGCTACGAGACGGACGTTGTACATCGCGTAGAGGTTTAGACCTACTATTGGAATTGCAAGAGAGTACATTTCGGGAAGAGTGGGACATCATATTACTTCCTCCCACATACCTCTTACAAAATGAGGACAAGAAGAAAATTCGAGAAATCTGAGTTAATGTAGAGATTTACCGACAATCTTCCCACGCGCAGTTCGCGAATTGAACACGGGTCGGCCGAAGGGAAATCAGTGGCACCAGAAGAGCCCTCCCCCACAAATTGTCTGGTGGCTTGCGAGGTATTGATGCAGATCGAACGTGATTGTCCTTGAAATTACTCATCCTGAGAATATCGAAGCCATATATTTCTAAAATGTCCTAGGAACACGTACCACATAAAAGTACTTCCAAGTTATCTTCGGGCTCTTGGTCATCACTTCTCAAGTAGCCTCCAAATCTTGTTAGTATCCACCGATGTAGCAACGTATAAACTATTTTACGACTTCGTCAACAATGCCAGTATCAAGATATAGCTCCCTGCGCTGCTAATCTAATGCCCTTGGTACTTAGAATGCCAGGAGAAGACCAAAGGTCAATTAACTGACTAGTTCAACACGTGCTGCTCTGTAGAATATGGAATGCTCACTCAGCCTTTGGGTGTTCGTAACTATGCACCTCCTACGTGTACGAGTCTCATTAGTTGTGTAACTATACGTGTGGCTGTGTGGCTGTAATACACAACTTTGGTTCTTGTAAACTCTTCTCCTGTTATGTTTAGATGGTACTGACAGACCTGTACAAATATTCAATTCTATATATTCAGCTTCCGAAACAATTCTTGCAGGACATAGAAAGAACATTTTATTATTAATTTACGCTGAAGCGTCAAAGAAATTGGTACAGCATCCGTATTCAAATACAGAGCTTGGTAAACAGGCAAAATACGGCGCTGCGGTCGGCAACGCCTGAATAAGGCACCAAGTGCCTGGCGCAGTTGTTAGTTCCGTTGCTGCTGCTGCAATGGCAGGTTATCAAGATTTAAGTGAGTTTGAATGTGGTGTTATAGTCGGCGCACGAGCGATGGGACACAGTATCTCTGAGGTAGCGATGAAGTGTGTATTTTCCGTTACGACCATTTCACGTGTGTACCGTGAATATCAGGAATCCGGTAAAACATCATTCTCCGACATCACTGCGGCCGGGAAAAGATCCTGCAAGGACGAGACAAACGACTGAAGAGAATCGTTGAACACGACAGATGTGCAACCCTCCGCAAATTGCTGCAGATTTCAATGCTAGGCCATCAACAAGTGTCAGTGCGCGAACCATTCAACGAAACATCATCGACATGGACTTTCAGAGCTGAAGGCCACTCGTGTACCCTTGCTGACTGCAGGACACACAGCTTTATGTCTCACCTGCGCCCGTCAAACCGACATTGGACTGTTGACGACTGGTGTTGCATGGTCGGATGAGTCTTGTTTCAAAGTGTATTGAGCAGATGGACGTGTACGGGTATGGAAACAACCTCATGAATCCATGGACCCTGCTTATCAGCAGGGGACTGGTCAAGCTGGTGGAGGCTCTGTAATGGTGTGGGGGTGTGCAGTCGGAGTGATATGAGGCCCCTGATACGTCTAGATACGACACTGACAGGTGACACGTACGTAAGCACCGTGTCTGATCACCTGCACCCATTCACGTCCACTGTGCACTCCGATGGACGTGGGAAACTCCAGCGGGACAATGCGACACACCACACGTCCAGAATTGCTACAGAGTGGCTTCAGTAACACTCCTCTGAGCTTAAACACTTCCACTGGCGAACCAACTCCCCAGACATGAACATAATTGAGCATCTCTGGGATGCCTTGCAACATTCAGAAGAGATCTCAACCCCCTCGTACTCTTACGAATTTATGGACAGCCCTGCAGGATTCATGGTGTTAGTTCCCTCCAGCACTACTTCAAACATTACTGGACTCCATGCCACGTCGTATTGCGGCAGTTCTGCTTGTTCGCTGGGGCCCTACGCGCTATTAGGCTGGTGTACCACTTTCTTCGGCTCTTCAGTGGAGATGTACACTCATTAATGTGGATTAACTTAGGAATATAAAAAATGTGCAACTACGGCGATTTATCATCTCTTATCGTGTTACCAAATGGCTCTGAGCACTATGGGACTTAACATCTGTGGTCATCAGTCCCCTAGACCTTAGAACTACTTAAACCTAACTAACCTAAGGACATCACACACATCCATGCCCGAGGCAGGATTCGAACCTGCGACCGTAGCAGTCGCGCGGTTCCGGACTGAGCGCCTAGAACCGCTAGACCACCGCGGCCGGCTATCGTGTTACCAGCAGGAATTTTATAGTATACAACCAATGTGTATCCTGTGTTCCAGTTTCTTCTTGCTTACTCGTTTTTGTACACTCTGATTGTAAATCTTGTTTTATATCAGATTATTCCTTTGTTAATCCTACGTTAAATGTTCAAATGTGTGTGAAACCTTATGGGACTTAACTGCTAAGGTCATCAGTCCCTAAGCTTACACACTACTTAACCTAAATTATCCTAAGGACAAACACACACACCCATGCCCGAGGGAGGACTCGAACCTCCGCCTGGACCAGCCGCGCAGTCCATGACCGCAGCGCCTTAGACCGCTCGGCTAATCTTGCCCGGCTAATCCTACGTTACATCGTACCGGAGTACGACATAAAATAACATTTACCGTGAGTTGTCGACACCGTGTATACTATTAACGCCTCCTCAGTTTTGACAGATGTAGGGGCACATTACGAAAGCCAATATATTAACAAAAAGAAAAAAATACTCATCTAGGTGAACTTGTGGTACAGTCGCTTGCGAAGTATTGATGTAGATGTAGGTGGAATTTGATTATCCGTGAAAATGCTGATCCTGGGTGGTCTATGTAGTACAGATTGCGCCTTCACAATCGGATATTGCTCGCCTCTTACGTGGTGAGTTAGTTGCCAGCCTGACTAAATCCACTTTTAACAGCTTCGATTCGAGGAGCGATAAACTCTAAACGCGAAGAAAGGCCTTAACGATTTGTTGCCTGCCGCCGGCAGTGTATCGTCGGAGCGGGGCAATTTGGCGCAGCAGAACCACTTTCCAGGAGTGCAGCCCTGCCTTTCCATACGCGGGGCGGGTGCGCGCCGGCTATCGCCCGCGCAGTTCTCGTGCCTCGTTATGCCCATTTGCGCCGACACTTAGCCTGCAGGCCAATATCCGTATTCCACTCTCGCCGGTGCACACGCCCTTCCCTCTTCCTTACACAGGCAGGGGCCGCTCTTTTACTGCAGTGGAAAGCTGGCCGCGTCGCCGTCCCAGCCGACCGTCTCCCTCCCACAGGCTGCGAGGACCTTTTATTCGCGACAACAGCCCACTTCCCCGCTATTAAGTTTCCCGGTGACGTAACTTCCGCGTTTGCCAGTGGTATACCGCACCTCGTTTCTCTCGCTCTGCGGAAAGTCAACACCCCGGCCCCGAGCGCAATAAAATTCCATAACATCCCGACCGCGGGAAAAAAAGAGGGGCAGAAGAGTTCTGCACAGCCTCCGTTTCCGCTTGGGTGCGCCACGGGCAGGCAGCGAGTGCATGCAGCAAAAGGCGGCTGGCTGCTAGCTCGCTTCTCCATATCGCGCAGCGAGCAAACACGACCACCCGGTATGTACCGTTTTGTAGAAGCAAGTACGCACCCCTTTCCTATGATCTGCTTTTCCCAATACGTTTAATTCCATTTTTTATTCTGCGTTTAAAGAAACTACGAATTTTGTTGAAATTGTGAGAACAGTGAAGTTTACGTGATGAAACTCTGCGCGACGGCTCGCAACCATCGATAACAAACCATAGATTGTAGCAATAGAGAGTTTAGCTCTCTGGAAAATGGAGGAGCAGTATTCCTTGTAACTACCAGGCGGTTATAATTAAACTTCCCCTATTTAACACGTCTTAACACGGAAACTAACTGAAACATCCTGGCTGATTAAAACTGTGTGCCGGACCGAGAATCGTATTCGGGGCCTTGGCCTTTCGCGGGCAAGTGCTCCACCATCTGAGCTAGCCAAGCACGACTAAGCTTTACTTCCGACAGTACCTCGTCTCCCACGTTCCAAACTTCACAGAAGCTTGAAACGTCTCTGTGAAGTCGTTTCGTAAGACGCTTGTCGAATTCGGTACAACCTATTCACTTTACTGCCTGATTTTAGCTCAATTCATGAACTCTCCCAGAAAGACTGAGCACTCAGATAAGGCCTATTGAATAATATATGTGTGTTTTAATGTGGGGTTTCGGTTTTGTTTTGTGGGAAACGCTGAGTTGTTCATCGTCTGCTGGGAGCAGACGATGTTGCTTCTCGCTCGAAGGAGAGCACAGGATGACCAACTTAGGTTGCCAATACCTGAACATAGAGATTTACCCATCTTAGTCGAGGGCTGTGTCGAAGGCTGTTTTTGTGTGTGAGGTTGGTGACGGAGGGCTACCCCTCTGGTAGCTTCCGCTGCACGGGGAGCTAGGTAATCTGGAAAGAGAAAGGGGCACTCTTCGATGAACGCTTGGTGAGTACGGATCGTAGCTCTTAAGGGGGGTTTCAGGTGACAGGAATCAGGCTGAGTTAGGACTTCGTTATGTTTAACTGGTGAAATACTTAAGAACTTCAGCTTAACTGAAGCGTGTGGAGCGAGTTACTTTTTTAAATGATTTTTAATCTTATATTTTGTGGAAATTGCTTTTGTCTTTGTATGTCGATCTTGTGCCACGTGTTTGGTAATCAATGACCCTTCTGGTCCACCACGGCACCGCAATAGGCTTTGTTTTAACAGTTTGCTTGTTTAATGAGCTACAATTTCTGCAAGAATATCTGTTCTTTCGTGCGCTTTCTACATCGCAGCACAACAGTTTGAGTCACAATGCACCACGTGCTCTAGTTCGGCCGTTTGCAAGCAGCAGACACAGGTAGTATGTTAAATAATTATCGCACAGCCTTGTGTATTGGTTAAACCTCTGTCCAGAATAATGCATGCGTAGAATCATAATGCAAATCTCACTTAGATATTTTTATGGTATTAATGCAAAGGAGATGATAGTATAATTGTCTCCCATCCCTGTCTTCTGTGTTTCTTCTTGCTGTAGTTAAATTGTGCTGTGTTGCATTCTCACGTAATTCTTACTTAAATATTTCGAGTCAGGCACCAGTTATGTGTAGTCAGGATGTGCAACCAAATATTTAGTTACAATAAATAATCTACGTGAAAGATAAACTCTTTGGTGTCGATCTTATCCCCTTACTCCGATTTCCATTCCTGAATTAATCAAGTTGTTCATGCACGACATGGAGTGCTATTTGTCTGGCTGCTTAAAGAAATTTACGTACTTGTAATTAAATTATTAAAGTACTTAAACTAATAATTTTCTAGCTCCGTTTTTTCTAAATCGTTAGGAAGGGCTTGGGCTGGTGGCGACCCTGAATTTCTGAATTTTTATCATTATTTGTGTGAGAGAAGCAGTTAGAAATGCGAGATAACGTATATGGTTGGATGAGAAACGTCATAAACATAGTAATACGTTACAAGCTCTCCTGCGAATCTTGCGGAAGTAGCACTCCACAGATGGTAGAGCACTTGCTCGCGAAATGCAAAGGTCCCGAGTTCTAGTCTCGGTACGGCACAAAGTTTTAATATGCCAGGAAGTTTCATATCACCGCACACTCCGCTGCAGAGTGAAAATTTCATCCCGGAAAGTAATTACCGTACGAGTATCAAACCTGGTAGCATTAATGTCCAGAGTGTGTGGTGCAGGATTTCCATGCGTCACAGTGTCTCCGTCCAGTTCCAACTGTGGCCACCAGGTGCCGTGAGTCAGTCATCGTGATTAGTCTCACGCACCTGACCAGTCGCAGTGCACTTGTTGACGTATCAACACGAGCTTGGAAAAAAAGAGCAGGGCATTATTTGTGAAGCTCTATTATCAAAACAGCTGCTCTTTGAGAATATCGCCGGCTAAGAGGTTTACGGAAAGGTCCTATTCCACAACCTGTTGTGCAGAGCATGACAAAGAAGTTCGAATCAACTGGACGAATGGGCGTCGCTTCGGGAAGAAGCCGACGACCGGTTGCACTACAGGTATTCGATGAAATCGCTATTGCTATGGCAGACAAATGGTTCAAATGGGTTTGAGCAATATGGGATTTAACATCTGAGGTCATCAGTCCCCTGGAACTTAGAACTACTTAAAACTAACTAAGCTAAGGACATCACACACATCAATGCCCGAGGCAGGATTCGAACCTGCGACCGTAGCGGTGGCGCGGTTCCAGACTGAAGCGCCTAGAACCGCTCGTCCACAACGGCCGGCTATGGCAGACAACGCTGCGCGCAATTCCCGATCGTCAGGCAGTGCGCGTGCTGTGTCACGACAGTTGAACATCCCGTGGCCCACTGTATGGAAGGTGCTTCGAACCATCCTCAAATGGTATCCGTGCAAGGTCCCACTCCTTGTGATTTCTGGTTGTGGGGATACCTGAAGGACAGGGTTACTAAAGGAACATTCACACATGCGCTGATCTGAAGCGCAGCATATCAATAGATATTTCTTTGCCAGGAGGACCTCCGTCGCATTAAGAAATAAAAAAAAATTCCTCACAGACAAAAGGGGATGAGGCTATACGAGTTGAGCTGAGTAAACCCGAACGGGTGAATGCCAATCGCTGTTGGTTTGATATGGTTGACTGGGTGTACGAATGATAATGTTTGTTATAATTATTACCGAAGTCCATAGATTCAGACTACCAGAGTGGAAATAAACGACTAACAGGAATAAAAGGTAAGAAAGATTACGTAGTATCTTCTCGGCTAATGCCATAGGGGCAAACGCTGTAGTAATTTTCTATTTTTTAATGCCTTATACAATAGTACTGTTTGTAATTTTTGATACAGCTTTTCAATATCTTATTTTAAAGCCACGTGTAATAATACTCTTCGGAACTCATTGTTCCTACTCTTGCAGGGCCAAAAATTCTGAAGATGGCCTTTACATAAGCCGAAACCGGTAAATGAACGAATATTATTGCGACCTTGACTGTTCATTGTCACTAAAATATAGCATCAGGTCGCTGTTCCCATAGACTATGTGGTCTAAATTTATTATTAAATATGTTGAGGTAGTGGTGATCGCCTCGATAGTAGGACCCTTTTGAATCAACACAAGTCTGCACTTGCCGCTTCCATTGCACAAAACATTTCTAACGAGGGAAGTGCGTCACCTCGAACGCTCAGAACTACACGAAAATGTTCTTAGGATCTAGATCGCTCCTCCTGAAATCATTGGTATGAGCCATTATCATGCAAAACTGAGTGTGATTTTAATGATCGCCTATTCAAAGTCTAAGAGAGGAACTTCGGTAACGCGGAGAAATAAAATATCGACATAATAGAACCAGAGATATGCATATTTCAAAGTCATGACTTACTGCTAAACTTCCCTCTGCTTCAAATTATTACGCTATCTGATCAACAAACTGTTTCTACTGACCCGATAGTGTTACACAGCTATTCAGTTTTCGAAGTGCACGTGTGAGATTTCAGTGAAGTGGTGAAAAGAAAGTGGAATAGAGTAATACGGACACATGACTAAAGCTACGTTATCACATTCATCACCTCTGCATTCAAGCAGTCAGATATCAAATGCGACAGTAATTACATTCCAGACGATGATACTGGTATGCCAGTGTCAAAACGTACCTTTTGCCAGGGATAGTTTTCTACTTTGGTGCAAAAAAATTAATTCTAATGCACAGAGTGAAGTCTTGGTAAAATAGCAATGGTGCAAGTCTGTTAGTGGTTTTTCACATTGCTATGTTACAAAATCAACGATTCTTCTCCCGTAGAATTTATAATGCCTAAAGTAATACACATCACACGGTTCAGTATATTTTATCTTCAACGGCAGTATCTTGCGACTGTAGCAATACTGTTAACTGAAACAGATTAGGTATTTGCTAGTCGAGGTACAATATGCCACCATCATATGGTGTTAGCCGACAACAATTGTTTTTGTGATGACCTGTGTATATTCTAAGCACATTTTCGTGCTTGTCTAAGCGTTAGAGGTCACTCACTTCCCTTGTGAGTGTCGTTTTCGCTGAGTCTGAGAAAATGCTCCCTCCGTTTTACCTTCCGATTGGGTGCAAGAAAAAGTTTGTTTAAGCTGCTCCTCCACTGCCGCGGAGTCGGTCGATTTTGGTGAAACTAGCTACAGCCATGGAGACAACAGAAATTCTAAAAAAAAAGTAAACAGTCCTGCACTAATATGTCAAGATAAATAAAGCGTTAATAATGCGAAGAATCTTATTTCTTTATTTTTCTTTGTTGTGGCAGTAGAGATGAGCGAAGGATCTGCTCGTACAGTTTAAATCTCAGCCAACTGCGTAGTGAAACGTGCAGGTCAGTCAGATCCTGGTGGAAATCTCGCGGCAGATTAGTTTGGTCCACCAACCATTCTGCATGTGGTTTTTAGGCGGTTTTCCACGCTTCTTTAGGCAAATGCTGTAGAAAATCCGACAGACAGACAACAAAATACGTAACAGACGAAACAAAACTTGCCCGATTCACGGACAGAAAAGGCACATGACTTCCCTCTTTTAGCTTATCTATCGACTGTCGCTAACACTAAGGGCATCTGTCCGAAATATAAAATACACTTGCCAACTCATGAAAACAGTGGAACCCGTACTTTCGGATAACACGAGGAAGGAGAGAATAGAGGGGAGTCAAGATGTTGGATTTTCGGCTATAGAAGACAGTTCTATTTTTTGAACAGACTTCCCAAAATGCTTGTAAAAGCATTTATGCACGAAAGAATGAAAGAAACAGCCATATCAGAGTCAATCGTCGTGCTGCAAATTGACTGCGAAAATAGCCGAAACTTATTTTATGTTAGGACACAATCACGCCAGAATAATTTTAAACCATTTTTTTTACCAACAACAATAACAGTGTGCGATCCAGACTTACTTACTGCATGAAACAGCAACTATGCTTTTGAAAGAGTCAATAAGTAAAATATTTCAGCTTTCTACTCAAATCAGTAACCATAATCAACGTATGAAAACATTGGAACTAGCGGAAAAATGGTTCTACCGATGCACAAAAAAGGCAGATACGCTCCTGGTTAAAAGACTGACTGGGATACCAGGTGCTTCATTCTACCATCCTCAGCACTTTTAAAAATTTTCCCACAAATTTTAGCATGCAAACATATATGCTTTATTTTCAAGATGCAGCTCACCGGCCGAGCGGTTCTAGGCTCTTCAGTCTGGAACCGCGCGACCGCTACGGTCGCAGGTTCGAATCCTGCCTCGGGCATGGATGTGTGTGAAGTCCTTAGTTTAGTTAGGTGTAAGTAGTTCTAAGTCCTAGGGGACTGATGACCTCAGGTGTTAAGTCCCATAGTGCTCAGAGGCATTTGAACCATTTTGCAACTCACCTCTCAGTCCCAAAGGTTCTTCTAACTGTAACTCACTTACATCCACTAGTCCATCGCTAAGTCGCCCATTCCCATCAACTCCCACTTGCTCGTTCTGTCACTCATTCAGCCCAACTCATTGTCATTGTTTCTTCAAGTCTCTCTAACTGTCACTGCCTCCCATCTCACAGCCACAGTCTCCTTCGTTCTGTCCTACTATTACTGTCTCCTCTCCCTGCCCTGTCTCCCTATTACTGCTCCTACCTCATTCATTCCTCCTCGCTGTAGCTGTCTCATCTCACTGTCACTATCTCTGTCTTCCTCGCTCACACACACTGTCTCTCATTATCACTGGCTCGCACCAACTTTCACTTTCTCCTCCTCTTTATTCCACTCCCACTGGTACTGTGTCCTTCACTCTTTTCTTAGCACTGTTCCATCATTGTCAACTATGTTCCACTGTCAACTGTCCGTCTTTTCTTCTCACGATGTCTTTATCTCCTTCGCTCTTCTGTACCACATCCGCTGTCCATATCTTCCAGTACATCTTGCCTTTGTCTCCTTCTCACTAAACATAAAAAAGGGTGAATATGTTGGCATGCCAACATTATTGGGAACATTTTTATAGACGCAGCGGAATGTGCTTCGTAGAATCAGGCACATGGTACCCCGCTTTCCAGACAGTCTTTTAGACAGGAGCATATTCGTCTTTTTTGTCCTCTGTTACGAGCATTTTTCCGCTATTTCCCTTCTTTTCCGTACTTAAATAGAAAATCGAACTTTATTGGTCAGTAAAATTTTGATATTTTACTTACGTTAAATTGAAATTTTACAGGCACAAAAATTTTGCGTATGCTTCTGTAGTACAACACGGGATTCCCAGAACCCTTCTGACGATAACAGAGTGCTACGGAACTTTATAAACTGCATTTTTGCCTCACAGCTGATTTTACGTACTTATTTTACGTGTACAAGTAGGGTAAGTTTGAACTTCTGTATCTTGTAAACGGATAACGATGTAAAGAAAATTTTCAAGATCGTTCGAGATCTGGATCTTAGGAATACATCGTAAAATTTTCAGTCATTTGGTGCGTTTAACAGTCTTGGAATCCGTCTGTCGGTTTTGGTTCAAATGTTCAAATGTGTGTGAAATCTTATTTGACTTAACTGCTAAGGTCATCAGTCCCTAAGCTTACACACTACTTAACCTAAATTATCCTAAGGACAAACACAGACACCCACGCCCGAGTGAGGACTCGAACCTCCGCCGGGACCAGCTGCACATCGGTTTTGGTACGAAAAAATGAAAAAAAAATCTCTTTTTCGGGGGTTCTCTAAGAAAGCGCCAATGAATTAATAACTCTGAACCACTGTGTCTTGAAAATGGATAAAGATATCAAGAAACGTTTCTAGGTGGTTCGACAGTGGGACCTTAATATGTCGCAAAAATTTCAGCCATTTGCTGCGCATAACTGTCTTAGAATCCGCGGCTCCGTTTTGGCGCAAAACACAACCAAAAACTTTTTTTGGGTTTTCCAAGTAGCCGCCCTTGAACTAATGCTGCCACCAGACGACAATTTGGATCGAAGAGCACATCAAATGCAAAAAGAAGCAACAAATTTGCTCCATTTGCTTAAGCAGGAGGAAGTACGTAACATTCATACCTTGATCCTGTACTGTAGGATAGTGCCACTAAGACGATCTATCTGTTGGGTATACATACTGTCCCTAGCCCAAGGGCTATCCACATCACTTGACCCTACCTTTCAAAAATGGTTCAAATGGCTCTGAGCACTATGGGACTTAACATCTATGGTCATCAGTCCCCTAGAACTTAGAACTACTTAAACCTAACTAACCTAAGGACATCACACAACACCCAGCCATCACGAGGCAGAGAAAATCCCTGACCCCGCCGGGAATCGAATCCGGGAACCCGGGCGTGGGAAGCGAGAACGCTACCGCACGACCACGAGCTGCGGGCCCATACCTTTCTATCACTAGCAGAACCCGAGGAATGAGCCCCGGAGGAATCCCGTTTTTATACGCAGCGTTGTGGTAGTGCATGTTTTCCAATGCTTACCGACTATGCGCAAGCCGATGGTGGCAGAAACATGTAGCAATTAATACGAACCACAGGAATAGGTAAAAAACGTAAAGACTGACCTATGATGAACGAGGAACTCATTCCGGCCTCTCATTGGTTCAAATGGCTCTGAGCACTATGGGACTTAACATCTGAGGTCATCAGTCCCCTAGAACTTAGAACTACTTAAACCTAACTAACCTAAGGACATCACACACATCCATGCCCGAGGCAGGATTCGAACCTGCGACCGTAGCGGTCACGCGGTTCCAGACTGAAGCGCCTAGAACCGCTCGGCCACACCGGCCGGCTGCCTCTCATTGTTCACAAGTTTTTTTTTTCCCCAAGAAAACTCTATTCATACGCTGGTAATGCACAGAAGAAAGGGATGATAAGTCGCAAGATGAAATGCAGGTTATAAAATGCCGGTTACAAAACATTCCGTGCTTATTCGCGGTGGAGCCAGCCAGCGCTCACAGTCGGCGAGGGAGGTCAGCCACACTCTGGGGACAATTCGTCTCGCCGGATTAGTTGCGGCAAACGGGTGAGCAAGCGGCGTAGACGCAGCGCTAAACCAGCCGGCCGACCAGGGAGCACGCCTCGCTGCCGTGAAATTGGATCTGGCGACGAACAGGCTGGCGCCAGCAAGCGTGACCGCACAAAAGTCGCGACACTTGTTTCCAGCCCACACTGAAACGTGTTGACCACCAAGTAATACGATACAGTGCTGGCAGCATAACGGCTTTTACCGGAGTCGATAACTTGAAAGTGTGGAAACTTTAGATTGGGTCAGAACTGGACTGCTACGAGCCATCTAAAATGCACAAAATTTATTTGAAAACCCCTTTTAATTTCTGGTAACACGATGGATTTCTAGTACCGCACACCCGTCATCTTGTTGAACCTACAGGGTGTTGCAGATATAAGTGCAGATACTTTTATATGTGGTAATATTTTTCTATGTCGTACTTTAATACGTACGCATGCATGCTACAGAACAGACGCTACTGTGTAACCTTACAATCTAAAAACAGCCGATGGAGGACACAGAAAAATGGACTTGCACAGGGTAGTGTCTTGACTCCAATATTATTAACATCTATACGAATGACCTTCCCATCAGCCACCAGACACGAATGTTCATTTATGCCGATCATGCAGGAGTGGCTACACAGGATAAAACCTTTGAACAAGTGGAGGAGAATCTGACAGGAGCCTTAACAGAACTTGCTACCTATTACGAAGGCAATAATCTCAAATCAAATCCTAGTAAATCTCAAGTATCCGCCTTCCATCTTAGGAACAAACAAGCCAAACGGAAACTCCGAGTCACGTGGCAAGGGGAAGAGCTGAAGCATACAAACAGCCCAAAATACCTGGGAGTAACATTGGAAAGAGCGCTTACTTTTAAGCAGCACTGTCACAACACTTAAAAAAGTCTGTGCCAGGAACAACATACTGCGGAAGCTAACAGGTTCATCGTGGGGAGCTCAACCACACGTTTTGCTCACCACGGGTCTGGCGCTGAATATCTCTGCAGCGGAATACGCGGCGCCAGTTTGGAGGAACTCTGCTCACACTAAGCAAGTTGACGTCGCCATAAACGAAACTGTACGTATTGCCACAGGATGCCTCAAACCAACAACCAAAGACAAAATTTATCTCATCATAGGCATAGCACCACCCATTATCCGCAGACAAGTAGCCGCCGAGATCGAAAGATCAAAACAAAAGATTGATCCTCGACACCCGATGCATATGCACCGAAAACAACGTGTCCGGCTGAAACCCCCAGGAGTTTCATTGAAACTACTGAGGAGCTCGCCACCAAGCCCGTCGCAAGGCAGCTATCTCTTTGGGAAGAAATGGTGCCACACGCCACACGCCACAATGGAACTACTTGAGGAGGGATCTGCAGGATTTCAACTACCTTTTACAACTTGGAGGTCATTAAACCGGCTGCTCACTGGAGTAACTGGGTGCAAATCAAACCTATTTAAAAGGGGCTACAGTGATAGCGATAGGTGTGAATGCGGAGCAATCCAGGACTTGGACCACCTATTGATTTGCCCAGATATGTTTATAACATTCACTAAATACGATATTTTGAAAGTCAATGACAAAGCAACCTACGTTGCTAATTACTGGGAAGGGATGATATAATTGGTGCATTCGTATACGGAAGAAGAAGAAGAAATACGTGTAAACATCAATATGTTGGTCTTTCTTTTTCTGCACTGAACAGTCTCCCCATAAACACGTTACATAATTTACTAAGTGATGTTTGCTGACGGTCGTTATTCCACCTCTAAGGGGATCACGGCTGTCAGTGTAGACTAACCGTTTTACATCCAAGCGTCCACACTTCAACATCTGACCTGCTGCCCAGGGGAAATAAGCGCTAATGTCTTGCTCTTGCCACATGCAATTGGAGATACTATCCAACCTAAAAACATAAGACCTGTAACAGCTATAATTAGTAGTCTGAAAATGACGTAAATACTGACGTAATGTTGTTTACTAAACCTTTCTCAGTCACTAACAGAAATGCCTGCACTTATACCTTTTACACCCTGTATACTCACAATTCATAACAAACGCGTCTCCTCGTGAATTAGCATACGCTCATAACCTTTCCGCAATATGCCAGGACAAAGGCGTTGGAGAAATCCGAGTCAAACTCAGTAGCTAGAGATCTCACACTTTTTTTCTGGAGTCATCAGTTTTCTGCCTGGTTCGATCTGGTCCACCACAGATTCAGCTCCTGTGCCAAACTCTTCACCTCAGAGTAGCACCCTACGTCCTCAATTGTTTGTCGCATGAACTCCAGTTTCTGTCTACACCCACAGTCAGGTTTTTGTACTATACAGCCTCATTTAGTGCCAAGGATGTTATTCCTTGATGTCTCAACATATCTGGCATCGTATCCCATCTTCTTGAGAGTGTTTTCCATAACCTCTTTCTCCGCTGGTTCTGCGGAGAATCTTCTCATTCCTCACCTTATCAGTCCGCCTAATTTTCTACATTATTCTGTTGCACCACACTTCAAATTCTCCGATTCTCTTCTGTTCCGGTCTTCCAGCAGCCCACGATTAAGTTAATGCTGTACTTCAAACGCCCTCAAGGCCTTTATTTGAAATTTCATGAGATCCCGTCGCGACGAAAAACGCCTTTGTTTTAGTGATTGCCACTCCAATTCACGTATGATGTCTGTGGTACTATCTCCCCTATTTCGCGATAAAACAAAACTAGCTGCCCTTATTTGAACTTTTTCGATGTCAGCCGTTAGTCCCACCTAATGCGGATCCCACGTCGCACAGCAGTACTCCAGGATAGGGCGGACAATACAGATTCTGTGTTTCTTAGACGACTGATTCCATTCAACATGTCATGTAATTCTTCTTCACTTTCACTGCGGATTGCAATGTCATCAGCGAGTCTTTTCATTGGTATCCTTCCACCCTGAATTTTAATCCTCTTAAAGCTTTATTTTTTTTCCAACATTGCTTCTTCGACGTACAGTTTGAACAGCAGGGGCGAAGGACTGCATCCCTGTCTTACAATTTTTTTTTAATCGGAGCACTTGGTCCTTGATTTTTGAATCTTTTTGTTCCCACTTCTGTCACTATGGTTTATTCCCATTTTTCTCATAATTTCAAATATCTTTTTCATTGTCGAACACTTTTTTCCAAGTCAACAAATTCTATGGACGGGTTTGCTTTTTCTTAACTCTGGCTTCCATCATCAAATTCAAGGTCAGAAGTAGTTCCTTCGCACCTATACCCTTCGCAAAGCGAAATTAATAGTCATATAACAGATCCTCAATTTCTTTCCATTCTTCTGTTTATAATTTTTTGTCAGCTGCTTGGATGTATAAGCTGTTAAGCTGATTGTGTGGTTGCTCTCTCACTTACCTGACCTTGCTATCTTTGAAATAGAAGGGACATTTGTATGTTTAACCAAACATGTTATTGCTGCGTAAGCATTTCCAAATGTATACTAAAATGCTTCTAGGGTACACATTTCGGTTACAGTGAAAGCTTGTTTTGCTGAAATGCATTCGGTGGCCAGACTTTAAAATAAACGACACCACCAAATGTGTCTCGAATAGCTGGACGGACATACCTCTTGCAAGTACACTACCTGGCAGAAAAGGTGTAGATCGTAGAAAGGGAGGAGGAAACGAAATGACACTTCACTCGTTGAGAGGGAGTGCGATGTTATTTCAGTGATTATAAAGTCGAGTCAAATTTAGAGTGTAGTTGGCAGTATAGACCCCTTATATAACGCTGAGCCCTTCTCGAAATGGATGCACGCAAAGATACGGATCGGAATAGTATTATAAAGCAGTTGTATCCCCCTTCTGAGTCAATCTTCCTCACAACTATGTAAATCGTACTTTATGTCCCGTACACTGGTCCACGTATGGAGCCGGCCGAAGTGGACGTGCGGTTAAAGGCGCTGCAGTCTGGAACCGCAAGACCGCTACGGTCGCAGGTTCGAATCCTGCCTCGGGCATGGATGTTAGTGATGTCCTTAGGTTAGTTAGGTTTAACTAGTTCTAAGTTGTAGGGGACTAATGACCTCAGAAGTTGAGTCCCATAGTGCTCAGAGCCATTTTTTTGAACCACGTACGGAGCTGACGTCCAGCAGATACCACAAAGGAGCAGATCTGACTACGCGAGTACTTCAGCATCGCGCAGGCAATTCATAGACACGTGCCACGTGAGGACTACCACTGTCCTGCTCGAAAAATGGCACCACGGACACAGCCATATGAGAGGTAACACAAGAAAATGTTGTAATTTGATTTATTGCCCATTTAGAGACCTGTTGCCTTATATTTCATAACAGGTCGTTCACCTCATGTAGATTACAAAACATATTCCATATTACACACAGCAGTTATGGTTTCCAACAATTAATAATAAATTAAAAATACATAAGGAATTAAAGTAAAAAAGGAACACAAAAATATCCATATTTAGGTAGATATGAAAGTAGATGATAGGAAAGACTTGGCTAGAAAGAGAGAGAGATATGTTACCCTATCTGAAAGCATCGGAACTACTTCGAGCCTTGCAGTCCCGTTTCGCTGTGGTCTATTAATAATTCAGAACACTATTTACAAAAACACTAGAACTACACTGAAGCATCAAGGAAACTGGTATAGGCATGCGTATTCAAATACAGAGATATGTAAACAGCCAGAATACGTCGCTGCGGTCGGTGACGCCTATGTAAGACATCAAGTGTCTGGGGCAGTTGTTAGATCGTTACTGCTGCTACAGTGGCAGGTTATCAACATTCAAGTGAGTTTGAACGTGGTGTTATAGTCGGCGCACGAGCCATGGGACACAGTATATCCGAGGTGGTGGTGAAGTGGGGATTTTCCCTTACGGCCATTTCACGAGTGTACCGTGAGTATCAGGATTCCCGTAAAACATCAAATCTCCGACATCGCTGCGGCCGGAAAAAGATCCTACAAAAACAGGAGCAACGACGAGTTAAGAGAATCGTTCAACGTGACGGAAGTGCAACCCTTCCACAAATTGATGCAGATTTCAATGGTGGGCTGTCAACGAGTGTCAGCGTGCGAACCATTCAAGGAAACATCATCAGTATGGGCTTTCGGAACCGAGAACCCACTCGTGTACCCTTAATGGCTGCACGACACAAAGCTTTACGCCTCGCCTGGACTCGTCAACACAGACACTGGACTGTTGGTGACTGGAAACATGTTGCCTGGTCGGACGAGTCACTTTTGAAATTGTATCGAGCGGATGAACGTGTACGGGCATGAAGACAACCCCATGAATCCATATACCCTGCGTGTGAGCACGGGACTGTTCAAGCTGGTGGAGGCTCTGTAATGGTGTAGGGTGTGTGCAGCTGGAGTGATATGGAACCCCTGATACGTCTAGATACGACTCTGATACGTGACACGTACGTAAGCATCCTGTCTGATCACCTGAATCCATTCATGTCCATTATGCATTCCGAAGGAGTTGAGCAATACCAGCAGGACAATGCGACACCATACACGTCCATAATTGCTACAGAGTTGCTCTTCTGATTGTAAATACTTCCGCTGGCCGCCGAACTCTCCATACACGAACATAATTGAGCGTATCTGAGATGCCTTGCAAAGTGCTGTTCAGAAAAGATATCCGCTCCGTCGTACTCTTACGCATTTATGGACAGCTCTGCAAGATTCATGGTGTCAGTTCCTTCCAGCACTACATCCGACATTAGTAGAGTCCATGCCACGTCGTGTTGCGCTACTCGTATTTCTGCGTGTTTGCTTGGGCCCTACAGGGTATTAGATTTCTTTGGCTCTTCAGTGTATGATGTACATTGTGGAAAGCGCAGTGGTGTGTGAGCATGAAGTATTTTATTTCTTGGATTTGTGAATTAACCATCAGTTCTTATATGTCTTGAATTTTACCTATTGTGTTGCTTATATACTACGTGTTTAGTTACAAGTGTTACATCCCAATGGCGGAATAACGACCGCCGGATGGACATGTCTGCTCTTTATGCGGAAGCTAGAGTTGGTTTACAGGGCTGATTGCATTACACTGTTTATTCTAAAACAGTTTAATTATTCTAGGTGTTTTGTAAGGTTGTCTGCGGCACGTAATGGTGAAAGTGTTCGTAATTTGAGTGAGTGTGTATTTCAGTACTGCTGCCTGTGTTGATGTACGAATTGGATGTGCTGTCTTACGTGTTCGTGCTTTCTGTTATACGGCGATTTTATCTATTACCTCCCATTCGTCTTTGTCTCTTATTGCCCGTATCATGTCATTGCCGCACTGCGTTCGTGTCTGGTGTGGTGCTGTGTATCGGTTACAATGAAAAAGTACCGGGTGGTTAAACTTACCCTATTTAACACGTTATAGCACGGAAATTAATTACTGTACGTGAGACCAACCTTGGTAGCATTGATGTAATGTGACGGCGGGGTCAGGGATTTTCTCTGCCTCGTGATGACTGGGTGTTGTGTGATGTCCTTAGGTTAGTTAGGTTTAAGTAGTTCTAAGATCTAGGGGACTGATGACCATAGATGTTAAGTCCCATAGTGCTCAGAGCCATTTGAACCATTTTGTAATGTGAAGGACACGGGGAAGAGAAGTAATGCATTATCAATTCAACTAAAACCCTTTTCATGGGCTGCTACGGTACATCATACCATTACATACAGGTACCATTACTGCTACAAAAGGGGCTCAATATGGCGCCGATCAGTGTCCAGAAGAGTCAGAAAGCGCAGGACGAAGCATGTCAGTAGGTATGATGACTACCTCTCTTCACATGCTGCGCTTCAGATCAGCATGTGTGTGAATGTTCCCTGTTCTTCAGGTAGACCCATAACCAGAAATCACAGGGAGTGAAATCAGGTGATCGTGCAGGCCAAGCATTTGGAAAAGCAGGTGAACGATGTGCGGTGGCGCCTCATCTTGCATGAAAACTCTTGAGTCTCTCTCCTGTAGGGCGGGTATGAAATGCTGGCGAAGCATATCGCAATGGCGTAACGCTGGCTTGTCACACTGCACGTCTTTGGTTCTTGAGCGCCATCCTGTTCAAAAAAGAATGATGAAAGTAGCCGAAGTGCAGCTGCAGTATTACTGTTGTTATGATAATAGAGGTTCACCAATAATGCCCTGCTCCTTTTGTCCCAAGCTCAAGCAGACACGTCAACAAGTGCACTGTGACTGGTCATGAATCTCGATGACTGATCACGGCACATGGTAGCCATAGTTGTTCTATTAATGTTACATAAAAAAAAATTCAACATGACTTCTAGTAACGTCACAACGTCAACAGGCAATTTATTTTAGTTACCTGCCTTTACATTTTTATTACTAATTCCGCCAGTAAAACTGTGAGGATCGGTCAAGCACGGCGGATTGCTAAGCGAAGGGTTCCGGGTTCGATTCCGGCCGGGTCGGAGCATTTCTCCGCTCTAAGACTGGGTGTTCTGTTGTCCTAACGTTCGTACCATCATACTTGACGTTACACTATTGAGATCGTTGAATGGGAACGGCCCGAAAGCCAATTAAAAAATAAATTAATTAAAAAAACTGTGCTCACGGGAGAAACAATCATGTTGCAGGAGCATCCGCAACTGAGCATTGTACCAGAGGTTGAAAATACTGCTTCAGTTGTAAAATTCTTTTATAATCACACGACCGGTTTCGAGCTCTTATAAGGCCATCTTCAGGTGTCGTAACTTGGTGCTGTGACCCCCGAGCGCCGCGGTGGACGTGTACTAGGCGCAGTGTGTTGCTTACGAGCGCAGAACAGCACCAAGTTACGACACCTGAAGATGGGCTTATAAGAGGCTGAAACCGGTCGTGTGATAATACAAGAATTTTACAACTGAAGCGGTATTTTCAGCCTCTGGTGTGATGAAGGGGGCTGTGAATCGTCCTTGGGTAGCAAAGTCGGTACGGCACTTGCCCGCGAAAGGCAAAGGTCTCGAGTTCGAGTTTCGGCCTGGCACACAATTTTACTCTGCCGGAGAGTTTTATTATTATTATCTTTACTTTCTCAGACGTTAAGTCTGGTGAGGAATGGAGTGACGCGGACCTTTATCAAGCGTCACTTCCTTTTTGCTGTACGGTATATGTTATATTGCATTTAGGAACTTTCGGGTAATTGAACATGTATCAATAATTACGGATTTCTGTAATTGTATATATATGTTTGGATGTAGCTGTATTGCATTGATGTATTGGTGGATATTGTGTGGTATGACTCCTGTAGTTGATAGTATAATTGGTATGATGTCAACTTTATCCTGATGCCACATGTCTTTGACTTCCTCAGCCAGTTGGATCTATTTTTCAATTTTTTCTCCTGTTTTCTTTTGTATATTTGTTGTATTGGGTATGGATATTTCGATTAGTTGTGTTAATTTCTTCTTTTTATTGGTGAGTATGATGTCAGGTTTGTTATGTGGCGTTGTTTTATCTGTTATAATGGTTCTGTTCCAGTATAATTTGTATTCATCATTCTCCAGTACATTTTGTGGTGCATACTTGTATGTAGGAACGTGTTGTTTTATAAGTTTATGTTGTAAGGCAAGCTGTTGATGTATTATTTTTGCGACATTGTCATGTCTTCTGGGGTATTCTGTATTTGCTAGTATTGTACATCCGCTTGTGATGTGATCTACTGTTTCTATTTGTTGTTTACAAAGTCTGCATTTATCTGTTGTGGTATTGGGATCTTTAATAATATGCTTGCTGAAATACCTGGTGTTTATTGTTTGATCCTGTATTGCAATCATGAATCCTTCTGTCTCACTGTATATATTGCCTTTTCTTAGCCATGTGTTGGATGCGTCTTGATCGATGTGTGGCTGTGTTAGATGATATGGGTGCTTGCCATGAAGTGTTTTCTTTTTCCAATTTGCTTTCTTCGTATCTGTTGATGTTATGTGATCTAAAGGGTTGTAGAAGTGGTTATGAAATTGCAGTGGTGTAGCCGATGTATTTATATGAGTGATTGCCTTGTGTATTTTGCTAGTTTCTGCTCGTTCTAGAAAGAATTTTCTTAAATTGTCTACCTGTCCATAATGTAGGTTTTTTATATCGATAAATCCCCTTCCTCCTTCCTTTCTGCTTAATGTGAATCTTTCTATTGCTGAATGTATGTGATGTATTCTATATTTGTGGCATTGTGATCGTGTAAGTGTATTGAGTGCTTCTAGGTCTGTGTTACTCCATTTCACTACTCCAAATGAGTAGGTCAATATTGGTATGGCATAAGTATTTATAGCTTTGGTCTTGTTTCTTGCTGTCAATTCTGTTTTCAGTATTTTTGTTAGTCTTTGTCTATATTTTTCTTTTAGTTCTTCTTTAATATTTGTATTATCTATTCCTAATTTTTGCCTGTATCCTAGATATTTATAGGCATCCGTTTTTTCCATCGCTTCTATGCAGTCGCTGTTATCTTCTTGTTTAGTGTGTTTTCCCTTGACTATGCTATTTTTCTTACATTTGTCTGTTCCAAAAGCCATACTTATATCATTGCTGAATCCTTCTGTTATCTTTAGTAATTGGTTGAGTTGTTGATTGGTTGCTGCCAGTAGTTTTAGATCATCCATGTATAGCAAATGTGTGATTTTGTGTGGGTATGTTCCAGTAATATTGTATCCATAATTCGTATTGTTTAGCATGTTGGATAGTGGGTTCAGAGCAAGGCAGAACCAGAAAGGACTTAATGAGTCTCCTTGGTATATTCCACGCTTAATCTGTATTGGCTGTGATGTGATATTATCTGAATTTGTTTGGATATTAAGTGTGGTTTTCCAATTTTTCATTACTATGTTTAGGAACTGTATCAATTTAGGATCTATTTTGTATATTTCCAATATTTGTAGTAACCATGAGTGGGGTACACTATCAAAAGCTTTTTGGTAATCAATGTATGCGTAGTGTAGCGACCTTTGTTTAGTTTTAGCTTGATATGTCACCTCTGCATCTATTATCAGTTGCTCTTTACATCCTCGTGCTCCTTTGCAACAGCCTTTTTGTTCTTCATTTATAATTTTGTTCTGTGTTGTATGTGTCATTAATTTCTGTTTAATGATTGAAGTTAATATTTTGTATATTGTTGGTAGGCATGTTATGGGGCGATATTTAGCTGGGTTCGCTGTGTCTGCTTGATCTTTAGGTTTCAGATAAGTTATTCCATGTGTAAGTGTATCAGGGAATGTGTATGGGTCTGCAATGTAACTGTTAAATAATTTAGTTAGATGTGAATGTGTTGAGGTGAACTTCTTTAACCAGAAATTTACTATTTTATCATTTCCAGGGGCTTTCCAATTGTGAGTAGAATTAATTGCTTGGGTGACTTCATGTTGCAAAATTATCACTTCAGGCATTTGTGGTATCATCTTGTATGTGTCTGTTTCTGTTTGTATCCACCGTGCATGCCTGTTATGTTGTACCGGGTTTGACCATATGTTGCTCCAGAAGTGTTCCATGTCTGTTATGTTTGGTGGATTGTTTATTTTAATGTGTGTGTTATCTATTGTCTGGTAAAATTTCTTTTGGTTTGTGTTGAATGTTTGGTTTTGTTTCCTTCTATTTTCACTTTTTTTGTGGGGTCTGTTCGTTTGGCCAATGCTTGTAACTTCTGCTTCTTTTCATCTAATTGCTCCATTGCTTCTTGTTGTGAGATTTTACCTAACCTTTTTCGTTTTTTGTCTGATATTTCATTTCTTATAAATTGTGTTAGATGTCCGATGTCTTTTCTCAGTTTTTCTATTCTGATCTGTAGCCTGTGTTGCCATGCTGGTTTTGTGGGTTTCTTCTGTGTGTTGGTTGGTTCTGATCTCTGCCTAGTGTGTATATTTAGTGTAGTGAGTGCTCCTACATAAACCAGTAGTTGTAACTCTTCCATTGTTGTATTTTCATTTATTTTGTTGTGTATGATTGTGTTGATAGTTGTTATTGTTGTTTCGACTTGTGGGTTATTTGGTGGTCTATGCAAGAATGGTCTAATGTCTGTATTTGTGTCTTTGTATTCTATATATGTCAGCTGAAATTTCTCTTCTATATCTAACATGTGTGTCACTTCGTGTTCTATTTGTGCTTGTTCTGGTGGCTGTCTTAAGATGTCGTTTTCCTCTGATTGTTTAATTGATGTGTGTTGTTCTTTGTTTGTTTGCTCTGGGATGTTTGAGTCCATTACTGTATTTTCTTCTTCTTCTTCTGATTGCACATTATTTTGTTCTAGTATTTGTTGTACTTGTTGTTTGATGTTTTCTAATTCTGACTGGGGTATCCTGTTATTTTTGATTATTACACGGATCTGATCAGCTAGTCGTTGTTCTGTTAAAAATTTTAATTCTGGGTATCTGGTAATAAATGTTGTGTGTACTTGTGATCTGTATCCAGTTGTGTTGGTTCCTAGGTTTGTTGCTTGGTAATAACAGAACATGAGGTGTCGATTAACTTCATCTGACCATCTCATCCTCTGTCTTTGTTTTCCTTCTAGGGTGGTTGCAGGAAGCATATCCTGCAAAACACCTCTATTTGGATTTAAATCATTTTCCAGTTTGCTAGCAGTGTCGTTACCATTGTGGGCGGGCATAGGGTTCAAGAGTCGTCCTCGACCATGACGGCGCTTGTCCGAGGCTTCTTTAGTTCTGTCCTGAACCAACTAATCACACTAAAAGGGGGGTTAGCCCTATTAGTGGTTTGTTCTTTTCGTCGCCTTTTACGACTGGCAGAACATACCGGAGGCCTATTCTTTTCCCGGGCCTTATTATTATTATTATTATTATTATTATTAGACCATCTTCATAAGTAAATGGTTACCGTCTCTACCTGATGCTATGGAAGTACCTTCTCGGTTTTACCTAAGGTAGAGAGACCAAATGAGGAGCTACCTGAATACAGAAGAAGCAGCATCATCAGGATTTATCTGTTCGAAATAACGGCTGGAGGGATTGGCGACATGTTGACCCAAGTCCAAAACACTTTGATCGCTCCTTGTACTACCTTGTAGGCAACTGTCAGCAATTCGGAGCATGCCTGAGGCCTAATCCATGAGTAGTGTTATTACCATTGATGGCTCTGTAGTTAATAAGTATTATTTATAAACGGATGTACACTACTCGCCACCACGAAGATGACGTGCTACAGACGCGAAATTTTACCGTCAGGAAGATGATGCTATGATATGCAAATGATTAGCTTTTCAGAGCATTCACACAAGGTTGGCGCCGCTGGCGGCACCTACAACATGCTGACACGAGGAAAGTTTTCAACCGATTTCTCATACACAAACAGCAGTTGACCGGCGTTGCCTGGTGAAACGTTGTTGTGATGCCTCGTGTAAGGAGGAGAAATGCGTACCATCACCTTTCCGAGTTTGATTAAGGTCTGATTGTAGCCTATCGCGATTGCTGCTCGCGTTAGACGAGATCCTATGACTGTTAGCGGAATATGGAATCGGTGGGTTCAGGAGGGTAATACGGAACGTCGTGCTGGATCCCAACGGCCTCGCATCACTAGCAGTTGAGATGACAGGCACCTTATCCGCATGACTGTAACGGATCGTGCAGCCACGTCTCGATCCCTGAGTCAACAGATGGGGACATCTGCAAGACAACAACCATCTGTACGAACAGTTGGACGACGTTTTCAGCAGCATGGACTATCAGCTCGGAGACCGTGGCTGCGGTTACCCTTGACGCTACATCACAGACAGTAGCGCCTTCGATGGTGTACTGAACGACGAACCTGGGTGCACGAATGGCAAAACATTTTTTCGGATGAATCCAGGTTCTGTTTACAGCATCATGATGTCGCATCCGTGTTTGGCGACATCGCGGTGAACGCGCATTGGAAGCGTGTGTTCATCATCGCCATACTGGCGTATCACCCGGCGTGATGGCATGGGGTGCCATTGGTTACACGTCTCGGTCACCTCTTGTTCGCAATGACGGCACATTGAAAGTGGACGTTACATTTCAGATGTGTTACGACCCGTGGCTCTACCCTTCAAAAATGGTTCAAATGGCTCTGAGCACTATGGGACTCAACTGCTGTGGTCATAAGTCCCCTAGAACTTAGAACTACTTAAACCTAACTAACCTAAGGACATCACACACATCCATGCCCGAGGCAGGATTCGAACCTGCGACCGTAGCGGTCGTGCGGTTCCATACTGTAGCGCCTTTAACCGCTCGGCCACTCCGGCCGGCCTCTACCCTTCATTCGGTCCCTGCGAATCCCTACATTTCAGCAGGATAATGCACGACCGCATGTTGCAGGTCCTGTACGGGCCTTTCTGGATACAGAAAATGTTCGACTGCTGCCCTGGCCAGCACATTCTCCAGATCTCTCACCAACTGAAAACGTCTGGTCAATGGTGGCCGAACAACTGGCTCGTCACAATACTCTTGATGAACTGTGGTATCGTGTTGAAGCTGCATGGGCAGCTGTACCTGTACACGCCATCCAAGCTCTGTTTGACTCAGTGCCCAGGCGTATCAAGGCCGTTATTACGGCCAGAGGTGGTTGTTCTGGGTACTGATTTGGCAGGATCTATGCACCCAAACTTCGTGAAAATGTAATCACATGTCAGTTCTAGTATAATATATTTGTCCAATGAATACTCGTTTATCATCTGCATTTCTTCTTCGTGTAGCAATTTTGACGGCCAGTAGTGTAAAAGGTAACCTGAAGGTCATGATCTCACTAAACCAAGTTGACAAAATAATTAATTAAGTCCAGAAAAATTTGTACGGCGATTTTCAGTGCATCGTTTTATCTCACACCGTCGCAAGCACTTGCAACATTATGTGATTGCCTTATCATTTTAAATCATTAATTAATCGAGCAGTCGCTCGGCAACAGCTACAGTTAGCAAATAATGTTGCGAAAATGTAAAAGGTGAACGACCTGTGACGTAACTTGTTTATTGTCGAAGCGCCGTCAGAGATGCAGTGAGATATTGACTTTGAAAACCGCGGCGCGAAAAACGGACAGAAGAAGAACACTTTTACACATTTTTTTTTTTTTTTTTTTTTTTTTTTTTTTTTTATGTACGAGATATTCTGGATGAACAGTTACTCATTCTTCTCTTGTCTCCTGTAACTTGTGTCGGACGCGCATGTCTTGCCGCCGTATTATTATTGTTGAAAATAATATTGTTCTAGTGTAAAGTAAATGTGTAATACTAAAAGTGCCAAGCAGTAGATTTATTGTGCGACGTGTATGTGAAAACGTCAAAGGAATTGTTTTCATTACGAGAAGTGCCAGTCACAACGGCATCCATGTTAAATCCTTCATTGCAGTGTAAGTTCGTCTATTAATTGCCATAAATTCAGAGTTAAATGGAACTGGTGTATGGACTATTCATTTACTATAGAATCTATGTCTCACTTCTTCATGAAATTATTTGATTTTCTATATGTTTCTGCCAAATAGAGAGTTCACAGTCACGAATTGTTTCGTCGAGTTCGGACGGAAGTTGCATGCGGTGAAATATTTTCTCCGCGCCATATTCTACTGGTAAATGCCGGCCGCTGGTGGCCGAGCGGTTCTGGCGCTACAGTCTGGAACCGCGCGACCACTACGGTCGCAGGTTCGAATCCTGCCTCGGGCATGGATGTGTGTGTTGTCCTTAGGTTAGTTAGGTTTAAGTAGTTCTAAGTTCTAGGGGACTTATGACCTCAGCAGTTGAGTCCCATAGTGCTCAGAGCCATTTGAACCATTTGAACCTACTGGTAAATGCATGATAAACTACGGTCCCTTAGGAAATTCATGTTGAGCTATCCAAAATAATTAAATTTTGAATAGGCATTTACTCTCCTCTGCAATGCAACTTCCGACTGATCAGACGATCCAACAAGAAACAGCCGCACACGGTCGGCGTTCGCAAATATGTTTCCACCGCTGATTATAGCTATATGTTACAGCACAAAAGTAGCATATTGTTATAATTAGCGACTACGAACGGGGACATTTATAACTGTATGTTTATGTATACACATTACGTAAACATATCGTTATACACTCTTTACCAAACAGATTCTTACAGTTTTAGTCCTCGTTATGAATGACACTATGAAGGATAAGGATGCTCTCTGAACACGAAGCATTCGCCTTTGAAATTGCTATCAGTGTTCAAATCGGAAGGCGCGCGTAGATTTGTACCTGTGGCGGCTCATCGGCCGTTTAGCGTGTCACTGGAACGAGCAGTCCGCCTTAACGGGAGGACATTAATAAGGGAGGCGCGGCGGCGGCGGCGGCGGCGGCGGCGGCGACCAGGAAGTGGTAGGCGGTCAGTGGGGCGGGGGGCCACTGGCTGGGTGGAGCGGCAACAGCAGCAGCAGCAGCGGCCCCGGCAGGTGGAGGAGGAGGAGGGGACAGCCGCCTGCGTGTGGCCGCTTTCCCTGTCACTACACCCGACTCGGTGCGTTCGTTCCCTAACTGCCTCATTTGTAGCCGAATGTTGTCACATCTCATAATGCTGAACCTGCATTAGGTGAGATACAACCTCAGTCCAAAAATTTCCGTCGTTAATTTTATGCCTGAGATACAAGCGATGTCAGTGCACTAACTACGGTGGCAGCTTGGACTAACAACTTAAACAACATACGTGCGTTCGACAATCAGGCAATGCTAAGTAGTGGACGTGCAGCCGTGGTGTGCCAACTACAGTACTGTATGGTACTGTAGACTATCGTAAGTAACTGTAGATTACAGTAGTCTTCCTAGCACTTTTGGTCAGTTAACACTGCAACCGCATTACCTGTGCGTTAGGACTATTACATACCTATCACATTGTGTGCGTATACGATCAATGCCCTAGAAACAGGAAGTGGCCAACCGTCTAGAAACTGAGTGTCAATGTTTTGTACTACATAGTCATCCTCCTGTCTGCTACTTAAGAATAATGCTTTTTGTACCAAAACTGTTTATTTGTAACGTGAACCAGAGATGTAGTCGCAAAAATTAAAAAAAAAATACATATTTGTCACATAGAGCAATAAAATACTATTTCCTCGAAAAACGGTAAAATTAAAAAAAAAGATATGAAGAATAAAAACACGTGACATATCTCTTCAATTCTTCGTCGAAATTATATGAAGTATTTTTCCTTTATTGCGATGAACGTTGTACTAAGTACAAAATAAGAACAATAATTATTTAGATTTGTCTGTGCTTGCGCTTGTAATCTGTACTTGCATCAAAGGCAAATGTTTTCGTTACACCAAAGCGCAGAAGCTACGCTAGCAGCTTTTTTTCCGTTATTAGTTCAAAATGAAATTTATATTCTGTGAGGATACATACTACACAATGGACTAACACTGAACAATGTGTGGTTCTAATGATGTGTAAAACAAACAAAGAGAAGCCATCAGCTCCCAGTTATTCTCTCATACATTCATTTCGTTTCTTCTCTTACGAATGATAGCAATACTAACGGTAATCATACCATTTACCGCGTCTTTTATATACTGTGACAAAACTACCGAACTGTAGTTTTGGTAGAGCGCAGCTCTAATGCCAAAGTTATGGGATGGAGCAACAGCTCTAACTCAAGTGTTTCAGAAATTTCCCGGCATGCTTTGAAGAACAAAAAATTGTGTGCAACATTTATTCCACACTCTTCGACTCTCGAACAAAAACAACGAGCAATGACGTTTTTCGCAGATCGATTGAAATTACCACGGATGACGAGACCAGGTGTTATCAACACGAACCTACTATAAATAACGGCAAAGTTCAAATGGCTCTGAGCACTATGGGACTTAACATCTCAGGTCATCAGTCCTCTAGAACTTAGAACTACACACATCCATGCCCGAGGCAGGATTGGAACCTGCGACCGTAGCGGTCGCGTGGTTCCAGACGGCAAAGTTCAGAAATTCATGTGAAGAATGAAAGTCTATGTGACACCTGAGCTGAACAATGACCATTGAAAACCAACCCCCCCCCCCCCCCGCCCCAAAGAAAAGACTTTTATGACTGTTTCATATTGTTGTGTGATCGTTCTGTCCGTTACTCAAGTGGGAGTAGACTATTAGAACATCTGACGCATCATCTTAACCTGTGTCTATAATTTTATTAATTCAATCTTCAAACATTTTTGACTGACGTGATAGCCCTACGTGGCACAAATAGGGAAAGCTCTCGACGATTAGAACCAATCATTAATGCTATTCAGAGGCGGTGAGTGTTTTCTTAAAGATTGCTATAACATTGACACACACAGATATCTATATTCATTACTTGAAGCTACCAGTATCGGCGGTGCAACATGTGACGACTCAGTTTTTATATTCAGACCAAAGACTATGTATTCCACACGAAGTTTGAACTAAAAAATGCACTGCAATATTCTATAGCATCTAACGTGCCAGCTGACAGAATTTGGCACGATGTGCGTTAAGAGGACATCCAAAAATTCAGTCAGTGAATGGCAAGCCGAATAACTGCTTGTTTAGGAGTCAGAGGTAGACCAGCGCTTTACTGACTTGTTCCGTTTGTATAACTCTTGATTAAATCATCAAATTTTTCTGAAATTCTAAACGTTTGTTTGTTTGTAAATGTAAATCATCTAACGATCTCCTCCCCATTAAGGTAATCACTTCGTGGTGCGTCTTTCCTTCGTCTTAGAGTGTACTCTCACATAGATATCTGGGTAGTGCGGGGGGGGGGGGGGAGGGGGAAAGGAGGCGAGACCAAATGAAGGGAGGTATCTCCTGTAGTCCACTGCGTTGATAATATCAATATTGCAGTTATGAGCAACAGTGGCGGCGGCGTCGTCGGCGGCGATGTTGTTGTTGTTGTTGTTGTTGTCTTCAGTCCTGAGACTGGTTTGATGCAGCTCTCCATGCTACTCTATCCTATGCAAGCTTCTTCATCTCCCAGTACTTACTGCAACCTACATCCTTCTGAATCTGCTTAGTGTATTCAACTCTTGGTCTCCTTGTACGATTTTTACCCTCCACGCTGCCCTCCAATGCTAAATTTGTGATCCCTTGATGCCTCAGAAAATGTCCTACCAACTGGTCCCTTCTTCTTGTCAAGTTGTGCCACAAACTCCTCTTCTCCCCAATTCTATTCAATACCTCCTCATTAATTATGTAATGTACCCATCTAATCTTCAGCATTCTTCTGTAGCACCACATTTCGAAAGCTTCTATTCTCTTCTTGTCCAAACTATTTATCGTCCATGTTTCACTTCCATACATGGCTACACTCCATACAAATACGTTCAGAAACGACTTCCTGACACTTAAATCTATACTCGATGTTAACAAATTTGTCTTCTTCAGAAACGCTTTCCTTGCCATTGCCAGTCTACATTTTATATCCTCTCTACTTCGACCATCATCAGTTTTTTTGCTCCCCAAATAGCAAAACTCCTTTACTACTTTAAGTGTCTCATTTCCTAATCTAATTCCCTCAGCGTCACCCGACTTAATTCGACTACATTCCATTATCCTCGTTTTGCTTTTGCTGACGTTCATCTTATATCCTCCTTTCAAGACACTGTCCATTCCGTTCAACTGCTCTTTCACGTCCTTTGTTGTCTCTGACAGAATTACAATGTCATCAGCGAACCTCAACGATTTTATTTCTTCTCCGTGGACTTTAATACCTACTCCGAATTTTTCTTTTGTTTCCTTTACTTCTTGCTCAATATACAGATTGAATAACATCGGGGAGAGGCTACAACCCTGTCTCACTCCCTTCCCAACCGCTGCTTCCCTTTCATGCCCCTCGACTCCTATAGCTGCCATCTCGTTTCTGTACAAATTGTAAATAGCCTTTCGCTCCCTGTATTTTACTCCTGACACCTTTAGAATTTGAAAGAGAGTATTCCAGTCAACATTGTCAAAAGCTTTCTCTAAGTCCACTAATGCTAGAAATGTAGGTTTGCCTTTCCTTAATCTATTTTCTAAGATAAGTCATAGGGTCAGTATTGCCTCACGTGTTCCAACATTTCTGCGGAATCCAAACTGATCTTCGCCGAGGTCGGCTTCTACCAGCTTTTCCATTCGTCTGTAAAGAATTCGCGTTAGTATTTTGCAGCTGTGACTTATTAAACTGATAGTTCGGTAATTTTCACATCTGTCAATACCGGCTTTCTTTGGGATTGGAATTATTATATTCTTCTTGAAGTCTGAGGGTATTTCGCCTGTCTCATACATCTTGCTCACCAGATGGTAGAGTTTTGTCAGGACTGGCTCTCCCAAGGCTGTCAGTAGTTCCAGTGGAATGTTGTCTACTCCCGGGGCCTTGTTTCGACTCAGGTCTTTCAGTGCTCTGTCAAAAAAAATGGCTCTGAGCACTATGGGACTCAACTGCTGAGGTCATTAGTCCCCTAGAACTTAGAACTAGTTAAACCTAACTATCCTAAGGACATCACAAACATCCATGCCCGAGGCAGGATTCGAACCTGCGACCGTAGCGGTCTTGCGGTTCCAGACTGCAGCGCCTTTAACCGCACGGCCACTTCGGCCGGCTCAGTGCTCTGTCAAACTCTTCATGCAGTATCTTATCTCCCATTTCGTCTTCATCTACATCCTCTTCCTTTTCCATAATATTGTCCTCAAGTACATCGACCTTGTATAAACCCTCTATATACTCCTCCCACCTTTCTGCCTTCCCTTCTTTGCTTAGAACTGGGTTGCCATCTCAGCTCTTGATATTCATACAAGTGGTTCTCTTTTCTCCAAAGGTCTCTTTAATTTTCCTGTAGGCAGTATCTATCTTACCCCTAGTGAGATAAGCCTCTACATCCTTACATTTGTCCTCTAGCCATGCCTGCTTAGCCATTTTGCACTTCCTGTCGATCTCATTTTTGAGACGTTTGTATTCCCTTTTGCCTGCTTCATTTACTGCGTTTTTATATTTTCTCCTTTCATCAATTAAATTCAATATTTCTTCTGTTACCCAAGGATTTCTACTAGCCCTCGCATTTTTACGTACTTGATCCTCTGCTGCCTTCACTACTTCATCTTCTTCTTCTACTGTATTTCTTTCCCCATTCCTGTCAATTGTTCCCTTATGCTCTCCCTGAAAGTCTGTACAACCTCTGGTTTAGTCAGTTTATCCAGGTCCCATCTCCTTAAATTCCCACCTTTTTGCTGTTTCTTCAGTTTTAATCTACAGTTCATAACCAATAGATTGTGGTCAGAGTCCACATCTGCCCCTGGAAATGTCTTACAATTTAAAACCTGGTTCCTAAATCTCTGTCTTACCATTATATAATCTATCTGAAACCTTCTAGTATCTCCAGGATTCTTCCATGTATACAACCTGCTTTTATGATTCTTATCGCGTCGGCGATACGAGCCAAAATACATCAACTGGCAACAGGCCGGTAGCGACGACAGTCCCTATTGGACGCGCAGCAGGCGAACTTGATACTGGTGCGGTAGCAGCGGGCAACGCCTCCCGTCGGCCGCGGGCTTAAGGTGGTGGCCGGCTTAAAAACTGGAAGTCTGTCCCTGGGTAATCCGCGAGGCGGGGGCGTAAGCAGCTCTGCAGGGCCAGATGAATAGCGGGCATGGCCGCGGGTGGGGGAAGTTCGTCTGCAGGGAGGCGAGCCGTCTTTTCGGGGAATCCACTGCCAGCGGCACTGCCGCCGAGAGTTGAGCTTCTTTGGAAGGCGGGCACGTGCTCGCTGAAGTGAACCTCGAGCGCTATAATTACGCCTTGCACTCCTCTTTCACGAAATGTCACCTGCAACACACAGAGGTAGACACCCTTTGGTAGATATTAGCCGAGTGGGTCTCTAGTTCAAAGCAAATCACACAATCAATGGAGTCTTGATCTCCCTCTACAATTTTTACCCCGACACTTTACCCCATTACCAAACTGATAATTCTTTGATGCCTCATGGTGTATTGTAACAGTTGATACAGTTGATACTTTACTTACTGAAGCTATGGTATAATCGTTTCTCCCCGATTTGAGCAGTGGTAAAATTTGCTGTTTGGAAGAGCGCGCCGCAGCGCGTAGTGTGAAGCAGTCGTCCTCCGTTTCTGGCGGTGACGCCGCTGTGGCAATCGCAGCTTTGGTGTCTCCCTCTGGTGGAAAAGGGGAAAGGTTGACTGTTGACGTGCATTTCAGGGGCGCTATAAGCTCGCAAATGGACAGTCTGTGAATCTCGGCAAGTCTGATCAGTTGGTCATCCGGGTCAGTGTGGGGCAGTCAGTGTCTGTTTGTCGTCCGGGGTGCTAGTATGTGTTAGGCCACAAGTCTGCTTGAGTTTGTTCAGGCAATGGTCATTGGCGGTTGGATCGATCGGTTGGTCGGTCGCGCGCTGGGACACAAGAAGACTTGTCCGTCTTGAGCGTCGGCGCATGTGAGGTCGCCACGTCAGTCCAGTGGGCCGCGCCGTATAGCGAGGGGTAGTGGCTTCGCGGCCGACACGAGAGCAACAGGAGCCAACCCACGACGTCGGTCTGACCGGGGCGAGCTGCGTCACTGTGAGACGGGAGATCGGCGCGCCTTCCTGCGTTCGTTGAAGTGGCTGGCAGCGGACGGTTCGGGAGAGCGTTTTGGGGGGTGCTACGCCAGGTCTTCGCGAGACATCTCAGTTTATTAGAAGTTAAGTGATTCGTGATATGTTGTTTCATTTACTTGTTAAATTCTACTTGTTTTCTTGGTCAGTCTCTTGTCCCCAGCTTGCTCGTCTGTCTCTCGTCAGCATTTGTTAGGCAGTTAGTGTCTGTCTGTCTGTCTGTCTGTCGGACTGCCGTACGTTAATAACTGCCTCTGTCATGTTTGTCGGATTCGGTGTTATCGAATTAATTGCTTAAGGTGTAAAGGCCGAATCCCTGAAATATGTTTTATCTTGCCTATCATCTTGCGAGGTGGTGTATGTGTAATGTAGAGCTTGTTGGTACCTTTTATGAAAAACTGCATTTCATGGATTTTATTTAAATGGTCTTTTAGTATATAAAGTTGCCATCCCTTCCACCGTAAGAGTTCTTTTAAAAACAAGTTGCACTTTCGGTGTATTACCTTCTCATTGGTAACGTTCTCTACCTGTCTAATCTCCAGTTTTCTTCTACAGCTACACATTTCAAAAGTTTATATTTTCTTAATTACTATTAAAAATAGTCTTGATCACGATTTCTTTAACAAGGTGACCGGTTTCAACCACTACTGTGGTCATCTTCAGACCATTGAGTAGGAACCTCTTTCTGTTGAAGAATCACTACTGATAGTGATAGTGATCTTAAGCGACGTACAACTCCTAAAGAATCTTATACACTTCGCTAACGTCAACTCAATTTTGATATCAGACGAGCCGGCTGACCTGTGACATGCCGCGCGTGGAGGTCTACATCGAAATTTTGTTTCGTTCCGACGGCACTTCCGTCTTTGCTGTTCGATATTTCCGGCTGAATAAATTCCAGTTTGTAGAGGAAACATCAACACACATTTTGACCAAATTTGACATTGATATCTATAACACATCCCGAGAAAAAAATTTGCAAATAGCATGCTTTTTCCGAGCCACAGATAGTAAACCTCCCCTTAAATTTATATTCAACGTCACGGCACTGCAGTCAGCATGAATCCACTTCCCTGTCGTTACCTTTAAGAACCTCAATGGCACTTTTCCTGCACGTCTCGCAGCGGTACACGCTGCCATAGATAATCGGGCTTTCGACAGGTGATTATATTAATGTGACTGGACAGTGTAATTGAGGACGTAGGGTGCAAGCGCTCATATGAGATGAAGTAATCACGAGAAAATCGGCCAGGAAAGGAGGAAGTGGTAACCCTTGCTAAAAGAATAAGCAAGACAACACAGATTGTGTTAAGACGTCAGCGAATAACTTCCATGGTTCTAATAGCCATAAGGACAAAAACTTTTTGGGCAAGACAGGTTCTCGAACATATCGTACAAATAATTAATTATGTAGCTGCAAGTCCTACTCTGGAAGAAGTAGCTTGGAAGGAAGAGGAATTCTTGGCGGTACCTTACAACCAATTAGACAAAAAGGAAACAAAAAAAGAAAAATAAGAAAGTACTCTCATTTCCATTTCAGTCAATCAAATAGAATCAGTCCCGACGCTGACTGAACTTGGAAAATGTCGTACTAACGCCTCGAGTTTCTGGTAAAATACCTTGTTTATACAACCAGTATGAGTCGTCTGGCATCATTAGAGGCTTAAACTGTCACGAATCTGTTAACTGATGTAAATGGTAACAACAACAGACATAATGAAAGTCACCTACTCACACAAAAATATTCGCAGCGTCATGTTAGGCGAAATATAAAATCAGGATCGTGGTGTGATAAAACCATGAATTATCACTGAAAATAAAGGTACACCAGATCACAGTGATGTGATTCATTACGAAATCCTCATACAAAAACGTAAATTCAAGATAATCCTTATTTATCGTCCAATCTCAGCTGCAGTGTTCTGAGATGTGGGTTTTACACAAGACTGGTTGCAGACGCAACTACTCAGATCTGAAGATGATCCTCAGTGATCAAAGCATGTAGTCTAATTAAAAACACGCAACTGAGACTAAACAATAAATAAGAATTTTCTTAAATATCAATATAGTTGCTGACTCTCACGACACGAATATGTCAAGTGTAGTGAAAAACGTTAATGGTTCATATTTGTACTGAGTTACCTGTTATCGTTATATAAATTACATCATCAGTTGCATAAAAACAATGATAGGTAGTATCCTCATTAACGTTAAAACGCTAATCGACTTTAACACACAGGGGCGACTGCACAGCTGATCGTTATTTACTAATTGAGCCAAGGATGTTCATAGATGTTTGCAAATATGGATAGTGACTAGTATCTTAAAATTAATAAGCTACCTGTCGTCTGCTACGATAAGTACAAGTGACAGTCATAACACATGTTCTGTATCTTGCGTCTAACAGCAGCTTGCGACTATTACAATTACAATCAGAGTTGCGGTGACGGCAAACAAAGTGCTTAGAACGGAGAAAAAATAAAAACTTCAAGGTTTTCTGATGACATTGTAATTTTGTCAGACACAGCAAAAGACTTGAAAGAAAGGAAATGGACAGTGTCATGAAGGGATGATATAAGATGAACATCAACAAAAGCAAAACGAAGATAATGGAATGTAGTCGAAATAAATCAGGTGATTCTGTGGGAATCAGATTAAGAAATGAGACACTGAATGAAAGCACTAGGTGAGTTTTGTTATTTGGGCAACAAAATAAATGGTGTTGGCCGAAGTAGAGAGGACATAAATTGTAGACTGCAATGGCAAGAAAAGCTTTTCTGAAGAAGAGGAATTTGTTAACATCGAGTATAGATTTAAGTCTGAGAAAGTATTTTCTGAAAGTTTTTGTATGGAGTGCAGCCATGTATGGAAGTGGAACATGGGTGATAAACAGACAAGAAGACAAAAGAAGCTTTTGAAATGTGATGTTACATAAGAACAGTGGATATTAGATGGGCAGATAACGTAACTAATGAGGAGGTACTGAACAGAATTGGGGAGAAAAGAAATTTGTGGTACAGCCTGACTAGCAGAAGTAGTCAGTTCGTAAGACACGTTCTGAGACGTCACCGGAACATCAATTCAGTACTGGAGGGAAGTGGCGGGGGGGGGGGGGGGGTTAAAATCGTAGAAGGAGACCAAGAGATGAACACAGCAACAGATTCAGAAAGATGTACGTTGTAGTAGTTACTCAGAGATGAGAGGCTTGCACAGGATAGAGTAGCATGGAGAGCTGCATCAAGTCAGTCTTCGGACTGAAGACCACAACAACACTGTACAGACAGATTCCAGGTTTGCCTAGCCGAAATGTGTAAACACGCTTTGAAGAGCCAAAGAAACTGGTACACCTGCCTAATATCGTGTAGGACCCCCGCGAACACGCAGTGCCGCAACTTGACGGTACATGAATTCGCCTAATGTCTGAAGTAGTGCTGGAGTGAAATGACACCACGAATCCTGCGCGGCTCTCCATAAATCCGTAAGAGTACGGGTGGGTGGAGATCTCTTCTGAAAAGCACGTTGCAAGGCATCCCAGATATGGTCAATAATTTTCATGTCGGGGGAGTTTAGTGGCCAGCGTAAGTGTTTAAACTCAGAACGGTGTTCCTGGAGCCACTCTGTAGCAATTTTGGACGTGTGGGGTGTCGCATTGTCCTGCTGGAAAAGCCGAAGTCCGTCGGAACGCACAATGGAGATGAATGGATGCAGGTGATCAGACAGGATGTTTACGTACGTGTCACTTGCCAGAGTCGTATCTAGGGGTATCGGGAGTCACATTTCACTCCAACTATACACGCCCTGCACCATTACAGAGCCTCCACCAGCTGGAACAGTCCCCTGATGCCATGCACGGTCCATGGATTCGTGACGGTTTCCCCATACCCGTACACGTCCATCCGCACGACACAGTTTGAAACGAGACTCGTCCGATCGGCAACATGTTTCCAGTGATCAAAGAGTCCAATGTTGGTGTTGACAGTCCCAGGCGAGGGGTAAAGTTTTGTGTCGTGCAGTCATCAAGGGTACACGAGTGGGCCTTCGCCTGCGAAAGCCCATATCGATGATGTTTCGTTGAATGGTTCGCACGCTGCCACTTGTCGATGCCGCAGCACTGAAATTTGGAGCAATTTGCGGGAGCGTTGCACCTCTGTCACGTTGAACGATTCTCTTCAGTCGTCGTTGGTCCCATCATACCGTAGCGATGTCAGATATTTGATATTTTACCGGATTCCTGAAAAATCACGGTACACTCGTGAAATAGTCGTACGGGAAAATCCCCACTTGATCACTACCTCGGAGATGTTGTGTCCCATCGCTCGAGCGCCGACTATAACACCATGTTATAGTCTAAATAATATTAATAACTTGCCATTGTAGCAACAGTAACCGATCTAACAGCTGCGACAGACATCTATTTTCTTATGTAGGCGTAGGCGACCTCAGCGCCGTATTCTGCCTGTTTACATATCTCTGTATTCGAATACGCTGAAACTATCTTCGAAACAACTAATACAGCAGAAATTGACAGAATACTAAAAATAGAAAGAAGAATAATTGGACATGTATAAATAAACAGTATAAAATAAATGGACATTGGAGAAGTGCATCAAATGAGACAGTATATAAGAAAATAGAACCAGTCATGAGCACGATCAGGAAGAAATGCATCTCAGTCTTTAGACATCTGATGAGAACTCCAGAAAACAGAATTAGTAAAAAAAATAATACAAAAATTGTGGAATAGCAAGAGCGACATTAAATGGATCACAGAAATTAAGGAAGAAATAAAAGAACTCCAAATTACAGTAGATGAACTAAAAAACAAGACAGAGAAAACCAGAATACTGCAAGACCTGCAAACCAGCCTACAAATGAAAATTAATAAAAGGAGTACAGGAAGAGTGGTCTCAGGTAAAGAAAGAAAGAAAATATCTGAAAGAATGAAGAAATATTAGGCAGACAGATGAGCAAAACACCTTTCATGTAAGAATAGACTCTAATAATTATATTGCCTAAATAACATGTTAAGTCATTGTTGAGCCAAATTGTATCCTTGTGTAACAACTTGTTTACAGCTTTGTATTTTTGACTAGAGTGGTCCAGTGAAGGCCATAAAATAAATAATCTAAAAAAAAATTCGAATATGCAGGCCTATACCAGTTTCTTTGGCGCTTCAGTGTATGACAGATGTAACCCACTCAGTTTCATGAACAAATAGTTATGTCAACATTTCACGTAACACACTACACCGGCAGTTGCGCGTAAGGCGTGATCAATTAAGGACTTTTTACAGACACTGAGACACATGTTCACTGAAATAATTTCAGTCAAAATCAGTCCCGACGTTGATGCGTGTCGCCGTGATGTGAGCTACTGGTTTTCGCTGGCTCGGTGTCGCGGCGGCCGACACCGGCGGCGCCACTGTGGCGGCGGACGGCGGGGGATTAGCGCCCTCGAGTGGCCACGGCGGTAATCTGCATCGACGCGCCGGAGACCGCAGCTGTGCCAGCCAGGCTACCAGCCAGCCGCTGGAGCACCCGCCGGCGGATCGAGGGCCGCGCAGCCACAAAGCGCTCTTTGTTCCCTGGCCACAGGTGCTCGGGCCTCGCCACCGCCACTTCCACGGGCTCCCGATTCCCTTATGTCTTTCGCTACCTCGTCAGTGCCGATCTCCAGTCTTCGATGAGCAATTACGAATCATCCTACTCTCGGCTTTCACGATGTCGCGAGAACTTGGGCGATATTCTTATGTTCCAGGCTGTATATAGCGAGCGAGACATTACGGAAGGAAACGTTTATCATAGGCCCCGGGTCATTTCTCGACTCTGCTGCAGGGTGGGGCAAATAAAATGGCCCAGAGAACAGAGTTCCACGGTACAAAGAAACACTGACTATACCAGATGTTGAAAGTGACCACCATTCATGTCTTGGCACTTTTAGGGCCTTGTCAGCAAGTTGCTGAAGGCGGATGGAAGATGGACTGTTGGAACTGCTGCAGTCTAATGCGTAATGCTCTGCTGCAATTCTTGAGGACTATGAGGATTGTTGCGTTACACCTCAGACATTGGGTCCGCCCACATAAAGTAACCGCACACTGAGAGACCAGGTGACGTGAGTGGCCAGCTAGGGTGGCTATCAGACAGTCATCTGCAATAAATCTGTCAGGAGTAAAGATTGTGCAAATGTTCTCCATGGTTCGGTCGGCTGTAAGGGCAGTTGCTTTATCCTGTTGAAAGTTGCTGTTGGTCTTTCCCTCCTCCGCGAATGCTACCACAAATAGTCTCAAACTGTTGGAAATGTAACGAAATGGTTCAAATGGCTCTGGGCACTATGGGACTTAACTTCTGAGGTCATCAGTCCCCTAGAACTTAGAACTACTTAAACCTAACTAACCTAAGGACATCACACACATCCATGCCCGAGGCAGGATTCGAACCTGCGACCGTAGCGGTCGCGCTGTTCCAGACTGTAGCGCCTAGAAGCGCTCCGCCATTGCGGCCGGCGGAAATGTAACGCGCCGAAGTCGGTGTCTGGTGAAATAAGTTGGAACCAATAACGTGGTGTGCAGACACTGTGCACCAAAGCCAACCTTCTGATCATGCAATGGTGTTTCGTGGAAGTTACGCGCCGGCCAGAGTGGCCGAGCGGTTCTAGGCGCTACAGTCTGGAACCGCGCAACCGCTACGGTCACAGGTTCGAATCCTGCCTCGGGCATGGATGTGTGTGATGTCCTTAGGTTAGTTAGGTTGGTTGGTTGGTTTTTGGGGGAGGAGACCAGACCGCGAGGTCATCGGTCTCATCGGATTAGGGGCGGATGGGGAAGGAAGTCGGCCGTGCCCTTTGAAAGGAACCATCCCGGCATTTGCCTGGAGCGATTTAGGGAAATCACGGAAAACCTAAATCAGGATGGCTGGACGCGGGATTGAACCGTCGTCCTCCCGAATGCGAGTCCAGTGTGCTAACCACTGCGCCACCTCGCTCGGTCAGTTAGGTTTAAGTAGTTCTAAGTTCTAGGAGAGTGGTGACCTCAGAAGTTAAGTCCCATAGTGCTCAGAGCTATCTGAACCATTTTTTTGGAAGTTATGCGGATTCTTCGCTGCCAAAAACCTATGATTTTTTGAGCTGACACAATCACTCTGAAACCATTGTTCATGAGACGTAAATAACGGATCGACATCCAAGCCATTCATTGTTACCTCACAAAACTGGAGGCGCTGAGGAGCATCTGCTGGTTTTATGATCGATGTGATATTCCGGTCTCTTGTGACAGGCGGTGGCTTGATTTGGTAGGGTCCACCTGCTTAGTTGGATGGTAACGTGCTCGCCTCCCATGCAAGCGGACCCGGGTTCGATTCGCGTCCGGGTTTGAGACTTTCTCCGCTCGTGGATTGGGTGTTGTGTTGTGCACATCATCCTTTCATCCTCATCACCGGCGCGGAAGTCGCCCGATGTGGCGGCTTCGAATGAAATAAAACTTGCACTTGGCGGCCGAACTTCCCTGAACAGGGGCCTCCCGGCCAAAGATGCCATATGCTCATTTCCATTTTTTCGATTTGGTAGGGCTGTGAAGGATTTTCTGGCAAACTGCGGCCATATTTTCTGGTGTTCGGACACATTTCCTTTTTTTTTTTTTTTTTTTTTTTGAATTGTTCAAAACCGAATTTGTTTGACGCAATTTTTGGAGTAAGCGTTGCATGGCCTTTTTTGCTGGCACTTCCACACCATTAAACTTCTGAACAAAGAACTGACACCACTGTTTCCACGACTTTGTTGTCACGTAACTTTCCAAAGAACACCTGCTGCTCCACTGTGAGTACCTTCGTCCCGAATTCGAGTCTCGGTCCGACACACAGTTTTAATCTGCCAGGAAGTTTCATACGAGCGTTCACTCCGCTGCAAAGTGAAAATTTCATTCTGGAACCATCGTCCCATTTGCACTGCTCCACTCACACTGACACCGCCCGCACTACGCTCCGAATTGATGTGTATTACGTGGTGGTCGTACATGAGGTGTACTCGTTACCGGGTGTGGTTATATGCATGTCAACTCGCATCCACTTGTTGGGGCCACTTTTATTTGCCCCGTATAACTGAAAACAGTCCAGACATGAATCGCGAGCCGCACTTTGACGCTCGAGGCAAACTCAAAATAAACGCTACACTTCTTTTCTGTATTTTTAAGATCCACGGTTAAATACTCACTTGCCACTACGACCTGTCCTGTTTCACTGTATTATTTAGAGCTCTTTAAACAGTTCAGTGTTCCTTATGGGTGTGCCTGTATCGCATCTAGCCGATAATATCGGACTCTCCCGTTTTATCTTGACAAACATGTCTGGCAGGTTTTAATTTATCTATGACCTCAAGGACGGGGAGAGGCATCAGGACAGTGTAAAATATTGTTGCAGACACAATTTTTATTTCCTGAGGATGGGCCGAAACTGACGTGAACTCGGCCATGGTTTTAATAAAAAAAGCCTTCTACAGCCAGAGTGGTGTTTTTTGCTGCTTATAAAAATGTGGACATTTGCATGGTGTTGCCCGCAAATCAAAATAATATGTACAAGATTAGACGAATTACGGTACGCGGAGAGGCATTTAACCATAATTCCCACGCTTCATACTTGAATGAAAAGAGAAGAGGCCCTAATAACTGATACAATGGGAAGTAATCTCTGCCATACACTCCACAATGGTTTACATTCTATAGTGCAGATGTAGAAGAAGGGGCCTTATCTGAACTTTCAATGCTCTTCTTCCCGCAGTACCATATCTCTCAACTCATCTTTATCTACCTCTTCTCTTCCCTTAACACCGTTACCATTTCATTTCCATTTTAGTGCTTGTTTAAATTATTATATTTCCCTTCTTTACTTACTACTGCCCTTCCTTCTGGGATCTCGATATTCATAGAAGGTGTTTTCCTTTTCTCCGAAGATCTCTCTAATTTTCCTGTAGGCGACATCTTTGTTTCCTTTATTCTTGCGCGCTTCTAAGCTTCGCATTTGTACTCCAGTGGAGGAGGATGAGATTAGTGTTTGAAGTCCCGTCGGCAGCGAGGTCATTAGAGACGGTGGACAAGCTTGAATAAGGAAGGGATCGGGAACGAAATCAGCCGTGCCCTTTCAAAGGAACCATCCTGGCATTTGCCTGAAGCGATTTAGGGAAATCACGGACAACCTAAATCAGGATGGCCGGACTCTGGTTTGAACCGTCGTCCTCCCGAATGCGAGTCCATGTGCTAAGGACTGTGCCAAGTCGCTCGGCGTACTCCAGTCTTTGTCGCTTAATCATTCTGCAGTTTCTATGAATTTAATTTTTTACACGTCTGTATTCGTTTTCACCTGCTGTAACTGCTGCACTTTTATATTTCCTCGTGTGTTTTCCAAGGATTTTTCCTGGTCACTGCCTTTTTCGTGTTCGATGCTCTCTTGCTTTCACTATTTCATCTCTCAAGGCCACCCATTCGTCTTCTGTCGTGTTCCTTCCTCAGCCATTGTCTAATGTTCTCTTTGAAACTTTCAAAAATCTTTCATTCTTTCAATTTATTCAGGATCCATCCCAACAATTTCTCAATTTTTTGTCATTTCTTCAGTTTTAATCTTCCGTTCACAACCAATATATTGCGGTCAGAGTCTTCATTTGCCTCTGGAATGAATAAAATATGGTTTCGGAATCTTTGTCGTATCATTATGTAATCCATTTCTTCAACGTACACAACATCTTTCTTGATTCCTAAACTAAACTTTTGCAATGATTCAGTTACGTTCTGTGCCAAGTTAGACCAGGCAGCTTTTACTTTTGTCCTTTTCCCACAGTCCATTGCTTACCCTCCATTTCCTTTTCCTACAATCGAATTCTAGTTCCCATTGCAATCACCTTGCCTATATAAAACTTTTTATTGCACCATTCTCTCAAACTAATAAGAAAGTGCATCGGCTCGCTACGTGATACTTGTCACTGTATAGCACATTGCCTCTCTGCTTGCTGAGTTGTGGGGACAGCATCGCCTATACGTTTCCTTAGAGCTTATCGCAAAAGCAATAGTCAAAGACAATCTTACTTCCGCGATTTACTTTTGAATAAAACAGTCTTGTTAAGAAAATATTGTTTTAATGGAACATTTTTCCTTTGTAGAAGATCATCAGATTATCATGCACTGAGAGACATTCGTAGAACTATTACAATGTGCAACATGGTCAACTGTATACATGTTCGACATTTTCTACTATGATGGGTGGTTTTCATCACACTATATTTAGTGAAGCAGGATCTATACAGTTCTGTAAGTGTGGTTTTTATCGCTGCACCACTACATCTGCCGTCATGACTGCATCGGAGAACGTGCCCCAGTGAACTCAATCTAGATGTATGCTCATTCCACAACATAAGAGTTCTAGGAATGTGTCTCAATCCATGATAATCTGATGATGCCCTACAAGGGCGAAACGCGTCGTTAAAGCAATGCACCAACGATCTAGATGTCATAAGCCTACAGAGGAAGGAAGTTATCGAAGTTCATTTCGTGGATGACGGAAGGATAAGAGCAACAATGAAAGGAGGGGAGATAAAGTAGTTTCCTTCTAAGATGTTTAACAGTTTTTAATATTCGAATAAAGGCTTCATACTAGCATGCCGCCACAAAGCTTAAAATAAACTTTCCAAATCGAGAAAACTCGCACAAAAACACTAAAACGCCACGAGAGAGAGAGAGAGAGAGAGAGAGAGAGAGAGAGAGAGAGAGAGAGAGAGAGGGGGGGGGGTAATCTTCGTGGTATCATGCGGAGCAAAGCTTCTTGTTCGTGGAGCGAGTTAGTACATACTTTACAGAATACTGATTGCGAAATTTGTTAATAAAAGAATTAAATTATTAATAAAACACGAGAAAATTATGAGAGAGGTTACAGATAAATAACGCGCTGTAGAGAGAGACTGGGAAGTACTGCGAGGAAACCTTTTACAGGATAGGTGTGGACAATAAAGAAATCTTTCATGTGCATTTAAATATCTGAGATTTATCATTCCTTTCTTTTCAGTTTGGTGGAAGCCTACCGAAAATGAAATCTGCTGAATACTAAACGGAAGTGTCGTTCAAGTGGTTATTGTTTCTACATCTAGTGTTCTCTGTAAGAATCAAAGCTGTGAACAAGGCATCCCATAATGGCATGCTTGTACACAGATTGCAAAATCAGAATGTCGACGCACCTGGAGAACAGCCTGTATGAAGTTCTCGATTGGCCACCTGCTGCTCTGTGAGACCGCCCTCTTCTGGGCTTTGATCATTCTTGGACAATGCACACAGGAGCTCCAAAACACAGGCTGATAATAATTGAAGTGCACCTACTCAGAGAGGTGCAGTGTGGGCTGTAATTACCGTATGGCAGCGAAACTTGGTAGATATTCTAATGCGTTAATGCGGAACCGATTTACTCTGAAAAAAATTAGTTCCAATTTTGGCCACCAGGTGCAAATCTGACGTAATGGATTAGGAACGATTGAGAAAGGCATAATGTTAATTTCATTATTAATCGCTGCAGTTTTTCAATATGAGCACGAGAGATGTCGACAAGAAGCTGTACAGCGCCAGATTTGCAACTGGTTGCCAAAGTTGGCACTAATTTTTTTTCTAGTGTAAATCACTTTCACATTAATGCATTAGTAAACATACCAAGTTTTGCTGACAGGCGCTAATTAAAGCCCACACTGAGCCTCTGTGAGCACTTTAATTATAACCACCCAGTTTAACACCATACGAGACAGTAGAGTGAAAATATGCAAAGTAAACAGTTTCAGAGTCAGGACAATGAAGATAACAGCATTATTTCTATTACAAAGATGGGAGGTGCCGATATACTGACACGAATCATTTATAGAAGAATGGAAAAATTGGTAGAGGCCGATCTTGGATAAGATGAGTTTGAATTCTGGAAAAAAGTAGAATCACAATTTGATAGCATTTGTAGATTTAGAGAAGGCTTTTAACAATGCTGTCCACCTCCACAGCTAAGAGGTTGGTGGGGCTGATGGCCATGTGAAGGACCTGGGTTAGACTCCCGTTACTGCCAGGGATTTTCCCTTGATAGGGGTACTGGTTATGGGATTCTCTCAGCCTCTTGAAGCCAACTGAGGAGCTACTCGACCGATTAGTAGCTGTTCCAAGGTAAAGATTGCCGACAACGATTGCGAGTGCGCTGTGCTGACCATAAGCCCGTCCATGGTGCATCCGATGACGTCATTGACAGGGGATGAAATGGTGGTCGTTCGGGATCGATTGGTTCGTCAAGGGACAGAGCGCGAAACTTTGATAATGTTTACTGAACTACACTCTTTTGAGTTCTGACGGTACAGATGTGAAATGCGTGGAGCGAAATGTTATTTACAACTTGTTCAAAAACCAAGTCAAAGGAAGTCAAAAAAAGTGAAATGGAAACATTGATTGAGAAAGGAGTGAGACATGGTTGTAAGCTATACCTGATGTTACAGGCATCAAAGAAAACAAAAAACAAAAACAAAAAAATTGGATAAGGAATTAAAGTTCAGGGAGAATAAAAGTTTCGAGGTCTGCCGATGACATCGCGTTTTTCTCTGAGATGGCAGAGGAATAAGTGGTGCATGGAAACAATAGAGTCTTGAAAAGGCGATGTAAGAAGAAATCAACAAAAGTAAAATAAAGGTAATGGAATATAGTCATCAGGCAGTGATGAGGGAATTAGTTCAGCAAATCAGACATTGAAAGTAATAGGTGCGTTTTGCATTTTTGGCAGCAGAATAACTTATGATGACCGAACTAGAGGAGTTATAAAATACGAAGTACATGCTAGCAATAGAAAGGAATGCATTTATGAAAAAGAGGAAACCGTTCACATGGAATATAAATGCAACTGTTAGGAAGTACTTTGTGAGGTGCTCAATACGAAGACAGTTGCAGGTTATGAAATGAGTGGATCGAATGAATAATGAGGATAGGACTCTATATAATGAAACGGATAAAGTACTGAAAGGAATCCGCTACATATATACGCGATAAATCACACAAATCAAAAGGCTGTAAATTCAACTAAGTACTCAAGGATTACAATTACGAACGACTTAGTTGGAACGATCACATAGATAATGTTTTTGGGCTAGCGCACCAAACACTGCGATTTACTGGCAGAACACGCAGAAAATGCAACAGGGCTACTAATAGGCTGCCTACACTAAGCTTGTCCACCCTCTTCGGACTACTGCTGCGCGGTGTGGGATCCGCATCATGTAGGATTGATGGAGGACATCGGAGGATTTCAAAGAAGGGCAGCTCGTTTTATATTTATCGCGAAATAGCGGAGAGAGTTCCACAGATATTGGGGTGTCAATAATTGAAATACGGCATTTTTCGTTGCGGCAGGATCTCTTCTTGAAATTTCAAACTTTCTCCTCCGAATACGAATATATTATGTTGGCTCCCACCTACACTGGGAGAAATGACCATCATAATAAAATATGAGAAATCGGAACTTTTCCCGCGCGCTGTTCAAGAATGGAACGGTAGAGTAATAGCCTGAAGGCGGTTCGATGAACACACTGCCAAACATACAATTGTGAATTGCAGAGTAATCATGTAGACGTAGATACTGAATCCAATTTGGACAAAAAGAAATGTGGCATAGATTGACAAATAGGGAGCGGTTGACAAGACGCACCCTGAAGCATTAGGGAAACACCGGTGTGGTAACGAAAGGGAGTGTGGGGTAAGAATTATAGAGGGAGACCGGCCTGATTACACTACGCAGTTTCAAATGGATGTAGGTTACAGCAGTTACGCCGAGATGGAGAGACTTGCTCAGGATAAACTATTATAGCGCGGAGAGTTGCGTCAAACCAGTCTTCGGACTGAAGCCTGCAGCACACAGTATTCATTTTCTGCATAAAGTCTCGAAAGTGATACTCCCAAGGCTAGCTGCTGCTGGCAATGACTGGTGTGTCTCCCAGAGCCTCGAGAGTGCTCTGGGGGGATAAGATGTAGGACAAACTAAAGGATCTGGAAATCAATTATTTATTTGATGAGATGTGTTCGCAGTTGCGAATATTGACAACTATCAACTGAATAATGATATGACGACAGTGCCGAATCGAGATTCGAACCGGATTACCAGCTTGCCGCGAACAGTCGCTTTACTATTAGGCTAACCGACCACGACTCATGCGTCTACAGCCGCTACTCGCACATCCATTATGTATATTCCCGTACACGAAATTTCAGTTCAAAGTCACTTGCCTGGTGTCGGCGGATAAATACGATACGAAGGCATTCTGAACAACTCAGGCACTACTTGCTCAAATATTTGACATAAATCGCAATAAAATTAAGAGAGCAAAGTTATATACAATTCAAATCAAATTTCAAAATGACGCTAACACCTGCTACTTACCTGGACAGCTCGCTAAATCAAAGATAACGTTACAACAAGGAGATACAAATTATAACAAAATCAAGCAACACAAGTTCCGTGGCAGAGTAACTAAATACCGAGCTGCAGAGAATTGGATTGTGGTACTACACGTGCGACATGAACGTTTCCCGAAGCAGCTACTGTGCGCTGATCAGCACTATTCATCGGCCACCGATGACCCCTATTCTGCGGCAGCGCAGCCCAGAGCAGAATGCCTAGAATCTCCGTTCATAGCCCTCAAGTCTCTACATTCGAAGAACCCAACAAGGGGCGGACGAATCCATGCTGCTACCAATGTGATGGGCGAGAATAGTTGCTGAAGAAACACACGTAACTCCTTTGTGTACAAGACGTACATTTTTAAACACAAAATTGACGCTGGGACGAATGCATCTCTATGACAGGACAGGATTATGCACCAGAACAATGCAATACTATTGGCTGAACCATATTTTTAGAGTGAATGCAACTGATTCTCCTACGCTGCTCAGACAGTCCCGTGGCGTCTGTTCACTGACCACAGGGGGTGCAGGTTCCCGCTCGACATTCAACAGCGGCAGAACGGGTCGCTTCCCTGCTTCCACGAAACTGTCTGTATCCTCAGAGGAGGCCCTCTTGACCTGACGAGTAACACAGACTACTTTCTGTAGACAAAAAAAAAAAAGCCGCGGAGACGTACCCAGCGTCACACCACACCAGTGTGGCAAGCGAGAGGTCGCTTTCCCAAACACACTACTGCAGTGTCCTCACTAAAACAAACCTGAAATAGCGACAGGACGTCAGTTAATATTTCATAGTGAAATGTGACAGTAACATCACACTATGGCAGTAACTTCATAAAATATAAGTAGATCGCTGGGACCTCAGATGTTTGAACTTGAGAGGAAACTGGAATATCTGTGGCAGGATGGAAGGGAGCGTGACATTGAAGAGTTCAGTGATAGATTTGCTCTAATCGAAATCGGATGCAAACAGATGTCAGCAACAATGGTTCAGGTATACATGCCGATGTCACTAAACAGTTGTTTGTTCCAAGGAGCCGTTTGCAATGAAGGAACCGAACACGCCCTAAGAAGACAGACATTTCATATGAACAAATTAAGTGATTATTTAAAAGAACTCTGTAGGAATAACAGACCAACAAGCAAAGTGAATATTCTCCCTTATTAGCATATCTTCGTTTTTCTCCATAGCTCAGGGCGGGACCCTACAAAACAGCTGTTATATCTAGGCGTACTTTTGTTAAATGTTTTTGTATTGTGAAGATGAGTTTTATACCTAGAAACATGTTGCTTCGTTAAATAATTCAGGTGGTAACAAATTTTTTAACAGGTAGAAATCTACGGAAAACCTTTTCATGTTTAATGACAATGTCTTCTCGTTTCATTCTCTTCATATTTAATTACTGTTTAACATTTTCAATTACTTTGCCATTGCACTGCAAAAGACGAGATTTAATTTGTGTTTGCGCCTCAGTCTTCACGCGTAATATCTTTCGCTACTTCGTTGACCAGTATCGTATATTCTCACCGACGACAATAATCAAATGCAGTATGATAATAACCTTATAAGCCGAAAAGCGGTTACGAAACAAATTAGTGCTGTACAGCATCCAGAATCTTGGGTTTCTCATGTATAACTGTGACATATTTTGTTCCTGTCTTACTAGTTTCTGTTTTCTCGGGATAGATCTATCTGCAATCGTCTCCCAGTTCAATGCAGGCTCCTTTTTCGTCCTTTTTTTTCAAAAAGAAATAGAGTTTTTGTGATGCTCTCCGGTGCTTCAAACATTCGTGCTGCTTTTCTATACATGCGTTCAGTATCCTGTGTTATATTGTATGGGGCACGAGTGGCTCGAATGGCTCTGAGCACTATGGGACTTAACATCTGTGGTCATCAGTCCCCTAGAACTTAGAACTACTTAAACCAAACTAACCTAAGGACATCACACACATCCATGCCCGAGGCAGGATTCGAACCTGCGACCGTAGCAGTCGCGCGGTTCCGGACTGGGGGCACGAGTGTTCTGTAAGCAAACTCCTTTGTACAGAGTACATTTTCCTAGTATCCTACCAACGAAGAGCACTGTGCCACCATCATTACCTTGAGTACTGCTGGAATGTTTGGTATCTCCACCAGATCTGATTAAAAGAAGACAACGAAGCAACTGAAAGGCTCGCTGAGAGACAGTATACCGGTAGGTCCCATTAACAGTCGAATATTATGGAATTGTTCCCTGAACTCAAATGTGGTCCCCGGGGGTATGAAGACATTCTTTGAGCGAAACTTTATTGAGAAAGTTGAGAGAAACTGCGTTTAATACAGACTGCGGAACGATTTTACTGTCCATATCTCAGAGAAACCACGCCTGTTACAGAAGCGTAGAGGTAGCTTATTTCCCTCGCTCCGTTTGAGAATGGAATAGGAAAGGGATGATTACATATAGAAGTAACTCTCCGCTATGCACCGTACGTGCGCCTGAGCGTAGTAGATCACTCTTAGTGACCACACCAGCATTCGCATTAATACACGGTCCACTCATGTTAATGTTCGATGACAATGTGCAATAACCACTCTTTGACGGCTGGTGGATGGACCAGCAGTGGAGGGTACATGAAGCGTGACAGGGGGACATGGAAAACAGTGCAGTCGTTGCTGTAATGCGAAAGGGAGCGATTTATCTGACGTCCAGAGGGGCATGATTGTTGTCTTTCGGCACAAGGGTGGAAGCATTTACGAAACGGAAAGTTTTTAAGCTGTTGGCGTGTCGCTGTAGTTAAAAAATACCGTTCATGGTAAACTGGAGCTACCCACCAAGGCAAATGTGATGCACCACGGGCCTTAGATGAGAGGGGTCAACGACAGCTGTGGAGATGTGTATGGGCGAATATACGTGCAATGTTGAGTATCTACACGCCCAGATGAACCAAGGGGCTACCAACAGTGTCCCCTCAACAAGAGACAGTCGAAGCGGTTGCCTGGTTGATGCACCCATGTCCGCAGCTCGTGGTCGTGCGGTAGCGTTCTCGCTTCCCGCGCCCGGGTTCCCGGGTTCGATTCCCGGCGGGGTCAGGGATTTTCTCTGCCTCGTGATGACTGGGTGTTGTGTGCTGTCCTTAGGTTAGTTAGGTTTAAGTAGTTCTAAGTTCTAGGGGACTGATGACCATAGATGTTAAGTCCCATAGCGCTCAGAGCCATTTGAACCATTTGATGCACCCAGGCTGACTGCTGTTCATCGGCGACGAAGGTTGGAATTTCTACCCCAATACCGCAACTGGACGTCCACTGGGTGACGACAGGTGGCCTTTTCAGTTTAATGAACTTTTATTTTCTATCGGATAGTCTTTTGTGTGTACGGCTCTACAGCAATCTGCGAAAGAGTCCAGGTTGGAGGAGGGAGCATTATGATCCATGGCATGTTTCCGTGGAGTGGGTGATGGCTGGCTCTGAGCACTATGGGACTTAACATCTATGGTCATCAGTCCCCTAGAATTAGAACTACTTAAACCTAACTAACCTAAGTACATCACACAACACCCAGGCATCACGAGGCAGAGAAAATCCCTGACCCCGCCGGGAATCGAACCCGGGCGCGGGAAACGAGAACGCTACCGCATGACCACGAGCTGCGGCCGGAGTGGGTGATCTCCTTATTCTGGAAGGCGTTATGGATCAACACGTTTACCTCTGACTGTGACCTCTTATATGCAGTTTCTTTTGCTATGGCACGATGGCATCTATCAGCAGGACAATGCAACGTGCCATACAGCTCGCAGTGCACCTGCGTGGTTTGAAGAGCGTCAGGATGAGTTCACCGTACTCCACTGACCAACAAACCCCCTTGATTAAAACCGAATCGAGAATATATGGGCCATCCCATCGGGCTGTTCGCACCATGGATCCTCAATTGAGAAACTTAGCGCAGCTGGTCGCGGCACTGGAGTCGGCATAGCCCCACATCCCTGTAGGTACCATCCATAACCTCATGTTCTTCCTGTACTTTCTCGCTGAAAAGGGTGGTTATTCAGGCTTTTGACAGATATCAAATAAATCTGAGGGGACACTGCAGATTTATGAGAATAACGAAAAAACTAAATCAGAATGGCTCGGTAGGAGTTCGAACCCTGCTCCTCTCGAATACGAATCCATTACGGTAACAGCTGCGCTAGTAGACTGTTCGGCTCGCGGATCTGCGCGCTGTAGCTGAGCCGGGCTTCGCCTGCCATCTCTCACGGTGAATGTGTAACGCAGTGCGTCTCATGCGGCATACACACGCGTCCCTCATCGGCGCACAGTGAATTATTTCGGTCGGGTCTATATCGGGATGCTTGCCTGATTACAAACAGAGCCGCTCGAATCAACACTGGGCCGTGGCTTGTGTTTCCAGCGCTCCCGGCGCCCGGCTGAGAGATAAGATACACTGTTTGCTGGCAGCGGTCACCAGCGCGTCACACCGTCTAGACTCGGTCGCCAGCTGAGTATCCGCACCCCAGCTAATGGAGAAACTTAGGGAACACAGCGACCGCTGTAATTAATGTATGGATAAACGTCACCAGATAGTTCTGACGTTGCCCTTGATAATGAAGACACCTTCATAAGATTTGAAGACCTAGAAAATCGTCCGACAGTGTAAAATGGTGGAAGATATTTTCAGGTTAGTACGTTTAAGCTATAGGAAACGACAAGTACTCGGTACATACGCGACAGGAAAAGCACCCAATATATTCCAAAACGCCACGCATAAAATCGGGCTTTTCCAGTGCTCTTACCTCGGGTTTTATTGGTGATAGAGGAATCAAGTAAATAGGAAGTGCACGTAAGCTAAGAAGAAATGGCTGCAGGAAAAATGTGAAGACATCGAAAAACAAATGATTGTCGGAAGGAGAGACTCAGCATATAGGAAAGTGAAAACAAGATTCGGTCAAATTAAAAGCAACGGTAATAACATTAAGAGTGCAACGGGAATTCCACTGTTAAATGCAGAGGAGAGAGCGGATAGGTGGAAAGAATACATTGAAAGCCTCTATGAGGGGGAAGATTTGTCTGATGTCATAGAAGAAGAAGAAACAGGAGTCGATTTAGAAGAGAGAGGGGATCCAGTACTGGAATCAGAATTTAACAGAGCTTTGGAGGACTTAAGATCAAATAAAGTAGCAGGCATAGATAACATTCCATCAGAATTTCTAAAATCATTGGGGGAAGTGGCACCAAAAAGACTCTTCACGTTGGTGTGTAGAATGTATGACTCTGGCGACGTACCATCTGACTTTCAGAAAAGCATCATCCACACAATTCCGAAGACGGCAAGAGCTGACAAGTGCGAGAATTACCGCACAATCAGCTTAACAGCTCATGCATCCAAGTTGCTGACAAGAATAATATAGAGAAGGATGGAAAAAAAATCGAGGATGCGCTAGAGAGGCAATTCTGACGTTGCGGTTAATAATGGAAGCAAGGCTAAAGGAAATTCAAGACACGTTCATAGGATTTGTCGACCTGGAAAAAGCGTCCGACAATGTAAAGCGTTCGAAATTCTGAAAAAAAGTAGGTGTAAGCTATAGGGAGAGACAGGTCATATACAATATGTACAACAGCCAATAGGGACTAATAAGAGTGGACGACCAAGAACGAAGGGCTCGTATTAAAAAGGGTGTAAGACAAGGATGTAGCTTTTCGCCCCTAGGTGTTCAAATTTGTAAATCGAGGAAGCAACGATGAAAATAAAAGAAAGGTTCAGGAGTGCAACTAAAATTCCAGGTGAAAAGATATCAATGATACGATTCGCTAATAACATTGCTATCCTGAGTGAAATTGAAGAATAATTACATGATCTGCTGAACGAAATGAACAGTCTAATGAGTGCAGAGTATGGATTGAGAGTAAATAGAAGAAAGACGAAAGTAATGAGACGTAGCAGAAACGAGAACAGCGGGAAATTTAACATCAGGATAGATGGTCACGAAGTAGGTGAAGTTAAGGAATTCTGCTACTTAGGCAGTAAAGGACGGAGCAAGGAGGACATCAAAAGCAGACTAGCACTGGCAAAAAGGGCATTTCTGGCCAAGAGACGTTTACTACTATCAAACATCAGCCATAATTTGAGGAACAAATTTCTGAGAATGTACGTCTGGAGTAAAGCATGGAACATGGAATGTGGGAAAACCGGAACAGAAGAGAATCGAAGCATTTGAGATGTGGTGCTACAGATGAATGCTGAAAATTATGTTGACTGATAAGGTAAAGAATGAGGTGGTTCTGCTCAGAATAGGAGAGGAAAGGAATATGTCGAAAAGACTGATAAGGAGAAGGGACAGGATCATAGGACATCTGTTAGGACATGAGGGAGCGACTTTCATGATACTAGAGGGATCTGTAGAGGGCAAAAACTGTAGAGGAAGACAGAGATTGGAATACATCCGGCAAATGACTGAAGTTGTAGGGTGCAAATACTACTCTGAGATGAAGAGGTTAGCACAGGAGAGGAATTCGTGGCGGGCCTCATCAAACCAGTCAGACGACTGATTAAAAAAAAGGTATGGTCAGATGTTTTTGGGCAGTCCTTGAGCTAGGGACCATGTGTGTACCCGGCTGAACGAACGTCTTACTGAAACTCTCCTACAGTACGGGGTCAAAGTTTGGATATTGCTTCCAACTTACGCAAATGGAGCAAATCAGATGGTTCTTTTGGCAGTAGATGTGGTAGATTGGTAGATAGGGCGCCTTAAGGGATATTTGAAGGCGCCATTTATTTCGTGGGCGGTTCCTGAGAAAACTAGAAAAGAGCTTTACTCACCATTTTTTCGTGTCAGCAGAGGATAGCTAAATAATTAACCGCGGAAAATTGCTCAGATTGTAACAATATATTCTGTAGGCATTTATTTAGAAGTTACATCTTCACGTTTTCAAAAAAATTCATCAATTATCGGGAAGTACTCCGAAAATATGGTTTTTGGATACCAAACCCGACCTGCGGATTCCCAGACTGCTATGCACAGAAAACGGCTGAAATTCTTACGACATATTACTAAGATCCCGATCTCGAACAACGGTGAAAATTTTCTTGGTAACTGTATTCGTTTCCTAGACACTCAGGCTCAAAGTTACACTACCTTTACACGTAAATACGCACTTAAAAGTCTCTGTGAGATAAATTTTAGTTTATAGAGCAACGTAGCATGGAGAAATATGCTGTAAAGTGTCTCCGTTATTATTAGACATGTTCTCTAAACCCCATGTTGTAGTACTGAAACACATGCAAAAATTTTGTGCATGTAAAATCCGACCTGAGATGTAAAATTAGTTTTGCGCTATTTCAATTTCACATAATTAAACTATCAAAATTTTACTTACTCATAAACTTCTTATCATATGAGTTACATGCATTACTTTAGCAGGGAAAAGAAGAGAACCTGCGGGAAAATGCTCCTATCGGAACATAAAAAAGGCAAATATGCTTTTGTTTAAAAGATTCTGACTGATAAATGGAGTACCAGATGCCCCATTATGCATTCATCAGCACCTTTAAAAATGTTCCCGAAAATTTTGGTATGCGGACGTATTCTCGCTTTTCTACACTGAAAGAGATATGTGGTACTTGCTGTATTGTTGCGCTCTGTTAGAAGGAAAAACCGGCATAACTTCTCAGACTCACGAAAAATGAAACGAACAACATTTTTAATTTTTTCTTAATACTGAAGAAGAATCAAAAGTAGGGTTGGGAGGGCTAGAAGTGGTTGACGTGTTGGACAATCCCGCCGCGATACATCTCTGGAGCCCTGGGCGTCTTGCTGGGATATGCGGTTTTTCATAGCATAAAAACACGATAAGAATTGGTCTCCCGTCTACCAATATACACTCCTGGGAATGGAAAAAAGAACACATTGACACCGGTGTGTCAGACCCACCATACTTGCTCCGGACACTGCGAGAGGGCTGTACAAGCAATGACCACACGCACGGCACAGCGGACACACCAGGAACCGCGGTGTTGGCCGTCGAATGGCGCTAGCTGCGCAGCATTTGTGCACCGCCGCCGTCAGTCAGCCAGTTTGCCATGGCATACGGAGCTCCATCGCAGTCTTTAACACTGGTAGCATGCCGCGACAGCGTGGACGTGAACCGTATGTGCAGTTGACGGACTTTGAGCGAGGGCGTATAGTGGGCATGCGGGAGGCCGGGTGGACGTACCGCCGAATTGCTCAACACGTGGGGCGTGAGGTCTCCACAGTACATCGATGTTGTCGCCAGTGGTCGGCGGAAGGTGCACGTGCCCGTCGACCTGGGACCGGACCGCAGCGACGCACGGATGCACGCCAAGACCGTAGGATCCTACGCAGTGCCGTAGGGGACCGCACCGCCACTTCCCAGCAAATTAGGGACACTGTTGCTCCTGGGGTATCGGCGAGGACCATTCGCAACCGTCTCCATGAAGCTGGGCTACGGTCCCGCACACCGTTAGGCCGTCTTCCGCTCACGCCCCAACATCGTGCAGCCCGCCTCCAGTGGTGTCGCGACAGGCGTGAATGGAAGGACGAATGGAGACGTGTCGTCTTCAGCGATGAGAGTCGCTTCTGCCTTGGTGCCAATGATGGTCGCATGCGTGTTTGGCGCCGTGCAGGTGAGCGCCACAATCAGGACTGCATACGACCGAGGCACACAGGGCCAACACCCGGCATCATGGTGTGGGGAGCGATCTCCTACACTGGCCGTACACCACTGGTGATCGTCGAGGGGACACTGAATAGTGCACGGTACATCCAAACCGTCATCGAACCCATCGTTCTACCATTCCTAGACCGGCAAGGGAACTTGCTGTTCCAACAGGACAATGCACGTCCGCATGTATCCCGTGCCACCCAACGTGCTCTAGAAGGTGTACGTCAACTACCCTGGCCAGCAAGATCTCCGGATCTGTCCCCCATTGAGCATGTTTGGGACTGGATGAAGCGTCGTCTCACGCGGTCTGCACGTCCAGCACGAACGCTGGTCCAACTGAGGCGCCAGGTGGAAATGGCATGGCAAGCCGTTCCACAGGACTACATCCAGCATCTCTACGATCGTCTCCATGGGAGAATAGCAGCCTGCATTGCTGCGAAAGGTGGATATACACTGTACTAGTGCCGACATTGTGCATGCTGTGTTGCCTGTGTCTATGTGCCTGTGGTTCTGTCAGTGTGATCATGTGATGTATCTGACCCCAGGAATGTGTCAATAAAGTTTCCCCTTCCTGGGACAATGAATTCACGGTGTTCTTATTTCAATTTCCAGGAGTGTAGTACAGCGTGGGCATTGTGCTGCAGTCTACGGTGCGTGTTACGAAGACATAGGTTTATTATGTGTTGGAAAGTTGAGAAAACTGTGACCAGTCGCTTTGTTATTATATTTATTTTGCTTTTACAAGCTTCAGACTGGTTTGCCCATCTCCAGATGAGGTCTAGATGTTTTGGAATGTGACAGTTTGGTTGTGAGTTGGCGAAGCCAACGAATGTTGGAAAAGAAAATGCCTTAAGTGTCCTGAGCTGCGCAGAAATATCAACAGAATCCATTTCCGTACAAGTGTCATGCCGGATAACTACCACAATGACGGTTGGAACGTATGTTCCATTGAAGGTGCCCATCACCGATCACATTTGGTTTATAAAATACCCTGACGGAAAAAAAGACGCAAGATCATGTTACTTACAAGTGAGATACCAGGCAGTTCATCATAACAAATTCAGACCAAATGAAACACACATGTCTCAGTAAACGCTCCCCAATCAGTCGCATCAGTACCCCGTGCATCTCATTCTGGCAGGCAACGCAGGGGTGTATTCTCGCACAAAAGCGATCACAAAGATACCGAACGGGAATCTCGAACCACTGTCACTAGCATCTTGCGCCTCTTGTTGCACTTCGATGAGGATTGTAGCAGCTTTGCAGAACGAGTAAGTTCCTGCTTCACGTGTTCGACTGGGGAGATATCTGGTGATCCTGCTGACCAGAGAAGTCACCACGAGAAGCACGTTGCGTCGCTGCAGCCGTACGTGGACATGAAGTGTCCCGCTGAGAACTCAAACAACCTTTGCTTCAAACAAATGACAGTAGCACGTGGAAACAGCCCATACAATGCACGGGGCACTGTCATTTTACCTTGCAGAAACACTAGATGTGAGCGCAGAGTTGTACAGCTAACTGCTGGCTCCCCACACCATGAAACCTGATGTTGGACGTGTGTGTCAGTGGGTGAATGCCTTATTGGACAGGCAGCCCACCAGTACTACGCCGTACAAGTGTACGTCCATCACTCGCGTACAACAACAGAGCACCATTCCATTCTCCAGTCAACCCTTTCACGTCACCAGAGTAGCTATGCATATCGGTGTCTTGGTGTCAGTGGTAGCCTGGCGAGTGGCACAATTGACTCTAATAGTGATGACCCAGCAAATGCAACATGTACCCGGATTTCGTCCCTGGATAATGTTCGGTCGACCACCGCTGCTCGCACAATACGTTGATCTTGGCATGTGTCTGGATATCCAGAACCAGTTCTACAGGTGGGGGAACGTTGCACAGATCACTATTAAAACCCATGGAATGTATTTGCAGTTGAATACGAGCAACCATCATCTGTATAAGGGAATGACGACCATGAAAATTTGTGCCAGACCGGGACTCGAACCCGTATTTTCCGCTTTACGCGAGCGGTCGCCTTAATCCCTTTGGCTGTCAGTGCACAACTCACGGCCAGTCCCAAGCTCCAGTAAGTCGTCGCTCCTGTGCCACAACCTGTACTCGTACAAAAATATGTAATTCTCTTGTACGGGGACGACATTTTAACTGAAATATTTATCCCTCGATACCAGGCAGCAAATTTCAGTTAAAGTGTCCTCTCCTATACGCGAATTAGATAAAGTGCGTAGGACTACAGGTTGTGACGAAGTTTGGGCCTGCACGGATGGCCAAAGCGGGTGAGGCGACCGCTCTCGTAAAGCGGGAAACCCGGGTTCGAATCCCGATTTGGCACAAATTTTCATTGTCCTCATTCCGTTATACAGCTGGAGGTTGTTTGCATTCGCAACTGCAAACACATTTCATGCACTTCACAACGGCTACAGTCGCCGCAGTGACTGTTCCTTCGGACATGCATGCAATACCGACAAGATGGCGCAATGGTTAGCACACTGGACTCCCATTCGGGAAAACGACGGTTCAAACCCGCGTCCGGCCAACCTGACTTAGGTTTTCCGTGATTTTCCTAAGTCGCTGCAGGCAAATGCCGGGATGGTTCCTCTGAGAGGACACGGCCGGCTTTCTTCCCCATCCTTCCCTAATCCGCTGGGACCTATGACCTCGATGACCTACCAACAATTCGCCGATACGTCCATCCAGTTTCACGCAGGCCCACAATGGGACCCCGTTCAAATGGCCGAAGTTATTCAACAGGACTACATACTCGTCGGTGGGACATGATAATACCCTAGAATGAATGTTGCAAACAAATGGCTCAAATGGCTCTGAGCACTATGGGTCTTCCACATCCATGCTCGAGGCAGGATTCGAACCTGCGACCGTAGCGGTCACGCGGTTCCAGACTGTAGCGCCTAGAACCGCTCGACCACCCCGGCCGGCTGTTGCAAACACCCTTCATTTATAAAATCGCCCAGTTATTGCCTGAAGAGTCAAAACAAAGGATAGACGGACAGTCCTCCTGTGCTCCATCTGATCGCCGATACGTCCATCCAGTTTCACGCAGGCCCACAATGGGACCCCGTTCAAATGGCCGAAGTTATTCAACAGGACTACATACTCGTCGGTGGGACATGATAATACCCTGGAATGAATGTTGCAAACAAATGGCTCAAATGGCTCTGAGCACTATGGGTCTTCCACATCCATGCTCGAGGCAGGATTCGAACCTGCGACCGTAGCGGTCACGCGGTTCCAGACTGTAGCGCCTAGAACCGCTCGACCACCCCGGCCGGCTGTTGCAAACACCCTTCATCTATAAAATCGCCCAGTTATGGCCTGAAGAGTCAAAACAAAGGATAGACGGACAGTCCTCCTGTGCTCCATCTGATCGCCGATACGTCCATCCAGTTTCACGCAGGCCCACAATGGGACCTCGTTCAAATGGCCGAAGTTATTCAACAGGACTACATACTCGTCGGTGGGACATGATAATACCCTAGTATGAATGTTGCAAACAAATGGCTCAAATGGCTCTGAGCACTATGGGACTTCCACATCCATCCTCGAGGCAGGATTCGAACCTGCGATCGTAGCGGTCACGCGGCGACAGACTGTAGCGCCTAGAACCGCTCGACCACCCCGGCCGGCTGTTGCAAACACCCTTCATCTATAAAATCGCCCAGTTATGGCCTGAAGAGTCAAAACAAAGGATAGACGGACAGTCCTCCTGTGCTCCATCTGATCGCCGATACGTCCATCCAGTTTCACGCAGGCCCACAATGGGACCTCGTTCAAATGGCCGAAGTTATTCAACAGGACTACATACTCGTCGGTGGGACATGATAATACCCTAGTATGAATGTTGCAAACAAATGGCGCAAATGGCTCTGAGTACTATGGGACTTCAACATCCATGCTCGAGGCAGGATTCGAACCTGCGACCGTAGCGGTCACGCGGCGACAGACTGTAGCGCCTAGAACCGCTCGACCACCCCGGCCGGCTGTTGCAAACACCCTTCATCTATAAAATCGCCCAGTTATGGTCTGAAGAGTCAAAACAAAGGATAGACGGACAGTCCTCCTGTGCTCCATCTGATCGCCGATACGTCCATCCAGTTTCACGCAGGCCCACAATGGGACCCCGTTCAAATGGCCGAAGTTATTCAACAGGACTACATACTCGTCGGTGGGACATGATAATACCCTAGAATGAATGTTGCAAACAAATGGCTCAAATGGCTCTGAGCACTATGGGACTTCCACATCCATGCTCGAGGCAGGATTCGAACCTGCGACCGTAGCGGTCACGCGGTTCCAGACTGTAGCGCCTAGAACCGCTCGACCACCCCGGCCGGCTGTTGCAAACACCCTTCATCTATAAAATCGCCCAGTTATTGCCTGAAGAGTCAAAACAAAGGATAGACGGACAGTCCTCCTGTGCTCCATCTGATCGCCGATACGTCCATCCAGTTTCACGCAGGCCCACAATGGGACCCCGTTCAAATGGCCGAAGTTATTCAACAGGACTACATACTCGTCGGTGGGACATGATAATACCCTAGAATGAATGTTGCAAACAAATGGCTCAAATGGCTCTGAGCACTATGGGACTTCCACATCCATGCTCGAGGCAGGATTCGAACCTGCGATCGTAGCGGTCACGCGGTTCCAGACTGTAGCGCCTAGAACCGCTCGACCACCCCGGCCGGCTGTTGCAAACACCCTTCATCTATAAAATCGCCCAGTTATGGCCTGAAGAGTCAAAACAAAGGATAGACGGACAGTCCCCCTGTGCTCCATCTGATCGCCGATACGTCCATCCAGTTTCACGCAGGCCCACAATGGGACCCCGTTCAAATGGCCGAAGTTATTCAACAGGACTACATACTCGTCGGTGGGACATGATAATACCCTAGAATGAATGTTGCAAACAAATGGCTCAAATGGCTCTGAGCACTATGGGACTTCCACATCCATGCTCGAGGCAGGATTCGAACCTGCGACCGTAGCGGTCACGCGGTTCCAGACTGTAGCGCCTAGAACCGCTCGACCACCCCGGCCGGCTGTTGCAAACACCCTTCATCTATAAAATCGCCCAGTTATTGCCTGAAGAGTCAAAACAAAGGATAGACGTACAGTCCTCCTGTGCTCCATCTGATCGCCGATACGTCCATCCAGTTTCACGTAGGCCCACAATGGGACCCCGTTCAAATGGCCGAAGTTATTCAACAGGACTACATACTCGTCGGTGGGACATGATAATACCCTAGAATGAATGTTGCAAACAAATGGCTCAAATGGCTCTGAGCACTATGGGACTTCCACATCTACGCTCGAAGCAGGATTCGAACCTGCGACCGTAGCGGTCACGCGGTTCCAGACTGTAGCGCCTAGAACCGCTCGACCACCCCGGCCGGCTGTTGCAAACACCCTTCATCTATAAAATCGCCCAGTTATTGCCTGAAGAGTCAAAACAAAGGATAGACGGACAGTCCTCCTGTGCTCCATCTGATCGCCGATACGTCCATCCAGTTTCACGCAGGCCCACAATGGGACCCCGTTCAAATGGCCGAAGTTATTCAACAGGACTACATACTCGTCGGTGGGACATGATAATACCCTAGAATGAATGTTGCAAACAAATGGCTCAAATGGCTCTGAGCACTATGGGACTTCCACATCCATGCTCGAGGCAGGATTCGAACCTGCGACCGTAGCGGTCACGCGGTTCCAGACTGTAGCGCCTAGAACCGCTCGACCACCCCGGCCGGCTGTTGCAAACACCCTTCATCTATAAAATCGCCCAGTTATGGCCTGAAGAGTCAAAACAAAGGATAGACGGACAGTCCCCCTGTGCTCCATCTGATCGCCGATACGTCCATCCAGTTTCACGTAGGCCCACAATGGGACCCCGTTCAAATGGCCGAAGTTATTCAACAGGACTACATACTCGTCGGTGGGACATGATAATACCCTAGAATGAATGTTGCAAACAAATGGCTCAAATGGCTCTGAGCACTATGGGACTTCCACATCTACGCTCGAAGCAGGATTCGAACCTGCGACCGTAGCGGTCACGCGGTTCCAGACTGTAGCGCCTAGAACCGCTCGACCACCCCGGCCGGCTGTTGCAAACACCCTTCATCTATAAAATCGCCCAGTTATTGCCTGAAGAGTCAAAACAAAGGATAGACGGACAGTCCTCCTGTGCTCCATCTGATCGCCGATACGTCCATCCAGTTTCACGCAGGCCCACAATGGGACCCCGTTCAAATGGCCGAAGTTATTCAACAGGACTACATACTCGTCGGTGGGACATGATAATACCCTAGAATGAATGTTGCAAACAAATGGCTCAAATGGCTCTGAGCACTATGGGACTTCCACATCCATGCTCGAGGCAGGATTCGAACCTGCGACCGTAGCGGTCACGCGGTTCCAGACTGTAGCGCCTAGAACCGCTCGACCACCCCGGCCGGCTGTTGCAAACACCCTTCATCTATAAAATCGCCCAGTTATTGCCTGAAGAGTCAAAACAAAGGATAGACGGACAGTCCTCCTGTGCTCCATCTGATCGCCGATACGTCCATCCAGTTTCACGTAGGCCCACAATGGGACCCCGTTCAAATGGCCGAAGTTATTCAACAGGACTACATACTCGTCGGTGGGACATGATAATACCCTAGAATGAATGTTGCAAACAAATGGCTCAAATGGCTCTGAGCACTATGGGACTTCCACATCCATGCTCGAGGCAGGATTCGAACCTGCGATCGTAGCGGTCACGCGGTTCCAGACTGTAGCGCCTAGAACCGCTCGACCACCCCGGCCGGCTGTTGCAAACACCCTTCATCTATAAAATCGCCCAGTTATGGCCTGAAGAGTCAAAACAAAGGATAGACGGACAGTCCCCCTGTGCTCCATCTGATCGCCGATACGTCCATCCAGTTTCACGCAGGCCCACAATGGGACCCCGTTCAAATGGCCGAAGTTATTCAACAGGACTACATACTCGTCGGTGGGACATGATAATACCCTAGAATGAATGTTGCAAACAAATGGCTCAAATGGCTCTGAGCACTATGGGACTTCCACATCCATGCTCGAGGCAGGATTCGAACCTGCGACCGTAGCGGTCACGCGGTTCCAGACTGTAGCGCCTAGAACCGCTCGACCACCCCGGCCGGCTGTTGCAAACACCCTTCATCTATAAAATCGCCCAGTTATTGCCTGAAGAGTCAAAACAAAGGATAGACGTACAGTCCTCCTGTGCTCCATCTGATCGCCGATACGTCCATCCAGTTTCACGTAGGCCCACAATGGGACCCCGTTCAAATGGCCGAAGTTATTCAACAGGACTACATACTCGTCGGTGGGACATGATAATACCCTAGAATGAATGTTGCAAACAAATGGCTCAAATGGCTCTGAGCACTATGGGACTTCCACATCTACGCTCGAAGCAGGATTCGAACCTGCGACCGTAGCGGTCACGCGGTTCCAGACTGTAGCGCCTAGAACCGCTCGACCACCCCGGCCGGCTGTTGCAAACACCCTTCATCTATAAAATCGCCCAGTTATTGCCTGAAGAGTCAAAACAAAGGATAGACGGACAGTCCTCCTGTGCTCCATCTGATCGCCGATACGTCCATCCAGTTTCACGCAGGCCCACAATGGGACCCCGTTCAAATGGCCGAAGTTATTCAACAGGACTACATACTCGTCGGTGGGACATGATAATACCCTAGAATGAATGTTGCAAACAAATGGCTCAAATGGCTCTGAGCACTATGGGACTTCCACATCTACGCTCGAGGCAGGATTCGAACCTGCGACCGTAGCGGTCACGCGGTTCCAGACTGTAGCGCCTAGAACCGCTCGACCACCCCGGCCGGCTGTTGCAAACACCCTTCATCTATAAAATCGCCCAGTTATTGCCTGAAGAGTCAAAACAAAGGATAGACGGACAGTCCTCCTGTGCTCCATCTGATCGCCGATACGTCCATACAGTTTCACGCAGGCCCACAATGGGACCCCGTTCAAATGGCCGAAGTTATTCAACAGGACTACATACTCGTCGGTGGGACATGATAATACCCTAGAATGAATGTTGCAAACAAATGGCTCAAATGGCTCTGAGCACTATGGGTCTTCCACATCCATGCTCGAGGCAGGATTCGAACCTGCGACCGTAGCGGTCACGCGGTTTCAGACTGTAGCGCCTAGAACCGCTCGACCACCCCGGCCGGCTGTTGCAAACACCCTTCATCTATAAAATCGCCCAGTTATTGCCTGAAGAGTCAAAACAAAGGATAGACGGACAGTCCTCCTGTGCTCCATCTGATCGCCGATACGTCCATCCAGTTTCACGCAGGCCCACAATGGGACCCCGTTCAAATGGCCGAAGTTATTCAACAGGACTACATACTCGTCGGTGTTGCATTTTTTCCGGTTGTGTGTTTTTTATCATCAGGCACCATTCTCGGGCCGGACGTCCAACATGACATTTTCCGTCGGAGAGCAGGAGTGGGTCGATCTGTCACAGCGTAAGACCACAGTAGAAGGTCGAGAAACGGTGTTGCAGTGACACAGCAAGACAAACAGCTGGTCAGTAATGCCGGCAGTCCAGTGGACGGCACTGCAGGCCGGCTGTACTGGCTGCGCGCGCCGGGTAATGAGCGAGCGCGCGCCGGCCAGTGTCTGGCGCTGATATACAGTAGAGGCCGGGGCTGCGCCAGCTGCTCCGCTCGGCCCGCGACCACTTGTCTCTGTTTACGGGCAGGGTGCGAACACGACACCAGGCCGTAAACGCGCGCCCGCCCGGCGCCACATGCCACGCCGCCGCTGCACATGTGCACGCAGCCTGCGAGCCGCTCTGCCGCGAAAATAACGCCGAGCCGAGCGCCGCTAACGTGCGTGTATAGCCAAAGGATTCATCGGAACGCTCCCAAAAAGAAAACACGTAGGCACTGTCGACTGTACCTGGAATGAAGTAGTAGGCCTCTGTTATTTTTCTTTGTATTTGCCGACCCAAAGATGTATGATGGCTAAATTCTATCTGGTATATTTAGAAAATGGTAAGTATGGACTGGCTGCACCCCGTGGAGTTACCCGAAGTTAAACAGTTATTTACAACGAATGCCTGGGTATGTAGGGGAAGGCGGGGCAAGACGGGGAGGTGGGGGTAAGACGGGGAAGGACTACAAGCTAGTGCTGCCATATGTGGATAGCTACGTCAACATCATCAACACACAGGTGTCAGTGTGTTGACATTGCTGAACCTTAGTTTCGCGGCGGTTTCTGTGAGTTTTGCAAGGTACGTACAATTGATATACTGATTTGCAATGTTTTACGCCTTTCGAGGTCCTAAAACATGTGTTTCGTGAGCCTTTGTCCACACTGTATATATAGCACTAAATAGTAGGTCTTATTAACAGTGACCTGCTGTGTCAGTAGTCGATGTTCACTAAACAGTGTTCATGTAGGCGTAACATAACCTGACAGCATGGTAGGGGACAAGACGGGGTGGAGCAAGATGGGGAGCTTCCCCGTCTCGCCCCTACTATTTGTCCAACCACTACGTTCTTATCGTCTCAAGTGTTTACCTCGCTGCGGGTTTTGAACACGCACATTATACGTTGAATACAACTGAAATTAGAATGGTGTTCGTTATTCCAACGTTTCCTAATTAATTACAAAGTATGCCTTAGGCTATATGGTGAATAAAAATACACAAAACGTATTCTTGCTATGCTTTAACGACTGACTATTGGAAATATGGTATTTACTATATAATATAGATTACCAGGAATGATCTGACTCAATAGTACGTTCCACATGTTTTGCAAGTATCGGCGACAAACGTCTAGGCAAGATTGGTCATTGAAGTCAATCGAAGGCGCTGTAAATGCTGTTATAGAAGGTCATATGGGTTCTTTCAGGGCTGCTCGACAGTTCAACGTGCCATAGACAACGATTGAACGACATATGGCAAAGAAACGTGCTAATCCTGGCTATACAGCTGTGAAAAGGTTAGGACGAATCACTAGTGTGTTTACCCCAGAACAAGAGGCAGAACTTAAAGACTACTTAACACAGATGGAAGGACAGTATTTTGGCCTAACACTTAAAGAACTTTGTAAACTAGCTTTTCAGCTAGCTGAACGAGACAACATCAAATATCGATTTAATGCTGCAGCCAAATCTTCTGGAAGAGATTGGTTAAATGGGTTTCTTGCACGAAATCCTACCTTAACAATACGAAAACCAGAGGCCACATCAATGTCACGAGCAATGGGGTTTAATCGAGTTGCTGTAGATCGGTTTTTCGATCTGTTAGAAAGTCAATTAGACACACTCAAGTTTACGAGAGACAGAATTTTCAATTCCGATGAGACGGGTTTCACAGTCATCCCAAAAGGCCACACAAAGGTGGTTGCTTTGAAAGGGCGCAGACAGGTGGGAGCAGTTACTTCAGCACAAAGAGGCCAGACTGTGACTGCAGAAATCTGTGTTTCAGCGTCGGGGTGCTACGTATCACCTATCTTAATTTATCCTCGAAAAAGAATGCAACAAGCGTTTGAGACTGACCTGCCCCCTGGTGCCTGGGCAGAAGTCCAAGAAACTGGTTGGATGACGAAAGAACTATTTTTGACTTGGTTTAAGAAGTTTATTGCATTTACTGGAGCGTCAAAGGAAAGACGAATACTTCTCATACTGGACGGCCACAAAACGCACACCAAGAATTTAGAACTGATAGTTGTGGCCCGGGAAAATGGGGTTGTCTTGCTGTGTTTGCCACCACACTGCTCACACCGTCTTCAACCATTGGACGTGGCATTTATGAAACGTCTCAGTACATTTTACGAAGATGTAAGATCGTGGCTTCGCACCCATCCTGGAAAAGTTGTTGCGCTGCATCAGATCGCAAGTTTATTCGGCAAAGCCTTCATTCATTCAGCTACAATGTCCACAGCAGTGAACGGGTTTCGGAAAACAGGCATTTAGCCTGTAAACAGAAATGTGTTTCAAGAAAGTGATTACCTTCCCTGTTCAACTACAGACATTCATCAAGCTCACACATCTGAAGTTACAGAAACGGAAGACCAAATACCAGCGAAGTTGTCAAGACGTAAAACACCTGAACAATTAACAACTGACGATCAAGCCTCTGTTTCGTCAAACTTTCAGGTTACCAGCCCTGAAATGGTATTAACTTTCCAAAGGTGTATAAAAAACCAAAAGAAAACCATCTAACAGGCGTGGAAAACCCGTTGTTTTAATCGAATCTCCTTATAGGAGTGAACTATCTGAAGAAATTAAACGAAAAGGAGTCCCTAAACGTGCTGCATGTAAACGAAAACTCCTCTCAAAGGCATTTAATAAACCTGGGATACCACCAAAAGAACATAATGATAACGAAAAAGTGGCGAACGTTACTGACGTCTTAAGCAACCCTTCATGGTCAAGGGATAATAAACTGAGGTCGAATGACAACGAGGAAGAGAGTGAAGAATGTTTATACCGCTATGACTTCTCTGAAAAAGGCTGGATACGGTGTATTAGCTGCGGACGCTGGGCCCACGACACTTGGTGCAGGGATAGAAAGTGATGATGACGAGGCTGTCCACACTTGTGTACTATGTGAAAGTAAGAGGCCTAAATAAAACGTAATACCTGATTCTACAATTCTCAGAACCATGTTTCGCAACCTTATCGTCACATGATTTCGTTGTTCCAGTCCTTATTTAAGCTTTAGAGATGAATTCATGCTAGTTCCCCATCTTACCCCGCATATGGGGCAAGACGGGGAATTGGTAGTTTATGTTTCAAATCGAGATATTTCTAACTAAATGTAACAAGTTTGCAGGTTTCTTTGCATGCTATTGTAATTCAATGGTTAAGTAAACATAATCAAACCTACTTGAATTTGTTTATTTTTGTCCATTTTGTAACGGTTTAAAGTTAGCTTCCCCATCTTGCCCCGCCTTCCCCTATTTAATCCGATCTTCTATTAGTTCATCCCGTCCTAACCCGCCCCCGCCCCCCCCCCCCCCCCCGCCGCTCTCTATCCATTTACTCCATCCCTCTGTCTGTCCACCTCCTCCACTCCTCCACCCCACTCTCTGTCGATTTCTTCCTCTTCCCTCTCTATGTCCTCCTCCCCATCTTCTCCTCTCCCAGTCCACCTCCTCCTCACCCTCTCCATATCCTTCTGCCCTGCTCACTGTTCACTTCACTCCACTGTCCACCTCCACTTCTTCCTTTTCTCTGTCCGTCACCTCCTCTTCCGTCTCCCTGTCGTTTTCCTTCTCGTCTCTTTCTCTGCCCATCTCCTCCCCCACCTCTCTCTGCCCATGCCCTGACTCCCCTATGTGTGCCCATCTGCTCCTTCCCCTTCTCTGCCCATCTCCTCCTCCTCCTCCTCCTTTCTCTCCCCACGTCATCACACACATCCCAGTAGAAGGCAGGTGGTTCTCATCTCCAAAGTGTTTTTTTGTGGATCGTAAGAAATTTGTGTACCAAATTAGGTTGAAATCGTTCCAGGTATTTATGATGAGCGTTTTACCCGTGCCTTTGTACGCATATGTAAATTTCAAGTATATTTCACACGTATCTGTATACGTATTTCACTTGCATCTCTTGAGAATTTCGCCGTGGGGTTTCGTTTTCACGAAGCTCAATGCTTATGACGTTTTATCTCCATAGCTGTGTGTCATACAATGATAAACGTTTGCAGATACATCCAGTGGTATATGTGGCTACCGTATGCGAAATGTATTGTCAATAGAATTAGTAGTAAAGAAGTAATAAATTAAAACGTCATGTCCGATGCAGTAGTTTTACTGCATGAACAGCGAAATTGTAGTAAGTGATAAAGTTTTTTCTTTCAACATTTTGTGGGGGTAGTCAGCTATAAACAGTTTTGTAAAGGTTGGATATTAAGTGTCAAGTTTGTTACAAGTCACTAAGTGTTCTCATTCTCAAATACTGGATGAATAAAATATGGGTATTCGAGCGCTGTGGGCTACACTTCTTTTCCACCCTATCCGTACCCCCATATATATATATATATATATATATATATATATATATATATATATATATATATATATATATATATATATTAGCCTGTGAGTAAATTCAGGGTATAAGCTATCTCGATTCCAAATTTGATCCAAACGCGTGCAGCCGTTTCAGCGTGATGGAGAAACAAACCTACTAACACAAATGGGAACTTCCACGTTTATAATACATGTAAGACATAAAATGACCAGATAAATGTGGCATCGGACTCATTACGAAAGGTTGCAGGCTCTAAATTTACTTGTGTCAAGCGGAAAATTTACTGACATTATGGAAAAAGCGCACCAGATAGAATTTCAAAACAAAAGCCTGCTATAATTTACTTCACTCTTTGAGTCTGGAATATTATTCAGCGCTGAAGGGAAACTAATTATGATCAGTTACGGATACTTCCAATGACTTTAGGTTAGATTCTTTATAAATGATTTATGAGAAATATAAGCACATCACATGTATTTCTTAGAGGCATCGTATCATACCTTCAGCCACAAATTGTCAAGTACTTCAGATATCAGATATGGAGAATGAACAATGTCGAAATGTCGAAATTTTAAGAAAAAGGACAATTACTGCGTTTTAGTATTGCGTATAACCAGCGAGTGGACTTAAGTGCTCGCTCGGAAAATTGCGCGTTTGTTCAATATAGCAGCTCCCGGCAGAATACAGTCGCTGGCGTCTGCAGTACTCGGTAATTAATTACACTTTTCATAAACGTTACTACAGGGACAAATCGAAGATGGGAAACCATGCTCGGAAATCTCATTAGTATGCAATGTTGATGACAGATTAATATGGACAGCTACATCAGTAGTTCGATAGCCGCTATGAAGAGTATGGTAGAGGGAACTTTTCATGCGCCATTAATTAAAGTTTCTTTACGTTCAGTTCTGCATCTTTACATTACAGAGCGATAGCGATAAATTTCAGAGGAAGCACTGGGGAGGTTTACAGATGATCTTCTTTTCCAGTGGTAGACTCCTCGCCTATCCCGGTTTCTAGCCATGTTTCAGATGGTCTTCCGATATCTCGTTTTCCATTTGATTCAGTCCATAGTGAAAGGATCTCAGCCACAGTATTGGGGGTTATTCTCAGAGAAATGCTCCTTGGGACAGACGTAACGTACTGTGACGAAACCATCTCGGTCCCATGCTCATAAAGCCAAAAAAACTTTACGTGTGTTTCGTAACTCCACTGTGAAAGACTCTCAGTCCACGACGGACGCCCTTCCTGCGTATGGCCACCGCAACTTTGGCTCCTGTGCTTGTTTGCTTCCTTCCGTTGTTTCTTATTTCATAGGCTACGACTGAGTAGGTTATTGCCGTTCGGCGTGCGCTGCTGTAAACTGATGCAGATTACTGCTTAATAAGGGAAGTAAGTGCTGTTAACTCCAAAATGATATTGGGAAATGCATCTACTAGGAAGAATAGCGAGACCCAGCGAAAATGCGTGAAAGCCATTGCAGTCAGGCCTCATTCCTTCTCAGGAAATGCGGTCTCGCAAGACTACCGCCACCCAATTAAAATCTAAACCGAAATGCTTGTATCCGCAGCGTGAAAAATGGTAAGTAGTATAATGTAGTAATAGCTGCACTATAGTCGCCACAGAATGATGGTATGTGTATGATTTTTAAAAAAAAAAATTTATGTCATTTTCCATTTCCGGTGGCGGACGAGCTATTCGGGGGTGTGCCTTTTGCCTTCTCAGTGTAAAGTGACGGTTTAGGGGGAGAGTAAGTTGAACATACCAATTCAAGTTTGTGTTGGGCAGGGCATTGCACTTGGATAGTCGGTGCAGCAATGCTTAGCCATAGCGCTGTGGTGGTGTAATGATCAGCATTTTCCCGCCTAGTAAGCAAGGAAACCTGGCACAAATTTTAATTCATTTATTCAGCTTCCATCGATATAGTTTATTACACAAAGTAGCAAACAAAACAAAGTAAAACAAAAGCAAAACGAAGACTCAAAATAAAACAAAGAAATAATATAGAGCACAGGAACGTTGATTACTGTGATTGAACAGGTAATAACTAATTATAATAATTAATTAGATGGTGACAAAGGAAAATGATAATTACTAAATCATGTGTATAAGAATGAGATTTTCACTCTGCAGCGGAGTGTGCGCTGATATGAAACTTCCTGGCAGATTAAAACTGTGTGCCCGACCGAGACTCGAACTGTGAGGACCGGGCGTGAGTCGTGCATCGGTAGCGCAGATGGTAAAGCACTTGCCCGCGAAAGGCAAAAGGTCCCGAGTTCGAGTCTCGGTCGGGCACACAGTTTTAATCTGCTAGGAAGTTTCAGATCATGTGTATGTGTGTACATCTTGTAGCGCATCGCCTAGTGCGACAGTCCTGCCTTATTCTGGTAGCTGACCTCGCGATCTAAATCCCTCGTTATGCTGAATAAGATATCTGCTGAGAGATGAACAAGCTGCCAGCTTGAGGAACTTTCTGTATATTAAGTGAGTTGAAAATTTTACAGGACACTTCAACTGTTTGAGCTCCGCTGCCACCGAAACGACCGCTGGACTGACGGTAACCGGCCACTGACACCGAACAACCGACAAAACGGCGATACTTTGGCAGGAGTCAAAGAACATCCGACTGAATCGACTGCATATTGAAAAAATGTAATTATATTTTTAACTATCAGTCCTTTATGATCTGTGTACTGTAATAAACTACAGCACGCCGGCCGCGGTGGTCTAGCGGTTCTGGCGCTGCAGTCCGGAACCGCGGGACTGCTACGGTCGCAGGTTCGAATCCTGCCTCGGGCATGGGTGTGTATGATGTCCTTAGGTTAGTTAGGTTTAAGTAGTTCTAAGTTCTAGGGGACTTATGACCTAAGATGTTGAGTCCCATAGTGCTCAGAGCCATTTGAACCATTTTTTTAAACTACAGCAACCAGCCAGATTTTATTAACACTGCTTTCGAATGTACTTACGTCATTAATGATAGTCAGTGACACTATACATCTCTTTAACTGGAAGGAGAGTGCTGTATGGACTCCTGTGTTATAATAACATTTAACACATTGGGTTGTGACCTGGTACTTGATAGGCTTAGATTGGTGCGTAAGTTCATTGCGATTGTGTTTTTCATGTCGGAATTCCAGATGGTATGGGTTTATTCATGGATTGTCATTTTCATTGGTTCGAGTGTCGTATTTTAGTGGTTCGACACACGTGGCATGGCAAGCATCTTTGTTCCTCGTTTCTAGATGTAGACTCTGCGAAGCTGCGGAGGAAGTGTTGCCAGTCGGTGTGGCCGAGTGGTTCTAGGCGCTTCAGTCTGGAACCGCGCGACCGCTACGGTCGCAGGTTCGAATCCTGCCTCGGGCATGGGTGTGTGTGATGTCCTTAGGTTAGTTAGGTTTAAGTAGTTCTAAGTTCTAGGGGACTGATGACCTCAGATGTAAAGTCCCATAGTTCTCAGAGCCATTTGAACCATTTGAACTACAAGTGAAACCTGCGTCCGACCATCCTGATTTCCCTGTGATTTCCCTAAATCGCTTCAGGCAAGTGCCGGGATGCTTCCTTTGAAAGGGCACGGTCGACGTCCTTCGCCAATCTTTCCTAATCCGATGGGACCGATGTCCTCGTTGTTTGGTCCCCTCCCCCAAATCAACCAAACAACCAACACCTGGAGTACCAAAACTATCATGTTCATGTTCGTGGGTGTGTTACGCGTTCTTACCTCTCGCCATAAGAGGGTACGCTCAGCATTGTCTAACATGATCATTTTGGTGGTCCAGTTGTTATGGTGTGGCGAGGCATACTGTTCCATGGACGTACTGACCTCTAAATCTTCGTACACGGTTCACTTACTGGTCAACGTCAATGTGACACTGTACTCCTTTACCCTGTGCGTCTTCGTAGGCTTTTGTGAACGAAAATGCGCGGCCGCATCGAACTGCGCAGGTGGAGGAGATCTTGGAAGGAGGAGGCATTCGGCGATTGAAATGGCCTGTCCATTCTACCGAGTGAAGTCCCATCGAGCACGCGTGAGATGCGTCCAAGAGACGTATTTCAACATGTGCATGTCCACAGGAAGCAGCAGTTGTTATAACCCTGCTGGTGGAGGATATGGAACGCCCTAGCACAATAATTCCTTACCAATCTTGTGGCCAGAGTGGGAGCACGTTGCGGAGCATGCATTGCCGTCTGTGTGATCACACACCCTATTCAGAAGCATGTACCGCCCTTTTTAATGTCCAGGTGACCATCATAAAACGCGGTAACTTCAGTGTAATTAGCGTCTATGACCAAAAGTGTCATTTCTGTTCCTCTCACTGCGTATTTGTTTCAGTTACCTTATATACTAAAAGTGTACCTTTTCTGTCTGTGTATCGTCCAAGTTTCAACGAGCTATGTAGCCTTGCAGTCACACATCATACAAAAGTTATTTTCGGCCTTAAGTTTCGTACACCAGTGTGTTTTTTGAGCGTGTTCTCGGCACATCGTCTAGTGGGACATGGACGTACTGGAGGTTCGGGCGTAAAAAAGTTTTGTATGTGGCTGCAAGTGTACTCAATGTTCGCACGTAAAGCCGTCGGCACACGGACCGTAGAACCGAACGTTGAGCGTTCAGCGTGCCGAGTCTCTGACGTCATAGCGTGGAGTAGCATGTTCGGGCGTCTTTCCGAACGTGCAGAGCAATATCTGGCATGTCAGATACCGTGAGCGTGCGTCTGAGCGTTGGCCAATCAGATGGCACAACACCACCTACGTCACATGCACGCCATCTCCCTTGAGAATTGAGCTGTGAGGCGCCATATTGGCATTCAGTTCAAGTCTACACGTATGTACGTCGTTTCTGAGCACAGGCAAATTGAGAATCATGCGAAAACCTGTTGTTAACTGCGTGATTCGTTGCAATACGTTAATGAGAGACATCATATTCGTGGCAAAAGAATTATGGTAACTTGCGTATTATGAGAGTATATCATTTGAAGGTAGTGACACACTGAGGATCCACGAAAAACACATTGTTTTTGGTACAATTTGTTATAATTAAATTTCAGTTAGTAACATAGCTAAGATTAAAGCTTTTAACAAGTGGCAAGATCTTATAAGAGGGCCATAAACGAATTGTTGTCACTTTAGCGTGCCGGCACGGTAGCTCAGCGTGTTCGGTCAGAGGGTCTAGGTACCCTCTGTAATAAAAAACTGAATAAACGGATCAACGAACAACCTGAACGTGTGTCATCGGGCGTCCGCCACGAACAAATTCAACGAACAATATAGAACAAATGACATTAAAAAAAAGCTTAGTCAGTAGCGTCGATGATTCAAAGCCAGAATCGTTATCTGATGGTGGTTCTCATTTCGCGAAGTCTAAATATTTTTTTCATAATATTCAAATGGCTCAAATGGCTCTGAGCACTATGGGACTTAACTTCTAAGGTCATAAATCCCCTAGAACTTAGAACTACTTAAACCTAACTAACCTAAGGACATAACACACATCCATGCCCGAGGCAGGATTCGAACCTGCGACCGTAGCGGTCGCGCGGTTCCAGACTGTAGCGCCTTTAACCGCTTGGCCACCACGGCCGGCTTTCATAATATTCGTGTATATAATAGGTTCTGATGCTTTATTATTAGTTTAATGTAAGTGTATACTACAATATTTGATTTTATGTAAATATAAGTTCACATTTTTTTGAGGAGTGAGTTTGTTCGATTGGCTTAATCTACAGGACAGCTTGCGCTACTTGTATAAAGATATTTCGTTCCTTTTTCTTTTGAGTTTCGTGATTTACGTGTTGTACAGTTTCTGCTACTGCGTAGGAACAGTGATCAAGTAAGAATGACTTTAGGGTTTTGCTAAAATGTGGGGAAGATAAAATAGTGTTTATCTTATGTGGAGAACTAATGCAAATTTGTGTCGCACTATTTCTATTGTAACTTTTATAAGCCTGTGTCCTTATTTATTGGACATGACACTTTGCTTTTTGTCTTAAAACATGTACATCGATATTGAAGTTTTTATTTGCGTACATTACTTATAGAAGAACGTGACTAGGATACGAATAATGGAGGAAATGTGTGTTTTAATAGAGCTAACGTGGGAATTTTACGCAGCCTGTTGAGTAAACAGTGGGATTTGCGAAATAAATACATCCTACAACTGCCGCTGGAGTGCGTTGCGATCGCGTATACCACGTTGGGGCTCACGTACCGTATGCACAAGTCGCATCGTTCGTGAGCGTTCAGCAGCACGTTGAACTTGGCACGCTCAACGTTAACGTTCGACAGCACGGTTCGTGTGCCGACGGCTTAAGGGGGATAGGACGTCAAACGGGCCGACTTGGAACAGGAGAGGCACCAAAGGACATTTTAATTTCCACTGTCTGTACTTTTACAAATAAATTCATAAAACTTTGTCAGCATGGCCAGGAAGGATTCAGAAATCATACTCACAGCAGTGGACGTTCGAAAACATAACGAAGTAATTTTTTTTACATGTGAAATTTCATCATTTTTTCACTTACTAATAGCAGCATTTGTTGCTATAGGTACACTTTTCTTCGTAAGTAAGAGAGATGGTTCGATGAATTTTGCACAGCATACAAACCATACTTAAAGGTGTATGAAACTCTAGAATTTTCCAAATCTATTAAAAACTGTGGTAAAAATTGAGGTAATTAACCAAAAAATGTGTGTTTTCTAAACATGAAGTTTAAAATACAACAGATCATTCGTTTTCTCATAAATTAAATAAATTCTAGAGTTTCATACACCTGTAAGTGTGGTATGTATGTTGTGCAAAATTCATCGAAGAATCTCTCTAACTTATGAAGAAAAGTGTACCTATAGCAACAAATACAGCTATTAGTAAGTGAAAAAATGATGAAATTTCACACGTAAAAAAAAATTATTATGTTACGTTTTCGAACTTCCACTGCAATGAGTGTGAATCCTGAAACCTTCCTGGTGTGCTGACAAAGTTTTATGAATTTATTTGTAAAAGTATAGACAGTGGAAATTAAAATGTCCTGTGATGCCTCTCCTGCTCCAAGTCGTCCGTTTGACGTCCTACCCCCCCTTAAGGCTGTAGAGAGTGGGACGAGGTGCCTGCAGGTAGCAGGAGTGTGTCCGTCGCACTCCATCTAGAGGACGACTCACGGCCGCAGTTGAACGACCGGAGGCGTCTGGTGGTGGGCGGCGGGTAGTTGGCGACCGCGTGACCCAGTGGCACGAAGAACAGCAACAAGTAAGCAGTTGGCCGGCACAGCCGTGGGAGACGCACGACCCTACGCTATTTGAGACCCGCCAATCAGCGCTCCTATTGGGACACCAGACTGGCCGCGTACGTCGGACAGCCAGGCTTTACGAGGAATCCACTTTGCCTGTATTACTGCCACACGCTACCTATACGGGAGCGCCGCCTGATCTGAGCTGTTGCGTCCCTCAACCTCTTTGACTCACTAACGTCGAGATCTTCTGTGGCGGAATCGATGTCGTTGCCGGGGCGAGGTACTGGAATTCTCCATCGTCTACTCTTGCCACAAAACGTACTTACTGAATCTACATCTACATCTACAAGGATACTCTGCAAATCACATTTAAGTGTCTGGCAGAGCGTTCATCGAACCACCTTCACAATTCTCAACTATTCCAATCTCGTATAGCGCGCGGGAGTAATTAACACCTACATCTTTCTGTACGAGCTCTGATTTCCCTTATTTTATCTTGGTGATCGTTCCTCCCTATCTCTGTCGATGTCAAGAAAATATTTTCGCATTCGGAGGAGAAAGTTGGTGATTGGAATTTCGTGAGAAGATTCTGTCGCAACGAAAAACGCCTTTCTTTTAATGATGTGAAGACCAAATGTTGTATCATTTCTGTGACACTCTCTGCTATATTTCGCGATACTGTGCGGCTGGTCCCGGCGGAGGTTCTAGTCCTCCCTCGGGCATGGGTGTGTGTGTTTCTCCTTAGGATAATTTAGGTTAAGTAGTGTGTAAGCTTAGGGACTGATGACCTTAGCAGTTAAGTCCCATAAGATTTCACAAACATTTGAACATTTTTTTTATTTCGCGATAATACAAAACGTGCTGCCTTCCTTTGAACTTTTTGGATGTACTCCGTCAGTCCGGGGTGGCCGTGCGGTTCTAGGCGCTACAGTCTGGAACCGCGCGACCGCTCCGGTCGCAGGTTCGAATCCTGCCTCGGGCATGGATGTGTGTGCTGTCCTTAGGTTAGTTAGGTTTAATTAGTTCTAAGTTCTAGGGGACTGATGACCTTAGAAGTTAAGTCCCATAGTGCTCAGAGCCATTTGAACCATTTGAACTCCGTCAGTCCTATCTGTCTTTGACATCTCGACATATTTACTTTTATTTAACACTTAAAAGGTGCTTCGTATGATGTAGGAGATGGGTGTGAATTTAGAGATCTTCTGTGTCTATACCTAATGTACTGTGAAAAGTGACGAGCCTATCAACTTCCGATAGCAATGTCATAATAGAATCAACATTGGAATTCGTTTGTGGTAAGTCAGAAAGTTACCTCGATATTGAAGCTGATGGAACATCGTCCTACACCTCAACTTATCTGACAGAACATCTTACAAGGTTCAGTTTCGTAGAAGAAATCCCTTGTATTTCAGTTCGAATGCGTTAACAATAACCTTCAGAGTCTAACTTTACTTTCAGTTCTGTCTTATTCATCTTAATTTGTTTTGTTCCGGACCAGATTTTAAACACTTTTTCTTTTCATAAATTTTATGTAAAATTGTGTTCATGATGAGTCACTACTAAGTGAAAAATTAACTAACTAATTTCCATTAAGCAAAAGCTTCAAATAACTTTTGCAGTGACTAATATAAAGTTTAGTTCTGACACTTTAAATAATGTTTCTACTTACACATAACTTCTTTTAATAATCATATTTTAGCGTTGTCATAGCATGAATCTTTAATTTTGTACAGTGTGATTAGTGATGCTTAATGTTAAGCGAACTGTATAGTACTTACAATATGGAGCACCGGCTCTATATTTTGAAATTATTATATTTTAAATGGAAATTGTGGAGATTATATGGACTAATGCGAGCTTTTTTTATTATCAAGATCTATACTACTATGTATTTCTCAGATAAGTGTTAATTTAATTTATCAGTTGGTTTATGAAGAGATTTATCGGTTCACACTGACGGCTGTGTCATTTATAATTTGTTTATCTGATCTTCAATGCAATAAAATTATCAGTGAATAGCTCAGTGTCTTCATCGAATAATTTAAATTATTTTTAATACGTTTATGCAGCCTATCCTTTGTGGTTATACTTTAAACTTCCAAACCAATGTGTTAACACTAGCGAATTCGACTGGAATGTTACAATGGCAGCAGTGGCAGGAAACATCATATAACCTGGTGAGATTTTTCATAATTAGGTTAAAACTGTGAGGGGAAATGATTTTGATAATTCTTCTAATTAAAAACATAAGTCCTCTGACTTTGTATATCACATATTACTATGGAAAAGTACCGTATTCGTCCTTGGAGAACGCGCCCAAAAATAGAGTCCCCATCACTTGACTCACGGTGATATAAACACGACTCTATGTCTGAAAGAAAAACAGTAATGCTGACAATAACCCGAATGTTGGTTTGAACATGAGGTTGCTTTGTTATACATGCTCCTACAGGTGGTGTTACGGCGTCGCCTTCCTCCAACCTTTGGACTGACGTAGTACGTGGACTCCGAAGCACGGTACATCTGAAAATGGAGCTGTAAAATACGAAAAACATAATACTTCTGACTGGAGTCAGTAATCTTTATTTGTAATTTTTGAAGTAGCAATATTACAATCCCACTACCTCGCTCTCTGACTGCAGGCTCCCAATAGCGAAAACTCTCTATTTGCAAAACATTTTCAAGTAAAAAGAGAAAAAAAGTCTCCAAAACTAGTCTCAGAAGCGATTCTAGACGTATGTGTTCACCGCTCTCCAGTATTTTTCCCGTAGTTTACGGGAATCGCTTTGGAATTACGACACCAGACAATACGCCACATCTGCGATCCGTAAAATGTATTATTATTACACACGCTTGGTTGAAAAACGCGTGCTTCATTGAAGCTGACAGCCAGCTGTTTTGGAGAGGTCATCCGAGCCTGCTCGACAGAATAACAATACACTGCCTTTAATTTTCCACGCTCCAACTAATTGGATGCGAACTGCGAAATGCTTTAATTAACGAGTGAATGACGTCATTTGTGTAATGGATCAGCGATGCACAATGGGTAATCACTGGTACATGCGATTAAAAAAGGCAGAGCAAATGAGACGTGGCTACTGTTTACACACACAGAGTAGGCAACAAAAATGTGTCCATATAGTAGGAAAGGGAAAAAAAGTGTACACATAATCGTAACAACGTTATGCAGCCACATGAAGCAAGTACAACCTCTCAAAATAATCACAAACCGCCTCCGAGTTACTCATGCATTTATTTCACCTTGCAAGTTAAGAGACTTTAGGTGTTCATACAGCTAGCCATCCACCCTTAATCAGCCAAGGTTGCAATGTACACAGTAGCTGAGCTGTACATACTAAAAATAATTATTTTTATAGCACTGAAAAGATAAAATTACAGTAATTTCAGTCTTATTAATGCTGTTTTAAGTACTGTCTGTATACAGTGCTACATGGTTTCAGTGGTTTTAAAGAACAGCGTCACGGAAACGCCAAAAAGTTGCTTGTAATGTGTATTCATTCACGGAAAATTAGTTTCGTTCAAAGGAGCAACTTCAAGTCTCGGATTAACGTTACAGTAGATCAAGGAACATTTCAGTGTCTTCACGTAAAGTAAATACGTGACAAGAAGATGCTCGCCTGACCGAAACAGGTTCTCCGTGATTGAATAAGCATTACAGCAGCTTTTAGTGCTTTCCGTGGTGCCATTCTTTAAAATTGTGTGAAATGATTTCCTCATAAGATTATTTTCTCATACCATTCCATTCCTGGGAAGAGTACAAAAGGAATTTGAAGACGTTAACAGGTTCCGGGAAGAGTGAGATATTGTAGAGTAGACAGCAGATGAGAGGGTAGAAAACAGAAAGAAGGAACAAAATAGATAGGATTGAGGACAGATGGTATAGTGTTGACGATGAGGCAGAAATAATGGTTAGTTGTTGGATAGACGGAAGACAGCTGGGATACTCCAAGAGAGAAGCTATGACGACGATAACAGGTAAATCTTTGATATGCCCTTGAATGCAACGTGGATATGGATCACACGCAGATTACCTCGTAGTTTGTTCCAGACGTACAGCGGAGATTGAGAAAAGTTAAGTGTTATGCAGAGGTGAAGCCAACGTGGACTTATTATTAGATCATGTGAAGCAAGTCCAGAATGATGATGAGGTAATTGATGTACGAGGAGAGTTGCTAAGGAAACCAGTGACTATGAATCCGATGAATAAAATGGAATACATAAAAATCACGTTGCCTATTTGGTCGCAACCACTATAATTGAGCATAAGTAGGACTGATCACATAATTAAACGTTACACGTATACTTTACGCAAGCACTCCTGGCTATCTTATTATTACGATGAACTGCTCCTAGAAAAAAGTTTGTAAAAAGAGTCATTGTGATTGCGGCACATTTAGCATACGTTTTTCCCCGAAAAACAGTCGGTGTCGCTGCTTTTCTGCGATACCCAGCAGTATTTGGTATTTCATACGTAGAAGACCATCGGTGTTAAAGTCATAGAAATGGCGGATGCTGACCCGCACTTCTTCAGCGTTCCAGACAGTTGTCATCGAAGTAAGTTCGTACGTCTCACTTATCCCCATATGTATTCGATGAATGGCGACAAGACGAATGTGTATAGAATTTTGATTCAAGATTTATCAAACTGCACCTTCAGGAAATAAAGATTTTCATAAGTATTCTTAAGAGCGTAAGAAGACGATAACCCATACAAAAATATAGCAAATATACTCGAGAAGTTTACATGGTAATCTTTGGAACAGAGGTGACGTTGTTCTAGTGAAACCCTGCTGGTAATTTAGAGAACCGGTATTTGATGAGTAATGTGAGACATTTCTGTTTCTTCCATCGTATACATCACCCATGGAACATGAGAATAAGGTAAGAGTGGTTTCCCTCGTTAAATACATGCATGGAGGCAGAAAATCATGTATTTCATTTTTATGACTGAAATTCGACATCAGATGCATGGGATTTTTTTAAATTTTTATTTTGTAATACCTTCCTTGTACCGGACAACATGTTCATCTTCCACGGCACACAGTAAAGAATCTGTAAGATTACAAACATGCGTACATTTATGGCAGTACATTCCTCAGCACATTTATGGCAGTCCGATGGCCGACCACTCGAACGCCAACAGAATATCGGAACCCAGACATATGTTATGGCAGGAGTGTTTTCATCCAAAGAGCACAATTGAACTTCCCAGATAATTGGCATCACCAAAAAAAGGTTGGGCTTAGTTATCGAGTCTGAAAAACTAAAAAACTACATCCATTAGCAAGAAGAGACTAGCCAATGTGATAACCAGGTTGCGCGGGACCAGACTTGAATCACAAAATCCGACGCCTAGGATTCAGACTAACACAAAAATAGGATAATCATGAAAACATGAAAAGAAGAATTGGCATTGCACAGGCAGATTCAAGCAATTCTAACATCTGACGTCATCTTAAAGTTACGGCAATGTCAGTAATGACAATAATCCCGTTATGTAAAAAGGGATTCAGCTGTCGAATGATAGACATTCTACAGGGCGATTCAAAAAGAATACCACAACTTTAAAAATGTGTATTTAATGAAAGAAACATAATATAACCTTCTGTTATACATCATTACAAAGAGTATTTAAAAAGGTTTTTTTTCACTCAAAAACAAGTTCAGAGATGTTCAATATGGCCCCCTCCAGACACACGAGCAATATCAACCCGATACTCCAACTCGTTCCACACTCTCTGTAGCATATCAGGCGTAACAGTTTGGATAGCTGCTGTTATTTCTCGTTTCAAATCATCAATGGTGGCTGGGAGAGGTGGCCGAAACACCATATCCTTAACATGCCCCCACAAGAAAAAATCGCAGGGCTGCGAACAAATGCTTGCTGGATGCGTGCTACATTTTCATCACTCGTTCTCGGCCGTCCAGAACTTTTCCCTTTGCACAAACACCCATTCTCTGTAAACTGTTTATAGCAACGTTTAATACACCACCTATCAGGAGGTTTAACACCATACTTCGTTCGAAATGCACGCTGAACAACTGTCGTCGATTCACTTCTGCCGTACTCAATAACACAAAAAGCTTTCTGTTGAGCGGTCGCCATCTTAGCATCAACTGACGCTGACGCCTAGTCAACAGCGCCTCAAGCGAACAAATGTACAACTAAATGAAACTTTATAGCTCCCTTAATTCGCTGACAGATAGTTCTTAGCTCTGCCTTTTGTCGTTGCAGAGTTTTAAATTCCTTAAGTTGTGGTATTCTTTTTGAATCATCCTGTACAGCTGAAATATGACATCGATACGAATTACTCAAATGTATTAATAGGATGTTCTAGAGGCGATTCGGCTCGTTTAATTATGATCCGAAAGCACGTCCCGCAAAAAGCGACAGCTTCATGTATTTTATTTAATTATTTGTTTTGTTTCATTAACATGAAAATTTGTAAACATGGAGATTTCTCGGATATTTTATTTATTTTGTCCCATTTGCGTTTGTTTAAGGAGGTGGAGGAAGCCACGGTAATTAATTAAAAATATCTGGCATTCGTGCGAGTTATTGTAGCAGGCTCTGCTCGGATTCCTCGACTAATGAAAGGAGTATATGAAGTCTTCACGGGTTGTCAGCCGAGTAGCATCGTCGTCTCGTAGCAACGTTTCGATGGAATGCTTCACCATCATCTTCGCCTGAAGATCCATCGAAACGTTGCTATGAGACGACGATGCTACTCGGCTGACAACCCGAGAAGACTTCATATATGAAATTCGCCGAATATAATGAAAGGAAGGTTCGAATCTCAGCCACGATCGCTTAAAATACAGAATGCATTATGTTCATACTGTGCCTCAAGGCTAATACTTTTACACTGATGAGCTACAATATTATGAACACCTGCTTAATAGCTTGTTTATCCGTCTTTGGAACGAAATACACCACTGATTCCGTGTATCAGGTGTACAACAGTTTGTTGATAGGTTTGTGGAGGTATGTGGCATTAGATGTCTACGCATAGATCATGCAATTCGCATAAATAAACGGGCCGCTGATTTGTGATGGCGATGGTGTCCGATAGCGACCCAGATGGATTCCAAAGGATTTACATCAGGCTAATTGGGTCACCGTGACATCAACATAAGTTCACTATAATGCTCCTCAAACCACAGTAGCACGGTTTTGGCTCCGAGACAAGGACAATTATATTATTGAAAGATGACATCGCCGTAGGGAAGACATCAAGCACGAAGGGATGCAGGTAGTTAGCAGCTGTCAGTGTGTCTTTCATTACTGCCGCAGGTACCATCATCCGCAAGAGAATGTCTCCAATACCACAGTACTGCCACGCCAGCCTGCGTCTGTATCGAGCTACACGCTTCGAGACGCCGTTCACATCGATGACGACGTTTGTAGTAAACGAGCATTGACCTAGTGAAGCAAAAATGTGATTCACCTGAAGTGCTGGCACACTTTCATTTATCTACAGTTAAATCCCAATGGTTCCATACCCACTGCAATCGTAATTGACAAGGTCATTGGGTTAGCATGTGAACACTTAGGGGTGTACTGCCTCGGAGCTCCATGTTCAACAATGTACGACGAACGGCGGGCTCCGAAACACTTCTGCGTCCACCAGTAGTGTGCGATTTCGACAGAGCTGCCACAGATCACCACCTACCCTACTTTACAGAGCAGATGAACCTCCGGACCACACGTTCTGTGAAGATTCGTGGATTTCCAATCATTTAGCGCCTAGTGTTTCACTATCCTTCTACCTCTTTCCGTAGATGCTCACGACAGTAGCACGTGAACATTCAACCAGCTTCACCGTTTCTGAGATATTCGTTCACAGGCTCTGCGTAATAACGTTCTGCCCTTTGTCAAAGTCGCTTATCTCAATGGATTTCCCCATTTGCAGGCCGTATATTCGCTATGGCGATCCCCCGTCCGTGTCAGCTTCGCTTACATACTTTTGTTACCGCGTCACGTGCCCGCGACCACATCAGGCGGAATCCAACGTTGCGGTGGGCAGTGGTCACGATGTTTTGGCTGATCAGCATATAATGACACAGTTCCTATAGATGCATGCCAAAGTTTCTCGCACCACAACTGAAATTGCTATCTCCATTTGAGACAAACCACTCCACGCTTCCAATTATCTCCGTCCCGTTCTGACGGCAGTAATTGTTGCCACCGTTCTTCAAAATGCTTGGCGGTTTGAATTCCCTATATCCTCCAACAATTCACGTAGGTCACACGCCCAGCAGTTCACCAAAATGTCAAAACCACTCTCATTTCCAGTTATTTCGCGTTTAATCACAATACCACTCAATCTTGCGTAGCTTATTCCATCACTCCATCCAACCTGCTCTACAGCAGAGCAAGAAACCTGTCCCGCTGCCTCACTCGTCACAATACTCACCTTAAAAGTACCTTTCTGCCATTTATACCCTGATTCCCAAAATGCCCCCCCCCCTCCCCCAACACACATACATCTACAGACCTCCAAACTCTCTGCGAGACTCATTAGAAAGGATGGTCTTGAAGCGTTGAAAAGCTTCCACTCGACCTGCAGCATCAACAATCCCAGTTCATTAACATGAATAGCACTACACTCGTCATTACCACAACTTTCAGATTAATGTGTTGAGTCTACATCTTGAATATGTGTTGACATCTTTTAAACGCTGTTGATTATATTTTGATGTGACATCCTCACAAAGCAGCCAAAATTTTTTGCTATTCTGCAACTATCGTCGACAGCAGTGTCATCGACTGGCAGACTTCCAAAATTTAAAATGACGTATAAAAGATGCCTATAATTTTAAAATGTGTTAGATATCTAAGTAGCCAAGTTAACCGCCGAACAATAAAAGCAATCTGATGGGTACAAAGACGATGGATGTATGGATATGTAGTAGATGAGATAGGAAGTGGATAACGCGCAACAGTTGATAGTTGGAACAGATATTGGGACAGATGGCACTTTGGATAACAGTAACGTTAACAACGAGGGGTATGTGCGTATTTAGGTGTTTGGATGCGTTGTGAGAGAATCGAAGACCCTGCTAAACACCTAGTTGAAGTTAACTGACCGATAGCAGGGATTCATTGGCAGATGCATGTATTTTACGGCAGAGTAGTAGGGTAAGTAAAATTCCGCGGACTAGGACGATAATCTGTGTGGACACATGGCAGACGATAGTAATTATTTCTAGGAAGGAATAAAGACAATTGTTTAGGTGCTGATGGGCACTGGCAAATACGTATGTGAGAGATAATGTTTTCTAGAGTCAAACGGGTAAATATCGAGAATAATTCAGATAAATAACAAAGCACTTTTTTTATCGATTTCTTTTCCCAACTCTGGTTTAGCAACGCAAACAATGAAGTGTTTTAAAATACAACGTCGTTCTGAAAAATACAGGGATTTAGACAAATGCGAATTTCATGTGTCATTTTCTCAATGTCCCGGTACATCCGTATAAAACAGATGATTCCTTATTTTTCCATCCCCGATCGAGTACTAGTCATTTTGGTTTTAGAACTGGATTTTATTCAAGAGGCGCGAAATATAAATTCCTGTCTGGCCATCCGGATTTTGGAATTCAATGGTTTCCCCTCAGTTACGATAAACCGTAGATGATTTTTTTCAATAATGTTACCACCTATAACCGTTCCGTTTTCTTGTCCAAGGGAACATCTCTAATCGCGTTGAGCTTAAGTAAGCACGCGAGAGTTTAGTATATGTTCAACAAACGCCAGTGACAGACAAAACGTGTGACATGTTGTGTACCAAAAAGAGGTTTCCTTCTCATTTTCCGAGAGTTTACGTTTCAGGAAGCGTCATGCAAAATTTTACCTCCTCTCACATACGTTTCGCGAAAAAGCCCACGGCGAGAAATTAACTTTCTTACGAAAGTTTATCGACAGTCATTCTTCCATACACCATTCGCGAAAAGAGAGAAAAAGGGGGGGGGGGGGGGGGAGAATGGTCTTGGTTGCAAAAGTATCCTTAGCCGCACACCTTAAGCTTATACCAAAAGAGAAAAAAAATATTTATCAAACAAGGGCTCTAACGCGCGTACCTTAAGAGATATGAGCACTTGTTTATCTTCGTTACTATGAAACCCAACTCTTCTACTGCAGGTTCTTTGGGTTGGGTTGATTGGTGGAAGTGTCATCGTTCTCATCAGATTAGGCAAGGATGGGGAAGGAAGTCGGCTGTGACCTTTCAAAGGAACCATCCCACCATTTGCCTGAAGCGATATAGGGAAATCACGGAAAACCAAAAGCAGTATGGCCAGAAGCGGGATTGAACCGTCGTCCTCCCTAATACGAGTCCAGTGTGCTACCCACTGCGCCACCTCCCTCGGCCGCAGGCACATTGCTTTTCTTATTTTGGGAGGATATAGCAGGGCCAATACAAGAAAAAAAAACCTGGTAAACATGGGTTCTAAAATGCATAACTTAAGAGCTATGAGCTCTTGTTCACAGAGATGTGTTTCAAAAAAATGGTTCAAATGGCTCTGAGCACTATGCGACTTAACTTCTGAGTTCATCAGGCGCCTAGAACTTAGAACTAATTAAACCTAACTAACCTAAGGACATCACACACATCCATGCCCGAGGCAGGATTCGAACCTGCGACCGTAGCGGTCACGCGGTTCCAGACTGAAGCGCCTTTAACCGCACGGCCACACCGGCCGGCGAAGATGTGTTTCACTCTAGAGAAGATGAACAAGTGCTCATAGGTCTTAAAGTACCGTATACATTTTATATCGCGTGTTCACCAGATATTTTCTTGTTGTTTTGATCAATACGTCTTCCTCCCAAAATACTGAAAGCACAGAGTCTGCAGTACAAGAGATCAGTTTCGTAGTATCTGAGGTGAACAAGTGCTCGTATTTCTTAATGTAGGCATTTAAGAGTCCATGTTTGCTGCACGTTTTTTACTTACTTCTGTATAAGGAACCCGTTCCTAAAATTTGTGTTTTTTGAGACACCCTGTATATACAAAGACTGAAAGAACCTTAATTCTAATCTTCCTTCCTTCATGTTGAAGTCGTCCTGTCCCTTTATCTTACGGACATTTCACTGAAATAATCTGCAGGTCTAACCAAACAAGGAATTTCACCCATGTGCAAGAGGAACCAAAGGACATTACGATCATTTATATGTTTTGCGATTACGAGAGTGCTGAATTTGCTATGAAAACTGAATAGAGAAGAGTGTGATTTGTGTACAGCAACTGTCCACATAAAGAGCGGATAGATTATTCAGTGACGAGATTCTTTCTTCAAAAGCCTTTCGATGTTATTACCTTTCTTGAGGAACAACTCTAGTTTATCCAGAAAGGGGTCGAAAATATTCATGAGTTCCGTCGCCCAGTTCCTTCCGGGCCACGACGATTTTCTTCCTCGGCATACGCACAACGCGACACTCAAGGCCACATCCAAAATACATGACGCTGCTCGCAGAGGGCGCAGAAAAACCACCCAAGGCTTCCCGAGGGCTCCCCCCGGGAACACCCCTATACCCCGGTGTTCATACATACGATGCATGTGTTCCTTCAGCTGGAAACACCGTAGCCTTCCGCAGAAGGTGCTACAGACCAAATGGATACTTCGTTCGCCGCCGTTCTCGGTCAGTTCTTGAGACCTGCAAATGTTATTACGGTCGTGGGGGGGGGGGGGGGGAAGCAGGGGACGAGGCGAGGGTAGATACACGGTGGAAGGGTGAAGGACATCAGAGGCGCGAAACGATCCCGCACAAGGAGAGCGCTGTTGCGTTGAGAAGCCGGCACCACCAAACTGCCCACAGCGCCGACGCACGCCCAGACTAAACAGCTGACGTGCGCCGACTGTAGCGGCACAGGTCTTTCAGTCGACAGTGCCGGCCTCAGAGGGCGTCTGTGTTCTGCCGAAGCAGTAGCGCTGTTGTAAACCTGACGGTTCCACGTTCTGTTTATCAGTTGCAGGTGTAGCAAGCAGATCGCTGTTGCTGCAGGCCGTCTTCTGCCCGCTCTGTAAAATACTGTCAGATGACAGATGTCATGGGATACCTCGTAATATCGAGTCGTACCTCCGTTTGACCAGCGTAGTGCAGCAACTCGATGTGGCATGGAATCAACAAGTCGTTGGAAGCCCCTGCAGAAATACTGAGCCTTTCTGCCTCTATAGTCGTCCATAATTGCGAAAGTGTTGTTGATGCAGTATTTTGTGCACGAACTGACCTCTCGACTATATACCGTATATCATCGATGGAATTGATGTCGGGAGATCCAGGTGGCCAAATCATTCCCTCGAATTGCCAGAACGTTCTTCAGACCAATCACGAACAGTTATAGACGTGGGACATGGCGCACTGACATCCATAATTATTCCATCGTTGTATGGGAACATGAACTCCAAATAGATGATAGCCAAACTTAACCACTTCCAGTCAATTATCGGTACATTTGGACCAGAGTACCCAGTCCATCCATATAAACAAAGCGCACACCATTATGAAGCCACCATCAGCTTGCGAAGTGCCTTGTTGACAACTTCGGTCCATAGCTTCGTGCTGTCTGCGCCACATACGATACCTACCATCAGCTCTTACCAACGTATATCTGAACTACCTGACCAGGTCACGGTTTCCTAGTCGTCTAGGGTCACGAGCCCAGGAGAGGAACTGCGGCCGAAGTCGTGCTGCTGGCAAAGTTACTCACGACGGTCGTCTGCTGCCGTAGCGCATAAGCACCATATTTCGCCGCACTGCCTTAAGGATACGTTCGTCGTACGTCCCACAGTGATTTCTGCTGTTGTTTCGAGCATTGTTACCTGTCCGTTAACACGCAAACACCACTGCCTTCGGTCATTAACTGAAGGCCGGCGACCAGTGCACTGCCCGTGGTGAGAAGTAATGCCTACAATTTAGTATGCTATTTTCGACAAACTCTTGAGTCTGTGTATCTTGGATAACTGAATTCCCTAACGATTATGGAAATGGAATGCCCCATGCGTCTGGCTTCAACCACGTTTGAAGGCTGTTAACTCCCGTCGTATGGCCATAATAATGTCGAGAATCTCTGCCAACGCACTGTCGTTTTATACCTTGTGTGCGCAGTACTACCACCATCTGTATACGTGCAAATCGCTATCCCATGACTTCTGTCACTTCCGTGCAAGGTTCATCTGAATGACTCAGTCAGGATGACACGGCGGTCGGTCGTCAATCGCGTGGTCTTCAGGGTCTGATCGCGGGGGTTCATTTCTCCTTTTTCCCAGTTTTCCGTGAATCATTATCTGCTGGTATACGCACCCACGTTGCTCCTGCACGTATTCTGCTACGATGTACCCAATTTCCATCGTCTCTTGGTCTCCGTCTCTCTCTGAACACAACAAGGAACTTCCTTATTGCAGCTACCATCCACTCGCCTGGCCGCGTATCTCACACACCTGCATTTCATTTTCATTATATTCGTTCTTATGTCTTCAATTACAAACCGTTCCCTGGTCGGTTGGTTTGTTTTCTTTCTGTCCTGATAATTCCAAACGTTTATATCTAGGCTGTTCACTGGGGAATAGTTCTTGATTGGATTTCTCGAAAGCTCGCGTGTTACTGTCGTGAGTCAAAACTGGTAATATTTCCCGAATGGAAGCCATCAATTACGTTTCTTCTACATTCCTATTGAAACACCATCACTTTCCGGCGTCTTCCCAGTCTTCATAAATTGTGCTTTACACGCGTCATTTGGCTTTACCTTTGGGTTGTCATTTCCATAGTCTCTGTTACAGAAAATTCAAAAAGGTTTGACGTATTAGCTAAGTTTCTACATTAAAAAGGTTAGTTTCTTTAAGTCATTCGTTCTTGATGCAGCGTTTTTATTTATTGCTTGTGATAGAAATCGAGTTATTGAGTCTCATTTATTTAGCCTCACTGCAAATTCCAAACACAATACAATAATCATCCCCAACCTCAAACATGGCTATTATATAAAACCGCAAGTGACTATAGTATTTAGAGACTCTGCCAAACCTAACACTGTAAATTTTTTGGCGATTTCGTCTCGGGATCTTCGCCTACTGTCTAATGATTTTTCTGACGTTTCGCCTGCACGACTGGCTGGCAGTGTCAAAAACTATACCGTCCACCCACAAACATCCACCGAATATCCCGAGAGAAGAGCCAGCAGGTAATACGTGTACATTAAACCAAATACCGCCCACAGCAGAAAGCCGCCCACCCAGCGTATACCGCGAAAAGAATACGAAGACCTTCGCGGGAGCATTCGTTATAAAAATGTTCTGAGAAGCTGCACCATCTCAAATGGTTCAAATGGCTCTGAGCACTATGGGACTCAACATCTGAGGCCATCAGTCCCCTAGAACTTAGAACTACTTAAACCTAAATAACCTAAGGACACCACCCACATCCATGCCCGTGGCAGGATTGGAACCTGCGACCGTAGCGATCGCGCGGTTACAGACTGAAGCGCCTAGAACCGCTCGGCCACACCAGCCGGCCTGCACCATCTCAGTTTGGTGTACGCATTCTGGCTTCTGCGATTACATCGTTCAGATACGCTGCTATATGAGTCCGCTACTCTGTAAGGAAGATGGCAGAAGAGAAAGGAGCTCATAGACTGCGATACGAGAGGATCTGTTATCGAAAAAACAGGCAGTGAGTGTGGACAAGGTCGTAAGCTGACAGTGTATCGCGTCGATGAAACAGAGACCGATAACGAAATCTCTGTTTACTATTTGGCTTCGACAGCTGCCTTGGGGTCGCAGCTAGTGTCAGTCATTGTCAAGTATGTGGATAGTGTAGTAGACAGTATCGATGTTCCGATAATTCATGGACGAAGGAAAAATAAGGGTGGCTTTGACATTACCGCTTCATGGGACAAAATGCTAGGTACTTATAACAAAACTAAGAAAGACATGAAGTGCACAAACCTCTGAGAACAAATAGGCTTCCGTGGCCAGTGTCAGTCTCATTAAAATCTTTCTAGTCATACTCTTGCATTATCTTATACGACCATTAATATTTTAAAAATGCTAAATTATCCGAAGTTGCGGCCATACTATAGCGTCCTCCGTCGGACTACGTCCTACTTTTTCATGCACACCAAACATTGAAAGCACTTTTTATAACAGCGCTAAATGGGTCGCTTGGAACGAACTGGTCACTTGTTGGCTAAAATTTTCTTGTACTGGCACGTTTCGGGTGTAGCCCAACTTCAGAAGTAAAAGAAAAAAAAATGCCTTCATACGAAGTAAGGAGTCAAAAGCGTGCTACCTCACCATCAATACTCAGTTGGGCACTTCAAGCGAATCTTTTACCGGCGACTTTATGTCGTGACGTAAGCGCATCGAATATATTCTTTCGATGTTTCTGTCCAAAAGATGACCGGAAGACAAGGATAGAAAACCTCTTGTTACAGATTACCACCTCAGACGGCTCCCTAATGACATTTATATTGAGGGAGAGACACCTACATGTAATCAGGAACCGTAGTACTTGATGGATGGATCAGAGCGCTGACTAGACGCCATACGCGAGACAACCCAACTGACTGTGGTGTTTGCTGTTTATGGAAGAGACAGAGACAAACTAAAGAATATTCTAGAATGCTTTTAAAGAAAATATTTTCCGGCAAGTTTGTGCTCATTAATGTGAAAAAGGGGAGAACATTATTGAGAACTATAAAACGTGATAACAAATAAATCGATTGACAATTGAAGAACGTGAGATAACCAATAAAATTCAAGGACAAATTAATTGTGGAATGCCAGGGAAAACATATTTCTTTTTATTCCTTCCGCGGTATATTTCTCTGCTGTATGTTACATGAGGTTCTTCAATGCTGTTGGCAGGTTGTAAGATGATATGCACTAAAGAACGCTAATCTTTCTCCAGTACCAATGATCCTACGTCTACAGCTACATACATACTCCACAAGGCGCCGCAGGTGCATGGTGGAGGGTGCCTTGACCACCATTAGTCACTTCCTTTCCTGTTCGACTCTAAAATGGTGCGAGAGAAAAACAACTGTCTATATGCCTCCGTATCAGCACTTATTTCTCTTCGTGATCCCTACGCGAAGTGGTCCTTACGCTAAGAGTACATTGGTGGCACTAACAAGGGAACATCCCCATCGCACCCCTCTCAGATTTTGTTATAAGTTGGCACAGTGGATAGGCCTTGAAAAACTGGACACAGATCAATCGAGAAAACAGGAAGAAGTTGTGTGGAACTACGAAAAAATAAAAAAATATACGAACTGATTGTCCATGGGCAACATAAGCAACATTAAGGATATTCTGAGGTCAGGAGCACCGTGGTCCCGTGGTTAGCGTGAGCAGCTCTGGAATGAGAGGTCCTTGGTTCAAGTCTTCCATCGAGTGAAAATTTTACGTTCTTTATTCTCGCAAAGTTATGATCCGTCCGTTCGTTCATTGACGTCTCTGTTCACTGTAATAAGTTTAGTGTCTGTGTTTTGCGACCGCACCGCAAAACCGTGCGATTAGTAGACGAAAGGACGTGCCTCTACAATGCGCACCGAAAACATTTGCTCGCAAGGTCATAGGTCAACCGATTCCTCCACAGGACAACACGTCTGATATATTATATACGACACTGGTGACCTCATGTGCGTCACCTGACAGGAATATGTTGTAGACCCATCTAACTTGTACACTTGGCGAATGGGTAAAAAGATTCTTCTACCTTGCCGATTTAGGTTTTCTTGTGGATGTGATAATCACTCCCAAAAAAGTGATGAAAACATAAGAGTTTGTCACATGAACTGCAACAAATGAATGCAATAGTTTCACAGTCGCACAGTTTTCCCTGTGCTCTGTCAAAACATATGTTTTTAACGTTTTCAAACTTTTCCGTGTGTAGACCGTCAAATCCTGCATGTGTCCAAGCAAATCTGAACATGTCCCGGAATTTTGGAGAGCGAAGTTGATTATGTTTGAGTGCCCTAACTTTGATAATAGTCTGAAAATAAAAAATTTTTTTAACTGGAGGGAGGCTTGAACCAAAGACCTTTTGTTTCGCAGCTGCTCACGCTAACCACCGGACCACGGCGCTCCTGAGATCAGGTCATCCTTTATGTTGGATATCTTGCGCATGGACTACTCAGTTTGTATATTTTGCTTATTTTTTTCATAGTTCCACACAACTTCTTCCTGTTTTCTCGATTGACCTGTGTTCAGTTTTTCAAGGCCTATCCACTGTGCCAACTTGTAATTAAATCTGAGGCGGGTGCGATGGGGAGGTTCCCTTGTAAGATCGTTCTGCAGTCAGCCCTAAACGCCTGTTTTCCAAATTTTCTCAATACAGTAGTTTCTTGCGGAAAGAACGTAGTCTTCACTCTAGAGATTCCGATATGAGTTCACGAAGCATCTCCGTAATAGTTGCATAACTATCGGTAACAAATCTAGCAGAACGTCTCCGAATTGTTTCGATGCCTTTGTTTAATTCGACCTGGTTGGGATTCCACACTCTCAAACAGTACTCAAGACTGGGTAGCACTAGCGTTCAATACGGTGTCTCCTTTGTAGATGAGCAACACTTCCCAAAATTCTCTCAATAAACGTTAATACCCTGGAAAGTTGATCACCACTGTAATGGGGATATTATTGCCTTTAAATCTTAGTTTGTGATGGAAATGTGTTACGTGCTCTGATGTAAACACTGCAGAGTAAGTGCTAAGGAATTTCGCAATGATGACTGATACCAAATTTAGTTGCAGTTCGGAACTGATAATCAAGTAAAAGTAAAAGCAGTTCTGATTTCCTTCAATTCCATTTCCTCATCCAGCGAAACTGACGCTTTAATTGTACTGATTTAAAATGCCGCTCTCAGATAAGCAATTCAGCGAACGTATTTCGAAAAATATTGCGACAGCTGTAGCGTCGTGATGTAAAATATTAATTTCTTTTATTAATCGCTCTAACTGCAATTTACTGCGTTTAATAGCATTATTTGCAATTATGATACGTTATTAATGCAACTTAGCTTCACGAAAAGGGTAGTTCAAAAATGGTTCAAATGGCTCTGAGCACTATGGGACTCAACATCTGTGGTCATCAGTACCCTACAACTTAGAACTACTTAAATCTAACTAACCTAAGAACATCACACACATCCATGCCCGAGGCAGGATTCGAACCTGCGACCGTAGCAGTCACGCGGTTCCGGACTGAGCGCCTAGAACCGCGAGACCACCGCGGCCGGCGAAAAGGGTAGCCTGATTAGTCTACCTGCATATAAATATCTTGAGCAAAGTTCCTTAATAGAGCACTAACATGTACTCAGAAATGTAAGAAATTCACTGAAACATAAAAGTGCACAGAAAACAAACTGCACTGTGAATACAGTTCCTCAGCGTCGTAATCTGGTGGAGTGAGTGCTATTTGCTGTGTACGTAAAGGAAATATATGTTTAATGGACAAGTCACCGATAGATGTCAAAAGCAACCACTTATTTTTAACGCTGAAGCGACGTAGCATTTAAGCGGTCATTAACAACAGTGCTGTGTGGGAAAACATTCAGTTAGCAGCAACGAGGTCGGAACGAGGCGCTTCTGTCATTACCGAGAGAGAGCTTTCGACAGGGCCATCTGACCTCGGGGTGATACGGACGACACTCAATTATCTCATTATTTCACATTTAAAGGATTTAGTGATGCCGGGCCCATTAGAACACGAGGAAGAGGAGATATCCTTGAAAATAAATCACCGGCATTAATAACGACTGGGTGGATCCCACGGCCCGGAAAGTTGATGACACGTGGGTAGTGAGCGCCCAGCACAGTGCTGGTATCTTGCTATGAAGAGATAATCTCAAATAAAAGCTCTCTACTCGGGCAGTACTTCGTTGCGTTGCTCAGACACACTTGCTTAGAACTCTTTTGCTAAAAGATAACTGCGAGGAATTGTATTCTGTTACTGTGTTCTGGTAACGTTCTTTTGGCAATCGGGACGTCCTTGGACGTATGCTAAACTAACATGGATAAGCGACTGCTCATCCCAGTTCACTTCTCTTTCCTAGTTTTTCCTAGTACGTTTCTCTCAACTGCCTGGTTAACTATTTCCAGACGCCGTAGGATATGTCTCAGTAGCTTCTGTTTGCGTTAATCTGAATGTTCCACGCTTTGTTATAATTATGACACATAATTTTTATATCGTGTACATTGGTAATAAGAATACTGAACAGTGCTTATGCTGATGAATGCGGTCCTTCATCCTTTATGTTAAGGCAGTTACGTCACCTTTCCATGCATGCTATGTCATCCTCGATAATCAGGTACTTATTCCAACACATTTGCCTCTACAAATTTCACTCAATGCCATTATCTAAGTAGTGGCATTAACTAGTCCCGTACACCTTAGCAGAAATGCCAACTATCTATTCCATCTACTTATTAACTTTTCCATTCTATTACGTATTTCACTGTCCTCTGTAAACTCATCTCTTAATCTACTTGCATATTTTTGAAGTTCTGAACAACTATAAAAGAGAGTGCTTCTAAGGTTCTTGATATCAAAGATGAATGGTAAAAATTAAACAAGATCAGCGATGTACGAAATAATGGATTAATGAACCAACAGAAAACCGCACGACAGGCGACAAAAATTTCTATGCGAAACCGTTACGAGGAGGGACTACTCCTGTTACGCTGCTAAATGGAAGCGGTAATAGGAAGGCTTACACATAACAACGCTAACAACACATAGGCACGAGCAGTGAAAGAGAAAGTACGTGGGAGACGCACATTACACCGATCAATCTGTTCTCCTTTCATCTAAGGACATTAGAGAAATTGCTTAATGTGCGGTTGCTCTACATGTAAACCAAGGTGCATATCAACCTGATAAATCATGTGAAACAGCAGCTCACCAACTTGTTGGGAAGGTGGAAAAAGCATTACACTTTCAACAAATAGCTCTCTGCTCTTCCTGGATGGATATCTACATCTACATTTATACTCCGCAAGCCACCCAACGGTGTGTGGCGGAGGGCACTTTACGTGCCACTGTCATTACCTCCCTTTTCTGTTCCAGTCGCATATGGTTCGCGGGAAGAACGACTTTCTGAAAGCCTCCGTGCGCGCTCGAATCTCTCTAATTTTACATTCGTGATCTCCTCGGGAGATATAAGTAGGGGCAAGCAATATATTCGATACCTCATCCAGAAACGCACCCTCTCGAAACCTGGCGAGCAAGCTACACTGCGATGCAGAGCGCCTCTCTTGCAGAGTCTGCCACTTGAGTTTGCTAAACATCTCCGTAACGCTATCACGGTTACCAAATAACCCTGTGACGAAACGCGCCGCTCTTCTTTGGATATCGCGGAGGCTTTCAGCAATACGACCGTCTAATCCATTGTTAAGAGCATGGCATTGACAGCACCAAATGCAGGTGAATTACGACAACTCTAAGAAAAAGAAAAATACAAGCCACCATAATGATGAGAAACTACCAGTCAACATTACCAGGAGGTGTTCACGAGGACGGGTTTTATCCCCACTGCTGTGGAACCTAATGGTGAATGATCTCACTGAAGAGTTATGTACTAAAGATTACTTTTGCCAAGGATACGCAGAAGATTTTGTCATAGTAATACTTGACAAATTTGCTATTACTGTTAGAATAATGGCACAATGTCCATTAGACATTGCAGGGAACTGGTGCAGGAAACAGAATCTAAGGCTCAGTCCCGCAAAGACTGTCATAGTATTATTTACGAGGAAGAAAATCCAGCATATACACTGGAGTCTCAATCTGCTCGATTAAACACTACCAGTGGAGGGAGCAGTGAAATATTTAGGGGTACTATCATGGAAAAAGTAACCTGACGAGCACCAGAAGAGCCTGAGGTTAAAACTGTGGCCTAAACCTCAGAAGTATTTACTGGATACACACCTGTAATACTACCTGTGCTAATTTATGAGGTTACACTGTGGTCGATTAAGAGAGAAATTGTCCGCTAAGGAACTTGGCAATGTGCACAGATTGGCATGCGTAGCCATGACAGGTGGAATTAGCAGCTCACCCACTGTTGGGGTGGAGATCATGGTGGATGTGCCCCGTTACAACTTTGGGTTACATTGGAGGCAGCGACAGGAGCATACAGGTTGAAAACTTGAAAAAAAACCGGATTCCCCTAGGATATCCAGGATCTCACATCAATAGAGTGAGTGTGGCAAATGTAAGAGTGGTCGGAAAAATGCCGGCTGACTATAACTTCCAGCTGCTTCAATAAACCTTTCAGTGTCACTGAAAATGATCTCTCCATTGGCAAAAGAATCCGGAATAGCCGCCCCCCCCCCCCCCCCAATCGGATCTCCGGGAGGGGACTGTCAAGGAGGAGGTGACTATGAAAAAAAGACTGAATAACCAACGAATGGATAACATTCTACGTATCGGGGCGCAGAATGTCAGAAGCATGAACGTGGCAAGGAAGCTAGAAAACCTGGAAAGGGAAATGTTAAGGCTTGATCCAGATATAGTAGGAGTCGTGAAATGGAAAGAAGACAAGGATTTCTGGCCAGATGAGTATAGGGTATATCAACAGCGGCAGAAAATGGTGTAAAAGGATGGTTCAAATGGCTCTGAGCACTAAGGGACTTAACTTCAGAGGTCATCAGTCCCCTAGAACTTAGAACTAGTTAAACCTAACTAACCTAAGGACATCACACACAACCATGCCCGAGGCAGGATTCGAACCTACGGCCGTAGCGGTCGCGCGGTTCCAGACTGAAGCGCCTAGAACCGCTTGGCCACAACGGCCGGCGTGTAAAAGGAGTAGGATCCGTTATGAATAGGAAGGTAGGGCAGAGAGTGTGTTACTGTAAACAGCTCAGTGATAGGGTTGTTCTTATCATAACTGACAGCAAACCAACACCGACGCCGATAGTTCACGTATACATGCCGATGCCGCAAGCTGAAAATGAAGAGATTGAGAAAGTATATGAGGATACTGAAAGAGTAAAACACTACGTAAAAGGAGATGAAAATCTAATAGACATAGGGGACTGGAAAGCAGTTGCAGGGGAAGAGATAGAAGAAAAGGTTACAGGAGAATATCGGCTTGGGACAAGTAATGAGAGAGGAGAAACGCTAATTGAGTCCTGCAACACATTTCAGTTAGTAATAGCGAATATTCTGTTCAAGAATCACACGAGGAGAAGGTATACTTGGAAAATTCAGTTGGATCACATCATGGTCGGACAGAGATTCCTGAATTAGATACTGGATTGTAAGGCGTTCCCATGACCAGATACATACTCAGATCATAATTTAGTAGTGATGAACAGTAGGCTGAAGTTTAAAGATTAGTCGGGAAGAATAAATACGCAAAGAAGCGGGATACACAAGTACTAAGGAATGAAGAGTTGCGCTTGAAGTTCTCTAAGGCTACAGATACAGCAATAATGAATAGCTCAGTAGGCAGTACAGTTGAAGAGGATGTGGACATCTCTAAAAAGGGTAATCACAGAAGTTGGAAGGAAAACATAGGTACAAAGAAGGTAACTGCGAAGAAACCATGGGTAGCAGAGGAAATGCTTCAGTTGCTCGATGATAGAAGGAAGTGCAAAAATGTTCACGGAATTTCAGGAATACAGAAACACAAGTCGCTGCGGAATGAAATAAACAGAAAGTGAAAGGAAGCTGAGACGAAATGGCTGCAGGCAAAATGTGAAGAAATCGGAAAAGAAGTAATTGTCGGAAGGATTGACTCAGCATATAGGAAAGTGAAAACAAGATTCGGTAAAATTAAAAGCAAGGGTATTAACATTAAGAGAGCAACGGAAATTCCACTGTTAAAAGCAAAGGAGAGAGCGGATAGATGGAAAGAGTACATTGAAGGCCTCTATGAGGGGGAAGATGTGTCTGATGTGATAGAAGAAGAAACAGGATTCAATTTAGAAGAGATAGGGGATCCAGTATTAGAATCAGGATTTAAGAGAGCTGTGGAGGAAATAGGATCAAATAAGGCAGAAGGGCAGATGACATTCCATCAGAATTTTAAAAAATCATTGGGGGAAGTGGCAACAAAACGGCTACTCACCTTGGTATGTAAAATGTATGACTCTGGTGACATATCATCTGACTTTCGAGAAAATATCATCCACACAGTGCCGAAGACTGCAAGAGCTGACATGTGCGAGAATTATCGCACAATCAGATTAACAGCTTATGCATCCAAGTTGCTGATAAGAATAGAAAAGAAAATTGAGGATGTGTTAAATGACGATCAGTTTGGCTTCAGGAAAGGTTGGTAATGAAGGCAAGAGTAGACACGTTCATAGGCTTTGTTGACCTGGAAAAAAGGGTTCGGCAATGTAAAATGGCACAAGATGTTCAAAATTCTGAGAAACATACAGGTAAGCTACAGGAAGAGACAAGTAATATACAATATGTACAAGAGCCAAGAGGGAACAGTAACAGTGAACAACCGAGAACGAAGTACTCGGATTCAAAAGGGTGTAAGACAGGGATATAGTCTTCCGCCTCTTCTGTTCATTCTGTACATCGAAGAAGCAGCGATGGAAATAAAAGAAAGGTTCAGGGGTACTATTAAAATTCAGGGTGAAAGGATATCACTGATACGACTCGCTGATGACATTAATATCCTGAGTGAAAGTGAAGAAGAATTATTTGATCTGCTGAATGGAATGAACAGACTAATGAGTACAGAGTATGGATTGAGGGTAAACCGAAGAAAGGCGAAAGTAATGAGATGTAGCAGAAATGAGAAAAGTGAGAAACTTAACATCTGGATTGAAGGTCACGAAGTAGGTGAAGTTAAGGAATTCTGCTATCCTGGCTGCAAAATAAACAATGACGGACGAAGGAAGGAGGACATCAAAAGTAGACTAGCAGTGGCAGAAAGAGCATTCCTGGCCAAGAGAAATCTAATAGTATCAAACAAAAGTCTTAATTTGAGGAATAAATTTCTGAGAATGTATGTTTGGAGCACAGAATTGTATGGTAGTGAAACATGGAGTGTCGGAAAATCGAACAGAAGACCGTCCAAGCATTTGAAACGTAGTGCTACAACGAATGCTGAAACTTAGGTGCACTGTAAGGTAAGGAATGGGGAGGTTCTACGCAGAATCTGCGAGGAAAGGAATATGTGGAAAACAATGACAATATGAAGGGACAGGATGATAGGACATTTGTTAAGACATCAGGGAATGACTTCCATGGCACTAGAGGGAGTTGTAGAGGACAAAAACTGTAGAGGAAGACAGAGATTGTAATACATCCAGCAAATAATTGAGGACTTAGGTTGCAAGTGCTACTCTGAGATGAAGAGGTTGTTACAGAAGAGGAATTCGTGATGGGCCGCATCAAACCAGCCAGGATACTGATTACTTAAGGAAACGAAGTGTTCTGATTGTAATGTCTGTGTATTACGAAGGATTTTCGTTGACGCTAAAAGCAGAATAGTTCATCCGCACCGAGCGAGGTGGCGCAGTGGTTAGCCACTGGACTCGCATTCGGGAGGACGACGGTTCAATCCCGCGTCCGGCCATCCTGATTTAGGTTTTCCGTGATTTCCCTAAATCGCTCCAGGCAAATGCCGGGATGGTTCCTTTCAAAGGGCACGGCCGACTTCCTTCCCGATCCTTCCCTAATCCGATGAGACCGATGACCTCGCTGTCTGGTCTCCTTCCCCAAACCAACCAACCAGTTCATCCGCAACACACTTGCACAAAGCGCGATCGAAGATGGTTTTCGCTTCCATTAATGCCACAGTTGGTAGGTTTCGTGTTGAGAGGAAATACTTTGTAGGGAGCTACAGAGGGAAACAGAGATGCAATTACGTCAGATGAAACTCACCCATCAGAAGATTTTCTGCGAAAAATGTCAAGGAGTTGCGACGCCCTGCGCTGCATGCTGCTTCTGGGCGAGACTGTCAGCTTATCACGGATGACGTACCTTAATCAGCTGCCAGTTCCGCGATAAGAAATCCACCAGAGATTACTTAATCGTCGTCTCGTCATCTTGCGCTCAAGTACCGTATAGACGTGGCTTGCTATGAACTCAAACTTCTGGTGCTTATTTTGGTTTCTGTTCACTGCGCTATGTCATCGGAAATCGAAGTTTGCTCAGCCAATAAAGTATACCGCAAGGAAGATCCTGCGGATCCATGATGATAAACTAAGAGAAGAGACATTTTGCTTTTGACCAAGTGGTCGCCGGTTCGTCTTCATGTATGTCTGCCAAATAAATTTTCTTACAGTGCACGAAAATTGGTTTCAGTATTCAGCTTTTCTGTACTCGTTAGCTGGCCAACTGCTGCAAACACTGGAGGGCGTATGAAGTATGACGAAGACAGAAAAGGTAGTAAAATCAGTAGAGCATCTCATTTTCGGAGGGCCATTTTGTTTCGACTTATACTTAAAAACTAAATATCGTAGTTAATCGGCGTTTAGTTAGGCTTTAGGTAGTCGTATGTTGTTACCTAGCGTCATATCGATATACTTCCTCGGAAAGTAGCCATGAAAAATCACCTTGTGAAACGGTTGGATCGAAAGAGAAGAGAACTTTTAGACCTACACCAGCAGAGAGAACCACCAAGAAGTGCCAGCGAAGCACAAAGTACAGTGAGGGTTCGAGTTGTCCAGACTTGCTCACCGTAAAGGGCAGGTTACCAAAGCTAATAGTACAACCAAGATTCCCACCAGGAACAATACCTTCCCAAGATGTGTGGTACTAACAGCTGCAACGCTTCGTTGCTGTGTTCCAGTTTTAGTGCAAAGCACAGAAGAAAACTGCGCTGCCGTGTCACTAAACAGAAACCACAACAGTAAGTTCGTTACCCAATTGAGTATAACAATGGTGTATGATCACAGCCTATCGGAAAACTACACGAGTTACTGCTCCCAACCATCAGCCGTGTCTCTACACCTAAACTCCAAAGGCATGAAGTTTTCTTACATAAGAAGATATCGGACATCTCCGAACTCCCCATCCCCCCTCCCCCATCCCAGACCCCACCCACATTCAGGTTATATCCTACGTGCTACTACATCTGCCATGCCAAAATGGAGACAACCAACAATAAAAGCAGCTGAAGTTCTTGAAAAAGGATTTGAGATATCCACCTTCAGTGGGAGAACACACAGATCCTCAAGTACTTACAAGAGTAAAAACCGACCTAAATGCTCTCACTGAATGAGGAGGATTCGATTTGTCCCGACGTACGTGGAAGGCAGCAAACAGAAACCGCGGAAACTTTGGGGTGCGCAACGACTTTTTTTTTCTCAAGCTAGAAAAAGTGCCTGTTTTGCAGATGCGGCGATACACCCCAGGCCATTTCGCATATGTTAGGAGGAATATATTGTATCATCGTATCCAAGCAATTGCAAGGGATTTCCTGAAGCTGACCCCATATAGCCCGCATCTCGTGGTCGTGCGGTAGCGTTCTCGCTTCCCACGCCCGGGTTCCCGGGTTCGATTCCCGGCGGGGTCAGGGATTTTCTCTGCCTCGTGATGGCTGGGTGTTGTGTGCTGTCCTTAGGTTAGTTAGGTTTAAGTAGTTCTAAGTTCTAGGGGACTGATGACCATAGATGTTAAGTCCCATAGTGCTCAGAGCCATTTGAACCATTTTTTTTGACCCCATATACTGTTGACTAAATTCAGTAATCACTGTACCACATGTGTAAGACACTTGCATTCCATTGTTTTATGCACAGTCCTGTCACATTAATGTGACTACCGCGTATGTTCGACATCAGTGTCACTCACAGCTGGCAGGTGGCAGCACTAGCAGTGGACGGTATATAAAGCACGTCGGGGGAACGTGGAACACCATGCATCGTCGTATTACTGCGGAAACGGAGCAATTTATCTGACATCCGAAAGAGCATGATCATTGGCTTTCGGTCCAACCGTGCAAACACTTCCGAACGGTTTAGATTTTAAACTGATCGAGTATCGCCGTGATGAAGGTATGTCGTGCACGGCAAGATGTCGCTATCGAAAAAAAAAGTGCCGAGACACCTGCTGTGCGCCACGGGCCCTAGATGACAGAGGTTATGATGGCTGTGGAGATGCGTACTGGCGATAGAGGTGGAGCTGACATCCCTGATAAACCAAAATAAACCAAGAGGCTACCAAAAATGTTCAGTGAACGTTGCTACGCTTTGGCCTCCACAGCAAGCGCCTGGTTCGCACACTAATGCTGACGGCTGTTCATCGGCGACGAAGGCTGCAATATGCACGCCAGTACCGTAACTAGATTTCCACTGGGTGGCGAAAGGTAGCCTTATCAGATGAATCAGAGTTATGATCCATCGGACATATGGCAGTTGGCGTATACTGCATGAAACATCTGAAAGCAAACACCTTGCAACAATCGTCGAAAGGTCTCAGGAGGGGTCGTTATGGTGTGGAAAATATTTTCATAGCATTCCCTGCGTGACTCGTCATTCTTGACAGCACAGTGGATCAAAACATGTATGCATCTATCTTAGGAAGCATGTCCACCCCTACGCATGGTTTGCTTTTCCTCAGCATGATGGCATTTACCAGGAGGATAATGCAATGTGCCACACAGCTTGCAGTGCACATGCACAGTTGGAAGAGCACCAACACGAGTTTACCGTACACCTCTAGCTACCAAACTGCCCTCATTTACACCCAGTTGAGAATCTGTGGGACCACCTCGATCGGGCTGTACATGCCATAGATCTCCAACCGAGCAACCTAGTGCAGCTGGTCACAGCATGGTTCCACAACCCTCTCTGTACTTCCTGAAACTCACTGGCTCTCTTCCTTCACATGGTCGTCAAGTGAGTTTTGCTGAATTTACTTCTGCTCCAAACAACCTGCGCGGCTGGGATGAGGAGTTGCAACGACCTTACTGGCAAGTCAATATCTCAGTGAATTTTCGCCCTGCAGCGGAGTGTGCGACGACTGAAATTTCCTGGTATATCAAAACTGATTGCCGAACTGGGATCTGAACTGAGAATTTTGTTTTTCGCGGGAAAGTAATCTGTCGACTGAGCTATCCAATTACGACTCAAGATCCACCTTCAGAGCTACACTTCCGCCAGTACCCATCTCTTATCTTCCTATGAAAGGCGAAGGTCCCAAGTTCGAGCGCCGGTTAGGCACGCAGTTTTTATCCGTAAGGAAGTTTCAAGCCTATACCAGCTGCCCCATCCTCCAAAGGGATCGGCTTTACCTAACGCCGCCGACAGCGTTACGCCATCTACCAATCACTTCCCAAACAACTGAATAGTATGTGACGAAGGGTATGTAGTCTACTAACATCTTCTCCATCACTTTCTTACTCCATTCGCAGATGATAGATGGTGTCCCTCCTTATGAGTCCGATTTCTCTAGTGTTAGCACTGCCAATCACTAAGCGAGATATACATCGGAAGAATTAGTATGTTTCTTGACTTGTTTTGGAAACTGTGGTCTAGAAATTTCTGGTCAATTGTTTGAGTGGAGTGAAAACAAGATTCACTAGGACTTACACACACTGGACTTTTTGTCCCAATTTCCATAGACAAACCAAGAATCGGAAATGGACAAATGGGGCATCGAACTGACAGCGTGAGGCCTAGTATCAAATAGTAATTGAATACCGATCGATATTTAAATATATTATGCTTTCCGAAAAAAATTTGAAAAAGTGAAAAAAAGTTATACGTTTTGTCGTATGATTTATCTCAAAGCAACAGATGAAATAGATTAGAGAATCATTTGACGCACGTTTGCATGATGCTCGGAAACAGCATATGGCAAATGAAGTGTCGATTGAGAATTGAAAGTTCTACGACACCAAATTCCTCTCGTAATCTTTAAAATCTATGATTCTAAGCTAAACATTAAACCTAAGATTCTTAAACGGCACTCCACTTGCTGTACATGATTTCGAGCATAATTCAAAGGCGTGTCAAAGGTTTTTCTAATATATCTAGTTTTAGACAAATCATTTCACAAAACATCTGACCATTCACCGTTTCAAATTTGTTTCCCACTGTTCTACATGTAGTGCATCTCACTACCGCTTTTGATCTGACTGAACTGTCTACGACGAATCCTCCAGCCTTTTCCTGTAACACTTTCGAATTACTCCAGAACGCCGAAAAATAGCCAGCGAACAAGGTTTAGCAAACGATCTCTTTCGTGAGTCAATTACGCTTCCTTAAAACTTTTACAGTACGTTTGACTCTGATATCTAATGCCGCACTGCTAGAATTTTCACCTGGGTAGCGTCTGGACGCATGGACGCAAAATGGATAGTCTGCACTAATAGGCGTAGTCCACAAGTGGTGCAGTAACGAATCCTGCACGAACACGACAACCTGTGTGACGTGATGAATTGTCCTGCTGGTAGATGCCATCTAATCCTGCATGTACTCAGCGACTTCTGTGACATGATGCATTGTCCTGCTGGTAGATGCCATCTAATCCTGCATATACACGATGGCCTGTGTGACACGTTGCATTGTCCTGCTGGTAGATGCCATCCTTCTGAGGAAAAACAAAATGCATGTACGGGTGGACGTGGTTCCCAAGGATTGATGCATACTTGTGTTGATCTATCGTGTCTTACTGAATGACGAGACCACCCAGTGAGTCCCACATAAACATTCAGCCGACCATAACGCTACCTATTGTTTACATTCAGACATCTTATGCCATACACGCCAACGGTCATCGGTCCGATGGAGCATAGAAAGTAATTCATCTGAGAAGGTCACCTATCGCCACTCAGATGCGGTACAGGAGTGCAAATTGCAGACTTCGTCGTCGATGAACCGCAGTCAGTATAGATACATGAACCCATACGCAGCAACGTTCGCTGAAAGGCAGTTGAGATACTGTTGGCAGCCCCTTGGTTTCCCTGGGCGGTCAGTTGTTGAGTAGGTGCACGTTTAGTCGCTCGTATACATCTGCCCAGCCTTTGTTCACTTCCGTCATCTGTGGCCCATGGTGCGCCACCGTTGCCTCGGCATCGCTTTTTCACAGCGCCGTTTTGCCATGCACGGCATACTGTAACGACAGGGGCCCTCGAACAGTTAACAAACTTAGCGGTTTCGGAAATGCTTCCACCCTTTGCCCGAAAGCCTATTTTTAAGTCAGATAAATCGCCCTGTTTACCGCATCCCCCCCCCCCCCCCTCTGGAAACCCTTTTACATACAGTCCACCTGTAGTGCTGTCAGCTGCCGCTTGTTTATTCTTATTGCATGTTGACGTAGAATATAGGCAGTAGTAACTAGATTGTGTAACTGGCTGGGTAAGTTATTTCAAAGGCTGGAGAAAGATATTCTCAGGGGGACCGTTCCTGGGAAAACACCATGGTAAAACGCCTTGCGTTTTCAAACCAACCATCATGCTGATTACAGCGTTACTCTGAAGTAATATATCCAAGCAGTAACTTCCTGCATCCGGCAGATAAATTCTACGATGTCTTCAGTTCAGGCTACGGGTTAGGTGGTGGGCCAGTTATATGACCGACCACGAAGGTAGCTCGCAAAGAGAACGGATCCTCGCATCGCGCGTTCCGCTCCAAACAGCGAGCAGCAGCAATTCCCTCGCAGCGCAGACAGCGGCAAATCATGTGAGCCGGCGGTGTAGGCGTGCGACTGGTCATAGGACGGAGCGTGGCCCGTGTCCGGCGGGCACGCTCGTGTCCGCTCATTTCACGGAACATTGGTTCGAAGCCGCTCGCTGCTAAGAGGATTACCCGGTCATTCGGTACGGCCGGCGGGAAGCTCTGGGAAGGGTAAACCGGTCGGGCCGCTACTGCGTTCGTTGGAGAGTAAAACTGCATTACTCGGGGCGCGAAGCCCCGCACACAGCGCCGGGAACCTCCGAGCGCATTCGCCGGGCCGGCATTCTGTTGTCCTATCGTGCTTCGTCTTTAAAAGTCTTAGGATGTGCTGCGTCGCCAGTAGGAGGGCTCATTTATCCAGAAAGGGAGAAATGTCGCGACTACATGTTTGGGCAGTCTTCTGTGGCGTCAGCTTCTACTAGTATTCGAGATCGTTTCAGGGTACATGACAGATTCAAAAAAATGGTTCAGATGGCTCTGAACACTATGGGACTTAACATCTGAGGTCATCAGTCCCCTAGAACTTAGAACTACTTAAACCTAACTGACCTAAGGACATCACACACATCCATGCCCGAGGCAGGATTCGAACCTGCGACCGTAGCGGTCGCGCGGTTCCCGACTGAAGCGCCTAGAACCGCTCGGCCACAGCGGCCGGCTACATGACAGATTCCCTTGGCGTGTAGAGAGGTGGTTATACCTCACTTGGAAGTGGCGAGACGCGAACGCCTATTCGCGACGGACCGGGGACGTGACGTGGAGAATACAGCAAGGAAACGTGCTGAAGTTTTGCTACGAATATATCGTCTTCATCACCAAGAGTGGTGCACTGTATCAAATGAAACTCGTAAATTTTTGCCAACGAAGAAGATACGGAGAGGACCCACCATAAGTGAAAAAGAGGGGAGGAAATATGGCATATTTGACGCATGGAGAAATGGAACATGTATTCCGACCGTTTCCAGAATGTCTCAGAAGTGTTTCTGCGGTGTGTTAGATAAAATGAAGGCTGGCATTCCGAGAAAAAACATTGAACTGGAGGCAAAAAATGGTTCAAATGGCTCTGAGCACTATGGGACTTAACTTCTGAGGTAGGCAGTCCCCTACACTCAGAACTACTTAAACCTAACTAACCTGAGGACAACACACACATCCATGCCCGAGGCAGGATTCGAACCTGCGACCGTAGCGGTCGCGCGGTTCCCGACTGAAGCGCCTAGGACCGCTCGGCCACATCGGCCGGCGAACTGGAGGCAAGTTAGAGGAAATGCGTAATCGTTTCTACTCACTACGTAACTTGCAAAATTGTGTCTACAGTTTGCTTGTCATTCACACTTGGCACAGCCTTATTGAATTAATTTGAGATGTACGTATTGCTAGATGCAGTTAGCTACTCGTATTTGTAATAATGGATACAGGTGAATGAAGACGTTAGAATATTGGAACAGAGATTTCGGTTAATATTTGCGGAACGGACACCATAATCAACCAGATCAAAGGTCGGTCCACAGCTCGTAGTCTAGTGGCTAGCGTTGCTGCCTCTGGATTTTCTGTGCCCGGGGACTGGGTGTTTATGTTGTTGTCCTCCTCCTCCTCCTCCTCCTCCTCCTCCTCCTCTTCCTCATCATCATCATCATCATCATCATCATCATCATCATTCGTGACAGTGGGTAGATTGTACTATGTACAAAAACTGGACTGTGTAAAAATTGGGAATTTGTAGGGGCACTGATGACCGAGCAGTTGAGCGCCCCACAAACCAAACAAAAAACATAGATCAAAGGTCGTCTGTTTCGTGAAGAATTACGCGTTTCCTCTTCGATAAAATGAAAGCGTTCTCACAGAATCAGTTGAAAACATGTGAAGAATATTCAATAAGATCATGAAGTGCAGGAAAAACAGTAGAAAGCGCATTTGATATACTAACATCACAATTAAGAATTGTAAGTACACCTTCGTGTAGCAATCACTTCAGAGTTGATGTTATCAATTGAGGCTCTTTGCATTTCGTACAACGGTATCCTAATTGTGACAGAACATTCTGCAGAGCTCAGTGCAGCATTACCATTTTAGCAAGCCAAACAAGCAACGAAATACAACCCCAGCTGCCAGCTCAAAGTTCTACTGAAGAATATGTCTGCCCTAGGCTCTATCCCTTTCCATTAGAGGGTGGATATTACCGGGATTCCAGATGGAATGGCCATGTAAGATCACATTCGGCTGAAATCTTAGTTATTTTTATTCTTAGTTACTCTAGTTTTTAGGTATGAAACTTCCTATTCTCTCTCTCTCTCTCTCTCTCTCTCTCTCTCTCTCTCTCTCTCTCTCTCCCCCCTCCCATCCCCTCCTCCCTCCTCCTCCGCCTCCTCCGCCTCCTCCCTCCATCCCTCCATCCCTCTCTCACCCTCACCATTCCTCTCTCCTAGGGGTGTCGTTCCTTTCTGGTGACCAAGGCTTCTTGCAGCCACCCAGGGGGTACTATGAGGTCATTGGAGATTTAATGATGATAAACTGATAGGGTTGTTTAGAGTCAATTTCTTTAAAGGTTGTCCATGGTTTATATTCTCCTGGTTTATTTTATTTATCGAATATTATTTATGAACGTTTAGGTAAACGAAAATTATTATTTAACAAGGGTGTAATTAATTTTATACCTAGAATGGCTTTGTGGTGATTTCTTTTGTAGATTTATAGCTATCTTCCGACAGAAAATATAAGGTCTTCATGCAGTTGCCCCACATATTCCAAGCTTATACTGAAACAGGCTGGTTTACCTCTGTTTCTTACCTGAATTAGTTACTCCTATTTCTCCAGTTCTATGATTTACTGTGGATCACATTCATAGAAGATTAATTCAGTGATGTCCGTAAACTTAGGACAGAACTCTGTCTCTAACGGCCAAGCAGTTATCGGAAACAGGAGCAGTATCAAAGAACTACGACATTTAGAACGAGCCAAACATTAATGTAACTTCAAAGAAGAAAGTAACGCGAAAGCGAAAGACATTAGTGGACTCTGTTTCATGGCGAAGCAGAGTGTGCTGAAAGCTGCCGCCGTGTGAAGAGGGCGCATACCTTAGGACGAAGAGCAGTTCGCTGTTCCTCGCGTCGCGTCGTAATCTGAAGCGGAAAGAGGCACCTTCTGGCCGCAGCAAAATTTACGGCGTGTCTCACAAAGGAAAAAGACCTGCGGTGAGACGCTATTTGGGGTGAGCTCTGCGGGAGAAACCACAACCCCTCGCCGCCGCTCTACTGCGTCAGGAATGCACGGCGGGGCAGTGCGACCAGGGTTGGGAGAGTCGGTCTATCCGCGCCTGGCAACGTCATCAACACGAATCAGCGACTCCGTGGCCGCAGTGAATAAGCAAGCAGGTGTTCTGCTGTAGCCTGCAGGCGCGGGCACCACCGAAAGAGACGCTACACTGGGATAGCACGATTAGTGATTAGCACCTGCAATGCAGACTATAATATAGCGGGAACGGGAAAGATCAATTTAGATTCCGGATAAATGTAGGATCACGCAAGGCGATACTGACCCTATGATTTGTCTTAGAAGATAGGTTAAGGAAAGCCGAACCAACATTACAGCATTTGTAGACCTAGAGAAATCTCTTGACAGCGTTGCTGAAAATAGCAGGGGTAAAATACAGGGTGCGAAAGGTTATTTTCAACTGGTGCAGAAACTAGACAGTAATTGTAAGTTTCTGTACGTCCATCCTTGTGACTGGAGGTCTGGGGGGCAACGGTCGTCCATTATTGTAAGAAAATGAAACGCCTACAGCCGTCCTTACGATCTTATTTATTGTGTAGCTACTTCTGGCTTTAGTTGATGCTGAAGGAGTCATCACAATCCATATATACGATGATTGGTTCGTTGGGTTTGGGGGTGGGGACCAAACAACGAGGTCATCGGTCCCATCGGATTAGGGCAGGATCTTGAATGAAATAGGCCGTGCCCTTTCAAAGGAACCATCCCGGCATTTACCTGAAGCGATTTAGGGAAATCACGGAAAACCTAAATCAGGATGGCCGGACGCAGGTTTGAACCGTCGTCCTCCCGAATGCCAGTCCAGCGTGCTAACCACTGCGCCACCTAGCTCGGTAATATATACGATGCATCAGTGGCCAACATAACTGGTTTACCCAGACTATCTGTAACTGTGATGTCTCTCAAATCATCACAGTAACAGATAGTCTGGGTAAACCAGTTATGTTGGCCACTGATGCATCATATATCGAGTGATCGAACAGTGAGTATAAATTTGAAAACTTCATAAACCACGGAATAATGTAGATAGAGAGGTAAAAATTGACACACATGCTTGGAATGACAAGGGGTTTTATTAGAAAAAAAAACAAAGTTCACAAAATGTCCGACAGATGGCGCTGGACAGCAAAACGTCAGTGACTGCGCATGCCAATCGTGTATAAAAGGAGCTGTAATGAGAGAGAGAATCAAATGCGTCAGCAGTCGCAGCATGTTGACGTTACCTGAAAAAGGCGCTTTTAGTGAAGCTGTATTATCAGAATGGGGAATGTGGTAGTTCAGCGTTACAATCCTATCACCATACGAAGAGGATTCGAACGAGTAAAGGTCCGTTGACAAATACAGCTGTGGCGAGAATAATTTCGAAGTTCGAAGCCACGGGTTGTTTAGACGATAGACCCCGTAGTGGCCGACCGAGCACAAGGCGTAATGCTGCTGAGACAGTTCAGGAAGAAATGGAGACTGTAGCAGGTTCGTCTATGTACGGGGAAGTCAGCGCTCGTGCAGTCGCACGTCGCACCGGCATTCCATACACTACTGTTTGGTTGGCACTGAGGCGTACCCTCTGATGCTATCCGTACAAAATCCACCGGCATCATGAACTGCTACCTGGCGATTTACTGAAGTGGAGGGCATTTGCGGTGTGGGCGTTTCAAAAGATAGCGGAAGATGACGATTTGTTGAGTAACGAGTTGTGTGCCGACGAAGCTCATTTAATGCTCCGAGGGTCTGTCAACGCTCACAACTGCAGAATTTGGGCTACCGAAAATCCTAGAACTGTAGTGGAAACTTCATTGCACGACGAGAAAGTCACGGTATGGTTTGGATTTACCACATCTACCGTTATCGGGCCTTTTTTCTTCGAGGAAATGAGTGATTCTGGTTTTGTAACTGCTACCGTGACGGGTGAGAGGTGCACCGATATGTTACAGAATGGCATCCTCAGCCTGGCTGATAAACACCTGCTGGAACGTACGATGTTGATGCAGGATGGCGCTCCACCCCATATTGCTAGACGCGTGAAAGATCTCTTGCGCGCGTCGTTTGGTGATGATCGTGTGCTCATCCGCCACTTTCGTCATGCTTGGCCTCCCAGGTCCCCAGACCTCGGTCCGTGCGATTATGGGCTTTGGGGTTACCTGAAGTCGCAAGTGTATCGTGATCGACCGACATGTCTAGGGATGCTGAAAGACAACATCCGACGCCAATGCCTCACCATAACTCCGGATATGCTTTACAGTGCTGTTCACAACATTGTTCCTCGACTACAGCTATTGTTGAGGAATGATGGTGGACATATTGAGCATTTCCTGTAAAGAACATCATCTTTGCTTTGTCTTACTTTGTTATGCTAATTATTGCTATTCTGATCAGATGAAGCGCCATCTGTTGGACATTTTTTGAACTTTTGTATTTTTTTTGTTCTAATAAAACCCCATGTCATTCCAAGCATGTGGGTCAATTTGTACCTCTCTATCTACATTATTCCGTGATTTCTTCAGTTTTCAAATTTATACTGACTTTTTGATCGCCCGGTATATGGATCAAGTAAGGCCTGAAGAGCCGAAACTGGTAGCTGTACAATAAATAAGATGATAAGGACGGCTAAAGGTCTTTCATTTTCTCACAATTGATGTAAGAGTCGGAAGGGGGGGGGGGGAGCATGAAAGGGAAGCTGTGATGAGAAAAGAGTGAGACAGGGTTGTAGCACATGTTGTAGCCTACCCACGATGTTATTCAATCTATACATTGAGCAAGCAGTAAAGAAAACGAAAGGAAAATTAGGAAGACACAAGAAGTCTTGAGATTTGCCGATGAAGCTGTTGTTCTGTCATACACAGCAAAGGACTTCGAAGAACCGCTGAACGGGATCGACAGCATCTTGGGTGCAGGATATAAGATGAACACGCAAAAGCGAAAGGAGGGTAATGGGGAGTGGGCAAATTGAATCAGGTGATGCTGAGGGAATTAGATTAGGAAACGAGACAATTAAAATAGTAGATGAGTTTTGTTATTTGAGCAGCAAAACAACTGATGATGATGGAAGTAGAAAGGCTATAAAATGTAGAATGAAAAGGCGTTTGTGAAAAGAGAATTTGTTAACATCGAATATAAATTTAAGTGTTAAGAATTCTTTTTCTGAAAGTATTTTTGTACAAGGTGTTTTCGTTAGAGCTAGAAAAAATGTAACAGGACATAGATAATGCTCCACTGAACAAATTGAAGTAGGAAACCTGGGGCGGAGAAGGCAGATTAAGAAGATATGGAAGTAAAGTTGTCTACCGCTTTATCTAACATTACTGGTTTCCAGCTTATTTCCAACTAACGTGCGTACAAGTTTATATGTACAGTGCAGTTTACTTGCATATAGATTCTTTATTTCCTCCAAGGAAACAAGGACGACGAGCGTGATTACTGGAAAGTTATGACGCAGGTTTTCTTTTTCTTTACTTGTCCTTAAGGGGGCTCTGTTGTATCGTATTTACGCTGTCCCCTTGGCTGCTCGTGAGAGGATGTGGATACAACACGACGGTGCACCGCCTAACTTCAGTGTGGATGTCCGCAACCATCTCAATGCTGTATTTTCTGGTCTCTGGGCTGGAAGGGGAGGTCCCATTCCGTGGCCTGCGAGGTCACCTCACCTGAATCTCCTTGATTATTTCCTATGGAGATATAAAAAGTCACTTCTGTATGAGACCCCAGTGGATACGGAGATGAAATTAGTTGCCACAATTGTAGCTGCCTGTGATGTGATTCGAAACACACCAGGGATATTTGTCGGGGTGCATCAGAATCTTGTTTCGTCCGCCCCCGGTAGCTGAATGGTCAGCGTGACGGATTGTCAATCCTCTTGGGCCCGGGTTCGATTCCCGGCTGGGTCGGGGAATTTTCTCCGTCCAGGGGCTGGGTGCTGTGCTGTCATCATCATCCTATCATCCTCATCGATTGCAGGACGCCGAAGTGGCGTCAAATTGAAAGACCGGCACCCGGCGAACGGCCTGCCCGAGGGGGTTCCCTAGTCATACGATTGAGTAAATAAATAAAAGAATCTTGTTCGCAGATGTCATGCTTGCATTTGGGTTTATGGCCGTCAGTTACAGCACGTTTTGTAAGATACAGTAGAAACGGTACGTCCATTGTGTCAATGACGATATTTGCAATTAACTGTAAGGAATGTGCATAAAAAAGTACACAGTAATGTGATTTTATTCCTATTATCGCCTTAAGTTGGCTTCTCCCAACTCAGTTCCCCACCTCAGGTTGTTGAGAGGAGCATTCTCTACGTACTGTTAAACTTTTGCACACTCTTATGAAAACATCGTTTAGCGTATAGCCACATTTGGAATTCAAACATGGGCAATAAAGAGTTTAGACAAGAAGAGAACAGACTCTTTTGAAATTTTGTTCTGCAGAAGAATGCTGAAAACTTGATGAGCAGATAACGTAACAAGCGAGGAAGTACTAAATACGTCCGAGTAGAAAGCGACCGTAGCGCCACAATTCCCAGACTCGTCATCCTCATGTAACTGCAGTTGGAAGGTAGCACGCTGTAATACTACTAACAGCGGTGTCTTGATACCTAATGTATGCAACCCTGAACATTGGTCCCTGTTCCCACTCCGTTTCTGCTCTCTACTGCAGAGGTGGAACCCACAGTCTGGACCCATGACAGCATCCCAGAACGACCGGCGCTTATCCTGTGGGCCAAGCGCTCCCCCACCCCCTCCTCTCCCTCTCTCTCTCTCTCTCTCTCTCTCTCTCTCTCTCTCTCTCTTTCTGGCCATCTGCGGACGGGCCAGGCGGGCAGCGAGGCGTGAGTGACTGCGACCGGGCCATCCATCACGGCCGGCCGACCTGTGTGGTCCCCCCGGCCTTGACACAGACAGCTCCCCCAATATCAGCTCCTCCCGGCTTCCTCTGCCCCCCAAGCTCAGTACGGGAGTCGCTGAAATACGATACTACTCTAATCTTGTGGAGCCACTTACAAGTGATTCCAACATTAAGGTTTTTTCTGTTGCTGGAAGTATCTAGTTCTTCATTTTTATTCGTCACCAGTCGTACACTAGATACGACGATTTATTCGATATTGTGACATTTCATTTCCGAGCATGAAGGGGCTGATATTCAGAGGAACGTTATCCGACTTGTGGGTGACCTCTGAAGAAAACGGTGGTCGAGAATCACGTGTCTACACAAACACTCCGCAAGCCATAATACGGTGCGTGGCGGAGTCTACCCTACACCACTACTTATCGTTTTCTTTCCTGTTCCATTCGCAAATAGAGAGAGGGAAAAACGACTGTCTATATACCTCCATGTGAGGCTAATCAGAATCAGAATTTAAGAGAGCCTTGGAAAAGCATTTGTCTGGCCTGATAGAAGAAGAAACAGGATTCAATTTAGAAGAGATAGGGGATCCAGTATTAGAAGCAGAATTTAAGGGAGATGTGGAGGAATTAGGATCAAATAAGGCAGAAGGGATAGATAACATTCCATCAGAATTCCTAAAATCATTGAGGGAAGTGGCAACAAAACGACCACGACGTTGGTGTGTAGACAGTATGACTCCGGCGACATACCATCTGACTTTCGGAAAAATATAATTCACACAATTCTGAAGACTGCAAGAGCGGACCGGTGCGAGAATTATCGCACAATCAGCCTAACAGCTCATGCATCCAAGTTGCTTACAAGAATAATGTACAGAGGAATGGAAAAGAAAGTTGAGAGTGTCTTAGATGACGATCAGTGTGGCTTCAGGGGAGGTAAAGGCTCCAGAGAAGCAATTCCGACGCTGTGGTTGATAATGGAAGCAAGACTAAACAAAAATGAAGACACGTACATAGGATCTGTCGGCCTGGAAAAAGCGTTCGACAATGTAAAATGGTGCAAGATGTTCGAAATTCCGAGAAAAATGGGGGTAAGCTATAGGGAGACGCGGACAATATACTATATGTATAAGAGCCAAGAGCCGTCCGGAGTGGCTGTGCGGTTCTAGGCGCTACAGTCTGGAGCCGAGCGACCGCTACGGTCGCAGGTTCGAATCCTGCCTCGGGTATGGATGTGTGTAATGTCCTTAGGTTAGTAAGGTTTAATTAGTTCTAAGTTCTAGGCGACTGATGACCTCAGAAGTTAAGTCGCATAGTGCTCAGAGCCATTTGAACCAAGAGCCAAGAGGGAATAATAGGAGTGGACGACCAAGAACGAAGTGCTCCGATTAAAAGGGGTGTAAAACAGGGATTTAGTCTTTCGCCCCTAATGTTCAATCTCTACATCGTAGAAGAAATGATGGAAATAAAAGTTCAAGAATGGAATCAAAATTGAAGGTGAAAGGATACCAATGATACAAATCGCTCAAGACATTGCTAACCTGAGTAAAAATGAAGAAGAATTACATGATCTGCTGAATGGAATGAACAGTCTAATGACTACAGAATGTGGACTGAGAATAAATCGAAGAAAGACGAAAGTAATGATAAGTAGCAGAAATGAAAACAGCGGGAAACTTAACATCAGGGTTAATGGTCACGAAGCAGACGAAGTTAAGGAATTCGGCTACCTAGGCAGCAAAATAACCAATGACGGACGGAGCAAGGAGAGCATCAAAAGTAGACTAGCAGCAGCCAAAAGGGCAATCCTGGCCAAGAGAAATCTACTAGTATCAAACATAGGTCTTGAATTGAGGAAGAAATTTCTGAGACTGTACGTTTGGAGCACAACTTTCCATGGATGTGAAGCATGAACTGTTGGAAAACCAGAACAGAAGAGAATCGAAGCATTTGAGATGTGGTGCTACAGACGAAGGTTGAAAATTAGTTAGACTGATAAGGTAAGGAATGAGGTGATTCTGCGCAGATTCGGAGACGAAAGGAATATGTGGGGAACACTGGCAAGAAGAAGGGACAGGATGATAGGACGTCTGTTAGGACATCAGGGAGTAACTTCCACGGTACTAGAGGGAGCTGTAGAGAGCAAAAACTGTAGATGAAGACAGAGATTGGAATACATCCAGCAAATAGTTGAGCATGTAGGTTTTAAGAGCTGCTCTGAGATGAAGAGGTTGGAACAGGAGAGGAATTCATGGCGAGCCGCATCAAACTAGTCAGAAGACCGATGACTCAAAAAAGAAAAAAAAAAGAAAAAGGTCCTAATTTCTCGTATCTGTATGTTGGCGGCAGTGGAATCGTTCGGCAGTCAGTTTCAAATACCAGTTCTCTAAATTTTCTCAATAGCGTTTTTCGAAATCCCCTCCAGGGATTCCCATTTGAGTTCCCGAAGCATCTCCGTAACACTTACCTGTTGTTCGAGCCTAGCGGTAACAAATGCAGCAGCCTGCCTCTGAACTGCTTCGATATCTTCTTTCAATCCGACATGGTACGAATCTCAAACACTCGAGCATCACTCAAGAATAGGTCGCACCAGCATCCTATATGCTATCTCATTTACACTCTTTCCAAAAATTCTCCCAATAAACCGAAATCGACCATTCGCCTTGCCTGCCACAGTTGTCATATGCTCATTCCACCTCATCTCTCTTGGCAGCGTTACGCCCAGATACTTAAACGACTTGACTGTGTCAAGTCGGACACTAGTAATACTGTATCCGAACATTACAGGTTTGCCCTTCCTACTTATCCGCATTAACTTACATTTTTCCACATTTATGGCTAGCTACCATTCACCACACCAACTGGAAATTTTGTCTAAGTCGTATCTTCCTATAGTCACTCAACTTCGACACTTTACCGCACACCTCCGCATCATCAGCAATCAAACTAAGATTGCTGCCGACCCTGTCCGCCAAATCTTTTGTGTATATAATGAACAACAACGGTCTTATCACACTTCCCTGTGGCGCTCCTGAGGATACGCTTGTCTCTCATGAACACTCGCCGTCGAGGACAACATACAGAGTTCCGTTATTTAAGAAGTCTTTGAGCCACTCACGTATCTTCGAACTTATTCCATGCTCGTACCTTCGTTATCAGCCTACATTGGGGCACCCGTTTATCGAATGCTTTCCGGAAATCTAGAAATATGGATTCTGCCTGTTGCCCCTCATCCATAATTCTCAGTATATCATGTAAGAAAGGGGCAAGCTGAGTTTCGCAAGAGCGGTCCTTTCTAAAACGATGCTGATTCGTGGACATAAGCTTCTCAGTCTCAAGAAAGATTTTTATATTCTTTATAAAAGACGTCATATTTACGCCAGTGACTGTAATACTTTCTTTATTTCATGATTGCTATTTCGACCTTAGGCCATTATCAAGTGCAGATTTTTGTGGCTTTATGCCATGTCAACTCAAAATGAGATGACACATTTATATGTCGGCGTAAGGCCTAAATTGCCTAATGCCGAAATTGCAATCGTGAAATAAAGAAATTGTTACAGTCTCTTTTATAAAGTTCTGCATGACTGTGAATCCCAGGTATAAAAAGTTTATTGTATTCGAACTGAGAACATGTTCGAGGATTCTGCAGCATACATAAGTTAGGGTTATTGCTCTGTAATTTTACGAGTCCGTTCTTTTACCTTTCTTATATACTGTAGTCACTCGTGGTTTTTGCTGGGCGAAAGATGCAAACTATGCAAGGGGCCAATGCATATAGGTGTTGATGCGGGTCATTTCGTTTATTTTGATAAATTTATTGCGAATAATATTAAAATTGGATGCGACTTACATAGTCTTAAGTAGGGTAGCAAACAAATAGAGCTTCAGTTAAGTAGTAAGCGGCTTCTTCCTCAGGTTGTTATTCAGCTTAGTCATTCTTTCCGACAGATTTTATAACACCAGAGCATACTCTGGAGGTGGGACTGCTGTGAGAGAATCAGTTGAAGGTAGTGAGGAGACGGTAGTAATGCTTGCAGTTAGACCGCAAAAGTGTAGACTTTGACGACAATTATTAAACAATATAGGCAACGGCTACAAGTATGGCCCAAGGGATAAATTCCGTCACACATTTTCTGTATTCATTTTGTTTTTTTATACCGAAAAGTTTAATGTTTTATTAAAGCTTCGTTAAATACACCTGTAACTGACATTATAATTCTAAATTTAGGTGTGTAGTAGACTAATAGAAAAGGTTAGTTACTGTTAACCATTTGTACTGTAATTTTTATTTAATATCTGCTCGAACAGCGTAATGCGCAATGCGATAACTTGCGAGCCAGGCAGGTGAATCAGACCCGGATTAAATCCATGCGGCGAACCGTGGTTTGGTACACCGTCCAGCCTCCGTGTGCTTATAGGAGGCTTCCCTTGCGGCAGATGCTCGGCAGGTCCCCAAATTCCGCCTCAGAGAAAACGACGCGCCAACAGTTACGGTACGGTAACACACAGAACTAAGTTTACACGAATCATAGGCAGATGGCGCGCACGACTTCCCTCTCTCGGAGCAGCTTGATGACCATGGCGTCGAGGAAGCCATTCGGCTACAAAGTTTGAAATAAAAAGCAAACAAATGCTGAAAAAAGCGGACGCCGTGCTCTACAGGATAAACACTACGCGAAAGAAGAAGAAGAAGAAGAAGAAGAAGAAGAAGAAGAGGGTGTTCAAAACAGATATTTTTAGGTGATTTTTCTCTTTGAAAAAGAACAGACCTAAAATTTGACAGGGTGCTGACGTATATAGATCCCGCGAGTGAGCTCTGTATGGAAGTGCAGCATCAGGAATGACTGCGAACTGTCTAGCGCAGAAATACACCATGTTGCGAAATCGTAAGTTGTCCATAAAGCGACTTTTTTCCAATAGATATCAGACCACATCGGCATTACGAACGCGCTGATCAAATTGCCAATAACATACAACAACTCGCACCCTGTTTAACATCCCCTCCCCACTGCAATTGATAACGACGCCTTGTAGTTAAGGCATAGGTAAGATGGTTAAGGTTATCAAGTGATGCCTTTACATGAATTTAGTACTGGATTATTCAACACCACATACGCCGTATCCCTTAGTTTCTTAATTCTGGTCTCTGGCGGAAATGACTGTCGCTATTAATCGGCTAAGAGTGAGCCACATGGCTACCAACAAAACAAAACGCCTGATAAAGTTCACAATCTGCCGAATTGAGATTACTGGACAGTTTAAGATGAAATTTCGCATTTTTTACTGGCATGCATAAAATATAAAAAGAAACACTACACTAAGAACTAAAAATTGTTGATCAGTTCTCACTCCAGTTAGTTCTATCTCCCCTGAACAACGTAATCTGTAAATGTTTTTATAACTTCATTAAATTTTGTAAAAGGAATTTATAATGATAATCTCCGTGTTATCTGCTTGATTCTTTAATTTGATCAGTTTGTGGAAAAGTTTGGATCTGTATAAGGGCCAATCTAAAAGTTTCCATATGAGGGCGTTACTGCTGCATATATGCAACGTACTGTGATTCAGATGCGGGTATTAAGCCAGGGATTAGTGTGGCATTCGTGCGGACAGTAAATGCAGAAACGTGAACTATAGCGACGTTATTACCAAATGCGTCCCAGCACAGCCAACGTGCTGTTATTCTTTTCTTGGCTGCCGAAGGGCAAATGGCAGTAGATGATGACTCACGTCCCTACATGTCGAACGTCGTAATGAAGAACCTAATAGTCCTGATCTCTCCCATGCAATTGTCACGCCTTCGGTCCCTTAGAAAAAGTCTTGAAGGGTCGACGATTCCTGTCAGACAAGGATGTGCAACAGGCTCTGGCTCTGAGCACTATGGGACTCAACTGCTGAGGTCATTAGTCCCCTAGAACTTAGAACTAGTTAAACCTATCTAACCTAAGGACATCACAAACATCCATGCCCGAGGCAGGATTCGAACCTGCGACCGTAGCGGTCTTGCGGTTCCAGACTGCAGCGCCTTTAACCGCACGGCCACTTCGGCCGGCGTGCAACAGGCAGTTACAGACTTCTTCACACAGCGGGACACAGTCCTTTACCGTCAGTGAGACGATGGCCTCAGGACTCACGGCGATTTTGCCTGATTGGCATACCGGTTCTGGACTGTACGGCCTTCGACCAGAAACTTTTTAAGCGCCCCTTATGAGGTACGAGAAGCGGTGTCTCAACGTAAGATACGTTACAGACGTTAGTTTTACAAAGTTCAATATGTTACAGTTCTATATGTAAAGAAACGCTCATTAAACGTGTCTCAAATTTTTTGAATTTTGTGTTTGGTTGTATGGACCATTGCGATGGGTCGTTTGAAATAATATAAACCATTAAAAGTAATCACTGTTACTGTTGTTCATTTGTCCTGCAATTGTTATTCACAACAGCCACGAACCCACTTGTATAACATCGCCGTAAGAGATCCGTAAAAAAATGATTTTGTGATTACTCAGATCTGAAGATGGTAACCAAAAGCCAATGACTTTTTTAGCATTTTACTGTCAGTAGTAATGGCTTGTTTCAAGAGCCCCCCCCCCCCCCCCCCGGTTTTATCGAGAGTTTCAATTGAATCATCTACGCCGCGCGGAGTGGCCGCGTTGTTTGAGGCACCGTGTCAAGGATTACGCGGCCCCTCCCGCCTGAGGTTCGAGTCCTCCCTCGGGCATGGGCGAGGGTGTTGTTCTTAGCATAAGTTTGTTTAAGTAGTGTGTAAGTCTAGGGACCGATGACCTCAGCAATTTCGTCCCTTAGGAATTCTCACACACGTGTGAACATGTAACTCATCTACGATTACCTGTACAAAAAATGAGAATCTAACATTTGTTCGTTACAGGACTATCGATGAAATACTGTATTCTGCTTTTACCACACTAAGAGTGAATCAGTGCTAAAACGAAGTACAGTTTCTTCCAATATACACTACTGGCCATTAAAACAACTACACCAAGAAGAAATGCAGATGATAAACGGGTTTCATTGGACAAATATATTATACTAGAACTGACATATGATTACATTTTCACGCAATTTGGGTGCATAGATCCGGAGAAATCAGTATCCATAACAACCACCTCTGGCCTTAATAACGGTCTTGATACGCCTGGGCATTGAGCTTGGATGGCCTGTACACGTACAGCTGCCCATGCAGCTTCAACACGATACCACAGTTCATTAAGAGTAGTGACTGGCGTATTGTGACGAGCCAGTTGCTCGGCCACCATTGACCAGACGTTTTCAGTTGGTGAGAGATCTGGAGAATGTTATGGCCAGGGCAGCAGTCGAACATTTTCTGTATCCAGAAAGGCCCGTCCAGGGCCTGCAAAATGCGGTCGTGCGTTATCCTGCTGAAATGTAGGGTTTCGCAGGGATCGAATGAAGGGTAGAGCCACGGGTCGTAACACATCTGAAATATAACGTTCACTGTTCAAAGTGCCGTCAATGCGAAAAAGAGGTGACTGAGACGTGTAACCAATGGCACCCCATACCATCACGCCGGGTGATACGCCAGTGTGGCGATGACGAATACACACTTCCGATGTGAGTTCACCGCGATGTCGCCAAACACGGATGAGAGCATCATGATGCTGTAAACAGAACCTGGACTCATCCGAAAAAATGACGTTTTGTCATTCGTGCACTCAGGTTCGTCGTTGAATACACCATTGCAGGCGCTCCTTTCTGTGATGCTGTGTCAAGGGTAACCGCAGCCATGGTCTCCGAGCTGATAGTCCATGCTACTGCAAACTTAGTCGAACTGTTCATGCAGATGGTTGTTGTTTTGCAAACGCCCCCATCTGTTGACTCAGGGATCGAGACGTGGCTGCACGATCCGTTACAGCCTTGCAGATAAGATGCCTGTCATCTCGACTCCTAGTGATACGAGGCCGTTGGGGTCCAGCACGGCGTTCCGTATTACCCCCCTGAACCCACCGATTCCATATTCTGCTAACAGTCATTGGATCTCGACCAACGCGAGCAGCAATGTCGCGATACGATAAATCGCAATCGCGATAGGCTACAATCCGACCTTATCAAAAACGGAAACGTGATTATACGCATTTCTCCTTCTTACACAACGCATCACTACGTTTCACCAGGCAACGCCGGTCAACTGCTGTTTGTGTATGAGAAATCGGTTGGAAACTTTCCTCATGTCAGCACGTTGTAGGTGTCGCCACCGTCGCCAACCTTGTGTGAATGCTCTGGAAAGCAAATCATTTGCATATCACAGCATCTTCTTCCTGTCGGTTAAATTTCGCGTCTGTAGCACGTCATTTTCGTGGTGTAGCAATTTTAATGGCCAGTAGTGTATGTAATGTACTTACGTAAGCAAATTAACAACGTCAGATGCTACTCGAGAAAGGGTGAAGACAAAAATAAAAGTCAGTAAAAAGAGCGGAAATTAATGAAATTAGAGATGAATAAGATCAAGAGATGATCGCAAAGATTACTTCTATGAGAGACCAGAGATGAAGTACGTAGCAGTTGCATCCACGAAATCGTGGCAGTTAAATAGGTAATAATCTCCAATGAAGATAGTGCACTCTTGCGGAAGTTACTACGGCTTGCTAAAAAGTAGTACTTCCGAATTTTTTATTCTCTTCTCAATATCGGCTGAGGTATTGCATGTCACGCATATTACTCAGTCGACTTTCCCACCTTCTGTGACGCAACCTCCTGCCGCTCGAGGACCCCGATGTGCAGCGTATAAAATGACGGAGTGTAACGCAACTATGCCGATGTGTGAGAGCGTGCTGGAAACCTGCTTGTAACCATAGAAGAGGTCATCCTCGCAGGGAGCGCCCTCTCCTTCGGAATGGCAATGCCAGACCACGAGCGCTGCGACATTTGCAGTAAAAAAAATGGTTCAAATGGCTCTGACACTTAACATCTGAGGTCATCAGTCCCCTAGAACGTAGAACTACTTAAACCTAACTAACCTAAGAACATCACACACATCCATGCCCGAGGCAGGATTCGAACCTGCGACCGTAGAGGTCTCGTGGTTCCATACTGTAGCGCCTAGAACCACTCGGCCACACCGGCCGGCCCATTTGCAGCAATCCGATGCCGTGGGCTCACTGTCATCGATCATCCTCCATACCGTTACGACTTGGCCCTGAGCGACTTTCGTCTGTTTCAAAAACTTAAAGAACACTTTCGATGTCTTCACTTTGATAAAGATGAAGCGGTGCAAGCAGAGATAAGGTTTGGCTCCGTCTAAGGTAACGGTATCAACGAACTGGTCTCTCGTTGGGAGAAATGTGTTCGTTGTCAGGGCAGCTTACGTGGAGAAATAAAAATGTAGACAAGAAGAATAAAGATGTACAATGTTATTAAATTTGGTCCATTTAAAAGCCTTTAAGAGTTTTCACATACAAGATTCGGAGGCATTATTTTTTAACACGCTTGTTAATTTTTGCACACTGGAAGTTCCTTGTGATTCCGGATGAGAACTTTAAATTCAATTGAGAACGAACTCTGTTTAAATCCCTGTCTTGTTCTCCTGGTTTTTTTTTCACGACTAGCTTATGTGTTCCGTCCCTAATAATCCTTTAGTTGACGAAATTTTGAAGCTCAACTGAATAATAAAAAAAGCTTTGTCTTCTATACCTTGTGTGTACATAACCGACGTGCACAGGAGAGTTTTCTACTATTGTAAGAGTCTGAATATCCGTCTTCAATGGCAGCTCACGAAACCAGAGAGGGTGGGGACGAGGAGAGTATGACACACACCCTCCTATGATTCTTTCACGAACTGTTTGAAGTGAAACGCCAGGAAGGAAAAATCTCTCTATTAATCCGATATCTGTCCATAAAAACGGAAATCTCTGGCCACCACATCGCGTGGGTGTACAGTTCCCTGCGGCTTCCATCCCATAAGCCCCCTCCACCCTCTCCTAACCACATTTCAATAGAGATTTCTCTTCCGTTTCCACCTCCTCCCTCCCCCCTCCCCCGCCCCCCTTTTATCTCTTGACGGCGGAACAGTGGCACAGTGCATAATCACTCGCGAATATTCTATTCACTGCTGAAATGCGATGCAAACGACATTGGAATTTGGCAGCTATACCGTAACCGGCTAAATAAAAGCAATCGACGCAGGATGCCAAAACTTCAATTCCCCCTTTTTTTGCTTTTTTACAAGGCAAACTGCATTTGCGCTGTGGTAATTATTTTTTTCGTTTACGCTTCTCGCCGCGTAAATCTACTATTGTCAAACAATATAATGTATTTCCCTTGGATTAAAGCTGAATATTTTCTCAATATCCGCTGCTGTTGTCAGTGCTTAACTAAATCTCTAAATTCTTCCCGCGGAAGTCGATAAATTTTTATGACGGAAACTCTCGCTAACAAAAGCGAAAATGCGAATTATTTATTGAACCCAGCGTTCCTCGACAAACGAATTGTTTTCACAGGCTGGGAGATTCAAAGCACAAAGAACTCGAATCTTAGAACTTAGAGACGTTCTAGCAAGTTATTACGCCGTGTTGTGACAGCTGCACTCGACATCCCAAACTAATAATTTGATATAATATGAGCCTTACCATCAATTTCTTTCGTGTCTTATGTACAGCAAGTGCTAGCACCGCTACTGAAAGCCGATGAGGAAGCTTTTTACCCACCTGAAAGAAAGAAAATGATCAAATTAATTGCGGGTCTATAGCTACTTGCACTGTAATCTACGCATAAAAGTCAAAATTAAAAGGTAAGCAGAGAGCAGGTCATACTCCTAAAAGTTGTATCTAATGTATTTAAATCTAGACTTCCTCCGTATTTCTAGAGCAACTGTCATTCCTATTTTACCTTTTTGCATTAGCGAAAAATGAGAATGAGTGACGACTACCGGTAAGCATCCACGACAACTCTAGTTCCAGAATCGTCTTGTCGTGGTCACTTCGCGAGATGTGTTCTCAAACTCTTCCTGGAACGTACGTTCTCGAAGTTCCCGTGATGCGTAATTCTTCACTCACAGTGCATCTCCCAACGAATTTTCGCTTTTTGAACGATTCCGTGACGAAACGCGCCACTCTCCGTTGGCCCTTCACCATATCGTCCGTTAATGCAACCTGGTAAGAGTTATCATCAGTAATGCAATTAACTGTGTAATCGAACAGTAATAGGTTTCTTCTCCTCTGTATGCGCAACACGTTACATTTATTTACGCTCAGGTACAACTGCCAACTGCTGCGCCAACTGACGTTCCTACATTTCACTACAGTTTTCTGGTCTTGCAACCTCCCAATGAACTACTTCGTTCACGAAATGAATTGCAAACTTCTGCCGTGATTCGCTACTTCATTTGTATAGAGAAGTTTCAGATAAGGTGTTTTCTTTTACTGCATCTTAAAAACCAATACATGAAAGGAATATTTATTTAGCTAGGTACAAGAGAGAAACGTAACCTTTCTGCTTAGTTATGAACATAGCTTATTTAATTATTTTTCAGGCAATTATTGCCACGATTTGCAATATTTTGAAAATAAAACATAATTTTTATCATCTAGCTGATGTATTTAAACTAATTGTAAATAAATCAATTTAAATAAAATCTTTAGCATTTTTAACTATGGGACTAGAAATTTTGAGAATGGATTCAATTAGCATCCAAACGCAGCCACTTAGGCATAGAATTAAGACACGGAGTTTACAGAAACTGAATGCTAGTTGACACTGATTGAAATCAATGGGGAAAGTTGAAAATTTGCGCCGGACTGGTATTCGAACCCGGGTGCCCTTCTTACTAGACAGATGCTCCGACCAATCTCATTTTGATCGTTATTGTTCGGGTGGATGTCCCATGACGCCCGTTAAGTTCACCGTTGATCCACTCTCTCAGGTTTTCTTTTTTCTTTTATTAGTATAAAGGGCAGCTAAACATCCGACAGAACAAGCTGAGCTACCGTGTCGGCTAGACCACTAAGCCACTACAACTGCACAGACCACCCTAGCACGCCTCCTGTCGGACCTAAATTCTCACTGAAGCAGCGCCCCTTGCCCATTATCCCCATTACTCGTGGCACTTTGCCGATTCCCGTAAAGGTTCGAGCCTGGTGTACACTTACGCTGCAGAGATCACTGGCTGACTCGCCTTAATTGTAGGAACACAACGTTGCATCTATCCCTAAACAGAACATTTCTAGTCTCCTAATTAAAACGGACATAAATTTGATTGAACTTATTTGTACGTAGTTCGTTTAAATACATCAGGTACATGTAGAGACAAATATATTTAAGAAATTAAAAGTCGGCGCTGCAGTTCTTTGGAAAATAGCTAAAGAAACTATTTACTTGCATGTCTGGATGTACAAACATTAATGGCGATTGAGAGCCGTCCGGAAGTATTTCGAAATAAATTCGCTGAATACGAATATCTCGGTGTCAGCTGTTTTAGGTAAAGATGTACTTCCTCTCAGTGACATGTGAAAATTTGTTCCGAGTCGGAACTCGAATCCGAGTGTGACATATCGAAGTTTGTCTCGGTCCCGGAGTTGTGCACGGATGACCGAAACGGTGAAGGCGACCGCTCGCAATAAGCAGGAAATGCGCTTTCGAATTCCGGTCCGGCACAGACTTCCATACGTCACTAATAGGTAGCACATGTATATTTAACACAGATCAGGCCAAAGATATAAGGATTCGGTGAATTTATTTCTAATTAACTAAACTATATTCATAACTCTGCAGAAAGAACAATGTTTCTTCTTTTATTTATCTGAATAAATAGTCCTTTCACTTCTTATTTTGTAAGTTATAGAGAAAAACACTTTATATGAAATACTATGTATACTATGAATAGTTACTACGGTTCTGTAACATTCTCCTTGGGCACCCCCGAAATTACCATTAAATCTGTCGATTTTATCCAGTTAAGAGCGACAATTTCTGCAAGGTTGGTTGGTTGGTTGGTTGGTTGTTTTGGGGAAGGAGACTAGACAGCGACGTCATCGGTCTCATCGGGTTGGAGGAGGACGGGGAAGGAAGTCGGCCGTGCCCTTTGAAAGCAACCATCCCGGCATTTGCCTGGAGCGATTTAGGGAAATCACGGAAAACCTAAATCAGGATGGCCGGACGCGGGATTGAACCGTCGTCCTCCCGAATGCGAGTCCACTGTCTAACCACTGCGCCACCTCGCTCGGTTAATTTCTGCAAGGAAGTTCTGATGTAATGACAAATCTGGTCCTATACTCCTTAAGATCATATTTTGTTCACTAACCGAATACCTTCCGGAAGTGAAGGAACACCGTGTCATCGTGGCCGCTACTGTCTACCGCTCTCTGGACGAACAGAGCGGGCTCTTTCACAACATTTCTATTTGAGGGACTCACATTGATTTTTACACAAGAGTTTTTCGTTCTCCAAAAAGGTAGTATTACTTTAGCATTAAAAGTGCTCAATTACCGCACAAGAGATTGACGTCAGCGATATAGACCTATCAGGGAGGTCCGGTGATTGGCTACCTGGTTCTCTTCGATAGCAAAGCGCTTGCAGTAGAAAAGGGCTGTTTCACAGTAGGGAAAATGAAATACTGCTCGTAGCTCTTAAGGCATGCATTTTGAGGCCCACGTTTAATTGACTTTTTTTCCAGTTTTGGCCCATACAAGTACCTCTCAAACGAATACTTTTTTTTAACTCACTGTATATTTTTATCCGGAATCTAATTTCGATCGTAAGTCATCCTGTAACTACTGCATCCCATAATTCTTATACTGAAAAAATAAAAACAACAGTGTCTTTATTTTAAACATTTGTTGACGTTATAGATCAGTAACACAAAGAAGGGAAAAGAGATTGAAGTGCAAAGTTCCACTGACAACGTGTTGAGACGGGTCGCTACATCAGAATAAAGGAGAAGGGAATCCACTTTGTTTCAAGGCATCAACTTATCATCATCATCATCATCATTTAAAACTGATTATGCCTTTCAGCGTTCAGTCTGGAGCATAGTCCCCCTTATAAAATTCCTCCATGATCCCCTATTCAGTGCTAACATTTGTGCCTCTTCTGATGTTAAGCCTATTGCTTCCAAATCATTCTTAACCGAATCCAGGTACCTTCTCTACTTTCATATCCGTAACCTCAACCTTACTGATAAGGTAACCTGAATCCACCCAGCTTTCGCTCCCATACAACAAAGTTGGTCGAAAGATTGAACAGTGCACAGATAACTTAGTCTTGGTACTGACTTCCTTCTTGCAGAAGAGAGTAGATCGTAGCTTTGCTACACCTCGCTTCCAGTTCTTTCACTATGGTGCCATCCTGTGAGAATATGCATCCTAAGTACTTGAAACCGTCCACCTGTTCTAACTTTGTTCCTCCTATTTGGCACTCAATCCGTTTATATCTCTTTCCCACTGACATTACTTTCGTTTTGGAGATGCTAATCTTCATACCATAGTCCTTACATTTCTGATCTAGCTCTGAAATATTACTTTGCAAACTTTCAATCGAATCTGCCATCACAACTAAGTCATCCGCATATGCGAGACTGCTTATTTTGTGTTCACATACCTTAATCTCACCCAGCCAGTCTATTGTTTTCAACATATGATCCATAAATAATATGAACAACAGTGGAGACAGGTTGCAGCCTTGTCTTACCCCTGAAACTACTCTGAACCATGAACTCAGTTTACCGTCAACTCTAACTGCTGCCTGACTATCCATGTAAAGACCTTTAATTGCTTGCAAAAGTTTGCCTCCTATTCCATAATCTCGTAGAACAGACAATAACTTCCTCCTAGGAACCCGGTCATATGCCTTTTCTAGATCTATAAAGCATAGATACAATTCCCTGTTCCACTCGTAACACTTCTCCATTATTTGTCGTAAGCTAAAGATCTGGTCCTGACAACCTCTAAGAGGCCTAAACCCACACTGATTTTCATCCAATTTGTCCTCAACTAATACTCGCACTTTCCTTTCAACAATACCTGAGAAGATTTTACCCACAACGCTGATTAAAGAGACACCTCTGTAGTTGTTACAATCTTTTCTGTTTCTATGTTTAAAGATTGGTGTGATTACTGCTATCGTCCAGTCTGATGGAACCTGTCCTGACTCATCATTTACTTGAAGTGAAGATAGGAAACGCTTAAATTGTGTTCTGGACAGGGATTTGTGCCCCTCCTGTCGTTTGACCAGTGTCCTAAACAATAAGCTACACCTTTCGGAACCTAAGTATGGTAAACTGTTTGTTTCCACATCAGACACACGTCCGCACGTCTTCCTGCAATAATAGCACAGATTTCTGTGAAAACGCAAGCTTCCTGTGTACCAACGAGGCTGCTGGACACGCAGACGTACCACCGGTGAAGAGACCGTCTCTAGCCAGCCAGCTGTGGCGTCACGCTATCTCGTTTGTCAAGCGCTAATGAACTGACACCGCGGCCTGGCGCTCAAAAAAACAGGCGAAGATTGCATCATGAGCCCTAAACTCTGCGTTTATTAATAACACTGCCTGTGCGACATAAATTGTTCTGGAAGTGTTGTCATTTATGTTGATATGTGAAGACATTCGACGATAGGCTCGTTTCTTAACACAATCTCTGACAGCCAATTTCCATTTAATCTCATTAGTTGGTTTGTCTATCCCAAACCTGTACCCACGCCAATCTCCCTGCTATATTGTCTCAGTATAATTTCTAATCAATCTAATTCAGTAATTAAACAGTGCAAAAAAATCATGTCCGAAAAGTAGCAGTGTATTATTTACTCCGTACGTCACAATTCGGTGTATGGCGATGGGTACGTAGTATAATTCTGTAGTTTCCCTCTCATTTCTATATCTCTCCGTATGGTGCCCAGAAAGAACGAGCTAGTACGCATTCGTGTAACAAAAAAAAAATCTGCTTTTACCGTAATGGATTTTATACCAAAAACATGTGGGGAGAAATAATGTTTCCTTTCTTTTTGAGTCATTAGTCTTCTGACCGGTTTGATGCGGCCCGCCACGATTTCCTCTCCTGTGTCAATCTCTTCACCTAGGAGTAGCACTTGCAACCTACTTCCTCAATTATTTGCTGGATGTATTTCAATCTCTTCAGTTTTTACCTCTGCAGCGATCAACATAGAAATCATACAGCCAGCCGATTGCAAATAACTGTTTGGTGCATTGACCTAGGTTTGGACACCTCTAAGTCTGTCTTCATCAGAATGAAATTTTGAGAAACCCTATACAATAATGCATAGAAAATTAGACATGATAAAAACATTAACCATGATGACAATTGTCATGACATACAAAGGTTACTTACATAAAATAAAACTATGAGAAAGCAATGTTCGGAATTAAGAGAAAATATGCCCAAACCAAAAAAATGAAACACCTTCCAGCCTTTGGAACGTGTGCCTAGCTAGGAACAACATCAGAAAGATCAGCCCTGTGGCTTACATTGCTGCAACGAAAAAAAAATACAAATTGAGCCGCCAATCGGGCGCGGACAGTGACATGTGCCCATTTGAAACATAATAACAGACACAGTTAAACAAAAATAAAAACAATTTTAAAAACAAAATACAAAGGAAGAAAGCTTAATGTAATTTTGAAAATACACAGTAGTCAAGCAGATTATGTATAACTAACAAGGGGAGGCCGCCAATTGTGAAATTCAGATTCGATTCATACTGCGCATAATAAAAGCTCATGGCCAGAGGTGTAATGTGGCAAAGCACCAAGATGCACTTCTCAGCCGTTGTCGAGAAAATCGACAGTTAAAAGAAACCGTTGCGGTGAAATACTCTCTACGACTAATAGATTTCTACAGCTTCGTGGCGCAGCGGTAAGCGCTCGGGTTCGTAATCCGAAGGTCGCCGGATCGAATCTCGCGCCATGCAGTATTCTTTATTATTAGTTTTTTGTAATTCATATATATATATATATATATATATATATATATATATATATATATATATATATATAAACTATTAATGAATTGCTTATGCATGTTGGTGAAGGCGGATCGCTCTCCAATTGTACCGCCTCCATTTTTCAGTTTTTTTAACGGGGTGTACCAAAGCTCTCCCGTCCGCACTGATTTTCGACGATGTTGCAAGTTGCGCTAGGGACCGCATCTACCTTCTTTCGAAGTTAACAGGCAACTACGCTGTTATGCGGCAGCTCGTTTCGGCCCATTCAACATCTGTCCTTCAAGTGTAACGAGCGAGTAACGGAGTTTATATTTCATACCTGCCACAGCGAATTTGTGTTCGTGGGGTCTCTATTCTAATTCGAACGTTTGACTTACGCTATACGTATTCGTTTCGGAATATCATTTCTACGTATTCCATTAACTATATGTGGTTAACATTATGAAGACAATTAATAACATTTGTGAAATACAACTTTGTTTGCGGAAAACATAATGATGTTCGAAGTCGCCAGTTTTTCCACGACAAACGACTTTCAACAACTTATTATATGCATAATTGTTGCAACTGATTGCCGTATATATATATATATATATATATATATATATATATATATATATATATATATATGTGTGTGTGTGTGTGTGTGTGTGTGTGTGTGTATACAAACATTTGAATTACAAAAAACAAATAGTAAAAAAAAAAAAGTAGCACGGTGCGAGATTCGATCTGGCGACCTTCAGATTACGAACCCGAGCGCTTACCACTGTGCCACGACGCTGTGGAAAATTATGAACCGTAGAGAGTATTTCACCGCAACGGTTTCTTAACTGTCGATTTTCTCGACAACGGCTGAGAAGTGCATCTTGGTGCTTTGCCACATTACACCTCTGGCCATGAGCTTTTATTATGCGCAGTATGAATCGAATCTGAATTTCACAATTGGCGGCCTCCCCTTGTAAGAGGCTTTACAGAAATCATTATTACGTAAAGGACAGAATAATATAGGAAAATTATACAAAGAGTTGTACAATCCAGAAAATATTTGCATGAAGTTAACTTTAGTGGTACATATCTACGGGACTCACGGGGTCCCGGGTTCGATTCCCGGCCGGGTTGAGGATTTTCTTTGCCCGGGGACCGGGTGTTGTCATCATCATCATCATCATCATCATCATCATCGTCATTCGTGACTGAGGCTAGAGTGGGCTGTGTAAAAAAATTGGACTGCGTAAAAATTCGGATTTTGTACGGGCAGTGATAACCGCGCAGTTGAGCGCCCCGCAAACCAAACGTCATTATCAACAAACATTTATAGGACTCGAAGAAAATGGTGTTTCGGAACCAGAGGCAGGAAAATACAGTAAAAAAAATAGAGGAATCAAAATTTCGCGAGTAGTGGATTAAAACCACTGAAAAAAATGTTTGTTAGTAATTGTAGCTGTTCATTGAGGATGAGGCCATCGTTCTTAGAAATATGCTTGAAAATCTCCAGATCTTCGAGTACGCTGAGCCTATGACCTTTCTTTTCTCTATGTAAAAGGAAATTTCTTCAACACTTTTCGGTTTATGTCTCGAAGTTAACAGATAATCAGCAAAAGTGGAATTGTGTACATTACTGCCTCTTGTACCTGACACTAAAAGATCTTTCATTTTGTCCTATATAATAAACAGGACACAACTCACAAGTGATTTTATGCACTGCTGAATTGTGCTGCTGGTAAGTTCCTATCGAATCAATCTGTTGAAGTCATCGGTCTATAGGCTTACACATCACTTAATCTAACTTAAACTAACTTACGCTAAGGACAACACACACACACACACACATCCATAGCCGAGGGAGGACTCGAACCTCCGACGGGGATAGCCGCGCGAACCGTGGCAAGGCGCCTCCTGAATTGTTTATAGAAGCAACTGTGGACATGAGATTGTGAATGAGATTTTTTTGTGCAATTATTGTTAGTGGAAAGGGTAACTTTGAATCCATATTTTTTTAATTAGAAGACGACATATTCTATCGAAGTAGGGCCTTAAAAACGAATCGAGAAAACGTTTTTGTACTCGTTACTATCACAAACAGCACTGCTGCCTAAAGTGGTCACTTTAGTGTCAGCTTTAATTCTGAAGATCTTCTCAAGTAATGTGGGATCATAGCCGTTGTTAACTGTAATAGTATTACATTCATCTCTTCATTAAGCTTGTCAGGTGACAAAGGTACAGAAACTGCACGACAAATGGCTGAAATGAAAAATGCTTTTCTATGGGAATGAGGATGCACTGAACTAGCCGGGACAATTTGATCTGTATTAGTGGCTTTTCGAAAAATACCGCAAGAAAGACTGTCGTCGTCAGTAGCAACACAGAAGTCCAAATAATTAAGCCGACGGTTGTTATTTTCTAGTTCGCAAGTGAAGCTGATTTTTTTCATGAAGCCTATGAAAAATTTCAAACAAATTCTGAATTCCTTCCCGGGAACCACCGTGTATGATCAAAATTCCTTCTACATACCGAGGGCATAACAAAATACCCCATCCGTAGCTGAAAAATTATTGAATTTCCTTAGAGTGAATTAATGAAAATATCGGCCAAGATGCCTCCCAGTGGCTTACCCACTGCCAGGCCGTCAGAATGACTGTATAATGTGCCATTGAAAACAAAATAGTTGTATTTTACTACTATTCTTAGCAAACGAATTAGGTCAGTGATTTGATCATTCTCCGGGAAACCTCCTTTCATTCGATACCGTATCTGTCCAGATAATTTTCAAAATTATTCTGTAGCTACGCAAGTCAAATTTTTCAATTCCCTTCTGTTCGGTTTTCCCACAGTCCGTATTTCACAACCATACTATGCTGTGCTCCAAACGTACACACGCAGATGTTTGATATTAGTAGACTTGTAACCATGAATGCTCTCTTTGGCTGTGCAAGTTTGCCTTTTTTTTTAAATATCCTCCTTGTTTCGCTTACAAGGCAGCACAATTCGTTCACTACTACTTCGTTTTTTATTTAGCTTTTTTTTAATCGTTAGCATAATTTCTGTTACTCCTCATGACTTTCGCCCTCCTTCTGTTTACCTTTTATCAATATTCTGTACTCTTTACACCCTATAATTCTTGTTCACTCGCACTAATGCTGGAAAATCGCGTTCTGGACTTACCAGACTGTTCATTCCTGTCAAAAGATCGTCTAATTCTTCTTCATTTGCACCTAGGAGAGCAATGTTTCCTAACTAAAACGAATGAAAAAAGTAAGGCACAACAATGGAATCGAAAACGAAGAAACCACGGCTATGTTATAGCGTCTTGTTTACAATAAGGTCGCTAGAGACGTAGAATTAAATATTAATGGTTACAAGGACGATGGAAGTGCTGACGTAATCATCCCGGCATTCTCTTTAAGTGACTTGCGAAAAATGTAAATCTGAGTCGCTGGACCGGGATACGAACTTCAGCTAAGCACAGAGCAGGGTATCGAACTTTCTGGACCGTCTAGGTCCAGTCCCCCCCCCCCCCCCCTCCTCCGCCACATCATTTATCTTGCTTTATATAATTTCATTTCTACGTTTACTACCTGTGCTAGCGGAATATCTAAAGAAAGCAATGTATTTTAACACTAAAAGTTTATAGAATATTGGTGAAATTGTCGATGGCTTTTTCATTTTTTAGGTCGGTCTGTTGTTTCAAAGTAAATGTCAGTATTGCCGCTGATGATGGGTGTGTACACTCCAGCGATAAGTAAGCTTATGTCAGTTATATAAGCACTACTTCGTGCATTTGAACAAAATATCCAGTGCCATGTTTGCCAGGGATAAGTCGGCTTACATCTTGCCCTGAGCGCCTGGCCCTTTCCTCCACACGCAACCCTCTCGGCCCAGGGTACGGCTCGCGTCATAAATTGTGCACAGCCCATTTCCTGCACTCCCCTTCCGACCCACCACTCCTCTCCCAACAAGCTCCATCGTCTGTGTTTCTTCCCCGGCTAAGCCCTTTAGCCGTCGGACTCTTTCTCATCGTCTGCCGTAGCGAAAGAAGAAGGATGCGACTGTACGCGGTGTGTTCGCCTTTCTCCTGTCACCATCTTGCGTTTCTATGAAACATACCGTGAAAAGCAAGACATTAACCTAACATCATGAACTCTTCCTCACGGGCGTCCTGGATGCGAGTGTGGAAGCTGAGGTGAGCATGTTTTCAGAGTGGTTGGTGAGAGCACACAAATGATCACGTGGTATTGTTGCGTGATCACCGAGGACCTCAGCGCTATTCAGCGGAAGTTTTTGGCAACATCCAGCGATTCCACATCCAGTGTATCTGGAAATGGACACGCGTGAACAGCTGTGGGTTATTTTATTAGCGATTGTCGGAGATGAGCGGAGAAACCCTTAGCAGCGATTTTGAGCCGTCAGTTGTTCCAAAGGTGCATTTTATCCTGGAAAGGAAGCCTCAAAAATCTTCTAATATCAGAATGAGATTAACAGGTTTAACAATAAAATCAAGTTTCGAACAATTGTGAAGAGTTATATGCGATTAGGAATCGAACACTGATTCGTCAGTTTCAAGGCCGACCGCTGTGCCCGGGCGTTTCTAGGCGCTTCAGTCCGGAACTGCGCGACCACTACGGTCGCAGGTTCGAATCCTGCCTCGGGCATGGATGTGTGTGATGTCCTAGGTTAGTTAGGTTAAGTAGTTCTAAGTTCTAGGGGACTGATGACCTCAGATGTTAAGTCCCATAGCGCTCAGAGCCATTTGAACCATTTTCCTCAGATTCAAAAGCAACAAACTCACTATTGCGTTCGCTATTGTTTGAATTTTTGCAAAAATATGTTCCACACAGCTGCACGAGTGTAATATGAAGCTTCACGATTTCCAATATATCCTGCAAATAATTCACATTAAACAGACAATTAAGAAATAATGACAATACTAGTATAGATTATGTATCTACAAGAATAAATTTTTTAATAACATAAATTAACTTTAATTCTGCGCTTTGTTGATATCTGAGCTGCTTTTGAGTACAAAATTATAGAAAACAAGCACCAGAATTGTAGTAATTGCAACCAAATGTATTGTCATTATTTGTGTACGTAACACTCACAAAAAATATGTCGTAGAACACTGTATATAAGAATGATTTGCCTAAGCTTTTGGTATAGGAACTGTATACGTAATAAAATTAAGACATGAAATTCAAAGTGTACCGCTCTTTCTTGTTCATGGAGAATGCTGTCACTGGCATTGTGCATCTGGATATGCTTGAAAAATTTTTCATTGCACAGATCGATGAAAATGACCTAGATGGGATGGTCTGTACACCACACCCTCATTGAAGCTTCAGGTTTCTTCGATAATCGCTTCCCTGCTCGGTGGAATGACCGTGAGGACCAATTGCATGGCCACCTCGCTCCCTAGACGTCACACCACCGTATTTCTTTCTCTGGGGTTTAACTAAAGACAGGTGTATTTTCCTCCCCTGCCAAACAATTTAGCCGACACGAAAAATCGAATCTACGCTGTCGTTGCACAAGTTAAGCCAGATTTGCTGCAACGAGTGTGGGAAGAAACTGATTACCGGTGGGATGTTTGCCGCATCATAAATGGCAGGCACATAGAACCAAAACAACACTTGACACTTTTATGTGGAACTTTACGTTGTTTGTATAAAACGTCACATATACCGATTCTATAAGTTATCTCAATAAATTTGTTGATATTTTAGCTGGTTTTGAGTACAAACATTAAAGAAAATAAACACCAGAATCGCAGTAATTGCAACAAAATGTGTTGTCATTATTTGTGTATAAAAAACCTACAAGACAATAAATATGGGGTAGAATTTGTTTCAGATGAAAATATTTGCCTAAAGTTTTACTTCAGAAACTGTATAAGTAATAAATTTAAGACAGGAAATAAAAGAAACATTATCCTCATATTTATAAAATAAATAAATAAATAAAAGTCCCCTATTACACACTAATACCCTAGTTTCCGTTCTATATATCTAGTCTCAAAACGATCTGCATTTTAAATTTGTATTCGTCGTTGTTTCACAATACGAATTTCCAACAGTTTCGTTCCGCCACATGGTTTCACTTGACAGCTAGGCAACTTTTTATCATTTTCAATCCTTAACCTGTCTCTATAGTCACACGCAGATAATTGTGCATTTTCGGTCCTTAACTGGGTCGTAGATGAGATATGAGACGCCAGCGTTGTAATAATAAAAATTCATTTAACTCCTGTATGTCAGTGTGCTCTTTACTTAAGCGAGGGAAAAAAATTCCCGACTAGCCAGTGTTTATCAATTAAAACGCTTCTCGTGATAATGCAGTTTTCTTCTGTCCCGATTTTAAACTTTAACTGAAAGTGTTTCTTCTGGGCAAAGTCTGTCAGTTTACACACAAGTTTTCATTGAAAATTGGTAATATTTGTAAAACAGAAATACAAGTAGACCTATATATTTTGTTGTTGAATTCACATTTGTTTCACAAGTAACATGAGTAATGCCAAAGATCTGTATGTTTATTTCCATTACATTTAAGCCATTGAACTATTTAGTAATCTGAAAGTAGGCAGTTTGTAGCCAGTTAACATAAACACATCATACTTATGTAGGCTGCGAATAATCTGACTCCACATCATTTTGTCAGAATTAGTGCCAACAGTTCAGGGAATGTGGAAATAATACCTATCAAACTAATTTCTCGGAAGACAAGGAGAGTTTTCCTGTTGCAAAGCTTTCATATTATTACGGAACTGCACTTCCTGACAGTTATACGGTAGGGAAAGAAGCGAGTCGATGATTTTAGGAGGTGACATTAACATTGTGCGGCACGTAATGCCTGGGAAGAAGATTCCGGTTTGTCTAATAAACACATCCTTGGAAGCTACTTTCGTACAGGAAGCCACGGCAAAGCTTTCAAGACAGCTTTCCTAAGAGGAGTGTGCCCAGAGTGACGGAAGTACCTTCAATGAGTATTGTTTGACTGTGCAGGATGTTGTCCATCCGTCTCCCATTGACGTCAATGATTTTCTAAGAATGTTTAGATCTACGTATGGAAAAGGAAGCGCCCTAACAGAGTACTGATTAGCTTTGGCGTACAGTCTGGGGCCATTACACACAGACCAGCAACTGTGCTAAGTTTTGAACACACCAGAAAGCCCTCTTCACTTTCTGTTACAATATTTACATTGTCTCCACTTTTGCACCTTTTATGACACTGACCGATACCGCTCATCAGAAGCAAGAAACCTCAGCTAGCGTTGTCCTGGTGACAACACGTTAGAGGTTTCAAGTACTACTCCAAAATTAGCATGAATATTACAGTGTCGTCCTTGCATAATTGAATATGATTATTAAAAAGTACAGATGCATATTTGAGATGAGGTAACAGTCATTATCCGGGGCACTAAAGCTTCAGTTAGTATGGATTTCCTCTTACCTATTTACACTTCTCTATTCCGCTATTATATTACATTATATTAAGGCCTCTCTACACCAGGTAATAGACGGGACTGAAGATGTACTAATGTAACGCTGAAATCGATTGGAAACGAAATAGGGCCTATAATTATAGCTGAAGCATCAGTACTGCATGAAAATAGACTGCTGTCGTCCCGTGATCTACCGAAATATGGTTGCCTTCCGTTGGATATGGCTTTAGGTGAAAAAATTTGTAGATCGTCTTCCTCGACGAATTGAGACCATTGTCAACGCTAGCCGACAAGTGCGATTGCACAGTCAGCTCAACAGCTCATGCGTCCAATTTGCTGACAAGAATGGAAAAGAAAATTAAGGAAATGTTAGATGATTATGACGAGTTTGGTTTTAGGAAAGGTAAAGGAACCAGAGAGGCAGTTCTGATGTTCATAATGGAATCAAGACTGAAGAAAAATCAAGGCACTTTCTTAGGATTTGTCGACTTGGAAACAGCTTCCGGCAGTGTAAAATAGTGCAAAATGTTCTGAGAAAAATAGGGCTAAGCCACAGGGAAACACGGGTAATATTCAGTATGTACAAGAACCAAGAAGGAACAATATGAGATGAAGACCAAGAAAGAAGTGTATGGATTAAAAAGGATGTAAGACACAGGTGTGGTCTTTCTTCACTACTGTTCGGTCTATACGTCGAAGAAGCAATGACGGAAAGAAAAGAAAGGTTCAAGAGTGGGATTCAAATGGAAGGTGAAAGGATATCGATGTTAAGATTCGCTGATGACATTGCTATCCTCAGTAAAAGAAAAGAAGAATTACGGAATGTGCTGAACGGAATGAACACCCAGTAGAGAATACGGATGGAAAGAAAATCGAAGAAAGGCGAAAGTGATGAGATGTAGCATAAATGAGAACAGCAAGAAACAACATCAGAATTGTGGATCACAAATTAGATGAAGTTAAGGAATTCTGTAGCTAGTATGAAACATCCCCTTAGAAAAATAAGTCAATTACTGTGCTGATAAACCTCTTACATTATTTGATTTTCAAACAGCTGAGCAGAACTGAACGTACTCAGACATTTCGCTGTTTACTTATTCTGATCAACACTAAACTGACACACAATATTTTTAGCGCAACGCAGTCTGACTTTCAATAATCCCTACAAAAGAATGGCCCTGACTAACAATAATCTATACTTTTCATGAACACTTACCTCACAAAAATCTTCTTTACTCGAACTACTGCAATACAGCGAGCGCCAATACTGCCAGCTAAATAAAAGATTCTAACTACTGAAGGCACTAACTACTGATAGGCATAGTCGAAAGATTTTGATAGAGAACAAACAATGTATTTACCTTAGTAGTGTTCAAAAGTCATTATATATATATATATATATATATATATATATATATATATATATATATATATATATATATACTCCTGGAAATTGAAATAAGAACACCGTGAATTCATTGTCCCAGGAAGGGGAAACTTTATTGACACATTCCTGGGGTCAGATACATCACATGATCACACTGACAGAACCACAGGCACATAGACACAGGCAACAGAGCATGCACAATGTCGGCACTAGTACAGTGTATATCCACCTTTCGCAGCAATGCAGGCTGCTATTCTCCCATGAAGACGATCGTAGAGATGCTGGATGTAGTCCTGTGGAACGGCTTGCCATGCCATTTCCACCTGGCGCCTCAGTTGGACCAGCGTTCGTGCTGGACGTGCAGACCGCGTGAGACGACGCTTCATCCAGTCCCAAACATGCTCAATGGGGACAGATCCGGAGATGTTGCTGGCCAGGGTAGTTGACTTACACCTTCTAGAGCACGTTGGGTGGCACGGGATACATGCGGACGTGCATTGTCCTGTTGGAACAGCAAGTTCCCTTGCCGGTCTAGGAATGGTAGAACGATGGGTTCGATGACGGTTTGGATGTACCGTGCACTATTCAGTGTCCCCTCGACGATCACCAGTGGTGTACGGCCAGTGTAGGAGATCGCTCCCCACACCATGATGCCGGGTGTTGGCCCTGTGTGCCTCGGCCGTATGCAGTCCTGATTGTGGCGCTCACCTGCACGGCGCCAAACACGCATACGACCATCATTGGCACCAAGGCAGAAGCGACTCTCATCGCTGAAGACGACACGTCTCCATTCGTCCCTCCATTCACGCCTGTCGCGACACCACTGGAGGCGGGCTGCACGATGTTGGGGCGTGAGCGGAAGACGACCTAACGGTGTGCGGGACCGTAGCCCAGCTTCATGGAGACGGTTGCGAATGGTCCTCGCCGATACCCCAGGAGCAACAGTGTCCCTAATTTGCTGGGAAGTGGCGGTGCGGTCCCCTACGGCACTGCGTAGGATCCTACGGTCTTGGCGTGCATCCGTGCGTCGCTGCGGTCCGGTCCCAGGTCGACGGGCACGTGCACCTTCCGCCGACCACTGGCGACAACATCGATGTACTGTGGAGACCTCACGCCCCACGTGTTGAGCAATTCGGCGGTACGTCCACCCGGCCTCCCGCATGCCCACTATACGCCCTCGCTCAAAGTCCGCCAACTGCACATACGGTTCACGTCCACGCTGTCGCGGCATGCTACCAGTGTTAAAGACTGCGATGGAGCTCCGTATGCCACGGCAAACTGGCTGACACTGACGGCGGCGGTGCACAAATGCTGCGCAGCTAGCGCCATTCGACGGCCAACACCGCGGTTCCTGGTGTGTCCGCTGTGCCGTGCGTGTGATCATTGCTTGTACAGCCCTCTCGCAGTGTCCGGAGCAAGTACGGTGGGTCTGACACACCGGTGTCAATGTGTTCTTTTTTCCATTTCCAGGAGTGTATATATATATAATCAGTTCATGACATTGAGAGGCACCCACTTGCCTTTCTCATACTGTGGCATCAAGCAGTCAGGCCTGCAAGATGGGTGGTTTGCCAAGCGAGTGGATTAGCAACATGAATTCTCGTATCTTACGATTTTGTTATAAATTATCCTCCTGCATGAATAATACGCAACGGAAACACGCATCTGACTATAGAACTCTGTCTGCACACTACGCACTGGCAATACCACACTTACTTTTTGTCTTTGATTTAACGGCTTTTCTACAAATTCGGGACATTATGATAACATACAATTTAATGAAATAGGCCACTAATCTCTTTCTTTTCACTATTTGATTTATTCATTAGCACACAAATTCTACAACCTACGACAATATCATAAGAGAATTTCCATACTACGGTCTCGTAATCTATCTACCACAACTGTGCACTCCCTGGATCGGATGGTGGATCTTTTATTATACCTCACACTTCGCCTCTCACAATCATTCTCCAGAAACATTCCTCCAGATCGAGCGATGCAGAAGGAACAGGCATACCCACAAAATCTTCCGAAACTACCTTGCTACTCCCATGCAAAACACACATATTCAAATTACAAGACATACCCAATACAACAATCTGAAATAATACACAAGAACCGTTACAACTTCATCATTTTCCGCTTTCCCACTTCAATCAATATTTAACCCAGTTTCACTCGACACTGCCCCAATTTGTAATTCCAGTTTCCTACTGTGAACTCTGGAGATAAACGCTCGTCTTCCTGTGCAATGCAAGCCAAGTGGCGTTGCTGGAAAAACGGCCGACTCACCTTGATTTTCTCTCAGAGTTTAAATTCAGCGTCACACGGAATGATATTTCTTAAATACTTCAATTTATGATACACACGCAATTCTTAAATATATCAGCTTATTGTACACACGCTATTAATTCTCAAATATTTCAGCTTATGGTACACACGATATTAATTCTTAAATATTTCAGCTTATTGTACACACGCTATTAATTCTCAAATATTTCAGCTTATGGTACACACGATATTAATTCTTAAATATTTCAGCTTATTGTACCCACGCTAGTATCTCAACTTATAACTACACGTGGTCCCTTTGTGACCGTTGGTTTACTATAATCCCTTTAAAATTACCTGCCTCACTTTGTAATTTTCCCCACAAAAGATCCTAGGAAAAAGAAATGATTAGTTCTAACTACTCTTAAGTATTCCACATCCATACCATGCCTCCACGCTTTCATTACGGAGCACAACAAAAAACAGGTCTTCACAGCAGAAGGTTCAGCGCCAGAGTGCCGAAACATGGCCGAATTCCCGTCCTCTCGCACCTCTCTCGAAGTGGGAGAAGCACCTTGTTACCTTATTGGTCGGCCACGTTTCAGACGCCCCAAAGCTCTGGTAAAATTTTCCTCTCTTTGGTCTCACGGAAGGTAGCCAAAGGATCGACTCAAAGATGCTCATATCGATTCACTATCTGTGGTTAGCAGACGACCATACATTCATTCATTTACACCACACAGATCTCACCAAACGGGATGTAGGGATTTATTTTGCGGAAGTGCACATGTGATCAATTAAATAAATAACTTGTCATTCTTTCCCACACTGGTATCCGGCTTCGCTGTATTAATTGAAATTATTGAGTTACTTTTACACAAAAAATGTGTTGTTCTGACAAGAATTTCGTACCTATTCTCAATGTTGGGCGGTACTGTACCCTTTCAACATCCAGTCTTACAAATTTACTGTCTGTGATGGACACACGTCCAGATCATCCGCTCTCAAAATTCTGCCATCTCTCTCCCCAAATCCACCACTGCTGACGGTTCATCTCCAACTGCGCAACGCTACGTGCTGTTCACATCTAACTGCCCAACACTACAATAGCAAATATTTCAACAATGCCAACCAGCCACAGACTGCACACAGCACAGTCAGTGATTTTCATACAGAGCGCTATGTGGCGTTACCAACGTAAAAACCTGAACAGTTTACTTATACTAGGTAACAGAATAACCTATGACGGACGGAGGAAGGACATAAAAAGCAGACTAACACAGGCAAAAAGAGGCATTCCTGGCCAAGCGTAGTCTAGTAATATCAATTAATTTGAGTAAGAAATTTGTGAGAATTTTCGTTTCGAGGACAGCATTGTACGCTAGTGTAACGTGGTCTGTGGGAAAAACCGGAAGAGAAGAGAATCAAGACATGTGAGGTGTGGTGCTCCTACAGATGAATGTTGAAAATTAGATGGACTTATAAGGTAAGTATTGAGGGGGACCTGCGAGTCAGGGAGGAGAAAAATATGTGAGAAACATTGACAAGAGGAATGGACAGGCTGACAGGACATCACTTAAGATATCAGAGGCTAACTAAAATTAGTGGTGGGCTGCGTCAAACTAAGAAAGAAAAAAGCAAGTTAAGGCTAGATCATTACACGGCCTTAGTCAAACAGACCGGCAATATGCGGAAAGACTAAAAGACTGAAGGCAAAGTGTGTGCAATGAGAAATGCCTTGTCGTCGTGATGAGAGGAGATGTGTGCCCACGTAGTTGTGAACACGGGGTTCTGAGCTGTTCTGACAGTGTGGGCCGCACAGAGGCGGTACGCCGGCACATCCGCGGCTGGCGCCCCCGCTGCTCCGGAATTCAGCGGCCGTCGCGGCTACGGCTGGGGACACAAAAGCGCCAGCAGCCGACATCAAAGGCGACTGCCGTCGTCACAGCCACTACCGGGGCGGGGGTGTAGGCGGCGTCAGCCGGCGCTGCGTGGCGTCTGGGGACCCTCCGCCCTGTGACGTGACGTCACGTGGGCCTGACTGCCGCCACGATCGCAGATGACACGCGCCAGCGGCATTCTGATTCCACTCTCTTTCTTCCCCCCCTGTATCTCACCTTTCCCAGTACGATGTCACCAGATCATCTCGGATTAACAGGATCTCGGTAGTACACTACTGACCAATAAAATTGCTACACGAAGAAGAAATGCAGATGAAAAACGGGTATTCATTGGACAAATATATTGTACTAGAACTGACATGTGATTACGTTTTCACGCAATTTGGGTGCATAGATTCTGAGAAATCAGTACCCAGAAGAACCACCTCTGGCCGTAATAACGGCCTTGATACGCCTGGCCATTGAGTCAAACAGAGCTTGGATGGCGTTTACATGTACAGCTGCCCATGCAGCTTCAACACGATACCACAGTTCATCAAGAGCAGTGACTGGCGTATTGTGACGAGCCAGTTGCTCGGCCACCATTGGCTAGACGTTTTCAATTGTAAGAGATCTGTAGAATGTGCTGGCCAGGGCAGCAGTCGAACATTTTCTGTATCCAGAAAGACCCGTACAGGACGTGCAACATGCGGTCGTGCATTATCCTGCTGAAATGTAGGGTTTCGCAGGGATCAAATGAAGGGTAGAGCCACGGGTCGTAACGCATCTGAAATGTAACGTCCACTGTTCAAAGTGCCGTCAATGCGAACAAGAGGTGACCAAGACGTGTATCCAATGGCACCCCGTACCGTCACGCCGGGTGATACGCCAGTATGGCGATGATGAATACACGCTTCCAATGTGCGTTCATCGCGAAGTTGCCAATCACGGATGCTACCATCATGCGAACCTGGATTCCTCCGAAAAAATGACGTTTTGCCATTTGTGCAGCCAGGTTCGTCGTTGAGTACACCATCGCAGGCTGTCCTGTCTGTGATGCAGCGTCAAGGATAACCGCAGGCATGGTCTCCGAGCTGAAAGTTCATGCTGCTGCAAACGTCGTCGAACTGTTCGTGCAGATGTTTGTTGTCTTGCAAACGTCCCCATTTGTTGACTCAGGAATCGAGACGTGGCTGCACGATCTGTTACAGCCATGCGGATAAGATGGCTGTCATCTCGACTGCTAGTGATACGAGGCCGTTGGGATCCAGCCCGGTGTTCCGTATTACCCTCCTGAAACCACCGATTCTATATACTACTAACAGTCATTGGATCTCGACCAAAGCGAGCAGCAATGTCGCGATACGATAAACCGCAATCGCGATAGGTTACAATCCGACCTTTATCATAGTCGGAAACGTGATGGTACGTATTTCTCCTCCTTACACGAGGCATCACAACAACGTTTCACCAGGCAACGCCGGGCAACTGCTGTTTGTGTATGAGAAATCGGTTGGAAACTTTCCACATGTCAGCACGTTGTGGGTGTTGCGACCGGCGCCAACGTTGTGTGAATGTTCTGAAAAGCTAAATCATTTGTATATCACAGCGTGTTCTTCTTCCTGTCGGTTAAATTTCGCGTCTGTAGCACGTCATCTTCGTGGTGTAGCTATTTTAATCGCCGATAGTGTAATCTTTTTTCATTGCCTTACCGAACAAAATGTTGACTGGAATAAGCTCTTTGAAATTTTGATGGTATCAGGGATAAAACGTAGGGAGCAAAAGATTTGTAACTTGTAGAGAAACCAGACGGCAGTTGTACGACTCGAAAGACATGAAAGGGAAGCAGTATATTAGAAGGGATTGAGACGACGTTGTAGCATATCCCTGGAGTAATTCAATCTGCGTACTGAGCAAGTAGTCGAGGAAAGCAAGGAGATATTTTAACATGGAGCTGAAGCTTGGGGAGGACAAATAATAACCTTGTGGTTTGCCAAAGATACTTTTAATTGTGACACAAAGAAATCAGCTGCGAGTGGACAATGACTTACGTGAATGGGGCAAGATGAAAGTTTGCACCACACCAGGATTTAAAACCGGGTCTCGTGCTTACAGATACCATACATACATATATAATTCATGCAAAGACGACCAATAATCCCTTCAGTGCAGACGCACACTGTAACACCCCGAATATGGAACCTCTAATGAAAACCCTTTGGTAGCAAAAGAAATAGCAAAAATAGTTATCCTGACATTGACGCAGCTACTGACAACAAAATTAACACTATTGCAAGTTTGACTAACAGGAATACTATGTAACAACCATAGTTTATTATAAAGAAAGGACTAAATGAAAGACTACCAGATAATAGGAAGCCTGGAACTTTAAATAAATAATTCAAATTAAAATCTTTACGAAGGTTTAATCGAGTATAGATTTAAGTGTCAGGAAGTTGTTTCTGAAAATATTTGTATGGAGTGTAGCCATGTATGGAAGTGAAACACGGACGATAAATAGTTTGGACAAAAAGAGAATAGAAGCTTTCGATATGTGATGCTATAGAAGAATGCTGAAGATTTGATGGGTAGATCACATAACTAATGAGGAGGTATTGAACAGAATTGGGGAGAAGAGGAGTTTGTGGCACAACTTGACTAGAAGAAGGGATCGGTTGGTAGGACATGTTCTGAGGCATCAAGGGATCACAAATTTAGCATTGGAGGGCAGCGTGGAGGGTATAAATGGTAGAGGGAGACCAAGAGATGAATACACTAAGCAGATTCAGAAGGATGTAGGTTGCAGTAAGTACTGGGAGATGAAGAAGCTTGCACAGGATAGAGTAGCATGGAGAGCTGCATCAAACCAGTCTCATGACTGAAGACCACAACAACAACAATAACAAGGTTAAAGCCCAGAGCATAAGTAGACCACAGATAACATTTATTCAAGAAGAGAGTTGTAGCCGCATCGAGCTGTAAGTTCGCTGCGACTACAATGTAATACTGAAATGGAGATGTTAATTTAGTCTCTCTTGTAGACGTCGCAATAGTTGGTTCAAATGGCTCTGAGCACTATGGGACTCAACTGCTGAGGTCATTAGTCCCCTAGAACTTAGAACTAGTTAAACCTAACTAACCTAAGAACATCATACACATCCATGCCCGAGGCAGGATTCGAACCTGCGACCGTAGCGGTCCCGCGGTTCCAGACTGCAGCGCCAGAACCGCGCGGCCACTCCGGCCGGCCCGCAATAGTAGTAAGCCTGTTGAACGCTACTAGATTGTTTCAAACCGATCTGAAGTTTTCCAGTATCGACTTGGCGTACTAGACAGAATTTCGAACTGAAATAAAATAACATTTACGGTTTAGCCAGACAACAGAACAGTTATTATATGTGAAAGAAAAGTAAATCGTGTGATACCTGATTAACACTGGGACTTAACCTACGTGATCTGTGATTGTCACGAACGTCAAAGTACACAGCAATATACCAACCGTCGACATAAACTCTATCATTAGCCTTGAATAGGAAACAGCTACACGCGATCACGAAGAACTTACAGTTACGCAGTGTTGTCGGAAGCTGTAGTCAACGTCAGAATCGCTTATGTAATTAGATTCAAGACCCTGAGTGACAGATCGGCGTAGGTTTAAATAATTACGAAGTTCAATAAACTCCAATATAATCTTAATGCTCCGTATCGGCTACGTCATTTAATGGAAATTTACTGTGTAATTGTGAAATTAACTACTTCTTGAGAGAACCCAGAAGTTAAAGGTGATTTAGTGATTTTATTAACAGTGAACAGCAAGTTTACACCGAAATACGACGCGTTCTGTACGTTGTCAGAAGAGTATTTTATCCCTGGAATTACGTCGTATTAGTTGTTTAATTAACACCGTAGCGACGCCTTGACGACGCTATATTAATTAATAAATCAATATCCTCGCAAAACTATGATGTGGCATCGGCTTCAGTGATGGACTTTATAATTCAAGATAGCCTATTATCTGCGTTTGAACACTCATTCGTAAACGGGGCATAAGAGCTACAGTTATCAAGTTCGCCTAAGCTTATCAGCCTGTCGCAAACACGCGAAGCATATTTGGTTGATTGTTTCAGATCAAGGGAGTTGTTGCGGTGCCTAGTGGTGCAGTTGCTGTGGGTTCGAAGTAAAGAGAACCGACAGACTGGGACAACCATCACCATCGAGCCGACACAGATAAAACCCCACAACACCAAGCTCGAACTATTACGGGAATCGACGAGGTGCCGTGCGTAATGAGGCTAATCAGCAGGGGCACTACATCAGTAGTGGTGGTATTTGGTTCTTTCGGATGGCTCTGAGCACTATGGGACTTAACATCTGAGGTCATCAGTCGCCTAGAACTTAGAACTAATTAAACCTAACTAACCTAAGGACATCACACACATCCATGACCGAGGCAGGATTCGAACCTGCGACCGTAGCGGTCACGCGGCTGCAGACTGAAGCGCCTAGAACCGCTCGGCCACACCGGCCAGCGGCTCTTTCGGAATGCGTGCTAGGATAGTCAGTGTGGCTGTGGTGGCCACTGTGTCCAGATGGCACAATGGTCAGCGCAAATTCCCAGTAAGCAGTAGAACCGGGTTCGAATCCTAGTGCAGCACAAACTTTCGACTTGCGCCACTGATATAAATCAACGCCCACTGGCACATTCATATTGACTGTAGGATCAAAATGACGTCTGCTCTTTGGAACATGTCCGAAAGAAGAGACACCACATATATATTTGTAATTATGTCGGACACAGCAAAGGACTGGGCAGTCAACTGAAAGAAATGGACAAATTACAAACAAAGCTACAACAATGCTAATGGAAGGTAGCGAATTAGGTGATGGTGAGGGTGCTAAGATAATTAATAACACAAGAGTTATGACACTCGTAGCGCTAATGCACTGCTTTCTGTACTTGGGTAGGCGCGCCGGCCCCGGATCGAATCCGCCCGACGAGGGCCGGTGTGCCGGCCAGCCTGAATGTGGTTTTTAGGCGGTTTTCCACATCCCCTTAGGTGAATACCCGGCTGGACCCCACATCCCACCTCATTTACACGGCTCGCAGACATCTGAACACTTTCGCACTATTCCATGGATTACACTAGTCGCAGACAGTTGGGGTACACTAATTCCTTCCCGGGGGGTAAGGAGTGGCGGCAGGAAGGGCATCCGGCCAACCCTTCAACTAACATTGCCACATCCGATTAACCATGCCAACCCTGCGTATCCGCGGGAAAACCGGCACAAGCAAAAGAAAGAGAAGAAAGTTATGATACTCGTACTTGGGCAGCAAATTAATTGACGATGGCCGAAGTAGAGACGATACATGAAGTGACCTCAGAAAGTAAGTTCTGCATTTTATGGGAAACCAAATATCTTTTACTCATTGTTGCACTACACCTCACTGGGACTCAGCTGCGTAACAGTGAGCCGGCCGCTGTGGCCGAGCGGTTCTAGGAGCTTAAGTCTGGAACCGCGCGATCGCTACGGTCGCAGGTTCGAATCCTGCCTCAGGCATGGATGTGTGTGATGTCCTTAGGTTAGTTAGGTTTAAGTAGTTCTAAGTGACTGATGACCTCAGAAGTTAAGTCCCATAGTGCTCAGAGCCATTTTTTTTTTTTTTTTTTTTTGCACAGCAGTGTTTTTCAGTATAGACACCAACGGTCAACAAACAACGGCCAGAACATCATGCAGTTGTTCAATTCGTCGACCGCAGAAAACCTCTCCTTGATCACGAAGCCATTTGAGAACCACTGAATGCTGAACGTCCTCATCGTTGGACAATCTCTCCCCCCCCCCCCCCCCCCCAATCAACACGTTCTTTCAGCGTGCCTAAAAGATGTAAACATCATGGTGCAGGATCTGGACTTCTCTACTAACATCACCCACATATGTGCAGCTTGGTTAGATTTCACTAGGGCTGGAGGCGCGACACTGGATTTGACCCACAACCCGCCACAATTTAACGGTGAATCTGTGTGCAGTTTTGACGACTTTTCCGCAACTGTTTCCAGTTGCCGCGCGATTTTAGTCGCACGCTGTGGTGCACCTGTTTCCCGCACAGCACCACAACTGTGTCTGTAAAAGACTCAGAACACGTATTGTCTTCTGACACTGCGCCAGTCCTGTTGCGCAGTGGACTTAGCGTGGGTCAGCTCGTGGAACTTCCTTACAGAAGCCTGTAAGTACAACAGACTGAAACGAGTTTCTAAAAAAAGAGGAATTTATTAACATTGAACAAATTTTGCATTGGTATAAGCCGTCTCCACCGCGAATGTCTTATTTGAAACCGCGTGTAGGATGAGCTACCAATATCATTGCCTCGCTAGTTAGGAGACATAACCTTGTAGAGCCGCTGTCTCCGAAAGGAAACTTCCTTGAATATAGGGTGAGTCGACTATTGAGGTAGCTCACAGAATTTTGTCATTTGTACAAAAAACCTCAAGTTTCACATAATGTACGAAGTGTCATTTTGGTTCCATGTGACTACCATGTATGATCAAACACTCCACCGGTAATCCATTTCTTCCCACACTCGTTGCAGCAAATCGTGCGTATGGCATGCAACGGCAGCGTAGATTCGATTTTTCAGGTCAGCCGAGTTGTTTGGCAGGGGAGTTACACACACACACACACACACACACACACACACACACACACACACACACACACACACACACACACACACACACACACACACACACGGTCTTTAATGAAACCCTAGAGAAAGGAATCGAGTGGTGTCAAGCCTGGGGAGCGAGGTAGCCATGCGATAGGCCCTTCACTTCCAATCCATCGACCCCTGGGAAGCAATTATCGAGGAAACTGAACTTCCGAGAGGAAATGAGGTGGGGCACCGTCTTGTGGTAGTAAACCATCTTATCTCGGTCGTGTACATCGATATGCGGGACTAGAAAATTTTCAAGCATATACAGATACGGAGTACCATTGACAGTTTCCTCAGGGTTGTAAACTTTCAATTTGCTAAGACCATAAAATACATTGGGGCTGATATGAATGTATTCGAGGGTTGCATGTGGATTTTTCTTGGCGTATTCGGTGCGAAATTTACGCCGAACATTTTTTGCAGAGTTCGTTTCATGAAACCAAAAACCAGCGAGTACGCTCCGCACCTGTGAAAGTAGCCGTTTTAACTGTGCACCTGGTGGCGGTATGGGGTACTGGTGCACTACCTGAGTCATAGTGTATAATTGTACAGAAAGCAGTTCATAGGGAAACCACCAAGAGCTCTCTGAAAGTCTGAATATTTTAAGCAGAAGTCACAATGGTATAAAAAGCGCACTAAATACAATTTTACAATATCAAGCGAGGATCACACTGTAGCCCAGTCACCTGAAGACGCACGTGATGCTGTACAGAAACAAATTCTACACAATGCAATGGTGGTTTACCTCTCAGTCGCACCTTTCACAAATACACTTGTGTTCAAACGTAAGGACGAAAGTAACTATCTCATGATGCTTCATGAAACTTGGGTATTGCATAAAAAGAACTGCTACAGCATAGTATAGAACCTAACTGAAAGAAGTAGGCATTGTGGCGAACATAATTAACACTTTTATTCAAAGACAACAATTACGCTAAAGTCAGTGCGATTCATGATGGTCCCCTGCCCATTATAAAAGGCAGGACATGATCGTTAAGAGAGTGTATGATCACCATGGACGGATGTGCTTGCTCTGCAATGTCCTCCCATGCTAGCCACAAGCTGCGTACTGACGTACTGACTTCTTTTGATAGGGCGTTCCATTCATCGCCAGCGCGGTTGACATCTGCTGGGTGGTCGCTGCGGGCCGAGCGGTTCTAGGCGCTACAGTCTGGAACCGCGCGACCGCTACGATCGCAGGTTCGAATCCTGCCTCGGGCATGGATGTGTGTGATGTCCTTACGTTAGTTACGTTTAAGTAGTTCAAGGTTCTAGGGGACTGATGACCTCAGAAGCTAAGTCGCATAGTGCTCAGAGCCATTGGGTGGTCGCTGGTGCATGCGCCTTTCCAACGCGTCCCATGGAATTTATTTCGCGTGACCGCGTAGGGCAGTCCATTCGCCGAATATTCTTTCGTTGCAAGAGCTCCTCACCTGCTCTGTAAAGTCGCGCATTGTCATCCATAACAATGAAGTCAGGGCCGATTTCCCCCCTGAAAACACGCATGAGGGATAGGAGTACAAAGTCACAATAATGTTGACTGTTAAGTGTGCCGTGTTCAAAGATCTGGAGCCAGTACGTCCATGCAACGTTATGCCTCCCGAGACCATAGTAACTGGGTCATCGAAACGATTATGTAAATGACTCAACTCCCCCTTAATACCATGAACTATAGGTATTCCAGCAGTCTTCAATACTGTGAAAGAAGTTTCGGCCACTTTACATGAACCCAGGAGACAGAATGAGGCGAGAAACACGTCAGAATGAAAGGTAACGTAGGGAGCCGCAATGGGGAGTTTTTTAAACATATCTGATACATGTTCTCCTGGATGATAAAGATAAATGTTTTATAGTTACACGAGATTTATGACACCAACAGGTACGGTCTTTTGTGCGATTTCATAAATCGCAAAATAATTAACGTCTTCACTAACGCCGCGCAGAGTGGCCGCGCGGTTTGAGGCGCCCTGTCACGGATCGCGCGGCCTCTCCCGCCGGAGGTTCGAGTCCTCAAAAATGATTCAAATGGGTCTGAGCACTATGAGACTTAGCATCTGAGGTCACCAGTCCCCTAGAACTTAGAACTACTTAGACCTAACTAACCTAAGGATATCACACACATCCATGCCCGAGGCAGGATTCGAACCTGCGACCGTAGCAGTCGCGCGGTTCCGGACTGAAGAGCCTAGAACCGCTCGGCCACACCGGTCGGCTTCGAGTCCTCCCTCAGGCATGGGTATGTTGTAGTTCTTAGCATAAGTAAGTTTAATTTAGGTTAAGTAGTGTGTAAGTCTAGGGACCGATGACCTGTTCTTCACTGAAGAGATGTTTCGGAAGACGACAGTACTGCTGAGAAATATAGTTCTAGTTTTTGATTGACATGTAGTTATGCAAAGTCTTAACAAACAAAAAATTAATCCAACGACTTCCTGCAGAGAATGAAATGACTATGCACAACGATCTACAAAGGTTCCTTTCCTAGTCTCGAAAAGCTTTAAATTAGATTGAAAACAATACTCGCCAATTATTTTGAGTGAATCGCAATTACAATTAACCACTGTATAACATCTGGCTTGGTGTATAATGACAGTATGGATAGCGTTACAGGTCGTAACATCTGACTGACGACGAGACGAAGCACAGGGTCGGACTGAACGAAGACTTCAGGCGAAATCGGGGATTTTTCAAAGGAACCATAACAGTATTCGTTTTAAGCGATTTACGGAAACTACGTCGAACTTAAATAGGCTTTGTCGGACGGGGGTTAGAATACATTGTTCCCACACGCGACACAGGTTCGAATCCCAGCTAGGGCACAGAGTTTGAATCTGTCAAGACGTTAAACTATGAATGTTATTTTTGCCTACGATTATATGGACTAACTGTTGAAATGTATATTGGCCAGCCTTTTATTTACTGTGACACCTCACGCGATCGAAGGAAAAGTGCACTTATAATATCGAAATAAGTAAATTTTGCTAATAATGAAAACAGACATGTAAATGAAATATGAAATATTGCTAATACGAGATACTGTCGAATTATATATTTGTAACAACGCACAAGTTTATATCACACATACAGCGTCTGTCGCAATGAAGGACGCTACCGTATGACGCATATAAATGGAACCAGAAGTCCATTTGAGTAAGCCTGTTTTGACAGTTGGAAATTGCGTTCTGTTTAGACACAACATACCACGAAACGAAGGGAATTCCGTCTGAGTAAACTTGTTTCACCATTTAGATCTGTTTCGTTCCGTCATATTTAAAGATAAAACATACAAAATGAACCGAAACGGAAGTAATATTGAACGATATAGGAAACAATTAGCCTCGATTTTATATACTCGCGTTGTTGTCAATATTTTCCCCCCGCTCGTATAAAGTGTTTCCAAGCAAAGAAAAAAACAAAAGACTTATAAAACGAAAGAGAAAAATACACAATAGATAGAAGCGGCAACATTCGTTTCCACATTTAATATGAAACAATATTGACACATGCTTCTTGACATAGAATTCGCAAGCGGAAACAATCAGTCGATAGCACACTCAGAATTACCTCGACAACAATAATATACAAGTCGATTTTGCTAAATGAGGAGAAACGGCAGGAAACGATGCTTGAGAGTGTAAGGGAGAAAACAGGTCACATGGACATAGAGCTAGAGATGTGTGATGTCTGCGCTACAGTGTATTTATTAATTCATCGTCCCTGTACAATACACTGCTGGCCACCGTTAGATAAGGTGTTTGAAGAGGCCTGCGAACACGACAGAGCAGCGACTGATGCGAATTCGTAATTGCGAAAAGTACAACCATCAGCTGTAGAATGGAATGACGAAAGTGAAAATTTGTGCCGGACTGGGACTCGAACCCAGATTTCCCGCTTGTCACGAGCCATCACCTTACCATTTCTTATCTCATTTTGTTCGTTATTTTTCGTTTCTTTTGTTCGTTGCAGATGCCCCATGACACCCGTCGAAGTTCGTCGTTGATCTAGTCACTCAGTTTTTATTACAGAGGGCAGTTAAGCCTCTGACCGAACACGCTTTTTTTTGTTTAATCTCATTTTGTTCGATATTGTTCGTTGCAATTGTTCGGGGAGGACGTCCAAGACCCCCGTCAAAGTTCATCCATAATCCAATTACTCAGTTTTTTTCATTATTAATATTATTGCAGAGGGCAGCTAACCCTCCGACCGAACACGCTGAGGTACAGTGCCGGAAACACGCTGAGCTACCGCGCCGGCATACAATTCGGCTATCCGTGTACGACTCATGGCCAGACCCAAACTTCCATATGTTGTCAACTATGCGTCTACCACCTGGACTTGTACATCCATTATGTACATTCCTATATAGGTCAGACGTTGTACTTGAAAGTCGCTTGCCCGGTATCGGCAGATGAATACGATATTGCAGTGCCTGTGTTATTCTGATTGTGATGCAAAGTTCCTTTGGATATGTGTGGCATAGTCAATCCCACACCGTGGCGCCTGTAGCTGCGTGGCCGCGGTCTTTACTTCATACAGCCAACGGCCGGCACGCCCCGCTTATGCACAGCTGTACAGCGCAGGCGCAGGCCTCTCACACAGTGCCTCCGCGCTCTCAGGGCAACCTCGGCCGGCATCCTCCCGAGAGATAGTTACGTGAGGCCGCGCAGCCAATTACAACAATCATACGTGCTACGTCGACGTCGCACCCCGGGACGACTCTACACTACGCCGTTTACCATACCGGACTTGGACTCTGCAGCCCAGACGCTGCTCTTGATCAAGCACCAAGTTGTGTTGTTATTGTGGAACTGTTGGCAATAAACAGAATTTGGAACTCACGCCAATCGTTATTTGTTGTTTCTCCAATTACGGAACAACAATATGCATGCACGCATGCATGTCCAAAGGAACTTCGCATCGTAATGAGAATAACACAGGCGCTGTAATATCGTATTAAATTTAACTGTTATACATAACATTCAAGTAGGTAACACCTAAATGTGGCGCACAATGATGTCTCTGCCGAAAGTAAAGTAAATACATAAACACACTGTTTGCTAGTGCACCCTTGCTTCGGAAATTAATCATATTTACTGGAGAAATGGAATCTGCGGTACTAGCTGTCGGATTTGACCAGTGATGTAATGGCAATGGCTGCTGTGATGTCACTTCTTGGAGCGCACTGGAAACTGCATTTTAGTAGCGCTCTTGATTATCATGCACTGGTGTACGAAAGGACGCAGGTAACTTTCACATGACATGTCATTGTGAAGTAACATAGATCGAAGACCTTACATAGAAAGAACTGTTACAGTAGCAGAACTGAAACGCATACGCAGTGAGTAATGGTTCAAATGGCTCTGAGCACTATGGGACTCAACATCTTAGGTCATAAGTCCCCTAGAACTTAGAACTACTTAAACCTAACTAACCTAAGGACATCACACACACCCATGCCCGAGGCAGGATTCGAACCTGCGACCGTAGCAGTCCCGCGGTTCCGGACTGCAGCGCCAGAACCGCTAGACCACCGCGGCCGGCTACGCAGTGAGAACTGAAACGCATACGCAGTGAGACGAGCAGAAACGGCAGTTATTCAAAGACAATAATCAGACTGAAGTCATAACAATGTATGATGATGCCCTGGACGTTATAAAAGGCGGTATGTGTTTCCTGCGTCTGATCGCCGCTGACAGCAGTGAATGCTCTGCAACGTGCTGCCCAGCTGGCTACAAGGCTGGTAAGGTTGGGCGCTCCATTCCTCCATCAGAGCGGTTGACAACTGCTGGATGGCAGCTGGTGCCTGCAGACACGCTGCAATACGTATCTGTCAACGCATCGCACACGTGCTCAATGGTATTAGAGGAGGGGGGAATGGACAGGCCACATATGAAACGATGCTGTGAGCAACACTAAACTCCTGGCCTAGACTCGGCACACTTTGCCCTTGTTCCAGTTTCACGATGACCCTTCCCCGTGTCAAGTCATCCAGATATTGTCTCCGTACCATGTTACGATGTGAACACCACCATAGTGCACCGTAACTGTTTACTGATCGACACGCACTGTCTTTTCCCGATCCTTCAACTGCCTTGTGTTGTGGATTTGGCGCCACAGTCGCGCTGACCTCACGCAGTGCGACATCCAACTTTCTATGCACGACTGGGATCCCTGTGAAAACATGCTCCGGCACTCATTCATTTCCACTTAGTAGTTAATATTTTACGATATTTTATCTAACGTTTTACAGAGCAGCGTATTTTAAATCCCTGCTTTATGTGAGAAACAAAATATTGCCGCTTCTGTTTCGGCGCGATTATGATATCTTGTCAATGCATGTCTTTTGATTTTTAAAATGCAACTGGAAAGCTTCTTTTTATGATACTCCACTCGTTTTCTTTCCTGTAATATTGTAATTTAAAATTCTCCTTATGATAACCATTTCCATTTATGAAAGAACAAAAAAAAAAAAATTCATTAAGTTTCGACGTGTCGTACCAGCTTGGTTGAGCTCTGGCAGATCACTGTTATTCTTCAACTTGTGCAAATTTTGTAAAGATGACTATTTTATATGCCACTTCTGTCAAAGGCAGGCTATGGAACAGCCGATAACTCTTGTAACCGTTGCATATACTCTTTTTCACTATACACCCTGCTGCAAAATGCAGGTAATAAGCTTTTGATGCAACTTTTACTAACGCAACTTGCCATTTGCCTATAGATAAATCTTCAAATTTTAGGCTTTCATCTTAATATTTAAATGTTATACATAAGATTCAAATAGGCCTCATATAAATGTAGTGTACAATGATTTTCGGGTCAATTTCTTTATTACCATATCTCGCCAGATTAATATCTACAACCTGGCTCGCTCACGATTAACTTTGTAACTACGTAAATCATAGTGTTGTTGGCTCTGAATACGAAAGCATGTAATGGCACGATGTAACTAATGATGATAGTTTTTATTGTATATTCACAGCTAATGATGATAGTTTTTACTAAGTACTCACCGCCTTTATACCATTTGGAAGATCTGGAGATCGTTGTAGGAAGCAACCGTAACTAGTTACCGTGCTTCAGTTGTTTAAGAATAACTACATGTATGCGGTCTAGACATTATATTTAAAAAAAATTACTTTATAAATGACACTGAAACTGACATCTCCTCCCTGACAATGTCAGACTTCATGATTTCCATTTCCTCCAGAAATATGGGTATTTTCATAAATCGCTATCTCCTCCCTAACAATGTCAGACTTTATTATTCCAATTTCCTCCAGATAATAGGTATTTTCGTAATTATCGCAGACTGAAGTTGTGCGATGTAGCCCAGGCGTCTGGTGCGAAATACCGTCGATGCCTTTACGATAAATAAGTTATTTTATAAGTTCTTGCTATACATCATGATTCCCAACACACTTACGGGGCTATTTTCCGATCCGTTTCTCTTTATGTGACTGAGGGTCGTAGTTGTAACTCTTAATTTTTTGCGATGCAGTAAATTCTCGTAATATAAATTTCCGTTTTCTTCATGTTACAAAATATGACCAAAAATATATGGTCAACGACGTTTACGTCGTTCGAGGCATTTTCTCTATGCTACGAGTCAAAGCCGGCTGCTAGTATCGCAATTCCTACTTTGTCAAGGTTTTCTTCACATCACCAGTCGTGCACAGAAACCTCTGAAGTAAGCTTCAAAATGAATAAAAGATGAGTTTGCAGCTGATATTCTGCCCAAGAGCAAGAGACATTTTCAAATAGTGCTTTCACCTATGGCCAAACAGAGTAGCGAATGTCGTGTTTCGTTCGCTGATGGTTTCGCGTTAGTCACGAATGCGGGAGTTTCCGAAACGGTTTCTCTCTCCAGTATTACACCCACAGAGATACTCACTCAACAGGTCGCTCGGCTTTGTGCAGAGCAGAATACAGCACGCCGGCCGAGCGGCGCTGTTGACTCGGCAGTGTAAACAGCTGCGAACCGCAGCGGGCAGCGCCGCTCCCGGGCGGCCTCCGTGGTGTTCAGCGCTCCGCCGAAGGCTCTGCAGCCGCTAACGGTCCGCTTCACATGTCTGTTTACTCTTCGCCTTGGCCCTCTTTCATATCGAGTCTGCCTCTGTGTAGCGCATCGCGATTCACTGAGCGGGCACGAGCAACACGAGAACGCGACCGACGGACGTCCTCATTATTTGCTGGACAAGGTCGTCTCGTGGAGTTATGCACAGAGTTGTCAGAAGTCGAGGAATATAATAAATAGTACGACACTTCGTGCCAGACTGAAGTTAGTTGGTTACTAAGTTATTTCCAATTTGAATGATTTTTTTATCGAAATGACATGGTGAAACCTTCCCGTCTCCTCTATACTTCTTTTGTTATTGGTAACCTTCCCTTTTACAATAAACTATGTAACCTTTCCTTAGGATTTCTTTCTCTTGCTTAATAATAACAAATGAAATCTTCCCTTTGAAATTTATTCTCTTTCTCAATCTTCGCATACAAATTTAATTGCTGCTTATTAAAAGTGATTTTCTGATTATTTCGACGAAACATGGAATGTGTCGTCGTCGTGGCCCTCAGTCGTTATCTGCAATAACCCAAAACTGTTCCTTACCTTTTTTTTACTGTTACTGGATCGCCATCTGACTGCTACATGAATATACTTACTCTGTTTTACTATACTCTATTAGCTGCTGGTGGACTTTCATAATAAGTGGCTGTATTTATTACCAAAGCTGATGTTATTCTTTAATAGCAAAGCTGACGTTATTCTTTAATTAATTTGACTGAAGTTACGTAATTCATAGTTAAACTTTTTCTTGACAACAATAAAATTTTGCGAAGTTTTACGTTGATGGTTTTTGGGATGGATTATAATTAGAAATGCAATATTGCTGGCAAAAATTAATTATATTCTGAATGAAATGATTTTACAAACGTTCAAATGAGACTTCCTTTTTACAATAATCTTACAACTAGCAATGCGCAAACATACCTTCAGTAGTCTTGAGTTTCTCAAAAAAGTAATTCAATAATATTAGTTCCTCTTATGATAATAGTTAGCTGATGTCTCTGTACATCCGTTTATAATCTCTTGTAAATCATAGCTGGTGGCTGGCAGGCACACCGCTCCTCTCAACCTCTCGCTTCAGACCTGCTACCAACTCGCTTCACATCTCGCTTACTACTGACTTCCAACGAACGCTAAAGTGCGATCTCTCGTGCCAACAATGCTTTCTGGTGCAGACAATCCCTGCCACCATTACAAAATGTATCAATGCGCGGTCTTTCCCGCTCTTTTCTTAAAATGTATCCATACGCGGTCTCTCCCGCCCTTTTTAAAATTATATCAATTTGCGGTCTCTCTTTTCAACAATACTTTGGTGCAGACATTCCCTGAGACCACAATTATTTCCAACATGACAAATATTAATTAATCCTACTTAATCCTATTAATAAAATATAAACATCTTTCATAAATTGTGATTTGACAATAGACAATAGAAATATACACGTCTTACAATGGTGCGAGCCAGTTTATACGATACATACGCACGATTAGTTTAAGTGGGTCGTTACATGCAAGCCATTTTCAAGTATTTAAATGGCACGCTGGCCTAAATTTAACATTAATGAACATATTTTTCTGTCCTCCTCATCCAGCTACACTCAAAGCTTGGCTTTCCCCTTTCTTCTTTTTTACAGATATCCAGCTCTCAATTACAAATGCCTCTGCCGAATCGGAGGAGTCGTCCAGAAGAAGTAGAAGAAGTGGTTTTAGGTTAATTTCAGATTTAAAACTTGCTTTACTTCCTGCAAGACGTTTCATGTTATTGGGCAAATGACAAAAAGTTTGTTGACGCATATTAGTAATGAGAAACGATGATATTTTTTTCTTCTAGTGTTGTAGGTATCGATATAGCCGTTCTTCTCAAATGATGATGGATTATGTATGACGGATTTCAGTTTCGAATACAAATATGTTGTGAAGGTGCAGTTAAAATGCTTGTCTCCTTCAAGTGGTACCTACAAGTCCACTACTGGTGAACACATGGTATTCTTATGCGTGATTTTGTGTAAAAATACTCTCTTTCTACGTTATGACTTACCCCACAGAATTATTCCAGAAGTAGTTATTGAGTGGAAATATTAAGGCGGTTATTTCACTCGTTTAAAAGACTATACAATTATACGAAGAGGAAAAGTAGCTCATCGGATCGACCAGAATTATTCCATAAGCAGTTATGAGTGGAAATGCGTACAATATGTTAGGAGGTTAATTCAATTGCATAAAATACTATGCAATTATACGAAGAGGAAAAGTGGCCCAACTTTCTTCCGGTTCAAATTTTCGTCAATATTTAAACAATAAATTTGCATCATTCTACCCTGTTTACTGAATTCTGTATACGAGCCCCATCAGTAGTTTGGTATGACAGAATTTGTTGCACAGAATATACTGTATTTTCTCAATATTAAAGGAGAGTCCCTTACAAAAAACCGCTGAACAATTCTTTGAAAAATATGAATAACAGTTTCTTGTTGCTCTACGTCTAATGGGATTTATTTTAACTAACAGACAGCAAAGGACTTAGAAGAGCAGCTGAACGGAATGGACAGTGTCTTGAAAGCAGGATATAAGATGAACATTAAAAAAGCAAAACCAGAATAATGGAATGTAGTCGAATTAAATCGGGTGATGCTGCGGGAATTAGATTAGGAAATGAGACGCTTCAAGTAGTAAAGGAGTTTTGCTATTTGGGGAGCAAAATAACTGATGATGGTCGAAGCAGAGAGGATATAAAATATAGACTGGCAATGGCAAGGAAAGCGTTTCTCAAGAAGAGAAATTAGTTAACATCCAGTATAGATTTAAGTGTCAGGAAGTCGTTTCTGAAAGTATTTGTATGGAGTGTAGCCATGTATGGAAGTGAAACGTGAACGATAAATAGTTTAGACAAGAAGAGAATAGAAGCTTTCGAAATGTGGTGCTACAGAAGAATGCTGAAGATTAGATGGGTAGATCACATAACTAATGAGGAGGTATTGAACAGAATTGGAGAGAAGAGAAATTTGTGGCACAACGTGACTGGAAGAAGGGATCGGTCGGTGGGGCATATTCTGAGGCATCAAGGGATCACCAATTTAGTACTGGAGTGCAGCGTGGAGGGTAAAAAATTGTAGAGGGAGACCAAGAGATTGATACACTAAACCGATTCAGAAGGATGTAGGTTGCAGTAGGTACTGGGAGATGAAGCAGCCTGCACAGTATAGAGTAGCATGGAGAGCTGCATCAAACCAGTCTCTGGACTGAAGACCACAACAACAAGAATCTTCTGCAAAAAGTACCAATTCTGCTTAATTGGGTGGAAGGATTTTCAAATATATAAGGAATAGGAATAGACGCAAAATTGCACCCTGTGGGATTCCCTCCTGCTTTCTTCTGCCACTAAAATTTTCTCTTATTCTACTCATTTATAAAATCATCAATTCTATACAATTTAAGTTTATCTAAGAGAGAAGCATCTTCAGTCACCTAATGACCATCTTGATCGCTTGACATCCCATGCTACTTTTGTAACAAGGCACCGGTTCTCATGATGAGTCGTAAGAAAAAAAGGGGTAAAATGACCCTCCAATGCTACTAAGATAGCTGACAATAAAATCGTATTGTCCTTAAAAGACATCAGGGCAACACTCAATGGAATGGATATCATTAATGTTTGTCGGCTATCCAGATTTAGGCCTCTGAATCAATACGGCGGACTCATATTCAGATATACAGCTAATTATGATTTGCATTCCAAATTTTTACTCCGATTCTAATGACCTCGTCGAAACTAAATATTAAATCTCATTATTTTTATCTGTCGTCCCCTAAATTTTGCGAGCAATTGAGAAAGTTCCACAGATCACGAAAGAACGCAACACTTAATGGTGTTCCTGTGGGTGTTCAGCGGTCTTGAACTCTTAAAGAAGAACTAGGTCTCCGGAAGGTTCCATTCGAATGTGGCACGCACTACTTGGGGCAGACGATTAGAACAGTTTAGGACAGATGCGACAAACACGCGATGAAAACAACCAAGCAAACCAGCTCTCGACAAGCCCTGGAATGAAATGTGATGAGACCTACATCGTAGAGCAAATGCCACGTTTATGTGACAACGTGATTGAATAGTCTATAGAAATAAAGGAGTTGGAAAACCTAAGAAATCGGAACGGAGGTTTCAGTTTAAACAAGACCTGGGGTCTGGTACTCAATAAAGATCTTACCAGCCATCCTGACCAGAGCTGGGAAACGCTGAGAAAACGAGCGTTTCATGGAATATCAGTGCTGACTTCGAAAAACAAAAAAAGGGCCTACTGGCGTCAAAGTCGAACTCAGCTATAATTAACGACGATGACTGGTGTCTAGGCGGCGAGTACATGTGACTAGTGTTGTAAAACTACTGTAGACTACGATAGTTATCCAAGAAGCCGTGGTCAGTTAAGGTCATACCCACATTACCTGTATGTTAGGTGTGTTGCATACCTATTGCGCGTTACCTGATAAAGCTCGCTTTCTTTACGTGGGTGATCTGTGTATTGCTAAATTTCCCAAAAATTCGGAAACAATAGAGCGTCTAGAAACTGAGTGGGGATATGCAAAGGGCGACACAAACTATGGACAACACTGAAACTTCCTGTCAGATTAATCTGCCACGAAGTTTCATATCAGGGCACACTCCGCTGCAGAGTGAAAATCTCATTATGGACAACACTGTTCTACGTAGTTATCCTCCTGTCCATTGAATAAAAAAAAAAAACAGTAAGTATCGCACAAATTGGAGCTGTCAATATTTTTTATGTTTTATTAAAAAATTGCTGATTCGGAATGTGAAACAGAAGGATGTTGTAGCAGAAGTAAATAAAGCAATTTAGATTTATCATATAGCGCTAGAAAACAACAAAAAGGTAAAATAAAAATGCAAAACAAAAATATATCAAACATTGCTGTCCTACTTCGTTAAAAATTTATATAAAACATTTTTTGTTATTGGTAAACAACTCTCACATTTACCAGTACTAAAAGGAAAATTGATCACGATGAAGAAGGTGCTACTGAGTACAAAATAACAACAATAGTTATAAACATTTTTTATGTTTGTGCATGTAAACTGTACTTGCATCAAATGCAATTATTTTGTTTGTGTAAAAGCTCTGAAGTTACGATATCAATTAACTGTTATTATTTATAAAGTGCAGTTTATATTCTGTAAGGATATAAAATACACAGCGAACTAACATTGAAAGGTAAGCCGTTTTAATAATGTGAAAAAAAAGAAAAGAAAACGAGAGAGAAAGAATTCGTATGTTGACTCCCAGCTTCTCTCTTAATCATTCGTATACGTTTCTTCCCTTGGTAACGCTACCAATAGTGTGTCTAATCTTAGCGCTTGCCTTGTCTTGTAGTAAACCGAAACCACCGAACCATTGTTTTGGTTGACCTCAACTCTACGTGTGACCGTATACCTCGCAGCAGCTGAAGGTGACCACTGGACCAGTCGAAGAAATATTGAGCGGAAAATCCAAACAACACTTCGGTTGAGCATCCGAAGGCAGTGGAAACAACAGTTCGGTTGAACACTCGAAGAGAAACCATTAATCCATCACGCGAAAACCGGTAAGTTCACAATATAACATTGCCATTCAGCCATGGAGTCCGAAAGTTTCTGATCAGTACAAGCTCAATGGTGCTACACTGAAGCATCTGGTAACGTTTTGATGGAAATGAATTGCACTGAGTAACAGAAGTGTGAAGAAACAATTTTTTCCCGGTCACGATGAGAAGCTGTCCGAAAGGGTGAGATTACGAGTAAAAATTGCTGTTGGCAGTGGAAGAGGAACAGACTTTTTATTACGTATTTACATTGTCAAACGAACTTAGTATGGCCTTTCAAACGTACACAACGTTAAAAATGAAGGGATCAAAATTTGAACAACCTGGTGTCATATAATTTTATGCGTGTTCTACGTTGTGCTGCCACTGTACTTAATATTGTAAGGCATGGGTGGGAAATCTGCGGCCCCCCGAGTCGGAGCCTCCCGCGACTGATTTCAGTACGGTCTGCGGAACAAATTCATGGGAGAGAGAGAGAGCGAGGCGCTGCAGAATTTTGCAACAGAAGTTTTTAAGAGAGCTGTTGTAAAACTTCGTAAGTAAAGAAACCATGTTCACGCCGTGTGAATAACAAAGTTCAACAAAAAATTTTTTTGAATGTTTCGTTCACTTCATCAGCTAAATCTTCAGAATTTGATAATAATGAATATTGCAAAACAAACTTTTTATTTGCCGTAAGTGATATTCGATAGACGTAACTATTCTAGTTTAACGGGTTAAGAGAAAGCGATGCATTTTAATAACACATGCAAACAACACTGACTTCTTTTTAATGTCAGTGACGTTGTAAGAGTTATAAATTGATGGAAAAATACGAGGCGGTTAGTTGGGTCTGTAGGTACTCGAAAAACCATAGGAGCATCGAAAAGCCACAGACTAATTTTTATGTTTCAGCCATTCTCTTGGTATAACAGAAAAAGAGGCACAACATTTATGCGGAGTCCATGATTTATCTTCGACTTCTACTTTCGTACCAAAACTATCCAGAAAGGCAGCCTTCAAAAGAGGCATGAGATTGTGTTCTTGTGATTAAAATGTTATTACATCAGATTGGTAGAAAAAATTATTCTCTGAATTTACACATTTTCGTGGCATTTTCATTTAACAAATTTTACACTTTAAAGACATTTGAAAACTAGAAACTGTGCACCACTTACAACACATACAATACTAATCTCACAATCACAGCAATACGAATGATGTTTGTAACCTACAAACAATTGGAGCATGTTGTGTGTTGTAATTTAACAGGTGTCACAAATCTAAAAATAATATTGTCCCCAAATGACAAAGGTAGATCGTCTAGAAATGACCTGATATGTAATCTCCAAAGAAAGAGCTCATCACCCGTTTCAATGGTGATATTTTGACTTCAGCATGCAGTAATACTCAAGGATTAATTAATTATTTGAGAGATCTAAACATTTTCATTGCTGGCCAGTGTCATTGTAACCATCTGAAGATGTGAACATAAAATGAGTCCACTCTCAAAAACGCGTGTTGGGGGAATATTTGTTGGCATGGCGTGCCGGGAAAAGGGGTGCCATTCATATCGGTGCGTTACCCCATAAACATTAACGCCCTTGACTACCCAGTTCTAAGACACACACCACACAAAGGGATATTTAACGTCACAGACGCTATAGTTTTTACTTCACGCACTAAGAGCACCGCTGTCACGTCACGTGACGAAGCGAGCCTTGAGCTTAAACAAACAATAGAATCAGGTCCGCGTGTTACCGAAGTTTACCCAAGCCTGCTTTAAGGTGTTAACAGGACCTCAGCTACTGCTAAGAAATACTTTAATGTCCACTAGTAGTCAGATTAATTACATATCTTCAGGTTACAGGTGTCTTTCATTTGGCAAAATTAACACAGTTTCAGTAGCATGTGGTTGTACGCGAAGCCTTGTGATGATGACTTACTATCATGAGGCTTGCCAAAAATGCACATACTACTGAAACTGTGTTCATGTGTACCAGAACACTCGACTAAATCCTAAACACCTTCCACCTGAAGATTTTCGGTGAAGTTAACTGGTAGTTAAAATTAAAGTGTTTCTTAACAGCAGCTGAAAGTGTGTTTTACATGTAACTTAACGTTGTGTCGCTTTGTGGTATGGTATTACCCTGAAACCGAAGCACTGAGCTTCGGGGAATGTCTGTGAATAGATGACTTTGCTAGGGACTGTATCAATGCGACCACTACACCTTCTATGAGCATAGAATAGCAAAATTTCTCCGAGTACTCCATCATTGGCGGGCCGGCGGCGGTCCGAAGTTTGTGCTATCTCGAAGGGAACTCCGCAAAGCAGATAAAACAGTAATTTCCCGTAAACTCGGCTATTCGCCGGGACCCAATTAAAGTTTCGATGTGACGTAATTTGCAAGGGACTGAAACAAACGCTAATGAATCGCGTAATTAAATGACGGCGCTTGTGAAGTGCCCCGGAAAGGAAGCTGCGCGGAAAATTAGTTTCTCTGCGAGTAATAGCTGGAGGAGGGGTGCAGGGCTGGACGGTATCGGAGCCGTAGCGACCACCTGCAGCAGTCCTCGGGGCCGTGATTAAGCGGAAGTACCTGCAGCACTGAGTACACTGTGTTGGCCATCGCGAATTTATTTGGCTCTGAGCACTATGGGACTTAACATCTATGGTCATCAGTCCCCTAGAACTTAGAACTACTTAAACCTAACTAACCTAAGGACAGCACACAACACCCACTCATCATGAGGCAGAGAAAATCCCTGACACCGCCGGGAATCGAACCCGGGAACGCGGGCGTGGGAAGCGAGAACGCTACCGCACGACCACGAGCTGCGGACGCGAATTTATTTCTTAAGAGACAATGTTATGGCACCAGCTGAATGAACCTAGATGATACAGTGTAAACGATTAAAATTATAAGGGGCCGTCAAAAACTTCCTTTGAGGGTCTTTCTGCGGTGTATACACATCGTAATGCGATTACGATATGCATACATCAGCACCGAGATGTAGGCAAGATTCGGCATTCGTGTCGTTGCGACGTGCGTGTGGTAAATGCGGAAACGTGAACAATGGCGACATTATTAGCAAATTAGTCCAAACGCAAGCAGTGTGCTGCGGTAGACATCCGTCGGAGAACGTAGGAAGTGTATGGCGCAGCATGTCTGTCGAAAAGTATCGTCGTGGAATGGGGCGTCACGTTCCGTGCTGGTTTTCGACGGAAAAGCCCAGTCGATATGGAAAGCCAGCCTCGTTACAAATGATGCCAACTGAAGTGGGAGGCACTCGAGCATCCGTCGTATAGTCTTGACCTCTCCCCATGCGATTATCACGCCTTCTGTCCCCTAAAAAAGGCCTTGAAGGGTTGACGGTTCCTGTCGGACGAGGATGTGCATCAGGCACATACAGATTTCTTGACGCAGTTAAAGACAGTGTTTTACGAAACGGGTATCTTCAACGTGGTGCGTCAGTGGGATGAGTGCCTCAGTGCTCATGACGATTTTGCCTGATTGACGTACCAATTCTGGACTGTTCGGCCTTCTAACGGAAAATTTTTGATGCCCCTTACACAACACGAAGGAGGTAGAATCCAGAAAGCGTCAAACTGGCATGACTGTACATCATGCTTGGATATAACAAAAACAATCATTCCGAATCGCAGTGCTATGGTAACCGCTTTCAGTCGTACATACACTGTCTTCAGACAAAGTCTCCATTGGTGACACGTGCAGACGATTCACCGAACCGTTTTAAGTGCGAGAAGCACCTTTCGTCGCCGGCCGGTGTGGCCGAGCGGTTCTAGGCGCTTCAGTCCGGAACCGCGCGACCGCTACGGTCGCAGGTTCGAATCCTGCCTCGGGTATGGTTGTGTGTGATGTCCTTGGGTTAGTTAGGTTTAAGTAGTTCTACGTTCTGGGGGACTAATGACCTCAGATGTTAAGTCCCATAGTGCTCAGAGCCATTTGAACCATTTTATTACGACAGAGAAATGAGCCTGTGACCACAGGAGACTGCCACTAATTACCCCGAACAAAACACAACACACAAAAGTGTTGTGATGTTGTACTAGCACACGTAAACCCGCTTGATGATGGAGATTTAAGCTTTCGAAACGCATTTTGTATATAAATAGAGAGTGACAACATAAACTTGCGTTTCGTCTGATGTGAACATACAGGGTGAAGCGAAATTCAAACAATAGGACTTCGCAGAGCGACTCCTCACATGCCAGCGATAAAAAAATGTTTGTCACAAAATTTCGTCCGGCGAGTACATCCAGCAGAAAAAAGACGTTGAAGAGTGGCAATATGGCATAACTGTAACCACAAGTAGAGTTACTACCTCTGCCAGCACACATTGGTCGTGCTGTACAGCTAGTGCAGTAGCTAGAGTTTTGGATTAGCACGCAAGAGGTCGAGGGTTCGATCCTGCGTTGAGGCGTATGTTTTTCTTATTTGGTAAATGTAGTTCAGGTTCAAAAATGGTTCAAATGGCTCTGAGCACTATGGGACTTACTTCTAAGGTCATCAGTCCCCTAGAACTTAGAACTAATTAAACCTAGCTAACCTAAGGACATCACACACATCCATGCCCGAGGCAGGTTTCGAACCTGCGACCGTAGCGGTCACGCGGTTCCAGACTGATGCGCCCAGAACCGCTCGGCCACACCGGCCGGCTGTAGTCCAAGTTGTATGGTATCTGGGAACTGGGAACTTAATCGTCAACAGCGGTTGCAGCGCGTCCTCTAGAAAGCATTTGCACTCACATACTACAATCTTAGGAATGGTAGATTGGTCAGCTTTGAAAGAAGCCCCTTACACGTCGTGGGCGTGAATTTATTCGCACCACTTCATCTACTAGATGCGAAACATTTTTTTTTTTACCCTGTTCCAATGGTCGCATAGATTAGTACCAACTATTATTCATGCCTCGTTCAGGTCAATTACATGTAGTTAAGGCTTTACGTTACCCGTAGGGTTAGCAAAGTGCTTTGTGAATAATGTCCAAATTCGGTTACTATTTGTATTTGTTATCACCATAGTCCCATTAACTATGCCTTTCAACACTGACCCTGGTAACCGCACGCTGTTTAGTACATATCTCAATACATTATTATTATTATTATTTCTTTACTTTCTCAGACGTTAAGTCTGGTTGAGAATGGAAAGTGACGCGGACCTCGATCAAGCGTCATTTCCTATTAACTGTACGGTATGTGTTATATTGCATTTAGGAACTTTCGGGTAATTGAACATGTATCAATAATTACGGATTTCTGTAGTTGTATATATATGTTTGGATGTAGCTGTATTGCATTGATGTACTGGTGGATATTGTGTGGTATGACTCCTGTAGTTGATAGTATAATTGGTATAATGTCAACTTTATCCTGATGCCACATGTCTTTGACTTCCTCAGCCAGTTGGATGTATTTTTCAATTTTTTCTCCTGTTTTCTTTTGTATATTTGTTGTATTGGGTATGGATATTTCGATTAGTTGTGTTAATTTCTTCTTTTTATTGGTGAGTATGATGTCAGGTTTGTTATGTGGCGTTGTTTTATCTGTTATAATGGTTCTGTTCCAATATAATTTGTATTCATCATTCTCCAGTACATTTTGTGGTGCATACTTGTATGTAGGAACTTGTTGTTTTAAAAGTTTATGTTGTAAGGCAAGCTGTTGATGTATTATTTTTGCGACATTGTCATGTCTTCTGGGGTATTCTGTATTTGCTAGTATTGTACATCCGCTTGTGATGTGATCTACTGTTTCTATTTGTTGTTTACAAAGTCTGCATTTATCTGTTGTGGTATTGGGATCTTTAATAATATGCTTGCTGTAATACCTGGTGTTTATTGTTTGATCCTGTATTGCAATCATGAATCCTTCTGTCTCACTGTATATATTGCCTTTTCTTAGCCATGTGTTGGATGCGTCTTGATCGATGTGTGGCTGTGTTAGATGATACGGGTGCTTGCCATGAAGTGTTTTCTTTTTCCAATTTACTTTCTTCGTATCTGTTGATGTTATGTGGTCTAAAGGGTTGTAGAGGTGGTTATGAAATTGTAGTGGTGTAGCCGATGTATTTATATGAGTGATTGCTTTGTGTATTTTGCTAGTTTCTGCTCGTTCTATAAAGAATTTTCTTAAATTGTCTACCTGTCCATAATGTAGGTTTTTTATATCGATAAATCCCCTTCCTCCTTCCTTTCTGCTTAATGTGAATCTTTCTGTTGCTGAATGTATGTGATGTATTCTATATTTATGGCATTGTGATCGTGTAAGTGTATTGAGTGCTTCTAGGTCTGTGTTACTCCATTTCACTACTCCAAATGAGTAGGTCAATATTGGTATGGCATAAGTATTTATAGCTTTGGTCTTGTTTCTTGCTGTCAATTCTGTTTTCAGTATTTTTGTTAGTCTTTGTCTATATTTTTCTTTTAGTTCTTCTTTAATATTTGTATTATCTATTCCTATTTTTTGTCTGTATCCTAGATATTTATAGGCATCCGTTTTTTCCATCGCTTCTATGCAGTCGCTGTGGTTATCCAATATGTAATCTTCTTGTTTAGTGTGTTTTCCCTTGACTATGCTATTTTTCTTACACTTGTCTGTTCCAAAAGCCATATTTATATCATTGCTGAATACTTCTGTTATCTTTAGTAATTGGTTGAGTTGTTGATTTGTTGCTGCCAGTAGTTTTAGATCATCCATGTATAGCAAATGTGTGATTTTGTGTGGGTATGTTCCAGTAATATTGTATCCATAATTTGTATTATTTAGTATGTTGGATAGTGGGTTCAGAGCAAGGCAGAACCAGAAAGGACTTAATGAGTCTCCTTGGTATATTCCACGCTTAATCTGTATTGGCTGTGATGTGATATTATTTGAATTTGTTTGGATATTAAGTGTGGTTTTCCAATTTTTCATTACTATGTTTAGGAACTGTATCAATTTAGGATCTACTTTGTATATTTCCAATATTTGTAGTAACCATGAGTGGGGTACACTATCAAAAGCTTTTTGGTAGTCAATGTATGCGTAGTGTAGCGACCTTTGTTTATTTTTAGCTTGATATGTCACCTCTGCATCTATTATCAGTTGCTCTTTACATCCTCGTGCTCCTTTGCAACAGCCTTTTTGTTCTTCATTTATAATTTTGTTCTGTGTTATATGTGTCATTAATTTCTGTTTAATGATTGAAGTTAATATTTTGTATATTGTTGGTAGGCATGTTATGGGGCGATATTTAGCTGGGTTCGCTGTGTCTGCTTGATCTTTAGGTTTCAGATAAGTTATTCCATGTGTAAGTGTATCAGGGAATGTGTATGGGTCTGCAATGTAACTGTTAAATAATTTAGTTAGATGTGAATGTGTTGAGGTGAACTTCTTTAACCAGAAATTTGCTATTTTATCATTTCCAGCGGCTTTCCAATTGTGAGTAGAATTAATTGCTTGGGTGACTTCATGTTGCAAAATTATCACTTCAGGCATTTGTGGTATCATCTTGTATGTGTCTGTTTCTGCTTGTATCCACCGTGCATGCCTGTTATGTTGTACCGGGTTAGACCATATGTTGCTCCAGAAGTGTTCCATGTCTGTTATGTTTGGTGGACTGTTTATTTTAATGTGTGTGTTATCTATTGTCTGGTAAAATTTCTTTTGGTTTGTGTTGAATGTTTGGTTTTGTTTCCTTCTATTTTCACTTTTTTTGTATCTTCTGAGTCGTTTGGCTAATGCTTGTAATTTCTGCTTCTTTTCATCTAATTGCTCTGTCGCTTCTTGTTGTGAGATTTTACCTAACCTTTTTCGTTTTTTTTCCGAGATTTCATTTCTTATAAATTGTGTTAGCTGTCCGATGTCTTTTCTCAGTTTTTCTATTCTGATCTGTAACCTGTGTTGCCATGCTGGTTTTGTGGGTTTCTTCTGTGTGTTGGTTGGTTCTGATCTCTGTCTAGTGTGTATATTTAGTGTAGTGAGTGCTCCTATATAAACCAGTAGTTGTAACTCTTCCATAGTTGTGTTTTCATTTATTTTGTTGTGTATGATTGTGTTGATAGTTTTTATTGTTGTTTCGACTTGTGGGTTATTTGGTGGTCTATGCAAGAATGGTCTTATGTCTGTATTTGTGTCTTTGTATTCTATATATGTCAGCTGAAATTTTTCTTCTATATCTAACATGTGTGTCACTTCGTGTTCTATTTGTGCTTGTTCTGGTGGCTGTCTTAAGATTTCGTTTTCCTCTGATTGTTTAATTGGTGCGTGTTGTTCTTTGTTTGTTTGCTCTGGGATGTTTGAGTCCATTACTGTATTTTCTTCTTCTTCTGATTGCACATTATTTTGTTCCAGTATTTGTTGTACTTGTTGTTTGATGTTTTCTAATTCTGACTGGGGTATCCTGTTATTTTTGATTATTACACGGATCTGATCAGCTAGTCGTTGTTCTGTTAAAAATTTTAATTCTGGGTATCTGGTAATAAATGTTGTGTATACTTGTGATCTGTATCCAGTTGTGTTGGTTCCTAGGTTTGTTGCTTGGTAATAACAGAACATGAGGTGTCGATTAACTTCATCTGACCATCTCATCCTCTGTCTTTGTTTTCCTTCTAGGGTGGTTGCAGGAAGCATATCCTGCAAAACACCTCTATTTGGATTTAAATCATTTTCCAGTTGGCTAGCAGTGTCGTTACCATTGTGGGCGGGCATAGGGTTCAAGCGTCGTCCCCGACCATGACGGCGCTTGTCCGAGGCTTCTTTAGTTCTGTCCTGAACCAACTAATCACACTAAAGGGGGGTTAGCCCTATTAGTGGTTTGTTCTTTTCGTCGCCTTTTACGACTGGCAGAACATACCGGAGGCCTATTCTTTTCCCGAGCCTCCACGGGTTTTATTATTATTATTATTATTATTATTATTATTCTATCAAGGATTGAGTAAACATTACGTCTATAACCATTAAGGAAACAGTGTAATTCGAAACCGAACATTTCAGAATTAGCGGTGTGGGGATGAATCATGCAGAACAATATCTGTCAGAGGGGTAATGCACATTAGGTGGAACAGCACGCAGGACTGACGACGTGTTTATACTGTATGCCCTGTCCACCAGAGACGGACTATTTGTGAGCGGAGTAACGCGCCCATGACAGTCTCCAATGTACACTCGGCAGTGAAAAAAGTGTGTCACCCCTGAATTCCAACGTGTAGGTTGCACCTGAATGTGTGCAACCAACATAGCATATCTGTGTTGCACATAGTCGCAACCCTTCACAGTACAGTCGTTGTAAGATACACAATGGGTACCGCTAGAGACTACCAGAGAACACCGGTCTTTATGACAGTCCGTCCAGATGTAAAGTAACACCACGATAGTGCAGAAGAGATCAGACAGTCCTTAACGTTTGTAAACTAAACCTAATTACAATAAGTGACATTACAAATGTTATGGGACAACTAGTTTTGTCACATAAATCGTTCAGTAATCCTTAGGCACAATTAAATATTTGAGCCAGTATATGGATTTATAAAGTTGTATGGCAATTGGAAACAAGTTCTTTGCTGTCTAAAAGATTTACCCAACACATGCTGAACGTCGTTCAACGTTCAACGGGAAGTGGTTTCACATCAACTTTATGTAATACTGAGCAGTTAAAAGAAAACGTGATTAACGGCGGCAACCACTCTACGGAAATCCCAACATTAACAGCGAATCACAAGTAATATCATTGTTCACATTAGTCATCAACAGTTACTTATACACAAAGTTGTACTTTAAGACATGACCAACGTCTTCGTTCTGGATCCGGATGCAAACCCAGAACGTAAAGCCATTGTTAACCAAGCAAAGCTTTGTGCCTTATCGAGACTCGATCACTAGGCAGAAAGAGACGTCAAATATTGACGTTTGCACCAGTATCAGTTATCAATTCTCAACTTGAACGTAAATGACGATAATGTTCGTACGAAAGCAGGAACCCTAACATGACAATTACCTTCTTGGTAATTAACCTCGAAAGACGTTGTATAGTGTTGCATTGTCAAGGAATAAAGGATGCACATGTTTAAAATTGAAATGCCATCATGTAATGTTGGGGACAAGGATGCGAACCCACCACCTAATCGGATTGTTGAATAAGTACGTAAAATCAGAATGTAGATATCACAGTTCGTCACCAGTAGTGGGGTTGGAACCTTAAATGACGACTGAAGTTGTATTGCCTGACCGGGATTCGAACCCGGCGCCTACCGCCGTCGTTGTCTAACCAGGAACAGACGAGAAATGTCCAATGTTGGTCCACCATCAGCGAGATGTGCACACGTTTAACTAGAAATAAGGTGACGAAAACGTCTATGCTGACTGAGAGTCGAACGCCGCACACATGGTTATGAAGACACGTTAAGAATCAACTTCATATTCAGTAGTAGCTAGGAGTAGCATGTTTAGTTGCAAACCTTAAGGCCTTACTCATCCCTAGTAACGTGTTGCCTAATATCTGCGATATCATGATGTTAATTTACAAGTGGATTGACTGCCGTAAAGAGCAATGTTCTCTAGTAGTCGTGTATCAAATGGTTCAAATGGCTCTGAGCACTATGGGACTTAACTGCTGAGGTCATTAGTCCCCTAGAACTTAGAACTAGTTAAACCTAACTAATCTAAGGACACCACACACATCCATGCCCGAGGCAGGATTCGAACCTGCGACCGTAGCGGTCGCGCGGTTCCAGACTGTAGCGCCTTTAACCGCTTGGCCACCCCGGCCGGCAGTCGTGTATCATTGAGATGTAAATGAAGTGCCTCAGCAGAAAGTAATTTCCGTCGTGCAGCATGTATTGTTTCAGAGACACTGAGTACATGTTAGAAGTGCACAAAACGTGTATTATATACTAAGTATATACTATTATTTGGAGAAGCTGCCGCCAAACCTGTTTACTTTTACATTCCGCTTAGTTGTCGTGGTTGAATACAGGTTTTCTTAAGGCTACGTCTAATGCACAGCGCTTACAAGAAAGTATAGTTTCCTGCGTCAAGCTATTGCTAGCTAGGTGAAATATTTTGTGGTAGCTATGTTTAAAATGAATGTATTTTTGAAAGTATTGTTCGTCAAATATTTGAATAAATCGTCAACTGTATGTGTGCCTGCACATGTTATAGCATAATAGCTGTAGCAGCGTTAGTTTGTACTACAGACTTGGGTAGGTTAGGTGTAACTTCTGATCCTTCAAGGGGTGATCGTGGCCATGCGGCCCGGGTCTGTACTAGCCGCGGCTTGCGAGCTACCGGCCAGCCAGGGTGGCCGAGGCGATACGCAGGTGAGCGAGCTGGCGGTGGCGTTGGTGTGCCAACAGCCCGGGACGAGCCAGCACGGCTGCGTCGCATGCCTCTCCCTCTGCCGCTCCGTTTGATGTAAATATGTTTACCTCCTCTCCTGGAATCAGTATAAGAGCGGCAAGCAGAAATACATATCAAGCTATCTGCCGTAATGACTCACTGGGAGAGGTCTATTCGAGGTAGAGTCAAAAAATGGTTCAAATGGCTCTGAGCAGTATGGGACTTAACATCTGAGGTCATCAGTCCCCTAATTAACCAAAGGACATCACACACATCCATGCCCGAGGCAGGATTCAAACCTGCGACCGTAGCGGTCGCGCGGTTCCAGACTGAAGCGCCTAGAACCGCTCGGCAACTCCGGCCGGCCGAGGTAGAGTCGTCGCTCTCATTGAGGAAGGAGCGTGTTCCATCAGAGAAGCTGGCAGACGGTATGGCGTACCACATACCACTGCAACTAGATGGTGGAGAATCTTCCTTGAAAGAGGCACAACCAACAGGGCTCCTGGCTCAGACAGGAAGAGAGTGGTCTCACAGCAGGAAGACAGGGACCTAGTGTCTAGGAGCAGAGAAAATCCCTTCCTGAACGCGAAGCCGAAGGCTGAGGGACGCTGGACTCCATGCACGACGATCCGCCGTGAAACAAGAGCTCAGCGAAGACAACGTTTTATACCGGCTAGCATTTGCGGAGCTCCATCTGAGGGCGTCGTGGGGCAACGTCATTTTCACTGATGAGAAGGTATTTTCCACCAATAACGACGGTCCACGAATCGTTTACAGGCCGCAAGGGACTAGCCATCGACGCGAATATGTAACCACGACGAGAAGAAGTGGCCGGCTATCTGTTACCTGCTGGGGTTGGAATTCTGCGAGAGGGGCGGGAATTCTTCACAAGATAGAAGGAACTCTGGACAGCGCGCAGTATGCCCACATATTGGAAAATGTGATGCTCCCGTCAGTGCGAATGCTGTACGCAGAAGGGGACGTCACATTGGAAGAGGACCATTCTCCCATTCACAAGCCTGCATTTGTTCAGCAGCGGCTCTCCACGATTGGCGTCAACGTGGTGGTGGTGGTAGTTAGTGTTTAACGTCCCGTCGACAACGAGGTCGTTAGAGACGGAGCGCAAGCTCGGGTTAGGGAAGGATTGGGAAGGAAATCGGCCGTGCCCTTTCAAAGGAACCATCCCGGCGTCAACGTCATGAACTGGCCGCCACGGGCAGCTGATATGAACTCCATGGAAAACATGTGGGCTGAGGTCGCCAGAACATTAACAGAGAGCTGACCACGAAACCAACCAACTACTGCGGACGCTCTTTGGGTTTGGGACTGCGTCCTGGAAGCCTGGGAGGAAGTTGCTTCTTCAGGCTGTTACGTCCTACGGCTTATACATTCTATGCCAAGACGCGTGACAGAAGTACAAAATAACGAAGGATTCTGGATAAAGTATTAGAGTTCCTAAAATGTTTTGTTATGTCTTCTTTTTCGTCATTTTTCCTCATTGGGAGCTAGTGGAAGATCGGGTGGCAACAGAAAAGATACAATATGGGTTAGCTTTCCTTTGAGTTGCCCTTTTAATTCAAGTGGGTTTCTTTTGAATACACAGTTTGTTAAGTATTCTATTTTGATTTCATTTATACCCTGTCTACATACTTACAAAATAATCGGCGTAGATGGACTCTGTCACAGTAGTTTTTGTTATTTCAAATACGTCTCTCTCTTCCCCTCCATCCATGAATACGCCCTCCGTCCTCCACACAATACGCCAACGATTTCATATTATGTTTACTCGCCACGCGGGATTAGCCAGGCGGTCTGAGGCGCTGCAGTCATGGACTGTGAGGCTGGTCCCGGCGGAGGTTCGAGACCTCCCTAGGGCATGGGTGTGTATGTTTGTCCTGAGGATAATTCAGGTTAAGTAGTGTGTAAGATTAGGGACTGATGACCTTAGAAGTTAAGTCCCACAAGATTTCACACACATTTGAACATTTATGTTTACTCGTTGTTAATATCTTTTCTATTCTCTCTTACACTCTCTCTCTCTGACACTATCGTCGCAAGTGCCCTTCTATTACACTCCCCCAAAACTTTGTAAACAAATCTAGCGTTTTCCAATGACGCTACATTTTCTCTTTTAATTACTCTCACCACCTATGAAACCGTATTCTTTGATCTCCCCTTCCCTATAACCCATTCTTCGTTCTGAGAACAGTCCTTCCTTATCTCTCGGTCCTAAGATAAAACGAACTGTGGCACACATCTAAGTAAGCAATACTTTGCAAGCATTTCACGCTTATATTTTGCACTTCTGCACTTCTATCCATTGCCAGATCCTGCCCTCCTTCCTGTTACGCGTCCCTTGACATCTGCATCTACATCTAAATGGATACTCTGCAATTCATAATTATGTGCTTGGCAGGGGGTTCTGTGGTCTGGTGGATTAATCTTGTATTGACCTGTAAAACGTGTAGGTTCACATCTCACGTCAGGCGTAGATTTTTAACACACACAAGTAGCTCTCCTTCACCCCTAGTAACGCCAAGTGCAGAACGGCAGTAAGCTCCGTAGTTCAATATCCGCAGTAAAGATAACATCCCTTCGCTGCCGATTGGGCATTCGTTTGAGCTGTGACAGGTGGAGAAACCCCGTCATGCAGAGACTCTGTCACCAGCAAGCTGTCGTAAACTAGTTCACAAGGCTCTTGTTGTTGCTGTGGTCTTCAGTCCTGAGACTGGTTTGATGCAGCTCTCCATGCTACTCTATCCTGTGCAAGCTTCTTCATCTCCCAGTACCTACTGCAACCTACATCCTTCTGAATCTGCTTAGTGTATTCATCTCTTGGTCTCCCTCTACGATTTTTACCCTCCACGCTGCCCTCCAATGCTAAATTTGTGATCCCTTGATGCCTCAAAACATGTCCTACCAACCGATCCCTTCTTCTAGTCAAGTTGTGCCACAAACTTCTCTTCTCCCCAATCCTATTCAATACCTCCTCATTAGTTACGTGATCTACCCACCTTATCTTCAGCATTCTTCTGTAGCACCACATTTCAAAAGCTTCTATTCTCTTCTTGTCCAAACTGGTTATTGTCCATGTTTCACTTCCATACATGGCTACACTCCATACAAATACTTTCAGAAACGACTTCCTGACACTTAAATCTATACTCGATGTTAACAAATTTCTCTTACTTTATTTGAAACTGAGACGTTGAAAATTGTGGTGCTGGACTGGGATTAGAAGTCGATTCCACTGTGTTCCCGAAGACTGCAAACTCTTCTAGGCGCCCTCGAGAGGCACCTATCTGGTTTGGAATCCTGATCAGCACAAAATATTCATTATTTCATTTCAAGCCCCTGCATGTGCACTACTGGTGAAAAATAATTGCATTTTCAACGTCTCTTCGTGCGTTGTCAGCTGTAACGTGTTCATTTCAACTCACAGCCACATGATGAGCTTTTTATCACAACATTACAAGATCAAACGTTTCCTTACATCTTTTCAAGTTCAAACATTCCTCTCCATCCTACTGGTGAAAACGCATTTGGGTTTGACGTTGTGTTCGTTGTGATAACCAACGACGACATGTTGTGGATTCAACTTCTAGCCAGCAGAATATTTTCCATCACATCATTGAAAGTTCAAACATGCCATTCATAGCCATTATTGGAAAAGAATTTGATAGTTAAAGTTTCTTCATGACCACGTCTGCGGGGTTTGAATTCCATTCAGCACAGAACTTTTCGTCGCCTGATGTCTAGCTAAACATGCGCCCATCTCGCTACTGGTGAACCAACAATAGCTATTTATCGTCTGTTCCTCGCTAGAAAACGACGGTACTAGATGCTGGGTTCGAATCCCAGTCAGGCAAAAACAATTCCATCGACAATTAAGGTTCCAGCATTTCGCTATTGGTGAAAACATTTGATATTTAACTTCTGATTTTATGTACAGTCGTGCTAAAAAGTATCCGAACGATTGAACTGCATTTCACCTGATTCCCATGCGACTTACATAACGCAGCTGTCTAGCAGGTCCTCTAATCGCTCCTTGGTACAGTCGTTTGACTATTGAAAATGGTTCCAACAAATCACCACTAGAAAACACTGCTATGTATCGCAATAACTCAGGATATAAAATAATACCACGGTACTACAAATATCAGGAAACACCTCATCGCAGATAAGACTGTCCTTCAGGCTTGTAAGCTCATATTTATTGCAATAAATGACATACCTGAAATGTTAGCACTCTCATTATTACGTCAGATAGGTAATGCACGTAGTAAGTTCGTCGTATTCATAATTTCCTCTTCAAAGTAACATACCATACTTGCTATCGAACACAAAATGTCACTAAAAATTTACGTTATTCACGAGCAGCTAGTTGAAAATATGTATGAACTTCAAATGACACGACGAACCGCCTCGTTCTGCATATGGATTCAAACCCAGGTCATGCAGGCTAGGCCGCGGTGGCCGTGCGGTTCTAGGCACTTCAGTCCGGAACTGCGTGACTGCTACGGTCGCAGGTTCGAATCCTGCCTCGGGCATGGATGTGTGTGGTGTCCTTAGGTTAGTTAGGTTTAAGTAGTTCTAGGTTCTAGGGGACTGATGACCTCAGATGTTAAGTCCCATAGTGCTCAGAGCCATATGAACCAATCAAGCAGGCTAAGATTGCCTGGCTGACGGAAATTAACAGTCATTCCTGACTAGGCATAAAGAGAGTGATATACTTCGATTTTAGACAGTATCAGTTAAAAAATATCAACTTTAAATTACATAACGTAAACATTTTTAACGGTCGCGAATTCCTACCCAGCATCTATTGTACCTGTTAACGAATTAAGAGAGATGTTAAATCTGCTTGTTCACAAGGTAAAGCTTTGTGTTGGACAGGGATTCGAACCCAGAACCTTAATCGGATTGTTATCGAAGCACAATCAACATTGACATATCGGATTTTCTCGGCAGTAGCCAGATGTATTAAATGAAATGACGAGACGAAACATTAATTTTTCCTTTCCAGGACTCCAACCCGGCACGTATCGCTGTTATATTCTAGAGAAAAGGAACGTTAAGTATGGGTTTGTTACACCAGCAGCGACATGTGAGCATGTTTGAACTAGAAATAATATGACGAAGTGTTCAGTGCTGACTGAGAATCGAACCCCAAACATATCGTTGTTGACTATACACAAAGAGACGACACTTACCGAATTTTTCTCCACCAGCAGCTCGGAATAACAGCCTTGAACTTACAGTGATCTCGCAAATAGTTCTGTGTCTCACTGGGAGTCAAAAACGTAAGATATCGTTAGTGTTGACAACGAATGAAAATGCATTAAAAATTAAAATTATTATCCACCAGCAGATAGGTGTTCTCATGCTAGAGCTTGATAATACATAGTGAAAAGTTTAGTGCTCGGCCAGGATTCCAACCCATTCATGCGCAATATGTGGAGATGTTGAGGAATCTGCAGTTTTGAACAAACAAAAAGTTGTAGTCGAGCTGTATTGTCGCGAAGGGTTCAAATTCCACGTTAAGGGCGGTCTGAGTTGCATTCCCAGTTCAGAACCAATTTTATCGATGTACAGAAGCTCAAATAAAAGATGGAATAAGTGTCCTGTGACCATACACAGGCTTTGTTTCGTCACTAGAAATAAATAACTAGTATAAGAAAGGTTACTGGTGATAGAGTTTCTACAAGCCGCCACTCCTTACTTTATTGTGGTTCCACCTTACAGAAACTGTGCACTGTATTGTAAGAAATGAAATGAAACTACCCACGATAACCTTACGACGAAAATATGTCTGTTTTAACAAAACTGAGTATCTGTACACGAGCGTGCCTCTATCTGCACGAATTAGTAAACTACTACTCACTTAGATTTCGATTGGGTCCGTGTTTAAATGGTATGCTGTGTCATACTCAACAGGTATGCAAACGTGGCATTTCATAAATAAAGTTACGTATTCCTAGAAACCCAAAATTTGCTTGTCAGCAGCGGAAAGAGGCGTTACCTGTTGTGCAGCATTGTAAGTTTTTCACCATTGCACTTTGAGCTGAAAGTATTTTCTTGCGATTAGCTAATCAATTTATTTCCTTCATACTTATCACCCTGGCATGGGAGTCTTAAGTGAAGAACATTATTGAATTTCGTATCGTTGACGGTCGATTCGAAATTCTTCAGAGACGCTTGTATTGTATAGCAGCTTGGCAGTCACAAAGCCGAGATCTACGACCATTTACACAACTTACTGAGTCGAGCTGCCAAGAGGATTTGATGTGTAAAGGTTTTCTTCTGACTTTGTTACAGAATTTTTTCTGGTAATTCGCAGCTCCATGAAATAATACACAAAAAAAGCTCGCACGCGCTGCCCCTACCACGGGTAGATCTGACTATTTTCTTAACCGTTGGAACACGAGACACGGGCGGTACCACGTGGCTATGGACACACTGCTGCCAGCACGCCACTCTCGTCATGGTATTGGTCGCTCAGCCTCATAACGCATCGTGAAAGATATTAAAAGTTGTCACTTATGTGAAGAATAGCATTTCTTTAGCCAAAAAATTGAAATTTCTGTCTCAGTGTCTTAGTTTACGTGACGATTATATACCACGAGTCATTCAAATGGAAAGGGAATATCAAGTGAATTTAGCGAGTCAGTTCAGTACCGTACGTGGAAGTGATTGCACTGTCACAGTGTTGCCAAATGTTTGTGACGATGTTGCCAATTCTCAGCTATGCTAGGAACAGCTCAGTAGCGTTATAGGAGGAGAATCCTGTGCTCGTGTCATAGGAGGATACGGGAGGAGGCGCAGGGTTTGGTTAATATGCAGCGTTTTCTCCTACCAGCTATGTCAAACATTCAGGTGTGTAATATTCCATCACGATTACAGTTTTCCACAAAATATATACGAATAAAACACTTAACTTGTTACTTTGTTACAAAAAATTATTTCAGTACAATAAAAAGTCCTTGGAAATCAACTTTGCCCACCTGTCACGAAAAGTAAGATAACAAACACTTTGCACCTCGAAATCGATTGCATCTATGTGCAGTCTTGTGATCATACAAGTAGAATTTCATGAATTGCACGAGAATGTAGAAAAATGTTGGTGCGAATGGAAGCTGTAAGAAACAGTTACCTAATTATTCTGTACCACGTAATAATCAATTCATTTGATAATTGAGAAGAGAAGAAACTAAAAATTATGCCCATTAAGACAGAAACTAAAGTGCAGATGCGGCACTGTGCAGATCTGCGCTTTTTCATCTTCAGATATATACAAATAATGTATACTAACCAGCGTATTCATTGCTTTCGTAATGTTTCCTTCTTGTTTAGTCTTCTTATGATGAACTGGATCCACACCCATGAGTCTGATTTTTTCTTTGTATCCTTCCAACTGCTATCTTTGTGTGTTATTGTTCGGTGTTCAAAAACCAAAATATTACGCCTGCTCCCACGAGGTATTAAAATGAGGTCGCAAAAAGGCTAACGAGCTATAATCAAAATACAGTGAGACGCCAATTCGTCTGTCGTCATGGTGTTAAGTGCACAGAAGTAGTTGGGTGTTATTGTCGTCTTATTGAGATTTTCATAGTACCCTGACACAAGACGCCGAGATAAATGTGTATATTCTCCGTGACGAAACATCCCACATTCCATTCATACTGATCCATTCGTTACGTGCATCGGCGGCAATGAGTGATAGGAAAGCTGTTGTGTGGTGACGAGTAACAATAACAATGGTAGTAACTACAAATCAATAATCAAGGATGTTTACTGCATTACAGACGATTAACAAAATAACCAAGAATGGCTGAGTGTTTAATTGGCGCACTGAGTAGGTGTTCTTACCACTTTGGTACTGAATTCTGTTCCAGTTGTTTGCAGAGAGAAAACAAAGAATCCCGTAGCCATACATATCGCTAGTACAACGAGATATTACCTATCAACTATCCTTGCTTTACATCACGAGACGAACATGGCGTCACTGAGCTGATATTTGAAATACATTTCTGTTTTCTCTCTCTGTCCCTCTTTCTCTCTTTTTCTTTTTCTTTTTATTTTTTGGGGAAAGCATCATGATGCGCGAGTAATAAGCAAGTAGGTATATAATCTATTAACAGTTATTTTCTTTGGGTTATATAATGCAAAAATACACCTTTTAAGTGTATTATTGCGGAATTCCAACTATTGATAGTCTATTCGTGAGCTTGCGTGCATTCAGTGGGGTGAAACCTATCACAGAAGCAAGCAAAACACAAATATTTCTTGCACAATGCGCAACACAAGCGAAATCTCGCTGCACTGACGTGTTGTCCGATATATTGCACGGAAAACATATCTGATTCATGTTGCTAAATACAGCTCTATCAGATATCAATTTGGAAGCGTACCAAGTGTATAAAAGTATATCTTGAAATACGCAGAAAGGGCCATAGAGGTATTCGACTGAAATATAGCCATGACCAAAATTGTAACTGGGGTCGACAGCATCGTCGTCTACCACCTTGACAACTCGAACGGTGACAGTGCTCAGCCGCTTACTTACGTTTACTGGTATCAAAGCTACAGCATGAAAACACAAAAATGTTAATAACCCGAAGATCATTAGTTTTGGAACCCATAGAAAGTAAAGCAGTCATGAGTCGCAAGAGTGGTTTGAACACCACAGTGCTTTAATAGGCACGGTCTTGTTGGAGGTGGTATGCTGTTGCTTTCATCCGACCTTTCAGTTGATTTACCTAGCCAGTTGATAGGGGAACCTACAGTTTTACGTGGCTTTCGGACCACAGTGCAACTCGGCATTTTTCACATCAAACAAACACTGCCCCAGGGGAAATATGTGTAAAACGACACATAAAAATCGTGGGACTGGTGAGGGATCGAACCTGAGACCCTCGTATCCACAGTCTTGCTCTTTATCACCATGCCACCATGTAGCCAACACTATGGTTTCTGCTTGCCATTAAAATTAAGGATCTCTCGTTTGTGCCTGCGTTGGCAGTTGCCTGTCCCTTAGGAGACTTTACCTTTGGGATTACCCTCGTATACGTGTGAGTAAACGCCTTCCAATGCCCACTCAAGGAAGACAAGTATACCTAGTCTAGCTTCAATATTACAAATACGCCTCAGTTTGTGGATGAACGCAGACTTAGGTTGATAATCATTTTGAATATTTATCAGTACTGTACCCATTGGTGTGAAACTCGTTTTCTACCAATGATTCCCACAGCTACAGGAACACTACTTTAATACCTCTTACACAAAATATTTACGCAGTGCTATCAGACGAAAAGATCAAACTGACAGAAACTGTGGGAAGTTTGTTTTACAACCTTAGTACCTGGATAAAGAGATTTTCCTATTTGAGTTATCTGTGAACGTTGCTGCATAAGACGATTTAAGAAGAAACTAAATTCCTTCAGCTACGCCAATGTTTAAAGAAATCGTGTTAACGGCACTAAATCGTGGTTTGTAAATCGTTTACCAGCCGTACTCTGCCGCATTTCGCTGGTTCGAAGGCAAAAAGCTTACTGACAAATTTCTCAGAATGAAAAGGGCGACGAAATGTCTCCCACTCGAAGGTCATGTTGTTTTACTTAAATGATTACAAAATCGGGTAAAACGAACAATGAGGTTGTCAGTATAAACACACTAATGTTGTCAATATGATGTTGCTCAGCCCAGGGCCTGTAATGATAAAGGGCCCGTTTAGGTCGGGCATATTGTACACAGAAGTGGAAGAGAGAGAGCACCACTAAATTCTACAGTCCGTGTGCATTGCATACACACAGAAATTACTGTTACAAAATTTTCCGGTGAGAAAGAGCACTGGCAAACAGTCTTCGCTACATTAGGTTACTTAAACTGACGTCACTTTGAGCTAGAATTTATGGCCAGCGACTAAGTGTAAGGACAGTGAGTCGGATGCGGGTGTTGCAACTGTGAAATACTTTCCTGACATTATGGAAGCGAATATTAAATTTGAACTAATATTGCGAAAATTTTGGACTTGGATAGCTTAGAATGAAAATCTTTCTGTTTATTGCAAAGGAAGACAATTGATTTTCTTAAACATGCTGTGTCATACACAACTTGAAACGGGTCACGTCGACCAAATCATATGGAAGAACCGACAGCGACGTATATTGGAAGGCAGTAAGATCCCTTGGCTTTTGGTTTGGCAGTATTCGACAGCCATTTCTAGGCGCAAGTAAATGAAGAAAGGCAGCGCGTTTTCGTTATCAAGTAATGTCTTCATCAATTACTTTAGTTTTAATGTTTTCTACGAGTAATTGCTGATGTTTGATATTAACATGAAAAGGATTCCGTAGACAGGGAAAGAAATTGTTCTTGGGCAACTGCTTCTATAATGACCAAAAGGACTTAAATGATCTTCAAGCACATGTGTTCCTGCAGCGGTATGAAGAAAATGATAGTAATAATGACGGTGATAATCGAATTATCCGGTAACGTCACACTTCACAGTGGATTTTCTCGAACTAAGAAATTTCCTGAATTAGTGAAAATTTCAAAATGGCTTCAAATCGAGGCTATGACGCCTAGAAGAGTCTTTACATCCTGCTGACATGAGAATAGCATAATCTCCACGTCAGAAGCTTGCTTCTACTTAACCATTTAATAGACTCGCGTTTTTAATCCCCGTGACTAGTTTAGCAAGCTAAGCACATAATCCATTACAGCACAATTACAGCTGGGAAATGTGGCCACAATGGTCTGGTGGAACGAACTATCATAAGTGCAATGCGTGGGTTCAGGCATTTAAGAGGCACAAACAGATTTACTTTACCTCTGGTAACCTCAAGAGAAAGCTGTTATAAGACAGAATCCGCATTAAACATCACGTTCCTTCATTCCAAACTGGGCAGAGCCGGTTTACGTTGGAAAATGGCATAGGTGGAGGTCAGGGTGAACAGAAATACTGTCACCAGTAAACTTACTTACATTAGAAAATTTTATTTTATTTGATGAACTGATAGCCGTCTTAAGGAACAGGGCTCTTATTTTACTTGTACTTGATTGAACTAGAGACGTTGACAAATTTGGTGCTCGACTGTGGTTCGAATTCGTATCTCCTCCTTCGAGGATCTGAATCTCTCGGAACAGTATAGTTCAATCATTTCATTCCTTTTCCCAAGACTGCAGTCTTCTCTTGGTCTCCTCCAAAGGTAAACATGTGGGTCCGAACCCTGATCCAGTACAAAAAAATTCATAATTTCATTTCAAGCCCTATCACGTGCACACCGGCCTGCTAGTGAAAATTAACGTGCATTTTTAATGTCTGTTCATGTTGCCCACAATTTCTGAACAAACACGCACGCATCTTACTGTTGGTGAGTAAGCAATTGATACTTAAGCAATATTCGTGGACAATAAAGAAGAACGATAGGAGAGCGGTTCGATTGTCGCTCAAGCACAAAAATTTGTGTCCTTATTTTAGATTAAACACATAGCAGCTGGCAAGAAAAACCGATACGTAACATTTGATTTTACTTAGTTAACAATCCGATTACGTCTTGGGTTCGTATCTCCGTCGCAGAACTTCACATCATGCGCTTCATCTTTAAATTCATACACACTTCGTTACTTCTAAATTGAGGTATATCAGACATCTTTCATGGTTAGTTAACAGGGATGAAAGTATCTTGATAGGAGTCCCGGTTTATTACAAAAACTGTCGTCTTTTATTTTCAAGTTTAGATTTGGTTACTGATATAGGCGAAAATCTCGGTACTTCATGACACTTCATGGATAGTCAGCAATATGATATGATTAGATTAATACTTGTTCCATAGATCATGAATACGACATTTCGTAATGATGTGGAACGAGTCATTTTAATAAAAGATTTCTTTACATACCAGTATTCAATTTCTTTACAACAATTTTTTACCCTCTCTCCCCCCCCCCCTCTCTCTCTCTCCCCCCCCCCCTCTCTCTCTCTCTCTCTCTCTCTCTCTCTCTCTCTCTCTCTCTCTCTCTCTCTCTCACACACACACACACACACATTCTCTTTTTATTTTTGTTTGTTGTGCTCGACTATCGGCGAGGCACGAAAACGTCCGTGAATGCGTTTCTTAGTTTTGAGCACAGTTACGAAAGAAATATAAAAACAACTATGAGAGTTACTTATTCATGAAGCTTAGTAGCAGTCAGTTCTGAGTATTACTAGTAACTACGCTCCAGTCCCTAAACCTAGCTACAGAAATGCGAATCAGACGCATTACGTATTCCAAGCCGTTGCAGCCGCGACTTGGAGACACCAGCTATGGTCACTTCCCAGCCCGCTGTAGGATCACATCGGTTCGTCTTCTTCCTGCCGGTAATGTAACTGAGATTTGGCAACAACGCAAGGTATGTTTGGCAACTCCGTGATCGACGAGTTACTTCCTAGTGTGCACGGAATTAAGCCTCAAAGTTCACTTGATTTCTCGTGTCATTTCCATTGAATAACATGAGTTGTTATCGCTTGAGGTGTAACAGAAGATTGTAAATTTACGGTTTTCAGCCCAGCAAAGGCAATGAACGTGGCAATCGCAACTAATCTCGTCCTGCAAATAGCGGTTTACGAGTTCTAGCCACTATTGGCCTCGTAAGAGGAAGGCGCAAACCATTAGGCTAGGCGCAAATTGAGACGCGTATAGCGCGACGCAGCGCAGCGCGCGTTTTTGTAACATCACAGATTCAAATGGGACCGCGCAAATTGCGACGCGACGCGACTGGGACGCGAGACGCGCCTGCGCCAGGTCGCGCGGCGTTGTGGTTGAGGCACAGTTTCTCGCGCCACGCGTCGCGCATGCCTCGCTAGCACCGTGGGAAATTTGAGGTGGGGAGCGGAAAAGTAGCCCGACCATATGCTCACATCGGAACGGTGCATATGAGCAGTGGTAGTATTGCCAATTCGATATTTTTTGCCTTACTGTGTACTAAATTTCATTGCCTTTGGGTAGTGTTTCGTTTTTCGCCATTTCAACGCTCCATCTTTCTTCGTTAGTACATTATACTTTTCTGTTATTTATATCTGTATAGTTTTGTTTTGTTTTTCTTCTGTCAAGAAAAATGCATACTTCAGTAACTGATGAGCCATTGGCCGCTGGAATTGTATCATATGCCTCCGCGATGTTTTCAGATCGCAAGAAGGGACAGAGGTAGTGAATAAGGAAGCAAGGAATATTATAAAATCATGTGATAAAGAATCAGGAAAGTGAAACAAGGTTATCTTCTCGCTGTCTAGTATGCTGGCGTATCTGTACGATCTGTTACAAAAATTTAGAAAGGGATAATCTCCACAGGTGTGATCCCTTTGTGCTCCTGGTAAAAAGCGTCCAAGATCTGAAGTATAGAAGTTGCGCTGTGATTACTCTGATATGGATGTAATAATGCAATACGACACACTGTACTACATGCATGTGAACATCACATTTCCACTGCAGGCTAGATACAGTCGAAAAGCAGTCACAAATAACAATGTTTTAATTGGTTCGCCGTGATGAGAAAAAGCATTTCAATTGTTGCATGCACATCATCAGCATTAATAAACTAATTATACAAAAGGCTACACAAATGAAGAAAATGGTCGGTATTATTACGAAAGTAGGAATATCCTAAAAGAGTGTTATGATTAAATATATTTAATTTGTAGAAATGTACTGCTGACAAAGGCAGATCTACTTTCATGACAATGTTTTTCGAATTCCAACTCATAAGACACAAATGGCTAGCTTGTGCATTCTTGTCGCGCGCATTATCCTCCGCTGCTGACAATACACTGACAATTGTGTTTTGCGACAGATCAATTGTTTATTTTTCTCAATAACAACTATTTTATTCGCGATCACACATTGTCAGTTTGGCAAGCCGTAGGTGAGTAACCAGTATCTGGCATGTGCCTATCATTCCGCCTGAAGGAACGCTCGTCATTATTTTAATACTACTCAGATCAAGAGAAGGAATAAAATCCTTTGGTAAGTTTCCATTCCAGTCGCTCAGTGTCAAAATGCGATGGGTTACGAGGATTCCACCATAATTCCAACGGAATTGGCAATCTATTTTTGTGTGAGTTGTTAATCGTTTCTCATACGAAGAAGCATCACCGTTTGTGAGTAACGGCCACATTTCTCTTGGTGAATGGTTTAATTGTACTTCCTTTGTCAGAGTGTAATTTGCAAAACTCATCTCACAGCAACTATTGAGACAGAATTCCGAAACGGAGTGCCTCATTAAGCAAGTAATTGGCAATCACAGAGCTCAATAGCTCACGAAAAACGTCATAGTATCGGTTTGCAGTAACATAAAAGAAGTAATTTCATGTTTATTTTCATACTAGGAAGCTCTTGTTTCCCTAGCTGTCGATAACTCTTAAAAAATTACAGTCACTGGAGTGAAATAAATTAAAAAGGGAAGTATAAGTACTGATATATCGCCATAGATAAGAAAGTTTCGTGTGTTTAAGAACTGACAGAACGCTCTCCTTCTTGAGTGCTATCATACGTCAAACTTTCGTTTCGATGTCTCGAGCGGTTTAGAGAGATGAGAGATGTTGCGAGTATTTCATTCTCGCGGGCGTGAGATCGGAAGTGAGCGTGCTACATGGGATCTATTTTCTCGAGATCGGAGGCAGATAGAGACCTCCTCCCAAATCTAAACAAAAATTGAGCATGTTAGCTAAATTTCATACGCAGCAACATATGGTGTAATACGCACCAAACGCAAAATCATAGCGACCCCTAATTTACGTTGCAAACTTTTTGAGTTTTGCTTAGTGTCTTACTAAAATGTGTACATCACAATAAGAATGGTCATTAGCGAGGTGATGGGCACTTCGTCACGAAGCTGACATATAACGCTACAAGCAAGACAAAAATCATATATTATCAGTGAATAGTTTCTGTAAAATCGTTCGAGAAAGATAACAGGTTGCGCTCGCTTCGGTTCTGTCAGCGCAGAGCGTCGCCAGTCGGCGCGTGCGAAGTATGGTGTACGCGTCGCAATATGCGCTGGACCCGCGCGACTCGTGCGGCACGTGCGTGTCGTGCTGTAGTGTCGTGTCACGTCACACTTGCTATACGCGTCTCAATTTGCGCCTAGCCTAGGTTCGCGGTTTCAGCCTCGCTGAATGTAACGTTTTTATCCCTTCTGTGTAAGAGCTGCAAGCAGTCAGATCAAACATCGATAAGCAAATCGTAAGAAAATACTTTCAGCTCAAAGTGCAATGGTGAGAAACTTACAATGCTGCACAACAGGTAACGCCTCTTTCCGCTGCTGACAAGCAAATTTTGGGTTTCTAGGAATACGTAACTTTATTTATGAAATGCCACGTTTGCATACCTGTTGAGTATGACACAGCATACCATTTAAACACGGACCCAATCGAAATCTGAGTGAGTAGTGTTTTACTAATTCGTGCAGATAGAGGCACGCCTGTGTACAGATACTCAGATTTGTTCAAACAGACTTTCGTCGGAAGGTTATCGTGGGTAGTTTCATTTCATTTCTTACAATACAGTGCACAGTTTCCGTAAGGTTTCTTTTAGTGTTGTTAAAACAATACTAAACATGAGAGAGAAATTAATCATCAACGATATATGCGAATTCTCTGATGTTATCTATAACAGTCTGACAATGCACATGCAGTTTATTGGTTACATGCATGTAGAAAACTTGTTCCGGGTTAAAGCTGTCAAACAAGGTTTGAAGAAGAATAAAATGCCACTACCAGACGACAGCTAATGTAGAAAATACTTTTCTGACTATTTTGTCACGATGCGCTCTCCCCATACATAATACAAATGCTTCGAGACGCATCTGATGCCTGGCGGTCTATTAAACCTGAAAAGAACAAAATGACGCAGAAGTTAGCCTTTTACCACATGCGACTATTTTGGGTTGAGAAGTGAAGAGAATTATGTTCAAAGTTCCATTAAATTGATAACTTCAGCAGACAGCAGAATTGCTTTTTTTAAAAAAATGTAGTAGCGAATGTAACAGAACACGCGACGCTTACCGTTACGCTACTAGCTGTGACGTAGCTACAGCACCTCTGGAAGTGAACAACAGTTCCTCCAGAGCTTCGGCATTCCACAGTGCTGTGAGATAATGCATATGGCCGAATCTAGACTTCTGAGAGACAGACAGTTACAGCATTTCTTTCTCACTGCACAATGGTTTCAACAAACAGATAGCGCAATAGAGTAGCTCAAATGGAAAGGAACACTTCCTATTTAAATTTCTGCATCCTACACTGTTGGCAGTTTTGTGAGGTGGCAGTTACGTTATTTTATTTCGGTGATTACAAAATAGAGTTGAATGTATGCACTGGGTAGCCAAGGCAGCTAGTTCATGGCGATTCGATCAACCAAGTAAATGAATGTACTGAACATCCTGCAAACCACTACAGGGAGCCTGTGTGTCAGAATTCTCATCTTGTGTGCCGCAACGGAGTTATGACAGAGAAATGAGTCGTAGAGAAGAGGGTTTGGTGGTCTGTTGGATTGATGATAGTTTCATATGATGATGGTCTCGGTTCGATTCCAACTTCTGCCGATGTTTTTTGATAGGGAGAGGCAGATTCTATTCTCTTCTGGTTACGCCAAGTGAAGAAGGTATAATGGCTTGTGGTCTGAAAATCACATTAAACATGATATTCCTTCTCTACCAAGTAGACGTTAGGTGGAACAACAATAAAGTGAGGATTGGGGGCTTGTAGAACTCTATCACCAGTAACCTTTCTTATACTAGTTATTTATTTCTAGTGACGAAACAAAGCCTGTGTATGGTCACAGGACACTTATTCCATCTATTATTTGAGTTTCTGTAAGTCGATAAAATTGGTTCTGAACTGGGAATGCAACTCAGACCGCCCTTAACGTGGAATTTGATCCTTTCGCGACAATACAGCTCGACTACAACTTGTTGTTTGTTCAAAACTGCAGATTCCTCAACATCTCCACATATTGCGCATGAATGGGTTGGAATCCTGGCCGAGCACTAAACTTTTCACTATGTATTATCAAGCTCTAGCATGAGAACACCTATCTGCTGGTGGATAATGATTTTAATTTTTAAAGCATTTTCATTCGTTGTCAACACTAACGATATCTGACGTTTTTGACTCCCAGTGAGACACAGAACTATTTGCGAGATCACTGTAAGTTCAAGGCTGTTATTCCGAGCTGCTGGTGGAGAAAAATACGGTAAGTGTCGTTGGAGTCCTGGGAAGGAAAAATTAATGTTTCGTCTCGTCATTTCATTTAATACATCTAGCTACTGACGAGAAAATCCGATTTGTCAAAGTTGATTGTGCTTCGATAACAATCCGATTAGGTTCTGGGTTCGAATCCCTGTCCAACACAAAGCTTTACCTCACTGCATTTCAAGTAAGTTACTTGTGAAGAAGCAGTATTTAACATCTCTCGCAGTTCGTTAACAGGGACAACAGACGCTAGGTAGGAATTCGCGACCGTTAAAAATGTTTACGTTATGTAATTTAAAGTTGATATTTTTTAACTGATACTGTCTAAAATCGAAGTATATCACTCTCTTTATGCCTGGTCAGGAATGACTGTTAATTTCCGTCAGTCACGAAATCTTAGTTTGCATGACCTGGGTTTGAATCCATATGCAGAACGAGTCGGTTCGTCGTGTCATTTGAAGTTCATACATATTTTCAACTAGCTGCTCGTGAATAACGTAAATTTATAATGACATTTTGTGTTAAATAACAAGTATGGTATGTTACTTTGAAGAGGAAATCATGAATACGACGAACTTACTACGTGCATTACCTATCTGACGTAATAATGAGAGTGCTAACATTTCAGGTATGTTAGTTATTGCAATAAATGAGAGATTACAAGCCTGAAGGACAGTCTTATCTGTGATGAGGTGTTCCCTGATATTTGTAGTATCGTGGTATTACTTTACATCCTGAGTTATTGCGATACAGAGCAGTGTTTTCTAGTGGTGACTTGTTGGTACCATTTTCAATAGTCAAACGACTGTATCAAGGAGCGATTAGAGGACCTGCTAGACAGCTGTGTTATGTGGGTTGCATGGGAATCAGTCGAAATGCAATCCAGGTCGTTCGGATACTTTTGAGCATGACTGTACTTCGTTAACAATCCGATTAGGTGCTGGGTTCGCATCCCTGTCACAAGTTTTATATGATGGCATTTGAATTTTAAACATGAGCATACCTTGTTCCTTGTGAGTGACACCATATTAAACGTCGTTGTGGGTAGTTCCCAGGACGGTAACTGTTATGACAGGATTCCCAGTTGAGTACAAACATTTTCATCATTTATTTTCAGGATCTGAATTGATAACTGATACTGGTGCAGACGTCTATACTTCACGTCTCTTTATGCGTAGTGATCGGGTCTCAATAAGGCACAAACAAAGCTTAGCTTAGTTAGCAATGGCTACAGGTACTGGGTTTGAATCCAGGTCCAGAACGACGACTTTGGTCATGTCATTTAAAGTTCAGATTTGTGTATACGTAGCTGTTGATGTGTTACGAGAACAATGATATTACTGGTGATTCGCTGTTAATGTTGAGATTTCCTTAGAGTGCTTGTTGCCGTTAATCGCGTTTTTCTACTGGTTCGTACAATATCCAGTTTCCAGAGCCACTCGCCGTTGAGCGACCTTCAGCACGTGGATGGAAAATCTTTTAGAGAGCGAAAAACTTTTTTCCAATTGCTGTACAGCTTTGTAACTCCATATATTGTCTCAAGTATTTAATTTTGACTAAGGATTACTGTACGATATATGTAAAATGATCCGTTTTCTCAGAACTTTTGGAATGTCACTTGTTGTAATTAAGGTTAGTTTATGAGTGTTATGGGGTGTCTCATCGCTAAGAACGTGTTTTCTAATATGTTTTGTATGACGATATTAGTTGACACTTAGACTGATTGCCATAAAGACCTTTGGTCTCTTAGTAGACTCTTGCGGTATCCAATGTGTGTAGTCAAAACGACTGTACCCCACAGGGTTTTGGTGTTTAGAGGACCTGCAACACAGCTATGTTATGTTAGTTGTATTCGGCAGTGACCCACTTTTTTTGCTGTCAAGTGTACATGCGCACTCATATATCAGATTTTCTCGTTGTAAACCTCCACACTATGGAATTAATGTGCAACAGTATTTGGACAGAACATTTCCACGGAAATAGCTCGGATGTGGAGTTCCACCGCACTCAACTGACCTAAATCCCCTGGATTTATTCCTGTGGGGACACTTGAAGGAGCATGTATACTCTACTCCGCCGACGAATGTGGAAGAATTCGTAGCTCGTGTTCATGCTGCTCTTGTTACTGTGGTCGCAGGTTTGATGCGAAGGGTCCAGAGCTGTATGATTTGGCGAGTTGCGCAGTGTTTGGACGTGCAGGGAGGTTGCTTTGAGCGTCTGTTGTTCTGATGACAAAGTATTCTGTTGTGAAGGTCGTGCAGACATTAATATGGACATTATTATTGTCACTGGTTGCTAATGTGCGACATCTGAGCGCTCATGTTACGTGTAGTATAAATGACCAGTAGATGTTATGTTACTGTAATGTGCTATCATCTTTAGCTTCTCGAAATTGATATTATTTTTGTAGTTATTCTGTCCTATGACAGATCATGTCTTTCAACTGTCTATTTCGTATTTGTCTAAACACGTATTTCTTGTGTTCAGCGTTACAAAATGTTATAAATTTAGGATATATGTGACCTAAGCAACGGTGTATATTACAGTATGAAACGAAAGAATAAAATTATCAAATAAAAAAATGCGGCCCAACCCTGGATCGAACCCTCGACGTCCTGCATGATAACCCATAACTCTATCTACTGCACCAATTGTACAGCACAACTAATATGTGCAAACATACGTGTGGTTACAGTGTTGCCAGATTGCCACTCTTTAACGTCCTTTTTCTGCCGGATGTACTTGCCGGGCGATATTTTGTGAGAGACATTTTTTTTATTATGTGAGGAGTCGCGGTGCGAAGCCCGAATGCGCGAATTTCGCTTCACCCTGTATATTGCTGCATTGTGTACAACGTACCGTACATGAACAGTTCGGAGACGGTGATTGTATCATCATGACAATGCATTGTGTTATAAAGAATCATTTTTATGGCAGTGATTCGTGGACAATAACATTTCTGAAATGAATTGGCTGACCACAGTCCCGATCTGAACTCATTGGAGCACCTTTAGGATGACTCGAACGTTAACTTCCCTCCAGACGCCTGCGATCAATATCACTATCTTCTCTGGTTTCGATTCTTGAGGAGTAATGGGTGCCAATCCTCCACAGACATTCAGACAGCTCACCAAATGTGTCCCAGCACACTTCAATCCCTCGTAAGGCGAAGAGTGGACACATCCTTTATTAATGTCCACAAATAGGTTCGCGCATACTTTTGATGTTAACATTCGCGGGGGGCTCACAACACCTGCTGTCAGACGCCAACACAACCGCAGAGGGATCCCAGCGCTGGTCTGTCAGAGCGGTTTTCCCGGCCGACAGGTGCGCTCCTGGCCGCCCCAGAAACCTGCTCCGGCTTCTCCCACGCGACAGGCCGAGGCGACGCGCCTGCATCCCGTAATTGGCATACCTACCTAATAAAACCATTTCTTACGGATTTACAACCCGTATCAAAAATAAAGCCGGAAAAAAGAAATACGTAGACTAGAAATAATAATACGTTGCGGGACGGAAAAAGGAAGACGGAGTGGTCCCGGGCGGCAGAGCAATCACAGCGGCCGCGACCCAAACAGGTCCCGCGGCTGGCGGCGTTGCTAGGCGGAGCGCACGCTGCTCCCCTCACACTTCCACAGTACTCCCACGCTGCACCTGGGTCTACTTCCACAGTACTCCCACGCTGCACCTGGGTCTACTTCCACAGTACTCCCACGCTGCACCTGGGTCTACTTCCACAGTACTCCCACGCTGCACGTGGGTCTCTAGTTGTGCTGTCAGTATTTCTGCAATTATTGTCCAGTAGTATTCCAAACTGCTGAGTTTTTTTACTTGTTTCTTACAATGTCCAGTTTCAGAACTATCGTTACTTCCGCCCATTCTGAATCTCAAGCATATTGCGAAGATCTCCTGTAGCAAATTACCGATTACTGACTAGCTGAGGAAAAGTGTATCTGCAAAGAGGTACTTTGGCGAGCAGAGAAAAAAAAAGTTGCTAATGCTACTACCATAACACTACATTTTCAATTTTTTTTCAGTAAATGCTGCTGTTGCTGCTGAAAATGGTATTACTACACTACTGGCCATTAAAATTGCTACACCAAGAAGACATGCAGATGATAAACAGGTATTCATTGGACAAATATATTATACTAGAACTGACATGTGATTACATATTCACGCAATTTGGGTGCATAGATCCTCAGAATTCGGTACCCAGAACAACCACCTCTGGCCGTAATAACGGCCTTGATACGCCTGGGCATTGTGTCAAACAGAGCTTGGATGGCGGGTACAGGTACAGCTGCAAGTGCAGCTTCAACACGATACCATAGTTCATCAAGAGTAGTGACTGGCGTATTGTGAAGAGCCAGTTGCTCGGCTACCATTGACCAGACGTCTTCAATTTCTGAGAGATCTGGAGAATGTGCTGGCCAGGGCAGCAGTCGAACATTTTCTGTATCCAGAAAGGCCCCTACAGGATCTGCAACATGCGGTAGTGCATTATCCTGCTGAAATGTAGGGTTTCGCAGGGATCGAATGAAGGGTTCAGCCACGGGTCGTAACACATCTGAAATGTAACGTCCACTGTTCAAAGTGCCGTCAATGCGAACAAGAGGTGACCGAGACGTGTAACCAATGGCACCCCATACCATCACGCCGGGTGATACGCCAGTATGACGATGACGAATACACGCTTCCAATGTGCGTTCACCGCGATGTCGCCATACACGGATGCGACCATCATGATGCTGTAACCAGAACATGGATTCATCCGAAAAAAATGACGTTTTGCCATTCGTGCACCCAGGTTCGTCGTTGAGTATACCATCGCAGGCCTGTCTGTGATGCAGCGTCAAGGGTAACCGCAGCCATGGTCTCCGAGCTGATAGTCCATGCTGCTGCAAACGTCGTCGAACTGTTCGTGCTGATGGTTGTTGTCTTGCAAACGTCCCCATCTGTTGACTCGGGGATCGAGACGTGGCTGCACGATCCGCTACAGCCATGCGGATAAGATGCCTGTCATCTCGACTGCTAGTGATACGAGGCCGTTGGGATCCAGCACGGCGTTCCGTATTACCCTCCTAAACCCACCGATTCCATATTCTGCTAACAGTCATTGGATCTCGACCAACGCGAGCAGCAATGTCGCGATACGATAAACCGCAATCGCGATAGGCTACAATCCGACCTTTATCAAAGTCGGAAACGTGATGGTACGCATTTCTTCCCCTTACAGGAGGCATCACAACAACGTTTCACCAGCCAACGCCGGTAAACTGCTGTTTGTGTATGAGAAATCGGTTGGAAACCTTCGTCATGTCAGCACGTTGTAGGTGTCGCCACCGGCGCCAACCTTGTGTGAATGCTCTGAAAAGCTAATGATTTGCATTTCGCAGCATCTTCTTCCTGTCGGTTAAATTTCGCGTCTGTAGCACGTCATCTTCGTGGTGTAGCAGTTTTAATGGCCATAAGTATTACTGACATATACTAATATTTCAATATTCCTGCTATATTTAAATATAATCACTGTTTGTCTTTACTAAAGCCTGTGATGGACGCACATACACATATAGAATTTAGTTTTGTCGAAATGTATGTAGTTTCTCTCTACGTTTCGTTGCAGGTCGGCCATCTCGTGGGGTCCAGCAATATTGTGCTGCCTCCAGAAAGCATGGCAACGGATCAGAGCATATCACTGCACTGATTCCTCTCAGTCTTCTTGGGTCCTTGAGTTGGGAAATGGGTCTGTGTTTGCGATGACGACTGGAGCACGTCTGTCAACTCGACGAGCATTGTTAAGGATTCTCTTGACGAGGCAGCAGATACGCGCTCACAGTGATGCAACCAGAGACAACTCTGGTACACAGGGGTGACAGCGTGTCGTCTTCTCTCATGAGTCCCGCTCTGTGGGCAACATCCGAGGAAAGCAAACACTGGCAGACAATGTTCATCAACAAGGGTGCATAAAACGATCACCTAAGGTTCAAACATTCGGTAATTTGGACAGCAGGCGTTAAATTTGTGACTTCAATGCAAGCACCTTCGAGATTTTCGTGACTTTGCCTTTCAACAAGGTAACGCAGAACCTACTCCGATTCGCATAGTGTTCGACTTTTTGTCTGGCTAGCACTTCCCCCATATCTCTCACACTGAAACGCTGGGGCATGACTTGCCGAGAGACTAGCGGGCCACCATTCTTCAGCCCGTCTAACTTATTAACTGTTAGCACTTAGCTGAAGCAGAATAGATCGACATCCCCACATCTGTGTTATCCAAGCTCAGTTCGACTCGACGATCACTCGGGTTAAAAACACTCTCGCTCCCAGACGTGGCAACTCTGTATTCCAAATTTCGCACCTTATGTATCGAAATCACCTAAAAACTTAATTATGTAATCCTCCTACCACATAGTATACTTACTACTTCTCTTATTCTTATTCTACTTTGCCTGTTGCCTTTCCCCGTAACTCTCTGGGTCGGCATTGTTATATATCGTTAATGGCAGTGTTACTGGCATTATGTAACTGGATGACCTTCCTGAAGCCATCAATCGCCCGCGAAGCAATCCACGTACTCCAACTGTCTGCGTCGTGTGTAGGTGGCAAGTACAATTGTGATAACGTTTTAGAGGTACCAGGTTTGTTATAACTGAAGTGCAGGTACTCAGAATGGTCCTTTGTGAGCTGTAATCATCGTATAACAGCGAAACTTGATAGGTATGCTAATGCGTTAAAATGGAACCGATTTACACTGGAAAAAAATTATTTCCAGTTCTAGCCACCAGACATAAATCTGGCGCTGTACACCGTTTCTATGACGGTATGATGTCCACGCTGTCATTTGACAAGCCATAACGTGAGTGAATACTATGTGTATCGAAAGGAGAGATCGTGCACTGTTAACGAAACAGTTTTATTTGAAAGGCAGCAATTACAGTGCTGCACTGAAAGCATTGTCAACTAAAAGGTCTGAGGAGAGGTCATTAAATGGTTTAAATGTTTAAAGGAGATGATAATGAAATTCGAAAACAGGATGAGCTTGGTGTGGCACCTGGAAGAGGAGGGCACCCAGTATAAACAACTGACGAGCTCCTGCCCCAAGTAGCGCTAATGCTCGTGCAGTGTCACGAGAATTGTGTATCCCATAGTCAACATTACTGAAAGTTTTGCGGTCTTCTTTACACTAGTACCTGCAGAAGATCCAGACGCCACAGCAACTGAAACCTCATGACACGCAGCTAAGTTCTGAATTCGCTCTTCAGTTTCAAATGGTTCAAATGGCTCTGAGCACTATGGGACTCAACTGCTGAGGTCATTAGTCCCCTAGAACTTAGAACTAGTTAAACCTAACTAACCTAAGGACGTCACAAACATCCATGCCCGAGGCAGGATTCGAACCTGCGACCGTAGCGGTCTTGCGGTTCCAGACTGCAGCGCCTTTAACCGCACGGCCACTTCGGCCGGCTCTTCAGTTTCTGGCACGGATCGCTGATGACCTGTAGCCGGGAAATATTCTATGAAGTGACGAGGCACACTTTGCACTACAGGGCTCAGTAAATACACAGAACTGCTGCCGGATTTGGTGTAGTGTTAAGCCGCGTGTTGTGTACAAAGAGCCACTGCACTCGCCGAATGTGACTGTGCGGCGTGGATTCACAAGCATCTTTATTCTCGATCTCTTCTTCTTTGAAGGGAATACTCCCCAATGGCCTGTCAGGTATACTGCGATGTCTAAACGTTATCGATACCTCCTTGTACAGCATGTGACTCCTGATTCAGAAGAGCCCTGTGTGTCGCCCACTGTTTACATGCAAGATGGTTCATAATAAAGTCAACCTTATGCCTTTCTCACTTGTTCGACCTTTTCTGCTCACGTCCCGTCCATAATACATTACATATGGAATCATTTCTATACTTTCTTTTTGCATTCAAGCGCCAGATTTGCACCTGTTGGCCAAAATTAGATGTAATTTTTTCTAGCGTAAATCGGTTCCGCGTCAATTCATTAGAGTATCCACCAAGTTTTGCTGCAATATGATAATTACAGTCCACACTGCACCTCTGTGAGTTGCTGCACTTTAATTATAACCACCCGATATTTGTGTAGTACGTATTTGAGGCAGGGTGTGGGAAGCCGCCTAAAAGCTCATACACAGTGGCTGGCTAACTAGCCCACATTGTTAATCCTCGAGGCAGATACTGGTGGCGGTTGGCTCACCTTCCCGAGAAGTGAGAATGTCAGCGCTCTCTGCTATCCGGTTGAATACTGCACTGTATACGCACAACAAATAAAATTTCGTTATTTACTGTGCTTTACAGTGCTGCAATTCTAAAGGCCGGTACTGTGTTCACAGCTCCTGTACCGTGCACACTGCAATATAAGGCCATGTTCTAGTGACGAAAAATAAGTGCATTAATTAATTACTTAATGCGAGTTAGTTGGTTGAACAAACCCGAGGGAATGAATGAGCCCGTGGAAGCCAAGCTTTCTTGACACAAAAACACTGAAGTTAGAACTTCTCGTGTTTAACAGCAATTCTGTGAGTTAGTAGACGCTTCGTGTGTGTCGTGTGTGTACAGAGTGGGCCATTTGGGTGTGTCCCCTCACGCAGGCCAGCCTGTACAGTTGATTCCCAGGGGGCGGCTGTCTCAGAGATCCTGCCCCGCCACGTCCGCTGTGGGGGAGCCGTACGCCGGTGAAGGGTACCGGGCAGACAGGCGCGCTGCGGGCGATATTTTACACGCAGCCCCGCGGCCCGAGGCCAGATTTTAATGGGCCCAGGCGCGTACTCACCGGATTTACGGACCTTCCCTCAGATTTACTGGAAGCGATAAAACACCGCCACCAGTGCATAAATACACAAGCCACCCCATGATCGGCGAAGGGGCAGGGGCCGTACTCACGTTCGTTTACTCGTCGCTATTAATACCTTCCCCCCCCCCCCCCCCGATAATCGATCCAAAACAAGACGCTGTGGAGAAGAGGTAAGATGATTTGCAAACAAAATTCTCGTTGTTGCAAAAGGATCTTAAAACACAACGAATTCACTAACGACGCATCCAATGCACTGCATTACATAGGGTAAAGTGTTTGAGATAATTCATTACTTAGTTTCATTAACAAGATTTTTAAGCTGGCAAGAGTCGAAGCGAATACTCCAATTTATAATCTTGGAAGTCATGTCCAATGGGGAAATATTCTTTACAGGAACATGTATTTTGTGTCGGTCTTTTGTAAGACTGATGCTGTTTGTTGTAGGTTTCTGTCCTCTGTTGGAAGACAGACCGTATCGTTTAGTTCTACATATACATCTACATTTATACTCCGCAAGCCACCCAACGGTGTGTGGCGGAGGGCACTTTACGTGCCACTGTCATTACCTTTCTTTTCTGTTCCAGTCGCGTATGATTCGCGGGAAGAACGACTGTCTGAAAGCCTCCGTGCGCGCTCGAATCTCTGTAATTTTACATTCGTGATCTCCTCGGGAGGTATAAGTAGGGGGAAGCAATATATTCGATACCTCATCCAGAAACGCACCCTCTCGAAACCTGGCGAGCAAGTTACACCGCGATGCAGAGCGCCTGTCTTGCAGAGTCTGCCACTTGAGTTTATTAAATATCTCCGTAACGCTATCACGGTTACCAAATAACCCTGTGACGAAACGCGCCGCTCTTCTTTGGATCTTCTCTATCTCGTCCGTCAATCCGATCTGGTACGGATCCCACACTGATGAGCAATACTCAAGTATAGGTCGAACGAGTGTTTTGTAAGCCACCTCCTTTGTTGATGGACTACGTTTTCTAAGGACTCTCCCAATGAATCTCAACCTGGTACCCGCCTTACCAACAATTAATTTTATATGATCATTCCACTTCAAATCGCTCCGCACGCATACTCCCAGATATTTTACAGAAGTAACTGCTAACAGTGTTTTTCCGCTATCATATAATCATACAATAAAGGATCCTTCTTTTTATGTATTCGCAATACATTTGTCTATGTTAAGGGTCAGTTGCCACTTCCTGCACCAAGTGCCTATCCGCTGCAGATCTTCCTGCATTTCGCTACAATTTTGTAATGCTGCAACTTCTCTGTATACTACAGCATCATCCGCGAAAAGCCGCATGGAACTTCCGACACTATCTACTAGGTCATTTATATATATTGTGAAAAGCAATGGTCCCATAACAGTCCCCTGTGGCCCGCCAGAGGTTACGTTAACGTCTGTAGACGTCTCTCCATTGATAACAACATGCTGTGTTCTGTTTGCTAAAAACTCTTTAATCCAGCCACACAGCTGGTCTGATATTCCGTAGGCTCTTACTTTGTTTATCAGGCGACAATGCGGAACTGTACCGAACGCCTTCCGGAAGTCAAGGAAAATAGCATCTACCTGGGAGCCTGTATCTAATATTTTCTGGGTCTCATGAACAAATAAAGCGAGTTGGGTCTCACACGATCGTTGTTTCCGGAATCCATGTTGATTCCTACACAGTAGATTCTGGGTTTCCAAAAACGACATGATACTCGAGCAAAAAACATGTTCTAAAATTCTGCAACAGATCGACGTCAGAGATATAGGTCTATAGTTTTGCGCATCTGCTCGACGACCCTTCTTGAAGACTGGGACTACCTGTGCTCTTTTCCAATCATTTGGAACCTTCCGTTCCTCTAGATACTTGCGGTACACGGCTGTTAGAAGGGGGGCAAGTTCTTTCGCGTACTCTGTTTAGAATCGAATTGGTATCCCGTCAGGTCCTGTGGACTTTCCTCTGTTGAGTGATTCCAGTTGATTTTCTATTCCTTGGACACTTATTTCGATGTCAGCCATTTTTTCGTTTGTGCGAGGCTTTAGAGAAGGAACTGCAGTGCGGTCTTCCTCTGTGAAACAGCTTTGGAAAAAGGTGTTTAGTATTTCAGCTTTACGCGTGTCATCCTCTGTTTCAATGCCATCATCATCCCGGAGTGTCTGGATATGCTGTTTCGAGCCACTTACTGATTTAACGTAAGACCAGAACTTCCTAGGATTTTCTGTCAAGTCGGTACATAGAATTTTACTTTCGAATTCACTGAACGCTTCACGCATAGCCCTCCTTACGCTAACTTTGACATCGTTTAGCTTCTGTTTGTCTGAGAGGTTTTGGCTGCGGTTGCGGTTGTTTGTCTTCTTCTCGTGTTGACTGGAGCCACTTGGTTTCACAAGCGTGGCCTGTCCGCTAGCGGCAGCAGCGGCAGTTATCGATATGTAGTAACTGTTGGTGGGAGTTCGGTTGGGGACTCAGGAGGAGCCAGGTCCGAGCAGTGCGAGAACACGCCAGGACCGCTGGCAGTGTGCATGGACTGCCGGATGGAAGGCCTGTGGTCACGAGGGTGCACGACCTCGTCGTAAACCGGATCCTGTAAGTTTTAAGTTGATTACATTTGGATTCAAGTAGAGAAACCTCCACCATTGTGAGATCTTGCATTCTCCAGTGACTTGGGTTTGTGTTGCTTCTCATAGTGTTGTTGAGGCGAAGAGCAGCGAGTGGAGTGTTTGGGGAAGGCGGATCTCATTAGCTTTCCTGGACTTCTAATTACTATTTATTGCGTTCAGTTTGTTACTATATGTTAAGTTTAACCAGTGGTATTTCTCCTGCCTTGTGGCCACTGACACCCCAGTTGCCTGCCCTGGGGGTTAGTATATGTAACGGCGGTGTATGTTTCCTCGCCTTTCCGCTGCTGTCCGGTGAGGTGTGCAATTTTGACAGCTTTCTTTATTGTATGTTGGTTGGCGATTCTTCTAGTCTGGTGGTAGTGATTCCTTTCTCGTTCCAGGCGCTCTAAGCACAGTATTCTGTGGGCGGAGTCCAGACTGCCGGTTCCGGCTTTGGCGTATTTTTACATCTTTGCACTTGGTTTATTGGACGTCAGGTAGCCTCAACAAGATTATCATTAGTCATTCTTTAGACAGCCACTAGTCTGAGTTACCGTCTTGTGAAGTGAATACAACTCTTGGCTGCCTATCTCATCGCTCGCTAAAGTGTTTTCTGCCGGACTTACTCCGAGGTCGATTCCTGGTGCACCGTCTGTGACTGGCCCTTGTGCTTTATTATTGTATTTGGTGTTTTATTGTAAGTTTCTAAATTTTTTATATAATTGGCACTCTCGGCGTTACAGCAGGTTTAAATGATTGTGCTACTAAGTTTACCATAATTTTGTCTCATCCATTTGGTGATCAGTTGCCTGTCTTTTTAAATTAACCTTGCTATTGCATTGCTGGTTTACAGTATGTTTGTTAAATTTTTTTATAATTGCCGTTCTTGGCGTTAAAGGCCTTCAGCCGTGACTGTGGTTACTTGACTTAAAATTCTACTTGGGATCACATTGGCTTATTTTCAAAACATTATTTGCTGTGTCTGCATTTTATGCTCATTTGGCAAACTGTAATGCAGTGAAAGCACTATTAATTACACAGTTCTTTATTCCTTCAGTAATAATGTGTGATATCTTTATTTATTGCTGAGTCTGGAATTACCGTTTTAAAATAAATGTGTGCAATTGCAAAAGGGAACCGACAGTAACTGATTACGGCCCCATCCACAATCGTAACCGAATCCTGCCTTCCTTCATTGCCAGGTTTCAACGACTTTCGTCGTAGAAAAGCTGGACAGGAACAGAAATGATCAACGAACAAAATAATATAGCAAACATAAGATTTACTTAACTTGTATTTCTACATGTAATGCAACAAGAAAAACAGAGTCCAGCTATTTCAGCGTCAACATGGAAGAGTCCCACTATACTGAGCATGAACCATGGTGTTGGAGCAGCGACTAGACGGCGTCTGCGTTGCGTTGTGTTGCTTGGCGAGTGGCTGAGTGGCTGTCACCAGCCGTCGTACATTGAGGTGTCAACGGGGGCTCGTGGTACAGGGCTGCTGCAGGCGTGGCTCAGCAGGTGCGCACCATTGGGTCCGCCAGCTCCAGTGCGACCACTATCGGCGTCAGACAGAAACATGCAGTTCCATTTCCAACATAAAGACGCCCGTAGGGTGGTATCGATACATGATACCACTGCCAGCAATGTCGGACATCTTTCAAATATTTAAATAATTTCATGATAAACAGCTGTACTCCGAAAAGATTCATCCAATTTCAAAAGAATGTATCTTCGACATGATTGGTTGGTCGATTTTGGGGAGGGGACCAATCAGCGAGGACATTGGTCCCATCGGTTTAGGGAAGGGTGGGGAAAGAAAACGGCTGTTCCCTTGCAAAGGATCATTGCATTTGCCAGAAGAGACTTATGGAAATCATAGAAAACCTAATTCAGGATAGCCGGACGCAGGTTTTAACCGTCGTCCTCCCAAATGTGAGTTCAGTGTGCTAACCAGTGCGCCACCTCATTTGGTCTTCTACACGAATGAAGATAGAAACTAGGGCTGAATGTTAAAGTACACATGCAACACGAAGTTTTGTTTTCAAAAGAAATATCGAATTTATTAGGGTGTATGTTTCAGATGCATGCAGATTCAACCTTGTCTGCATCCGTAGGTGAGTGCTCAGCATGGCAAACTGCAATGCGGAGAATCCGTGTTCGTTTCCCAGGGATGTTCTTTCGTAAGAGGACTGTAACAGGATCCACTGAGGCTTGTGATTCCAATTGAGGAGCTACTTCAATGAGAAGTAGTGGTTCCAAGGCTGCAAAGCTGACAACTGCCTGGGAGCGGTGTGCTGACCCCGTGTCCATCGATACGGCATCCAGACGACGCCAGTGGCTGAGGGTGATATGGCGGTCGGTCGGTACAGTTGGCCCGTCTGAGGCGAGAATGACGACCATTGCGTACAACCTCAGGGTGCTTTTTACAGTTACGTTTCTGTTCAAAGTTATCATTTGCTGTCACGATTGTATAATGTGTCTTTTACTGGACCCGTGAAAAACATCCAGAAGATATTGAAACCTGTTCGAGACTTTTGCGAGCATATCTGGAGTTACTGCATTTACTGCTGTTGCTACTTGACGCTGCAGTTCACTCTCACATGATGAGATAGGAAGCAAATGATGTAATTCGCCAGCTTCTACAACCAACAAGCTTACATATCGTGAGATCAGGCGGCCTTGAGGGCCAATAGAGCACCCCTTACAGGAGATCCAACGTTGGAGCGCCTCATTGTTAAGAAACGGATGCAGGTACCAATGTCTTCCGCCCTGTTAAAAAAACAATCTTGCAACATGTTCACGGAGATGTGGGGAAAGCCAGGTGTCCAGCAAACCTACCTAAGATTCCTGTTTCCGCAAGAAAACAATTAGCCGTAAGTCTTTTCTCGGAAAACAGTGTAAATCGCATGGAACTTGGGTAAGTCTGTTTCGTGCTCAGCTTTGGTATTTGACTCATGAGCTCTCCATATCGTTACGTTGTGGTAGTGTACTTTTTGCTTAAACAAAACATAGCCTGGAGCCTTGGCTATCATCTGCATCTGTGGTGCAACAACCATTTCTCGCGGTGTTCCCACATTTCGTCCAAACCTTGGAGCCACTAAAGGGGACTTCTACAGGCAGCCAGGGTAAACTTTTAGTTTCGATGGTAAAGGTAAGCACATGACCGGGCTATTGGCCTTGCTGCAGGTGGTGTGCAGCCGTTCTTCGCCACGACTGTTAGGGGCAGGGTAGTGGCAGCTTTTAACCGCCCCTTCCTCCTGGGAAAGATGTCTGTTATTTGTTAGAAGGGTGAATGGACGTGGGGCCATCGTGAAGGAACTAGAACAAGGAAAACTTCTCGCTCCTACCCGTGACCGAAGCCGGGATCTCCAAGCCTTGAGTCTAATGCTCTACCAATTGGACCACCACAGTTACTTCGTTTCGATGAACAAGTTAAAATATATTACAAATTCCGTATGTATCTACATCTATAAGATTACTCCACAATTCACAATTAAATGCCAGGCAAAGGGTTCATAGAAACGTCTTCAAGCGGCTTCTCTGCCTACCACTGTCGAACAGTGCGCGGGAAAAACGAAATATTCCCATGCGAGCTCTCCCTTTGTAGATGGGCGCCAATCAAACATTTTCACATTCTGAGGAGAAAGCTGCTGATTGAAATTTCATGAGAAAGTCCTTCCGCAGCGGAAAGCTCCCTTGTTTTAATGACTATCACCACAATACGTGCACCATATCCGCAGATCTCTCTCCTCTAAACGAGCTGCCCTTTTCTGAACTTTCGTCAGTGTCCTCCGCCAATCATGTCTGACGCTCTTCAGTCGGCCAATAAATCGCAGTCTTTGGTTTGCTTTCCCCACAACATTATCTATGTGATCGTTCAAATTTATGTTACTACTAACAGTAATCCGTAAGTACGTAGTTGAGTTTGCAGTCTTTAGATTTCTTTTATTTCTCGTGTAACCGAAATTTAAAGGATTCCTCTTAGTACTCAGATAGATGGCTTCACACTTTTCATTATTTAGTGTCAGTTGCCACTTTATGCACAAAAGAGGTATCTTGTCTGTATCATACGAAATTTTACAAAACAGAAAATCGGCGGATAGTTGCTCTGCATGCTAGCAGTCATCGATGCAGTGAGCAGCCAAGATCACCACTGCGCAACAGACTCAAGGCGCTAAATGACAGCATCATCTGAAAAACAGTTTAAAAGGGTTGCTCAAATTGTCTCCTAAATCGTCCCTCTATATTTATGTACAAGATTTGTGAAATCGAATGAATCTTCTTGAAACACCCTGTGTTAATTTGAAGGTGTTGTTCAGAGCATTTAAAAAAGGAAATTGTGGTTGTCGGAAAGAGGCAGCGTCAATTTATTCAACGTTTAGTTTCTACAGCATTGACATAGCATGGTAGAATGGAATTGAGCCATGTTAGCTACTTTGACGATCCATTGTCAACAAGTGCCATGAAAAGTTAAACACTAAAATTATGTTCCTGTGTAATTCGATTGTGTCAGTACGATCCGCTCGGTCACCGTTACTTGTTAATCAATATAGTGAAATGGCAGACGAGTCATGAGAAATAGTTACACGGCAGCGGTTAAATATTTTTTATAACAGTCGATTTCAGTCAGTGCACAGGGCCGCCTCAAGCATGTTAAAGTGAGCGTATTAACGAAATGTCACGAAACAGAAAATCGGCGGACTGTTGCTCCGTGTGCTGACAGTCATCGATGCAGCGAGCAGCCGACATCGCCACTGCACAACAATCTCAACTGCCACGTAAGAAAAGCTTACAGCGGCGGGTTTTGTGCTGTGTAACCATTATTAGATGTCAGACTCAGTAAATCCCGTACTTTTTTTAAAACTATGTCTATTAGAAACTTCGGGAAGATGGTGTAACTGTATTCCTAGATCCCTAGAATTTCACTGCAAATATATCGTCTCTCCGTGGAAAATATTTCAGACGCTCTCTTCATTTTTGTGCAGACTTACAGCTGATATAAGAAGTTGCTAAAACACCTCGCACTCCGCGCACATGAAACACCACAGTTTTGTGCCCTTGGTGCTGTAATATTTATACAAGGCAATGCCCTGTGAAAAAAAGTGACTTGGTCGCCACACCTAAGCAGTAACGTTACGAAGGCGTAGGAAGCGTCTAAAGGAACTCGAAATACCATAACAAAACCCACGGCGTCAGGGTCAGTACATAATGCCCATTGTTTCTCTAATGTTCCATTGTCTGCGGCGCCCTTTGCAAATGGAGTATCACCGTTGACATACTGACCATTTTATGAAGTCTCCTGACTGCGTTGCAAATCTTGTCAGCTAAAATACAGTTAGTTATAAGTGTCCAGCGTAATTAAAAGTCCGGCGAAAAAACACCGTCCCTCCGAAAAATTCTGCTGGCGTATGGGCGACGTCAGCGTAGTAAGTACTAACAAATGTGAACAGAAGTGCATTCAGCTAGTCAACTGTGAGCTGTCAGTGTTCATTAATGGACGTACGGTCATAGTGTGTCAATATTGTTGTCTGGCAAATCGCGACGGAGCAACATCTATAAATGAAGTGCTCAAGAAAATCTCCAGAATGTTTTGAAGAAGAGAGAAATGTGTGCAAAGTTTGTTTCACACACCATGACTCCTGAACAAAAGCAACGATGCATGGAAGCCCGCTGCGACTTGATTCAAATGCAAACCGCGTTTCTAAAAACACAAATATCGAGACTAGACTGGGTGTTATCGGTAAGAACCTACCATAAAACGACGAAACGATTAAATTCGCATGAAGTGTAAAGGTTTTGATGACATGACCGACAGTGAAACTAATCTCGTCACGCATGAGTTAAACATCCCAAAGAAGTATATTTCTGACTCGAAATTTGTATGAACGTCCTGAGCGTTGTACTCACGTATGTAGAACACCTGACCATGAAAATCACAATCTTAACTTTTCTCTCTTCGCTACGGTCGCAGGTTCGAATCCTGCGTCGGGCATGGATGTGTGTGATGTCCTTAGGTTAGTTACGTTTAAGTAATTCTAAGTTCTAGGGGACTGATGACGACAGCAGTTAAGTCCCATAGTGCTCAGAGCCATTTGAACCATTTCTCTCTTTTTTTTTTGTTGGTTCAATCTCGAAACTTTTTAGACTGACGGTGTAAGCTACAGACAAAACACCTTTATTTGTCTTCACAAGAGAGATGCAGTTCTGACGTAGCGGTTCCTAATGGAGGCAGGGCCCTTTTTTTTAAAAAAAAAAAACAAAAAAAACAAACTTATACAGAATTTTCCGACCTATGAAAAGCGTTAGCCATCGCTGTCGGTGAAAGATGCTTGAAATTCACGAAAAAATATGAACACATTGTAGGGAAAAAACGGGTATATACAATACTTACAAATGCAAGAGGGAACTATTCGACTGGTAGACCTAGAGATGTGCTTGGATTAAAAAGGGCGTAGGGGAGAATGTAGTTCTTTTATTCCCCCTTACTCTTTAGGCTATATATCGACAAAGCAATGACGGAAATAAAAAAGTTCAACAATGGGATTAAACGTCAGGCTAAAAGGATGTCAATGATAAGATTCGCCGATGCCATTGCTATCCTTTTGTAAATCTGAGGAAGATTCACATGGCTTGCTAAATGCAATGAGCAGTCTAATGAACACAAGCTATAGATTAGAAGTTAATCGGAGAAAGACGGAAGTAATGACATGGAGCAGAAATGAGATTAGAATTAATATAACATATCAATTGGAACCATCTACTAAAGGAAGTGAAGGAGTTGTACTTCTGTGTAAGGAAACAACGCATGCCGAACGAAGAGGAAGAAATTCTGGGAATGAAAGTCTGTACGACATGACCACATGTACCGCATGAATGAACTGTCGGGAATCCGGAAAAGAAGAGACTCAAAGGCTTTGAGTTGAGGTGATATAGAAAGACGATGAAAATTAAGTAGACTGGATAAAGAAAGTGAAGGATCTCTTCATTATCGGCAAGGAAAAAAGTGGATAGTAGAAGGTACAGATTGATAGACTCGGGTTACTACAGCAGGAAATAGCTACGTGGGAATGTAGAGGAAGAGATAGATTGAAACATACGTATTAAATAAAATATGAAATAACGAGCTTGTCGTAAGTGGCGAAACATGTAAACCATTCAGAAGCCAGATGATCCCAAAATAAAATAAAAAAGCACCAAGCAGACAAATAAAATTTCTTTTGAATTTTCAGTTCGCTAGCAATGTGCTCAGCTTGGCCATGTGAACAGGATTGTAAAGATGACGACTAAATTTTTTACGCTAACTATCGAGACAGTCGAGACATATGCCAGTTACAAGGTATTTGTTACAAGGTATTTGTCACTCATTACTTTCGTTACTGAACGTCATTACTGATGTAGACAATAACTTAACCACTACCCTGTTATTCTGACAAGTATTTCACATAACCAAGATCGTGAATGAGCCATTCGAGTGCGTTCCCTTTCCTGGATTTTTCTCTTCAACGAGGGACGTAATAGAGAATAACACCCTACATTCTTTTCTCTGAATGTATTTATTCTTAAGAGTTAGAATTTGGTGACAATTTCAGTTGACATTCCATTTATACGTACTCTTTTTCAGCATCGCGTCCATCACATTCTATTGTCTTCCGCCAGTAGTATGTAAAAGCACTTGTTATGTGCTCTCAGCCATATTTTCACTGCACAGATTACGCTCTAATCATCTTCGAAGTGCGTACCACGCAGATAATCCTTAAGTGACCCAAAGAGATGGAAATCCGAGGACACCAGCAGAGTGAGGTGATCACGTCCAACCTAATTTAGTGACGGGTTTACGTGTTCTGAGACTTGTGCATGGACGTGCATTGTCGTATTGCAACAATTTTTTTTTTGTCAGAACTAACAGGTCGAAAACGGTTCTCGAATTTGTTCAGCGTCTTCATATACAGGGTGTTACAAAAAGGTACGGCCAAACTTTCAGGAAACATTTCTCACACACAAATAAAGAAAAGATGTTATGTGGACATGTGTCCGGAAACGCTTAATTTCCATGTTAGAGCTCATTTTAGTTTCTTCCACCTACGCTCAATGGAGCACGTTATCATGATTTCATACGGGATACTCTACCTGTGCTGCTAGAACATGTGCCCTTACAAGTACGACACAACATGTGGTTCATGCACGATGGAGCTCCTGCAGATTTCAGTCGAAGTGTTCGTACGCTTCTCAACAACAGATTCGGTGACCGATGGATTGGTAGAGGCGGACCAATTCCATGGCCTCCACGCTCTCCTGACCTCAACCCTCTTGACTTTCATTTATGGGGGCATTTGAAAGCTCTTGTCTACGCAATCTCGGTACCAAATGTAGAGACTCTTCGTGCTCGTATTGTGGACGGCTGTGATACAATACGCCATTCTAAAGGGCTGCATCAGCGCATCAGGGATTCCATGCGACGGAGGGTGGATGCATGTATCCTCGCTAACGGAGGACATTTTGAACATTTCCTGTAACAAAGTGTTTGAAGTCACGCTGGTACGTTCTGTTGCTGTGTGTTTCCATTCCAGAAGAGAAGTAATAAAATGAGCTCTAACATGGAAAGTAAGCGTTTCCGGACACATGTCCACATAACATATTTTCTTTCTTTGTGTGTGAGGAATGTTTCCTGAAAGTTTGACCGTACCTTTTTGTAACACCCTGTATGCCTCTGAATTAATGGTTGGCTGTTTTGGCAACACGTTCACGAGAATAACACCATGACCATCCCACAAGGCTGCCATTGTGACCTTGCCAGCAGAGAAAGCTGTCTTGTATTTTTTTCTTTTGGTGACTGCGGATGGTGCCAATCCCGTGACTATGTTTTTTGGTTCCTGCTCAAAGTAATGCACCCGGATTCCATCACCTTTAACGATCCGTGACAGAAAGTGCCCTCCATTGACCTCAAACGGCTCTAGCAGTTGAAATGGCTCTTCTTTGAATCTTGTGGTCGGTTGTAAGCTTTCGTGGAATCCTCCTTGACCACATCTTTGAATAACCAGGAGTCTCAATCACTGCACACACTTCCAGCGCCAACAGACAGCTGTAAAGCAAATAATTGAGTCGCAATGCAGCGGTGTGTGTGCAAAAAATGGTATCAACACGATTCGCCACATCGGGAACAGTGGGCGATTTTGGAGCCCATTTTCCGCCCATCGTCTAACGGTACTCCTATCAACTGCATCCTTATACACCGCTCACGAACGATTGTGAGTGTTCACCACGATTTTTTTTCCGCATCCGGGAATTCAATTACGACAGTATGATTGTAACGAGTGTTTTGCGTAGACGCCATATTGATGTATCGTTACGGTTCTGCCAACTGTCGGAACTGTTCGAGTCATCAAAACATGCAGAAGACACATCAAACTTAAAGCATCTAACAGAATTATACCATATGTATACTGACGGCTGAAAAATGAGGGCATTATTTACTGAAAGACCCTCGTACGTACGGATGAACAGTCACCGTGACTATACTGGCATTAAAGATAACAGCTGAAATTGCAAGAGCAGACCTCGTTGTCACGTCAAAACAACACCAAATTAAATTGCTATGCCTCGGTCTCGCTTTGGCCACTACTACTAGACACGGAAGTTTCGTCGCACGACGGCCGACCTTTACAGTGACTAGGCAAAAACACCGCGGCATACGGTCGCTAGGCGGCAGTAGCTGTGATCCGTGCCACATGCCGTAGCGCTGTTAAAAACCGCCGTTTAAGTCTGTGGGCTACCGAAAAGCCTGGCAGAGAGGTCAATACCAGACCTGATCCCAATAATCCCCTCAAAAAATAAATTTCCGGTTACGGAGATATAAATACCCTTTACCTCCTTTTGATAGATCGAAGCGTTAAGAAAACCAAAGAAATCATAACCTATAGCTCCATTGTAAAAGAATTTAATAACGATGCAAAATAGCAAAGCCAGTACCTCAAAAGATGCAGAGAGAGCACTTGCCTACAATCCTAGAAGCTCTAGCACAGCCTGTGCTCCTCCATAAGAGCGGAACGAGTGACACAGTGGTATTCCGTGTCACTAAAGGCCCCTGTAAACTATCAACCTCTTTTGTCGAGTTCGATGTTTCCTGTCCACGGTATTTGGTATTTTATATTCAACGAATCCACAGCTGTTTAAAGTCGTGGTGCTAAGAAGAAATAGAGAGCTCTCAGTGGAATTCTTTTTATCATCATTGTTTCCACAGATTTGTCAAATATTCGCACAGACATACCAAAAAGAGGACGTTGACCCTGACCTCACTTTTGAAGCAGCTGTCAAGTTGAGCCAAACGTTTCGCGAAGTCTTTTGATACTAGTGGGCAATGCTACCAATGAAGACAAAAATTTTTTTCCATTGACTTTTGCACTGAAGAAGAAAAAGAAAAGAAGACGCTGGTACACAACCTGAACGATACCCAACAGTAACTAAAAACACACGAAGACAAATCGGGAGTCGATGCACACACACAGCCGACTAATTAACGATCGACGAGCTAAAACACGTCGTCCGGTAGGACGACCGACCGACGATCCAGCAAGACCGTGGCCCGGCTCAAGTGATGCGTGGCGGCAATGATCGGGCTAGCCATGTAGACGCAGACCTCACTGCTGCTCCAACCCGACTGCACTAGTGCCGCATTGCAACTCCCCGACTGGCAACGCCGGGATGCGCTCCAGACGCGTTCAAACTGACTAGCAGACCCGAACTCCAATCCGAATCGGCGATCCGAACTGCCCTACGACACACAACGACCGGTAAGTCATAGCAGCCGCGCAAAGATATTACGAGAGGGAATATATCGATACGCGCTGCTAGCGCCGGTCACGGTCAGGCAAGGCAGCAACTGAGTGACAGTAGTAACTTAATTTAAAAACAGGGTGTAAAATACATGATGGCGGGAACAGGAGCCACGCACGGCTCACTCACAATCCACGCGAAAATTTTTTACATCTTCTACTGTACCTTCATATGCTTTCCTTTGCCTGCTTGGAGTATTCATAACGTTTCAAACCGGAGTATTCGCTCCCATCGTTTTTCAGACCCTTGCGGCTTGGGAGGATTCGGTACCATTTTTCTGACCGCAGGAGGATTCCTTCGTCGGAGGTTCGAGTCCTCCCTCGGGCATGGGTGTGTCTGTACGTTAGTTTAAGTTACATTAAGTAGTAGCCTAGGGACCGATGACTATAGCAGTTTGGTCTCATAGGAACTTACCACAATTTTTTTAAAATAATTTAAAAAAATAGCTGAAGTTTTCCGAATTGTTTGATCGTCTACGGGCCACAATCGCTTGCACCGTAGGAAAATAAATGCACACATCTAAAAAATTTTGCATCACCTCGGTTACGAGAGTTTCGGAACCTGTACATAAAATAAGAATAGAGATCAACACAAACATCATTTCCGCCCTTTTTATAGATCATGAAAACCACAAGCCGGCCGAAGTGGCCGTGCGGTTAAAGGCGCTGCAGTCTGGAACCGCGAGACCGCTAAGGTCGCAGGTTCGAATCCTGCCTCGGGCATGGATGTTTGTGATGTCCTTAGGTTAGTTAGGTTTAACTAGTTCTAAGTTCTAGGGGACTAATGACCTCAGCAGTTGAGTCCCATAGTGCTCAGAGCCATTTGAACCATTTGAAAACCACAAAATGCATGTTGTACCACCATGCAGCGAGAACTTCAGAGGTGGTGGTCCAGATTGCTGTACATACCGGTACCTCTAATACCTAGTAGCACGACCTCTTGCATTTATGCATGCCTGCATTCGTCGTGGCATACTATCCACGAGTTCATCAAGGCACTGTTGGTCCAGGTAGTTCCACTCCTCAACGGCGATTTGGCCTAGATCCCTGAGAGTGGTTGGTGGGTCAGGTCGTCCATAAACACCCCTTTTCAATCTATCCCAGGCATGTTCGATAGGCTTGATGTGTGGAAAGCATGCTGGCCACTCTAGTCGAGTGATTTCGTTATCCTGAAGGAAGTCATTCACAAGATGTGCCCGATTGGGGCGCGAATTGTCATCCACGAAGACGAATGCCTCGCCAATATGGTGGAAAATGCTGCCGATATGGTTGCACTATCGATCGGAGGATGGCATTCACGTATCGTACAGCCATTACGGCGCCTTCCATGACCAGCAGCGGCGTAACCCGGCCCCACATAATGCCACCCCAAAGCACCTTGCTGCACTCGCTGGGCAGTGTGTCTAAGGCGTTCAGCCTGACGTTGCCTCCAAACACGTCTCCAACCTTGTCTGGTTGAAGGCATATGTGAAACTCATCGGTGAAGAGAACGTGATTCCAATGCTGAGCGGTCCATTCAGCATGTTGTTGGGCCTATCTGTACCGCGCTGCATGGTATCGTGGTTGCAAAGATGGACGTCGGAAGTGAAGTTACACATCATGCGGCCTATTGCGCATAGTTTGAGTCGCAACACGATGTGCTGTGGCTGCACGAAAAGCATTATTCAACATGGCGGCGTTGCTGTCTGGGTTCCTCTGACAGGGGAACCTCCCTATCGCACCCCCCTCAGATTTAGTTATAAGTTGGCACAGTGGCTAGGCCTTGAAAAACTGAACACAGATCAATCGAGAAAACAGGAAGAAGTTGAGTGGAACTATGAACAAAATAAGCAAAATATACAAACTGCGGTGTCCATGTGTAAGATACGCAGCATCAAGGAGAATGTGAGCTCAGGAGCGCCGTGGTCCCGTGGTTAGCGTGAGCAGCTGCGGAACAAGAGGTAGGTTCAAGTTTTCCCTCGAGTGAAAAGTTTACATTCTATATTTTCGCAAAGTCCGTTCGTTCATTGACGTCTCTGTTCACTGTAATAAGTTTAGTGTCTGTGTTTTGCGACCGCACCGCAAAACCGTGCGATTAGTAGACGAAAGGACGTGCCTCTCCAATGGGTTCAAATGGTTCAAATGGCTCTGAGCACTATGGGACTTAACTTCTGAGGTCATCAGTCCCATAGAACTTAGAACTACTTAAACCTAACTAACCTAAGGACATCACACACATCCAAGCCCGAGGCAGGATTCGAACCTGCAACCGTAGCAGTCCCGCGGTTCCGGACTGCAGCGCCTAGAACCGCACGACCACCGCGGCCGGCTCTCCAATGGGAACCGAAAACATTTGATCGCAAGGTCATAGGTCAATCGATTCCTCCATAGGAAAACACGTCTGATATATTCTATACGACACTGGTGACGTCATGTGCGTCACATGACAGGAATATGTTTTCGACCCACCTAACTTGTACACTTGGCGAATGGGTGACAAGATTCTTCTACCTTGACCGATTTAGGTTTTCTTGTGGATGTGATAATCACTCCCAAAAAAGTGGTGAAAACATAAGAGTTTGTCACATAAACTGCAACAAATGAATGCAACAATTTCACAGTCGCACAGTTTTCCCTGTGCTCTGTCAAAACGTATGTTTTTAACGCTTTCAAATTTTTCCGTCTGTAGTCCGTCAAATCCTGCATATGTCCAAACAAATCTGAACATGTTCTGGAATTTTGGAGATCGAAGTTGATTATGTGTGAGTGCCTGAACTTTGATAATTGTCTGAAAATAAAAAATTAAACTTTTAACTCGATGGAAGACTTGAAACAAGGACCTCTCGGTCCGCAGCTGCTCACGCTAACCACGGAACCACGGCGCTCCTCAGCTCACATTCTCCTTGATGTTGCCTATCTTGCTCATGGACTACTCAGTTTGTATATTTTGCTTATTTTTTTCATAGTTCCCAACAACTTCTTCCTGTTTTCTCGATTGATCTGTGTTCAGTTTTTCAAGGCCTAACCACTGTGCCAACTTATAACTAAATCTGAGAGGGGTGCGATGGGGAGGTTCCCTTGTGAGTAATAATCCGTAGGTAGCGGTCATCCACTGCAGTAGTAGCCCTTGGGCGACCTTAGCGAGGCATGTCATCGACCCTGTCTTTCTGTATCTCCTCCATGTCCGAACAACATTGCATTGTAGAATGAAATTTTCACTCTACAGCGGAGTGTGCGCTGATATGAAACTTCCTGGCAGATTAAAACTGTGTGCCGGACCGAGACTCGAATTCGGGACCTTTGCCTTTCGCGGGCAAGTGCTCTACCAACTGAGCTACCCAAGCACGACTCACGCCCCGTCCTCACAGCGTTAATTCCGCCAGTACCTCGTCTCCTACCTTCCAAACTTCACAGAAGTTCTCCTGCGAACGTTGCAGAACTAGCACTCCTGGAAGAAAGGATGTTGCGGAGACATGGTTTAGCCACAGCCTGGGGAATGTTTCTAGAATGAAATTTTGCGCTGATATGAAACTACAGGGCGTGAGTCCTGCTTGGGTAGCTCAATTGGTAGAGCAATTGCCCCGCGAAAGGCAAAGGTCCCGAGTTCGAGTCTCGGTCCGGCACACAGTTTTAATCTGCCAGGAAGTTTCAACATCGCTTTGGTTCACTCCGAGACGCCTGGACACTTCCCTTATTGAGAGCCCCTCCTGGCACAAAGTAACATTGCGGACGTAATCTAACCGCGGTATTGACCGTCTAGACATGGTTGAACTACAGGCAACATGAGCCGTGTGCCTTCTTCCTGGTGGAATGACTGGAACTGATGCTCATGCATGGCTGTTTACATCTTTAGGTGGGTTTAGTGACATTTCTGGACAGTCAAATGGACTGTGTCTGTGATACAATATGCACAGTGAATGTCTTCAATTGTTCTGGGAACCGGGGTCATACATAACGTTTTTTTGATGTGTGTAAATAAAATAAAAGCTGGAGGAACAGTACACCTGTTGATCTGGTACAAACATGCAGGAAGGAAATCGGACGAGTAACGAAACGTTTTTGTTACTCAGAGTCCGAGAAGAGTAACGAATCTGAGGAATATGAAAACGACTCGAAGTGGGCACGAATTGTGTTCGGACAGGAGAACATGTAACACTACGTTATTTCTACTCTCGTTTATATACTCATTACTCAGTAACGATTACATACGATATCCGACAGTCCTACATGTGAAGCTTTACAGAAGATAAGTAGGCTCGCAGAGGTCTCCGCAGCCTACTGGAGTGGGCGGTGCAGCAAACGCGGGTCGGCACGCTGCAGCCAGGCTCCCCGCATACCGCGGCATCTTTTCCGCAGCGCGGCGTGTAAAACTGTCACTCCGCTCGTGAGGAGGAGCGTTTCGCCGGCGGGCGGCGCGACGTCATCAGAGGCAGGCGATAAACCTGTAGCGGCGCGGCCGTAATGGCGCCATTCGGGCGGATAACGGGCCGCGTTAGGGAGCCGCCGGGGGACCCGGATTCACGATATATCGGCGGCACACCGCTGACAGCCGGCCGCGTCTCGAGCCGCTGACCGGAACGCCGCGCGCCGCTGCCGGCGTCGCGGCTGGCTGGACTCCACTCTCCAGCGCTCAAAACAGGAACTTATAGTGATGCTCTCGTACTGACGACATAATGTTTATTTGATTTCTACATTACGCGTTTCGGCGATTCACCATTGTCAAAGGAACAGAGCACTGTTGATATGAAGGATTGTGTCCAACTTATTCTTACTCCCAGCTAGGTTGGATACGCCCACGTAAGGTACGCGATCTCCACACGATGTGCTTACTTCATCGATTTCTTAGTCACTGGTGCCCCCAATACTTATCTTCTCTCATTAAACAACTATCATCATTCCACAACCGCAATACCAGATCGGATACGACTACCATCTTGGCTGTACCTTTACATAACACAAAATCTTTCTCCGTGTCATTCTCCATCTCAGCCATACGACTATGGAACGCGCTCCCCTGTGATCTGCGTCGTATCAAGAACCACCCAACATTCAAGAGGGAACTCAAAACTTACATATTAGGGACGGTATAGCCACCATTGTTGTGCCCCTCTCATCTCTTTCTTTCTCCTCTCCATCATAGCTTCGAATTTTACCATTCTATTTCTCTTCCTCTAACCTAGCTACCTCTTCTTTATCTATTTCACCCCATTCTATCGTCTTATGACTGTAGTCGATGTGAATAACTCACAAGCTGCAAGAACATAACGAGAAAATTCCCAACTTGCAATAGGACTGACATTCATAAAAGAAATATATACATAGTCATTACTATTATTATTATTATTCTTGATTGTTATAATTATTTTTTGATTGTCATTATTATCCTTGTACTACTGTTATAATCCAAATTTTTTCATTAACATTAATACTGTATAACACGTGGTATGTCCATAATGTTCTGTACAAACTGAAATTCGTTCAATCTGAGTATGCCTGGTTAGGTATAAGAGAGGGCCTGAAGACCCTAATCTTTCCAGGTAAAATAAATGCATAAATAAATAAATATTTACTGTTTAAGCTTCAACACGGCTGCTGCTGCATACGCATTCAAGCATTCAACACATATACAGTATGCTTTAAACATCTCGTCACCCCTGTGTCCACCTTTTCCTCCCATATCTATCTGTGAATAGCCTTTTCTCCATTCTCTCCCTCTCTCTCTCTCTCTTCCCCTCACCATCATCACCGCCTTGAACCGTGGTGGCTTCCTACTATCGATAGCTTCTAACTGGCGTCTGACTAGGTGGCGCGGACTACTCCCTTGTACGGTTATCGCTGCCCCGGCTAAACGCCAAAAGCGACCGCTAGCGCGGTTTCGGAATAGGCAGTTTATGTGTTGAAACATCCTGGCAAATTCAATCTGTGCGCCGGACCGAGACACGAACTCGGGACCTTTGCCTTTCGCGGGCAAGTGCTCTACATATGAGCTACGCAAGCACGACTCACGACCCGTACTCACAGCTTCAATTCTGCCAGTACCTCGTCTCCTACCTCCCAAACTTCACAGAAGCTCTTCTGCATACCTTGCAGAACTAGCACCCCTGGAAGAAAGGATATTGCGGAGATCTGGCTTAGCCACAGCCTTGGAGATCTTTCCAGAATGAGATATTCACTCTGCAGCGGAGTGTGCGATAATATGAAACTTCCTGGCAGATTAAAACTGTGCCCCGGACCGAGACTCGAACTCGGGACCTTTGCCTTTCGCGGGCAAGTGCTCTACCATCTGCCGGTATGCAGAAGAGCTTCTGTGAAGTTTGGAAGGTAGAAGACGAGGTACTGGCAGAATTGAAGCTGTGAGTACGGGTCGTGTGTCGTGCTTGGGTAGCTCAGATGGTAGAGCACTTGCCCGAAAGGCAAAGGTCCCGAGTTAGAGTCTCGGTCCGGGACACAGTTTTAATTTGCCAGGAAGCTTCATATCAGCGCACACTCCGCTTCAGAGTGACAATCTCATTCCAGTACATGTGTTGTCTTCGAGCAGTCTGGGGCTGGGGCCAGGGGCATTGTTTACAGCAACGGACACGCGATGCGGATTGGCACGACATATTTTCCATGTCGTCGTTCACTCTTCTTCGCCAGGACGGGTAAAAGGTTTGGTTCGCCTATACTGTGGATATCTGGTTGTTCAGCTCTGTGCACCGATTCCCCGCTCCGCAAGCTGTTTGGGCAGATGTTTGTGTTAATATTCATTGAATCGCCATTCACGAGTTTGTTATTTGACTTTATGTGATTATAGGACAAATTTATTGCCCTGCCTGCTCTGTGTGTTTTTTGAAACGACTTGCGTTAATCTGCTAGCTCGCTAAAAATTAGCCATGGTTAATCATTCTTGCAATGACACGTTCACGCAATATGGATTTATGTTCATGTGATATGGATTTACCACATTGGAACCGCCCTTTGGGTACAGGGTTTAGGCCCTGATTTGTACTGGTCAGGCACACTTGCTCAAAGTTACGGCTGTTCTTTTGTGGTGTATGAAATCTGGTCTTTTTTTTTTTTTTTTGGTCATCAGTCTACTGACTGGTTTGATGCGGCCCCCCACGAATTCCTTTCCTGTGCTAACCTCTTCATCTCAGAGTAGCACTTGCAACCTACTTCCTCAATTATTTGCTTGACATATTCCAATCTCTGTCTTCCTCTACAGTTTTTGCCCTCTACAGCTCCCTCTAGTACCATGGAAGTCATTCTCTCATGTCTTAGTAGATGTCCTATCATCCTGTCCCTTCTCCTTATCAGTGTATTCCATATATTCCTTTCCTCTCCGATTCTGCGTAGAACCTCCTCATTCCTTACTTTATCAGTCCACCTAATTTTCAACATTCGTCTACAGCACCACATCTCAAATGCTTCGATTCTCTTCTGTTCCGGTTTTCCCACAGTCCATGTTTCACTACCATACAATGCTGTATTCCAGACGTACATCCTCAGAAATTTCTTCCTCAAATTAAGGCCGGTATTTGATATTAGTAGACTTCTCTTGGCCAGAAATGCCTTTTTTGCCATAGCGAGTCTGCTTTTGATGTCCTCCTTGCTCCGTCCGTCATTGGTTATTTTACTGCCTAGGTAGCAGAATTCCTTAACTTCATTGACTTCGTGACCGTCAATCGTGATGTTAAGTTTCTCGCTGTTCTCATTTCTACTACTTCTCATTACCTTCGTCTTTCTCCGATTTACTCTCAAACCATACTGTGTACTCATTAGACTGTTCATTCCGTTGAGCAAATTCTTCTTCACTTTCAGTCAAGATAGCAATGTCATCAGCGAATCGTATCATTGATATTCTTTCACCTTGTATTTTAATTCCACTCCTGAACCTTTCTTTTATTTCCATCATTGCTTCCTCGATGTACAGATTGAAGAGTAGGGGCGAAAGGCTACAGCCTTGTCTTACACCCTTCTTAATACGAGCACTTCGTTCTTGATCGTCCACTCTTATTATTCCCTCTTGGTTGTTGTACATATTGTATATGACCCGTCTCTCCCTATAGCTTACCCCTACTTTTTTCAGAATCTCGAACAGCTTGCACCATTTTATATTGTCGAACGCTTTTTCCAGGTCGACCAATCCTATGAAAGTGTCTTGATTTTTCTTTAGCCTTGCTTCCATTATTAGCTGTAACGTCAGAATTACCTCTCTCGTCCCTTTACTTTTCCTAAAGCCAAACTGATCGTCACCTAGCGCATTGCCGGCCGTTGGTGGCCGAGCGGTTCTAGGCGCTTCAGTCTGGAACCGCGCGACCGCTACGATCGCAGGTTCGAATCCTGCCTTGGGCATGGATGTGTGTGATGTCCTTAGGTTAGTTAGGTTTAAGTAGTTCTAAGTTCTAGGGGACTGATGACCATAGAAGTTAAGTCCCATAGTGCTCAGAGCCATTTGAACCATTTTGAACCTAGCGCATTCTCAATTTTCTTTTCCATTCTTCTGTAAATTATTCTTGTAAGGAGCTTCGATGCATGAGCTGTTAAGCTGAGCCGGCCGAGTGGCCGTGCGGTTCTAGGCGCTGTAGTCTGGAACCGCGAGACTGCTACGGTCGCAGGTTCGAATCCTGCCTTGGGCATGGATGTGTGTGATGTCCTTAGATTAGTTAGGTTTAAGTAGTTCTAGGGCACTAATGACCTCAGAAGTTGAGTCCCACAGTGCTCAGAGCCATTTGAACCATTTGTTAAGCTGATTGTGCGATAATTCTCGCACTTGTCAGCTCTTGCCGTCTTCGGAATTCTGTGGATGATGGTTTTCCCAAAGTCAGATGGTGTGTCGCCAGACTCATATATTCACCAACGTGAATAGTCGTTTTGTTGCCACTTACCCCAATGATTTTAGAAATTCTGATGGAATGTTATCTATCCCTTCTGCCTTATTTGACCGTAAGTCCTCCAAAGCTCTTTTAAAATCCGATTCTAATACTGGATCCCCTACCTCTTCTAAATCGACTCCTGTTTCTTCTTCTATCACATCAGATAAATCTTCACCCTCATAGAGGCTTTCAATGTATTCTTTCCACCTATCTGCTCTCTCCTCTGCATTTAACAGTGGAATTCCCGTTGCACTCTTTATGTTACCACCGTTGCTTTTAATGTCACCAAAGGTTGTTTTGACTTTCCTGTATGCTGAGTCTGTCCTTCCGACAATCATATCTCTTTCGATGTCTTCACATTTTTCCTGCAGCCATTTCGTCTTAGCTTCCCTGCACTTCCTATTTATTTCATTCCTCAGCGACTTGTATTTCTGTATCCTGATTTTCCCGGAACATGTTTGTACTTCCTCCTTTCATCAATCAACTGAAGTATTTCTTCTGTTACCCATGGTTTCTTCGCAGTTACCTTCTTTGTACCTATGTTTTCCTTCCCAACTTCTGTGATGGCCCTTTTTAGAGATGTCCATTTGTCTTCAACTGTACTGCCTACTGCGCTATTCCTTATTGTTGTATCTATAGCGTTAGAGAACTTCAAACGTATCTCGTCATTCCTTAGTACTTCCGTATCCCACTTCTTTGCGTATTGATTCTTCCTGACTAATGTCTAGAACTTCAGCCTACTCTTCATCACTACTATATTGTAATCTGAGTCTGTATCTGCTCCTGGGTACGCCTTACAATCCAGTATCTGATTTCGGAATCTCTGTCTGACCATGATGTAATCTAACTGAAATCTTCCCGTATCTCCCGGCCTTTTCCAAGTATACCTCCTTCTCTTGTGATTCTTGAACAGGGTATTCGCTATTACTAGCTCAAACTTGTTACAGAACTCATTTACCTAGTTTTGTAAAAGTTTGCTGTTTTTATTTCCAAATTGTTTTACGTGAGAGAACAAACTCTTTCTGAACTTTAATATTTGTTTTCGCTATGTTTTAGAAGCTCGTGTGCTCTCTGGTATTATTATTATTATCCAGACCTTTACGTTTTGTGTGTTATGAACTCCAGCTAATGGTAAGACCTTAGCAAGTTGGTATGTCTATCACTTCCTGGAAGAATTTACTGCTCCCTTTGAGTAGTTCTCTTTTACACCTTACGATTTTAGCGAGGCTTATTTCCTAGGGCATGTAACTCATTGGAAAGGTTTTATAAATGCAGTCGTGGTTAAACAATAACTTTAAGTTGTAGTGCAATTCAGTGAGACATTTATGTTTGTTGTTTGTTGAGAGCATCCACAAAGTTGCCGGGAGAGCGTTCCATGTCGGCGGCTTATTGCCGCTTGGGCCTGGCTTGCTTGCGGCCCTGTGGACAGCTCTCGAGCATTTCCTAACTCAGCTTTCTATTTGATTTCTGTCTTGTGTACTCACTGTCTGTGCTCAAGTTGATTACCTTATCTGACTTGCATTGTAAATGAAATTTGCTGTCATTGGAGAGCGCTTTATCTGACTGACTGGTTTCGCACAGGGAGATTTCCCTTTAATGTTACTGTCCTGTTCAATACATATTGTAACTTTGTTCTAAATTTTATTTTAAATTATTTGAAGTAAACTGTTTGAGTAAACCGTAAAGGCGAACTGTTACGACTTGTTAACTGATTAATATTTGTCTTTTGTGGATCTGAACAATGTCTTGGTTTTGAGCTCGTTTGCAGAAATTTATTTAGAGGTCAGTTTTAATTATTTTGCTGGTTTGTTTAATTTTTTAAATTTAAATTGTTTTAAAGGCCAATATCGTTAAAGTTTTATTTTACTGCATCTTGTTTAAGACCATTTAAAGTGTATTACTCTAATACAGGAACTGTGTTATTCACATTTTTAAATGTTTTTCAACTGAGTAATTTTAACATAGCAAATTAACTTGGAATTTTTCTACCTGTTATTTTTAAAGGGGACCCGTTGTTACTTTGAAAAATAAATGTTTGTTTTCAAAAGGATAAATGATGTCAGTTAAAGGGGCTTCGTCCTTCCATGTCTTTTTCCTGATCCTGGTAATTCCCTGTCACTCCTTCTCCATTTCTTGCCCATCTCCTCCACGGCTTCTCTCCGACCACAATTCCACCCGTTCCCTCTGTATATATCCTTCTCCCCCCCTCCGCCTCTGTCTCTACATCTCCTCCTCCTCATCTTTCTTTTCCATCTGTCCGCTACCCCTTTACACTTACCAGCTGCCTCCCACGCCCCCCCCCCCCTCCCAGCCTGACAATCTCTTCCTGTCCGACCCGTCCTCACCCCTGTCTCTGTCCATCTTCTCCTTCCCATTACCTCTCTCCATCTTCTAATTCCCATACTCAGTGTCCATCTCACCTTCCACGTCTCTCTGCCCATCATCTCCTCCCTCCTGTCAGTCCACCTCACCCTCCCTCCAGTCTCAGGCACCACATCATCCGACCCTCTCTGCTCAGTTTTGCTTCTCGGTTTATCAGCACTGCACCAATTCCATCTCACCCTTCCCACTCTCTCTCTCTCTCTCTCTCTCTCTCTCTCTCTCTCTCTCTCTCTTTGTCCATCTCATTTTCTCCTCTCTGTGTATACCTCCTACTCCCCTCTCAAGGTCCGTTCCCTCTTGCCCCCCCTCTCCCTATCCATCCCCAACTGCCACCCCTCTCTATCTGCCCCTCCCATATTCGTCCTAGCCTTCCCCCAGACGCATCATTCGTGTGACCTCTGCAAAATAGATCGATAGAGTAGTATGCTTGTAATCTTAGGTTGCGACTTTGATTGGTAACCAAAACGTCCTCGGTCCCCACCACTGCTTAAATTTTGAATAAAATCGTCAGCAATGGCGGCCGAAAACTTCTGGCATAAGGCTAAAAAAAAAAATGGCTCTGAGCACTATGGAACTTAACTTCTGAGGTCATCAGTCCCCTAAAACTTAGACCTACTTAAACCTAACTAACCTAAGGACGTCACACCTCCATGCCCGAGGCAGGACTCGAACCTGAGACCGTAACGTCGCGCGGTTCCAGACTGTAGCGCCTAGAACCGCTCGGACACACCGGCCGGCCTCTGGCATAAGGAGTCACGCCCATTCAACCAACGGCCTTATCAAAGAGGGCCGAGGAATTGACAGGGGTTCAAGGCACTCTGTTGCCCTTGGGTTGAGAAAGCACTCATAAAAGGGCAATGCAGAAGGCAATGGAAGCCACTGAATTAAATACACATATCGTGTACCCACAGGACTGTGGCCCGTAATGACCTCTCCATTGCAGGCTAGTCCCCCATTCTGATCTTCAGGAGGGGACTGCCAAGAGGAGGTGACCGTGAGAAAAAAATTGAATAACTAGCGAAAGGTTAACGTTCTACCAATCGGAGTGTGGAATGTCAGAAGTCTGAACGTTGTACAAGCTAGAACACCTGGAAAGAGAGAAGCTAAGGCTCAGGCTAGATATAGTGGGAGTCAGTTAAATGGAAAGAAGACGAGGATTTCTGGTCAGATGAGTATAGGGTAGCATCAACAGCAACAGGAAATGGTGTAACGGGAGTAGAATTCGTTATAAATAGATAGGTAGGACAGAGAGTGAGTTAAGATGAACAGTACAGTTACGGGATTGTTCCCATCAGAATCGACAGCAAATCAGCTGCGTCAACGGTAGTTCAAGTATACATGCCGACAGAAGATGAAGCGATAGAAAAAGTATAAGAGGATATCGAATAGCTAATTCAGCACGTAATGGGAGATGAAAATCGAATAGTCATGGGAAAGAGTAGAGTAATGATTACGGGAGAACATGGGCTTGGTAGTATGAATGAGAGAGGAGAAAAGCTAACTGAGTTCTGCAATACATTTCGGATGGTAATGGCAAATACTCTGTTCAATAATCACAAGAGCAGAGGGTATACTGCGGAAAGCCCGAGAGATACAGGAATATTCTAGTTAGGTTACATCATAGTCAGACTCAGATTCCGAAATCAGATATTCGATTGTAAGACATACCCAGTGGCAGATATAGACTCAGATCACAATTTGATAATGATGAAGAGTAGGCTGAGGTTTACGAGACTAGTCAGGAAGAATCAGTGCACAGAGAAGCGAGATACATAAGTACTAAGGAATGAAGAGATATGCTTTAAGTTCTCTGAAGCTGTAGATCTGTGATAATGAATTGCTCAGTAGGCATTTCAATCGAAGACGAATGCACATCTCTGGAAAGGGCAGTCACCATCTTGGAGAGAAAAAGTTGGCTGCGAAGAAACCGAGGGTAACAGAAGAAATACTTCACTTGATCGACACAAGAAGGTAGTAAAATCTGCAGAAAAATTTAAGAAGACAGAAATACAAGTTACTTAGGAGTGAAATAAGTACAATGTGCAGGGAAGCTAAGGCGAAATGGCTGCATGAAAAATGTGGAGAAATCAAAAATGAAATCATTGTCGGGAGGACTGACTCAGCATATATAAAAGTCAAAACAATCTTCGGTGAAATTGAAAGTAAGGGTGGTAACATGAAGAGTGTAACGGGAATCCACTGTTAAGTACAGAAGCGGCAGCGGATGGGTGGAAAAAGTACACTGAAGGATTCTATGAGGGGGAAGACTTAACTGACGACGTTAGAGAAGAAGAAACGGGAGTCGATAGGGAAGTGAAAGGGGATCTAGTAGTAGAATCAGAAGTTTAAAAAGCTTTAAAAGACTTGAGATCAAATAAGGCAGAAGTGGCATTTATAAAGCCATTGAGGGAAATGGTAAGAAAATTTTGGTGGTAAGTTCGTATGAGACCAAACTGCTGAGGTCATCGGTCCCTAGGCTTGCACACTATTTAATCTAACTTAAACTAACTTACGCTAAGGACAACACACACACCCATGCCCGAGGAAGGACTCGAACCTCCGACTTGGGAAGCCGCGCGAACCGTACGAGGCGCCCTAGACCAAGCGGCTACACCACGCGGTTTGTGTGCAGAATGTATGAGATTTGCAGTATACCATCAGACTTTCGGAAAATTATCATCCATGCAATTCCGAAGATTGCAAGAGCCGACAAGTGTTTAATAACTCATGCATCCAAGTTGCTAACAAGTATACTATACAGAAGTATGAATAATAAAACTGAGGATCGTTAGATGACCATCAGTTCGGCTTTAGGAAACGCAGTGGCAACAGAGACCTTACAGCTGATAATGGAAGCTTGTCTGCAGAAAAATCGAGACACGTTCATAACTTTGTCGACCCAAAAAATGTGTTCGACAGTGTAAAACGGTGCACGATGTTCGAAATCCTGAGAATAAGAGGGGAAAACAATAGGGAATGACGGGTAGTATTCAGAATGTAGAAGAACCACGAGGAACACAAGAGTGGAAGACCGAGAGCGAAGTGCACGGACTGAAATGTGTGTAAGACGGGGAAGTTGTCATTCGCCCCTACTGTACAACTCACACGTCGAAGAAGCAATGACGGAAATAAAAGAAAGTTTAAAGAGTGGGATTAAACGATACTGTAGTTACGATTCGCTGATGACATTGCTATCCTGAGGGAAAGTGAAGAAAAATTACAGAACGTACTGAATGTAATGTACAGTCTAATGAGTGCAATAGACTGAGAGTAAACTGAAGAAAGGAGAAAGTAATAAGAAGTAGCGGAAAGGAGAACAAAAAAAATTCTTAACATCAGAATTTGCGATCATGAAGTAGATGAAGTTAGGGAATTCTGCTACCTAGGTAGCAAAATAACCAATGACACATGGACCAAGGAGGATATCAAAAGCAGATTAGCACTGGCAAAAAGGGCATTCCTGGCCAAGAGAAGTTTACTAGTCTCAAACATAGGCATTAATTTGAGGAAGAAATTTCTGAAAATGTACGTTTGGTGCACAGCATTGGATGGTAGCGAAACATGGACTGTGGGAAAACTGGAACAAAAGGGAATCGAAGGATTTGAGATGTGGTGCTACAGACGAGTGTTTAAAATTAAATGGACTGATAAGGTAAGGCATGAGGAGGTTCTCCACAGAAGCGGCGAGGAAAGGAATATGTGTAAAACACTGACAAGGGGAAGGGACAGGAGATAGGACCTCTGTGAAGACCTCAGGGAGCTGTAGAGGGTAAAAATTGTAGAGGAAGACAGAGATTGAGGGCATAGGTGCAAGTGCTACTCTGAGATTAAGACACTGGCACAGGAGAATAATACATGGGGGGCCGAATCTAACATCTCAGAAAACTGGGACACAAAGTAAGTGGACTGATATTATATCCATAACATACCTGTTGTGAAGACTGTGGACTCAATAAAAGCAGACTGATAATATAGCCACAACATACCTGTTGTGAAGAGCAGACTATACTGCAGGTACTGAAAAAAAAAAGTTTTCGTCCACGTCTCATCTCCTATAGGGCACTGGAGGTTGTAAACAACACAGTGGTGGTACTATTGTGCGTGCGTGTGTGTGTGTGTGTGTGTGTGTGTGTGTGTGTGTGTGTGTGTAGGTCAGGACCTAAATGTACTTCTGTAGTCCCTAATAGGTCTGTCAAGAAGAAAGCAGTGACAATGAGACAAGAGTTACGCCTTCAATTAATTTCCACCGAATTTAGATTGCTTACGTGGTCAATAGGAATCCAGCGCCCTGTAGTAGTTCTGGCTCGTGAAGCCATAGCCTTATTCCGACATATCACATCTCAGTTGAGTGAAGATGTAGAAGACGATCCATGACGTCAGTTGGTGCAGTGGGGCTGGAATGACAGATGCTACTGCTTAGTCACACTTTTCTTTTTTGGAAGTCATCAGTCTTCTGACTGGTTTCATGCGACCTGCCAAGAATTCTTCTCGCACATACACCTATCGTGGTAAATTGTACCAACTTAGTCTGCTCGTGTTCTGACTGGCTTCTGTAATAAAAGCTAGGGGGATTTCCTTCTATCTTATAAGCCTAAAGTCTTTTTTTCCGTTATTAATTACAAGGGTTGGGACTTTAATAGTGCCAACTATTTATTTACAGCTCGTAGAAAACAGATACGTGTTTCACAGTTTTACTGATCTTCAAAGTAGTCACCAGCATTTTGTATGACTCGTTGCCAGCGATGTGGAAGTCGTAGGATAATCTTACAAGGGAACCTCCCCATCGCACCCCCCTCAGATTTAGTTATAAGTTGCACAGTGGATAGGCCTTGAAAAACTGAACACAGATCAATCAAGAAAACAGGAAGAAGTTGTGTGGAACTATGAAAATATAAATAAAATATACAAACTGAGTAGTCCATGCGCAAGATAGGCAACATTAAGGAATGTATAAGCTCAAGAGAGCCGTGGCCCCGTGGTTAGAGTGAGCAGCTGTGGAACCAGAGGTCCTTGGCTCAAGTCTGCCCTCTAGTGAAAAATTTTAATTTTGTATTTTCAGACAATTATTATCTGTCCGTCCGTTATGTTTTCATCACTTTTTTGGGAGTGATTATCACATCCACAAGAAATCCTAAATCGGACAAGGTAGAAGAATCTTTTTACCCATTCGCCATTCGACAACATATTCCTGTCATGTGACGCACATGCCGTCACCAGTGTCGTATAGAATATATCAGACGTGTTTTCCTGTGGAGGAATCGGTTGACCTATGACCTTGCGATCAAATGTTTTCGGTTCCCATTGGAGAGGCACGTCCTTTCATCTACTAATCGCACGGTTTTGCGGTGCGGTCGCAAAACACAGACACTAAACTTATTACAGTGAACAGAGACGTCAATGAACGAACGGACAGATAATAACTTTGCGAAAGTAAATAAAGTTGTCGCTCGAGGAAAGACTTGAACCAAGGCCCTCTTGTTCCGCAGCTGCTCACGCTAACCACGGGACCACGGCGTTCCTGGGCTCAGACTATCCTTAATGTTGCATATTTTGCGCATGGGCTACTCAGTTTGTATATTTTGCTTATTTTTTTCGTAGTTCCACACAACTTCTTCCTGTTTTCTCGATTGATCTGTGTTCAGTTTTTCAAGGCCTATCCACTGTGCCAACTTATAACTAAATCTAAGGGGGTGCGATGGGGATGTTCCCTTGTTAGCAGTGCCAGTTGTGTTGACAGTTCAAGCGGCGCGGTCTATTGCCCGACGAATTTGTAGCAGTTCTGAAGCGTTTCCCTCAGTTTTGAAATCGATTTGAATTCACGAGGGCGTAAGTCAGGGGAGTGCAGTAGGTGGTATAGCACTTAGCAGCCCCATCAGTCAACCAAATTAGTAAAGCTTGCACTGTACGTGCTTGAGCATTGCCCTGCTAAATGATGGTCAGGTCCTGCAGAAAGTGTCATCACTTCTGTCTCTAAGCTGGTCGTAGATGGTGTTCCAAAAATGAACAGCATAAAGACAGAAGTGACGACATTTTCTGCAGGATCTGACCATCATTTTGCAGGACAATGCTCAAGCACGTACAGTGCAAGCTACTACTGTTTTGTTTGACTGATGAGGCTTCTAAATGCTATAACACCTGCTGCACTCCCCTGACTTAAGCCCTCGTGAGTTCAACTCGATTTCTAAACTGAAGGAAACACTACACGGCATTCGCTTCAGAACTGCTACAAATTCGTCGGGCAACAGACCGTGCCGCTCGAACTGTCAACACAACTGGCGCTGCTAAGACTATCCTACGACTTCCACATCGCTGGCAATGAGTTATACACAATTCCGGTGACTACTTTGAAGGTCTGTAAAACTTTGAAACACCTATCTATTTTTTAAGAGCTGTAAATAAGTAGTTGCTACTATTAAAATTCCATCCCTCGTATTACTAAATTAACGTATTTTGTGCATAATAATACGGGAAAATTTCTTAATACAGCGCTATCATCACGTAATCAAAACTTTTATTATCAACTTAAAGGGAACACTGATTAACTGATAACTTCGTGTGGCTAAGTGGCCTGACTCAAGTCTTTCAATTGGACGCCACTGACTACTTGCCCGTCTCCAGTGCACACGTTATCCAACCGGCGAAAGGAGACCTAGAGCTTAACACGAAATCCGAACTATGTATCGGTCTTACAACTTCTTACATTGTGACGGCTCTGATTTGGGCATGCGCTTTACCACTGGACCACCAGATCCATCATTCGAAAAAATAGAAAGAATCGAATAGCTTCGTGTCATCGGTTTCACGCCGAATGTGCGATTGATAAGGTGGTTCACGCCAAGCACGTCATTACTGTCGGATGGAGCGCAGTTCATTTGCCAGTTGAGAGGCCGAACACCTGTTTGGAGGGGTCTTAGGACGCGTCTAAGATTAGGAATCTTCAAGCAATGTAGATTGTCGTTGAGTTTAGCATAGTGTGATTTAACTTGCGAAATGTTTAAAAATGAGAGATAATTTTATTTTGACCAGTAAAAATGATTATCAGGTTTGCGTCTCATCATTGTGGACTACGCTACATTATTGTTCAGTTTTCGATTTTATCTGTAGAAATGTCCACAGTAAAAAGAATAAATGACATTCCTGTGAACTTCAGCCCCATTATTCGTGTGGCTCAATGGCCAGGTGCAAGTTATTCAACTGAACGCTACACTGAGAACTGTATTTTACAGTTCCAATAAAGCCTCACAGCAAGGGCAGCGGACTCAAAATCTACCTGTTACCTATGTTCTCATACAACGATGTCAACCGAGGACGCCAGGCTGGTGGAAATATTAGAAATTCGGTGTTTCGCTTTGTTGCAGCAAGATCCAACAGGGCCCCTCACACGCCCTGCTACTCCAGTACAGATTGAGGTAGGTTACTAACACAGGGAAGGGACTCGCACTGATTACCGGCTCTCTTTATATTCAGTTTCGACTGTAGGACTGACGTAGCCCCCAGCGACGACGATCGCCAGGTCACGCTCTTGTAAGATTGCTTTCCCTCTTATTCAGAGCCAACAGATAACGCGGCGACGCCTGACTACTGAAGCAGCAGGAGACGTCGGCACGGCGGCCTCATTAGAATGATTGAGCCACTTATTTCCAGGCACATCGCTGCCCACCTGGAGGTCGTGGCCAAGAAGACAGCGATAAAGTTGCCGTCGGCGCACGCACCGCTTGAGGAAAGCCGTTTAAAAGCCCGTCCCACTGGGACCCCATTAGCGTTCGTCTCTGGCAGCTAGCGTGGCGGAGATGAATTTCTCAGCGGTCTCCACTGTCCAGAAGGCAGGCGAGAGACCCTCGTCGGCTCGCTCGTTCACCACACGGCAGGGCGTATCACCGCTCTGCTCAAAAGACACTTCGCTCGAAACGTAACGCTTACACCAAGGATACTAGACCCACAACAGGGATTTCTCCCTAGCGGTCTATGGAGCAGCTCGATTTTGGCTCTTTGCTCCCAGAGGTACGCGCCCTGGCAACGGGAGCGATCAACACTAGGTGAAGCGCCACGCAGCGGCAGGTGTGTCGACGAATGCGTCAAGCAATGCACAGCACGGTCAAAATTCAATCCATTGGTGACTGCGGTGTTGTATATGAAAGATAGCAGTTGCAGTTTGATTTGCAACGAGAAATTAACTATTTTGGTGACCAAATCGAGAAATCTGCATTACTACACGGCGATAACGGTCACGTGGACGTGGTTTCAGTTGCACGTTGCACCTCTAATGTCTTACAGAGGCTACAAAAATAAGATTTTCGGGATTTAGTCAAAAACTGTATCAACGGAGACTATAGATACCTTAAGAAAATACAAGAGAAGATGATGTGGCGACAGAGTTGACCAATATATGGAGGTCAGTTCCATAATCGGTATGCCACTCAGGCAAGATTTCCATGAGCAATGAAGAAATCGTCCCATCGACGCACCATGTTGAAGATGCCGTTTGGTATAAAACTGTGTCCTGCTGCGTGAAGAAGTTCGTAACTGTTCTCTGCAAAGCCTCATCTGACAGGAAACGTCGAACTTTCAAGCCCTCTTTTTTAGTGATCGATAGGGAGAGATCTGGACTATAGGGCCGATGTTAGAGAGTCTCCCACTGTGGTGATTTTGTGTATCATCAGCATGTACAAATGCAATGAATATGGATGATACGATACTCTATGGTATTCTGCGGTTTGAATTCACACTGATATTTAGCAGTTGCATTGATTTGATTTTGTAAATGACACTGACAATACTATACACATGTATAATGCAATATTCATACTACAACTTCTCCCGGATAATTATTTTGTTCAAATTGCACAAGAATTCCACCTGACGTAGTGTAATAATGTTGATTGTAAGCTGTGTTCATATCACTAAAATTACAGATCGTACATCAGAGCTTTTATAATTTTTGTCTTCGATGGATTTAATTTTTCTTAGCAAATTGATCATGAAAAGGAACCGCAGAATACCACCCGCACACAACACTGACGTATGCTACCAGAAATATTTTTCTCCGTGATTCGGGCGTAGTTTAATTTTGGCCTCATACAACAGCAATGAAATCTTGTTCAACAATAAATACCATCAGCACTGTTCTTAGAAAATGCAGTCTGATTCGATTAATTTTTTCTTTTATAAGCAGAGTTCAGTACCACCGGTGCACATTTATTTCTTACACATCGGAATATTGAAAGTTTGCAGTTTCAAGTAATTTAAATTTGTCGCTGAGATAAAAGTTAAGATGATGGCCAACAAAAGATAGAGGATTTCTTTTTTAATTAAGATTTTCCTTTGCTCAATAAATAATTAATCATTTAAATTGATGCCACAAAAAAATTATTAATACTGTTTTGCAAATTAGTTTAACACAAACCCTTGATATTTCGACCAGAAGTACAGACGAAGTTGCTATATAATCGCAAATAACAATGGCTGCGCTTCTTGCAGCTATGATACAACAATTAATACAAAATTACAATTAAAAGAGGAAGTGATTTTTCAATAATTAATCATAAATACTTTTAACGCATTTGGCTCTATTTGTTTTTTACCGGCAAATGAACATAAAAGTACAATAATTTTATGTTAAATATTTTTCATTCAACAGACGTCAAATGGATTCGCGTCTTGCGTCGGCGACGTACATCAGAAGAAGACGACAAAAGGGTACAAAACAAAAGAAAAGAATGACATAGATTAACAAAGAATGTGAGACAAATATTGTCTCTGTTTTACATAATTATCATCTTTTTAAGAAATAATTACATAACTGAATGAATATTATTAAGTTACGTAATTTTCCACACCTTTACATTCCACTCGTAATATATATATATCGTGGATGTTATACCACTTGAATTAGTCTTTCTTTAGTAGTCCTGTTTGTATGCATTTTGTTCAAATGTGTGTGAAATCTTATGAGACTTAACTGCTGAGGTCATCAGTCCCTTAGCTTACACACTACTTAACCTAAATTATCCAACGTCGCCAAAGTCCACGTTTCCACATTTACGGTACGCACTTCGAAAAGATACGAAAGCCAGACTAATTCTTTGCCTACATTTTTGACCTTATTTGCCCGTATCGAAGTCGCACTACGCTGCATATACGCAGTAGCAGCGCTCTAATTATTGTTATTATGACAGTAAATACAGCAAATAAGTTCACTATTTTGAGTTTTTTATTTTGCAAGCGTCTAGGACTGCATGATTTATTGGCGGATAATTCGTGCAGGTTCCAGTAACGCCGCTTTTTGAAGATGGCAGGTGGATATTTTATCAATACCAATGGTTGTAAAGTGGCTACTAAGATCTTTTGACACTGTTCCTAGTGTGCTGAGAACTACTAGCACCTCTTCCACCACCGAGAGAGGTGGTACAGTGGCTATCACACTGGACTCGCAATCGGGAGGACGACGGTTGATACCCGCGTCCGGGCGTCCTGATAGGTTTTCCGTGATTTCCCTAAATCGCTTCAGGCAAATGCCGGAATGATTCCTTGAAAGAACACGGCTGATTTCCTTTCTCATCCTCGCGCAATCCGATAGGACCGAGGGCCTCGCTGTTTGGTCCCTCCCTCAAATCTGCATCTACATCCATACGCCGCAAGCCACCTGCCGGTGTGTGGCGGAGGGTACCTTGAGTACCTCTATCGGTTCTCCCTTCTATTCCAGTCTCGTATTGTTCGTGGAAAGAAGGATTGTCGGCATGCCTCTGTGTGGGCTCTAATCTCTCTGATTTTATCCTCATGGTCTCTTCGCGAGATATACGTAGGAGGGAGCAACATACTGCTTGATTCCTCAGTGAAGGTATGTTCTCGAAACTTCAACAAAAGTCCGTACCGAACTACTGAGCGTCTCTCTTGCAGAGTCTTCCACTGGAATTTATCTATCATCTTCGTAACGCTTTCGCGAATAATAAATGATCCTGTAACGAAGCGCGCTGCTCTCCGTTAAATCTTCTCTATCTCTTCTATCAACTCTATCTGGTATGGATCCCACACCGGTGAGCAGTATTCAAGCAGTGGGCGAACAAGCGTATTGTAACGTACTTCCTTTGTTTTCGGACTGCATTTCCTTAGGATTCTGAATCCCAGTCTGGCATCTGCTTTACCGACGATTAATTTTGTAAGGTCATTCCATTTTAGATCCCTCCTAATGCCTACTCCCAGATAATTTATGGAATTGACTGCTTGCAGTTGCTGACCTGCTGTATTGTAGCTAAATGATAAAGGATCTTTCTTTCTATGTATTCGCAGCACATTACACTTGTCTACATTGAGATTCAAATGTCATTCCCTGCACTATATGTCAATTCGTTGCAGATCCTCCTCCATTTCAGTACAATTTTCCATTGTTACAACCTCTCGATATACTACAGCATCATCCGCAAAAAGCCTCAGTGAACTTCCGATGTTATCCACAAGGTCATTTATGTATAATGTGAACAGAAACGGTCCCACGACTCTCCCCTGCGGTACACCTGAAATCACTCTTACTTCGGAAGACTTCTCTCCATTGAGAATGACATGCTGCGTTCTGTTATCTAGGAACTCTTCAATCCAAGCTCACAATTGGCCTGATAGTCCATATGCTCTTACTTTGTTCATTAAACGACTGTGGGAAACTATAAAACGCCTTGCGGAAGTCAAGAAACACGGCATCTACCTGTGAACCCGTGTCTATGGCCCTCTGAGTCTCGTGAACGAGTAGGGCGATCTGGGTTTCACACGATCGTCTTTTCTAAACCCATGCTGATTCCTACAGAGTAGATTTCTTGTCTCCAGGAAAGTCATTACACTCGAACATAATACGTGTTCTGCCCGGGTTCCCGGGTTCGATTCCCGGCGGGGTCAGGGATTTTCTCTGCCTCGTGATGGCTGGGTGTTGTGTGCTGTCCTTAGGTTAGTTAGGTTTAAGTAGTTGTAAGTTCTAGGGGACTTATGACCACAGCAGTTGAGTCCCATAGTGCTCAGAGCCATTTGAACCATTTTTGAATACGTGTTCCAAAATTCTACAACTGATCGACGTTAGAGATGTAGGTCTATAGTTTTGCACATCTGTTCGACGTCCCTTCTTGAAAACGGGGATGACCTGTGCCCTTTTCCAATCCTTTGGAACGCTACGCTCTTCTAGAGACCTACGGTACACCGCTGCAAGAAGGGGGGCAAGTTCCTTCGCGTACTCTGTGTAAAATCGAACTGGTATCCCATCAGGTCCAGCGGCCTTTTCTCTTTTGAGCGATTTAAATTGTTTTTCTGTCCCTCTGTCATCTATTTCTACCATTTTGTCATTTGTGCGACAATCTAGAGAAGGAACTACAGTGCAGTCTTCCTCTGTGAAACAACCAAATAACCAACCAACCAACCACTTCCACCAGTTTATGCCGGAGTCGCTACAGTTACGTTTCCAAATCATCGTATGTGACTAGTTTTACAAGAAGTTTCAAGTCGCTTCTGCTGTTAGCCATCCTTCTTCTCCACAATAGCGAAGTCTGGTGTACTGTGTTCCGCCATTCGACCTGTCTAAAACTGTAAATCCCACGCAGTTTGTCATGTTCGCTCTCGACAACGTTATTTGCCTTGTGGTCTCATTTGTTCCTTGCCACCTGCATGCGATAGTTCTGACATAAGTTCTAGTGGATCACTCGTGCCAAAAAATCCAGCCCCTTCTTGTAATCTGTTTGAGCTGTCTTTTTGCGGTTGCTTAGTGAAGACACAGCCTGTTTCCTCAGATTCTTTGCACAGTTTGCACTTTGAGTCTTCTACTAATTTCTCTACTCCGGCTTTGATGGTGTTAGTTCTGATAGCTCGTTCCTGAGCAACGAAAGTCGGTACTTCCAGTCAGCAAAGGCCAGTCTTTCCTTAGCTATTTTGTACACATACATACATTATATTCTCCGCAAGCCACTATATGCGCATGGAGGAGGGTACCTTGTTACACAGCCTTCAATCTTCTTCAAAAACTGCCCCTGCAATGCTTTATTGCACAGGCTGTCAGTCCAGCACTGGAGTAAAGTTTCTTGATTCTTGATTCTTGACAGCCTTTCACAGAGTCTGCTAACAGACGCTTCTTTTCTACCATTATCTGCCTCACTTGCAAGGGTCTTCTACCGCTGTGCTTTCAAGGCAAATTACAGCCTGGCCACATCACTGCATGTGAATTCATTGTAACGAGTTTTTTTGTTTTCCTATGCAGATTATCCAACTCCACTTTTTTCCACTTCACTATGCCTGAGTGTATCTGATGACGGGTATTGTTTCTATTATTGTTATTATTATTTTATTAGCAGTAGCTATTATCATTTGCCACTCTTTCTTGGTGATGTTATTCCTACTTCGCCCAAGCCTTGTTTCAAATAAACTTTTCACATCTAGTACCACCACTATAATTACTATTTATGATTTTACAATTAGTATAATTATTTAAATAATAGTTTAAGGTAAAAAGTTCTGTATACTTGAAAGAGAAACTGAATGCCCTAATCTGATCAGAGTAGACACATAAAACAAATCGCTCTTGGCATTGTCTCTTGAGTTTGTTGTATGAGGAACGGGTAATGCTATCTGAAACTAGTAGAATTCTGTTGAAAACAAAACATGACGAAAAACGAAAAACCTGCGTTTCTTAACGAAGTAATAAAAAAGAGATGGTTTTTCAGGAAGTATCATGGTATCTGACTATTTTCTTTGTTCGGGAATAAAAACGTATAAATGAGAGGAATCGTTCACTAACATCGGATTTGCACCCAGTTCTAATTGTTCCATCTAATGACACATCGTAATATGTACTCAATTTAGTTGATACGCGATGTGATACAGTCGGGTGTGTTGATATAGCACTGAAGTAATTACCAGGAAACCACGAGGTCACGGGATCGAATACTGGTCGAACCACGAAAATTTTTCAATTTGCCTTTAACCTAGCCTGCACCTCTCAAGATGTGGAGATCCGCCAGGAACGACACGTGGTTTTAATTGCACATTCCACAGTAGACGCGTTTCTCCGGCAGGGTGATTAGGGACACGCAACTCACTGAAGTGGCGTTCAATTGAAAGGCTTGCAGCAGGTCCTTAAGCCACATGAAATTACTACTATTACTATCATTATTATTATATGACGTAATACCTGTAGGGGAGTGGAAACTGCAACGCCGGACCATTTTAAACAGACGCGACTGAAATGAACTTCGTGCAATACACAGCGGGCTACTTACTGTTTGACGACGAAAGAAGTGAAGACGTAAAATAAGGACTTGGAGTTTAAAGCATCGCCGATAAAGTTATGAATTACAGTTACAGCATATGCAGCGCATGCTTGAATCTGTTGTTGTTGTTGTGGTCTTCAGTCCTGAGACTGGCCCGATGCAGCCTTCCACGCTACTCTATCCTGTGCAAGCTTCATCTCCCAGTACCTACTGCAACCTACATCCTTCTGAATCTGCTTAGTATATTCATCTCTTGGTCTCCCTCTACGATTTTTACCCTCCACGCTGCCCTCCAGTACTAAATTCGTGATCCCTTGATGCCTCAGAACATGTCCTACCAACCGATCCCTCCTTCTAGTCAAGTTGTGCCACAAACTTCTCCCCAATCCTATTCAACATCTCATTATTTATATGATCTACCCACCTTATCTTCAGCATTCTTCTATAGCACCACATCTCGAAAGCTTCTATTCTCTTCTTCTAAACTATTTATTGTCCACGTTTCACTTCATTACATGGCTACACTCCATACAAATACTTTCAGAAACGACTTCCTGACACTTAAATCTATATTCGATGTTAACAAATTCCTCTTCTTCAGAAACGCTTTCCTTGCCATTGCCAATCTACATTTTATATCCTCTCTACTTCGACCATCATCAGTTATTTTGCTCCCCAAATAGCAAAACTCATTTACTACTTTAAGCGTCTCTTTTCCTAATCTAATTCCTGCAGCCTCACCCAATTTAACTGGGCTACATTCCATTATTCTGGTTTTCCTTCTGTTGATTTTGTTGATGTTCATTGTATATCCTCCTTTCAAGACACTATCCATTCCGTTCATCTGCTCTTCCAAGTCCTTTGCTGTCTCTGACAGAATTACAATATCGGGGAACCTCAAAGTTTATGTTTCTTCTCCATGGATCTTAATTCCTACTCCAAATTTTTCTTTTGTTACCTTTACTACTTGCTCAATATACAGATTGAATAACATCGGGAATAGGCTACAACCCTGTCTCACTCCTTTCCCAACTACTGCTTCCCTTTCATGCCCCTCGACTCTTATAACTGCCATCTGGTTTCTGTACAAATTGTAAATAGCCTTTCGCTCCCTGTATCTTACCCCTGCCACCTTCAGAATTTGAAAGAAAGTATTCCAGTCAACATTATCCAAAGCTTTCTCTAAGTCTACAAATGCTAGAAAAGTAGGTTTGCCTTTCCTCAATTTATCTTCTAAGATAAGTCTTAGGGTCTGTATTGCCTCACGTGTTCCAATATTTCTACGGGATCCAAACTGATCTTCCCCGAGGTCGGCTTCTACCAGCTTTTCCACTCGTCTGTAAAGAATTCGCGTTAGTATTTTGCAGCCGTGACTCATTAAACTGTTAGTTCGGTAATTTTCACATCTGTCAGCACCTGTTTTCTTTGGGATTGGAATTATTATATTCTTCTTGAAGTCTGAGGGTATTTGGCCTGTCTCATACATCTTGCTGACCAGATGGTAGAGTTTTCTCAGGACTGGCTCTCCCAAGGCCGTCAGTAGTTCTAATGGAATGTTGTCTACTCCCGGGGCCTTGTTTCGACTCAGGTCTTTCAGTGCTCTGTCAAACTCTTCACGCAGTATCGTATCTCCCATTTCGTCTTCATCTACATCCTCTTGCATTTCCATAATATTGTCCTCAAGTACATCACCCTTGAATCTATACCGGTGAAAAGAGCTTGATAAGAGAATCTAGTAGGTAGGTCAGATCGGCGAATACAGGGCTCCCATGGAAGAGATGGCAGGACAAGTGAGAAGTCGGAACAGGTCCGTACGCTTAAGCCCGTTCACCTTCGTATTCTCCATGAACGAGACTGCAATATGGTGCGGTCTAACAATACGCTGGAGACATTTGCTAGACACAGAGCTTGCCTTATGGCAAATACTGCTGCCAGAAAGCACACTCTGACACAGCAGCAACCCTCTGCAGCCTCCCTACTGCTGCACCCTCCCGTCCTTAATGTACACAAGGGTCCCCTGCTCGGCAGCACTTAAAGTGATACTGTGTGTGTATAATGTCGTTTAGACTAAACATGGCCATGTATCATTTCGATGGGGACAAAGGGGTACTAAAAACGTTTGTCGGCGCCATTTGATGTAGAGCCGCACTGTCACAGCTATGAGGTAAAAATCGTCTGGCACTGTCTACATTAACTGACAAAAAACCGAACGAGACGGTTAGCGTTGAAAAAGGAATTAGAATTTTCCTCTAACGCTGTGACACGTCCATGAAAGTCGATCAGATTATTGGTAGTGGACGAGCGGTTTACTTAAGACGTACTCTTGCGCTGCACTAGAAAGCAAGAACCAAACGAAGCGCCACTGTAGCCTTACGGAAAACGAAATAAATGAATTTTTGCAGCAGGGTAAGGGAAGAAAGCAGACCGGATGAGAAAGAGTTCATTGGGTCCTACGATGAGCGTCCAGTAAGGTAACATACGCTACTGCCCATTAAAATTGCTACGCCACGAAGATGACGTGCTACACACGCGAAATTTAACCGACAGGAAAAAGGTGCTGTGATATGCAAATCATTAGCTTTTCACAGCATTCACACAAGGTTGGCGCCGGTGGAGACACCTACAACCTGCTGACATCAGGAAAGTTCCCAACCTATTTCTCATACACAAACAGCAGTTGACCGTCGTTGCCTGGTGTAACGTTGTTGTGATGCACCGTGTAAGGAGGAGAAATGCGTACCATCACGTTTCCGACTTTGATAAAGGTCGGGTTACAGCCTATCGCGATTACGGTTTATCGTATCGCGACATTGTTGCTAGCGTTGGTCGAGATCCAATGACTGTTAGCAGAATATGGAATCGGTGGGTCCAGGAGGGTAATACGGAACGACACGTGGTTTTAATTGCACGTTATATATAAGTGATTGTTTATACTACAATCTTGAAGGACTGTTAGGTGAATAGATAAACAAATAGATAAACTGCCTGTAAATAGTAAGTGAAGTAGAAAAAATTTGGCATTGGTCCCTGATCCTTGGCACGTTTATACAACCGGACAGACTCACTCCTAACAGAGGGCGCTCTCACACAGGGCGTTTGACTGTTTTAGTTACAAACGAAAGGAGCGAGTAGAGAATAACGAAACAAGAAAAAAGAATCGTAATAAACCTAGGTACGGGAATCACTTGTGTTGGCGATCACAGTTACAGCTCATGAGGGGGGAAAAAAGGGTCGCATATTCCAACGCCACAACAAATTGCCTCTTATTAATGCTTGCAGTTTGATTTTCTTTGTATCGTACCTCGTGTCTTGTTCACTGGCGCCTTTGGCATATGCAGGTTTAAATTTCGCTCTTGTTCACAGAAACACCAGCGTCCTGCAACGCTGCAGATTATTCCAGGTCTTTATTGCTTACAAGAAGTAGGCGGTCTAGAATATGTCTTACCGTGCACCCCATAGGGGGAGTAGCTTTTTTTCTTTTCTTTCTTTACATTTCAGTGTAGCTGACGTTGAGGGCTGGGCCAATGGATCGGCTTGATGTGCGATCGATACTATAAACACCTAAGAATCTAAAGAAATAATCTCAAATTTTATTCGATCTTTTTCATATTCTATATACAGACTTGTACTGATACCAGAACTATAACGTAAAAAAGTTTATTTCATTATCTTCAGTATTTTCGGAGATATAAAGTTTTACCAGAAATTTATAATAAATTTCTAGTACTAAATAACTGATCTGGGGATCGTAGTGTTCCTACTTACAATCTCATCTGAAACTACAACTAAATATTAAATTCACATAAACAGTTTTTCTATAATTTCGTTACATTAGGTTGATGATGTAAAACTAATCACTTTAAAACTATTATTTAATTATATTTTGTTGTGTAAGTGATGTGGAAAGAGTAGTAACGTGTATAGAGGACATAAATGAAGCGTGGATGTTTAATATTTTTACAAACTATATGAAAGTATGCGTGGGAAAATTCTCGCGCACTCATGAGTCATGTGGCGTACGTCTAATGTGCATGCTTTTATGTAAAAGCAGCCAGCAGAAAAGTTAATATTAAATCAATATTTATTTTCTACGAATAATTCGTACTTAATGCCATTTAACTTGAATTTAATTTCATACATTCAGAACTTCTTTCATAAATTTCTTTCTATTATCCTACTAAATGAGCTGGGGATTACCGTTAGCATTTGAGGGCTGGAGCTTTTCTGATTGGCGGTCCAAATCTACAGCGTAGTTCTGTGGAGGTGTTGCTTATGAACAGTCTTTCTAGGCAGAACATGTGAAAACGTGCTACGCAAATTTCGGCTGAAATAAAGAGAATCATTCTATCTGTTGGTTATTTTACCGTAATTAAGGGGTGATTTCAGTTTTAAACGCTTTAGTCAAAGTTTGGGAATTGTAAATGAATTTGTTCGGGAGTTAGTTGCTTATGAAATTTTTTGTCGTGCAATAACTCTGCATGACGTGTTTCGTGGACGTTCTCGGAATATTATGGCAAGGACTCCTTTTTAACAAGACTATTAACGATTGAGTGTAGTAACTCGTGAATAGCTGTGGGACTTGATAGCCACCTCAAACTTATTTCAAAAGCAATAAATCTTAATTAATTGAACTTTAAATCTTTTATGCAAGTTATGAGACTCCCGAACGCACGAAATTTTCTTACGAACTTACAGAAACTACCTTCAGGCTTCAGTTTGGTAGGTATTTAGTTGCTGTTTCTTCAACGCTGCCTTCCGTCAGCTGAGCCAGTATCAATCACTACAGAATGAAGGCGATGAATTATAAGAGCCCTATCGAGATAGGTGAACTGAAAATTTTGCATCGAAACCCCTAGCTTTTACGTCGAACTTTAATCTGAGGTAGGTGAAGAAGGGCAACAGAGGTTAGAACCGGCCTCAATGCAGACTTTATGATATTAGAGTACCAAGTAAAGCATTGTCCCATGACGATATAGCTTCGCTTGGCGTTTCATAATATTCCATAGAGCACATTCGCGATAACTCGCCATGAATTTGAACGTTTCAGTAGGTTTACGAATTGGTTTATAGATAAGATACATATTCTTTGTCAAAACATAGTTACATGCTAGTCAATTACATAACTAGATTGATTTGTCTGTTCTAATGTTGATCTAAGCTGCAGAAGGACAAGAGTGAAACAGTGTAATACATGGAATGCCAGCACGGGACGGCTGCTTCCAACAATATCTCCATGCAAAATACGGTGGGTTTGACTTACTGTATGCGTTAGGCATGTTTCTGAGTAGAAGAGAAGCAGGGCGGTATACTGGACATTTTTTGATGACGCTATATGTGACTGAATCGTTTGCAGATTAGAAAGTCACCTCCGTCACAGCGGTAGCACTTGACGTCGCCATCAATATGAGATAGCCTCAATATCCAGTTTGCGTAACAGAACAGATGAGACTGCACCGTGAAAGCTGGCGCCGACACCATGTAACATATTCCCAGCTTCATTCTGAGAAAAGTTTCATGACGAAACATAAGAATCCTCATATCATTAAATTACTGTCAAAAGAGCTCTCGAATGCGTAATACGCTATACAAATTATGGAATACATGGAAGCTACATAATTACAACACTTGAAAAAAAATAAGGATTTTTTACACACCAAAATTCTTGCCATAAGATGTTCTATAAATAGAGGATAACTGTATTTTCATATTCCCAACATTCCAGGAATTTTTAACTAAGGTATTTTGAGACAACGGGTATTTCAACAGAATTTATTAACACTTTAAGAATAGGCCTAGTAGTAATGTTCGAGGGTAAAGAGTCAACAGTACAGTAGAAAGCACAAAATTAAGCGTAAGCGAAGTGGATAAATGTTCGGAGTCTTTCAGTCTGAACAAATATAAATCGATTAGTTCCTGGCATTATTAGTTAATAGAAATGTGCACAAAATATAATACATAGTAATGAAAGAGGGTACAGTCATGCAGTAATAGTAATACATGTGCTAAATGTGGCAAATTCACTACTTTTAGCGTCTGTCATTTCTCAGTTTACGTTGGTGTTTTTGTGACTGCGTTCGCCTCTGACGCTTACAGTGATAAAGTCCCCTATCGCTCTGAGTCGGCCTTGTCTGCTAAAACCGGTTCACGAAGTAAACAAACACCAGTGGAAGATTGTTTTATACATGCTGTTCTTAACGAATCTACAGTTTATAACATGCGCCAGGTATTCATACTGAAGCTGTGACTTACTATATTGAGGCACTGGCTGAGTACCCAGCATATTCATTCCAATCTGTCTTTAGTTCATCCTGTCCTTCCCCCTTTCCGTGTCCGTCTCCTCCTCCCATCTCTCTAATCATCTCCTTCTCGCCCTCTTGTCTTTACACTTCCTCCCCCTCTATTCTCTACGCATGTTCTCCTGCCGTCTTTCTGTCCTTCTGCTCCACTTGTTTCGCAGTCTATTGAATCCTTCCTTCTCTGTCCATCCCTCCATCCCTTTCGCTGCCTGTTTCCTCCTAACCCATTTTCTCTCGATGGTAACGTTATCTTCTGCACCGCAATAGGAAGTTGGTGGTCTTCATCCCTACAGTATTTCTTTCCATAAGGCCAGTAACAAGTGTACCAAGTTTGGTAGAAATCAATCCGAGAACTTAGTAGGACCTTTTTAGCCTCGGCTTTTCCCGATTTTGCATATGTCAACTACATATTTCATATATATTTGTGCACATATTTGGCTTATATTTCTAGGGTATATCGCCCTGCAGTTTCGGTTTCACGCATCCCAATGTTTATGACGTCATACCTACTCAATCATCTGTCTGACAGTAACATAATTTTGGAGGTCCATTCAGTAATATGTATAGATACTTTCTGAAAATGTGTTGCGTTTAGAGTTAGCTGTAAAGAAGTTTCCTCGAAGCCCATTGTTTACGACGTGGTATCTCCTGAACTATGTATCTTAAAATGATATATATTTGGAGATAGATTCAGTGGTAAGGGTGTAAATTGTCTGCAAAATGTGTTGCAAATAGTAATAAAGAACTAATAAATAAAGATGTCGTGCATGATGCGGCAGTTTCTCCCATATCGCAGTGTTTATGACGTCATATCTCCTGAACTATATATCGTACAATGATATATTTCTTCAAGTTCATTCAGTGGTATATGTGTATACTGTCTGTAAAAGGTGTTACAAATGGAGTTTATAATAAAGAACTGATAAATTAAAACGCCTTGCCTGATGCGGCATTTTCGCTACAGGAAACACGAAGCTGTAGAAAAAGCAATAACTTTTTTACCCTTCAACAGTTTATGGGGGGAAGACAGTGAGAAACAAAATCTCCTAAAGGTTTAAAATGTGTAAAGTTTGTTGCAACTCACTAAGTGCTCTCACTCTCAAATATTGGACGAATATATTCTAGCTGTTACACGATACGAGCTATGCTCTATTTTCACCTCCACACCGACCCCTTTTAGAGGGAGGTGGTTCTTATCCCCACAGTGGTTCTTCCCAAATAGTAACTGATATGGGTAAAAAATATGGTTGAAATCAATCCAGCGATACTGGAGATACAGGAGATACTGAACATACATATACCGGTTTTTATTATACGTATACCGAGACATTCATTGTGGTCTGGTATCTCAGTATACATAGCTTGTTTTCACCACACGAGCAAATAGGAAATAAATGTAACAGTAATACATTGTCTTTCCACAGGACACATCTGAAGGTTATTGAGCCACACAAATAATGAATGTCTCATGTTAGACGCTGTCAGTCAGAAACTGTGTAGTTGCATCACTAAGCATGGTGCTTCTGAAATACATAGCTACCTATAATGTTCTTATTGTCGTCACGGTGTTAAAGCGAGTTACAATTGTGTACAGAGTGGGAGCTGTCAACTTTGTACACGTGCTGGGCCTTGGCTGAGCAAGGTGCCATTCACTGACTTACCTACGTTTTTCCGCAAAAATGAAGAATATCTATTAGGTCCACCATCTGCAGATACTATGCCAATCGGAGCACACGTGTCGTATAGGTACGAGATGTGCGGGCTCAGGGCAGTGTTGTAGGACGTGGAGAAGCCGGTTGTGTTGGACGCTGTCGGAAGGCGCCTCAGACGAACTGGCCAGCGGCCCGCTATCAGCGGCCAGGCGCTGCCCAGATAACGCCGCGCTGGTTCTCACCAGCAGGTGAGGCCGCTGGCGCGCTCTCACGGTACGTAGCGGTCGCCACCAACTTCAGCCTCTCTAAACTGTTTATTTCCTTACTATACACAAAGGGAGAACTGGTAACCATGCGATTCAAGTTGGCATGCAGAATGTATGAGAATGGTGATGTACCATCAGACTTTCTGGGAAATATCATCCACACAATTCCGAAGAGATGGTTCAAATGGCTCTAAGCACTATGGGATTTAACAGCCGAGGTCATCAGTCTCCTAGACTTAGAACTACTTAAACCTAACTTACCTGCGAAATCACACACATCCATGCCCGAGGCAGCATTCGAACCTACGACCGAAGCAGTCGCGCGGTTCCGGACTGAAGCGCCTAGAACCGCTCGGCCACCGCGGCCGGCAGTTCAGAAGAGAGAAAGGGCAGATAAGTGGGAAATCTATTGCACTGTCAGCTTAACAGCTCATGCATCCAAACTATTGACATGAATCATGTATATTACAATGGAAAAAAAATTAAGCACGAGTTGGAAGACTACACTTTCACTGTAAGAAATGTAAACCACCAAGAGATAGCTCTCAAATTGCGCTTGATAGGGGAAGTAAGGTTGAGGAAAAATATAGACACGTTCATAACTTCCGTTGGCCTCTGAAAGGTATTCGACAATGTGAAATGGTGCAAGATGTTCGAAATTCTGAGAAAAATAGGAGTAAATTACAGGGAGAGACGGAAAGAGTGAACAGTACGATTGCAAGACAAAGAAGGAAGTGCCCCTATTAAAAAGGGTATTAGATGTGGATGCAGCCTGCTGACCCTACTTTTCAGTAGGTACATTGAAGAAGCAAGGACGAAATAAAAGAAAACTTCAAGACTTAGGTTGAAATTCAGGTTAAAAGGTTATCAGTGTTACGATTCGCTGATGGCATTGCTATCCTCGGTAAAGATGAACAAGAATTACTGGATCTGTGAGATGGAATGAAGAGTCCAATGACTACAGAATATAGTCTGAGAGTAAACTGGAACGCCGGTCGCTGTGGCCGAGCGGTTCTAGGTGCTTCAGTCCCGAACTGCGCTGCTGCTGCGGTCTCAGGTTCGAATCCTGCCTCGGGCATGGACGTGTGTGATGTCCTTAGGTTAGATACGTTTAAGTAGTTCTAAGTCTAGGGGACTGATGACCTCAGTTGTTGTCCCATAGTGCTTAGAGCCATTTGAACCAGTAAACTGGAAAAAAGCAAATTTAATGAGAACCATCAGAAATAAGAACAGCTAGAAGACATGACAACTGGGAATCACAAAGTGGATGTAGTTAAAAATTCTGCTACCTTGGAAAGAAAATTACCCATGACGGACGGAACAACGAGGACATAAAAAGCAGAGTAGCATAGGGAAAGAAGGCATTTCTGGCCAAGAAACTTTTACTGGTATCAAACATTGGCTGTAATTTCTGAGAATGTACATTAGGGGCACAGCCTTCTATGGTAGTGAATGGACAGGGGGCACAGCCTTCTATGGTAGTGAATGGACAGGGGGCACAGCCTTCTATGGTAGTGAATGGACAGGGGGCAAACCGGAACAGATGAGAATCGAAGCGTTCGGGATGTGCTGCTATTGAAGAAATTTGAAAACCAGGTGGAGTTATAAGGTAAGAAATAGGAAGTTCTCCGCAGAGTCGGCGGAGAAAGGAATATTTACAAAACATTGACAAGAAGAAGGGACAGCATGACAGGACGTCAGTTAATACATCAGAGAATAAGTTGCATGGTAGTAGAGGGAGCTGTAGAGGGCAAAAACTGTAGAGGAAGGCAGAAGTTTGAATATACCCAACAAAGAATTGCGGACGTAGGATCTACATGCTACTCTGAGATTAAGAGGTTAACACAGGAAACGAATTCGTGGCGAGCCGCATCATCAGACATTTAAAAAACAAAAAGAAACACCACAAAATTAAGATCACATACCTCTCTTTTGCATATTTTACATGTCTTTATAATTTCATTCATTATGACCGCCTCCTAAATAGCGTGCTGATTCGAGTTTGGAAAGCAATACACCAGTGACTCGACGTGGCATGGATTCAGTAAGTCGTTGCTAGGTATGCGGAGACATATCGCACTAGATGTCTATGCTCGGGTTACGCAAATCCCGTAAATTATAAGCCTATGGTTTGCGGTCGCGGAGTTGTCCGATAGCGTCTCACATGCGATCCATCGGTCTCGCACCAGGCAAAGATATCAGTATCATACTCCTCAATTCCCTGTAGTACGATTCTGACCTAGTGGTAGGGGCTGTTATCCTATAGGAAGATGCTATCGCAGTGGCAGAAGACATCCAGCATGAGGGGATGCAGGTGGTCCGCAGTACTGTTCACGTACTCCACGGCTGTCAGGGTGCCTTCGATTACCAGCACAGGTACCATGGTAGCGCAGCTGAATGCTTACCGTAGCACTATACTGCCTGCACTGTTGCCGGCCGAAGTGGCCGTGCGGTTAAAGGCGCTGCAGTCTGGAACCGCAAGACCGCTACGGTCGCAGGTTCGAATCCTGCCTCGGGCATGGATGTTTGTGATGTCCTTAGGTTAGTTAGGTTTAACTAGTTCTAAGTTCTAGGGGACTAATGACCTCAGCAGTTGAGTCCCATAGTGCTCAGAGCCATTTGAACCAAACTGCACTGTTTTGTGTCCTCGGCGCTGTGAATGTTTCGAGCAGCTGTTTTTTGAATGATTGCTTATCTGGACGAAACCGCTGATATAATCTAACAAGAAACGTGATTCACCCGACCAGGCTACCAGATTAGGCAAATGGGTAAGCTGAAGCGAGGACTGTAAGAGTAAAGCTCCCGTATGACAGATGCTCGCCGTTACGGCGACAGAGATATCCGGCGAGTGAGTTCCGCCGCTCCGGTACGGATGCGCGGATGTGGAAGTCGGCTCTGCGAGGGCTTTAATAACAATAGCGGCACTTGCAGGGCTTAGCCTGAGCGGATTATGTGCGGAAGCGAGGTCTCGGCCGAAATCGACTCTAAACTGGGCGAACAGAAACACGTGGAAGGCTTTCGACACCGTTCCTCACAAGCGGCTTGTAACTAAACTGCGTGCCTACGGAGTATCGCCTCAGTTGTGCGACTGGATTCGTGATTTCCTGTCAGAAAGGTCACAGTTCGTAGTAACAGACGGAAAGTCATTGAGTAAAACAGAATTAATATCCGGCGTTCCCCAAGGAAGTGTTATAGGCTCTCTGTTGATCCTGATCTATATTAACAACATAGGAGACACTCTGAGTAGCCGTCTTAGATTGTTTGCAGATGATGCTGTCATTTACCGTCTTGTAAAGTCATCAGATGATTAAAACGACTTTCAAAATGATTTACATAAGATATCTATATGGTGCGAAAAGTGGCAATTGACCCTGAATAAAGAAAAGCGTGAATTTTTTCACATGAGTACTAAAAGAAATCAGCTAAATTTCGATTACGCGATAAGTCACACACAAATCTGAAGGCCGTAAATTCAACTAAATACTTAGAGATTAAAATTACAAATAACCTAAATTGGAACGATCACATGGATAATATTGTGGGTAGAGCAAACTAAGGACTGCGATTCATTGACAGAACACTTAGAAGGTGCAACAGGTCTACTAAATAGACTGCTTACACCACGCTTGTCCGCCCTATTCTGGAGTACTGCTGTGCGGTGTGGGATCCGCATCAGATGGGACTGACGGATATCATCGAAAAAGTACAAAGAAGGGCAGCTCGTTTTGTATTATCGCGAAATAGGGGAGATAGTGTCACAGACATGATACGTGAATTGCAGTGGTAACCATTAAAACAAAGGCGTTTTTCGTTGGGACGGTATCTTCTCATGAAATTTCAATCACCATTTTTCTCCTCTGATTGCGAAAACATTCTGTTGGCACCTACCTACATAGGAAGAAATAATGACCACGATAAAATAAGATAGATCAGGGCTTGCACAGAAAAATTTAAGTGCTCGTTTTTCCCGCGTGCCTTTCGAGAGTGGAACGGTAGATCGACAGCTTGAAGATGGTTCACTGAACCCTCTGCCAGGCACTTTTTTGTGAATAGCAGAGTAATCATGTAGATGATGTAGATGTAGATGAGAGGAGCAAGTGTGACTCTCTAGTAACCTGCATGGTTTGTATAGTCTGGAGAATCCTATGTGTCCTTTTTAGTAACACTACCCATTGTTGAGGGACCTACAAATACCTTCTCAAAACCAGCAGCCTTAGCTAGGAGGTTCTCAGCAGAACAGGTGAGGAAATGATGAGAGAAATACTTACTAGAAGAGACAAGAAGATAGGACATGAGTTACGACATCAGAGAATAACCCCCATGATACCTGAGGGACTAGCAGAGGACGAACATTGTACGGGGACCACCTGCCGGCAAATGATGTTTGTAGCGGTTGCTGCGTCAAGCAGAAATTTACCGATACCAGTCTTTGAATACTGGCTTCTATTTTGACCGGAAATGAGGTTGGAGTCTTCCTACACGCCGGTAAGGAGGCCTGAAGATGGCGTAGTAAATCGCTGAAACTGCTAGCCCAATAAAATAAGTTTAGAAATTGGATTGCTGAAAGGTGTTTCATTTGACATTCTGTGCTGAACAGCAGGGCCCCGCAACCATCCCTGAAAAGATGAACACACAGAGACTTCGCCATTATTCGCATTAACAGATTATTTAAAGAGGTGAAAAAATAACGTAGAAGGAAAAAATCCATGAGCTGAATAAAGAGTGAACTATGAATTTCTCGATTTCTAGTCAGACATTTATCCACTTCACCGCTGTCATATCTAAGAATTACAATATGACCACTAACCTCTTGTTTCAGAGATAAATCCCGACTTCTTCTTAGAACTTTGTCTTCCCTCTTCTATGGTATACGAAGTCATGTTGTATATAACATTGCATTCTATCACTACGTTTACATACAACACAACTTATGGAAGACGAAAACCGAATTTCGCTATCCTGTTTACATCTAATAAAGGAACTGATTTTCCTTCTTTCTTTCTTTTTCACTTATCATTCTTGTGACTGGTTCGATGCGGCCCGCCACGAATTTCTCTCTTGTTCCAACCTCTTCATTTCAGCGTAGCGCTTGCACACAACGTCCTCAGTTGTTTGTTGGGCGTATTTCAATCTGTGTCTTCCCCTACAGTTTTTCCCCTTTAAAAGGAGGGCAGATGGATTGGGGTTTAACGTGCCGTGAACAATGAGGTCATTAGAGACGGAGCACAGGCACGGAGTTTTAAGGTTGGGTAGGAAATCAGCAGTGCCATTTAGCCTGGAGCGATTTAGGGAAATCACGGACAACCTAAATCAGAATGACTCCCTCTAATGCCAAAACCTAAATACTGCGCCACCTTGCTCGGTTTTTACCGCTTTAAAACTCCATCTGGTACCATAAAAGTTACCACCTAATGTCGCAACACGTGTCCCATCATCTTGTATCTTCTTGTAGTGTTCTCCTTATGCTCCTTTCCCCATCGATTTTTCGGAGAACCTCCTCACTCTTTATCTTATCCCGATTTTGGTAGGCCTGTTAAATATCAGTTTTCAGAGTGCCACTTATTTTCGCACATGGATTATGTAATGACTTGTTTTGATTTCGGCAGCACGATGAAATGAAGTTTTTGATTATCTTCGTAACATTTTTTATATTAAAAATGTACGATTCCCTAGAATGACAGTGGACTTTAAACGGAGAATAAAAGAAGCCTTTTCAAGTAGAGATGTTTAAATGCGTTAACAACTTTAGTAAAAAGGTTACGAAACAGTTTTCTTACGCGCACTTAGAGCACCTACATTGCGGAAAAAGCACTAAATGATAACTGTCTGTTGTTATTATTTCGGAGACGTGGATTACCTATGAAACTCCCTAGTCGTAAAGATAAATTCTTAATCTTGTGCACACAATTAGCAAATATTTTGTTGGTGTCTGATTGTGCACGGGAGGCTTTGCCACCAAAATATTATAGGAGTATAGCAATTCATATATTAGCCTGCCATGCAGGATATGAGATTGTTGCTCTGGAGTTTGATTTTCCTAATTCAGTAAATATATTAGCAGTTGTGTACCTCTTTCCATCTCATGAAAAAGTGCTTTTCATCAGTTAAATTAATGAAATTAATAACTTCCTCGTCAGTCCAGTACTTCTACTAAAAAAAAAAAATGGTTCAAATGGCTCCGAGCACTGTTGGACTCAACTGCTGTGGTCATCAGTCCCCTAGAACTTAGAACTACTTAAACCTAACTAACCTAAGGACGTCACATATATCCATGCCCGAGGCAGGATTCGAACCTGCGACCGTAGCAGTCGCACGGTTCCGGACTGCGAGCCTAGAACCGCGAGACCACCGCCGCCGGCAGTACTTCTACTTTTCATTCACTGTATACGAAGTTACTCCGTCCACGATAAGCACCATTTTTAAAAAGCAAGTAGCTACTGGACAACACAGTCACAAGCCAAATGCATGGTAGCGTTTCCATAGAGCTGAAAATCGGTTGTGGAAACTGATATCCGGCATCCAGAACAGCATTTCCGCAGTCGATATTGGAATATGCGCGTAACGAAAAGCGGAACTGGGAAATCGGTTTACGAAAAAATAGATTTAACGTAGGCGTATAAAAGAACAACTGTCGATATGGAAGCTGTGAGAAGCTACGGCAGTTGGTGTAAAGCACGGCACAGCCCAACGCCAAATGAAAGTTTTTTCTGTTTTTGCCAAAATATTATTTATTTCTTCACAGATCATACACACACTCGGCGCAGGCGCCTAATTAAGAAATTTTACAACAAAGTAGGGCTGACTCGTCATCAGCGAGAAATAGGGACGTTCCAAATCGTTCGCACTTCAAGTAAGAGGTAAGATAAGTTCCAAGATCCGATAACTGGATTGAAAACCGTAAAAGAAATTTCTGGTACATATTCAGCCAGCATTTTTTCCCAAATGGACGTAATCATGCAAGTACTGAATTTACAAGGCAGCAACGTTACTTTTTTTTTGAAACTGCAGAAGGTGATGGGTGGAATTCCAAGATCTTAAACTACGGTACTTAATCTAACCCCACAGTAAATAAATTTATGGCGCAATCTGAATAAAAGAAAGGATTGGTGATATACACCGTCCAGTCGCATTAATGTGACCATTGCCTACTTTCGACGTAAACTCGCAATAACGACTCACAGACAGCAGGTGACATTACTAGCAGTGGAGGGCATATAAAGCGTGTCAGGAGGACGCAGAAAAATAGTGCAGTTGTTGTTGTAATGCACTAACGGAGTGATTTATCCGACATCCAAAAGCGCATCACCACTGGCTTTCGGGCGAAGGGTGGAAGTAGTTCCGAAACGGTCAATTTTGTAAACTGTTAGCGTGCCACTGTGGTTCAAATATACCGTGCACGGCAAAACGGTGCACCAAGGTACGTAGATGACATGGGTGAACGGCACGGCGCAGTTGTGTTTGGACAAATAGACGTGCAATAGTCGAGCAATTGACCGTCCAGATGTCTCTCCAACTACTGTTCAGCGAACGTTGCTGCGTATTGGCTCCGCAGCAGTCGCTTGGTTCACGCACCCTTGCTGACTGGTGTTCATCGACGGTAAAAGGTTGGAATTTGTCTGCCAAAACCGCAATTGGACGTCCACTGGGTGGCGATAGGTTTGTCCTTCCAGATTAATCGCGTTTTATGATACATCGGACACACAGCCGTTGGCAAATATAGCGTGGTCCGGGTTATGTTTTCGTGGCATTCCATGGGTGATATTAACGTGCTGGAACACAAGTATGCATCTATCCTTGGGAACCGTGTCCCCTCCTACAAGCAGTGTGTTTTTCCTCACCACAATGACATCTACCAGCAGGACAATGCAACGCCTCACACAGCCGGCAGTGTACGTGCGTTGCTGGAAGAGCACCAGGGTGAGTTTATCGTTCTCCCTTGGTCACCAGACTCCCCGAATTTAAACCCAATCGAGTCAGCATGGCTGCACATTCCTGATGGTACCTTCCAGAGCTTCACTGACACTCTTCCTGCACGTTTCGCAGCGGTCCACATTGCCAAAGGTGGTTATCCAGGCTTTTGAAATGTGTTCATATTAATGTGATGCCTCGTGATGACTGGGTGTTGTGTGATGTCCTTAGGTTAGTTAGGTTTAAGTAGTTCTAAGTTATAGGGGACTGATGACCATAGCTGTTAAGTCCCATAGTGCTCAGAGCCATTAATGTGAATGGATGGAATAGGATTAGAATGCTTCACATTAATGGAATGCAACCGTGTTATATTAGGTGGACAAGAAACAATGCACAATGACATCGTAGAAATACAAGCAGGAAAAAAAAGGAAGCAAAGCAAGTACAAAAGTGATGAGGAAAGACAATGACAGAAGGCTAATACACAACTAACAAGTAGAGGAACGAGAAGTGTCTTGATTATCTTAGTTTTCACAACATGAGTCAAGAGGTGTGTGGAGAAAATGGTTCAAATTGCTCTGAGCACTATGGGACTTAACATCTATGGTCATAAGTCCCCTAGAACTTAGAACTACTTAAACCTAACTAACCTAAGGACATCACACAACACCCAGTCATCACGAGGCAGAGAAAATCCCTGACCCCGCCGGGAGAGGTGTGTGGAAGTAGATGGAAGATGCACTGCTGGATCGCAATGAAACACTCCATAATTTCGAGTCTCATTACACATAGCACATTTTGTAGCCGTATATCTCCTCCTTATTCTTGTTATTCTTCAGCCATTGATATTATTTGCATACTGTACCGCCGTGTTTATGTGCGAAATATTGTTTAAGGGAAAAAAGGAGTCTTTCCGTTGCTGACAGAATGACTGTATTTAATAGGGATTCATTAATTAAACCGAACCACACGCCTTATTACTCTGATAATAGGTTCATTATGGCAGTGATCAAAGGAAAAAAATTCCGGTCACAGTTCTTTTTGTATAAAGCCAATTACTCGTGCATTAGTTTGCATAACCACCAGCGTTTGCGTAATGGTTTGTCTGTAAATAGTTTGTCTAAATACATCGCCCACTTAGTCACTGCTACGTGTTCGGGCCCACATTGCAACACAATTATACCAGTGTGTCACGAAATTCTGCCGTTGCCCAGAGCCTCTCTTTATATTAATGCTGGTTAAAAGCATATTCTTCTTTTAACAAAGCGAACACAACACACGAATTCCCTAACGATACTAGAATTGTTCGAGGTTCATTTACAAGTAAATTAACCTTGCAGATATTCCTTTTCTAACGTGTCTGAGATAATTCATTAACGGCGTTAGCAAAAAGAAGCTTATGAAGCACATTGACAGAAAGTTAAAATTCTTGTACAATTGGCATTCAGTATCTTCCTATAAGTGTTTTAATCCGTGAATAGAAAATAAAATTAACATATATATGGTATGACGTTTGCTTTACGCTTCACGACAGCATTACAAGCCGCGCACAAAACTGGACAACAAGTAATACATTCGCTGAATGAAATTTGCACTCGGCAGCGTAGTGTGAGCTGACGTGAAACTTCTTGGCAGGTTGTGTGCCGGACCGAGGTACGAACTCGGGAGATAACGTACTGGCGGAAGTAAGGCTGTGAGGCGGGCTTGTGAATCGTGCTTAGGTAGCTCAGTCGGCAGCGCACTCTGCCGTTGAAGGCGAAGGTCCCGAGTCTCCGTCCGACACACAGTTTTGATGTGCCAGGAAGTTTCAATACATTTTCTGTGACTGAACTTCCACTCTGGAACGGAGTGTACGATAACACAATGAATCTTTCATTCCTCAGTCGAGTGCGCACTGCTATGGCAGAAATTTCCTGACAGATGAAAACTGTCTATCTCTTATCAACTGAGCCATCCAGGCGCAACCACCTTAAGCTAAATCTGTGAAGACGGGAAGTGGACCGTTCATCAATCTCTGAGGAGGAGTAAAGGGGTGAGTGGGTGACTTTGGGTAGGGGACCAAACAGCGAGGTTATCGGTCGGTCTCATCGGACTAGGGAACGATGTCAGCCGTGCTCTTTCAAAGCAAACATACCAATATTTGCCTGAAGTGATTTAGGGAAATCACGGAAAACCTAAATCAGGATGACCGGAAGCGGGTTTGAACCGTCGTCCTCCCGAATGCGAGTCCAGTGTGCTAACCACAGCGCCACCTCGCTCTGTTGAGGAGGGAAGGGAGAACAGCGTTTAGCGACCTCGGAAAATCTCCGACTAGGGTCTGGAGAAGTAGAGGAAAAGAAATTGGTCTTTTTTCAATCGTTCAAAGGACACGGCTCAACATCTGTCTTCGGAGATTAAAAGAAGCCACAGTAAACCTAAGTTTGCATTGTAGGGGTTCTGATCTCCATTCGTTCTGAATATGAGGCCATTGTCTCCTAAGGGAGGGGTTCCTGAACTGTTTTTCCCGACGGAACTCTTTGATAATCCTGGTACTTTGATGTTTATTTTGAAGGCTAATAATTTTTTTTAAAATGAGAGAAATTGTTTTACCCAGTGATTACTTCAATTTTAAATCATAATTATTACCACATAAATCGTAATTAAATTAAAAGAAATTAGTATTGTGAAACCGTTGGGCCATGTTATTAATAATTTATTCACTTCCCGCTGAACACCAGCGTTCCGTGAATCACAGTTCGGAAAACCGTGGTTATGGTAAGAGCACTACACACAAGCTGTGACACAAATAGACCTCACATAACTAATATTCCATACATAGCGTTGTAAATTCCGAACCCATTCTAAATGACTAACTCGCTGGTGCGGTCATTTTAAAAGCATTTAATTATTTCTTCAAAATGGCGATGACCGTTAAATTAAGATAGAAATGCAGATGGCTCCTATTTCGTTCCTCAGTGAGGCGTAATTGTGTGTGTGTGTGTGTGTGTGTGTGTGTGTGTGTGTGTGTGTGTGTGTGTGTGTTTGTAACGAGGTGGGGCAATTATGGTTCTGGTCGCTAACCTTAGGCACGAAGTAAAGTTCGTATCACTTCTAAGCAACAGAATTAAGTTACCGATTTTGTCATCTGAGAGTAAATTCTCTACCGATATAACGAAAAAATCTGCGCTACTTACAAAAGAAGGGGGGAATTTTTTCTTCTCAATCAACAGGAAACGCTAAAGACAACCCTTCACAAACTTAGACCAACAAGCATTCACTTCTAACAGTCACCAGAACACTCAATGTTGAGATGCAAGTAGCGAAAGCTTAATTCTACGTGTTTAAGGCATGACACTTTAGCCATGCTGTCCCAATCACCTTTACTTCTTAACTCAGGGACGCGTTTACATACTTCAATTATTTTTCAACAGTACAATTTGGATAATATTTTAACCACAGGAGAAATACCAATATGCGGGGATTTCTATACATAGAGGGCAGCGCGACCGAAGAAAACTGATATTGACAGCCAAAGCTAATACATTTTCGAATTCAGCACCTACATTGTTTGCAAAAACACAGTATTTGTTGTATAATAATGTAGTGTGACGAGGGCCTCCCGTCGGGTAGACCGTTCGCCTGGTGCAAGTCTTTCGATTGGACGCCACTTCGGCGACTTGCGCGTCAATGGAGATGAAATGATGATGATTAGGACACCACAACAACCAGTCCCTGAGCGGAGAAAATCTCCGACCCAGCCGGGAATCGAACCTGGGTCCTTTGGATTGACATTCCGTCACGCTGACCACTCAGTTACTGGGGGTGGACTGTATTTGTAGTGAAATTGTTGACCAGTGTAATCTATGGCGAAATCAATTGCAGCATGTGAAACTTCAGAAATGTCGTTAGGAGGGCTGTCTGGATGGCAAGGTGGCCCCGTATGTTGAATTCCAAAAGTAGCACAGTAGTTTTCTCGGTGTTGCCATGAAGCACACGTTGACTACAACTACACTGGCGGAAATGAATAGTGTTATATCGTTAACAACCAGTTCGATAGTTATCAAATATGTGGAGTTGTTCTTCGCTTAATGGGTTTTCATGATTAAACTGTTGTTCGCACGGAACTGATGTTCATCATTAACTTCAGTGTGAGGTGTGACCTCCACGGGCACGAATACAGTTAAATTCTTATTAGACGTTAAAACAACTCCCTTTTTATGAAATGTTTTCCTTGGTGCTGTAAGCCTGCATTTTATATCCCCTCCAGTTGTGCCATTACCACATAGCTTGCTTCCCCTAATAGGAACTCGTTTGCTATCTTCAGAGCCCCAATCCCTAATTTACGAGGGCGTGCTGAAAAGTAACGCCTACAGCTTTTTTATTCCGTTCTCAATATCGCTTGAGGTATTACGTGTCACATATATTACTCGGTCGACTTTCTCGCTTCCCTGGTGCCACTTGCAACCCTCCGCCGCTAGAGGGCTTCGCACTGTAATGCGTAACATGGCGTTGTGCAACTGTATCAGCACGTGAGAAACAGCATACCGCAATACCTCAGAAAAACTGAAAACAAATTCGAAGGGTTCGTCCACAAATGGAGCATCCTCTCTTTCACCGTGACAATTCCAGAACACACACGTGTGCTGCGACATCTGAAACAGTCTGATGTCTGAGGTTCACTGTCGTCGATCGTCCTCCACACAGTCCTGATTTGGCCCCATGCAATTTTGATCTGTTTCCAAAACGTAAAGAACTCCTTCGAGGGCGTCACTTTGATAGTGATGAAGCAATGCCAGCAGAGGTGAAACTGTGACTCCGTCAACGAAGTCAGACATTCTACAGTGAGTGTATCAGTGAACTGGTCTCCGGTTGGAAGAAATGCGCTCGCAACAAGGGTGACTATGCTGTGGAATAAATATATAGACATGAAAATAAAGATATAGAATGTTAATAAAGTTTATTTTATTTAAAACGTTTATGGCTTTTCAAATAAAATATTCGAAAGTATTACCTTTCAGCACGCCTTTGCAATTCCTTGTGCATTGCCTGTTGTAATTCGACTACAGGCCATTAATTTTGTTTTACGTTTGTTTATGTTCATTTTGTATCCTCTTTTAAAGACATTCTCCATTCCGTTCATCTGACCTCCAAAATCCTTTGCCTTCTCTGGCGCAATTACAAAGTCGTCGGCAAACCTCAAAGATTTCTTTTTTTACCTTGAACCATAATTCTATTTACAAATTTCTTCTCAGTTTCCTTCACTGCCTGATCAATGCCGAGATTGAATAACATGTGAGATAGGCTGTAAAATGTGTCACTGCCTTCTAAACAACTGCCTTCCTTTAATGTCGACTGACACGTGTAATGCCGTCTGATTTCTGTACAAGCTGTAGATAATCTTTTATTCACTGTGTCTTATACTTGCTACCTCCAGAATTCGAATCAGAGTATTCCTGTCAACTACTGTCAAACGCTTTTACTGGGTGTACTTACTGTATTCTCAGTCACATTACGAATACTAAGTTGATGTCGATATCGATGAGAAATAAATAAGCAGCGTCTGGAGCATAGTTTCTTTCTTTCTTTCTTTCTTTTTTTTTTTTTTTTAACGATTACTGGTTTCGATTTGCACCGCAGATTACCTTCAGATCTAAGCTAGAAACTGAAGAGAAGTGACAAAATAAAAATTACATAAATGTCACATAATAAAGAAATACCACCAAAGGTAGCACAAAGAACAACACATCATCATGAAACCTAACGCTACAAGGTTTGAGTTTCTCAGCAATGTATGAATGACATAAAACTAAATTAAAAATACAAAGAATGTTGTGGGGAAAAACTGTATTTTTTATGTGCAGAAGTCTTTGACTAATACTTACATACAGCGTAAGCAATATTCTTCCATCATAAAATAAAAATATGTAATGCAGTTGAATTATTTACAGGAAACACGGTAACTTAAAACACTTCAGTGTCTATCATGTACTATAAAGTAGAAGCTACAATACAAATGTAGGGCACAACCATATAATAAACTGAGCTTCTGAATTTTCGATCTTGTTTATACATTTCGTAAGACAGTGCCAATATAAAAAGCACGTCCAATTTGCATTGAGTCATCCATCTATTAAAACATTACTGTAAGAAATTCATGCAATAAATAAAAACAATGAGATATAAACGGTACAAAAGAACTTGGCTACAAGAAACAACTACATATTAAAAAAGGTGTTTACTGATAATAGTGTGAGTAAATAGAGTGGCCACTAGACTGCGCCACTATTGTTAACAATGGTATTAATGATTCATTCACCATTTCCGTTAAATTAAATTTAAAGAAATACAGCTGTCATCTTATTAAATAATTTGCCGCAAAAACCTCGCGGCAATCCTAACTGCAGCCGTTTCGTGAATATTCATCTCCTAACCGGCAGGTAGAGTTCAAAGGCAGGTCGGATGATTCGATTTTGACCCGAATGTTAATGCATACGATGTGAAAATCCTAAAGTGACCGCACCATATTTCAGGAAAATGGATTTCGCCTCCGCCGAGGCATCAGACGTAATCAGATTTCACTAAAAGCTCTGACAGAGCGGCGATAAATTCGATATAAAAGTAATCAACGCACGCACCTGATGCCAGAATTTCCATACCCATGTCAACGTGATTCGAGGGTTAACTAGGTTACTGTTGGTGCTAAAGAGGGTTAAAGCAGAAGCGTAAAAACGTACAGTCGCGGATCAGTAGCCAGCAAAATGAATGGCAGTCATTAGCTGGTTTCCGCGAATGGGATCAGAGCGAAACAAACCAATTTTCAGTGCCGTGTGTTAAGTAGCTCGCGTTGGGAGATTTTCTGTGTAGTTACGCACGAAGTACGAGCGCTTGGACACTCAGGCTCCACATACTCTAAAATCAAGGTCAGAAAAAGTGTTGCAGCGGTTTCTATGTAAGTTCGCCACACAAAAATGTCTGTCAACTGGTCAAGGCTTGTCATTAGAAGCGATTCATCCAATCGCAACGGAAGGGTTCTGGAGTACATGGAAGGAGGGGCATATAATAAAGCTCAAAGAAGTTCAAGATACTACAAACCATGTAAATGTTCAGGGAGGCCTGTCGGAGTGGCCGTGCGGTTCTAGGCGCTACAGTCTGGAACCGAGCGACCGCTACGGTGGCAGGTTCGAATCCTGCCTAGGGCATGGATGTGTGTGATGTCCTTAGGTTAGTTAGGTTTAATTAGTTCTAAGTTCTAGGCGACTGATGACCTCAGAAGTTAAGTCGCATAGTGCTCAGAGCCATTTGAACCATTTGTTCAGGGAGGTCGCGAGTGCATGATTTATTTACTCGTTCGGCATCACAGAGGCATCATTTACAATATTCTTATCACTATATACTAAAACATGCGAGTGCATGATAATTTTTGTTCACACCATACGCGTAAGAAAGCAAAAGTGCAAAACTTTTATGGGTGATGAAATAAGGAGAAACTGACCATAATTAAACGAGCTTCGGAGGGATCTATAAATTTTCTGCCCAGTTCAACAGGTTCAAATGGCTCTGAGCACTATGGGACTCAACATCTTAGGTCATAAGTCCCCTAGAACTTAGAACTACTTCAACCTAACTAACCTAAGGACATCACACACACCCATGCCCGAGGCAGGATTCGAACCTGCGACCGTAGCAGTCCCGCGGTTCCGGACTGCAGCGCCAGAACCGCTAGACCACCGCGGCCGGCGTTCAACAGGTAATCTCCCTTGAGGCTGAAAAGGGTAAGCCGGCCTTTGTGACCGAACGGTTCCGGGCGCTTCAGTCCGGAACCGCGCTGCTGCTACGGTTGCAGGTTCGAATCCTGCCTAGGGTATGGATGTGTGTGAAGTCCTCAGGTTTAAGTAGTTCTAAGTCTAGGGAACTGATGACCTCAGATGTTAAGTCCCATAGTGCTTAGAGCCATTTGTAAAGGATGAAATGGATGATGCGTTGCCGAATACTCTCTGATAATGTTGATGGTGTATTTCTTTTGTCTGTACCATGGTGTATATTCAAAATGGCTATGTAGAGGCTTGAGGAAGTAAGTTACGCATGTTCTCCTATGCTAAGACAAAGCTACAACAAAAGTGGTGCGTTATCAGAAGACAGTACATTTATTAACTGCTGTAGATGGAGCTCTGCTGCGTTATGGGTAACTGGTTCATCACAGGGTGACGGAGTAACTGGAAATGTGTAGTGTATGCAAAACGTGTAAACCACACACGGATTCACCGTGAAATTCTGGCGGTGTATGGACAATATGCAGTGTAGCGAACAGCCGTACTAAAATAGTGCCAACATTTTGACCAAGGCCGCACAGACATGGGTTAGGCTTTTCACCGTGCGATTTCGATCATTTCGGCAAGTCGAAGGAACATCTGAGGAAAGAGATTCTTCCAACAATAAGGACGTTCACATAGCGGTTCTGTTCAGATGACGAAGAGAATGAATAACAAAGAACATGAAGCAAAGGACAGTAATGGAGACTAGAATACATAAATTACAAGGATAATCTAGTCTAAAAAATCTTGATCCTGTAAGACAAAACTGAAATACTATGAAACAGCGGTGAGACCAGAAATTCTCTGTGCAGCAGAAACTATTAATCTGACTACGGAGGGAAAGCTTGAAGAATTAGAAAAAAATTGGTAGAAGAATCCTACCAAAAGTACTAGGATCCAAAATCAGCAATGAATCCGAATACAGATAAAGGTCGAAAGCAGCACTATATCTGAAACTTGAAAGGGTAACAGATGTAATAAGGTAAAGGAGATTAAAATTCCATGGACATGTATGCAGCATTAATAATGGCAAAAGAACTAAACAAACCTTTGCGTATTAAACAATAACAAATCGAAAATCACATACCTGAGAGAAGTAGGAAGAGAGATCGAAAATTTAAGAGCCGACTTTTACGCAATAAGAAACTGATCAGTTTCTCCAGGAGCAATAGAAAAGGCACGCTTTCAGGACTGAAAAATATGAAGAACTGGAAGAAAGTGGACACAAGAAGAGATGGAACAACTTTCTCAAAGGCTGAAAGAAGTGTGGGCCAAAGGAAACTATAGATGAAAACAAAGAAGTAGAAACAATGTTGATTTATTGAGCCCTCCAAAAGGATTACACGAAATTTTATATACATGGCATTAGGGGTATAAGTGCAGATATTTCTTTACTTCATTTACACACTAAAAATTATCTCTATTACGACCATTATATTCTTAGGTTGATTAATAAGTCCAAGTACTTCGCAGCACGGCACACTTACGACAGTAGAGAAAGCCAGAAGTTTTAATATACCCAAAATAATTGAGCATGTAGATTACAGTCGCTACTCTGAGATGAAAAGGTTGGTTGAAGGAGAGGAATCCGTGGCGGGCTGCATAACTGCATCAATCCAGTCAGAAAAGCAATAAAAAAAAAAGGTGATGTGTTTGTGAAATGACTGTTAGATACAGAGACAAAACAACTAAAAACAACTAACACTTACAGTGGGTACATATTAGGGTACCAGTTCACACAATATCCGTACCTATACGCCTGACATCATAAGTATCACAGCGCGATTCCTCACATACTAGTAATACAAAAACGTCTCTCACAACATTTCGTCCTAGGCGTATTTCGGGTAGTAAATGGACGTGAAAGATTGGCAGTCTGGCAACACTGTAATTACATGTACGGTAACTACGTCTGCCAGCAGCTTCAGCAGTGCTGTGCAGTTGGTGCAGTGGATAGCGTTTTGGATTAGCGCCCAGGAGTTCGAGGATTCGATTCTGGGTCGACGCTTATTTGTTTTTACTAGCTGAATGCAGTCTGCATGGTACGGTATCTGGCGTCTTAATCGTCTTTCAGCGTTTACAGGGGGTCTTCTTCAAAACATTTGCAGTGACGCACTACGAACACAGGAATAGGAAAACAATCGTTTTCAGTGGCCAGTTTTTAAAAAAGCCTTTAGCACGTTGTTGACGCGAATTGTTTCGCACCACTGCATCTAGTAGACTCTAAAGCTGTTTCCTGTGAACACTCCCCTAATGGTCCCATCTAAATTATTTGCAAAGCACGTTGCTAGCCCTGGTGTTGACGCAAGGCCCTAACGAAATATAATGGACCTGAACTTGGCAAGAATAATAGTTAGTATAAACAGATGGCGCCATTAGGGGAGGGTACACACAAAACAAATTTGGAATGTAGTAGATGCAGTGGTGCGAAACAATTCCCATCGAAGACTTGCAAAAGGCTTCTTTAAAAGCTGACCTATGAAAATCATTTTACTAGCATTTCCGTGATTGTAGTGCGTAATTGCGAATGTTTTGTAGGACACCCAATGTAGTCACTGCATTACAATTAAGACGCCAGATACCCCACCACGCAGACTACATTTAGCAAATAAAAATAAATAAGCCTCGACCCGGAATCGAACCCTCGACCTCCTGCATACTAGCCCAAAACCAGATTATCAATCTTTTACGTCCATTTAATGCCTGAAATTTATTTATTTATTTATTATGCCCAGAGAGAAATTTTGTGGGAGACATTTTCGTATTGCTAGTAATTGAGGAATATATATATATATATATATATATATATATATATATATATATATATATATATATAGAAGGCCTTTGCTAGCGCACATGTTTCAGAACAGATGCTACCGGAGACACTGTTTATGTAGTGTGATGCACACGCACAGTTCGGTTTTCCGACGGTGCCGTCGAATGAGGTGCTTCATAGAGACACAAGGGACTCGCATCAGTCAGTCCGGGCACAAAGCGCGCGTACACACACACACACACACACACACACACACACACACACACACACACACAGGGCCACACCCTGCTCCGCCGTGCCGTGCCCAGCCCATGTTAATAACGCCGGCCGCAGAATTCATTAGAAGCGATCCCAACCCGCACTGCTCTAATTTGTAGTCGATCATTCCAATCACGCTGATCGATACGGCTGTACTAACAGATTTATGGGGCCGACTCACTGCCACTCCCCCCCTCCACCTACTCTGCTTTTATTTATTTATTTTTCACACTTATCTGCATGTTTAACGGTCGGCTTTGGACAGCCGTAGAGTAAACGACTGCTATGTTGTCCCTGGTGAATCGACGCACATTTCTCTCGCGTCTGAACTAGTCGTGTGTACAAATTAGGAGCGGTTTTCCTAATGAGACGACTGCGTAACGAAAGAGTACTGCCGGAACGAGCTCCGACGGCTGTGGCAACAAGGGAGTTGTACCGTCACCTATCTGCCACGTGCCCCGCCGTTAAGGCGTTTCTCTTCACTCTGAGAACGCTTAAGAGGTGTGTTTTCAAGAATCACTTGCACTGCGCACTCAAGATTTATGGGCACTGGTAGAGCAACTCCCTGTCTTAACAACGGCTGACATGTTGTGCTTTGAAGATCTGAACTGTTTTACCGCGTTATAATTTCGAGATGATCTGTTTAGCCATGACTATACGTCGTGCAGCTGTTTGCTAATGAGTGTAAGGCGCGTTGCAGTGTAAACATACGTCCCGAGTTTGCGAGAACAATACCGAACCAAAAGCGAACTTTCCAAATCCATTTGCATGGAAATTATTAGGAGCCGTTTTCTTTTTTGCCGTCAACGAGCGCGCCACGACGTCAGCCATTGTCCGCGAGACAAACGCCTGCCGCCTGCCCGCTATTGTTCGGCGAGCGCGGCGTGTCGCGCGGCGCTTGGGCAACGGGCCGTGCGGAACTTGTTCCGATGTGGGGGCCAGCCTCGCCAAATACTGCCGGAGGCCGTACTTTCACCCATCCGCGGCTACCGGACGTGCTGCGTCTGTTTACCATAACAGAAGATTTGGGGTTAACGTGTCAAAATATGCGGCATGGCTTTATTAGCCGGGAGAGCCCATCTAGGATGTTTCCTGGTGCAAGCCTTTTTATGTGACACCATTTCGGCGACTTCTGTCGATGATGATGAAATGATGATGAAAGCAACACAAACGCACACCCAGCCCCGATCGGAGAAAACAATTCCCGATTCAGCCGGGTATCGGACCTGGGGCCCTGTGATCGAGAGTCAGCAAGATCACGAGCTGCTGACGTCTACGACGACATCAGTAGAGACGAAGCACTAACTTGGATTGAGGAAGGACCCGTCCTGGTAATTACCTCAAGAATTTAGCGAAATAAGGAAAAGGTAAATCAAAATATCAGGGCGAAGATATGAGCAGCCGACCTCTTGAATATCAGTCATTGTTTCACCACAGCCCTACCTCTCCCGAATCTTTCCATTGGCTGCAACTATGTCTTCAAGTAGTTCCGCTTTGTTATCCTAGTGAACTTTGGTCACATTGGTGAGGACGGCACTGAAACCTTACATCTTCATAGGACGCGGGAACTTACACTCCTGAGCCAAAACATTGCCAGAAGAAAATTTCTCTCTTCGGAGCACAAAAAATACTGATATGTTTTTATTTATTTAAAAGATTCTGACTGAAAAGTAGATGCCTCATTCTACCTCCCTCAGCGCTTTAAAAAATTTTGGCACCGAAGATATTCGCGTTTTTTTTTAACATACAACTTACTTCAAACTTCCACAAGCTCCCCTAACTCACTCACACCCGTTGTTCCACCGCTGTAAGTCGCTCATATACAGTCTCTCCCAGCTGCCTCACTCAATCGTTTCAGCTCACTGCCATTATCTTTTTCTGTGTCTCTGCCATTGTTTTCGTTGTCATGGCCACAGTATCATTCGTTCTGTCTCACTATACAGTTTCCCCCGTCACTGTCTCCCCTCTTGCTGTCACGTTCCTTCCTACTGCTATAAAGGTTCATAAGTGGAATTAAAATTCAAGGTGAAAGGATTCGCTGATGAAATTGCTATCCTGAATAAATTTGAATAAGAATTGCGTGATCTGCTGAATGGTATGGACAGTCTAATGAGTACAGAATACGGATTAAGAGTAAATCGAAGAAAGATGAAAGTAATGAGAAGTATCAGAAATGAGAAGAGCGAGAAACTTAACATCAGGATTGATAGACACGAAGTAAATGAAGTTAAGGAATTATGCTACTTAGGCTGCAAGATAACCAATGGCGGACGGAGCAAGGCGGACATCAAAAGCAGACTAGCACTGGCAAAAAGGGCATTCCTCGACATGTCTACTAGTATCAAACATAGGTCTTAATTTGAGGAAGAAATTTCTGAGAATATACGTTTGGACACAGCATTGTATGGTAGTGAAACATGGACTGTGGGGAAACCGGAACAGAAGAGAATCGCATCGTTTGAGGTGTGGTGCTACAGACGAATGTTGAAAATTAGGTGGACTGATAAAGCAAGAAATGAGGAGGTTCTGCTCAGAATCGGAGAGGAAAGGAATGTGTAGAAAACTCTGACAAGGAGAAGGGACTGGATGATAGGAAATCTGATAACGTTTCAGCGACTGACTTCCATAGAACTGTAGGTGAAAACTGTAGAGTGGGAAAACTGTAGAGGAAAACAGAGACTGGAATACATCCAACAGGTAACTTAGGACGTATGTTGCAAGTGCTACTCTGAGATGAAGAGGTTGGCACAGGAGAGAAATTCGTGGCGGGCTGCATCGAACTAGTCAGAAGACTGATGACTAAAAAAAAAAAAAAAAAAAAAAGTTGCTCCTGCACCAGGTTTGTCATTAATGATAAGTTACATTGTCAACGTCTAAGCGTGGGAGATCTCTAACGCTACTACAGTTCGAAAAATATTCAAAATACAGGCATAATGATGCTGCTATTAGCCTCATCGTAAATACCCGCAACATGCAACGGTACAAGCACCGAGGGAAATAGCAGGAAAAAAAGGGGTGTGTATGGAAAAATTATTGCGACATGCTGCTTGTCGCTGAGCCAAGCTAATTGGATCCCTCGGCTGGGGAGCCGCCAAAGTTAATGACCCTGTCCTCTGATGTTTGCCGTACAAGGCAAAGGGGTCTAGGTTGCCTGAAAAACCTGCGGCTCGGTTGAAATGATCTAATTTTTATGATGCGTTACTTGTTACGCAAGAAGCAAGGCGACCACACACGAGTCTACCGGGGTGAATAACATATTCAGCTTATCAGCTTACTGTTCTTCTCGTAGCAGACTCTATAACTAACTAGGACAGTACGGTGTCCATCTTCTTCTCTGTTCTGTCAGTTCAGAATTCAAGATGTACATGTTCTCCTTCTTGTCTATAGTTTTTACTTTTTCCTGGTATACTGTCATGCTGACCTAGTGTAATTCTTGTGACGAGAAGAAAAACATTCCTGTCTGCATCTATATTAGTTTGCTCGTCACTGGGCAGTGTGTGGCGGAGGGTAGCTTGGGTGCCAACGACATTACTCCTCTACATCAAACTCCGCAAGCCACCTAACGGCGTGTGGCAGAAGGTACGTCTGGTACGCACCTCATCCCCTCTACTCTGTTCCACTCGCGAATGGGCCGTGGTAAGAATGAGTGAAGGCAAGACTCTGTATTAGCTCTAATTTCTCGAATTTCCTAGTCTTGGTCATTTCACGTCCGAAGAAACACGACAGTTGAACATTCCTCTGGTCCATGTACGGAAGGTGCTTCGGACCATTCTCAAATTGTATCCGTACAAGATCCGTACCGTACAGCAGCTTGCACCACAGGACGCACGACATCGTGTTGACTTCACTCTCCACTTTCTCGCAAGGATTGAAATTGACGAGGGCTGGCCGTGGGCCATCATCCTATTCACAGGCGAAGCTCATTTTTCTCTGATGGGCCGGGAGAACACACAGAATTGCCGGGTTTTGGGGATCTTCACCTCCAGTCACTGTGCTTGAAGTTCCTCTTCATGATAAACGTGTCTTCATATGGTGTGGCTCTATGGCTAAGTTCAGCATTAGCCCATTCTTTTTTGAACAGGTTGGCGCTCAAGGACCAAAGACGTGTAGTGTGACTGGCCAGCGTTACTGCGATATGCTTTGCCAGCACGTCATACCAGCCCTACAGGGGAGAGACGCATTGAAAACAGTTTTCATGCAAGATGGGGCCCCACCGCACATCACTCGTGAAGTTCACCTGCTTCTCCAAAACACATTTGGAAACGATCGAATTATCAGTCGATCGTGTCCAAATGCTTCGCCAGCACGATCACCTGATCTCACTCCCTATGATTTTTGGTTGTGGGGCTACCTGAAGGACATGCTTACCAGGGGAACATTCACATATGTGCTGACCGGAAGCGCAGCATATCAAAGAGGTAGTCAGCATACCTACGGACATGCTTCGTTCTGCTGTTCAGAATTTAGTCCTGCGCTTTCAGACTCTAATGGACCCTGATGGGCGCCAGCCATATTAAGTCCCTTTTGTAGCAGTAATGGTGGATGGAGGAGGATATTAGTGTTTAACGTCCCGTCGACAACGAGGTCATTAGAGACGGAGCGCAAGCTCGGGTGAGGGAAGGATGGGGAAGGAAATCGGCCGTGCCCTTTCAAAGGAACCATCCCGGCATTTGCCTGAAGCGATTTAGGGAAATCACGGAAAACCTAAATCAGTATGGCCGGAGACGGGATTGAACCGTCGTCCTCCCGAATGCGAGTCCAGTAGCAGTAATGGTACCGGTATGTAATGGTATGATGTACTCTAGCAGCACATTAAAATTGTTTCAATTGAATTGATTCTGCGATATTTCTCTTCCCCATGTCCTTGACATTAATGTTACCAAGTTTGGTCCTCGTACAGTAAAAAGTTTCCACGTTATAACGTGTTAAATAGGGCAAGTTTAATTATAACTACCCAGTAGTCTCTGCGGCAGCCAGCTAGCGGCCAGGTTTCATGTCTAAGACTGTAAAACTTGGGGAAAGACTGTGAAATAAGAATTATATATATTCGAACTCTCACCAAGAATCGTTCTTCCAGTGCGTCATTCACGACTGGAACAGGATATGGGCAGAACTGAAAGTGGAACATGAAGTACCCACCACCATACACCATAAGGTGGGTTGTGGAGTGGAGCTGTAGATGCAAAGGTGTTGGCAACATTTCTGACAGTGACATAGGAGCCAGAATATTGTAGCTTCTAAAGGAAAGTGTGACATGGCAGTTTATTGCCAACCTGTGCCATAACCTCTTTTTTTAACATACTATGCAGGTCCCAAGAGTCAGTCAAGTCAAATCACTACTTCAAGCAATATTCGTAACTGCCAACGACTGTGATTCTATTTTTATCTCTCCTCTCCTTTTGGTATGATGAGAGAGTCTTGTAATTACAGCAGCCTTGAGGCTTTTAGGTGGCTTGAGAAAGGAAACTTTCACTTGGGTTGGTTGGTTGGTTGGTTTTTGGGGAAGGAGACCAGACAGCGTGGTCATCGGTCTCATCGGATTAGGGAAGGATGGGGAAGGAAGTCGGCCGTGCCCTTTCAGAGGAACCATCCCGGCATTTGCCTGGAGTGATTTAGGGAAATCACGGAAAACCTAATTCAGGATGGCCGGACGCGGGATTGAACCGTCGTCCTCCCGAATGCGAGTCCAGTGTCTTACCACTGCGCCACCTCGCTCGGTTTTCACTTGGGAGAACAGACTAATCATAGAGTTGCTTTCTGGTGAGAAACTTTTCTGTGCCAGCACCGAGCAGAGAAGGACAGTTTGCCATTCCAGCCTAGCAGGGGCTTGGCGTAATGGCGAGCGGTGTACCATAAAACTGTGTAGCGTGAGGAGCAAAAGGAATCCTTCTTAGCTAAGACAAGAATCTGAAAGACAGGACAGAACATGAAGCCATATAGTGTACCACCAGCCATTAAGTCCAGAGGAAACAGCTCGAATGTTTGTTCAGTTTTAGTAATGGATTCTCTGGCTGGCTCATATAAAATATTTCACTACTGGGGATGAGCTCCCATGCATGTGTATGCACACGTCGTTTGGTTGGCTATGGCTGAAACTTTGTCATATGGTGGGAGCGATTTTCTACCTTCTTCCCCTCATCACGGGAGAAATATATCTTATTACTTAACAAAGACAGAATCCGCAAGGGTGGGGAAGTGTTAAACTTCTTTATGAAATTATCATTGGTCAGCACTTGTAAGGTCTGGTGCAATTGTCTGGCGAGATTCTGATGCTAGCAAAACCAGATAAATTTCATTACAGAAAAATATTAGAACATGCTTGGTGGAGGGAAGACATAGAGGACACATGATTCAAGGGCGCTGTGGAGAACACTTTTTGGAACGTCTTAGAGCTGCAGAGCGAGATGTCTCCGACTGAGAGCAGAATACAGAGGCGAAGCTGGACAGATTTTTCAGCCACTACTGCATCCGCCCTTACATAGCTTAGGAGTGATAAGCATGGGCCGTCACTGCAACCACTGAGACGAAGCAAGTGTGAAATTAATTAGTTTGCTGTCGGAGCTTTATTTCGCAGATCCAATTTTCGCAGACAGCAGGTTGCACCCATCATGCGCTTACGTGAGACTACTGGTGTTCGGTAATGCTTTTCCGGAATTTTTCTTTAAATCATGAATCTCTTCTGCAATCATTGGCCACATTTGTGACATCATTCTGTGTTATTGTTTCATGTATTCGTACACCGGTGCAAAGGCTATACTTCATGTTTGCAATCACTTTTCCACTTGTAAATGTTTATATTCTTGATTCAGTGAGTAAATCATTTTCTGCATCTACGTCTACATCTACATGGATTGCAAATCAAATTTAAGTGCCTGGCAGAGGGTTCATCGAACCACCTTCACAATTCTCTATTATTCCAATGTCGTAGCGCGCGGAAAAAACGAATGTCTATATCTTTCCGTCCGAGCTCCGATTTCCCTTATTTTATTATGGTGATCGTTTCTCCCTAAGTAGCTCAGCGTCAACAAAATATTTTCGCATTCGGAGGAGAGAGTTGGTGACTGAAATTTCTAGAGAACATTCCGTCGCAACGAAAAACACCTTTGGTTTGATGATGTCCACCTCAAATCCTGTATCATTTTAATGACATTTTCTCCCCTATTTCGCGATAATACAAAACGTGCTGTCCTTCTTTGAACTTTTTCGGTGTTCTCCGTCAATCCTATCCGGTAAGGATCCCACAGCGCGCAGCAGTATTTTAAAAGAGGACGAACAGGCGTAGTGTAGGAAATCTCTTTAATACATCTGTTACATTTTCTAAGTGTCCTGCCAATAAAACGCGGTCTTTGATTAACCTCCCCCACAAGATTTTAAGTGTGTCCCTTCCAATTTAAGTGGTTCGTAATTGTAATTCTAGGTATTTAGTTGAATTTACGGCCTTTAGATGTGACTGATTTATCGTGGAACCTAAGTTTAACGGATTCCTTTTAGCATTCACGTGGATGACCTCACACTTTTTGTTATTTAGGGTCAACTGCCACCTTTCGCACCATTCACATATCTTTTCTAAATCGTTTTGCAATTTGTTTTGTTCTTGTGGTGACTTTACTTGTCGATAAACGACAACCTAAGACGGCTGCTCAGATTGTCACCCAGATCGTTCATATAGATAAGGAACAGCAAAGGGCCTACCTTGGGGAATGCCAGAAATCACTTCAGTTTTACTCGATGACTTTCCGTCAATTACTACGAACTGTGACCTCTCTGACAGGAAATCACGAATCCAGCTACAAAACTGAATCGATATTCCATAAGCACGCAATTCCACTACAAGTACAGAGTCAAAAGCCTTCCGGACATCCAGAAATACGGAATCAGTTTGAAATTCCTTGTGCGAGTAAAGACCTAGTTGTGTTTCACAAGAACGATGTTTTCGAATTCTGTGTTAGCTGTGCCGGCCGGATTGACCGAGCGGTTCTAGGCGCTACAGTCTGCAACCGCGCGACCGCTACGGTCGTAGGTTCGAATCCTGCCTCGGGCATGGATGTGTCTGAAGTCCTTAGGTTAGTTAGGTTTAAGTAGTTCTAAGTTCTAGGGGACTGATGACCTTAGAAATTAAGTCCCATAGTGCTCAGAGCCATTTGAACCATTTTTTTTGTGTTAACTGTGTATCAATTGACCGTTTTCTTCGAGGCAATTCATGATGTTCGAACACAATATATGTTCCAAAATCCTGCTGCATATCAACGTTAATGATATGGGCCAGTACTTCATTGGATTACTCCTACTAACTTTCTTGAATATTAGTGTGACCAGTTCAACTTTCCAGTCTTTGGGCACCGATATTTCGCCCAGGAAACGGTTGTATGTGATGGTTAAGTATGGAGCTATTGTATCAGCACATTCGGAAAGGAATCTAACTAGTATAAAATCTGGACCGGAAGACTTGCTTTTGTTAAATGATTTAAATTCCTTCACTACCTCAAGGATATCTACTTCTACGTTTCTGATGTCTCTTTCCAGTAAACCGGATTGTTACAGTTACAATTAGTTTCCTTTCGTAGTTTGGTGGATCCTGTTATCAATATGTCTGTATGAGATAAGGTGCCCATATTTTCACGCTTAATTGGGCCATCCCCTTTAATTGTCACTTAATAAGTCTCTGCGCGACCTGATTTCTTTTAAATTAGCATGAGTTTATGAAAAGCATTCCATCCATGTAGGTGACGGATGATAGAATGTGTAGCATCTTATTGGTACGCTAAACGGATTGACAGACATCTCATAAAATGAAGAATAGTAGTTAATGCTCCGTCGATGAAGAGGCCAGAGACGAAGCAGCAGCTTGCGTTTGTGAAGGCTAAGGAAGAAATTCGGGTTTTTTCTTTCCAAGGAACCAACCCAGCTTTCACCTTAAGCGATTTTGAGAAACTGCTGAAAACCTAAATTTGGACAGCAGAACTGAGATTCGAACCACTGTCCTCCGGAACACAAGTCGAGCCTCTTAGTGTATCACGTGGTGCTGCTGCTCATAGTGGCGGAAACGACGTCGGTGGGACGAGGCCGAGTATCATAGCCGCTAATGACTGCGGGCAGCGTGCCGCCTTTAACAGCTCGCAGTAAAACCGGCCGGCCACACCACTCCGTTACGAGCGCGCGATTTAATATTTTCGCTTCTTTCATTAAGCGACATAAACTGCCGCCGTTACTCCTCTGCCAAACGACACGTTATCGTTCTTTTAAAAAACTCCGTTCCTTTTTATTTTTGCCCGCTACTCAAGTGCGCGAAATGTCGGCGGTATACACCACACCGGCAGCTGTTTACTGGGTTCTTGGTGGATGGAGGGGGGCGGGGGGGGGGGGGGGTTACCGCCGCTGCTTCAGAATGGGGATCTCGTGTTCGGTGGGCGAACTGTCTCCTGTTATTCTTACGGCTGTAGTGGCATAGCTAAAGCGACGGCAGGCGCTTGGCTTTGGTACAGAGTACTGAGTCCATGAATTTCGCTACAGTGCCCATAAAAAAAATTTAGCGTTTATATAAAAAATTTTGAGAAAGGAACCTTATAGCAGGGCAGGCAGAGTCAATGATATTGTTAACAGTATGATACCTTTATTAAGCAAAACCAGCAATATCACACAAATACTGGGCGAGAACGAATTATTAAAAGATTTTACAAGGCGATATTTTGAGTACCATTGAACATAAACACAGGTGCTTCAAATGCTCAACCGGCAATCTTTTATTGTCACCCGTGATTCCAGCAAATTTTTTGTTAATGATCACTTTTAAGCCGTTACTTATGTATGAGTCACGCGCGTGAGTGAGCCACATTCCCTTATTTATTTGTAGGCCGTTATCATGCCTTATTAGTTACTGTTTACATTTTAGGTTCTAGATATAGCAGGGTATACGAATAGCTCAAACTTCCTGGCATCCTCGGATGTAATACATATACGTAACTGAAAATTTGTTTTACAATGAAATTCGCGGAACAGCCGTGCAATTGAGAAGTAATTTTATTTTGTTTTCGCCATCAGTTTCCGCAATTCACTATCCCATCTTCAGGCCCCATATGCACCTCTCAAAAATAATCGATATTGGCATATTGGGGCCACACGTTTCTGGATGCCGTGAATTCTCAAGTGATTCCATCGAAGACTTCACTGCAGTGCGCCTGTATATCGCCACATACTAAGACTAGGGCTGAGTACATGCATAACAAGAAACACAGGGAAAGTTTCTGCTGAAAATTCAGCAAAGGTTTAATTAGTTTTATCGGAATTTCTGTGGAAGAGAGCTGCCTAGCAGACAGCAGCTCGTCGTAGTTTAAGGTAAATACCATGTGCAGAAGCGTAAACTTAATGGTGCACCAGCTTGCGTCCACTGTAACCTCGAGCGGCCTTGGGTAATCTTTCGCTCAATTTGTCTCATAACTAACCATCCACCGTAGACTTGATTGTCATCTGAAATAGTATCGAACTTCGAGCCGGAATCGGACGATTTTCGTAGTACTAACCGACATCATAACGTATGTGTAGGAACAGTTTTGTAAAGCAACTTCTAATTAAACTCTAATATTGCTGTGTTTAGGATTAATATTCTTTCTGAGAGTTAATATTTAATATTGTTGTGTGCAGGATTATTTCACTTTTTGATGTTGGCGAGTTGCGTTATCCTGATAACTGTTGTTATGTTGTCAAATTGAAAACTGTGTAAAAGCGTGTATTTTTGTGCTAAAATTGCGACATTAAACATGTCACAGTTTTTCTCAATCATAGAATAAGTAGCCACGTTACAAAATGACAAGGGAAATATCTTATTAGAACTTAAATAATAATAGACAGTGTTCTTACAGAACAAGTTCTAGCTTTACCAATTCAAGTTGTGGGCTATCTTTTAATGACGACAATGAAATGAAAAGGAAATTTCACAGATTTTAATATATATGCGGAACATTTCTACGAACAATGAAAGGTAAAGTGCAACAGCAGAATCAGCTTAATTCTATAAAACTATCGCCGTTAGACAGTTGGAAACATGTTCCAGTGGTTTAATATTTGTTCTCAGAATACGGTGGATGACTTCGTCGTCACGCACAATAGGATATTTTACTGATCTCTGGAAATCGCCTGAAGTGATTAATTACGCCATTTTATGCTCAATAACATGCTCTTTTCCTCTTGAATTTCAGAATTATTTTGAAAAAAAGGGACAGAAATGAATTTTAGATAATCTGAATGCCCACTAAAACGATCCATTTGACTCATGGTATGTCTGTGACATCACTGGCTAGTTCCCTGTTCCTACTGTAGTAAAACTCATTCACAGCAATATCTTGTTTCCCATTTTCGTTTAGGAAAATGCGTTAAAAATGGTGTGTAGTACCACATTGTACAAAAACAGCTATAAAAATTCCTGACTGTTTTTTGTGTATTCCGATGAACGAGAAAATACGTAAAACGTGATTGCACTGTATCGGCAAAATGCACAGGTTCCCTAACTTAAGAATGTCCTGCTCTCTGAAGTTAACATTAATTTACCCATAGAGGTATGCTTTCCCACCCTTGCAAGGGAAGACAACGTTATTCAAACTCGCAGTGAAAATTGGGAGAACTGACTGTTGTTATATCCAGTAATACATGCACGCTTCGGTAGGTCAGCTGGTTCGATAGCCCAGCGTGTTCGGTTGGAGACTGGCTGCCCTCTGTAATAATAACGAAAAATAAATAACAAACTGAGTGAAGCTTTCAACGAATACCTTGAAGCGGTCTTTTGTGACGTCCGCCCATATCAAATGACGAGAGGAAAAGCAAGTATTGGTAGAGGGGTAGACTGTAACAGTTTTTAAACTGTTAAACATTCAAATCCGGCCCGAAATTCTTTTAACTTATTTGTAAACTACTCAACAGTTCCCTCATATAAAAACCAAATCAAACTCACAAAACTTCACCTCGCCTATCAGAAATCGTCGCTGAGTTTTCGTTGCCGTTTACATGCGCTTACATTCGCAACCGCTGTTCAAACACGTCACCTTCCAGAAGATGTCTTGTTAATGTTACCACACTCTTTATACTTTTTTGGAAACAATCTTTATTTTATCTTAGTACTGTCCGACAAGGTTCCTTATTGTTTAAAGTTGCATCATCTTATATAAAGATGTAGTAATTCTGCTTTCGACCCTGATTTTAGTTTTCATACACAAACATCTCACCCCCTTACGTTTGTGTTACCACTACATGTTGTACAGGCTTTATATCTCTGCACATACAAAACCTCATCGCCCTATACCTCGTTATACTGTGGATGTGTGGTAATACCTTTACCAATACCAATTCTTTCCAAAAAAAAGGTGAATTGTGTGTAGGAAAATTAAATGCATTTATCATCTCTCCGACTAAAATTAATGCCAAGCTACATATAATATTTCACACCAACGAAACAACTGCCAAAATCAGTTCTTGCTATAGCTATTATCATATTTCGTGTAACACTTTTAAAAATTTACGACCTTGCCAATATCTGAACTTTTAAAATAAACAATGTCCAGAATTCGAACCTAGAACTTTCTGGTCCGTAGATGATGCGTTACCCGTTGCACCACAGAATCGAACCTAACCGCAGGACTTCTGCTGATGCTGTTGTATACGAGGAAATCAACACTAAGATTTGCCAATAATTTTATTGTACATGGGGTCATACATAGTTCATCACTGTAGTGGCAATGAACGATGGTATGGTTTACAGGTTAAGCTCACCTTAGTTTGTGTAATTGTATTTCATATGAATCTGATAGTCGACAATCTAAATATAAGATGTTTTGAGCGAGTTTAATTATGTTGCAGGGACAGGGAAAAGAATACTCACGCTTACTCATATCGCCGCTCTAAATGGTGGAGCATAAACGCATCAACTTTCGGAAGGTTTCCACTACCAGCGTTCACAAAATTCCATTCTTACTTAAAAGTTGTATACGCGTATGACGAGATAAAAGAAATTATTCAGGTAGTGAAGGGAGACGAAAATTTAATAGTCATGGGTGACTGGAATTCGTCAGTAGGAAAAGGGAGAGAAGGAAACATAGTAGGTGAATATGGATTGGGGGGAAGAAATGAAAGAGGAAGCCGCCTGGTAGAATTTTGCACAGAGCATAACTTAATCATAGCTAACACTTGGTTCAAGAATCATAAAAGAAGGTTGTATACCTGGAAGAATCCTGGAGATACTAATAGGTATCAGATAGATTATATAATGGTAAGACAGAGATTTAGGAACCAGGTTTTAAATTGTAAGACATTTCCAGGGGCAGATGTGGATTCTGACCACAATCTATTGGTTATGAACTGCAGATTGAAACTTAAGAAACTGCAAAAAGGTGGGAATTTAAGGAGATGGGACCTGGATAAACTGAAAGAACCAGAGGTTGTAGAGAGTTTCAGGGAGAGCATAAGGGAACAATTGACAGGAATGGGGGAAAGAAATACCGTAGAAGAAGAATGGGTAGCTCTGAGGGATGAAGTAGTGAAGGCAGCAGAGGATCAAGTAGGTAAAAAGACGAGGGCTAATAGAAATCCTTGGGTAACAGAAGAAATATTGAATTTAATTGATGAAAGGAGAAAATATAAAAATGCAGTAAATGAAGCAGGCAAAAGGGAATACAAACGTCTCAAAAATGAGATCGACAGGAAGTGCAAAATGGCTAAGCAGGGATGGCTAGAGGACAAATGTAAGGATGTAGAGGCTTGTCTCACTAGGGGCAAGATAGATACTGCCTACAGGAAAATTAAAGAGACCTTTGGAGAGAAGAGAACCACTTGTATGAATATCAAGAGCTCAGATGGCAACCCAGTTCTAAGCAAAGAAGGGAAGGCAGAAAGGTGGAAGGAGTATATAGAGGGTTTATACAAGGGCGATGTACTTGAGGACAATATTATGGAAATGGAAGAGGATGTAGATGAAGATGAAATGGGAGATAAGATACTGCGTGAAGAGTTTGACAGAGCACTGAAAGACCTGAGTCGAAACAAGGCCCCGGGAGTAGACAACATTCCATTAGAACTACTGATGGCCTTGGGAGAGCCAGTAATGACCAAACTCTACCATCTGGTGAGCAAGATGTATGAGACAGGCGAAATACCCACTGACTTCAAGAAGAATATAATAATTCCAATACCAAAGAAAGCAGGTGTTGACAGATGTGAAAATTACCGAACTATCAGTTTAATAAGTCACAGCTGCAAAATACTAACGCGAATTCTTTACAGACGAATGGAAAAACTGGTAGAAGCGGATCTCGGGGAAGATCAGTTTGGATTCCGTAGAAATGTTGGAACACGTGAGGCAATACTAACCTTACGACTTATCTTAGAAGAAAGATTAAGAAAAGGCAAACCTACGTTTCTAGCATTTGTAGACTTAGAGAAAGCTTTTGACAACGTTAACTGGAATACTCTCTTTCAAATTCTGAAGGTGGCAGGGGTAAAATACAGGGAGCGAAAGGCTATTTACAATTTGTACAGAAACCAGATGGCAGTTATAAGAGTCGAGGGGCATGAAAGGGAAGCAGTGGTTGGGAAAGGAGTGAGACAGGGTTGTAGCCTCTCCCCGATGTTATTCAATCTGTATATTGAGCAAGCAGTAAAGGAAACAAAAGAAAAATTCGGGGTAGGTATTAAAATTCCTGGAGAAGAAATAAAAACTTTGAGGTTCGCCGATGACATTGTAATTCTGTCAGAGACAGCAAAGGACTTGGAAGAGCAGTTGAACGGAATGGACAGTGTCTTGAAAGGAGGATATAAGATGAACATCAACAAAAGCAAAACGAGGATAATGGAATGTAGTCAAATTAAATCAGGTGATGCTGAGGGGATTAGATTAGGAAATGAGACACTTAAAGTAGTAAAGGAGTTTTGCTATTTAGGGAGTAAAATAACTGATGATGGTCGAAGTAGAGAGGATATAAAATGTAGACTGGCAATGGCAAGGAAATCGTTTGTGAAGAAGAGAAATTTGTTAACATCGAGTATAGATTTAAGTGTCAGGAAGTCGTTTCTGAAAGTATTTGTATGGAGTGTAGCCATGTATGGAAGTGAAACATGGACGATAACCAGTTTGGACAAGAAGAGAATAGAAGCTTTCGAAATGTGGTGCTACAGAAGAATGCTGAAGATAAGGTGGGTAGATCACGTAACTAATGGGGAGGTATTGAATAGGATTGGGGAGAAGAGAAGTTTGTGGCACAACTTGACTAGAAGAAGGGATCGGTTGGTAGGACATGTTTTGAGGCATCAAGGGATCACAAATTTAGCATTGGAGGGCAGCGCGGAGGGTAAAAATCGTAGAGGGAGACCAAGAGATGAATACACTAAGCAGATTCAGAAGGATGTAGGTTGCAGTAGGTACTGGGAGATGAAGAAGCTTGCACAGGATAGAGTAGCATGGAGAGCTGCATCAAACCAGTCCCAGGACTGAAGACCACAACAACAACAACGCGTTTTCTATCAATAAAATGCTAATGGGTTTGCTGAAGTACGTTAAATTGTAGCAAGGTCGGCGAACACTCTTACAACAGACATATAGCTTCGTGACGTCACCATTATTTCAGCCAGTAACAGAGCGTTTTTGATCACGTGACAAAATCTTAAAATTTAATGATTTTTAAGTTTTAATTAGATAAAAATAACAGATATTTTGTGGCAATATTGACCGAAAATGCTATTTGGATATTACAATCACTTAGAATACCAATAACCCGAATCATTTTTTAAATAAGAAAAGCGTCTGTTCTCCCTAATGAAGACAAAAATACAATAATAATGATAATATTTTTATTAGTAATACGGAGGAAGTGACACACTCAAATTTTTTAGCTGCATGTAGTGAGAATTAAATACCTCATTCAATTTGCCTAGCATGGCATATAAACAGTAATAATGTTTCCACTTCTTTCACTGCTCTCTTGGTTGTATGTTTCACGACGATAACAAGAAAGCGTTTCACCCACCTGAAACAGGAACAAAGAAAGTATGGTTACACATTTTTAGCAAGATTCAGTACACAGTCTAAGATTAAACGGAAGAGAGATAACGTACTTGAAGTAAATTTATCGGGAAGCTCAGTTTGCCTGTGAATCAAAGACGGATAAAATCTATACTTAAACTTATGATGCCGTTTATAGCGTGCGCGCTTGAAATTTTGATAAATGAAAGCTCTTTACATTTTAACTGAACAGGTTTCTCACGCGAATTTCTTAACGTTAAGCACGTATTGAAAAGTACTGATTGTGGATACCTCTGCTGTGGCTCGGCCAGCGATTTTTTAGTGTAGAGCTACTGATAAATGTCATTACAAAACGATGCGAAGATGTATTCCTGAAGCAATGTTCTGAAGTTTTCTAAATATCAGTAATTCGTCATTGTTAAGGTGCTGCATAGGTATTTTCTTTATTATCAAAACTAGTCTCATAGTGCACAACATATACTTTCAGTGTTTTTCAAGCTATTAGAAGTTGTATTCGTACTCTGAGATCAACACCTTCAAAAGCGTTTCCTGTATTCATCCACACGTCATGTTCTGTCAGTCTCACAATGTTGATGTGGAACGAGTAAAGTGATTCAGTAAAGAGCAGAATCAGCCACTCCAGGACAAAACACTGATAACAAACTATGACTAATGCTAAGCTACTTGCTTTGATTTACATGTGAATTTGTCTACTAAAACGGGGTATATCACAGTTAATTACGAAAACTAATACGGGTGAAAGTACATGATAATATACTGACGGAAAAAAAATCGCAACATGTAGAAGGAGTCGTGCGACACAAATGAAAGTTATCAAGCGTGTTTCTACATACGAAAGATGATGTCTTTCCCAATTTCGAGCCAGTGGCATAAGAGTGGAGCTGGTAAAGCCACTATGAGGATACAAATCAGATTAGATTCAAATACAAACTGTGCAGGTCGTGAGCGTTAGTTAACTTGTAAGTAGGCTGTTTTTAAGTTTTTATGTTGGTAACGCCACGTAGCGCTCTGTATGAAAGTCTGTGGCTGGTTTGCATTGTTGGAATATTCGCTATTGTAGCGTTGGGCAGTTGGATGTGAACAGTGCGTAACGTTGCGCAGTTGGAGGTGAGTCGCCAGCAGTGGTGGATGTGGGAAAAAGAGATGGCAGAATTTTGAGAGCGGACGATCTGGATGTGTGTCCGCCAGAAAAACGAAATTTGTAAGACTGGATGTCATGAACTGCTATATATATTATGACTTTTGAACACTATTAAGGTAAATACATTGTTTGTTCTCTATCAAAATCTTTCATTTGCTAACTATGCCTATCAGTGGTTAGTGCCTTGAGTAGTTAGAATCCTTTATTTAGCTAGTAGTATTGGCGCTTGCTATATTGCATGAGTTCGAGTAACGCAGATTTTTGTGAGGTAGGTGATTCATGAAAGGTATAGGTTATTGTTAGTCAGGGCCATTCTTTTGTAGGGATTATTGAAACTCAGATTGCATTGCGCTAAAAATATTGTGTGTCAGTTCAGTGATGATCAGAATAAGTAAAGAGCGAAACGTCTGAGTACGTTCAAATAACGTAAGGGGTTTACCAGCACAGTAATTCAATAATTTTTCTAAGGGGACGTTTCATAATGTGTATGTGAATTTGTCTAGTAATACGGGATACATCACGGCTAATAACGAAAACTGATACCGGTGAAGGTCATGATAATATGCTGACGAAACAAAATCGCAACTCCAAGAAGGAGTTGTGTGACGTAAATGAAAGTTAGTAGGCGTGTTTCTACATGAGAAAGATAATATCTTTCCAAATTTCGCGCCAGTGGCATAAGGGTGGAGCTGGTAACGGCACTACGAGGATGCAGATCAGGTTTTTTTTAAATACACGCTGTGCAGGTCGTGAGCATTACCTTCGAGAGTGGATGTGCCGAGTTGATGTTAGTCAATAATGCCTCTAAGATGCCGGCCGCGGTAGCCGAGCGTTTCTAGGCGCTTCAGTCCGGTATCGAGCGACTGCTACGGTCGCAGGTTCGAACACTGCCTCGGGAATGGATGTGTGTGATGTCCTTAGGTTAGTTAGCTTTTGGTTCTATTGGACTGATGACTTCAGATGTTAAGTCCCACAGTGTTCAGAGCCATTTGAACCATTTTTTGCCTCTAAGACGACGAAGACGCCATATCAGCACCCCCCTGACTTAGTACGAGGTCGTGTGATAGGGCTGGGAGAAGCTGGATGTTCCTTCTGCGATACTGCAGAAACACTTGGCAGGAATACAGCCTCTGTACATGATTGCTGGCACCTGCGGTCTGTGGAATATGCGGCCGCAACAAGAGAGTGATCCGGACGGCCACGTGGCACTACTGCGAGTTAAGACCATCATGTTTGGCGCATGGCTCTGATGTATCTTACTGCAGCTGCAGCAGCAATTTGAGCATCAGTCGGCACCACACTGAGACAACGAACTGTTACAAATCGGTTACCTCAAGGACAGCGCCGAACCAGACTCCCTGTAGTGTGCGTTCCACTGACATCAAACCAGCGTCATTTGCGATTTGAGTGGTGTCAAGTGAGAGTTCACCGAAGGCCGAGGCGGAGGTCTGTTGCGTCCTCGCCGCGCGGGATTAGCCGAGCGGTCTTGCGCGCTGCAGTCATGCCCGACTGTGCGGCTGGTCCCGGCGGAGGTTCGTGTCCTCCCTCGGGTATGGGTGTGTGTGTTTGTCCTTACAAGGGAACCTCCCCATCGCACCCCCTCAGATTTAGTTATAAGTTGGCACACTGGATAGGCCTTGAAAAACTGAACACAGACCAATCGAGAAAACAGGAAGAAGTCGTGTGAAACTATGAAAAAAATAAGCAAAATATGCAAACTGAGTAGTCCATGCGCAAGATAGGCAACATCAAGGATAGCGTAAGCTGAGGAGCGCCGTGGTCTCGTGGTTAGCGTGAGCAGCTGCGGAACGAGAGGTCATTTGTCCAAGTCTTGCCTCGAGTGAAAATTTTATTTTCGCCAAGTTATGATCTGTCCGTTCGTTCATTCACGTCTCTGTTCACTGTAATAAGTTTAGTGCCTGGTTTTGCGACCGCACCGCAAAACCGTGCGATTAGTAGACGAAAGGACGTGCCTCTCCAATGGGAATCGAAAACATTTAATCGCACGGTCATAGGTAAACCGATTCCTCCACAGAAAAACACGTCTGATATATTCTATACGACACTGGTGACGGCATGTGCATCACATTACAGAAATATGTTGTCGACCTACCTAACTTGTACACTTGGGGAATAGGTAAAAAGATTCTTCTACCTTGCCCGATTTAGGTTTTCTTGTGGATGTGATAATCACTCCCAAAAAAGTGATGAAAACATAAGAGTTTGTCACATAAACTGAAAATAAAAGATCAAACTTCTCACTCGGGGGGAGACTTGAACCAAGGACCTCTCGTTCCGCAGCTGCTCACGCTAACCACGAGACCACGGCGCTCCTCAGGTTACGCTATCCTTGATGTTGCCTATCTTGCGCATGGACTACTCAGTTTGCATATTTTGCTTATTTTTTTCATAGTTTCACACGACTTCTTCCTGTTTTCTCGATTGGTCTGTGTTCAGTTTTTCAAGGCCTATCCACTGTGCCAACTTATAACTAAATCTGAGGGGGGTGCGATGGGGAGGTTCCCTTGTTAGGATAATTTAGGTTAAATAGTGTGTAAGCTTAGGGACTGATGACCTTAGCAGTTAAGTCCCATAAGATCTGACACAAATTTGTACATTTTTTTTGTTGTGTCCTCTGATGAAAGCGGGTTCCTACCTCGGTGCCAGTGATGGCCGTGTATGGCGTAGAAGGAGGCCTGTTGAGGGCCAGCAACCAACCTGTCTGCATGCTAGACACACTGGATCTATGGTCGGGGTGCGATTTCGTATGACAGTAAGAGCACTCTGATGGTTATCACGCGCAGACTGGCCGCAAATATGTACGTCAGTCTGGGGATTCGACCTGTTGAACTGCCATTCATGAACAGCATTCCAGGGGGGTGTTTTCTTTCCGAACAGGTTAACGTTCGTCCACATACCGCTGCTGAAAGTCAACATGCTCTGCAGAGTATCGACATATTGGGTTGGCTTGCTCGATCACCAAACCTGCCTCTAATCGAGCACATACGGGACATCATCAGACGACAATTGCAGCGTCATCCACAAACAGCATTACCCGTCCCTGTATTGGCTCACAAAGTGAAACAGGCATGGAACTGACCTCGGGCACCTGTACAGCAGAATTCATGCACGTCTGCATGCGTGCATTTAACATCTGGCAGCTACACTAGTTATTAATGTACCAGCATTTCACATTTGCAGTGGCTTACCTCGCGCTTACATTAGCCTGTGATCTTGCAAAGTTAATCACTTAAATATGTTATCTAGACAAATGTATTCCAAAGATTCCGTTCTCTGCATTAATTATTTTTTGGTGTTGTGCTTTTCTTTTCTAGCAGTGCACATGTAAAGATTTCCAATAACACCCAGCCCACAAAAAGCTGTTTGCAAAATAATAGCGAATGTGTGTGAATTTCAATTGCGAAAACATTCTGTTGGCACCCACCTACATAGGGAGAAATGATCATCACGATAAAATAAGAGAAATCAGGGCTCGCGCAGAAAAATTTTAGTGCTCGTTTTTCTCGCGTGCCGTTCGAGAGTGTAACGGTAGAGAGACCACTTGAAGATGGCTCATTGAACTCTGCCAGGCACTTTATTGTGAATAGCAGAGTAATCACGTAGATGTGGAAGTGAGCCGCCACTGACTTCAGTATGGAACGTTGCTCTAGTTAGAACAACTACATTTTATGACCTCACTCTCACAATGTGACGTTAGTGTGACATATCGTTATTCAACAGTACTTCATTGTTACGCGACTATTTCGCAGCTATCTACTGAGTATAATGGAGCAGTGTATCTGAAAACCCTGTACCCGCCACCTCGCCACAGTAAGTGGTGTGTTGCGGGAAGCGTCTCTACAGCCTCTTTTGTCGGCTGAAAGACAGTCTCTAATTTCATTAATTTGAGCCTTTGGCGTGTAATTGGCCGTTCACGGAACTCGGGCAACGAACTGGTCCGCAGCTACTGAAAGCTGGACTGGCATCTGCACCCCTGGGGTCAACAGACGCCACGGCTACCCCAACGGCCCTCAGAGAATAACCGAGCGCTGCATTATTCCTTTTCTGCGCGACTTCAAAGGCTCAGAGGGAACGGCATCACGTCAGCAGCACAGGATAATCTGAATCGTCTGCTCTAAAGTTAGCCAATTATGAAGACTTATATGTAAACTGAAGAGGGATTACTGCTGTCAGCTGCAGCGGGACGTGAAGCGAAATCAGCGGCGACGAGTGAAAATGTGTACCGGACCGGAATTCGAACCCTAGATCTCCTGATTAGTAGGCAGGTGAAGTAACCACTGCTCCATCCGGGACACATCATCATCATCAGTTATCTGCTATATCAGCAGGTCCTTTGCCTCTCCATTTTCTGCGATCCATTGCTTCCTTCTTAAGGCTGCTGTATGTTGTACCGTCCATCATGTCATCCAGTATCTGGAATCTCTTCCTTCCTCGCTTCCTTTTCCCTTCTACATAACCTTCTAAAACTGTTTTTATCAGTCCGTCATTCTTTCTTAATATATGCCCAATCCAATTTCTTTTTCTTCTCTTTATTACATCTAGTAACTGTCTTTTCTCTCTCACTCTTCTCAGTACCTCTTCATTTTTTACTCTGTCCATCCAACTTATTCTTTCCATCTTCCGCCATGTCCAGATCTCAAAAGCCTCCAGCCTTTCTCTGTCTTTTTTCCTCATAGTCCATGTTTCAGCGCCATATAGAAGAACACTCCATACAAGACATTTTATGAGTCTCTTTCTGAGTTCTCTGTCCAGACCGCTGCAGAAGATTCTCCTTTTCTTATAAAACGCCTCTTTTGCCATTGCTATCCTTGTTTTAATTTCTGTGGTGCACTTCCAGTTCCGGGACACAGCATTATCGTAAATGTTCAGACTATCTCGATTCGCTTCACGGCCGATCCACATTCCCACAGAGCGCCAGCTATCCGCAATCTCTGTCTATTCATATAATTTGATAAGCCTAGCTGGGCAATGGATCCACCTTTTTCAGTGCGGCCGAATGCACAAATACGTCCGACTTCCTGTGGGAAAGAACAGACACCGCGCATTCATTTAATTATGACGACATCACATCGGCCGAATGCCAACATTGAGTTCAAACGTGAGCAACTTGTGCACAAAGTAAGGGAAGTTACGTGCATTTTTCCTACTTTTCGCGAACTTGGCAACAATCATCGCCCGTCACATTGGTAACAGCAGGCCCTAAATGTAGAGATTTTCAGAGAGTAGAGTGCTGAGGACCGTTAACTGGACATTCTGTTCAGGCCATCGTGGCGAGGACATCATCTCCGAGTGCCATTTTGTGTTGGTCGGCACTCGATAGCTGTTAAAAGGAATGTAAATAGCGCAATTGTGGTAGCATGATTCGTATTCTGAGCAGCCTGTTACTTGCTTACTTTGCACGCCATTTTTGTTGCGTATTTTGGCCATATTTATGGCTTCTTATTGTAACGATGGGCAGGCAAGCATATCGTACCGTAGCTCCATACAGTCTTCCATATTTTCTTAGTGCCTCCCTCTGTGTTGGTATCGTAGGCTATTGTAATTTAATTTGACCTATACAAAACTTTGCTCTCTGTTAACTTCATTGTGATGTCAATCATTAGAGCAAATAAATAACTGTAAATCATGGATTTTGATGCGCTTCAAATAAGTTGTTGAGGCACTTGCCTGAGTACCTGGCTATCCGGTTTTTTAGCGACCGGCCTTGGTTTTTGAGAAAATCGATTTTGAAGTTCATTGCGCGATTTATATACCCGTAACATTCGATGTACTCCGAGTGAGTCAGGTAGCGCAGCGGCAAAGGTTCATAGCTACCCCGCTGGAGGTATCGTGTTCGAGTCCTGCTGCTGTACTTTTTTTCTTCAAAATCGACCGAATTTTTCAATTTTATTTCAAAGAATATCAACACAGTGTAAGGTGTGGGAAATTATGAAGATATATTCAGTTATTAATTTTTTGTCATACAATAATACAAAATCTTATTTCTCATCGTCCACATTGCTTGATGTGCCAAAACAATATTGTGGGTGATACTTATCATAGAAACAACCGAAGCAGAAATTTTCGCAGCACCACGCGCATTTTATGAAAACAGCTGACTTGCAGGCGCACGGTTTCTTCATGAGCGATACCGGGAAACACAATTTTTTGCATTCAAAAAGATTTCTCTCTCATCCGCTAATTTCGATGCGAACCATGCGTATCTAATCATACTTTCAAAATTAGGTGCTGAACTGACGTAGGATTAGCGATTGTAATTTTATCGAATCTTCCCTAGAAACAATCTCTCTATTGTCTTCCATCAAGTCAAGAGCATTCAGAATAATTTTCGTGAAGATTTTCACCTGTCGGTAAAAATAAACATCGCAGTGCTGGCAATAAGGAGTGCACTTTGGTGGGACCACTTTTAGGGAGCAGGTGCTCGCCTTCCTTTCATCAGTGAATATCGTATAAAGTTGAATCGGTTTGTCATCCCCACGAATCGATAATGAACAAAAATTTTTTCTGTCCCACGTACAGAAGAATTAAAGAACGCAAAAATTCTTCGTACACCAGTTTTGTGAACTTCCCGGATTTAGTTCAGGACACGACTACATTTCTGTATTTCCCAGTTAATTCGTCTACTCGTTTTTGAACGTTAGGACCAAATTTTCCGGACGGTTCTTGCACACTCAAAAAAAAAAAAACATCGGAGCAGGGTTCGAACACGGTACCTCTAGCGCGGTAGCCGTGAACCTTTACCGCTACGCTACACTGACTTGCTCGGAATACTTGTAATGTTATGGGTATATAAAGCGCGCAATGAACTTCAATATCGGTTTTCTCAAAAACCAAGGCCCGTCGCTAAAAAACCGGATAGCCAAGTACTCAGGGTAAGTGCCTCTACAACATATTTGAAGAGCATCAAAATCCGTGATTTACAGTACGGAGGGTCCTCTTCTTAGATTTCAAGATCCTTTTATCTTCTTGCTGTGCAGCGGAGGGTGCGCTGATATGAAACTTTCCAGCACATTAAAACTGTGTGCTGGGCTGAGAATCCAACTCGGCACCTTTGGCTTCTTAGGGCAAGCACTCTACCCTCTGAGCCACCCAAGCACGACCTGTACTTATAGCATTACTTCGCCCAATAACTCATCTGCTGCCTTCCAAAGGTCCCGGGTTCGAGTATCGGTGCGGCACACAGTTTAATCTGCGAGGTAGCTTCATCCTTTAACTTGTCGTACAACTTCTCCTTGCGACCCATTAAAAATAAATGTAACCGTTGTATCTATAATTCGTTCGTTTCACTGAGTCGGAGTTGTTCTTGTGCACCGTGGCCTGCTACAAGGATACCTTATTTATTATTCTATCGAGACATTGACCGCTGCACTCACTTGTCTTGCATCAGCACACCAAGTTCATCAGTGTTGCTGTATGAAAGCAGTAAGCATTGTAGGCACTCGACTTGCATCACCCGGTAGACTAAGACAACGGTGCAAATTAAAATGTGAACTTTTCGATTAAATCCGCTTTTACTTGGACTCTAATTTCATGCACTGCTAACCATAACAAGAGACAAATTACCGCTTCGACACATTAGAATGGGTACAATTTCTTCCACACTCGTCCCTGTTAAAGAAGGTGTTCCATGCATCATCCTCGGAATTGGATGCAACAGTACACTTGTGCTGGTAGTGAGTTACGAATTTTTTCAAACATCCCCGGATGATATTGTAAATCTCGACAAAGCGGTACATTTCGCAGCTCCTGTTCTTAAATCTTACCAACGGAAGTGCTGCACATTTCACTTTTGAGAAGACCTCAGACAGAAGAACAGGGAGGCCTGAGGTCAGATGAGGAAGATTCCCTGCTAGACTAAGTACCTTGGGCTATATTTGTGCGTTAGATGTCGTCTTACATAAGCAGCAAAATCTACACCATACATGCACCACATTACTGAACCATGAGGTGTAAACACGTCGTATGGTAAATTCTCAAATGGTTCAAATGGCTCTGAGCACTATGAGACTCAACTGCTGTGGTCATAAGTCCCCTAGAACTTAGAACTACTTAAACCTAACTAACCTAAGGACAGCACACAACACCCAGCCATCACGAGGCAGAGAAAATCCCTGACCCCGCCGGGAATCGAACCCGGGAACCCGGGCGTGGGAAGCGAGAACGCTACCGCACGACCACGAGATGCGGGCTCTTCATGAAGGGGTGTACGTGGTCCGCAGTCAGTGTACGATACTCGTGGCCGTCATATTCATTTCCACGAGCTCTAATGGACCCCCAGACTCCCGCGTCATGTTTCCCAGTGCAAAATGGAGCCGCCGCCAGATTGTCTCCGTCGCGCAGTACAGATGTCAAGGAGCTGTTTCCCAGGAACACGACGGATTCACGGCATCCCATCGGCATGGTGAAGAAAGCATTGCCATTCATCAGACAATGCAACGTTCTGCCACTGCGCCAATGTCCAGTAGCGATGGTCAGGTACCAATTTCAGTTGTAGTTGTCGATGTCGCGGCGTTAGCATTGGCACCTGCATGGGTCGTCGGCTGCGGAGGTCCGTCGTTACGAGTGTTCGTCACTCTGTGTGTTCAGACACAGTTGTACTCTGCCCAGCATCAAAATCTGCTGTTAGTTTTACCACAGTACGCCGCTTGTCATGTTTTACCAGTCTACCCAGAATACGACTTTCGACATCTGTAATGAGGGATAGCCACCCAACCCCCGATATCTGGAAGTGGTTTCACCTTGGTTTCGCCGCCTGTTGAAGACACTCACCACAGCACTCCCCGAACACCCGACAAATCGTGCAGATTCCGAAATGCTCTTGCGGAGCCCCTGGGCTATCACAATCCGCTCTCGGTCAAGCTCACAAGGGAACCTCCCCATCGCACCCCTCTCAGATTTAGTTATAAGTTGGCACAGTGGATAGGCCTTGAAAAACTGGACACAGACCAATCGAGAAAACAGGAAGAAGTTGTGTGGAGCTATGAAAAAAATTATTAAATATACAAACTGAGTAGTCCATGTGCAACATATGCAACATCAAGGATGACGTAGCAGAAGGAGCGCCGTGGTCCCGTGGTTAGCGTGAGTAGCTGCGGAACTAGTCTTGTCTCGACTGAAAATTTTACTTTCTTTATTTTCGCAAAGTTATGATCTGTCGGTTAGTTCATTGACGTCTCTGTTCACTGTAAGAAGTTTAGTGTCTGTTTTGCGACCGCACCGAAAAACCGTGCGATTAGTAGACGAAAGGACGTACCTCTCCAATGGGAACCGAAAACATTTGATCGCAAGGTCATAGTTCAACCGATTCCTCCACAGGAAAACATCTGATATATTCTATACGACACTGGTGACGGCATGTGCGTCACATGACAGGAATATGTTGTCGACCCACCTAACTTGTACACTTAGCGAATGGTAAAAAGATTCTTCTACCTTGCCCGATTTAGGTTTTCTTGTGGATGTGATAATCACTCCGAAAAAAGTGATGAAATCATAAGAGTTTGTCACATAAACTAAAAATAAAAATTTAAACTTTTCACTCGAGGGAAGACTTGAACCTAGGACCTCTCGTTTCGCAGCTGCTCTCGCTAACCACGGGACCACAGCGCTCCGTGTCACGCATTGTCCTTGATGTTGCCTATCTTCGCATGGACTACTCAGTTTGTATATTTTACTAATTTTTATCATAGTTCCACACAACTTCTTCCGGTTGTCTCGATTGATCTGTGTTCAGTTTTTCAAGGCCTATCCATTGTTTCAACTTATAACTAAATCGGAGAGGGGTGCGATGGGGAGTTTCCCTTGTCAGATAGATCGCGCGCCTTCCCCATTCTCAGCAAGCTCACAGCTACTACGCGCACAATGCGTGTCTGATTAGCAGGTATTCCCCGGCAGGTGATCCTGCTGTCGCCTGGACGGCTTTATATCGATAGTAGTTCGGTGGTCGTAATATACTGGCTAGTCATATATAAGAACTGAAAGAATTGGGGAAGCGTCATCCAAAGGTTTCAAAATTTATTTTTTCTAGAAATATACAGGGTGATCAAAAAGTCAGTAAAAATTTGAAAACTTAATAAAACACGGAATAATGTAGATAGAGAGGTACAAATTGACACACGTGCTTGGAATGACATGGGGATTTATTAGAACAAAAAAATAACAAAGTTCACAAAATGTCCGACAGATGGTGGTGGACAGCAAAAGTGCTACCGTGACGGGCGAGAGGTACGCCGATATGTTACAGAATCGCATCATCCTCAGCCTGGCTGATAAACACCTGCTGGAACGTAAGATGTTTATGCAGGATGGCGCTCCACCACATATTGCTAGACGCGTGAAAGATCTCTTGCGCGCGTCGTTTCGTGATGATCGTGTGCTCAGCCGCCACTTCCGTCATGCTTGGCCTCCCAGGTCCCCAGGCCTCAGTCCGTGCGATTATTGGATTTGGGGTTACCTGAAGTCGCAAATGTATCGTGATCGACCCACATCTCTAGGGATGCTGAAAGACAACATCCGACGCCAATGCCTCACCATAACTCCGAGCATGCTTTACAGTGCTGTTCACAACGTTATTCCTCGTCTACAGCTATTGTTGAGGAATGATGGTGGACATATTGAGCAATTCCTGTAAAGAACATCATCTTGGCTTTGTCTTACTTTTGTTATGCTAATTATTGCTATTCTGATCAGATGAAGCGCCATCTGTAGGACATTTTTTAACTTTCGTATTTTTTTGGTTCTAATAAAACCTCATGTCATTCCAAGCATGTGTGTCAATTTGTACCTCTCTAGCTACATTATTCCGTGATTTATTCAGTTTTCAAATTTATACTGACTTTTTGATCACCCAGTATATGCACTAAAAACGGAAGAACTGGGTAAGTTTCGTCCAAAGATTCCAAAACAAAATCTATTTGTTCGGGAAAACACACACACACACACACACACACACACACACACACACACACACAGTTTCTCTTCTGAGAGAACTCTAGCAGGAAGAATATTAAGTTCGTGAGCAACGACGAGACACGAAAAGAAAGGAAACGGGAAAAAAGAATTAAGAAATTAAGAAACAAAACCATTACATTCGCACAATCAATTGATCAGTGACGTAGTTGGTGGCTGATTTTCACGCAGGAACCCGAGGCACGCTCCCTGATGTAAACGGGCTTACTTCTACATTCGCCATCCAGTTATCACTGCCTGTCGACAGCGCTGGCCGGCGGGGATATGAGACAGCTCGTAATTCACTAAGCACCACGTTGAAATTTGTGTGAATGGCCAGATTTTTAGTTTGACTTCTAGTACGTAATTTTCTTTCTGGCCACGAACATAAATGTTAAAACACGCAGACATTAGGAAATAACGAGATTGGCAAAACAGGATTACAATAACGACAGCGGCAAATAATGATGATAATCCTGCGGGAGTCCACATTTCGAGGAGTGGTGTACTTAATGTCAGACTCAAGTCTATTAACCGAGTGAAAAATACTACGGTAAAATTTGTATAAGTAAAAGATATCAGCGGCACTAGAAGATTGAAACTTCAAGTCTTTATGGAGTAGTGCCCGGAATTCTTATGCCACAAGGTTATCGATGGTCTCGACCAGGTGGTATCACTTTTACGTTTACGCTCGAGAAAGCGACAGAGATACTAACGAATAGAGGCCAGATTATATGCATTTGCATGTTGCATATGTATTTGCATATTTGGCTCCTTTTCACCGGTTATTGCATATTTTAACTAAAAACTGGTGAACGTGCATATTTTCGCGCTATGTTCACAACATTTTCAAAATCTTGACAGGCAGGCTTTAGTTCGATCTCGTTTAGATGTCTCACTGTGTGACCACGACCTACAACTGCGTGCGATCGCTAAACAAGAGGCTGCTTGCTAGCGAAATGATTACTGAACAGGAACAGGTAGGCAGAGTCAATGCGACCCCGCTTAAGTACACTCCCCTGTCATACCGAACGCGTCGGCAACAAGTAAATTAACTTATGTAACTTGTTAGTCGCGTGTCCATTGTTTCAGGCTACTTTTCTTTTTATTTGTACAAGGTTTAACGTGTTTACGTGTAGTTTGTAACGTGTTGTACACCATGCCGCCCGAAAAAAGAAATGTCGTTTCCTGGATAGATAACCGTCCTGGAACATTTACTTATGACAGAAATGTTTTATACCGTCGAGTGTGAAAGAAAAGCGTTTCGTATAAAAAAAGAAAAAAAGTTTGAAATACACGAGAATGTCTAGACAAGTCTTCACATCGCAGGAATGCGAAAGAAAGGGCCACGACGAAAACTGTTGACAGCTGCAAGTAGCAGTAGCAGGGATTTAATTTTCAAAGGTAACAAAAAAAAAAAAAAGAACATGGATCTACCTGAAGCATTCATTGTAAGCAAGATTCCTCTCTACAACCTTACAAACCCAATGCTCAAACGTGTCCTGCGCAAACATTACTTAACTCAAAATATACGAGATTAATCAACATTGCGTAAAAATTGCTTACCGACAATTTACCTACATTTCTGGAAGAAATCCGCAATGAACTCAATGACATCATTTGGATTTCAGCTGACAAAAGTACCGACGCTTGCGGGCGTTATATTGCAAATTTATTGTTGTTGCGTTAAAACAACAGACTACTTCTTCCTATTTATCGTACCGAAGAGAAATTGGAAAGACAAAACATTCTGCGATAGCCATATTTGTGAGTGAGATTATTAGAAAAATATTTCCAGAATCTTCTGCAGATGAAAGGGTGTTCGTGTTTGTGTCAGATGCTGCTCCCTACACGATCAAACATTAAAACGCCTCCTAGTATCTTATCCCAGTTAGTTTTATGTGACATGCCTTGCCCACGTAGTACATCGCCTTACTGAAGAAGTAAGATCCACATTGGGAATGTAAATAAACTAATTTCAACCACAAAGAAAGTGTTTCTTAAGGCACCTGTTCGCATAAAGACCTACAAAGAAAAATTACCAGAAGTGTTTTTACCTCCCTAACCAGTGGTAACTCGTTAGGGTAAGTGGGTCTAAGCTGTGTTGTTTTACAATGAACATTTCGACGCCATTAGAGGCGTATTAAACGACTTCGAGAGAGCAGAAGCTTCGGCAGTTTGGCAGTCCAACGAAGAATTTAATGATACCAGTATTTAAAAAAAGAAAAATAAACATTCTTGTGATTATCATTCATTTTTCCCATACGGCTGTGAGTATTAAAAACCTTGAAACTCAAAGTTTGGAGTTGAATGAATAAAATTAGTCTAGCCAACTCCTAATTGTCGGTGGTATTCCCGAGAAAACTTAACGAAAAATCTGAAAACATTTTGAAAAATAACCCAGGCTCTGAACCTTTGCCCCAAATTGATAGTTTTATTAATGGGACGGGTGAACTTCTTCCACAAACAATAAGCGCCAACAGAGAACCCAAATTCAAATACTGCACAGTTACCTCAGTTAATGTAGAACATACATATAAGACAAACGAAGTCATGGAGGAATTACACAGTTTCTTTCATAACACGAGTAACGTAATAAAACGTTTGTATTTCCTGGATGGAAATTGGTATAAAGACACTCACTTATCTGTTGTGTTATTGCATTGTTAATACTTTGTACAACCTCTTTTCTTCCTAATTACCTCAAAAATTCTCCTCAGCTTTGATTTTGTTTGGGTGTTGGACAAGGTTTCTGCAGTCTTTTCTTGAATGCAAGATGTTTGTCATGTGACACAATCTGCCGTACATATGTAACATTTACTAGGAACTGTGAATCAGCAATACGGTGAGAAGAATAATAGTTTCTGTCTCTTGCTTTGCGCAAAAGCAGTCCTTTCTATGCCTCAGATAATTTTCTACATTCCCCATATTTTCCTTCTTGTCCATACCATGCGCCCAATGTAACGAAATTATCGATCACTGTACTTGAACTCTTCAGCTTTTTATTAATTTACGATTAGAGAATCAAGTTTTTGCTTTTTCATCATGTGACACTGTTTTCTGCGTGGCTTTATCACAATTGTGGCTTATGTACACAACAAGCGCTGTCATTAATGGTGTCTGTTTCGTCTGCAGTAAAGGCTCATATGCACTCACTAGCACTGCACACAGCCGACTGCCTTTATACCGAGTTCCACGCTCGATCACCTTGATCGTTGATGTCTTGTTATATACTGTACTACTGACATCAAATTGCTGTACCAGTTGATTACATTTGTCGGCATACGAGATTCCATACTATTGCATATACATTATGCGTAACTATTCTAACCGACAATGTTAATTTTACTGGAAATATCCATGCCTTTATACTGATTTCCTTTATTGTATAGAATTATATTCTTATGATGACCACGGTGACTGCCAAAAGTATAATAGTCATCAACCTAAGCACTGGATCGGGAGTCACTTTTATTTAGTATGAAAGGCATTTCCAAATCTCTTGCTCTTAGATTCCCCCGAACTGTGAACTTATTGATTACTTACATGTGTAGAGTGTTCGATGGCTGAGTTGTTCAGTGGAAACTAAACCTTATCTTTTACCGTAAAATGCCACGTTATCTAGAATATGGAAGGTTAAGTGGGTGGACTGGATGTGGAACCCTGTACTTTCGGACTGTGAACTTTTCAATAATGCTTCACCAATTACGGGTAAAATTCTAGATTTAAATAAAAACATTTAGATATTATACGTTACCTCTATCACTTTAAATAATTTTCGTATCCGAGGGGTCGACCATCAATTCTCATCCTAGCGAATAGCTTCGCGGGCACAAGCAGTATTTCTTGGCTCGGCTGGCTATGAATTAAGACGAAACCACGATTTAGATGTCATTGCTTCTCGATTCACTTAGCGTTGACGGTCAGCAGCTGCCGGTTGTTTCTATATATCAGGCGCGCAGCAAGTATTTATGGTCCTATTCCGCAGCGCACTGCGCAGCCGGTAATTATCATGCATCGTGAACGGGGGGGTTGATTTATGCCGCGTCTGAAACGCTGCATGGGAGGTTTATTTCCTGTATTCTTGCCGCAACTGCTCCATTACTGCTTACGCTCGGCTGAGTTACTTGCGTGCCGATAAACACACAATATATTTGGGGTTGGTCAATTAGAATTCTAGCAATAAATTTCACAGTGGACATCTCCGTGAAGACGTAATGATTTATTTAAACGACATTTGTATCGGAGGCCGCCGTATACGCATGCTCAATGACCTAATTTAAATACGCTTCATCTTCCTAACATATAGCTCACTTAAGGAACCTTTATTTGTTCAATTTTGCAGCTCCTTTGGTCGTCGGTTTCCCATGTTTACGTAATAAATTTGGTATTTGTAATACTGTCTTTTGCGAAACATCAGACGTTTTTATTTACTTTTTTGTCCTTACAAGTTTCAGCACCTCCGTGCCACCTTGAGTGATCTCACATTATTTATTTCAAAATAAGTTAGCGTACAGGTTCTCTAAATAACACAGTCATCCCTTTATTCCCCTAGTAGCATAATATCCGACCATTTCTCGGGTTCACAGTTTCATCATAATATTCATCTGTCTATATTTTGAATGTTAGGTAGCCTGTTTGTATTTACGGCAAATAGATGGCACTCTTGGTGCATTGCTAACGCGGGCGCCTCAGTATGATGGAACCTGTAGACTGAAATGTGTGAGCAGCCAACAGGAGCTTGCCTTCCATGTATTCTATTTCATAATTTTGTGACTAAAGTTTTATTGCTTGATATTTATTTTATACATGACATGAAAGTACTGTTCCTTTCTTGTTATTGTTAGTCAGTACTTACACTTTAAAATTTTTTCCCTATAATTTTGAATTATAGGCCAGTTTGAGTGTTTTACTTCTGATGAAGGCACTCACAGTAGTGGCGAAACCTAGGTCAAAAGACTTCTTTTTTGCGACCAAGGCCTGTTAATGCTTTAATTTTAGTCCATGAGCTGTGCCCCAGGAATGGATTACGTTCACTATCTTGTGCTCCCTAAACTACCACACGTACATTGACACTTCTGCGAACCTTTAATGACACAGAGATGAAAAAAAGAGATTCTTATTCCCCAATATAAAGTGGCAACTGGAAGTCCAACGTCAGACAAGTCCATGTCATTGTCTTCATGTGTCGCAAAAAATGCTCGAAAGGCTTATTAAGGCACGTTTAGAATGTTGGCTGGAATCCAAGAATACAGTTTCAGAAAAGCGGTTTAGATTTCTGTACTGCCGTTCTGTTCTGCATTTTGTAATTCTTCGGGCATTCATCTGCAGGCCACATCTTATAGCAGCATCTTTGACGTTGATGTGCATATGATAAAGCTCAGTTTCAAATTCTGCGTAAAAAATTATGCAATATGGGCATTTCCAAAGGTTCTGTATTTGTTTTAAAAGCTTCAAAATGGTTCGAATGGCTCTCAGCACTATGGGACTTAACATCTGAGGTCATCAGTCCCCTAGAACTTAGAACTACTTAAACCTAACTAACCTAAGGACATCACACACATCCATGCCCGAGGCAGGATTCGAACCTGCGACCGTAGCGGTCGCGAGGTTCCAGACTGTAGCGCCTAGAACCGCTCGGCCACCCCAGCCGCCTTCAAAGCTTCCCACAGAACAAAATTATATACAGTGTGATAGGGGTATAGATACAGATATTATGATAATTGGTACATTAAAATGAAACTACTTCAGTGTGTTAGGTGTTCTTTCTCCGTGTCTGACACTCTTCCCGTAAACAGTCACATAATTTACAACATGATGTTTTCTGCACGGTCGTAACAGTGCCGAGAAGTGGACTATACCTCTCAGTACAGACTATCCGTTTTATGTCCACGCATCCACACATCCACCTGACGTGCTTCCCAGGGGAAGCACATGTAGGAAGCTCAAGCTGACATGAAGAATGTTATGAAGTATTTCTGCACCACAGTGATTTATCTAGAATACGCGTGCTTTTTACACTGTAACGGCTTCTTTATTATCGTAGAAAAGCATTATGACCATAGTAAGACAAACTGGAACACATGTAAGTGTATACAACTATTACAAATTATATTTAAATAAATGCAGAGACATAAGGATGTTATTAGTATCGGAATAAAAGTGGCACAAAATATTCAAATATTCTTGTGTAGTGCAGAAGCGGACGACATACTGCTGACCAAAATATCTCAAAATGGGCATGATTGACCGAAAACGGGAGAGTGAAATAAAGTACTTTAAAAGTATTTGTCGATGGTTGCGTTACTCGTCAACAATAACTGATTTACTCCGCATCTTTTTATTAGGTTGGTGCATTATTTCACAGCGTTTTTCCGTAAGTTTAATACACACAACTGACAGACATAACAGAGATTTTGGTCATCAAGAATATATCCTCCTTCGATATTTAAAAGCCTGCCAACACTGGGGTAAGTTTTCAATTCCGTGCCTGTAGAAATCACGTGGTTTTGAAGCGAAGAGCTCGTCGAGCCGTTTTCGGAGCGCATTTTCATCCGGAAAGGAAGTTACTTGTAGGTTGTCCGATAGAGAGCGGAAAAGGTGAGAATCTGAGATCGCAAGATCAGGTGAATGCTGTGGGTGTGGAATCACTTGCCAACCCAACTACGGTTTGTCAGTCGAAGAAAATGCGGGCGGGCGTTATCCCGGAGTAGCACTACTTCAGGCACTCTTCCTGGTCGTTGTTCTTGGACTGGGCCTGTAACCAGTGATAGTTACACCTCGGGGAAGCACCTCTGGCCGAAATAACGGCCTTGATACGTCTGGGCAGTGAGTCAAATTAGAGCCTGGATGGCGTGTACAGGTACAGCTGCCCATGCAACTTCAACACGATACCACAGTTCATCAAGAGTAGTGACTGGCGTATTGTGACGACCACTTGCTCGGCCACCATTGACCAGACGTTTTCAATTGGTGACGGATCTGGAGAATGTGCTGGCCAGGCCAGCAGTCGAACATTTTCTGCATCCAGAAAGGCCCGTACAGGACCTGCAACATGAGGTCGTGCATTATCCTGCTGAAATGCAGGGTTTCGCAGGGATCGAATGAAGGGTAGAGCCACGGGTCGTAACACATCTGAAATGTAACGTCCACTGTTCAAAGTGCTGTCAGTGCGAACAAGAGGTGACCGAGACGTGTAACCAATGGCACCCCATACCATCACGCCGGGTGATACGCTAGTATGGCGATGACGAATACACGCTTCCAATGTGCGTTCACCGCGATGTCGCCAAACACTGATGCGACCATTTGATGCTGTAAACAGAACCTGGATTCATCCGACAAAATTACGTTTTGCCATAAGTGCACGCAGGTTCGTCGTTGACTACACCATCGCAGGCGCTCCTGTCTGTAACGCAGCGTCAAGGGTAACCGCAGCCATGGTCTCCGATCTGATAGTCCATGCTGCTGCAAACGTCGTCGAACTGTTCGTGCAAATGGTTGTTGTCTTGAAAACGTCCCCATCTGTTGACTGAGGGATCGAGACGTGGCTGCACGATCCGTTACAGCCATGCGAATAGGATGCCTGTCATCTCGACTGCTAGTGATACGAGGCCGTTGGGATAAAAAATAAAAAATGGTTCAAATGGCTCTGAACACTATGGGACTCAACTGCTGTGGTCATAAGTCCCCTAGAACTTAGAACCACTTAAACCTAACTAACCTAAGGACAGCACACAACACCCAGCCATCACGAGGCAGAGAAAATCCCTGACCCCGCCGGGAATCGAACCCGGGAACCCGGGCGTGGGAAGCGAGAACGCTACCGCACGACCACGAGATGCGGGCGCCGTTGGGATCCAGCACGGCGTTCCGTATTACCCTCCTGAACCCACCGATTCCATATTCTGCTAACAGTCATTGTATCTCGACCAACGCGAGCAGCAGTGTCGCGATACGATAAACCACAATCGCGATAGGCTACAATCCGACCTTTATCAAAGTCGGAAACGTGATGTTACGCATTTCTCCTCCTGACACGAGGCATCACAACAGCGTTTCACCAGGCAACGCCAATCAACTGATGTTTGTGTATGAGAAATCGGTTGGAAACTTCCCTCATGTCAGCACGTTGCAGGTGTCGCCACCGGCGCCAACATCGTGTGAATCCACTGAAAAGCTAATCATTTGCATATCACAGCATCTTCTTCCTGTCGGTTAAATTTCGCGTCTGTAGCACATCTTCGTGGTGTAGCAATTTTAATGGCCAGTAGTGTATTTGGGAACTCGATGCATAATAGTAGAAGTTGTTGCTGACATTTGGAAGACTGTCGAGAAGAGGAACTGTATTGTTGCAGCGTTTGGGGGGCGTGAGCCGTCAAGTGTCAGTCTGTGTGGTTCACCCCCAGCTGACAGGGCAGACTCTTTATTGCCGGCGACTGAGAATGGGGGCGAGAAGCCGCGAAAAGAGTCCCCAAGGGGTCCGCAGAAGAAGGCGGCCTGTCGGCCAAAAGGGGAGGCGTGCCGGGGCGAGGCAGCGATGAATTATGCCGGCCAGGGGTGGACCGCTTCTCGAATTGAGCCGCAGCCCAGGAAATATGGCGGGGAGAGGAGCGGCCCCGGTGCTGGTAATTTGCGAAGAATTGCGGCGCTGCCAGCCGGAGATTACTCTTTTCAGGGGGAGGCCGCACGGCTAGCGGCGGGCTCTAACGAACCTACATTTGACTTCGAAATGATACGGACCGTCTGTTCGCTCCAAAAGTAGCGGCAGTTCTACAGTGCAGATTGCGTTATATGTCTCACTTCTGCGAATAATTCTTAAGTAAGCGTGAACTGCCTTCTGCGTTTCTGAGAATTTTAAATTCTTCTTATACATGTACTTTTAGCTTTAGTTCACAGTACAGCGTACGCAGCAAATCCGATGTGAACGAACAGCCGCAAGTGTATCCTACTATAATCATCAGACAGGAAACCAGAAGTTTAGATTATTAGAATAGCCACCATGTATGTAAGAATAAAGGAAGTACCATGTTCTGCATCTTGAAAATGAACATGACAGTTAGGCGGAAAAAGCGAGCTTTAAATAATGCTCTAGTGTAAGCAGCGGAAGACGTTGCAGATGTGTATAAAGACAAAGGAAGAGAAACTCTGAAACAGAACAAGGCGAAAAGACAGGACTCTGAAGAATTTATTTATTTTTCGTTTTTATTTTTATTTTTTTTTTTCAGTATCTGGATTACACTGAGGTGACATAAGTCTTGAGAGGCCTCCTGATGTCACGTCGGACCTCCTTCAGCCCAGCATAGTGCAGCACCTCGACGTGGCCTGGACTGGTCATTGGAAGTCCCATGCAGAAATATTGAACTATGCTGTGCCCACAGCCGTCCATAGTTGGGAAAGTGTTGATGGTGCAGGATGATGACCACGAACCGAGCAATCGATTATGTCCCATAAATGTTTGATGGGAGTCATGTCCGGCGATCTGGATGTCCACATCATTCGTTCGAACTGCCCAGAAAGTTCTTCAAACCAATCGCGAACAACTGCGGCCCAATAAGACGGCGCACTGTCATCCGTAAAATTCCATCGTCCTTTCGGAACACGATGTCCATGAATAAATAGCTGCAAATGCTGTCCAAGTAGCCGATAGTAACCATTTACTGTCAATAGATCAATTCAGTTGGACCAGAAGACCTAGTACATTCCATGTAAACGCAGTCCATGCCATTGTGGAGTCCCCATCGGCAGCTTGTCAACTGTCAATAGTGCCATGCTTGATTGGGGTCTGGGAGTGGCCGAGCGGTTCTATGCGCTACAGTCCGGAACCGCGCGACCGCTACGGTCGCAGGTTCGAATCCTGCCACGGGCATGGATGTGTGTGATGTCCTTAGGTTAGTTAGGTTTAAGTAGTTCTAAGTTCTAGGGGACTGATGACCTCAGAAGTTAAGTCCCATAGTGCTCAGAGCCATTTGAACCATTTTTCTGATGGGGTCTGCGCCAAATTCGAACCCTACCATCGGCTCTTACCAACTGAAATTGCGACTCATCTGGTCAGGCCACGGTTTTCCGGTCGTCTAGGGTCCAACCGATACGATCACGAGCCCAGGAGAGGCGCTGCAGGCGATGTCGTGTGCTAGTAAAGGCAATCGCGTCGACCATCACCACCTGCTGCCGTAGCTCATTAACGCCAAATTTCAACGCACTGTCCTAACGGATTCGTCGCACCTCCCAAACTGCGTCTGTTGCTTCTCTGTTAGCACTGACAACTCTACGCAAACGCTGCTGCTCTCGGTCGTTAAGTGAATGCCGTCGGCCATTGCGTTGTCTGTAGTGAGAGGTAATGCCTGAAATGTGATATTCTTAGCATGCTCTTGACACTGTGGATCTCAGAATACTGAATTCTCTAATGATTTCCGAAATGGAATGTTCCTTGCGTCTAGCTCCAGTTACCATTCCGCGTTCGAAGTCTGTTAATTCCCGTCTTGCGGCCATAATCGCATCGGACACCTGAGTACAAATGGCTGCTCCACCAGTGCACTGCCCTTTTATACCTTCATACCTTATACCTTATACTACCGCAATCTGTGTATGTGCATATAACTATCTGAAGTCTTTTGTTACCTCAGTGTACACAAAACTATTCGCAAATGTCTTATCTAGGATGTGATGAGAAGTTACAATGAAATTTTTGTATGGGAAACGATCGAAAACAATAAGAGATCGAAAAAAGCAAATTACGTAGAGGAAAAGATTTTGAGAAAACAAAGGTGTGAGACAAGGGTGTACTTTATCAAAATGTTCAAATGTGTTTGAAATCTTATGGGAGTTAACTGCTAAGGTCATCAGCCCCTAAGCTTACACACTACCTAACCTAAATTATCCTAAGGACAAACACACACACCCATGCCCGAGGGAGGACTCGAACCTCCGCCGGGATCACCCGCACAGTCCATCACTGCAGCGCCTAGACCGCTTCGCTAATTCCGCGCGGCTGTACATTATCGTTTACTCTTTTTAATAGTTTATAGACAACGCCATCCAAAAGTGAGAAGAAGGAATAGTTCCAGCTAAACAAGAATGAATGCTTTAACTACTGTGCGCTGACGACATTGTGTTTAATGGGAAACTCTGAAGACGAATTACAAAAATCAATATAATTTCAAGATAGCAGTAAGTAAATAAAACTAGGACAATGGCACTACACGCGAAAGGCACAATACAACACCAAATTATGATCAACGATCAGATTTTGGAACAATTTCAGTACTTCAGTTACCTACAGAGCTATATTACAACATAAGGATTACACAGCCAACCGGTTGCAATAAATTATTTGTAACCGGTTGACTGTGCGATTCCTATGTTCAAACGGTTGCTGAGAGACAGCCATGTTTAAAACTGAGGGCTATAATACTTTTAACGGAGATAAGGATGTTGTTGTTGTTGTTGTTGTGGTCTTCAGTCCTGAGACTGGTTTGATGCAGCTCTGCATACTACTCTATCCTGTGCAAGCTTCTTCATTTCCCAGTAACTACTGGAACCTACATCCTTCTGAATATGCTAAGGATGGAGGCATCAAATTACAAAGATATCAAAGTATATGTAGCCCTGCAAGCAGAACATTAAAAAATACATGCAAAGACACAAAATGAATTTTATAATGCTATCATTGTACCTGTTCTGCTGTAGGGCTGTGAAACTTGAATTGTAAAGAGAAAAGATTCTAACCACGTTCAGGCGGCTGAAACGAAATTTTCACGAGCAGTCAAAAGTTACACTTAGTTGGTCAGAATTCTAATGAAAATTTTAAACAAGATCTGAATCTTTTTGTAGTAAATGAAAAAACAGGAGGACACAAACACAGCAGGAAGGATTATCTGGAAAGATTGAAATGAACAAGGTTTCCAAAGATCGCTTTACAATGTAAATCCAAAGGAAAGAGGGACATAGGACGGCCAGTTAAAGGTGAAACTGACGCCAGAACAGGTCCAAAGCACTAAGAAGGAAGAAGAAGAAGAAGAAGAAGTAGTTTAGGTGTTCATTGATGATCAATGCGGAAATTCTGCATTATCGTACTGTGCAAGGGCCTTTGCCGATGTCCCCGTAAGTAATTAGCTTCTATGGTTGTGGTTCATTGTCAGGTGGAACTTTTTTTGAAAATACATATTCGCCATTGACTATAGAAATTATTTATTTTCACTTCTGCAAATTCGGCCTCAAGGTCATTATCAAGTGCTCAGTCTTTGGCAGTATATTAATTGACAATGGCCTTAAGCCCGAAATTCCAATACTTAAAATAAAAAATTTCTACAGCATCAAGTGTCAGGATTGTATATGTGTCGGGTGGGTTACTGTGATGGATACTTGTCTAGTTCTGTGTAGGGATTATATTGTTTGAATAAAGCGAAAGGAGAGGCTGAAACTCGATGACGGAACATACTTTTTATCTATATAGTCATCAGTTCTACGAGCCATTTGATGCTGTCCTACATTTCTTCCTATCTTGTGCTAACCTCTTCATATGTAGGAAACTATTACAGACATTCTCTATATTCTAATCTTTGTCTCTATCTTGTATTTTTCCCCTCTACTACTTATTCCACCGCCAAGTTAGCTATTCCTGAGTGCTATTATGCACTGTAAGTGCTGACCCCTAGATAGAACAATAACAAAGGAAGACAAAGAGAGAACTATTACGATTAAAAACAGCGTAAACACGGGTGCACTCTTTCCCTTCTACCTATCTGTCGAAGAAGCAGTCAAGGAAACAAAAGAACGAGTCAGACTTTATGTTATAATTCAGGGTGAGTCGACAACATTTGCAGAAGACATTTCTCCCCTCTGTGAAAACGAGGACGAATTGTGAGGAATAGTGAATGGAAGGAACAGTGCGCTAAACTAGAATATGAATTGAGAGGAAACCAAAGGAAAACGAAGAGGTGAGCGAGAAGCGTGACATCAAAATTGAGGGCAATGTAGTTAATATACAAAATGGAGTTTTTTCTAATATGCGTGCATGAAGGACAGAGCAAAGAATTTGTAAGAAGCAGACTAGAACAGACAAGGACGGAATTTTCTCGAAAGAAGTCAATCAGTGTAACAGGGTGTAATGTTGTATCGTAGACTGTGGGAAAACAAAGTTGAGACACCAAAAGTTAAGCCGGCCGAAGTGGCCGTGCGGTTAAAGGCGCTGCAGTCTGGAACCGCTAGACCGCTGCGGTCGCAGGTTCGAATCCTGCCTCGGGCATGGATGTTTGTGATGTCCTTAGGTTAGTTAGGTTTAACTAGTTCTAAGTTCTAGGGGACTAATGACCTCAGCAGTTGAGTCCCATAGTGCTCAGAGCCATTTGAACCATTTGAACCAAAAGTTAAGTGGCCTGATTTAATGAGAAATAAGCAGATGCTCCGTAGTATAGGCAAGGAAAGGAATATATGTGAAGGCAATGACTAAACGGAACAGAATGATAGGAGATATGTTAAGAAACGGAGAATAGTTTCTATGTTACAAAATGGAGACGTAATGGGAAAGAAATGTAGGGGGCGATCCGTATTGGAGTGCAAATACGTAAAATAAAGAACAACCGTCTTCAGTCAAAATTGTGATTTTATTTCAATGCACGATGCATTTCGAGATCGGATGGCTTATCTTCAGGTGCACTGAAATGAAATCACGATAATGCCTCTAGGCGGTTGTTCTTTGTCTCACGAAAGTAACACAGTCACAGAAAGAACACTGACAGCGATGGATTAAATTAAAGTGTGAAACAAATTATTGAAGACGACGCCCGGGAGAATACATCGCGCTTAGCTTAACCTCATCTAACAAGAAAAAAAAGTGCTAAAATTAAAACAGAAGAAAAACATGGTTTATGCGTGCCACCTGTGATTTGAATGTGCATCTGAACTACATATTGTATGTAGCGAAGAACTTGGAAACCACTACAGTCTATGACAGGTCACATGGAGCCATCGTTGCCATTAAGAAATTTTTCCGGCCTGTGGACCATGGTGGTGCAGGTTCTGAAACTGTAATAATTATTTGGCGTTAAATAACAACACCAGCTGCACTTTTTGTTTTCGATCTCAATGACCAGTTTCGGCCATTAAGGTCATTTTCCAGTCGACTGTGTAGTCTCACGACGATAGACTCATAACCACTGCAAAATTGGCTTGGTGATCAGAAAGAAACGTCCTGTTATTTAATTCCAACCAATTAACGAATAATGTACTCAGGCATGCTAGAAATAGTTTGCCTGGACGCCATTATAACACCGAAGCCGCTAACGTAGGATCCTGTTATAGCAGCGACAGCAGATGCTGCTGCCGTTAGGCGACGTCCGCCCATCATCTGTCGCCACTTTGCTGGGGCCCCCGACCTCCCCCTCCCCCCCCCCCTCTCCCTTACACACACACACACACACACACACACACACACACAGGACTGAAGGGTGATGCGTCCACGGAGATTGCGCGTCTGTCACCTCTCACAGAGGTCAACGACCTGCCAGTATTAAACCGAGGTGACGGTGACCCTCTGCAGGCGTATTTCCGCTATCAGCAGCAGAAGACGCTGCTACTGAGAAAGGCCAACACCTCGCCTTCGCCTTACCTGTCGTGCGGGAGGAAGCTGTAACGACGAACGCCACTTTTCAACAAGCTACCAGGGTTCATGGGTGAGACGGGCCATTTACCACTACATATCAGCTGAGTTAAAATTACACCTGATATTTTTTAGAGTAACTTCTCAGGCATTGGAATCATACGACGCTAGTTGAAGTCGTCGAACGCCTGTGACGTATGTCGCTGAACATTGATGTCGTCGTCGATGTTTCTTTCAAGGATAACTTATTTGTTTCAGAGAATGCTTCCTTATTAAAGTTTTGTTTACATAAACACACGCTACAGTTATCAGCTTTAATTAAGATATTCCACACGTTAGTAATAAATCGGTATTTAAATTTAAGTTTTGCAATTATTATCTTTTCGTCTAGCTTTTCGATGCGGAACGCCACGTCCTCATCTCTCGTGACCATCTCTCACCTCAGTTTGGCACTTAACCTAACGCCTTACATTACTTGTTTGACATAGTATTCAAATCTCTGTCTTCCTGAACATTTTTTTCTATAGTACCACGAAAACTATCCCCCGTTTTCGTAACACATTTATAAATTCCGCCCCTTTTTCTCATCAGCGTTTTTGAAATATCCCTACGCCCAGCTATTCAGCAACACTACATTACAAACGCTTCTAACCCCATGTTTTCAGTTTTTACACAGTCCATGGTTCACTTCAGTGGAATACTACGTACTACATGAACATTCTCAGAAATTTCTTTCTCGAATTAAGATTTATTTTGGATATTAGTAGACTACTTTTCCCGACTGTAAGATAATGATTGTAGCTAATCTATCATAAATACAGGTATTATAATTTTATGAAGTAATCTAATTATTTTTACCTTATTTATTATTTGTTACTTCAGGTACATATTGCCGACACCATCATTTAAGAGAAACACCCTTCTTCTAGAGTAGTTGATGTTCAGATACCAAGGTTTCGATGGAATCTTGTCTTGATGCGTCTTTTAGTTACCTTATCATATTCCAATTTTCTTGCTCAAGCTTTTAAAGTACGAAGTACAAAATCTTAAAATTCTTCGTGAGGTAAGTTTATTTTTAAAGGTATCCCTGTCAGTATTGCTTTTGATATTGGCTTCTTCGCAAACGCGTTCATTTCTTCGTTGTACCTGAATTCAGTATGTTTTCACGCAACACAGTCCCATGATTTACTCTTTTCAGGTACACTGAATGCATTACACTGTTATATTGATGGTGCAAATGTTCACGTTTCTCTTTGAGCTATGTACGTAGTGTATTTCAGTGCTTCAAGAACAGTAGGGCTACTGTACATAAAAAATTTGTTCCTCCAGGACAAACTGTCAATCAAGTGTTTTTACAAATGTGTCCTTGAAAGGCCCAGGAAAAGAGTGAATGACTGGACATTGCAGACAGGTGGATGCTGCGTCATGGCAGCGTTCCTTGTAATACGGCCCCTTTCATCGCGGAATTTTTGACCGCAAAAGGAATTCTTATTGTTCCACAGCATCCCCATTCACCTGAACCTTGTGGCCATTTTATTTTCCTAAAATTGAAAACTGCCTTAAAAGGCTGTTATTTTTTGACTCTGGAGAACATTAAAAAGAATTCATTCAAAAGAATCTGTTAAAGGCCCTACTAGTTGAAGCCCTTAAGCGCCGATAACAAGATTGGGAGCAACGATGCCGTCGGTGTACAGCTGCCGAAGGGAACTACTTCGAGGGGGACGGTATTGTTGTTTGAAAAATAAGAAAAAAAAAGTAACTAGGGTAGATAAAGTTTCAGTCTCACTATTAATAAAATATTCCGCTGTATTATGCCTTTGTCGAATGGATTTCACTTTAAAATCCGACGTTTCGTCCCCATGTGCGGGATCTTAGCTTTGTTGAATGTCCGATTCACACCTTGGCTCGCTACTGACTACGCAAAATTCCGCTTTCGGAGCTTCCGCGCAGTGGCGTGACGTCACATGTTTCGAATACGCGAGCGCAATTGGCCGTTGTCGACTGCCGTCGTCTGCTGTTACTATCACCCCATGGTGAAAGACTGGTACACATCTTCTTTAGAACCGGAATCCAAATTTCATTCAACTTCATGCCTTCCTCCTTCCTACTGAAATTCCTGGGGTGTTTCACAATCTCTATGGCATCTCTCTACAGCCCTTCGCGGTATGCGCTTGTGGTTGCCAATACTTGAGTCCGGTCAAAATAAATGTGGTGGTCTCCTGACATTTTCCGCAACAGTTGATCTCTCAATCTCCCCTCTTCTGGAACTGGCCTTGTGCTCTTTGAGTCTTTTTGACAGTTATTTTTGTAGTACTCACGTACACCGTCCTACAATACGCGTTATCTTATGAATTCTAGCTATTTCCAGTGGTTGGAGAACGTCCCTGGCCGACTTTAGGTAATGATGTATCTTCCATGTAGGTGTGTAGATTACAAAAATGACTCGAAGCACTATGGGACTTAACACCTGAGGTCATCACACACAGCCATGCCCGCTGCAAGATTCAAACCTGCGGCCGTAGGAGCGGTGCGGTTCCAGACTGAAGCGTCTAGAACCGCTCGACCACAGTGGCCGGCTGTAGATTACAGCGATCTTCCGCTTTTAAAGATTTTTTCCTATGCGGTCAGTAACATCCTCAATGAATGGCAGGAAAACTTCCGATTTCACCGGCGCTTGAGCATCGTTCCGATTTCTACCCAGTGGTCTTAACGCTCTTTTCACCTCAGCGAAGGAATAACTATTCTTGAGCAATGCATTGGTGAGATGTGTTAATCTGGTTCGCAGATTTTCCTTGCTCTATCCGTCAACGATTTTATGATGCATCACTTCTGTTGTGGACGGTGGTTCGAATCCAGGTGTAGGTAACGGTCTGTGTGAATGGGGTTTCGTTAAACCGAGTGACCCAAGCTACCATCGTCTTTCTTGAAAACATGCACATCAAGAAAATTTAGCCTTCCGCCTGCTTTCTCCTCCTTGGAAAACTGAGTCTTCGAATTGATCCCGTTCAGATATTTATGAACACGATCCAGTTCCTCTCTGCTATGCCGTCGCGGAAGCGGAATTTTGCTGTAATCAGTAGCGAGGTAAGGTGTGAATGGGACATTCAACAAAACTACGATAATTCTTGAAGATGTGCTCTGCAGATGTTGACAAAACGTCGGGTGTTTAAGTACAATCCATTCGACCGCGGCATATAGCCCAGAATATTTTATTAATTGTGAGAATTCCGGCTGTAAAAGTTTACATTTCACAGTCTCACTACTTTTCTCACGTACCTCGTGAACTGATTCGTTCCATGACACTTCAATAGAATTGGCGCTATTCATTTATGAAAGATGTAACTGACAAAGTAACGTCTCATCTCTCTTTCTTCTTTCTCTGTACGATGGAGAAGTGTATAAGTGATTGTACTAGTCCGTTATAAACATTGATGATCAAAGCCTTGCTTGGAAGGTAACAGTTTACACTAACCAGGAACAGTGTCGATCGCACCGCCCCCAGCAACTCAGGTGAGAAACGTGGGGTGCGACGCACAGTGGACGGTAGCAGTAAATCAACAGTCCTACTGGAAACCAGCGAGAGTAGCGAAGCGACGCCGCACGGTCGAGCGGAAAGTGTTCGTCCCTAGCGGGGCCTCTCCCCCTGTGCACCCCTCCGCCACACTAGCTATGCATTAGCCACACGCCGCTGCCCGCTGTCTGTCGCTTGCAGGAAGGGGTGGTGCGAGGCACGCGCCGCGACTAAAGGGGCTGGCCGCACAGGCGCGCCCCTGCAGCCAAGGGCGTATCGTCACTCACATTGTGAGTGCGGGCGGATGGGCGTAAACCAAATCACAGAAGAGGAGCTACACCAACAGTATACTATTACCAATCTCATTATTGTCAGTAACTTGCACAGATTTTAGAGAACGTGAAGTGCAGTATTATTCATATAAAGGGTGGTCCATTGATCGTGACCGGGCCAAATACGTCACGAAAGAAGCGTCAAACGAAAAAACTACAAAGAACGAAACTTGTCTAGCTTGAAGGGCGAAACCAGATGGCGCTATGGTTGGCCCGCTAGATGGCGCTGCCATGGGTCAGATGGATATAAACAGCGTTTTTTTAAAAATAGGAACCCCCATTTTATTATATATACGTGTAGTACGTAAAGAAATATGAATATTTTAGTTGGAGCACTTTTTCGCTTTGTCACAGATGGCGCTGTAATAGTCACAAACATATAGCTGAAAATTTTAGACGAACAGTTGTTAACAGGTTTTATAAATTAAAATACAGAACGTAGGTACGTTTGAACATTTTATTTCCGTTGTTCCGATGTGATACATGTACCTCTGCGAACTTATCAATTCTCAAAACGCATGCTGTTACAGTGTGATTACCTGTAAATACCACATTAATGCAATAAATGCTCAAAATTATGTCCGTCAACCTCAATGCATTTAGCAATACATGTAACGACATTCCTCTCAACAGCGAGTAGTTCGCCTTCCGTAATGTTCGTACATGCATTGACAATGCGCTGACGCATGTTGTCAGGCGTTGTCTGTGGATCACGATAGCAACTATCCTTCAACTTTCCCCACAGAAAGAAATCCGGAGACGTCAGATCCGGTGAACGTGCGGGCCATGGTATGGTACTTCGATGACCAATCCACCTGTCATGAAATATGCTATTCAAAAACCGCTTCAACCGCACGCGAGCTATGTGCCGGACATCCATCATGTTGGAAGTACATCGCCATTCTCTGATGCAGTGGAACATCTTGTAGTAACATCGGTAGAACAATACGTAGGAAGTCCGCATACACTGCACCATTTAAATTTCCATCGATAAAATAGGGACCAATTGTCCTTCCTCGCAGAATGCCGCACCATACATTAAGCCGCCAAGGTCGCTGATGTTCCACTTGTCGCAGCCATGGTGGATTTTCCGTTGCCCAATAGTGTATATTACTCGGGTTTACGTTACCGCTGTTGGTGAATGACGCTTCGTCGCTAAATAGAAAGAGTGCAAAAAATCTGTCATCGTCCCGTAATTTCTCTTGTGCCCAGTGGCAGACCGGCCGCGGTGGCCGTGCGGTTCTGGCGCTGCAGTCCGGAACCGCGGGACTGCTACGGTCGCAGGTTCGAATCCTGCCTCGGGCATGGGTGTGTGTGATGTCCTTAGGTTAGTTAGGTTTAAGTAGTTCTAAGTTCTAGGGGACTTATGACCTAAGATGTTAATTCCCATAGCGCTCAGAGCCATTTGAACCATTTGAACCCCAGTGGCAGAACTGTACACGACGTTCAAAGTCGTCGCCATGAAATTCCTGGTGCATAGAAATATGGTATGGGTGCAATCGATGTTTATGTAGCATTCTCAACACCGACGTTTTTGAGATTACCGATTCTCGCGCAATTTGTCTGCTACTGATGTGCGGGTTAGCCGCGACAGCAGCTAAAAAACCTACTCGGGCATCATCATTTGTTGCAGGTCGTGGTTGACATTTCACATGTGGCTGAACACTTCCTGTTTCCTTAAATAACGTAACTATCCGGCGAACGGTCCGGACACTTGGATGGTGTCGTCCAGGATACGGAGCAGCATACATAGCACACGTCCGTTGGGCATTTTGATCACATTAGCCATACATCAACACGATATCGACCTTTTCCGCAATTGGTAAACGGTCCATGTTAAGACGGGTAATGTATCACGAAGCAAATACCGTCCGCACTGGCGGAATGTTGTTTGATACCACGTACTTATACGTTTGTGACTATTACAGCGCCACCTATCACAAAGCGAAAAAAGTGGTCCAACTAAAACATTCATATTTATTTACGTACTACACGAATATTTAATAAAAAATGGGCACGAATATTTAATAAAAAATGGGGGTTCCTATTTAAAAAAACGCAGTTGATATCCATTTGACATATGGCAGCGCTATCTAGCGGGCCAACCGTAGCGCCATCTAGTTTCCCCCTTCAAGTTAGACGAGTTTCGTTCTTTGTAGTTTTTTCGTTTGATGCTTATTTCGTGAGATATTTGGCCCGGTCACTAACAGTGGATCACCCTGTACTCTTAGAGCCCAACGATACAATGGTGATGTAAGAAACTCAAAAACGAAAGTAGCTTTCGCATGTTGTGTCACTACCAAGTAACACATCTCGATGAAACTTGGACCATGCATAGAAAGAACAGCTCGTAAATCATAGCCTTACCAAAGGCGCAACACCATTCTTGGTAGTGTGTGCCGTCAACACGGACGGCAACGCATGCTCTGCAACGTGCTGTCATGCTGGCCACTAGGCTGACAACTGCTGGATGGCGCATGTGGACGTGCTGTGATACGTCTCCCCAATGCATTCACTCCACACGGCGAATATCATCTCGATCCAAGAACTACTCCGCCTGCGCAGCCCGATGCGGTCGCGCAATGTCTTCCATAAAAATGAAATCACGGCCGCATGCACACCTGAAAAGACGCATGTGGAGAAGGAGTCAGTGTCACAATAACATTGACCGCCGACTGCGTCGTCTTCAAAGATACGGAGATCAGTACATCCATGAAACAGTATGCCTTCTCACACAATAACAACTAGCCTACGAAAACGATCATGTTCGACATGGAAAGAGGTGAGAACACGTAATGCAACCGAGAACAATGACGAGCATGAAAGCGAGACATCTTTGAACACGGAACACTCAACGATCAACGTTATTGTGACACTGTACTCCTTCGCCATGCTGGTCCTGAGTTCATATTTATGAATGACAATCAACGACCTCCTTGACCAGAGCAGATGGAGGAGCTCTTAGAACGAGAGGACATTCAGTGAACGTACTGTCCTATCCGTTCCCCCGGCTTAAATCCCATCGAGCGTGTCTCAGAAGCGTTGCGGAGCTGTACAGCAGCAGTTGTCAACGGCACCGGTGGAGAAACGGAACGGCCTATCACAAGAGCACCTTACCAACCTTGCAGTCAGCATAGGCCACTGCCGTTAGTGGGGATCACACATCCCATGAAGAACTACGTCCTGCCTTCCGTAAAGTCTAGGAAACTATCGATGTAAATTTCTTTTTTTATTTCGAGTTGAGCCTCTATGGACTGCGAGGTAACAACCAATTTCATTTTAGTGTCTAGGTCTTTATCTTGTTCCAGCTTTGACTTCCTGCCAGTAGCTTCTGAGTCCACCAAGAAGTGTCTGTTTATGTTCTTCAGACAAAAGTCCTCTCCGTTTTCTGGACGTTGATGCCCTTTTAAAACCTTGGTAGTTGTTCACCAATCTTCTAAATTCATTCCTGTCAGGAATTCCTCTCGCTGAGATACTCAGTGTAATTATTATTTTTTAATAAAATTGTCTTTTCTGTGCGTCTCATTGCGTATTTCTTTCAGTTACCTTCTGTATTCTGCTATAGCAGTTGTTTCTATGTATGGCCCAACTTCCACTGACCTGTGTTACTTTAATAATTAAGTTTTTCGCACCTTTTCCTTCACTACATGAAATAACAGTTAACAGGTGGTTTCACGTTCTTTCTTCGACGAACATTAAGGATAACTTGTTTGACAGGTGTTTTATCACTTAGCAGTGAGGGTGCTGGTGTTTATTGACACAGAAAGAGTGTGTTGGCGGAGCGGCTGAAAGCACTTCTGTATCAAAGAAAAAGAAGAGTCATATGGCGTTGTGACTGAGAGAACCGAGGGGTAAGTCCAGCCGCATAATCGTAAGGCGTTTCTTCGTCTGCGCACAATGGAACAGAGTGTGAGTTGGGTCTTAAATGTTTCTGTTATGTGTAGGTGACTGAAACGGGGTTTGTGTGCAGTGTGGTGTCGTGTTTGTGTTGTATGATGGTGAAAGAAGGAAGAGTGCTAAAGCCGATACTGACATATAGCCCACTCGTTTCCAATAGCACACACGGCCCGCCGAGCTTAACGTTCTCTTCCGATGGACGGATCACCGACGTTGACACACGACTTCAGTCCATGAGAAACCGGGAAGTGAAATTTAATCAACGTCTTGATGCAATGTCTGGTGATCATGTGCTTTACGTTATCACTTCTCCTCCCCTAACGTAACTCCGCCCGAACAGGCCATGAAGGTCCAACGGCACCGACCGGCCGCCGTGTCATCCTCAGCTCACAGGCGTTACTGGATGCGGATATGGAGGGACATGGGGTCAGCACACCGCTCTCCCGGCAGTACGTCAGTTTCCGAGGCTGGAGACGCTACTTCTCAATCAAGTAGCTCCTCAGTTTGCCTCGCAAGGGCTGAGTGCACCCCGCTTGCCAACAGCGCTCGGCAGACCGGATGGTCACCCATCCAAGTGGTAGACCAGCCCGACAGCGCTTACCTTCGGTTATCTGACGGGAACCGGTGTTACCATCGTGGCAAAGCCGTTGGCTACATCTCTTCCCCTTGCCAGCCAAATTCAAGTGGTGTAAATTTCTTCCGCCACTAGGAATTAAACCTCCTACATCCGAGTCGAGCACCACAAAATTATGAAATAAAATCTGTTCGTTACAAACAGTATAGATCGGAGACAAATACTACTAAGTTAGTAACTGAAGTTTTCTAAGTAACATACGAATTTGGAGGTGATATTGAATGTGGCCGACTTCACGGAACAACTACAGAATTAAGTAATTAGCTAGTCACAGGTCGTTAACACTAATTGATTCCTCTTTTCGAGGGCTCAGTTCATCATCGCCTTCCATGTACAGAGTGTTCATAACTCAGTTATACAAAACTAACTTTTAGTTGTGAAAGGGTTAAATAACTTACAGAAATGTTTGGTACAGCCCGAAATGCAGTATATTTACAAATTTTATTCTCACCTAACATTGTTAGTTTCAGACGTTCCCGGTATGTGGCATGAGCGAATAAGTTATTCCAACAACCATCGTAGAGTCGGAATGGACGTGGTGGAACTGTATCCTGACCACTACGATCACCTGCCTTAACCCGAGTGGACTTGTATGTATTATGTGACAATAAAGACAGAGTGTTCGTATCTCCGGTTCCGAGAAACATCGGCGGGCTGCGACGAAGGATAACGTAAGCAGCTGCCGCCATAAAGTAACACAAGCAGCTACCACCATACATCAAGACTTGCTTCACAGAATTTCGCAGGAAACTGATTACAGATGGGACATCTGTCGCGTTAGAAAAGAACCACGCTGAACATTTGTACATAAAACTTGAAGATATACCGCTTTCAGTGCCGTATCAAACATTTCTGTAAGTTATTTACTGTTTTCACAATTAAAGGTAAATTTTGTTCAACTAATTTATAAACACCCTGTATTTCAGTTCTGCGTTAATCACTTACATCCTAGTTAATCACAACACTTAATCACTACGTTTACATGCGACACATCTCGTCCGGAAGAAGAAAACCGAATTTCGGAAACCGTTTTCCGCTGTCGAGTTTGCTAAGGCATGAAGCGGATTTGCTAGCACAGTTAAACATGACGCCTGGAAAACAGCTACCACAATTTGTGATTTAGTCAGCACAATCGCTATTTCTCTTCAACTAGACCAGTTGTGAACAGCTTCAGTCTAATATTTCTACTTATCCTTCACTGTACAAAAAGCCACTCCGTCCATATTAGACGAAAATTTATGAAAACAAGACGAAACCTAGTAGCCCAACCACGTTCCAAAACCGGTTGCGCTTAGATGGGAGTGAAAATCGATTGCAGAATTGGAAAGCTGGCAACCAGAAACGGATTTCCAGAATCGATTCTGAAGTGTCTACATGACCACCCGGAAGCGGTATTGGGAAATCGGTTTACGAAATTCGGTTTTGGAAGAGGTGAAAGAGGTCGACAACCTTACATGTTGCAGTATTTTTCCGGCCTCAATTTTTTTCCTTAGAATTTGTCTACTTTCTTTTGATGCGAAGTCAGATGTTGCACGGACTTGTGCCTTTTCCTGCCAAGGACATAATTTTATCGTAGACATCTGCCATTCAAACTAGTACCACTTAATCAAAACAATATGTTTTTAAAGATCGTCTTTGATTTTGGAAACCATAGAAGGGTAAATCACAAATTTTACAGTGGACTACCAACCATATAGTGACTTGACATTTTCACAGCGCACTGTTGATAGTGGAAGCAAATGTCAACCTCTCGCGATGGAACCAATTTACGTTGTAATTCAAGGACAATTATGTTATATGAAAATCGTTAAATGAGATACCACTAAATGATTTATCAGCAAGCAATAGGAAGACAGTATTTGGTTTTCTATAATCATGACTGCGAAAAATTGATGTACGTATTACCAGAGGAAGTAAATCTGAAACTGCTTGGCGCTAGGTTACAGCAGTTTTATCAGAACACGAACGTTGGTCTAACTCATTCCGTAAATTATTGAAGTTGCGTCTAAATACCTCATTAAGGCCAGACCGTTTATTACTACTCATAAATTTTGCAATCTCCTTGGAAGTGAGCTTTAAAACTCGAGGAGGTGCAGCCATCAGCCTAGTTGTACTGCAAGTAGCTTAGCCGGTAATTTATTGCGCAAACTTTTCAGGCACTCAAAAAAAAGATATATCGCTATAAAAAAGTAGACTGAAGCCCTCACAGAAGAAACCGTTTCTTTCGCAAAGCAAAAGATTCATCTAGTTAACGGCAACGGTCTTACAGGCGGGTGGGGTGGGGGGGTGGGAGGGGGTAGAAGAGGGTGTATGTCAGCGCTAGATATTATTCGCAATGGAGCGATGATGAATTTAGTCTACAACAGTTCATAAGTACTTTTATTTTAAATATCAGACTCAAAATCAAAACTTATAGCCCCGCCTAAGTATTAAACTTGAGAAGCTTGTTCTAAAACTGAATTATACAAAACCATTTTTGATTTGACTGGATATGTTCTGCAAAATGCCATTATCTTCCTTTTATTACAAGAAATTTAGAAGTTGTGTTTCTTGCAGATCTCGCTCGGTTGGTATAATGATCTTTGGAGATCATCTTTATTCGTTTGAATAATAACGATATCATTAACAAACAAAAGTACATTAAGGTTAGCATAATGTACAAAAGAGACCATCATGAAATTCTGTTAAGTGGTGGCGGTTCCTGTGTTATACTATGGAAGCGAAAGCTGGGAAAAAATGAAGGTTAGAGACATCATTTCATGAGAGTGCCAGGTTACAGAATTCCCCAGAAGATCCTGAACTATAAGCCAAATAGGAGAAAGAGTTATTGGAAGACCTCGAGAAAGATGGGAACAGGTAACAGCCTAACCCTTGAAAGGAAGATGATAAGTCAGTTTATACTTGGCTAGCGTTAGTTCGGTGGTGATCTGAATAGGTTCATCTGGTAATCCAGAGGCGTAAGAAGGTAAAAATAATAAATATTCAACACAGCCATCCTCTGTTCCCGATTAGGGTTCCAGCCACTTCCGATTTTTTTTCATGGGATTATTATGTTATTTTTCCTTTAAACAGTCTGTACTCTTCCATCCTATGTACACTAGTAAGAAACAGAATAAGACTCATATACCACCTCACTCCGATGATGAAGGAAGGAAGATTAGTGGTAAAAACCCTATCGACGATACGATCACCACATACTGAACGCACAGGTTAGCACTAAGTAGGAATGGCGAAGGATACCGCCCATACCCTTTGAAAAGAATCTGTGAGGTCACTGACGAACCTTGTCCATAGAAAATTGTGATAAATGGGGTTTTATAGTGATCATTATTTCATTCAATCGTTTGATGAATCTTCTTGTTTTGTCATCTTGTGAGTTACAGCTCCCATGTTTCACGTACGAGTGTGGTTTGATAAGTCTGATAAATTTCCATGAAAGAATGGAACATTTTTGTTGTGCCTTCTTGGTTGATAAGCTTCATTACTCCCAGAATCGTCCAAAGGGTTTCAAAAATGTACAGCCTACAGTTCATTGTTGACAACCGAATGAATTGGTCATTGTGTCGACTGCGGTTATAAAAGGAGAAAACCGACTTTCATGACGCAATTGAACATTTTCATTTGAAGTTTTGGACTGCCGGACCCAAGTGCATGAAATCATTAGGTTCGTTGAGTGTTAATACAAGTGTGCAATGGAACTGAGACAACAACACCATGGGGAAGGTCGTGTAATGAGCTTGGGGAGAATACGTGAAAGTCAACAGAACAAATGGCTCAAATGGCTCTGAGCACTATGGGATTTAACATTTGAGGTCATCAGTCCCCTAGAACTTAGAAATACTTAAACCTAACTAACCTAAGGACATTACACACATCCATGCCCGAGGCAGGATTCGAACCTGCGACCGTAGCGGACTGAAGTGCCTAGAACCGCTCGGCTACCGCGGCCGGCGTCAACAGAACATTTGAGGGAACTGTTAAGTTCGCAGAAGTCGACGAACATTAATCACAGATGAAACAAAGAGTTACAAGAAGAATCATGATGCACCCACTATCTGGACTGAGCACATGTTGAGTTGGAGAGTGCTAATAAATATACTTGAATTAGAAACATAAAAGCACTAACGTCAATCTGAGAACTTGACGTATATTCTATCACCTGGCTTGTGAATGCTGTGGGAGTACAACATACTTATTGATACTAATACCTACCAATTTCTGCTGTGGTAGCTGAAAATTCTACATCGTCTGGCCTGCACAAAAGGCTGCTCTTCCTCAGGGCCTGGAAACGAAGTCCCTCTCTCAGTTGAAGCAGCCCCTGGTGAGTCTCGGATGGAAGTTAGTTCCACAGGACGCTCCCAGCAAGAAGCAGAACTTTTACTTGTGCCGATGAAACTGATTCTTCCGAGTACCGACAAATCAGTTTTGCTCTAATAACGCGACGCTCTCCCTTTCATGCTCAGTTTAAACTTAATTAACCAGGCTCGTGAGTTTTTAGTGCTGGAATTCAGAAAAAAGCAGCTCCTGACTGCCACCAACTTTCCTATCTCGCGCCTTAGCGAATCTGGCCATCTCCAGATACACGCAGCGACTTCTTCCACTCTAGACTTTATTCATATTGTAACAGTGTTGTACAAATGCTATTTAGGTCACGTTATAAAACGTCATCAGATGGCGAATGAACGATTTTAATATTGTACGGTGGCAGAATAAATGAGGGACAGATTCGCACCTTACATGAGAGCTTTATACATTGCAATGGGAAGGTGAATATGACACCTAACTTAATTCGGCGATAATGAGCAAATTTGCCTATCTTGACACTCAATTGACGGTAATTAACACACCGTTCCTATAATGCATGATTGAGTGTAAGGTGAAACAAGCAGCGAGAGGCGTTTTAGTTCGGAATTCAGAGGGACGAGGTACCACGAGGTACCACGGAAACCACTTAAAGGGGTGTCCCAGGTGGAAAGTCAATAACCCACCAGGTGACTCAGATGGGGAGAGCGAGTATAACGGCCCATCTGAGGGAGGACAGGAAAGAAAGCTTTTAGAAAACTGTCTTTCAGAATTACAAATGGATATGAAACAAGACCAGTGACGAATTTTCGATCACACATCCAGCGTGTGGTACACACGTGAGAGAGTCAATGTATGCATTTAGGAGTCTGGAATGGGCACAAAACGTCCGATTGGCGGAAACGCGCTAGGAAGGAGAAAAGAGCCAAAGTTTCGACGGAATTTAATTGTAGGGATCTTGCGATTGGTAGAAAGAGTTTCTACAAAATAAGAGTAACGCTCTTATTGGTCGAGAATAGTCGTGACGTTAAGAACGAAAGAACCCAGGTGTGGAGAAAGTTCGGTTATGAGTAAGACAAGGCGGAAATTTTCGTGGACTCTTCCTGAACTGGCGTCAAGTGCAGAATGGAGCGCATCTACATCTACATGGATACTCTGCAAGTCACATTTAAGTGCCGGGCAGAGGGCTCTGTACGACGCAGAGGAGCAATTTGTGTGAACACTGCGTTCACAGTCGCTGATATCCAGCCAGAAATTAGCTGTAGCATCGTTTAGCTCCGACTGTGGGGAAACGAACCAGCCAATTAGTTAATTGTCCTTGCAAGAACTGAGAGGGCATTATAATATGCACACTGCTCCAACAACGCGCGTGTATATGGCCAGATTCTGAGACTAAGGATGAGTACATGTTCTCTCGCATAAAATTCAGCAAAGGTGTAATTAGTTTTATAGAAATTTCAGCGGAAGAGAGCGGCCTAGCAGACGACAGCACATCGCAACTTAAGGTAAAAACGCATGCAGAGGTGTAAACTTGTTGGTTCACCAGCTTGCGTCCACCGTAAACTCGAGCGACCTTGGGTAATCATTTGCTCAGTTTGTCCTATAGCTAACCATCCACTTTAGACTTGATTGCCATCTTGAAAATAGTACCGAACTTTGAACCGGAATCGGACTATTTCCGTAGTACTGACCATCATCATAACGTAAATGTAGGAACACTTTTTCAAAAAAAAAAAAAAAAAAAAAAAAAAAAAAAAAAAAAAAAACTTCTAGTTAAACCTTAATATTGTTATGTTTAGGATAATTTAACCAACTGAGAGTTAATATTCAATATTGTTGTGCTTAGGATTATTTCACTTTTTGATGTTGACGAGATGCGTTATCATAACAACTTTTTTTTTGTTGTTGTCGCATTGGAAACTGTGTAAAAGCGTGTATTTTTGTGCTAATATTGCGACATTAAACATGTCATTTCAAGTTATACAGTTGTCTTCAATCCTAGAATAAGTAAACCACAAATATTGCACCTTACAATATTATGTGTCATTGGATAACCCAGTATCAGATATTTGTGAAACATACAAGGACATGTAGTAAAAGCAACAACCCTGTCATGGAGCTTCGCAAAGATACCCACATATTACAAGTGAAGGACACAGACCAGATACATCGAGTTCTACAGATGTCTTAAGTTATATGATACATGCATAAAGGCAGACTGACGGTCACAGTATTAACGGCACCATGAAACAAAATTTTACAAGTAGCTTCTCTTACTGTTTATTAACAGAGTCAAGGACATGGCAGTTAACTTGGCACCAGCTTGAGGGCTGCAGGTCGTATGAGCTGGATGGCTTGCTGTCTCACCCGATTTGAGAGACGTTCGTCTTTGTACTGCCTCACGCCTAGTATTTTACAGAATACTGGCTTCCTGCAGAGAACAGGGTGCTGCGATACTGTGTCATCTCAATGTTCACTCGCGGAATGTGCTCTTCGGCATCAGCATACTGCCCACGTTAAAAACACGATACAACAGCTTTCCATTGTTTAGGAGAGAACACAGACTCTCCCCATTCGGCGGAGTTTAGCCCGCACGAAATACAGAGTGATTCACCTAAAATTTGCAGCGCTAACATTTCGATAACTGGAAGGCGCCATTGATATAAGGATTTCACAGATTGGGATCTTAGGCAGAAGCCCTCCGATGCAGCCCACACACAAAGTGTTTAAGGAAGTACTACAATCAAAGTAGACTAAATTAGTGCGTCGTGGTGTTTGTTGCAGGAGTCTAGTGCAGGTAGTTTACGAGACATCGTAGATTGAACAGTATTAACACCGACAGTTGTTTGCTCCATGTTGTAGCAACCTACGCATATGTTAATAAATCTCCGGAGGTGTCATGTTGCAGCGTCTGTACAAGCTTACAGTCTTGCCATACAACAATTGCTTCACACGTTCTAGCATTTCAGCGGGAATTGCAGAGCAGGCAACCTATTACGCCGTTTCATATCATCTGTAATTGTTTGAAGAGGTTGATGTCTGTTGCGATATCTTTTGGCGTACACAGTACACGAACACTCCGAATACCTCCTACATTTGCCATAAATCATGAGCATGTTCGTGTTTTTTTATTTCATTTTATTTTATTTTTTTTTAATTTTATTTTTTGCATTAGGGAATGCCGTCTTCCAAGCACATCCCACTACGTCCGCTATCAACGCAATAAGTGACAGGACCGTCGCAATGCAGTGACTGTGTACATATAACACAATGTAAACAAACACAACTTCGGAGCAATAGGATGGAACAAACAGCTGGCGATGTTTACAGTGTACACAGTACGGTAACTCGTAAACTACCTGCACTGGTTTCCTGCAACGAACGCCACTGACATTCTCAATTATGCCACTTTTGGTATTTTACTGTCAATAGGCATTGTCCCATTCAGCCGGCCGAAGTGGCCGTGCGGTTAAAGGCGTTACAGTCTGGAACCGCGAGACCGCTACGGTCGCAGGTTCGAATCCTGCCTCGGGCATGGATGTTTGTGATGTCCTTAGGTTAGTTAGGTTTAACTAGTTCTAAGTTCTAGGGGACTAATGACCTCAGCAGTTGAGTCCCATAGTGCTCAGAGCCATTTTGAACCATTTTTTTGTCCCATTCGAAAATTTGTAACTGTTTTCAAAAACTGCACTTTCGTCAACGTCCCAAAAACTGTATACTGGCTGCAAATACGTGCCCTTGTCTACGATTAAGCTATGTGAAAACCACGTAGCGATAGTGCTTTCCAGGGCTGAAATATCTGCCATGTAAGTGTTAGATGATCCACCCCGTGTGCTGTTCCGAACTTTCTCTCATCTCCCTGACAGAGTGGCGGTGTTTGCCCTTTGAAAAGGCCTGTGTCCCACTCTTAATGGGCGGACGTTGCCTGTCTCCTTTTCTCGGATGACATCTGTGCAATCTGTACTCGACAACACTCTCAACTACGTCCAAATAGATCTCCTTAAGAAGAATGTAATATGGAACTACAGTAATTGGATACAGCAATCACTGGCATTAAATCATATTTCAGTTCTTGTTTCTGGCTTGCGCTTAGTTTAGACTAGCTGTATTCATTAACTTATTGGAATTTAATTACGGTACATGACAAGTTCCGACAAAAATGTCACGTAACGAACCATCCTGGTATTCACAGCAGTTTTTATGGAATGACGGAAACCTTAAACCTAGACCGCGGGCGGGAATGTGAAACGCCATCCTGTCGAATATGAAAGTTTTAATTTTCACTACCAGTTTCAGAATACTAGTATACTCACTCTATTTTCAGTCAAACATACACGAGATTGCGTCAGACCTCTATCTTTGATACAATATTGCATATGGTCACTTGAAAATATCTTGAGCGTACTAGTCTTCTGAAACCGAGAGGAAATATTGCTTGTTGTTGCCAAGGCACCTATCTCACATCGAAGAACATTTTGTATTGATATATTGCACAATGAAAATACCCTTCTTATTCTCGATGTTGACTGTTATATCGTCATTGGTAGGAATATGAAGGTTGTTAAATGATCCTCTAAGGAAGTTCCAGAGAGAAATTTGCACAAATTATATGTTTAGTTCAGGCAGAATGAATGAGATTTTGTACTGAAGTTTTGTGTAATAATTCCGATCGTCAGAGGAAGGGTTGTGTAGTAGAAGTCCTAGGATGATCTGTTCGGCAAGTATTTAGAGGGACAGAGTCATCGTTGAGTCATGACGCATGGTGCAGGGAATGGCAATTGAATCTCAATGTAGACAAGTGTAATGTGCTGCGAACACATAGAAAGAAAGATCCTTTATCATTTAGCTACAATATAGCAGGCCAGCAACTGGAAGCAGTCAATTCCATTAATTATATGGGAGTAGGCATTAGGAGTGATTTAAAATGGAATTATCATATAAAGTTGATCGTCGGTAAAGCATATGCCAGACTGAGATTCACTGGAAGAATCCTAAGGAAATGCAATCCGAAAACAAAGGAAGCAGGTTACAGTACACTTGTTCCCCCACTACTTGAATATTGCTTAGCAGTGTGGGATCCGTACCAGATAGGGTTGATAGAAGAGATAGAGAAGATCCAACAGAGAGCAGCGCGCTTCGTTACAGGATCTTTTAGTAATCGAGAAAGCGTTGCGGAGATGATAGATAAACTCCAGTGGAAGACTTTGCAGGAGAGACGCTCAGTAGCTTGGTACGGGCTTTTGTTGAAGTTTCGAGAACATACCTTCTCCGAGGAGTCACGCAGTATTTTGCTCTCTCCTATGTATATCTCGCGAAGAGACCGTGAGGATAAAATCAGAGAGATTAGAGCCCACACGGAGGCATACCGACAATCTTTCTTTCCACGAACAATATGAGACTGGCATAGGGGGAACACGTGAGGAAATACTGACCTTAAGACTTATCTTAGAAGAAAGAATAACGAAAGGCAAACCTACGTTTCTAGCATTTGTAGACTTAGAGAAAGCTTTTGACAATGTTAACTGGAATACTCTCTTTCAAATTCTGAAGGTGGCAGGGGTAAAATACAGGGAGCGAAAGGCTATTTACAATTTGTACAGAAACCAGATGGCAGTTATAAGAGTCGAGGGACATGAAAGGGAAGCAGTGGTTGGGAAGGGAGTAAGACAGGGTTGTAGCCTCTCCCCAATGTTATTCAATCTGTATATTGAGCAAGCAGTAAAGGAAATAAAAGAAAAATTCGGAGTAGGTATTAAAATTCATGGAGAAGAAGTAAAAACTTTGAGGTTCGCCGATGACATAGTAATTCTGTCAGAGACAGCAAAGGACTTGGAAGAACAGTTGAATGGAATGGACAGTGTGTTGAAAGGAGGGTATAAGATGAACATCAACAAAAGCAAAACGAGGATAATGGAATGTAGTCAAATTAAATCGGGTGATGCTGAGGGAATTAGATTAGGAAATGAGACACTTAAAGTAGTAAAGGAGTTTTGCTATTTAGGGAGTAAAATAACTGATGATGGTCGAAGTAGAGAGGATATAAAATGTAGACTGGCAATGGCAAGGAAATCGTTTCTGAAGAAGAGAAATTTGTTAACATCGAGTATAGATTTAAGTGTCAGGAAGTCGTTTCAGAAAGTATTTGTATGGAGTGTAGCCATGTATGGAAGTGAAACATGGACGATAACTAGTTTGGACAAGAAGAGAATAGAAGCTTTCGAAACGTGGTGCTACAGAAGAATGCTGAAGATAAGGTGGGTAGATCACGTAACTAATGAGGAGGTATCGAATAGGATTGGGGAGAAGAGAAGTTTGTGGCACAACTTGACTAGAAGAAGGGATCGGTTGGTAGGACATGTTTTGAGGCATCAAGGAATCACAAATTTAGCATTGGAGGGCAGCGTGGAGGGTAAAAATCGTAGAGGGAGACCAAGAGATGAATACACTAAGCAGATTCAGAAGGATGTAGGTTGCAGTAAGTACTGGGAGATGAAGAAGCTTGCACAGGATAGAGTAGCATGGAGAGCTGCATCAAACCAGTCTCAGGACTGAAGACCACAACAACATAGAAGGGAGAACCGATAGAGGTACTCAAAGTACCCTCCGCCACGTACCGTCGGGTAGCTTGCGGAGTATGGATGTAGATGTAGATGGTTACTTTAGAATCACAAAGTATTTATTACACCCCACCGGACGTTTTGCCTAATACAAAACCAACAGCAAGTTAAACTACCAACGAGCCGAACACGTAGTCTATCCATACACAAAATATTCAACAACATACCGCATCAATTATGACATTGCATGGGCGAAAAATGGCATTTTTTTTTCCCTCAGTGGTCATTGCTGAGTATGGAAATTACTCCGAATTTTTGTACCTATTGTGCACCATTTATTGTTTCTAAAGAAGATTCTCCATGCCGCGCTGTTTGAGGCGCCATCGCACAGACTGCGCGGGCCCTCCCGCCGGAGGTTCTAGTCCTTCCTCGGGCATGTGTTAGGAATCAACACACATTTAGAAGATCCTCATTAATTTGAATATTCTATACCGGACTTGAATTAATTGTTATTTGGCAGATAATACCTAACAGTCAGCTGACTTGTTCGTTATAGTTCCTCGTTTTATTTCTGACAAATTCCGATCTCCCATTTCTTTAGATGTAAATGTAAAATCATACGCCATGCAGCGGCTCATATAAAAAAAGTCAGCAACCGTATCCGACACTTGAAAAGAGAGCGTGTAATACGTAAACAAGAACCTGTGTCCACCGTAGAGCGGCACAAGAGCCTTAGCTGATCATTAATGATCCTAACGCACAGCCGGCGTGTAGTGGGTCACTGGAAGCAAACCTGGCGAGCTGCCAGAGTCAGCCGTGCGTGTAACGGATCTCGAGAATGCGCCGGCACGCCGACACGCTGGCTTATACCGCTGTGAAAGGCTCGCCCGACTGTCCGCAATCCTGAGCCGACCTGCCGACGGGTTAATTTAAATTCCCTGCAAACTAGATCCTCTTCGCTTTTTCTGTGGGATCAATAGTTTGCGAGCAGAGAGCGAGAGAATACTGAAAATCTCGAGCACCATGCATGAGCTGCAGCTAAGGTAGTTTCTGTACGGCAGTTTCGTTCCACAATCGTCCCATATCTAATTGTTCGTTTAGACTTCTTCTACACGACTGTAATATGTAGCAAAGAATTATCGTTTACACCTGATAAATACGTACAGAAACAAACAACACTACTAAAATATCAAATAAATAGCATCACTTTTATTTATCCTTCAATCATGGTCGCTTTAGAACAACAAAGTATTTTTTTCTCTCTCAATGACGGAAAATGTTTCACTTTTGGAACAATTTTATTAAAAGAAGCTTACAGAACGTCTATGTTCTTAACCGTACACAGCGTAGGATTTTTCTTCATTAATGTACTAACTGAAGTTAAAATCTGGATTAGAACACTAGTAGTAGTGGAAACCGGAAGATCCTGAAGAAGATCCCAGTAGAGGGGTCGAAACGTCGATTATTTTAGAGGATATATGACGCGGCCTAATAACCCAGAAGATTTTAATTTCAGTGACAACTGCCACGAAAGCCTGCAGACTTACGTACGCGTAAATGTACTAACTCTTCCCGGCCACAAGTTGGTGTGGCTCAGTCTGGTTAAATGGGAATGGAAGATAAGAGGAAGCAAACATTTCCAATATGTATGGGAATTGGATACACGTCTTCTTCTCCCCACACTGGCTCTATTTAGCACCTGCCCCCCCTCTCTCTCTCTTTATCCATTCTCACCTCCCCCGCCCTCCCTCTCTGTCCTTCACCTCCTGATTCTTCTCTCTGTCCTTCTTCTCCTGTCGACTCACTCTGGATCTCCACCTGCCACCTCTGTCCCCCACCTCTTTGTCCATCATCTCCTCTCCCTCTCTCTGTTCATTCTCTCCTCCCCCTCTCTCTCCTTCTGCCCCTATCTCATACTGTTCATCATCTCCTCACCCACCCATTTTCTATGTTGTTGTTCTCCTCTCCTTCTCTCTCCAGCTCATCCTACTCTCTCTCTCTCTCTCTCTCTCTCTCTCTCTCTCTCTCTCTCTCTGTGTCCATCGCCTCCTTCCCGCTTTCTATGTACTTTTACTCCCATCTGTTTCCTCTTCCCCCTCTCTCTGACTGTAAACCTTGCTTATCGCTACTGTAAATTCATATTCCTTAGTAATAATCTAATTCTAAGCCAATAAGCCGTAGATACAACTTCAATGTTCGTTAACAACGTTTCACTCTTATACAGGGTGAATCACTTAAAATTTCCACAGCAGATATCGCGAGAATGGAAAGTGATATTCACGCGCAGTTTTCACTCAGTGGATTCGTAGTCAGGCGCTCATATTATTAGCCAATAAACAGATTCCAATAATACACAAAAACGTTATTTTTGTGCAAACATATACCATTTTAAATGGAAATTGCCTATTGAGATTAACAAACTAAAAGTAGGCTAAATTACAATGTCAGAGGTGTCTGTTGGAGGATTCTACTGAGACTCGTTTACGAGATATCGTAATTTGAAAAGTTTCCACACTGACACTTGTTTGCGCCATTCAGCCTGTATAGTTACTAGGTACGAGTTTGCTATGTTTATTTACAGTGTGAGTGTGCGTTCCTTAAGCGTGTGACATCCAAGCAAGAAGTCCTGAGTGGAACATGGGATTTAACAATGCAGAAGGAAAAGCTAATGGTGCACAGGGGCTGTAGGAAGAATGGAGTTCGCTCTTGTATGTTGTATGAGGCTGGATATCCCAACAGACGTCAACCATCTTGGCAACTATTTATCGACCTCTTCAATCATTTACGCCAAAGTGGCAGTATAACATCAGACAACGTAACAAAAAGAAACAGGTAACGATAGGAGAGAAGAAAATTAATGTTCTTGCTGCCGTTGCAGTTGATCCGCACATTAGCTCCGCACAATCGCACAAGGAAGTGGCATTAGTTAGGTAAGCGTCCTAATCATTTTCCATCTACATAGGTTCCATCCCTAACACATCTCTCCCCATCATGAGCTACATGCAAACGATTATGAAAATCGTGTTAACTTCCGTACATTAAGACAGGATACTTTAGATGTATCATGTATATTGTTTAGTGATTAAGCAACATTTATCAATTATGGTGAGACATTTATCAGTGATGAGAGATAAACCGCCGAAAAATGCACTATTGGTCTGTTGTCAGTGCCCATTAGCTTTTTCAGGTTAAACGTCAGCGACCACGGAATGTAAACGTGTCGTGTGGGATACTGAACCATCAGCTCTAAGGCCCTTTTTTCATAGACACAACACTGAACGTCCACAAAAATCACAGCCTCCTAACAGACCATCTTCCACGGATGCTAGAAGACGAGGAGGAACCTGCATATTGGCTGCCCAGCCCGTAGTGCGAAATACTACAATATATCTCCTTCCAAATTGTTGAATTGGACGCAGAGGATCTTGGCCGGCCCATTTCACAGATTTGACACCTGCAGACTTCTTTCTGTAGGAAACCTGAAGGACGCTGTCTGGAAGGACATACCAAATACACCCGATGATATGCGTATTACTCCAGCCTGCTCGGACATCTCTCAAATGCTTGCACGTCTGCAGCAGTCGTTCCGTGCCAGACTACAAGCCTGTACTTCCGCTGCCGGTAGTCATTTTGAACAAAACCTGTAATGACCCATCATGTCATTACTGGTCATTGAGTCCACGTAACTAAGTACGCACGTGTGTTGTTCTTCAGTGTGTACTACCACACGTATTGTACAAGTTTCGATGTAGGAACTTTACAAAATGCATCTCGTAAACTACTCGCACTAGAATCCTGCAACAAACACCACTGATATTCTAATTTAACCTACTTTTAGTTTTTTAATGTCAATAGGCATTGTTCCATTTCAAAGTGTGTGTTTGCACAAAAAAAATACACTGTCTACGTATTAGTATAATCTGTTTCTTGGCTAACAATACGAGCCCTTGAATAACAACTATTCTGTTAAAACCGCACGTCAATAGCACTTCCCACTTCCGGAATATTTGCGGTTCAGTATTTACGTTGCTCATAATCGCGGTGTAATTGACATATGTAATCTTTCTTTCACTTTTGTGGCGAGGGTCGAAAGTAATAAAAGGCTTTCCTGCCACAAACATTGATATGTGGGGGATCACTCTTGCATCTCGGGTTGTGCAACAGTGGCGACTTTCGTTTATTCCAAGTGTCAACTTGGCTTTGCAATTTTTCTAAATGTACTGCGGTACAACCAACATCAATCTTTGTGTGATTTTTCTTGTTATTAAATAAAAAATGATACAGTGTGTCCGTTTAAAAATGAGTTCATATTGATACTAATATTGATACTAACGTAAACAGGCAGCCCGCCCGGTTAGCCCAGCGGTCTAACGCACGCCTTTCCGGAGTGGGAAGGAGCGCCTGGTCCCCGGCACGCATCCGCCCGGCGGACTTGTGTCGAAGTCCGGTGAGCCGGCCAGTCTGTGGATGGTTTTTAGGCAGTTTTCCATCTGCCTCGGCTAATGCGGACTGGTTCCCCTTATTCCGCCTCAGCTACACTATGTCGGCGATTGTTGCGCAAATTTCTCCACGTACGCGTACACCACCATTACTCTACCACGCAAACATGGGGGCTCCCTGGTTGGGGGGGGGGGGGGCGTTCCACCGGGGGCCGAACCACACAATAACCCTGGGTTCGGTGTGGGGCGGCGGAGGGGTGGACTGCGGTAGTCGTCGTGGGGTTGTGGACCACTGCGACTGTGGCGGGGACGGAGCCTCTCCGTCGTTTCTAGGTCCCCGGTTAACATACAATACAATACATACAAAACCTAAACAGGCACCCTCACAGACACCAACCACATCATACAACAGTTGAAATCCTTTTTGCGCGTTTGTGCGATCACAGGCCTTTCAGGCAGTCGAACGTGCAGGGAGGCGGCAGACTGTGCATACACCATATTTGGAGGACCGTGTGTTCCAGGATATTGAGACGCACCCAAGCATAAGCTCCAGGCACGTGGCCCGCCAACATGGTGTAAGCTGAAGAACGATTATGTATACCCTGCATGATAACCGCTGCTATCCCTATCACCTGCAAAGAACGCAAGGATTCCCAGCAGCGGATTTACCTCTACGGGAAGGATTTAGTCGATGGTTTTTGCACCAGACCATCAAAATCATCGAATTTCAGTCATCAGTCCACTTTACCGACGAATCAACCGTTACCATAACTGGTACCTATCTGCATAATCGTCACCTGTGAGCTATAGACAATCCTCGGGCAGCGGGTGAAGGGTCTCATCAACATCGGTTCAGCGTCATTGTATGGGCAGGATTCTTGGGGACACCACGATAGGACCGGTTATTATTCCACAATGCCTCGTCGATGCAACGCACCTGGATTTCTTGAGGAATACTCTAACTGGGATGCTTGAGAATGTACCTTTGGCAATACGACAGGTTACGTGTTTTCTGCATGATGGATACCATCCCACTTCCGCATTGAAATTTGCCAACGCCTCAACATCTTCCCCAGACGTTGGATAGAACGCAGAGGCTCTTTAGCATGGCCTACTAATCACTGGTCTTAAGCCCCCTGGATTTTTACGTCTGGGTGTATCTGAAAAGCGTTGTCTGTGTTGAACCAGTTCCTGATGTGCAGACCCGCCAACTGCATATTCACGACCCCTGTGACGCTGTTCGGAGAGAGGCCGGAACGTGCGAAAGAGTGCGGCAATCCATGATGCGACATATGAATGCTGCACTGCATCGCCTGAAGGCGACTTTGAACATGTGTCGTGATGTGGATACGATGCAGGTCTGTAATGTGTTCCGGGAAAATTTGTTGTCGTTGCACAACAATGGTCCAAATGGCTCTAAGCATTATGGGACTTAACATCTGAGATCATCAGTCCCCTAGAACTTAGAACTACTTAAACCTAGCTAACCTAAGGACATCACACACATCCATGCCCAAGACCGTAGCAGCAGCAGCCCGAGACAGGATTCGAACCTGCGACTATAGCAGCAGCGCGGTTCCGGACTGAAGCGCGTAGAACCGCTGGGCCACAGCGGCCAACATCGTCGTTGCACGCAGCCACACATTTCCGGACGAGTTCGTAGGACCTTTTTTCATCCGTTTCCTGTCACGAATCCGTCCCTACATTTTGTAGGTCCGAATTTCGTTACAGTAGTGCGTACAAATTTGAAGTCAATCTGTTAAGAACTTTTCGAGATTTTTGGTAACAACGTTTCCCCTGTATACACTAGACTGCAAGTTTATTGATACATTCTATATATTAAAAAAAACAGGTATATAAAAACACCGGTATATTCAATTGTTAGGTTGTGGCAAAATTTCAAAACAACGGGTGAAAAACTTACGATTTTGAACGAAGAAACATTTCTATTTTTATGTCGATCGTGCAATTTAAATAACTTTTCCTCTTTCGTGGAAGACTACTCGTAGGAAAGCTGTCAAGTTCTTGTACAATCTACGCAATCTGCTACGAAAAACAAGCAATAAAATAAAGACAATGAAGGCACGAGAGCACGAGACCGACCACTGTAACACAAATGAACGCGAGTAGTATAGGTTAACTTTGGAGTTCGCAGACGGCGCCATCGTCCTCTCAAAGCCTCAACTTTATTCCTCTGAGATTGTTTAACGGTGACTGTCCTTTCCGTTCCGTCGATAACCGTTTCATATACACTGTGGGCCGGCCGGAGTGGCCGAGCGGTTCTAGGCGCTTCAGTCTGGAACCGCGCGACCGCTACGGTCGCAGGTTCGAATCCTGCCTCGGGCATGGATGTGTGTGATGTCCTTAGGTTAGTTAGGTTTAGGTAGTTCTAAGTTCTAGGGGACTGATGACCTCAGATGTTAATGGCTCAGAGCCATTTGAACCATTTTTTACACTGTGGAATGTATCGACGATAAGTTCTGTGGCGTTGTTTGACGTGATGTGATCTTTCGTATCCATCAGCTTTTACTCCACAATTTTCAGTTTTCCTATTATTTAACATTAGACTCATTACTCATCTTCGTGTGATTTGTTTGAAGGTTCGACTTTGCAGACTACTGAATTTGTAAGTGAGTGAGTCATATACTGTAGCTAGTATTGTGTGTCAATTATGTTGCTAATCCTTCTGCAACGTTGATGGAATTTATAACATATCACCTGCAGAGTCAGTAAGCCCGAATTCTTTTAATGTTTTCTGTTGCGAAAAGGACCCATACGACGAATATCAGTGGTAGCCTTGGGCGTCTCTGGCAGTGACGGGGTTAATGCACCATGAATAACGAAAGAGATACATTCACTCCACATTCATCACATTTATTGCCGCAAATTCTTCATTCCGCGTCCCTTCCTCTGGCACATATCCAATCCCACAGTTCTGCAGGCACTCAATGAAAGCATTCTTTGTGGCCGCAGAGTGTCAGTATTAATGACGCGAGTTTCCGACGACAGGTTAATGGCCGTAAAGCCGAAATGAAATTCTGATGCCGTTAACTCTTGACAGTAGCAGACTTGGCATCATGCCGGCTTTCTGATGCTGTTCTTCCCAACACGACTCTCACACCAACGGTGTCAATAGAAGCGCTCCGATTTCCTTTTCTCTAATTAATTAAACTGAAAATAAATTAGGAGACGCTGATTAAGGCGAAATCTTTCAAATAAATCAAATGCAAAAGGGACGCAGTAAATTAGTTTTCTCCCCTGCGACGTCTTTCGTGATGCTCAATAGCAAGTCGCTTAAAAGCAGCGAAGGGAGAAGCCCGTAGACGTACAAAAATCTTAAGGGGGCATTGGTCTTTCAAATATGTACTACCGGTAGATCATTAGCGTGCGTTCGAATGTGGGTGTAGTTTGTGCAAAACGGGAGAAGTACAGATTTTTAATACTGTTGGCGTACACCAGTATACTTTACATAGAATTTCTCTTATCTCAACGCCTCTCAGAGGTACGGATTTCGAATACCGGTGTGGTCTTTGTGATATATTGTTGTCGTTGTCGTGGTTTGATGCAGCTCCCCAAGGTACTCTATCCTTTGCAAGCCTCTTCATCTCCGAATAACTACTGCAACTTACATCTTCTGAATCTGCGTACTCTATTCGTCTCTTGGTCTCCCTACCCCTCGCACTTCCCTCCAGTACTAAGCATCCATTGATATTTCAGAATGTGCCCTATCAATCGATCCCTTCTTCTCGTCAGTTTGTGCTACAAATTCCTTTTCTCCACAATTCTATTCAGTACCTTCTCATTAGTTAAACCATCTACCCACCTAATCTTCAGCATTATTCTATAGCACCACATTTCAAAAGCTTCCATTCTCTTCTTTATCGTCCATTTTTCACTTCCATAGATGGCTACACTCCGTACAAATATTATCAGAAAAAGAATTCTTAACACTTAAATCTATATTCGATGCTGACAGATTTCTTCTCCCCTCTACTTCGGACATCGTCAGTTATTTGCTGCCCAAAATAACAAAACTATTCTATTACTTTTAATGTCTCGTTCCCACAGTCTAATTCCCTCAGCATCATTTTATTTAATTTGATTGTATTCCGTTATCCTTTTTTTTGCTTTTGTTGATGTTCACCCTGTATCTTTTCAAGACACTTACCATTCCGTTCAACTACTCTTCGAAGTACTTTGCTGTTTTTGACAGAATTGCAATGTCATCGGCAAACCCCAAAAGTTATTATTTCTTCTCCCTGATCCTTAATTCTAATCCAGATTTTCCTTTGTTTTCTTTACTGTATGCTCAATGTACAGATTGGATAACATTGGCGACAGCCTATAATCCTGGCTCACTCCTTTCTCAATAAATACTTCCCTCTCGTGCCCGTCGACTTTTTTTTTTACTGCCGTCTGGTTTCTGCACAAGCCTTTCGCTCCCTGTGTTTTATCCTTTTACCTTCAGAATTTCGAAGACAGTATTCCAATCAACATTGTCGGAAACTTTATCTAAACCAACAAATATATATAAACGAAGCTTTTCCTATTCTTAACATATCTTCTAAGATAAATCGTAGGGTCAGTACTGTCTCGCGTGTACTTCCATTTCTCTGGAAGCCAAACTGATCTTCCCCGAGGTTTTTCCGTTCTTCTGTAAAGAACTTGTGTTCTTATTTTGCAGCCATGACTCATTAAACAGATAATTCGGTAATATTTGCACCTGTCAGCACCTGCTTTCCTTGGAATTGAACCTGCTATATTCTTCTTGAGGTCTCAAGGTGTTTCGCCTGTAGCACGTAATCTGCACACCAGTTGGAAAAGTTTTGTCATGGGTGGCGCTCCCAAAGTTGTCAGTAATTCTGACGGAATCTCGTCTAGTACCGGGGTCTCGCCTCGACTTAGCATTTTCAGTGCTCTGTCAAATTCTTCTCACAGTATTATAACTCCCGTCTCACCTTCATCTACGTCCTCTTTAATTTCTATAACATTGCCTTCAAGTTCATTTCCATTTTATAGACCCTCTATGCACTCCTTCCACCTTTCAGATTTGCCTTCTTTCCTTACGATTGGTTTTCCATCTGCGCTCTTGATATTCACAAGCAGCTTTTCTTTTCTCCAAAGGCCCCTTTAATTTTCCTTTAGGCGACATCTATCTTTCCCCTAGTGAAATATTCTTCTAAATCCTTGCATTTGTTCTCTAGTCATGCCTGCTTAGCCATTTTGCACTTCCCGTCAGTCTCATTTTATAGACTTCTGTATCCCCTTTCACCTGCTTCACTTACTCCATTTTTATATCTTTTACCTTCATCAGTTAAATTTAGTATCATCTGTGTTATCCAAGGATTTCTACTAGGCCTTGTCTTTTTACCTATTTGATCCTTCTGCTGCCTTCATTATCTCATCTCTCAAAACTACCAATTTATCTTCTACTGTCTCCCCTGTTCTTGTCAATCGTTGCCTAATGCTCCCTCTGAAACTCTCGGCAATCTCAGGTTCTTTCAACTTACCGAGGTTCTATCTCTCTAATTTCCTACCTGTTTGCAATTTCTTCAGTTTTAGTCTACATTTCATAACCAATAGATCTTGGTCAGAGTCCACATCTGCTCCTGGAAATGTCTCACAATTCAAAATCAGTTTCCGAAATATTTCTTTAGATAATCAATCTGAACCGTTCCGGTGTCTGCATGTCCCTTCCACATATACAACCGTCTTTCATGAATCTTGAAGTGTTAGCGATGATTAAATTAAACTCTGTGCAAAAATTCTACCAGGCGGTTTCCCCTTCCATTCCTTTCCCACAGTCCACATTCGCCTACAATTTTTCCTTGTCCTCCTTTTCCTACTGTCGAATTCCAGTACCTAATCACAGTTAAATTTTCGTTTCCCTTAATTACCTGAATAATTTCTTGTATCTCATCACACATACTTTCAACCACTTCATCATATGCAGTCGTTGCACAAATGTTGATAAACAGCTAAATCACATCCACATATTCTTCGAATTACTTACACTAATAAGACACACACATGACAGTACAAGTTAACATCTCTCTATCCACAAGGACATAACTTTTCTTTAAACAACTCGGATTAATTTTAACTTCTTCTTCCACAGCCATTTTTCTGTGCTAAGTTGGTACATTATTCTAACTGGTTTTAGGTATTCTTGGCAGAATAAAATTTTGTGCCAACCTGGGCTCGAACCTGAGACTTTTACTTTTGCCGCGAAGTATTCTTCCGGTGGAGCTATCCAAACACGATTCAATGCGGGTCCTCATAGTTCTACTTTCAGCAGTATCTGTCCTCCTATCTTGTACACTTAACAGAAGTTTTGCAGCAACTCTGTGGGACTAGCGGTCCGTGGAAGAAATTATATTATGGGGACAGGGATTAAAAATTCTGGAAAAAATCCCCCAGCTTGTGGCATTTATTCCTTTCAAGCTAGTTCCACAAGGGTTGTTGGAGCACTTCCGTGGAGTTTAGAAGGTAAGGCATGAGGTATTGCCGGAAGTAAACCTGTGAGAGTGCCTCGTAGGTCGTGCGTGAATGTCTCAGTCGATACAGCACTTGTCCGCAAAAGGCAAAAAGGTCCCAGGTTAGAGAACGGATTCTCTACACAGGTTTAATCTGCCAGGAAGTTTCAAATCAGCGCTCGCCCCGCTGCAGAGTAAAATTCATCCTGGTTTTATACATGAATTACAAAAAATATATGGTATAATTGCAACAACTGTTACAGAATCAATGTTATCCTAAAAATATATTTTGATTGATGATACGCGTGATTTGTTCCAATCGGTAGTGGATAAAACTTATTTGTTAACGTTTTTGTGAATTAAACAGTATACATAATCAAATTACGACATGAAATACAACACATATCTTCATAAAAAAACAGCATTACAGAAAATAATCTTTTTGTTTCCATTTTGTTCTCACAAGCAGTCTGAAAACTGTCTGCATTTGACAACAATATTCAAGTCATTTAAAAAGAGGTTTTACCCAACAGTCTGGTTTCTTAACATGGTAACAGTACTAGCTTTAATGCGAACCCTTCATCATCATTTGCAGTTATGAATCTGTTTTGGGTGTCACAGTCAGATATTGTGGACTGACAGTCCATATCTGGTTCATAAGTGACATTTGACACTCCAGTGGACGACTCACAACCCACCCTCACAGCGAAACTCCCGCAAGTTTCTCCCTCTCTCCCCCTCCTGCCCTCAAAACCTCGCAGAATCTTACTAGCTTACACTGTTTGGTTAGCACTTCTGAAAGGAAGGATATTGCGGAGAAAACTACGCAGAAGAGACTTTGTGATGTTTGGAAAGTAGGGGAGAGAGACTAGTAGTAGTGAAGCGATGTAGGTAGTTCACGATTTGTGTCTGGGAGCTCACTTAACATATGCGTGAAATATACCATGGAAACCTATTTCCAAAGCTTACATTTTTCATGAGAACTCTAGGAACATACTGGCGGCCTCTACGTTTCCCTACAGAATGGACCGTGAAGAGTAGATTTAATTCACCAAGCAGTCATTCTTACCGTGCTCCATACGCAGACGGAACAAGAAGAAATCCCGATATGTGGAAAATGCAGATAACATGATTTGCAAAGTGTGGACGTGGATGCAGATGTAAATCTAGGAGGACCTGCCCGCGTAAGGCTAAGGTCTCAGGTTCGTATCCCTATCAGTCACAGGCTACTAAACTACTAGCAAGCTACAAAACAGCTCTCGTTGTATTGTCGTCGGTTTATCATGAGTTTTCAAACATACACAGATCAGCCGGAACATCATGAAAACCTACCTAATAGCCGTTATGTCCACCTTTGGCACGGATAACAGCGGCGAAGCGTCGTTGCATGGAAGCAGTGGGGCCTTGTTAGGCCGCTGGTGGGAGTCGATACCACATCTGCAAACACAATGTACCTAAGTCCTGTAACTTCTGACGAGGGTAGCGATGAGCTCTGACGCCACGTTCAGTCACATCCCAGACGTGTTCTATCGGGTTCGGATCTGGCGAGTTGGGGGGCCAACACGTCAATTGGAACTCGCTACTGAGTTACTCAAACCATTCCATCACACTCCTGGCCTTGCGAAATGGTGCATTATCTTGCTGAAAAATGCCGCTGCTGCCGGGAAACATGATAGTCATGAATATTGAGCACATTAACTCTTTTGTGAATAATCTGATGTTTGAAGCTGTGCTGTACGTGGAAGATAGATTCTTTGAAGAAGGTTCAAAATGGTTCAAATGGCTCTGAGGAATATGGGACTTAACTTCTGAGGTCATCAGTCCCCTAGAACTTAGAACTAATTAAACCTAACTAACCTAAGGACATCACACACATCCATGCCCGAGGCAGGATTCGAACCTGCGACCGTAGCGTTTGAAGAAGGGGTTGCTGGTTTCTGCAGAACACACAAATGAGGTTTATGTATCTGCTGCTGTGATGTAACCGATGTGGAGGTGGATTTGTCTGATAGCATTCTGTGAACATGGAAAGAGAGAGGGGATGAATATGGACAATAGTAGGTGGATCACTATGTTTGGGGTTAGGGCTCTCAGAGCTGAAACGGGGAGGACTGTGAGGTATTCTATGGAAATAGAAAGCATATTGGCGTATTAAAGCCTTGCTTTAAGGGGGGGGGGGGCTGGGGCGTCTAGGATTAAAATCCCTGTCCGGCAATCCATATTTATGTTTTACTTGATTTTCCTTACATCATCTACGGCAATGGCCAGGTGTTTCTTGTATAAAGAAGGACGCATCAAGTATCCTTCTGTATCATCGTTCTGTCTGAGTTTGCCCCATCTTTAATGATATTGTCGTAGAAGTAACAATAAATCCTAATGTCCCTTCCTGTTTTCATTAGAGAATTTAGTTCTTCTTCAGATATTATCTTTGTAGACAAAGTGTGCATAATGTCATGGGCTTAATAGCTTTGCGAGGGTCAGGGATTGGGAAAATAAATGGACGCTATCTAGTTTCCCTTTGTGGAAGACTTTTTTCGGTATGATGGCAGAACAAAGCAAAACAGGATACTCTGAACAATTTCAGAGATTTTGTAGTGCAATGGGAAAATCGAAGAGGATGCCCAGCGTGTTACACGAAATGTCAGAAATTCAAAAACTGAAGTATGTATTTTATTCTACCCCCTCTATAGCATGGTGTTGCCGACCAATGTTTAAAGTTATTCATAGCGTTAGATCCATCTCCGAGATACGTAATTCGAAGTTGGAAACTTGGTGGTAAAAGTCAGTAATCTCTTTAAATAAGCCACGTAATTATGGCTTGTGTCATTTGATTAACTGCTCTCTAAAGGCAAGTTTCCAGGGTATAGGCCACGATGCGGCAAACAATTTTTATATGCCGCGAGTTTTCAATAATGCGACTAGTCATATAGTTCGTTCCTCCGTTTCCGCCTTTTTATTTGCTGTGCGTATCTCTAAAATCTGTGTCCCACGACAAGGCGGGCTTGGCTCTCGGCCCGTTTCGCGGCCAGCGGCGCCATGTTTATTCATGACGCCCTCGCCGGTAATGGACTCGTAATGGCAGTGACTGCCCCAACACCGGCGACACGAACCTCAGCCCACCCCTGTCCACGCCGCCCACACACAGGCACGCGCTCACTTAACCCCTCCACGTGTGATCACCACGCGCGAAGCTTCTCCTCACTTTGATCTCTTCTCTTTTTCTTCTCGTCCTCCCGCTTTCGCACGCCTTTGTGATCCCGAGAGTGGTCCACTGCAGTCACCGTGTGGTTTCGCATCCAGCCCTGCCGTGTGCGCGTCGGTAGTCCTGGTATTTGCAGTCCGACTGCGATTGCAGTCGAAGTTAACATCATAACAAGTTCATCTCCCACCTTACTGCAAAATAAACACTGCACAATATACACTTGAAACTGATTCGCCGGCCGGTGTGGCCGTGCGGTTCTAAGCGCTTCAGTTTGGAACCGCGTGACCGCTACGGTCGCAGGTTCGAATCCTGCCTCGGGCATGGATGTGTGTGATGTCCTTAGGTTAGTTAGGTTTAAGTAGTTCTAAGTTCTAGGGGACTGATGACCTCAGAAGTTAAGTCCCATAGTGCTCAGAGCCATTTGAACCATTTGAAACTGATTCCCGACATCATTCATTAGCTCTGACCTCATAATATTTTCTTCAGCATGTGCTGGCGACCTCTCCACGGCTTAAAATGTAACACTTCTTTTTCGCTAGATGTTTCATGTATTCATAAAGCAGTAAATTATTTTACTAAGTGATTTATTGATACATAAAAACCAGCTACCCTGCGCGTCTACTTAAAGTCGTACAATACATTCAATGTACCGAATATTATATATGAATGTGCGGTGTGTGTTCTTTCGGAGATGTCTGAAAGAACAGACACCACGCATTCATATGTAACTGATTCGCCTCGATAGGCAATGAATCTACTACTTTCGTTGCATGAATCTCAAAGTAGCGAGGATAGACGACGTGGACGGAGACTGCGGATATGCGGCGCTAGGTGGGAATGTGGATCGGCCGAGAGTCATGCAGAGACAGTCCGGGCAATTACGATAGACTGTGTCCAGATAGCACAGTGGTTACCGCAACTGCCTGGTAATTTCCAGCCCGATAGTGATGCCGGCACGGTAGCTCAGAGTGTTCGGTCAGATGGCTGCGTACTCTCTGTAATAAAAAAACTGAGTCAAGGAATCAACGATCAACTTGAACGGATGTGTTGTGACGTCCGCCCAGACCAAACGCAACGAACTATATCGAACAAAATGGAAAAAAAGCAAGCACGAGATCCCGGGTTCGAATCCTGATCCATCACACATTTTTACTTGTCGCCGCTGATTCCACATGAAGCCCCGACACCGCCGCCGCTGCCGCCGCCGCCTCCGCTGCAGCCAACACACCACGCCCTCCCATAGCCCCTCACGATCCCATCGTTGCTGACGCAGACACCCTCCCACCCTCCAACATTCTCAATGGGCGTGTTAAATGAGTGTTGAGTGTGCTTGTGTAAAAAGTGGCAGTGAATCATCTGTGGTCTCATATGTGAAAGAGTGCGATACAACAAATCATATCGTCACAAAACTAGGGAAAAGTGTTAAAATGCTGGAGATCTCCAGAGTGTCCAAAAGGTGTTTATGTAAGTACCATACCAATACCAATACGACTAACATTCATTTCAACAATCGTGCAAGTCATAAACAATTGTGACTCGATGCAAACATCTCTCTCTCTCTCTCTCTCTCTCTCTCTCTCTCTCTCTCTCTCTCCCAAACAAAATCAAAACTACCTCTCCCTAAAATCATTATATATTTGTTGAGAGTACTCGTAGACGTATGTCATAGTCACTAGGTTCAAACCAAATTTAAAGGACACCATCATTTGGCACCAATCAAAATTAATCTCACAAAATGTCATCAGTCTTTTTTTTTTTAAAAAAAAAAAGAAAGGGTCAGCACAAAAAATCGCATACAGAACTAGAACTAAAAACAGAAAGACCACAGCACCGAAATAAAGTAGGCCACACAACAAACAAATATGACCAAGTAGATAATTAGAAACAAAATTTCCTTATCAGAAAGAACAAAAAAACACAAGAAAAGACTATTGAAAAAGATACGAATACTGTATGTGTGAAACTTAAACGTACCAAGGAGTCCAAATCTTAGATTTTCAATATTCGAGAAAATTAAATAGGGTCTGACTTCATTTTATTTTGCAGTTATACTCATTTTCTCCCATTTCTTAAATGACTTACACTGCGAATACATTTTGAATACAATGAATAGCCTACTAAGAGCAAATGAAGAGAACGACTAGTGGAGAGTTGGTTGTCTTCAGCCCAGTGCTTCTCTCTGTCAGCTTATGTCGCAGCATCATCATCATTGGCAGTTACGCTGATACAGAAAAGAACCGAGGGTCTCTGCAGGTAAGACATTATTAGGGCCTAATTACAGAACTCATTTGGGAGAGCATTTCCTTGTTGCGTGCAGTGAAATAAATTACACAAGAACTCTTCTCGACACGTAACATGTAGTTGCTGTAAATGAGCGTTTCCGCGACAAGGTTAGTTTCATTTCATAATCAATATTCGAAGTTCCTTTCATTAGAAATTTCCAAATCAAATAATTTTCATTTTGTTAGATTCTTTCCGTGAGCTCCTACCATTAAATATTTTTCATACAACATACGGGGTTCTATTATTTAAAAACTGTTAGAGTCACTCTCTTGTCTTTGAACTTATTCTGTAGGCTCGTCCTTTCGTTGACAGCTTGCAATGAAGCACAGTCTCAATTCTTTCCGGAAATCTGGAAATATGGGATCTGCTTGTTGTTGTTGTTGTTCTTAATCCGTGCTTCGCAGTATGTCATGTGAGAAAAGAGCAAGCTGAGTTTCGCACGAGAGATGCTCTTTAAAAGCATGCTGATTCGCCGGCCGAAGTGGCCGAGCGGTTGTAGGCGATACAGTCTGGAACCGCACGACCGCTACCGTCGCAGGTTCGAATCCTGCCTCGGGCATGGATGTATGTGATGTCCTTAGGTTAGTTAGGTTTAAGTAGTTCTAAGTTCTGGGGGACTGATAACCTCAGAAGTTAGGTCCCATAGTGCTCAGAGCCATGCTTTTTGTGTGCATAAGCTTCTCAGTCAAGAAAAATTATTACATTCCGACTAAGAATATGCTCACGGATTCTGTAGCAAACCGAAGTTAGGGATACTTTCAACCTGTTTGTACGTCAGCCACGATATCTAACAGTGCAAAGGCATGGGCGGTTACTCAGGGACGCTAGCCCGCTGTGGCACGAAGCAGAGTCGCGAGCAGAGCTTGCGCGTGTTTACCTATGCAGGAGGGGCGATGCGCGGCTTGTGTGCGTTACTCATGCCCCAGCAGCCAGCAGCCTGTGTGCGCGCCGCGTGGCACGTGCTAATGGCTCGCCGCCCTGACAGCTGACGCGCAGGGGTGTGGCGGCGTTGCACGGGCAGTCGCGCGCAAGGCGCCGACACCCACTTCTGCCAGACCGTCCCCTAGCCTCCCACCCTACCGGCTGCGATTCGCCACGCGCATCACACGCGGAGGACCGTATTGACACTGCAAACTTATATACTGTCTCATCTACAGCATTCGGACACCCCTGTCTAATGCGGTGTTGACCACCAGATGACACGAGAAGCGGTCGTTCATTAGAGTTGTTATATTTGTAGTACTATGCCCAGCTCATGTACCGGGTGATCAAAAAGTCAGTATAAATTTGAAAACTGAATAAATCACGGAATAATGTAGATAGAGAGGTACAAATTGACACACATGCTTGGAATGACATGGGGTTTTATTAGAACCGAAAAAAATATAAAAGTTCAAAAAATGTCCGACAGATGGCGCTTCATCTGATCAGAATAGCAATAATTAGCATAACAAAGTAAGACAAAGCAAAGATGATGTTCTTTACTGGAAATGCTCAATATGTCCACCATCATTCCTCAACAATAGCTGTAGTCTAGGAATAATGTTGTGAACAGTACTGTAAAGCATGTCCGGAGTTATGGTGAGGCATTGGCGTCTGATGTTGTCTTTCAGCATCCCTAGAGATGTCGGTCGATCACGAAACACTTGCGACTTCAGGTAACCCCAAAGCCAATAATCGCACGGACTGAGGTCTGGGGACCTGGGAGGCCAAGCATTACGAAAGTGGCGGCTGAGCACACGATCATCACCAAACGACGCACGGAAGAGATCTTTCACGCGTCTGGCAATATGGGGTGGAGCGCCATCCTGCATAAACATCGTACCTTCCAGTAGGTGTTGATCAGCCAGGCTTGGGGTGATGCGATTCTGTAACATATCGGCGTGTCTCTTACCCGTCACGGTAGCAGCTACAAAACCAGTATCACGCATTTCCTCGAAGAAAAAAGGCCCGATAACGGTAGATGTGGTAAATCCAACCCATACCGTGACTTTCTCGTCGTGCAATGGAGTTTCCACGACAGTTCTAGGATGTTCAGTAGCCCACATTCTGTAGTTGTGGGCGTTGACAGACACTCGGTGCGTGAAATGAGTTTCGTCGGTCTACAACACGTTACTCAACCAACCGTCATCTTCCGCCATCTTTTGAAACGCCCACACCGCAAATGCCCTCCGCTTCACTAAATCGCCAGGTAACAGTTCATGATGCCAATGGATGTTGTACGGATAGCATCGGAGGGTACGCCTAAGTGCCAACCAAACAGTAGTGTATGGAATGCCGGTGCGACGTGCGACTGCACGAGCGCTGACTTCCCCGTGCATAGACGAACCCGCTAAAGTCTCCATTTCTTCCTGAACTGTCTCAGCAGCATTACGCCTTGTGCTCGGTCGGCCACTACGGGGTCTATCTTCTAAACAACCCGTGGCTCCGAACTTCGAAATCATTCTTGCCACAGCTGCATTTGTCAACGGACCTTTACCCGTTCTAATCCCCTTCCTATGGCGATAGGATCGTAACGCTGAACTAGCACATTCCCCGTTCTGATAATACAGCTTCACTAAAAGCGCCTTTTCAGGTAACGTCAACGTGCTGCGACTGCTGGCGCGTCTGATTCTCTCTCTCATTACAGCTCCTTTTATACACGATTGTCATGCGCAGTCACTGACGTTTTGCTGTCCAGCGCCATCTGTCGGACATTTTGTGAACTTTGTTTTCTTTTTGTTCTAATAAAACCCCATGTCATTCCAAGCACGTGTCTCAATTTTTACCTCTCTATCTACATTATTCCATGGTTTATTAAGTTTTCAAATTTATACTGACTTTTTGATCACCCTGTACTATGCTGATGCAACATTCACTTCTTACCGAGGTCCTCTTGGGCACAATCTTGACAGGTGAAATACACTGAAGCACCAAAGAAACTGGTGAAGGCATGCGCATTCAAATACAGAGATACGTAAATAGACAGAATATGGCACTGCAGCCGTCAACGCCTCTGTAAGACAACAAGTGTCTGGCGAAATTGTTAGATCGGTTACTGCTTCTGCAGTGGCACGTTATCAAGTTTTAAGTGAGTTTGAACGTGGTGTTACAGTCGGCGCACTAGCGGTTGGACACAGCATCTCCTAGGTAGCGATGAAGTGGGGATTTTCCCGTACGACCATTTCACGAGTGAATATCAGGAACCCGGCAAAATATCAAATCTCCGATATCGCTGTGGCCGGAAAAAGGTCCATCAAGAACGGGATCAACGATGACAGAAGAGAATCGTTGAATGTGACAGAAGTGCAATCCTTCAGCAAATTGCTCCAGATTTCAATGCTGGGCCATCAAAAAGTGTCAGCGTGCGAACCATTCGACGAAACATCACCAATATCGGCTTTCGGAGTCGAAGGCCCATTCGTGTACCCTTGATGACTGCACGACTCGAAGCTTTACGTCTCGCCTGGCCCCGTCAACACAGACATTGGACTGTTGATGACCGGAAACATGTTGCCTGGTCGAACGAGTCTCGTTTCAAATTCTATCGAGGCAGATGGACGTGTACGGGTATGCAGAGAACGTCACGAATCCTTGGACCCTGCATGTTATCAGGGGACTGTTCAAGCTGGCGGAGGGTCAATAATGGTATGGGCTGTGTGCAGCTGGAGTGATATGGGACTAATGATACGTCTAGATAGGACTCTGACAAGAACGTAAGCATCCCGTAAACAAGAGAACCTCTTCAAGTATCTCTCAGTAAACCTCATGCCCTTGCCTCTGCCTCACTCTTTCCTACTGAAAGCTGTCCGTCATTGCTTTGAGTGATTTATAGTTGTTGCCTTTGTTGCTGGGGCTGTGCTCCAACGATGCAGGCATTTTGTGTGTACTTAGCAACTCACACGAAGGGTGCAGTTACCAGGCCAATCAGCCAAAAGTGATTTTTCTGTAGATTTCTCACAGTAGTATCGTCCTCGAAGAAAGTTACAAGTAAATAACGAAACTTCTGCTTTGAACGGCAGGGGTTTTTTAATAACTGGGAAATGCTTGGTGTTCCATTTTATTTCGATGATGCTTTACGACCGCATACATGAAATTAGGCATTGGACCCTTAGAGAGCTTTCATACTGAATTGCGCAGGAGGGTGTGGTAGCAACTGTATGTCGAATGCATTATGGTACACCGCTAGACTACTTCATACAGCAAACACTGATATGATAACTGCAAATTTAAAATACTTGTTCTAATAAATAAGGACTTTGGTCAGTGTATTTTACTGTTCCTTTCGGAGACGGGCTGGCGCTATCGTTTTACGAAATCGACGATCGTACATGATGCTGAAGATCTAACTACTGCAAAATGTTACTACCTTATTCTGATTAAAAAAAGGGGATGTGGAATCTCTACTTGCGGGAGAAACTTTTTGCACTGTAAAATACAGTGACGTAATTTCCATTTGGAAAACACTCTGCGGACTATGACAAGCAACATTTCCCTTACAAATTGACATCCAGGCAAACCCTGCGGTAGCATTGTATCTCTAAATTAATTATCTGGTTTCGAGTAAGAAGAAATGATTCTGGTCAGCGATCGTGGCAGAACGTGTGTGACGAGCCCAGACAGGAGCTGTGTGCGCAGCGAGGCCACTGCCCTTGCCTGGTGCGTGCATTACCACTTAAAGCTCGCAGATGGAAATTAACTGCACCTGGCAGCTGCTCTGAGTCCACTTAACGCAGAGCGTCCACTTCACGGAAGAAACAGACCAGTCGTTAGTGGTGATTATCTTCTCAGACCACTGCAAAACCGCGTCCCTCTCTTCCTCCACTTCACCATTGTGTGTGTGTGTGTGTGTGTGTGTGTGTGTGTGTGTGTGTGTGTGTGAATGGGGGGGGGAGGGGGGGGGGAGAGCGAGAGAGAGAGAGAGAGAGAGAGAGAGAGAGAGAGAGAGAGAGAGAGAGAGAGAGAGAGAGAGATGGGCGGGATCTAGAACTGGTATGTATGACTGCGTGAATCTTCCGTTTGGTTTGACCCACGGTCGTCGATTGGATCAGAGATCAGCTTGCAAAAGTCTGAGGAAAAGATTTACTGCATTGATTGACTGATTAGATACAAGTCAGAAATTTGGTCTTGCATTATGCAAGGCGTGTCCGGAAAGTAAGGACCGCCTTGGAAAAGAATTCATGAAAACAGTTCTTTCAAACCAAAATTTACTTTTACGAGAAACAGCATTTTCTAAAACCATTTTTCTACGTAATTTCCGCCATTGTTTGGAAATCTGTCGTAGCGGGAAACCAATATTTCTGTGCCCTCGCCATAGAAAGATGCCACCAGTGAAGACAGCGGTTGCTGAACACCGTTTCCTGCGTCGTCATCGCTGTCACAGCGCGATCCTCCGAAATCACGCTTCATGAACAAGTGGTAGTCAGCAGGTGTGACATCGGGGCTGTAGGGCGGGAGATATTAAGTTTTGATTTTGCATGAAACCAGCAGAATGGGCACGTGCGTTGTCATGAAGCAACACAGTGCCTTGACTGAGCATTCCAGGCCTTTTCTTTTGAACTGCATACCGAAAATTTTCTCAGTGTTTCGCAGTATCGCGCCTCATTGATCGTTTCAACTCTTGGAAGGAACCCAATAGGAAAAATGCCCTGCCTGTCCCAGAATACAGTTTATACGTTTTTTTGTGATGACAACGTTGTTTTGAATGTTTGTTTCTTGGAGGGACGGCAGTGCCTTCATTCCATCGACTGTTGTTTTGATTCTGGCGTGACGTGACAAACCCAAGTTTCATCATCGGTCACAATTACGTTTACGTGTTCTTCTACCTTATCACTGTATCGGAAAAGAAACGTCAAATCATTGCGAAGTCGCTTCGTTTTGTTGACATCTGTAAATATTTTCGGATTCCAACGGGAACACAATTTGCGAAAAATTTTGCGATCTGTGATAATTCATGCAAAATAGTTTTTTGAAATCTGTGTAAGCTCATCAAAAACTCGCTTCCCACTCCCGGGTTTCCGGGTTCGATTCCCGGCGGGGTCAGGGATTTTCTCTGTCTCGTGATGGCTGGGTGTTGTGTGATGTCCTTGGGTTAGTTAGGTTTAAGTAGTTCTAAGTTCTAGGGGACTGATGACCATCGCTGTTAAGTCCCATAGTGCTCAGAGCCATTTCATCAAAAACGACTCTTATTGTGAACCGTCAGTTCACACGATCTTTCTCATTCAGATTCTCGACCAAACCATCAGTAACAACAGAAGGCCACCCACTCCGTGCTTCGTCGTGAACATTGGTCCGTCCATCATTGAATTGTCCCACTTTTTCACCATCCATCAGTCATTACATTTTCACCACAGACCTTCAAACGTGGATGATCAGTTTCAGCTGACTCAACATTCTATGCGTTCAAAAATCGCATTATAGAGCGCGCTTCACAGCTGACGGGCTCAGGGATTATCTGAAACGTTTTGGACGATGCGTAACAAACACAACATGTAATGGCGTCAGAGGAAAGACAATGAACGAGAGAGACGAGTGGGAATGTGCGGGACTGTGACACTAGTGCTGTGGTGGCGGTAGAACGAAACGGTACTTACTTTCCGGACACGCCTCGTGTTTACTTTTCTGGTTGTTTGTACTTTTTTATAATTCATTAATCTTTCTATTATATGTTCGTATAGTGTAACACGCAGCGCACTAGCTTGCGACAGGAAAGTGAGCCACTCCCGAATGGAATACGCGCAGCGAATTAACGACCGTGGCTGGTGCATAGATCAGTTTTAGTGTGTTTTTAGGCGGTTTCCCTACTCGTTTCGGGAAATGTGCTGGGCTCGTCTCCATTGTCTGCTTCAGAAAATACGGCACTCAAACAGTGAAAATACGATGACGCACAGAACAAAGTTCACACAGTTCACAGACGGAAGGCGCACACGATTCCCTCCCTTAGGTAAAAGAAGGCGGCGGTTAAAGAAGGCGCAGGCGGCCACAGAGTTAAATAATAATAAGACTGCTAAATCCTGAGCACAGTGAATCCCGTACTAGGAGTGGTAAACACTAACGAACAGAAGGAGAAGCATTAATCGTTCTAGTGGTTCGAAGGTACCTTCCGTCATTTTCTGTCTTATGCTAATTTCATCCATGTCTATTTCATTATATACTCCAAACTCCTTCTATAATCTGTTTTACATATTCTGCTCACTGTCCGCTCTTACAATTTTTCCCCGCTCTACTGTTTCTAGGAAGCACCATCATCAAATGGTTCAAATGGCTCTGAGCACTATGGGACTTAACATCTTAGGTCATCAGTCCCCTAGATCTTACAACTACTTAAACCTAACTAACCTAAGGACATCACACACATCCATGCCCGAGGCAGGATTCGAACCTGCGACCGTAGCAGTCCCGCGGTTCCGGACTGCAGCGCCTAGAACCGCACGGCCACCGCGGCCGGCAGCACCATCATCCTCATAATTACTGTGTAAGAGGACGTAATAGTGATTTAAGTAATCGATCATGCTGCTCTCTGTACAGCTCACAAAAGGTCGTTAATGTGGGGCATCTAGAAATTTCGATGTAGCTGCCACTGTTATCTGTGAAGATTGTCTACCACACACGGGGACGAAACGTTAGTAAATAGTTTTATACATTTACTGGGAACTCTCATCACAGAAGTTTTAAACGAAGCTTTCCATTCCTCCTAAAACCACACTGACCTTCTTCCAGTATCTTTATTTTCTTCTGTATTTTGTTTACGTCAGCAGTCTACAGGACTGTGTTATCAGACAAATCTCATAATTTTAATTTGATTAATAATGGAAGGGAAATTGTAGTTGAACAAAACAATGCTGAAATGTCGACACAAAAACCTATTTACAGTGTAAAAACACTAGAGTTCACGCTTTTCGAAGGCCAAGCCTTCATCTTCCGAATTACTTTACAACAGACCTCTAAGAGCAACCAATATAGAAAAATAAAGACCAGAACAGTAATATATTTTGGCTGCTTCCCTTGCTGCAGTGTTTCCTTAAAAAAAAAAAATGTACACCCACAACACAGTCGACTTATGAAGTAGACTAAAATGGAATAGCTTATGTTGTCCATAGTTATTGACAGCGTACAATAACAGCCCTATGCTTTCAAAACCCCTGTATCTTCCTGAAAGCTGCGTGCCGCAGACACACACAAAGTAACGCGAATGAGCTCTCCACGAATGTAAACATGAAATCAAAGAGATTCCGAAGAAATAAAGATGTGTCGAAAGTCATGGAATAGCGATACGGACATACGCTATGTGATCAATAGTATCCGCACACCCCCAAAATATACGTTTCTCATAATACATGCATTGCGCTGCTACCTACTGCCAGGTACTCCGTATCAGCGACCTCAGTAGTCATTAGACATCGTGAGACAGCAGAATGGGGCGCTTCGCGGAACTCACGGACTTCAAACGTGGTTAGGTGATTTGTTGTCACTTGTGTCATACGTCTGTACGCGAGGTTTCCACACTGCTAAACATCCCTAGGTCCAATGGTTCCGATGTCATAGTAAAGTGGAAACGTGAACGGACACATACGACACAAAAGCGTACACAGGCCGACCTCGTCTGTTGACTGACAGAGACAGCCGACAGTTGAAGAGCGTCGTAATGTGTAATAGGCAGACATCCATCCAGACAATCACACAGGAATTCCAAATTGCATCAGGATCAACAGGAAGTGCTATGACAGGCGGGAGGTAAGAAAACTTGGATTTCATGGTCGAGCGGCTGCTCATTCGCCACACATCACGTCGATAAATGCCAAACGACGCCTCGCTTGGTGTAAGGAGCATAAACATTGGACTATTGAACAATGGAAAAACGTTGTGTGAGGTGACGAATCACGGTACACAATGTGGCGATCTGATGGCAGGGTGTGGGTATGGCGAATGCCCAGTGAACGTCATCTGCCAGCGTGTGTGGTGCCAACAGTACAATTCGGAGGCGGTGGTGTTATGGTGTGGTCATATTTTTCATGGAGGGGGCTTGCACCCCTTTCTGGTTTTGCGACGCACTATCACAGCACAGGCCTACATTGATGTTTTAACCACGTTCTTGTTTCCCACTGTTGAATAGCAATTCGGGGATGGCGATTGCATCTTTCAACACGATCGAGCACCTGTTCGTAATTCACGGCCTGTAGAGGAGTGGTTCCAAGACAATAACATCCCTGTAATTGACTGGCCTGACCTGAATCCTATAGAACACCTCTGGGATGTTTTTGGAACACTCACTTCGTGCCAGGCCTCACCGACCGACATCGATACCCCTCCTCAGCGCAGCACTCCGTGAAGAACGTGAAGAATGGTCTGCCATTCCGCAAGAAACCTTCCAACAGCTGCTTGAATGTATGCCTCCGGGAATGGAAGCTGTCATCAAGGGTAAGGATGGGCCAACACCTTATTGAATTCCAGCATTACCGATGGAGGGCACCACGAACTTGTTAGTCATTTTCAACCAGGTGTCCGGATACTTTTGACCTCATAGTGTATAAGGTGGCGGTAGTATCGCATATACAGGGTATAAATGGCAGGTTGAGTCGTGTCAAAGGCTTTCCCTTAAAAGCCTTCCGACGTGATTATCGCCACATGACCGGAATTAATAGAGTCTGAACGTGGAATGGTAGTTGGTGCTAGACGCATGGGACATTCCATTACGGAAATCGTTAGGGAATTCAATACCCCGAGATGCACAGTTTCAAGAGTTCGCAGAGAATACCAAATTTCAGGCATTACCTCTCACCACGGGTGACGCAGTGTCCGACGGCCTTTAGTTAACGGCCAAGAGCAGCGGCATTTGCGAAGAATTTTCAGTGTTAACAGACAAGCAACACTGCGTTGAACAGTCGCAGAAATCAATGTGGGACATACGCCGAACACATCCTGCAGGACACTGCGGCGAAATTTGGCGTTAATGGGCTGTGGCAGCAGACGACCGATGCGAACGCCATTGCTAACAGCAGGACATCGCCTACAGCACCTCTCCTGAGTTCGTGACCATGTCAGTTGGGCTACAGACGACTAGAAATTTAAGTTGGTGGGAGATGATGGTAAGGTCCGACTGTGACACAGATCCCATGAGGCCATGGATCCATGTTGTCAATAAGGCACTGTACATGCTGGTGGTAGCTACATAATGGTATTGGCTGGGTTTACATGGATCGTTGACTGTAAATGATTATGTTCGGCATCTTGGAGACTAATTGCAGCCATTCATGAACTTCATGTTCCTTAACAACGATGGAATTTTTATGGAGGATAATGCGCCATTTCAACGCCACAATTGTTCGCTACTCGTTTGAAGAATATTCTGGACAATTCGAGCAAATGATTTGGCCACTCAGATCGTCCGACATGAGTCCCATCGAACATTTCAAAAAAATGTTCAAATGTGTGTGAAATGTTATGGGACTTAACTGCTAAGGTCATCAGTCCCTAAGCTTACACACTACTTAACCTAAATTATCCTAAGGACAAACACACACACCCATGCCCGAGGGAGGACTCGAACCTCCGCCGGGACCAGCCGCACAGTCCATGACTGCAGCGCCTAAGACCGCTCGGCTAATCACGCGCGGCCATCGAACATTTACGAGAGATAATCGAGAGGTCAGTTCGTGCACAAAATCGTGCTCCGGCAACACTTCCGGAATTATTGACGGCTATAGTGGCAGCATGGTTCAATGTATCTGCGTCTTACTTTCAGCAACTTGTTGAGTCCACGCCCTTACGAGCTCCGGCACTACGACGCAATATTAGGAGGTATTCCATGACTTTTGTCACCTCAGTCTATAACCATGCCGGGTAGTACGGAAATCCAAATTCGGCCATGAACAGAAAGCCAATGATATACTATAATGTCGCTAAATAATTACACGTAGTTGAAAAAACAGTCTGCTAAGTTTCTGAAAAGTTATGTGTGTCCGTTATTGTGACCTTAGAAATTTAGCGCCTTTTACGCTGTAAATAAGCGGCTGAATCGACATTTCAGCATTGATTTTAAATCTGATAATTTTTAAATTTACCCAGAATTTTGTATACATATATTTGTGTGTTAGGGAGAGGGGATGACGGAAAAAGGATGACAGAGAGTGGGAAGGAGGAGGACGAAACGAGCAGTGCAAAAATGTTGGATGCGAGAAGGATCGTAGAGAAGAGAGCAGGATATAGATGCAAGTTGTAAAATGATCGTCAGCTAATAGAGTTTCTTTGTCCGCAGCTCGTGGTCGTGCGGTAGCGTTCTCGCTTCACGCGCCCGGGTTCCCGGGTTCGATTCCCGGCGGGGTCAGGGATTTTCTCTGCCTCGTGATGACTGGGTGTTGTGTGATGTCCTTAGGTTAGTTAGGTTTAAGTAGTTCTAAGTTCTAGGGGACTGTTGACCATAGATGTTAAGTCCCATAGTGCTCAGAACCATTTTTGAGTTTCTCATTTGTCATTTCGATCGGTGCAGCAATGGAGGAATCATAAGAACGTTGACATCTCCTTTTCGGGACTTAGGGCGAAAGATAAAAAAAAAAAAATTGCTTCGGAGCAAGTGGCGAGCTGTCATTGTGCAGCACTCGGGAGAAGTCAGCGCCGAGCAGTAGGCGGTGGGCGAATGATTCACAGCTGACCGGGTCAACCAGCGTGACCACCTCTAGTTAGCGGACCTGCGCTTCCGGCGGCGGCCGCATTGACTCCCACAGAAGTAACTCACCAGCTGCTGTCTCACGTCCAAGATTGTATCATTCAGAAAACGCCCAACGGCTGTAAAATTCGATCTCCGCTGTTTGTTTAGCGCTTCAGAATGACTGGAAAACCGACGAAGAGTGGAGTTATTCATGAGGCGTTCCTAAAGAACCACGACTGCTGCTGATACTTCTGGATAAATTGTAGTGGTGATGCCTCATGATGTACTTGGACCAACGGTGATCACCCCATGAACACTTTATTAATAGAAACACGCGACAAGCCGTGTTGTTCACGAAGAATAAATGTTTTTAGCGTTTACGCTGCGTCAAGTGATTATGTTTCGGACGAGAGCTCTTGATATTTACCAACTTTGCACTGCTGGAAGTTGAAAGAAATGTTTGTTTATTTTACCGTGAGACAGCGATTCAGGTTTCGTATGATTTCTCTACACCTTAAGGTAAATGCAAGGCGAGTACTTTTGAACAGGACAGGGCCAATTTCTTTTCCCATCTTTTCCTAACCGGAGTTTATCTTCCGTCACCAATGACCTCAAATCGACTGAGTATAAAATCCCAATATTCCTTTAAGTTTTGTAGCAGTAACACCACCCCACGGATAATAACTGCAGAATTATTTAAAAACGAACGTATTTCTCACCCAGACGCCTCTAGATTAAGAAAGCGACTGGTCCGTCACAATGCACCACTGATATGCGAGTCTAATTGTGTACTCGGAGGCAGTTATTCGTCATTCAAAGATGTGTAGTTAGATACAGTACATGGCCAGATTAACGACACTGACGACCCCAAGCGAACATAAAAATGGGTGCATACTTATTTTTTCTGACAAACGGAAATACCTTTTATTCATAATTGTCTCAATTGCCTTGGATGAATAATTTACCGGTTTCGACTTATATGCGGCATCACTAGAATCGGTATCTTGTTACTAGAGTATTATGTCGAACGGACATCTAGTGCCTATCTTGGTCACTTTACATCAGCTTGTTACTTTCGTTGCAAGACACTGGTTCCGATGATGACTCATGAGACTCGAAATCGGTAACTTTCTGCTAATTCATCCAACGCGAATAAAAAAAATTATTTTGCAAAATAAGTCACGAGTTCAAAAGAAAGTACCTCGGCTTCTGATATCCTTTTTGATTAAACTTTAAAGACGCAAAAGTCAATTTTCAGTCCCCAACCCTTTTTTTAAGTCTTCGTCAGAATGAATTTGCAAGCAAAATATGAATCGTATTCAATAGGGCCTAAGGATTTGGCAGAAAACGGGCGTCGTGTCTACACCTTTTTCGCAAACATCAAGGAATGAACGGGGCTAAACATATCGATTCTGCACATGACATAGTGTATTTTCTCACGGACCATGGAACATACCCAGGACACCTGCATCGCTTTGGTCTCAGCCGAACACCGATGTGCACTTGCGGAGAACTGGGAACATGTCTCTTTAAATTGTGACAGACTTACACACATACGACCCCGAACTGAGCATGACAATATAGGACAAGTTCTAAGACAGCTTGAAGATTGGTTCATACTGAATGACATAACCGATGTGTCACGTACCTTACACGTAGTATATAGACAAGAACCATCACATGCGCTAATAAGAGCAAACCCACAAATACGGGAACAGGGTACTTGGAATGAAACAAACACAGAAACAGACTCACATTCTGAAACAAATACAAACAGTGAGATTAATGTACAGACCTAGATGTAAGATAAGGCTAAATTAAGGAACACAAAATTGGAGCAACTGTCATAAAATATTTTAATAGTCGCATACGTAGAAATTTCTTGAGCAATACGTGTAATTTAAATGATATAATTGTATTTATGCTTAGATAAAGTAAAATCCGTAACGAAAATTATGCAACTGTTTATTAAGCTTAGATAAGGTTTTAGCTTACAGACAACACGTAGAAATAAGTAAGACAAAGATGCACAAACTATGTACCGATTATACCCTACGTAAAGCACATATGACCATATGAGAGTAACATAAACACGGGTATGTGCACATGTATTTATCAAAAGAACGTTAAAGATACATTTTTACGCTACCTCGAAAGGCTCGATGGTTTGCCGAGTCCTCACACCCGAGGTAGCAAGGTAGTTGGATCTCTAATACAGAGCTATGTACTTTCCCATTTTCTTTTATTACTCGTTCTTAAATGCAAGAATTTTTAGAAATATTTCTTACAAATATTTTCCGGATTCATAACAAGTCATTAAGTAATAAAATGTCACATCATCTTTTCTATCTTCCTAAATTCATATCTTCTGTCCACAAATCGTTAATTTTAAGATCTTCCTTTCTTAATTGTTTTTAAGTCTACAACTATTTAAAGCTGCAGTATTATTAATCCTTACTACAAATAAGAGATACCAAACAAGTGTCACATTCTTTAGCTGTACAATTTCATATTATGAAAATACGAGGCTTCTTAGTAACTAGGTGGCAGGTCACTTCTAAATGGCAGCAAACAAAATTTAAAAAAGTGCCTGAAGAACCACATGTGATGATTCATATGTGTTTGCACATTCTGATACAGACAAGTGCGGGCTGCAGCTTTTGGAAAGAGTAATAATGAAGAGCTTTAGCGGCCGAGATGGTTTCCTTTATTGGGATTTCCTACTTCACTTTATTTCGGTTAAATACATCTTGTGGACGTAATAAATTTTGATACAACCAAGTTAGATGGCCGCCGACAGGTTTCCCACGCAACTACGATGCCGTTTTAGATGGCGGAGAAGAACCGCCTCTACGGCAAGTAGTTGGCGAAGATGGAGCACGCAACTGCATGCGGGTCATCCTGGTGTTGCATGACAGTGGAAATCTCGCATGATGGTGTACGTACGTTCATACTGAAAATATTCGCACGTTAGAGTTCCTCGCAAAAGTCCGTATTTCCGAAATAATTAAAGTTATTGCAAACCTGTTCTTAACAGAAACAGGTGAACTGATGAACTCATGAAAGTGGCTGGAGGTATACGATATAGCTCGAAGAGAATCTGCCCGAGTGAAGCAGTCATCATCCTAAAGGACAGTTTGAACGCACTACTTTATTGGACCCGATCATATCTGAAGCGGTATAATGCAACCTTCACCCGACGTATGAAATTTATCAAGTCAGTGACAGGGAAACCTACAGGTTAGCGAGGATACCGGACCACATTTCAAGCTGTTTAGGAGTGTTCTTTGTTTAATTCAGTAAATATTAAGAGTGAGTAAATCACGATACCCAATCACAGTACATTGTTAGAAACACCTATATTAAAATTGCAACTTCAGCAAGAAGAGCAAATAATGAAATTTCACTTATTGCATGCATACAGTATGAGAGGAAAAATACCTGATTTAATTTGTAGGCCGTTGGAAGGTGTACGGGTAAGACATCTCTGGAAGTAATAATGGCTCCTACATGGTTGGGAATCGAATCAGACTGAGCTTGCATGGTAAATACCGGAACCTCATTCTATGTTGCTTCAGTCTATGTCAGAGTTTATCAAACGTAGCGGCTAGCGAATGCTGGTGTGTCAGCGTCACGGCGACCCATGACCAAATGTTTTGAATGGGTGGGAGATCTGGAGAACGTGCTGACCAGGCAAACAGTTTAACTCCCTCTGTATTGAGGAAGAACAGGACAAGGTTTTCCAGCTGAAAAGAACACAAACCTCGGGGTAATGAATGCAGACTTATAACCTACTTTCTCCTGGAGGTACTTCACCTGGATAGGTCCATCATAGTACTGTACGCCGAACAGCCTGAAAGTGGACGCGCCTCTCTGCTGCCATCCCAACAGGAGCCGCAACTTTGATCACTGTGCCGACAGTCCATGGTGCTCCACACATTGTCGCATAGTCCGTGCAGCCAAGTGGCGTGGCTGTTCGGCTCCGCACGGTCAAGGGAACAGTGTGTCTGTCCTCTCGGGCGCTAGTCTCGTAGGGTCGCCACATCCTGCGTAGGGTAGATTATGGCCCTCCTGAAGCAGTCGATTCCATATTCGACATTTGGTGGTAGACGTTTATCCTTCTTAGACCAGACATAATACGTACTACCCACAAATAACTAACATTCAAATGTGACATCTGAATAAGAAACCTATAGCGGTTTCTTTCCATAGATACATAATATATTTGGCGTTAATCGTACCTACTTTGTTCGCTTGGGATGGACCGTCCCACAACATGCAATGAATTTGCTGAGAGCAAAAGGACTCAGCTGATACCAATACGTCGAATTCCGACAAAAGCAAAGAAAGGCATTGTTTCCACCAGACTGTTAGTTTCAATGAGTTGTTTATTAAGCACTGCTGATACTGGTCAGTTTGGATTGAGCGCTCAGTCATAACAACGTATGTGTATGGACTGGAAGTCAACAACATAGAACTCGCTACCAACGACCTGGCGGTGCTGTTTTCTAAAGGCGTGGTGAACGTACTTTCAAAAGGTAAGTACATAACAAAAATCCGACGGTACTAACATGGAATGATCGTCAATGGCCACAACAACAGGATACGTATCTAGAATCCACGTTAGCCAATTTTAAGGTAGGTAGGAAGGAAGGAAGGCAGGAAAGAAGGAAGGAAGATTAGATTTAACGTCCCGTTGACATCGAGATCACCATAGAGGGAGCACAAGCTCGGATGTGGAGATGTGATGTTTTATTTACTGATGTGCGGAACTTAAAGACGAAAGTAACTTTCGCCTGATGTAACAGGGCCAAGTAACGCAACTGGATGAAACTTGGTCCATACATAGAAAGAGCTGCTATAAAACAGTACAGAAATACGCAATGAGACAAACAGAAACGAAATTTTTACAATAAAAGACAATAATTATATTGAATTCACCTTCATTTATGATGATCCCCTGGACATTTCAAAAGGCGGAACATGTTTTTTTTAAACGTAATGCCGTTCTGCAACGTGCTCCCCATTCCATCCCTCCAGCAGCGTGTTTGACAACTGTTGGATGGTCGATGGTGCGTATGGGTGGGCTGTAATACATCTCCCCAACGTATCCTAAACGCGCTCAATGGAATTTAACTGGCGGGGACGGGCAAGCCAGCCCGTTCGCCGACAGAGAGGTGGCGCAGTGCTTAGCACACTTGACTCGCTTTCCGGAGGACGATGGTTCGAACCTGCGCCCGGCCTTGGAGATACAGGTGTTTCGGGATTTCCCAAAATCGCTCCAGGCAAAAGCCGGGGTTCTTCCTTTGAAAGGGTACGGCCGATTTCCTTTTCCATCCTCATCCGAGCTTGTGCTCCCTCTATGGTGATCTCGATGTCAACGGGACGTTAAATCTAATCTTCCTTCCTTCTTTCCTGCCTTCCTGCCTTCCTGCCTTCCTGCCTTCCTGCCTTCCATTCGCCGAATATCCTTTCATTCCAAGAGAACACCCATCTGTGCAATGCTGTCGTGCAGTGTGATCCATGGAAGTGAAGTCAGGGCTGAATGCATCCCTGAAAACATGCACATGAGGAAGGAGTACAATAGTGTTGACAGGTTAGTGTAGCGTGTTCAAAGATTTGGAGGCCAGTACGTCCATACAACTTTACTGCTCCACACGCCTAGCATATGAGCCAAAAAACGTTCGACGATATTCCTGGGTGTAGTACGCGTTCCGGGCCCTCGACAGGTGAGGGTACTTGCAGCACTGTCGACCATTGTCAATCTGGGGGTACAGGTGTTATGGCGTGGGGAGGCGTAACATTGCATGAGTGTACTAACTTCCAAACATTTGGACACGGCACACTCACCGGTCAACGCTATTGTGACACTGTACTCTTCCCCCATGTTCGTCTTTTCAGGTGTGCATTTTTCTGGCTGACAATGCGCGACTGCATCCAACAGCGCAGGTGGAGGAACTCCTGGAACATGAGGACATTCAGCGAATGGACTGCCCTGCCCGCTCCTCCGACCAAAATTATATCTAGCTCGTGTGGAATGCGGTGAACAGTCGTCCTGTAGAACGCCCAGAAGCATTAATGACCATCCAGCAGCTGACAAAAGTATTGGTGGAGGACCACAAGAACTTCTTGTCAACCTTGTGGTTAGCACGGGAGCACGTTGCAGAACTGGTGATCGCACACTGTTTTAAAAAGCGTGTCCCGTCTTTTGTAATGTCTAGGGGACCACCATAAATCGCGGGGACTTAAGCGTAATTACTGTGATTATAGGTGTCATTTCAGTTCTTCTCATTGCATATTTCTATACTAATGTGTAGCAGTTCTTTAAGCGTATAGTTTCACTGAGTTATGTTAGTTGGCAGTGACACATCACGAGAAAATGACTTTTGTCGCCGGCCGCAATGGCCGAGTGCTTCTAGGCACTTCAGTCTGGAACCGCGCGACCGCTAGGGTCGCAGGTTCGAATCCTGCCTCGGGCATGGATGTGAGTGATGTCCTTAGGTTAGTTAGGTTTAAGTAATTCTAAATTCTAGGGGACTGATGACCTCAGATGTTAAGTCCCATAGTGCTCAGAGCCATTTGAACCATTTGATTTTTGCCCTTAACTGTCGCGTACCGGTGTATATACTGTACTGTGTTAATAGGTGTGACAGTAAAATGCCGAATGTGTTTTTAAGTACTGGGTGGTTGTAACTAAAGACCACCTACTGCGGAAATCCAATGTGAGCTGCGAAACTTGGTAGACATGCTAACGCAGTAATGCGGAGCCTATTTACACTATAAAACAGTTTAGTTCAGTTTGTGTCCTCCAAGTCCAACTCTTGCGCTCTACAATGTTTCTATGACCGTTTGACATCCATCCTGTCGTTTGACAAGCCATAACATGAGCGAACAGTATGGCTACCGAGAAGAGAGACCATGCAGTTAGTGAAACTGTTTTATGCGAACGGCAGCAATTTCAGTGGTCCATTGAGAGAGTGTCACTGACTGAAAGGTCTGAGAGAGGCCCGAAGTCATTAAATGGCTTAAAGAATGTGATACTGGAATCTGAAAACTTGGGTGTGCTTGATGTGGCACCTGGAGGAGGAAGGCGTCCTATCCCGGTGGAAGTAACTGACAAGGTTGCTGTCGCTGTAACTGACAATACAGCAGGTACGCCAGGTAGCGCTAGTGCTCGTGCAGTGTCACGAGAATTGTCTACTCCGTGGTCAACAGTGTCGGGAGTTTCGTGGTCTCGTATTACACTGCCGCCCGCCCAAGATACAGACGTTGCAGCAACAGAAAGCTCATGATCCGCAGCAACGTTCTCATTTTGCAGTTTGTTCTTCGGTTTTTGGCACGGATCGAAGCTAATGAAATGTGATCGAGCAATGTCCTACGGAGTGACTAGGCACAGTTTACATCACAGTGTTCAGGGAGTACACAGGACTACCGAATGTGAGGTACTGCTAAACCCCGTGTTGTGCATCAAGAGCCATTATACTCGCCGTATGTGACTGTTTGGTGTGGATTCACGAATACCTTTCTTCTCGGTCCATTTTTCTTTGAATAAAATACACCCAGAGGGCCTATCAGGAGCACCGCGATGTCTGTACGTTATCGAGGTCTGCATATCATTCCTCCTTTGGAAGAGTGCAACTGTGTGGAAACCGCGGTATTCATGCCAAACGTGGCAAAACCTCATGTCACTCATCCAGTGAAAGATCTCCATAATACAACAGTCCACACATTATCTCCAGAGGTTTTTTTAGATGCACGGCCAGCAAGACCACCTGATCTGAATCCATGTGACTTTTGGCTCTGGGGATATCTAAAAGAACGCGTTCACCAAGGACACGTTCGGTCTCTACCGTATCTGAAAGCCATTATACAAGAACACACAGCTCAGATTCTACCGGAACTGCTGCGAGCAATTGTTAATCACGTCGTTCCACGGATGAAGCACTCCGTCAATGTCTCCGGTGGTCTCACTGAACAAATTGTGTAAACAGCGTCAATAATAAATCAACATTATGCATTTCTCACTAGTGTAACGTTCTTTACCCACGTCCCGATCGTGATCCATTACATATGGATTCATTTCTGTAATTCTTGCATCACAGCACCAAATTTGCACCTAGTGGTCAGATTTGGAACTAATTTTTGCCCAGCGTGAATCAGTTCCGCATTAAAATATCTACCAACACTGGACCTCTGTTAGTAGCTGCACTTTAATTGTAATTGACCGGTATTACAAACACTATTGCAGCTCAGCCATATGCCGTTCTTTGAGTTCATTGATGCTGTGGTTCCCATCACGAAGAAGTCTAGTTCTGATAAATGATTTAAACAAGAAAAAACAGTTCTGCTGAATATGAGCAGGAACTGGAGGATTTCATAACTTCACTGAAACGGGTCTACTTTGAAGACGAGTCATTGTTGCCTCGAATTGTTGCTGCTGAAGATATATGGATTGCAGAATTTAAGCCGGAGCTGAAACAAATTTCCTTGACCTCTGTCAAATCATCATGATAGATTGTCATGTGGAACAAATGTCACCGCAGTTTATTACCGTGACTTCATACGGGAACTACGCGGGTAAGTGCACGAAATATGGCCTTGGAAGGACGAGGCCAGGCCACTCATTTTGCATGACAACGCTCAGTATGGTGTGGGAAACGCCGTCATCGAAATAGTGTGGGAACTGTTAACTCACGCTCCGTACAGTGCGGATGTGAGCCCACCAGATTACAGCTTATTCCCACAGTTCAAACAACCTACAGGTGGACATAGTTTCTCTGTACTATTCTTTGGCGGCATTAGGTAGATGAGTAAAGACAGTATCTTCGGAACTTTCAGAGTAAGTCATCTAACCGTCTACATGTAAGTTACTCTCCACAAGCCGTTGTGCAATGATAGACGGCGATTTTCTTATTCCATCTTCGTGTTGAGCGGGTTGTAACTGCACTCTGTATCCCCTTTAATTTTGTTAACCTATGATGCGTCCGATGGTAGCAGCAAAATTTTTTTTCAAAATTTACCGCAGCTATATCCGTGAGACAATACCGAATTTTTTACAATAGTCCGACATGAGTCTCCTGAACGTATCTGATACATTTCCGTAAAGATTATACCGAATTGATACGAGGCGGTACTTCGATTTAAAACAACTTTCTGATTGACATTTTGGCGAGTCGATTGATAAGGATCCGACACCGGCCAATCACTGTTCTTTCCCCTAGCGCCACGCGCTCGCTGCTACTTACCACGTAGTTGCATGCTGAACCTTGACAGGCCTGGCTGGCTGAACGCTGCAAATACTGAGGCCGCCACTGGAGGCTGTCAATCACAAAGCCGTTTTGCAGCATACAAACCCATCATTTGTATCCACGTTAATATAAAGTTTCAAAATGTCTGTTAACATACAACCGGAATCGCGAACTAGGGAAGTTTCTACACACATCAAAAAAAGTTTTGCATTACCTCGGTTCCGGGAGTTACGCAACCAGTACAGAAAATTGGAATAGAGACCAATATAAACACCATTTTCGCCCTTTTTATTGCTCATGAAAACCACACATTGCATGTTGTACCACCATACACTGAGACCTTCAGAGGTGGTGGTCCAGACTGCTGTACACACCAGTACCTCTAATACCCAGTAGCACGTCCTCTTGCATTGATGCATTTCTGTATTCGTCGTTGCATACTATCCACAAGTTCATCAAGGCACTGTTGGTCCAAATTGTCCCACTCCTCAGCGGCGATTCGGCGTGGATCCCTCAGAGTGGTTGGTGGGTCACGTCGTCCATGAAGAGCCCTTTTCAATCCATCTCAGGCATGTTCGGTAGGGTTCATGTCTAAAGAACATGCTGGCCACTCTAGTCGAACGATTTCGTTATCCTGAAGGAAGTCATTCACAAGATGTACAAGATGGGGGTGTGAATTGCCGTCCATGAAGACGAATGCCTCGCCAGTATGCTGCCGATGCGGTTGTACTATCGGTTGGAGGATGGCATTTTCGCATCGTACAACCGTTACGGCACCTTCCATGACCACCAGCGGCGTACGTCGGCCCCACATAATGCCTATCCAAAACAGCAACCAACTTCCGCTCGCGGGACAGTGTGTTTAAGGCGTTCAGCCTGACCGGGTTGCCTCCACACACGTCTTCGACGATTGTCTGGTTGAAGGCATATGCGACACTCATCGGTGAAGAAAACGTGATGCCAGTCCTGAGCGGTCCATTCGGCATGTTATTGGACCCATCTATACCGCGCTGCATGGTATCTTGGTTGCAAAGAGGGACCTCGCCATGGACGTCGAAAGTGAAGTTGCACGTCATGCAGCCTATTGACCACAGTTTGAGTCGTAACACGATGTCCTGTGGCTGCACGAAAAGCATTATTCAACATGGTGGCGTTGCTGTTAGGGTTCCTCCGAACCATAATCCGTAGGCAGCGGTCATCCACTGCAGTAGAAGCCCTTGGGCGGCCTGAGCGAGGCATGTAATTGACAGTTCCTGTCTCTCTGTATCTCCTCCATGTCCGAACAACATCGCTTTGGTTCACTCCGAGACGCCTGGACACTCCTCTTGTTGAGAGCCCTTCATGGCACAAAGTAACAATGCGGACGCGATCGAACCGCGGTATTAACCGTCTAGGCAGGGTTGAACTACAAACAACAGAAGCCGTGTACCTTCTTCCTGGTGGAATGACAGGAGCTGATCGGCAGTCGTACCCCCTCCGTCCAATAGGTGTTGCTCATGCATTGCTGTGTATATCATTGGGCGGGTTTAGTGACATCTCTGAAAAGTCAAAGGCGCCGTGTCTGTGAAACAACATCCACAGTCAACGTCTATCTTCAGGAGTTCTGGGAACTGAGGTGATGAAAAACGTTTTTTTGGTGTGTGTAGTTTTTCTTTTTTTTTTTTTTTACAATCGGTCTGTAATAGTTGTTGAATACCATTAAGCTACATCATCAGACAGCGATTGAGACGCATTCGTGCTACCTATATACGTCATCCTAACATCACCTCACTTGGGAAGTAGGAATTTGCAGACAAGTGAGCCTTTTATCTTAAATGGCCGATTGCAATCGTGTGCTTTGAGAACTGGCTGACATTGTGCGAGGAATGTGTTTGGGTTCGTTGAAACCACTATAACTGGCGATTAAAACAGTGCATAATAATACAGTGCATATGTATTCAAGAGTAACATTGAAATTTCCCCTTAGAAATATTTATGAATGACTATGCTGATAAACCTCTTACATTATTTGCTTTTCAAACAGCTATTCTCATCAATACTAAACTGACACACAATATTTTTAGCGGAACGCAATCTGACTTCCAAAAATCCCTACAAAAGAATGCCCCGGCTAACAATAACCTATACCTTTCATGAATCACTTACCACACAAAAATCTTCGTTACTCAAGCTACTGCAATACAGCGTGCGCCAATACTGCCAGCTGAATAAAAGATTGTAACTCCTGAAGGCACTAACTACTGATAGGCATAGATAGCAAATGAAAGATTTTGATAGAGAACAAACAATGCATTTACCTTAATAGTGTTCAAAAGTCATAATATATTTATCAGTTCATGACATCCAGTCTTAGAAATTTACTGTCTATGATGGACACACGTCCAGATCATCCACTCTCAAAACTCCGCTATCTCACTCCCCACATTCACCACTGCTGGCGGCTCACCTCCAACTGCGCAACGCCACGCGCTGTTAACAGCCAACTGACCAACACTACAATAGCAAATTCCAACAATGCAAACCAGCCACAGACTGCACACAGCACAGTCAGTGATTTTCATACAGAGCACTACGTGGCGTTACCAATATAAAAACCTAAACAGCCTACTTACAACATCACTCACTTTAAAACTTTTTTTTGGGTGCTTCACCCTTTATTTACAGTAATTATACCCTTCTGGACTATCTGTAGCAGCTCCTTTTCTTTGAGCGAGAGACTTGAGACGGAGGTGTCATAGTATTCTGAGTTTTTGTGGTTGTGTTTTATAGTTGGAAGAAGAAGAAGAAGAAGAAGAAGATTCTCTTAAGCTATATGAATCTTATGGCACAAAAAATATAAGATTTGAGACTACTGGGAGTAACGTCCTGCATACTTAACATTTTGAAGCTGAGGAGGATATGTACGTGCGTACGCAAGATCTTTCGATGACGCTAGCGCAAATAACTGCCAGCTACGCCATCGACGACTTACTACTACTAGTGGATACCTTGCTTTTAATATTTAGCTTCCTTCTTTCTCAGCAAGGTCTCAGACAAGTCAAGGCTTGCTGCACATGTGCATTCAAGGAGAGGTTGGTGCAATCTCCAAGTACGTTATAATTCGCCTTCTCGACGTAAATGCGTGTGTGGAGTACGTTAGCTAAGAAGGCACTTCCCTAAAAAATTGAAGAGTTCACAGCTTCGTTATCATTAGCATTCGATTATAGGTCGTGTTTCTAAGTACATTATCTCTTGAGTTGTAACAGTGATCGATCGCATTAAAGATTGTTACGATAATGTGATATTTGAAATTGATTATGTTGACTGGGTGCTGCAACAGAGTATTGGGCATCGGTGAAATTAGTTGTAAATAATGTAGATTATACTGTAGAAAGTAAAATAAATAAAGTAGTGTCCGTTGTTATTGAAAGCTGTGTTCGATACATCATGTTGAATAAAAATAAAATACTAAATATGTTATTAACATAATTGTAAGTGTTAATGAAAGCCCAGCAGGCAATGTGTGTATGCACTTTTTATGAAACTATCAGAATTTATTTCTAGTATTGTTATGAGAAGCTGTGTGCCACTTGCTTTGATATGAAATTATTTGCATCATCTTTAAAGCCAGATGATGAGCGCTTCATATTTGGTGATAAAGTGGTCACTACAGTGTCTATTCTTTCCGAAAAGACATGGCTATTCATTAGCTATGAGTCCAACAGAGGGTGATTTAAAATTAATTCATCGTAAAATAATGTAACGTACTGCAACTGTAACCTACTGGTTGTAGATACAATGTATTGAAACTGTAACTTAAGTGTTGTGTATGGGAAAGGTGTGTACTGAAATAGTAATCTACTTGTTGCAGATGCATTTAAAAATTGAAATTTTAGCCTAAATCTTGTAGGTGCATTGTAAAATGGAAATCGTACGACTATGTTTGTAAATTTACTATTACAAATTAATGAAAAACTTCCATAATATTTTGAGCTACATATATGTGTTTCTCATTTGAAGTCTTCCAGTCATACCTGTCTGAATATGTGCGGTTGACCAATAGGTTCATCCCCTTCATTCATATATACAATTATCTTCATTATATCATTTGACAGCTATAGTGTGCAAGAAATAAAATAGGAAACGGCAGAAATGGATCAGCTTACGAAGAAGTTGAGAAATGCGATTGCACAACCTGATACAACAGCACAAAGCTGTGACTGGGTAAAATATGTGTAACGCAATTGACTGAGAACGTTTGTAATTGTTATGTTTCCAAGAAATAAAATAGAAAACGGGGTGGGGGAAGGGGGGGGGGCAGATGGCTGGCGAAGGGAGGGCGAGGAGTGTGGCTTAGGAAGGGGAGCGTGGCTTAGGAGAGCGGTACGACGACGTCACGCGATTGCCCTGCTCCTACATGTAGGTAACCACAGTCAGAGGTCAATTGTCCTGAATGAATTGCTGCCATGCCACTATTCAGAATGCCCGCAGTCCTCCTAAAGGACGCTACGGTGTATCTCCCAGTAGAGGAGAAAATCATTTTAATTGGAAGATACGTAGTTGCATATTCAATACACATCGTTGTTACTGACTCAGATTACCGGTTTACTTTTTTAGAAGTACTTCAAAAATCCAGTTTTATAGGGAGTATGCCCTGAAATTCGAGAGTTTTAGGTTCACATACCGTACCTGAATAATCCTCGGGTATTAGTAGATGTAGTTAATAAAAGCTACCGTGATAAAATGCATCGACAAATAGTTACTTGAAATAATAAACAGCAAAAAAAACTACATCTCCCTATTGGTTTGCATAAATTTATTTAATCCTTCCCATTACTCTTTTGATTCACTAATCTGTCTAACGGAGGTGAAAGTAAACCTGCATTACAGTGCAGTTCAGTAGAGACCGCTGTGCCTCAGAATGTGAACGAGACAATGCGGCTTGTACGCTTTGTTCAGCCTGCCAACATGCTTCGAAGGCCGTTTCAAACTTATACCTGTGCGCATTGTCACATTACGGCAAGAAAGTTTATCAGCAGCCGAAGTTGCCCGCCATTGGGCATACACTGCAGCAAAACAAGCGGACCTTCAACCACTATGTGAGGCGCTGAACACTCAACACCCGCTTCGTAGTGACCTCCCGCCGTTTGCGACACGAGGATTTGTCCGACGCTTGGTATTCATCGTAAAACAGTACGTAGGTGGCCAGATAGCAATGCAAGTTCCTCATCAGCGAGATGGCTCAGTCTTGTTCGTTGCCACTATCACTTACTGTCGCGGGTAGTTTTAAGGACGCTCAGAGTGGGGACAGCATTCAAAAACATATTATCCAACCCTGCAGCCAGCATTACACCCACTTTGTGGACACCTCCCTCCAGCACGTGGGAGTCAACCGAATGGAACGGTCTATATGATATCTGCTGACACGAACCTCGTCGAACACGCTTGGAAGCTCTTGCGTCGTCGCAGGAGCCCTCCACCATCTCTGCATGGCATCAGGGGTGGCGTAGCGGAAGGCCAACGAAGCGGTGAAGAGCATTATGTGAACAGCATGGTTAGCACATACTGCGAAATCGATGGTGTCTCCGTCGACGGCGCGTCGCTCGCCATTCACATCTCCGCCGAAGACGATACGTTTAGACCTCCTGCCAGCATACTTTCGCAGTCACCGCTCTCTCCAGCGCTCCCTGTCTTCGATGGGCGGCGCCACGGACGCCACCACTGGACGCCGTCTTCACATCATTCACTTATTTCTCCGGCCAGTCCTTTTAAGACAATGCACAGTGAGCTCTGCCCCCAGATCTCGGAAGACTTGCAGTCAGGTTTCATAGATACAGCACGACTCTACAAATCTAAACAGTTAGCCAATGACTGTATCTCATAATCGCTAGCGATTGAACCATCCTAGCGATTGAACCATCCTGTATAAAAGACAGCTCGGAAATTGGAAATTAATCTATCACAGTACGAATGAAAGACTCATAACAATACCAATGTTACGGATTTCTCATGTTTCAACTCGTACATACTGTGAACCAGAATGAAAAATACTCGTATCATAGCACAAAAAGACGAATATGTCCTGAGCAGAGTTAGGGATGTAAACGATGGAAACTAGTTTCTGAACTTACCTTCCAGTTTCAAATATATTTAAATCAAATAATTTTGACATATTCGCTCTCTTTTACCTGTTAGTACCCATGTCATATAATAAAATGTATCTTGTGTCGTATAACATGACACACCCCATCATGTCATCCAACATGGCATTTTTCATGTCTTGCAGTACTAGGCGCTTCAGTCTGGAACCGCGCGACCGTTACGGTCGCAGGTTCGAATCCTGCCTAGGGCATGGTTGTGTGTGGTGTCCTTAGGTTGGTTAGGTTTTAGTAGTTCTAGGTTCTAGGGGACCAATGACCTCAGAAGTCATAGTGCTCAGAGGTATTTGAACCATTTTCATGTCTTGCAGTATGACACAATCTATCAAATTTTAGGTTACATGCACCTCCCCCCCCTCCCCTATGGGATACTTCCTATTATAGAAGTACCTCCACTTTCGGATACTTTCTATTGTAGATGCATCCCACTCTTTAGAAACGGGTACGAGTCTATTTTCTCTAACACCCCTCAACATACATGTAACGGAGGGTGGGTTTGGGAGAGAAATGTTCCCTTTGGGAGAACGCAGGTTTTTCCATCGGTAAGTTCATTTACTTAACTGCAGAGATTCGGATAAGTCTGTCTTCCAAAATCTCGATCAAAATTGCAAAAACTCAGAAATGTTCAAATGTGTGTGAAATCTTATGGGACTTAACTGCTAAGGTCATCAGACCATAAGCTTACACACTACGTAACCGAAATTATCCTAAGGACGAACACACATACCCATGCCCGAGGAATAACTCGAACCTCCGCCGGAATCAGCCGCACAGTCAAAATTGCAATTGGAGGCGTTAGTCAGTCTGAGAGACCCACTACCACTGGCAATTTTGGAACCGATTCCGTTTTAGAATAAAGATTATGGGCGAAGTCTGCTCTGTAGTTTGAACGATATGTTCGGTCGAACCGATGATAACTGAAATGTCTGATGTTAGTTCGGTTAACAAAAATTACATATTATTTCAAATCGTCAGCAGATGCGTTTTCATCATCACAAATTTTACTACATAACTGAACAGTTCCTTATTTTAGAAACTGAATCGTCGTTTTCTTGCTGCAATGTATACTTATTTAAGCTACAAATGAGTTATGGCCTGTACATTGAAACATATTCAATGAATTAAGTCTGGAATAGAGTATTGTTTTTATATGCAGTACTTCCTGTTTAGAAAGCAGTTCGAGACAGAAATTATAGCTTGAACTGCTCTCTAATATTTAAGTATCGAATATAAACTCATCTTTGTCGATTAAACCCACTGGTGATGCTTTAATGTAAAAAGTGAAATGCGTCTGGAACATAAATATAAATTACAACAGGACAAAGGTGTCCCAGTTTATAGAACGAATATTTATACAGGATGTTTCGCAAGTCTCGCTGCAGGTTTGTAGGGGTTGTACGGGGGATAAAGTTTTAATAAGGAACGTACGCCCGAAAAAGTACGATTTGGATGTAAAATAAGTTTCACGATCAGATCCCGCTTCTAGCTACCGGCACAGCGGAGACAGTGGGTTCTGACTTACGGGCTTTACAGGAGGCGTTCAAAGTAGCACCCTGACTGCCAACGTACCAGTTTCTCCAGGCCGTTAATGTAGTGACGGACTGGGACGATTCGCTCGATACGTGCGTTGCTGAGCTCCACCGTATCATGAAGCAAGAGGTTCGAAAGTGATTCGATCTTCCAACTTATTTCATATCCGAGTGGTAAATTTCCGAACATGGGTTCCCCATCAAACCTGTGTCCGCTAAGGCCCACCACAGCCTCTAAAAGTCTGTCATAGAAATTTAGAAACATTCTGTACACTTGATGTGGATAATGCCCTCCCCAACAAACTAGTGAATAGTTCCTGTTTCGTATGTCTACCCTGCCTATCATGCTGCGACGGAAGGTAAGGATCCGATTAACGAGAAACTTTTATAGATAATACTGATATACTGAACATCCTCATAGAAGCACACAACGCCACACGTGTCCCAGCTGCTTACTCGCTTCCGCTAACGCAAAGTATTAGCACTCTGCTTTCCAACTGCGTCGCGAGCAACTCTTGCAGCTTAGCACCTAACTGTTATCGTCACAAAGGTTTCTCTGCAACATGGTACCATGGCTTGTAACTTAAACGCAGACCACCTTCGACATCTCAACTACGGGTGAACACCCTCAGGAGCGAAAAGATTTTTCGTCTTTCATAGTGACAGCAACCTTTCAGATGTTCTGACATCATAATTTCGTTATATTTTGTTCCTTTCTTCGCCCATTTGAATCTTTCTACTCCACTTCTTATACCTGTAGGGCTGATATTAAAATCAGTGGGGCGGTTCCTTTGTAAAGGACACGGCCGATTATCTTCCCGATCTTTCCCCAATCCGAGGGCTTGCTCTGTCTTTAATGACATTATCGTCAGATGGTTCAGATGGCTCTGAGCACTATGGGACTTAACATCTGAGGTCATCAGTTCCCTAGAGCTTAGAACTACTCAAACATAACTAACCTAAGGACATCACACACATCCATGCCCGAGGCAGGATTCGAACCGTAGCGGTCGCGCGGTTCCAGACTGAAGCGCCTAGAACCGTTCGGCCACAACGGTCGGCAATTATCGTCAATGAGACGTTTAAGCCTAATCTTCCCTCCTACATGTGATATGATACTGGACTTATTTACCAATGGAAGAGTCTCCAGTACAAACAAGTATATTGAGCCAGAATGAGATTTTCACTCTGCAGCGGAGTGTGCGCTGATATGAAACTTCCTGGCAGAATAAATCTGTGTGCCCGACCGAGTTTGGAAGGTAGGAGATGAAATACTGGCAGAAGTAAAGCTGTGAGGACCAGGCGTGAGTCGTGCTTCGGTAGCTCAGATGGTAGAGCACTTGCCCGCGAAAGGCAAAGGTCCCGAGTTCGAGCCTCGGTCGGGCGCACAGTTTTAATCTGCCAGGAAGTTTCAAGTATATTGAGATTTGATAAAATACTCATTGAGACTGGAATTTTTATATGTAAATTGAAGGGGGATCAGTGCTGTCAGTTGCAGCGGGAGATTAAGCGGAATCAGCGGCGATGAGCGAAAATGTCTACCGGACTGGGATTCATGTATCGAACCATTGGAAACAAGCTTTGACAGCTTGACACAACATTTACAATGAGTGGCTGACTTAAGAAAAACCACGAATATTGTTCGGCTAGTCAGGGAGAAGAATCTCTCCCGTCGTTTTGCCTAGTTAGACAGCATTACAAATTTGATAAGATTTATCAGAAGGCAGAGGACTGTCGCTTCGCAAATCCAAATCTAGTGTTTTACCACTGCTCCACCTTTTTTGGTCAATTACGTTGATGTACACATCATACTCCATCTGCGAGTCTACATGAATTTGAAATCGAAATTCTCTGTTCGTATACCTCGTTTGTAAAATAGTTATTCCCACGCTACGAGAATTACTTTGCCTTCGACTGCCAAACTACCCGTTCTCAATCATGTCTGATTGCGTGTAGCACTAATTAATTGGCCAATTACGCCGAAAACAATGCATTTTGACGAAGAACAGCAGGGAAAAGTGTAACGCTGGCGTGAAGGGATACGAAGCTCACCCACTTCCCTTCCCCACCCTGCGGACGGTAATTCAGAGACTGCAGACTGTAATTGCCCATTAAGGTAAACGAAATTACTGCAAATATTCTCAGGAAAGATATATATATATATATATATATATATATATATATATATATATATTTTAGCACTCACTTCTTGAAGATAACATCATTCAGATGAGCACCGCCTTTATCGAAGCACTTGCGTAGACCAGCTAAGAAGCTGCTACGCAAAGTGTTCTGCGACAGGAATACCGGTGAATTCTCTACGAATGTTGACGTTCAGCGCCGCACTGGGTCAGAATCACGAAAAAGCGGTGATGAATAAAGAAGTTCAGAGTTTTAGGTTTTGCTTAGAAGCGGTCAGCTGTTACTTACGAAAGCTGAATTTCAGGTCCAACGCGGCATTCATTTGGGAGCCGTGCGCCGAGCTTGTAGGGCTGCAAACGTACTGCGTCGTTCGGATGAAATATTTTTGTTCAGCCGATTAATTAAGAACACTTATTTATTTGTTAACTAACAATTCTGTTTTTGTTACGTAACGTGCAGGCAAAAAACTGTACAACGCGAGAGGCAAAAAAGAGAAGTTTTAGAGTCTACGATATTCTGCCTTCTTTTTCATTCCGCCGTTAACTATGTGCTATTATCTTCGTGAGTCAGTCTTAAAATCCAGCTAATATAAAGACAGTAATAGAGGAAGTTGTAATGAAGAGTACCATAAAATTATAAATGTTCACCGAGAACATCTTTTGATTTCATTTATTTTTCCAAATTTTTTTCGCCATATTGGATCCGCCATTTTGAATTTTTCAATTTTGATATAAAAATCTTTATCAGAAAGGTCATAAATCCTGTTATACCCATTTTTGGCCTGCCGGAGAAGATTTTGAAGTGTTGGCCATTTTATCAGGATTTTGGCGCACTGTACAGCGCCTTCAGGTTTGCATGGCGATTTTCGAACACTATGGACTTAACGTACTCACAGGAAATGAAATCGGGAGCCATCAAATCGGGTGAACTTATGAGCCTGGTCACGTCACAAAATCGCGAGATGCGACGTTCAGGACACTGGGCACGCAGTTAGTTCCTAGTCAGACGGACGGTGTTTGCAGTTGCACCGTCGTATTGATACCACGTGGTTGGACAGAGCTGCTTTTTACCGCAGGTACGACAAAATTCCGAATCAAAGACACATATCGCTAAGTATTAACAGCGCGTGCTGTACCATTGTCATCCCGTACGGAATATGAACCGACGATCCCAGCACCATACCTTTAATTTCGGGCTGTGTAGCCTCTGCTCATGGACTTGCAGTAGCTTCCCAGTGCCCTAAAAACCGAACACTTACCACCTTATCTGTGGGCCTTAGGCGTTGCATACCTGTATCTTGTAGAGCCGTGCATGCAAATGCTGTTCTAAAACACACTGTACACTGCCGTAGCTTATGTTTAGTGCCTGCGATCTCCGGCGGAGCGTTCGCCGAGAACTTGTTCGGAAAGATGATCGTAAACGATCAAGGTTTTCCTGTGTCCTCATGTTTCAGAGTCGTCCACGACGTTTGCTGTCACGCACTGGCCCATCATTTCGCCACTTATCTATCCAATGCCGTACAGTGTAGCCATCCGGGGCGTGTTTACGATGGTTTAATCCGCGGAAAAATGTGAAGCTCTAACACATGGGCACAGTCTTCCACACTCCACTTCTCCGTCGTAACTGAATGTCCCATTCCCTTGCAATGCTGCTAGCATGTGAAGCTCTAACACATGGGCACAGTCTTCCACACTCCACTTCTCCGTCGTAACTGAATGTCCCATTCCCTTGCAATGCTGCTAGCGTGTCATCGACTACCCGTGCACTTGCTCGCAGTCACAACAATCAACTGAATAGGACAATACCTTTTGACTCATCCATTACGTCACTCCGTTTTTTTCCACTTTCTATACTTTTCACAACGCTTTAATTCAGTACGTGCTTCACCTCTCAACGTAGACATGAGGTAAACCGATATGACCACTGCTCATCACGATACTGGGCATGTAATACACATATTGAAATATAATGTCCCTAGCTAATGTAATATTATTGTAACATTATGGCTGCGAGAGCCAACGATGATGCGCTGCCATAATTGAGACGACAACGCTCTTTACGGTGACGACAACGCTCTTTGCTGTGGAAAAAAAGCATCGAGGATTTTTAGTAAGTTTTGGAGATAAAGAATGCCAATTGAAGATTGTGCTTTTTTGAGGTCAGATAACTTTGCATATAGAAGTAATTTGAAGTGCAGAGGTCCACTTGTGATCGCATATATCAAGAATAAAAAAAATTAATTTGTGAAAAAGAAGGTAAATATCGTTTACTAACTTTTATTCGGGCATCCATAAAAACTATTAGTGTGTTTGTCGGTACAGTGCATAGTGATTTCTTCGCGAATTAACAATACTGGGCGGATCTGCTACTATCATGGTCCGAACGACGCTCAATATTTCGCCGTCAGCTTGTGTGTTCAAGACGTTCTCTAAGCGACCAGTTTGTTAGTCAGAAGATATCATATTGCCAGTGTTGTTCAACCTTCTCATTCTGAAAGTATTTCCAGAAAAAATCTTACAGCGACTGTCAGTATTTTAGCTGCCACGAGAGGCGGAGTCTTCATCGCGAGTTATAGCAGTTACCTCCGACTTTGCCTGGCGTTCTCTGAGAACCGAAGAAATGGAAACTTTCGACCGCCAACTCATCCTGTACCTAACACCTTTTCTTCTTACAGCAGCCACGAAGAAAACATATTCATCTACAGTCAATTTTTTCACAGATTGTTTGTATTAGACAGGTAATTTTTTTTAAAAAAAATGTATGCATCTAGGGAAAAAATCAGAAGAGAGTTTAAATGCGGTACCTGTCTTATCTGTGTCAAAGTCAAAGGTCAAGTTAATTAATTAATTAATATGTTGCTTACGACGTAGCATTTCACTGAAGTAAGGAAAGTATATAAGCGGAACAGAAACGAAAGGAGATCATTGTAGGGGCCGTAGGGGCCGTGAATGATGGACAGTAACTCTGAGAAAGTGCAGACTGTTATGGGCTGGCGCCTGGGAATGAGCATCTCGAAAACGGCGAAGCTGGTCGGCTTTCCGCGTGCCACTGTAGTGGTGACATGAAAAGTGGCTGAAGGAGGGGAGACACTGTGTCGGATGCCTATGCCTCATCACAGAACGTAGCGACTGGATGGTAGCCATTTCTATTTGTGACAAATCTGACGACTGGGTGCAAAGCTGGTGAAGGTACAGGTGTTTCGGATCTCATCTTTTAGGGCACATATTGAACCTGTGACACCGCAGTCGACAACCCGTACGTGTTTCCATGCTGACCCAGCGAAACCTTCACTTACGATTGCAGTGGACATGGGATCTTTTAGAATGGACCGTGGACGAGTGGAAACATGTGACCTAGTCTGCTGAATCACATTTCTTGTTACAACACGTCCATGGTCGTGTCCAGATGCGCCGCCACCTGGCTGCTCGGAACATGCACCGCGCCACCGTCTCAGACTGGTGGGAGTAGAACGAGGGCTGTTCAAAAATATCCGACTTTTATTTACAAAATCTATCATTATTCAGATATAATTGTTTGACACTAGTCACCTTCAAAGCAGTCCCCTTCAGCTTCTACACACCTATCCCAAATTTGCTGCTACTGGAAGCATCGCTGGAAAGCCTCTTTTGGTATGGTGCACAGCTGCTCTGTCACATTCTACGTAATGTATTTCCTGTTCTGAAAACTGGTCCCTTTCAGAGACTTTTTCAGTTTAGGGAGACTGAAAAACCGACACCGCTTTTCGTTTGGCTAAAAAAACTATTATAACCGAAAACGATGATTGGGTGCATTATCGTGGTGAAGGTGACGAATGCCCACCGCCAGAAGTCCAGCCGTTTGCGTCACACTGCTTTACGAAGGCGACGCATAAACTTTAGGTAGTACTCATTATTGACACTAGTACTTTCTGGGGCGTACTCTGATGGACCACGCTAATGGAGTCCAAATGAGGGTGAGCATGACTTTCACATTGCTGCGGATCCGTCTAGCTTTTTAGGATTTGGGAAATGATTGATGCTTTCATTGCGATGACTGGAACTTCCTTTCTGAGGCTTACCTATAAACCCAGGACATATCACCAGTGATCACTGTGTTAAAGAAGTTGGAATTACTGTTTACAGTATCAGCGTGTCTTTTGTGATTTCCAAATGAAGTTGCTTCTGCTCAAATGCTATCAACTTTGCTGCAAATTTTTCTGAGATCCTCCTCAGGTTCAAAGGTTTCGTTCAAATGGAATGAATTGATTCAATACCAAGTTTAAACTCCATAAGTTCTCTGATGGTCATTGGACTATTCAGCATCACCAGCGTCCTTGCTTGGTCAATAACATCCTTATCTGCGGATGTTTAGGGCCTACCTTAAAGTGCTTCACTCTTCACTGATGAGCGACAGTTGAATCCATTCCTTGTGGTACCCATTGTTTCGTCGCCAAAAAGTTATCGAATCTTGCTGAATGTTTCTACTTGAGAATCGCCAAGCTTAGAACAAATTTTGATGTAATAACAATGTTCGACTTTTTCCGTCATATAGCCCTCAACACAAAACCCAAGCCAGGCTTTGTGGCCGAGCGGTTCTAGGCGCCTCAGTCCGGAACCGCGCTGCTGCTACGGTCGCAGGTTCGAATCCTGCCTCGGGCATGGATGTGTGTGATGACCTTAGTTGGGTTTAAGTAGTTCTAAGTCTAGGGGACTGATGACCTCAGATGCTAAGTCGCATAGTGCTTAGAGCCATTTGAACAAAACCCAACGCTACCACTTTAACTTTTTCACTTGTCAAGGGCTGCCTAGCGACTGGCTGTCTCCACAGTCGCGAAAAAAAAAATCACGCATGTGCACTACGTATGCCTACGAACACAGAGAGCTCCGATATCACTATTGGTTTCAACAATAAAAAATAAGGTCGGATTTCTTTTGAACAGCGCTAGTATTATGTATTATGCTAGGAGGGGCGTTACCCTGGGCTTGCATGAGGCCAGTGGGGAAGAATCGAAGGCGACATGACAGCTGTGTATACGTGGATATTACTGTGAACTACCCGCATTCCTCCGTGCTTGATGTCTTCCCCGACAACGATGGCATCATTCAGCAGGATAACTGTTCGACTCACAAGGTCAGAAATGTGCTATAGTGATTTGACGACCGTGACAGTAAGTTCACGTTGATGTCTTGGCCACCAGATTCGTCTGATCTAAACACAATGGAACTCCTGTGGAACGCCGTCGGGCACCACATTTTGCCCACAGACCACCGGTCTGTAACTGAAGGGAATTGCATGATTTTTGCGTAGACATATTGTGCCACATAATGAATCTGTGCCAAGTAGAATCGCTATGGCTTTGTATTCCAAGAGTGGACGAACACTATATGAAGCCGGCAGTCAGAATGTTTTTGTAAAGGTTTTTTAAAAGTTTTTTTCTTTTTTTTTTAAATTACCGCTACCAGTCACAAACCTTGTCAACTATTGTATTACTTATTTATTCAGCGACATGTTTCGAGGGTTATACCTCATCCTCAGGCTAAATGGCATTACAAAAACAACTTTACAATAAGGTCATACTGATGTTACATATTATTTTTGTAAATGCTGTGGTCATCCTGTGGAAGAAGAGAAAACTTATTAAGAGGCGATGTCACTTTGAAGTTGGAGTGACATCGCCTCTTAATAAGTTTTCTCTTCTTCCACAGGATGACCACAGCATTTACAAAAATACTATGTAACATCAGTATGACCTTATTGTAAAGTTGTTTTTGTAATGCCATTTAGCCTGAAGATGAGGTATAACCCTCGAAACATGTCGCTGAATAAATAAGTAATACAATAGTTGACAAGGTTTGTGACTGGTAGCGGTAATTTAAAAAAACCTTTGCATATTTCTTGAGACAGTCACGGTCGAAAAATAGTCAAAATGGCTTCAAATTTCACAATGTTTTTGCTCATTACTATACTTCAAAGCGGCGCTGTTGTATTTTCATTCAGTAGTATGTCCCCATAAGATAAAATTTCAAAGGAGCATTCTTCACAAAGTCCTTTAGATTGTAGGAAATAGAAAATGTATACAGATTTGAAAAATGCAGGAATGAGAAGAATATTGATAACAGTTTGGCTGATCAAATACCGATGAGTAACTCTAATGAATGTCAGCCTCTACGAAATGAGGTAGGCCAAAACAGATCCAAATGAGAAACCAAGTAAGAAATCAGCTGGTAATGGCGTAGATGGTTTGAAACGGTTATGGAGAAACGAGGAAAAGAGAGAATCGCTAAGTTGCAGGGGAGTCAGGGGCACGTTTACGCAAAGAACTTTTCTCGGTAACCATTCTTGCTAAATAGCTAACGACAATGGAAAATTAATGCCGCTGTCTACTGAGGGCACTGACCAACTTCACGACACCAGATGCCTGAACGTCTTAACGTGAATGTGGTGTGTAGTTGTGGAAGGGGAGTAAATATTGTTACTCAAATATCGAAGCTTCTAAGAAGCATGCCTCCTAGGACAGAACGGACAGATATATGATCGTTAACAGGAGATTATTCTACTTCGTAAGGCACGTTTGTATATCAAAAAAGCGTGGAAGTTACTATCGTTTCGAAACTAACTAAATCACTGCGATGGGGCACGTTCACGCAGTTCTGGTGGGGCACATTTAGCACTATTTGGCATTGCAAACCTAATTGCTACACCAGTCAAGGGAACATTGAGACAACAGGTGTTGGAAACGCAAACTAAAAAAAAAAAAAAAAAAAAAAAAGTTAAGGCATAGGACTGATATCTGAACATAATGAATGGTTCAGATGGCTCGGAGCACTATGGGACTTAACTACTGTGGTCATCAGTGCCCTAGAACTTAGAACTACTTAAACCTAACTAACCTAAGGACATCACACACATCCATGCCCGAGGCAGGATTCGAACCTGCGACCGTAGCAGTCACGCGGTTCCGGACTGCGCGCCTAGAACCGCTAGACGGACATAATGAATGTTAAGGAGAAAGAATTAATTCTAGAGCAAGGACTGATAGGGGCAAGAAATAGCTAAAAAACAAGAACAAGGAAAAATATGCATTTGCCTATTTGTCATAGTAAAAGTTGTCTGTCCAAGGGCAAGTTTGCACACGACTCATTGGCGGGAGTTTGATTTTCTGTGCTCTTTGTAAACGAAGTCAGTCACATACTACTGACACCCTTGCCCCACATTTCTTCAACGGAGCTACATGGTAACTCATCAAGCTGTCCTGTCTTCTGCCGTCCTCTTCTGATCCCCGTAATAACTTCTGCTCCCCTTCATGTCGTCTATCTTCTTCCTCTCAATCTCTTGTCACAACCTAGTCCTTTCAAACCGTCTGTTAGAAAGCACTCCCGTCTCAACGGATGACCCATCCAGTTTTTCTTCCTTTCTCTCATAACCTGCAGCAGTCTAATCAAGAGGATGTAAATTCACTTTGTATTTAGTGCTCGAAAGGGTGCAATCAATCAAATAGAAATCAAGAATGCATCCACTGCCTTAGATGTAAGAAGTGGCCACATGACGATTGAACCACCAGGACACACGTTATTTTTTGAGTACATAAAGTGCAACTCCCCCCATGAACCATGGACCTTGCCGTTGGTGGGGAGGCTTGCGTGCCTCAGCGATACAGATGGCCGTACCATAGGTGCAACCACAACGGAGGGGTATCTGTTGAGAGGCCAGACAAACATGTGGTTCCTGAAGAGGGGCAGCAGCCTTTTCAGTAGTTGCAGGGGCAACAGTCTGGATGATTGACTGATCTGGCCTTGTAACATTAACCAAAACGGCCTTGCTGTGCTGGTACTGCGAACGGCTGAAAGCAAGGGGAAACTACAGCCGTAATTTTTCCCGAGGACATGCAGCTCTACTGTATGATTAAATGATGATGGCGTCCTCTTGGGTAAAATATTCCGGAGGTAAAATAGTCCCCCATTCGGATCTCCGGGCGGGGACTGCTCGTGAGGATGTCGTTATCAGGAGAAAGAAAACTGGCGTTCTACGGATCGGAGCGTGGAATGTCAGATCCCTTAATCGGGCAGGTAGATTAGAAACTTTAAAAAGGGAAATGGATAGGTTAAAGTTAGATATAGTGGGAATTAGTGAAGTTCGGTGGCAGGAGGAACAAGACTTTTGGTCAGGTGATTACAGGGTTATAAATACAAAATCAAATAGGGGTAATGCAGGAGTAGGTTTAATAATGAATAAAAAAATAGGAGTGCGGGTTAGCTACTACAAACAGCATAGTGAACGCATTATTGTGGCCAAGATAGACACAAAGCCCATGCCTACTACAGTAGTACAAGTTTATATGCCAACTAGCTCTGCAGATGATGAAGAAATTGATGAAATGTATGACGAGATAAAAGAAATTATTCAGGTAGTGAAGGGAGACGGAAATTTAATAGTCATGGGCGACTGGAATTCGTCAGTAGGAAAAGGGAGAGAAGGAAACATAGTAGGTGAATATGGATTGGGGGGAAGAAATGAAAGAGGAAGCCGCCTTGTAGAATTTTGCACAGAGCATAACTTAATCATAGCTAACACTTGGTTCAAGAATCATAAAAGAAGGTTGTATACCTGGAAGAATCCTGGAGATACTAAAAGGTATCAGATAGATTACATAATGGTAAGACAGAGATTTAGGAACCAGGTTTTAAATTGTAAGACATTTCCAGGGGCAGATGTGGATTCTGACCACAATCTATTGGTTATGACCTGCAGATTGAAACTGAAGAAACTGCAAAAAGGTGGGAATTTAAGGAGATGGGACCTGGATAAACTGAAAGAACCAGAGGTTGTAGAGAGTTTCAGGGAGAGCATAAGGGGACAATTGACAGGAATGGGGGAAAGAAATACAGTAGAAGAAGAATGGGTAGCTCTGAGGGATGAAGTAGTGAAGGCAGCAGAGGATCAAGTAGGTAAAAAGACGAGGGCTAATAGAAATCCTTGGGTAACAGAAGAAATATTGAATTTAATTGATGAAAGGAGACAATATAAAAATGCAGTAAATGAAGCAGGCAAAAAGGAATACAAACGTCTCAAAAATGAGATCGACAGGAAGTGCAAAATGGCTAAGCAGGGATGGCTAGAGGACAAATGTAAGGATGTAGAGGTTTGCCTCACTAGGGGTAAGATAGATACTGCCTACAGGAAAATTAAAGAGACCTTTGGAGAGAAGAGAACCACTTGTATGAATATCAAGAGCTCAGATGGCAACCCAGTTCTAAGCAAAGAAGGGAAGGCAGAAATGTGGAAGGAGTATATAGAGGGATTATACAAGGGCGATGTACTTGAGGACAATATTATGGAAATGGAAGAGGATGTAGATGAAGATGCAATGGGAGATAAGATACTGCTTGAAGAGTTTGACAGAGCACTGAAAGACCAGAGTCGAAACAAAGCCCTGGGAGTATACAACATTCCATTAGAACTACTGATGGCCTTGGGAGAGGCAGTCATGACAAAACTCTACCATCTGGTGAGCAAGATGTATGAGACAGGCGAAATACCCACAGACTTCAAGAAGAATATAACAATTCCAATCCCAAAGAAAGCAGGTGTTGACAGATGTGAAAATTACCGAACTATCAGTTTAATAAGTCACAGCTGCAAAATACTAACGCGAATTCTTTACAGACGAATGGAAAAACTGGTAGAAGCGGACCTCGGGGAAGATCAGTTTGGATTCCGTAGAAATGTTGGAACACGTGAGGCAATACTAACCTTACGACTTATCTTAGAAGAAAGATTAAGGAAAGGCAAACCTACGTTTCTAGCATTTGTTGACTTAGAGAAAGCTTTTGACAACGTTAACTGGAATACTCTCTTTCAAATTCTGAAGGTGGCAGGGGTAAAATACAGGGAGCGAAAGGCTATTTACAATTTGTACAGAAACCAGATGGCAGTTATAAGAGTCGAGGGGCATGAAAGGGAAGCAGTGGTTGGGAAAGGAGTGAGACAGGGTTGTAGCCTCTCCCCGATGTTATTCAATCTGTATATTGAGCAAGCAGTAAAGGAAACAAAAGAAAAATTCGGAGTAGGTATTAAAATTCATGGAGAAGAAGTAAAAACTTTGAGGTTCGCCGATGACATTGTAATTCTGTCAGAGACAACAAAGGACTTGGAAGAGCAGTTGAACGGAATGGACAGTGTCTTGAAAGGAGGATATAAGATGAACATCAACAAAAGCAAAACGAGGATAATGGAATGTAGTCAAATTAAATCGGGTGATACTGAGGGGATTAGATTAGGAAATGAGACACTTAAAGTAGTAAAGGAGTTTTGCTATTTAGGGAGTAAAATAACTGATGATGGTCGAAGTAGAGAGGATATAGAATGTAGACTGGCAATGGCAAGGAAATCGTTTCTGAAGAAGAGAAATTTGTTAACATCGAGTATAGGTTTAAGTGTCAGGAAGTCGTTTCTGAAAGTATTTGTATGGAGTGTAGCCATGTATGGAAGTGAAACATGGACGATAACCAGTTTGGACAAGAAGAGAATAGAAGCTTTCGAAATGTGGTGCTACAGAAGAATGCTGAAGATTAGATGGGTAGATCACATAACTAATGAGGGAGTATTGAATAGGATTGGGGAGAAGAGAAGTTTGTGGCACAACTTGACTAGAAGAAGGGATCGGTTTGTAGGACATGTTTTGAGGCATCAAGGGATCACAAATTTAGCATTGGAGGGCAGCGTGGAGGGTAAAAATCGTAGAGGGAGACCAAGAGATGAATACACTAAGCAGATTCAGAAGGATGTAGGTTGCAGTAGGTACTGGGAGATGAAGAAACTTGCACAGGATAGAGTAGCATGGAGAGCTGCATCAAACCAGTCTCAGGACTGAAGACCACAACAACAACAAAGTGCAACTTGGACAATAATGTTGAATAAACCTTTAATTAACATTCAAACTCCTACGTTGGCCATATTATGCAAACAGGTGGAAGTTCGCTAAAAAGTTGTTTACTGTCAGTGAAGATGTTTTTTTACCATGTTAATTGGTGTAAATAAGGCTGTAATTTTGTTTACGGCCAACAGTGCGCATATTGAAAAGTTTTATCAGCCTGGTTTGTTTACTCATTATTGAGTTCCATGATATGCGTAAACGTGTCCCCACAAATGGTTCAAATGGCTCTGAGCACTATGGGACTTAACATCTATGGTCATCAGTCCCCTAGAACTTAGAACTACTTAAACCTAACTAACCTAAGGACAGCACACAACACCCAGCCATCACGAGGCAGAGAAAATCCCTGACCCCGCCGCGTGTCCCCACATTTGCGGAAACCAGCCCCATACCTGGGACACTCGATTTGGGCCTATGTAAAATTATTTTGGAAAGTGTAACATTGAGCTATATATATATATATATATATATATATATATATATATATATATATATACTTTAAGGGGATACGGAATCGGATTTTGGGTTAAAAAATCGAATTTTTTTTTATTGGCGTATTATATTCTGCCATGTTTCCTCTTTAAAATGACGTATCATACATAGCTCTACTACAATTATAACTATTTTATTTTTATATATTTGTGAGATCGGGTATTGCGCTTTAGTTATACACGTCTCTCGTGGCTGACCATGAACTTTTTGGCAGTACCTTTAAAGTGACATGAATTCAAATATCCCGGTTTCCAGCGACTATTTATACACTAGTTGCCCGAAAATGTTTCTCTCTGGTTTCCTCAAGTTACTCTTTGACTTTGTGGCGGGACTGTTTTGTAAACAGTGTGATATAAGAAAGTAGTTGTTGTTGAGTTATTTCGTATTTAGTGTTTTCGCAGTGAAAATGCCTAGAGCTAAAGCAAAAGTATTTAAAAAGCGTGTGAACTGGCAAAAGAAAAGAAATAATGATTCATTAGCAAAGCAAAGCAGTTCATCATCATCACTGTTGGAAAATGTGAATCCACTTATTACTGATTTGCCGAACGAACTTACACCAAATGAAAACAGTGCTTCTCATAAAAAACTAAGAGATTTGGAAGAGAAATATAATTTACTTGATAGAGGGAATGAAGTTTTTGAACTCATTGATACGAATATATTGTGTGAAGCTCTTGAAAACAGTTTGTGCTGCAAAAAATGTCATGGAAACGTTTCTCTGAAAGTAGAATCCCATGTTGGCCTGGCTGCCCAGTTTAATTTAATATGCAGTGTTTGTAAATACAGCTGTAAGTTTCCAAGTTCGGTTTCAGTAACTGTAAATAATGGATACAAGAAAACTGAACTTTATAGTGTAAATATTAGGTTAGTTTATGGATTGCGAGCAATTGGTAAGGGCAAAGCAGCTGGTGATATGCTATGTGGTGTTCTAAATCTTCCAAGTGTACCTTCAAAGTTTGAAGCTTACAATTATGTACTAGGATCTGCAGTTGAAGATGTAGCACAGAAGTCAATGCAGGTTGCTGTGGAAGAAGCAGTGGAAGAAAATGACGGCAGTCGTGACCTCACAGTGGCGTTTGATGGCACGTGGCAGAAAAGGGGCCACACCTCCAACAATGGTGTTGTAACAGCAACTAGTGTTGATACTGGCAAGGTTATTGATGTTGCAATAATGTCTAAATACTGTAGGTGCACAGGCAGGCTGAAAAATGAACACAGTGATGACTGTATTGCTAATTATTATGGTAGTAGTGGTGGCATGGAGGTTGCTGGGGTGAAGAAAATTTTTCATCGCTCTTCACAGTGGTATAATGTTCGCTATGTCAAATATCTGGGAGATGGTGACTCTAAAGCATTCAAAGAAGTTTTGGAAAGCAAACCATATGGGAACAGTGTAAATATAAGCAAACTTGAATGTATAGGACATGTGCAGAAGAGAATGGGTGCCAGGCTGAGAAGGTTAAAATCAGTTATGAAAGGGAAAAAACTAGATGATGGGAAAACCTTGGATGGCAGAGGAAGATTGACTGATTCCATAATAGACCACATTCAGAACTGCTATGGCCTTGCAATCAGGCAAAATACAGGCAATCTTGAAGAAATGAGGAGAGCTATATGGGCTTTATATTTCCACACCGCATCCACGGATGAGCATCCACAACATGGTTTGTGCCCCAAAGGTGAAAACAGCTGGTGTAAATACAATAGGGGACTAACAACAGGAGAGAAATACATTCACCACCACAGTCTACCATCAGCCATCATGGCAGAAATAAAGCCCATTTTCAGAGATCTGGCTGACAGAAGTCTTCTGATGAAATGTCTTCACGGAAAAACGCAGAACCCCAACGAGTGCTTGAATAGTGTGATATGGCATCGTCTCCCAAAAACAGTGTCTGTCGGAATTAATACACTACATTTTGGTGTGTATGATGCTGTGGCAACCTTCAATCTTGGAAATATAACTAAATGCCAGGTCCTTCAAAAGTTGGGTATGTATGTTGGTTCCCGTACGGTACGTGCTATGTTCTTTTTAGATCAGCACAGACTAAGGCATGCGGAAATACAGAAGCGTCCGATCTTACCCGTCGGCTTTGACCCATGACGTCACAAATACCGCGGAAACGACCATAAACAACAATTCCAATATGGCGGATATAAAAACATCGAATACGTATTGTAAACACTGAAATACACAAGTTTCACAAAAAGCCTAATGACTGTAACGGGACAAGCGTGGGAAATTGGGGGTTTTTGGGTGGGGAGAAACTAAATATGTCGTTATGCGGTGGGGGGAGTCTGCAGTGCCCCCCCCCCATCCCCCCACAGGCTTCATTAGTGTCAAATCAATATTTTCGAATCATAGGCGGCCGCTGCCGCGGCCGCATTCCAAAAAAAAAAACTCCCAACCTAACCTCAAGTGGGCTACGCTACAGATCAATATGTTCATCAAATTGCTTCATATTACGTATACATGTTCTTTAAACAAGAGTACATCAAACCATGTATTAGGTTTTCCGCGCCGTAATGACGTCACACACCACAACACGCTTACGTCACGGGTCAAAGCCGACGAGTAAGATCGGACCTTTCTGTTGACCCAGGCATGCTGATAATATAATCAAGACATTAGTGAAAAAAGCAAGACAGGTGCAGAGGGGTGCCAAAAGAAGACTTGAAGATGATTATGAAGACTGTGAAGGGGGTATTAGCTACGGATCAGGAATGTTTTAATCTTCTTTCTCCGTTTCCCGTAAGTTTACTTTTTACTTCATCTAGGAACATTATCTCAGGTACTGGTCAACCTACAAGTCTGAAATTTTTATGACGTAGTGACATAGGTCCCTATTACATACTGAAACAACGATTTTTTAATTACTTGATTTACAAAAGACTTAGGGGTGATAGTCTAGTAAAAAGCGATGGAAAAAATTTACTTAAAAATAAATGTACAATATCTCTGTAAGAAAATACTTTGACAATAAACTGTTGTTTCAGTATTGTTGTAACATATGAATGCACATACAGTAAAATTTTTACCTCTCTGTCTCCAGTAGTTTGTGAGAAAATGTTCCCTATAGTAGGCATATATTAACATTGCGGGGATAGGTGATTCCGTATCCCCTTAATAATCGTGTTATAAGGCTAAACAGTTTTAAACACCAATTAAAATATTTTAAAAATTCTGAAAACAAACTTGCTTAAATGTGGCCCGGTCTCCCCTACGTTGTTTAATATGGTGATTTCAAAACATTCTACCCATTTTACTTTTTAACTTCCAGAGCGTCTTCCTATTTCGGCACAACTAACAAACAGTGAGCATGGTGTTTTCGCCACGTAGCAAGGACTACCTACGATTATATGTTAAGTACAAGTATACTGACGCATTTGTGATCTATGTAAGGTGGTCTGCATACTTTTCGTTGCCACTCGCTTGGACTAATATCCGGTTTTCAGATGTACGAGGTGCGACAGTAAAGTAATGAGACCGGTGTGAAAAAAATTTTTCTTACCGTTTTAGTCAAGTTTAGTGTTGTCTCCTTCAAAGTAGTTCCTTTCTGATTGCACACACTTTTTCCAGCGCTTCTGCCATTGATGGTAACATTTCTGGAACTCATCTTCTGTGATATCCTCCAAGACCCTCGTCACAATCTTTTGGACATTTTGTGTTGTTTGAAAATGGTGTCTCTTGACAGCCGTTTTTACTCTTGGAAATAGAAAAAAGTAGCATGGAGCGATATCTGGTGAATAAGGTGGCTGTGTTTTGAGGTTAAAAATTTCTGTACTGACAGAGCAGTATGGGATGGCGCACCATCGTGATGCGTAATCCAATTATCAGCAATGTTGGCACGGACACGAAGTACTCTTTTACGAAGTATTTCTAAAATTTCTTTGTAGTAATACTGGTTAACTGTTTGTCCAGGAGGCACCCACTCTTTATGAACAATTCCTGGCCAAGCTGACATCCGTCATTGAGGTTGATGGTTGTCCACTGCAGTCTTCATCTTCAACATTCGTTCTGCCTTCACTAAACATTTTATGCCAACGAAAAACTTAAGCACTTGACATAACCTCCTCTCCAAAAGCCTTCTGAAGCTTACCCTAAGTTGTCTTCGCGTTTTCACCCAATTTAACGCAAAAAGAAATGGCATACCGTTGCGCAATATTATGCGGTTCCATTTCTGTGACGAGAGACACAAACACGTGTTAACTTAGTACAGCACAACTCACGACTGAACAGTTGCATCAATGTGTCACTTGCACTAGAAGCAGCTTGTAGACCAAGGTCAAAGATATTGTGCCTACGCAAGCCTGCAGGGTTGGCACATCTTGCAAAGAGAATCAGTCTCATTACTTTATTGTCGCATCTCGTAGAAGCCTAATAAGAAGAAATAGCTATCAGCCACTACAATATAATTTTCTTCCAAACGTTTGACAGAGCTCTTTCCCTTTTACTCTTATTGAAGGGTATTCCCTTAAATGAGATGAAAAACTTCCCGGTGTGTTCCATAACTGTGTGATTCACGGGTATACATTCTTAAAAATAGTGCGACGCGAAGGTGTTCTAATGAGGCTCAAGCAAACGTTACTTGATGAAAGAATGATCGTAGCCGTATATAAGTTGTATAACCCGGCCGACAGACATACAGTCCTAGAAAGGTCTATGTATCTACTGCTGGTTTTAAAAACCGGTGTTGTCCAGCGCTTTCAATAATGTTGCATGTTTATGAGTGCTAACATAAATACGTCACGTTATTTAATGTTTGCATAAAATGGTATAATGTCTTGGAGATAAAGTAACTGACTTGCGTTCTGTCGTTATTTATATTTTTTTAACGGCATATCATATAGTCGTTGCCGTTTCGAACGGTTAGTGGTCCTTTTCAGGATAAAAAGACTTGCTGAAAATCGTTTCTGTTGCTTTGTGAATAATACCGAAGGCAACAATAAATGTAGTAGACAGAGTCAGAGGTTATGTAGGTGGAGTTAAATTTTCATTTTGTCTCTTCTATCTGAAGTGTAGGCGTAAAAAGTTTTGAAGTTTTTCATCGTTACAGAATATGAATATTCCGTGGCCAAGTGGAGCTTAATAAGTCGTTGCAACGGCAAGAAACTTTGATGTACACCTTGAAAATGGGGTCATATATCCGAAACGTGTTGATTTAAAAGAGGTAAATACAATATATTGAATGGAGACGTTGAGTTTAGTGAATCTCTGTAGAAAAAGTTTAATTTTCGCCTGTATTATAAGACGCACAGCGATATTGTACGCAGACTGGCTGCGGTGCTGTATATCGACTCGGTGTTGTCACATCTTACTGGGACACAGCACCCCAGCCGTAGCAGTGAGTGATAGGCGCCGAGCAAGGCAACGCAAGACGCAGCAAATGGGGGAAGGCCCTGTGGAAGCGAAGCTTGCCGGGCGTTAATGGCTAATCGCTGGCTGGGCTGGGACGGGGCGAGTCGTGGAACGTGGGGAACGCGCAGCCGGCCGGATTCCAGACAGCGCGCCGTCTTGGATTTCACTGTGGTGGCTGGGGGTGGACGGTGGGGGCTGCAGGCTGTCTGTACGGCTTCACGGCTCTGGAGGCGGCCCCTGCCTTCTGCCGGAGGCGGTAGGTGTCTGCGTTGTTGCCCGCCACAGGCCATATTCCCAGAGTCCTCCAAGATAGGAGACACAGCCATACGCAGAGAGGACGCTCACGGCCTCTAGAGACGCGCAAGGTAGTAATAGTTGGACACCACAGAGGCTGCACACAATACGGAGTGTGCCATACATCACTAAAATACACTGCACAATACAACTTATGGATCACTTTTCCACAACCTCGTATTTGTCTTCTGTATCGACATAAAAGTTAAAAATTTGGCTCAAAGCTGTCTACAACTTTGCTCTGTACTGTTGGTATCCTCCGACGCCACCCTCGGGCTCGACGACGCTCCAAACGGCACAGTGTCGACACATCGAAGGAAAGACCGGAGCTCAGATCGTGGGAAGTGTAAGATGGGCTAATGATGACCCTCATCGGCACCAAATTTCACCACCGTGAATGTGACACGATGGGAAGTGCGTCGGAACTTCTCTTACCCATATTTCACCGCTTCTTTTGAAGCCTCTTCGATGGAGATCAGAGCCGGCCGGAGTGGCCGAGCGGTTCTAGGAGCTACAGTCTGGGGCCGCGCGACCGCTACGGTCGCAGGTTCGAATCCTGCCTCGGTCATGGATGTGTGTGATGTCCTTAGGTTAGTTAGGTTTAAGTAGTTCTAAGTTATAGGGGACTGATGGTCTCAGAAGTTAAGTCCCGTAGTGCTCAGAGCCATTTGAACCATGGAGATCAGAACTACAACGCCCAACGTTGACATCTTGTGGTTACCTTTTGAGTGACTGAGGAAAACCTTTCGACACACTGCTGCTCAGAATCGATAGGAAAAGGTCTCTTCAGTTGGCATAAAGGGCATCAGTGAAACCAACCCTTTCTTTGGAGTGTTGATTCCGACAGATTATACTGAAAAAAAATGTGTGTTAAGTCTTATGGGTCTTAATTGCTAAGGTCATCAGTCCCTAAGCTCACACACTACTTAACGTAAATTATCCTAAGGACAAACACCCACGCCCGAGGGAGGACTTGAACAACCGCCGGGACCAGCCGCACAGTTCATGACACAGATTCTACTGTTGAAAGTGACAGTTCAAAGTGCAGTGAGCAATTCCACCTTCTCTGGGTCTTAAGTACAACGCAGGTGTTGGCCTTTTACGCCGTTTTCAAGTATTTCATTTTATGTCTTTGACATATAGACTATTGCGGGACACTGAACATGTTGTCAAGCTCAATGTTGGCTATAAATTAAGAAACATATTGACTCTCCACGATTTTATGTCTGGCAGTTAGTGGGGAGCCAATATTTTTCTTAATTTATGGCCAACTTTGAGCTTGACAACATGGTCAGTATCCTGCAGTATATGTTAAAGACATAAAATCAAATACTTGAAAATGACATAAAAGGTCGAAACCTAGGTTATACGTAAATAAACAATAAAACAGTGAAATGGCAGTGTGTTCCTTTAAAAAAAAATGGTTCAAATGGCTCTGAGCACTACGCGACTTAACATCTATGGTCATCAGTCCCCTAGAACTTAGAACTACTTAAAGCTAACTAACCTGTGGACATCACACAACACCCAGTCATCACAAGGCAGAGAAAATCCCTGACCCCGCCGGGAATCGAACCCGGGAACCCGGGCGCGGGAAGCGAGAACGCTACCGCACGACCACGAGCTGCAAAGGCATGTTCGCACCCACTTCGAGTGCACTGCGACTGACGTTGTGCTGTTATGTATGGTATGGAACCACTAGGAACTGGTCACAACTATTCGACGAAATCGGAACGTGATGCAAAGCAGCAAAGGGTGCTTATGCACTTTTAGCCTTCCTGTTTCGTGCTGTGCTTTGGAGTGATCATAGGGGCAGGTAATATGACACATGCATGAATAAAAAGGTAAACGCTTCCTCTAGGACCACCCAGTTCGGCTACACCATTGGTACCATCCGGCCTCCATTGTTGTGCACTTTAGAAATGTACCGCTACAAGGAGAACCTGGGACGGCGTCGTTGGTACCACCTGGCAACAATGCTGTTCACTGTATAAGGTGTACCTCCAGGCATGTTATCATACACACGGTCGACAAACGCCGGTGCGTGTCTGAGGAGCACCGAAGTGAACCCTCATACCAGAACCTACCAATCCCTCGTAACCGTTGCTGTAGTAGGACAAAGTGGTATGTGATGCGCAAGACGATTCGAAAAACGTTCACGATTACATGCGTAGTGCAGCTCAACCATTACGTACCGTACCGTGAAGAAGGAGATTTGAAAATGGTCCGGTCTCCAAATTTATTTTACATCCAAACGATACATTTCCGCTGGCCGTTGTGGCCGAGCGGTTCTAGGCGCTTCAGTCCGGAACCGCGCTGCTGCTACGGTCGCAGGTTCGAATCCTGCCTCGGGCATGGATGTGCGTGATGTCCTTAGGTTAGTTAGGCTTAACCAGTTCTAAGTTTAGGGGACTGATGACCTTAGATGTTAAGTCCCATAGTGCTCAGAGCCATTTGAACAATTTAATACATTTCCAGAAACTGTTTTCCTTTATCTTCGCTAATCCTAAAATCTGTAAAAGGAACTGCGTCACACAGCATGCATATTATGTGCCTGCAGAGCCGTGGTACATGTATACTTCGATAAAGCACATCCTGACTGACTGTTTATGTTACGTCAGGAGACCAACAAATTGAGGGAAAAAAAACTGCCCAGCTACACTTAAGAATTACGAGCGGCGTTTGAAAAATCCGTGCAGTCCGAGAGATGTCACCACCAGCCCGTATCGAGGTCATGTTTAGTTAGTGGCATCTTTGGAAAGAACGCACACAAAGTTTCAGCCACATTGATCTATTTCTTTGTGTTTGGCATTTGTGTGAATCAAGGAAGTCGAGTGATTGTCAAAAAACGGACGAAAAAGAATTTCGTGTGGTGATTAAACATTACTGTATGAAAGGAAAAAGGCCTCAGGAGACTAAAGAGAAGCTTGATAAACATTACGGTGACTCTGCACCTTCGATTAGAACAGTTTATAAGTGGTTTCAAAATTTTCGGACTGGCCATATGGGCACAAGTGATAACGTTCCGGACGCTCTGTGGAGGTTACGACCCCAGAAATCATTGACAAAATCCATGATATGGTGAACGCTGACAGAAGAGTTAAGGTGCGTGAGATTGCTAGTGCTGTGGGCATCTCGAATGAACGGCTACGTAATATTTTGCATAAACATTTGGACATGAGAAAACTATCCGCAAGATGGGTTCCGCGATTGCTGACGCTTGACCAAAAACAGAATCGTGTGAAGTGCTGCAAGGATGGTTTGCAGCTGTTCAGGAAGAATTCGCAGGACTTTAAGTGTCGTTTCGTCACTGTGGATGAAACATGGATACATTACTACACTCCGGAGACCAAACAACAATCTAAACAATGGGTTACCAAGGGTGAATCTGCACCAAGAAAGGCGGAGACCATTCCTTCGGCTGGAAAGGTTATGGCGACTGTCTTTTGGGATTCGCAAGGGGTAATCCTCATCGACTATCTGGAAAGGGTAAAACTATTAAAGGTACATATTATTCATCGTTTTTCGACCGTTTGAAAACCGTGCTGCAAGAAAAACATCGGCGATTGGACCGCAAAATAGTCCTTTTCCATTACTACAATGCCCCAGCACCCACCTCAGCAGTTGTGGTCGCAAAATTAGTGGAAATAGGATTCCAACTCGTTTCATATCCCCTCTATTCTCCAGACTTGGCTCCCTCGAACTACTATTTGTTCCCCAATTTGAAGAAATGGCTGGCGGGACAAAAATTTTATTCAAATGAGGAGGTGATTGCAGCAACTAATAGCTATTTTACAGACTTGGACAATTCCTATTATTCGGAAGGGATCAACAAATTAGAACAGCGTTGGACGAAATGTATAAGTCTAAAAGGAGACTATGTTGAAAAATAAAAAAGGTTTACCCCAAACACTTAAGTAGTTTTTGTTTTTGCACGGATTATTCAAACGCCCCTGTATAAACCGAAGAGCAAGCAAATATGAGTCATGTAGGGCGCATTGCGTCCCATGACCAGTGAGCCTCAATAATGAGCATAGCTCAAATGGCGAGTCGTAAAGAACGTGTTTCTCAATAAAATAAAAGACTACCTGTGTGTATTCTATCGTTCCTGGAAGTTTATGGATGAGGACGTGAAGCATGAAGTACGCTAGTTCCAGGTGTCATGTTTCCACCTCGCTCTTTGCGTCGTCTCAAGCACGTCAATTACTACAGCACAGCACACGAAATAACTGCTCCTCTTCGGCTACACTTTACAGCAGCAGCACACAAGTACAGAAAATGGAGACACACTTCGGCTATGACACTTTGCGCATCCCACAGTGCCCCATGCCGTGAGCGGATCGGCTCTTTCACATTTATAGTGCTTGTTTAATAAGTACACCCTCTGTCAAGCACCTCACTTTAGCCATATGACGCATATGCGTTTTTCGCTTGCATACTTTTCATGGGCCACGAACAACTACAGAAAATGTTGTCTGTCACAAAAATGTTTACACGCCCACGAGCAAAGGACAGCTTGGAGAGGGGTACAGGTACCTGAATGTCAACAAAACTGGAATGTTAAAAATAAAGGATTTGCGGAAAAAAAGACAGCCGTTTCGAGAAAGAAAAAAATTAGCTGTAATTACTTTTATTTCTTTAATACAGTCATTCTCAGTCCAATTTCTACTTCAGAACGTGCCACATGCAGATAAGCAACTTATTTCATGTAGTCTTTTTGTTTTTCTTGTGCAGTCGAGGTTTTCACCGTCTATTGCGTCCGTATAAATTCTTGTTTGGACTTCGCTTTTCGCTTTACTTAAAGGATCTTCAGTGATCACTTCTGTAACTCCTACATTACAACTATTATTCTTCAGTATACAAGAGCTGTATTTTTAATACATTTCGCTGCAATCACTAACACACAATATTCTCTCGATTCCATATTCTTGTATCTCCACGTATCTATATATTCACCAATATCCATACACAGGGTGGTCAGAAGTAGCCTGAAAAGCTTGTAAAGGTGTTGCAGGATAGGATGTGCTGAGAAATAACTTAAGAAAAAAATTCGACACATTGTGCCGTTTATGAGTTAACTGGCTTCGAAGTTAGCCAATCAGGCCGTTGCACGTGCGAATTCGAGCGGCCCGCTAAATACAATTACTTTCAGTTGTTCTCATGGCGTTGATGATAGCGCACTAGAATGCTCAGCGTTTGGCTCGGGTTCGATCCTTACTATCGTCCCATGTATCGCTCTCTCGTTCTGTTATAGGAAACCAAAACGTCTGCCGACACCGTCTCTCGCGGGCAGCTTGAATTTGTACCCGCAACAGCCTGATTGGCTAACTTCGATGCCAATTAACTCAGAAACGGCGCAACGTATCGATTTTTTTTATTAACAATTATTTCTTAGCATAACCTACCCTGAAAGACCCTTGTAAGTTCCTCGGACTGTTTCTGGCAGGCTACGTGACAACAGGCGAACGAGAAAACGGGCTGTAATGCCAGTGCAGTGCAGTGGAGTGAAGTGTGTTAAAAACTGAACGCTTCTGTATGGAAGAACTAATGGAAATTATGTAGGAGCCAAGAAGCAGACCACTGAAAATGGTTTAAGTAAAGCGACTTACAGATTTTATTCAGTCCCAGAAGCCCTTAACACTTGTAACCCTTTTTTTAGTCTGATATCATGTACCTAACCTATGAAACTCGATAAACGTGTTATTTCTGCATTTACTAATATCTATTCCGCAAGATACTACTATCGTTTTAGTTGGCCGTAGAGAATGGACTTCGTAACACTATTATCGATATTACCTTTAACGTCCATATCTAACTTCTTTATCTGTTTCTGCTTAATGTGACTTCTGAATAACTATGCTTTTTGATGTGACATCGATGTAAATGTTTTATTTATTATTTATGATAATTTATTTGATTGTAATTAATCTATGAATATAATTTCAAAAGTAATGTGCTGTAAAAGAATGTAAAAGTTAAAAGTTTAATTGTAATACTGTCACATGTATAATGAAAGTAGGTTTGTAATGATGTAAAACTTGGAGGGGGGGGGGGGCACCGCGACGGAACTGGCTAGGCGGTAATAGTAAAGGAGGATCTGGCGGTCGAACAGCAAGGCTACTTTTTAGCATGAGTCAGTTGATGGCTAGCAGGCTAAGAGGGCACATCTTGCGAACTGAAAGAGGCGAGAAGAACTGCAAGATTATCTGATACAGCCTCGGATGCGGAAGTAATGCGGCTTATTATTCATGGCATACTTTGCTTAGCTCTTTACTGTGAAAATCCGCCGCTAAGAAGACAATTTTCAGACCTTGTTACGTAGAATACAGGGATACTTTTCCGCTTTTTTTTTTTTTTTTTTTTGTTAATAGCATAGGAGATCGATGCTGGCATCTCGTTCAGCTGAAATTTCAGCTGAAATTATCAGTTGAGTACTGCGTCATTGCATTGACCAGGTATATGGTTTTGTTTTTAATGAAAATTCTGTGATCTGTAAACTTTGTGTTGAGCCACCGTATTTTATTCTTAGTTGTTTACTTAGACGGGGTCCTACCCAAAGTGCTACGATAAATCCGAGTATCCTAATTTATTGAACTGGAAAGCAGTTGCCTTCCTTAAGAAAAGTTGATAAACTTTGTGGAGTTGTAAAGTATGTAATTATTTAGTGAGCATAAGTTTTGACATACTCTACGCATTTTTTATAAATGGAGGGTTAAAGATTCATCATAGTACAAGTACTAAGAGAAGACTTAAAGTATTCAGTTCAAAGATTGTTCTTACTGAAATTATAATCACAATTTCATGTGTTATGTGGTGAACGGTGTTTCCCATATTGTGTTGGCTTAAAGTGTTCAGCCTCGATCGGAGTCTATCTATGGACTAGTTTCTGTGTCGCCATGCTAATAGATGAGCCAGATTTAAATGTCGTAATTACAATAACAGCAATCAAGAATAAGCAACTAGCTACAAATATTCAAATTATATCAGATTCAGAAATCAAATGTTCCACTTGAGCTAAACACTAATTCCTTGAGAATGCAAGTAATAATCAGTACAAAAGAAACAATTTCGTCATATTTATTTCAGTTGTAGTAATTTCTTACAATTTAACTGACAAAAGAAATTCTTCTTCAAGTCAGTAGCGCTCCACCATTAGTAATCGTTCACCTGTAATAATTATTATTATCATCATCTTCCTACTGTAATGTACGGATAGTAAGTTTTATTCAAAGTCTAAATGCATTAATATTCCTCCTGTGTATCTCAGGTCAAATTACTGGTACGTTACTTGCTAAATTGTGCTGCTTACTTCTATCTTATTTGCAAAATTAAGTTCAGTATCAAGTAAAGTCAATCCCAGTAGATATCTATCTTTATGAACCATGTTGGTACTGGGTACAACCTTGCCTGATTAGGCTGGCAACCGTTTACTTGAACATAATTACAGTTTACTTTATTGCTCATAGAACCTTGGTTCGATTCCCTTTTGTATTGCCACTGCTTCCTTTCAATAGAAATCTGTAGGGAAATAAAATTAGTCTGATATCTTTCCACTGCGCACGGCCACTGTCAAAGAAGTATCCTTTCACGGGAATAACATTATCGGTATGTCACTAATTTAATAGTAGCCAGTAGTGTTACAACTTCACAAAAATTTTCTTGTCTTTACCTCCTGTTCGCTCAATTTTTGTTATAACGGACAAAAAGGAATTTTCGACACAAAGGTGGGTTCTTTACTTATCTCCGGGAGGAGATCGAGAGGATAAAGTATTAGTTCACTTTATTACAACATAGGCAGGTTCAAAATGGTTCAAATGGCTCTGAGCACTATGGGACTTAACATCTGAGGTCATCAGTCCCCTAGAACTTAGAACTACTTAAACCTAATTAACCTAAGGGCATCACACACATCCATGCCCGAGACAGGATTCGAACCTGCGACCGTAGTGATCGTGGTGTTCCAGCCTGAAGCGCCTAGAACCGCTCGGCCAAACGGGCCGGCAACATAGGTAGGAAGAATCACTTAAGTTCGCGCAATCCATTTCCACAGTAATGTCATGAGTATTTACGACTGTCTCTCAGCAGTAACTTATCACTTGATACAGACGAAATATGAGTCTCTCAGTCAGAGAACATTTAACAATAACTTTCATATAGTGTTTTGTCTAAGGCTGGTCTACTAGAAGACGATACTGTCGTCTTGCTCGATGATCGCGAACTGTGCTGAGCCTTGCTGTGCTCGGCCGTTAGCATAAGTACGGTCGCGGCGGCGAAGGGAAACGTTTCTGGGCGTGACTACACCGCTGTCGCACGTTCGTCGACGCATCGTGCAGTGACTGTCTTCTCTTATGGTCACGTTGCGAGATACCAACCTTGCTTTACTTCGCTCGTCAGCCGTCTCTACAACTGCCTTTCTTTTGTGCCTCTATCAAACAAAGATGAGGGCAACATAATCGTTTATTGGTATATTAACCTCGAATACTAAAACTTCGCGAACGTACTGTTTCTTTGGAAGATACACGTATAAGGTGCCTGTAGCTTCATGGAGTTAAGTGTGCAGCAATATTGATATGTACTTGGTCGATCTCTTTTACGTAATCCGACTTAACTAAAATCTCTGCATAGATCCGCCTGGATAGCAGAGAGCACTGAGGCGCGGTTTAACGAAGAGGGCTGGTGAGGCCAGTCCGGACTTTGTTTCTAGGCGGTTTCCCACGTCACGCCTCAGATACACGTCACGCAAACAGAACACATCACACTTGAACATTAAGTCTACACTAAGGCTAAGCTCTAGTTCCAGAGATGGGTCGTTCGCGAACTAATGGGTCCAATGGAACGGTTCATCAAGATGAACGGAACGATCAACGAACAACTTCTAAGGAACCGTCTTTAAGAGTTCACTTCGGTCGCGGCATTCTACTTATAGTTCTCGGGAACGGGAAACTGTCGGTCTCGTTTCAGAACGGCACGTCGGCCGGTCTCGTTCCAGCCTCGGTCCCGTTCCCGTCTGTGTTGGTCTCGGTCTCGCCCGTCTGTGTTGGTCTCGGTCTCGCTCGGGCGGACTCTTACTACTTCGCGTGGCTACTCGTCGCAGTTCCATTGCCGACAGCTCATAGTTCAAAATCGAGTGTATTACACCTATTTTGAACTCTGAACTTCTGGTTCTTTTCGTTTTCTATTCAGCGTCCATAACCGGTAATTAAAATGTTTTTTATAATTACGTAAATTATATAGAAATTACGTGGTGTGCAATACATACATCTTTTCAGATAACCAAACGGCATATCAGCTTATAAACAGCAGAAGAAATACTTGTAAAAAGGCAAGATTTTTTTGTTATTAGACATGCAAAGGAATTCGGCACGGCACATACGAGTGACCATTTTCCGTCTTCTTATGATTCACGGTAAAAGAGCATGTTCATTGTTACGGAAGGCAGACCGACTTAACAACCGAATGAAGCCCGCACTCCATAATCGAGTGACTGGTGTCACATTTTGTAAGAGAATATGATAACTTCTACAATATTATTTCAGTGGTACAGCGTGACGCACGAAAAATCGGCCCCAAGCAATAGACTGCTCATTGTCGCCCACCAATCGTCATCAGTTGTTTCGAAGTTGCTGTTTGTATTAGCTTATTTGTTATTTCTTCACTGCCTAATTATTACACGTTTATCTAAGCTGCTCGTAGCGGTCAACAAATCGTACTTAACTGGCGAGCAAACAGTACTCGGGGCCGGTTTTTCGTGCGCCGCCTTATATTATTTCACAGCGATCAGCCACATAACGCTATAGTTGGCTAAACGAGAGGTTTTGCAGAATCACGAAAATTACAAGTGTGTGAGAACTGTGAACAGTTCCAAAAAAAAAAAGAGCGATCACCAGTGAACTAGTTCCCAAGCATGAACGAGTTCGCCCATCCCTACTAAGCTTGCAGATTCCTTCCTGGGGGGGAGGGGAAGTGGGGGAGGGGGGTCCACCAAATGCCACTAACACTGCCGAAACCGATGTATAACAATGCCGACCTCAACAGAGAAACGGCAGGAAAAGACAAAAGAGGAAAGGAAGAATATTACGAGAAGTACTCGAGTGCTGGTCAGATATGCTTCCTATGTGGTGTTGACCTTAACAGGTGGATTAAGCTTCCTGGGAACTCCGAAAGATTTCGAATGCCGCTAAAGAAAGTACGCCGTATTGCATGCTGTAATTCCTAAAATCTCACTTCGATATCCTGAGGTAAGGCTCTTGGCGATTCATCCTGTATAGACGAATGCTTACTTAAACGCTGTCAGTATATGCAGCAAAGTAGGCAAAGATGTTTACTTGGTTGAATTTGTGATCCACACATGAGTAGTAAGAAACACCTCAGTCACATGAACCGTAGAATACAGTCAGCTGGTACACGTACATAGTTTGGACAAAAATATGGAAACGCCGGGAGAAATGCATAGTTGAACTTAAATGCAGCTATGTATATGCAGACTGAAGCGACGAATGAAAATTATGTAACAAGGCCGGGTTGCTAGGCCAGCCTGCTGGTTCCGCTGTCGTATTTGACCCCCAAGGTCACCTGTGCAATGTTCCTAGTAAGTAGCATGTGTCAGTTATTGTCAGAATAGTGTTTTGTGTAGTTGACACTGTATTATATGGGCGATATCGAAGGCATGATGTAAGGATGAATTCCCCTCACAGCTGGTAAAATTGTTGTTTATTAAAACACGATCGGTTTCGCGGCTTTAAGCCGCATCATCAGCTGAAGAACGTTAAAAGATCATACGCATACCCATCGTTCCTAGTCAAAAGTTATTGGCATGCCTATGATCTTTTAGCATTGTTCACCCGATGATGAGGCTTAAAGCCGCGAAACCGGTCGTGTTTTAATAAACAACAATTTCACCAGCCGTGAGCGGATTTCTTTCTATAACCATGCCTTCGAGAGGGTGCCTGTTGAAGCACCAAACACTTCAGCTACCTTGATTACAGAAGTATCCACCATTCGAGCACCCGCAATTTGCCCACGTTCGAATTCACTTATCGCCCATGTAATACAGTGGCAAGTACACAAAACACTATTCTGACCATAACTGACACTTGCAACTTACGAGGGACATTGCACAGGCGCCCTTCAATGGCTTTCAACAGCTGCGGTTGCCCAGAATATAAGACAGTTTGCGACCGTATAGAAGTTTTGCGCCGCATACAGGGGAAGCGGGAAATCGTCATTCGCTACGTCATAGCGCGGACGAAAGGGGTGTGATGAATGATTGTGACGGTATGGTAATTGTTGTGGATCGTGATGAAAAATAACAGGACGACAGCTGCAAAAATCAATGCAAAATTGAATGTCGTACTTGTGAACCCCGTCAGCACCAAAACAACACGAAGGGAGCTGCATAAGTAGGGAACTGCAGGGTGAGCTGGAATTCCAAAGCCGGCCGCTGTGGCCGAGCGGTTCTAGGCGCTTCAGTCCGGAACCGCGCTGCTGCTACGGTCGCAGGTTCGAATCCTGCCTCGGGCATGGCTGTGTGTGATGTCCTTAGGTAAGTTTAAGTAGTTCTAAGTCTAGGGGGCTGATGACCTCAGATGTTAAGTTCCATAGAGCTTAGAGACATTTGAACCTTTTTTTAAAAAAAAAATTTTCAAAACCATCCATCAGTGATGCAGCTGCCTGTAACTGGAAAAAATGGTGCCAGAGCCATAAAACAGGGACTACGGAGAGATGGAAGAAAATCATATGGTCGGATGAGTCTTGTTTCACACTGTTTCCAACTTCTGGCCGAGTTTACGTCCCACGAGTGAAACATGGCGGTGATTCTGTGATGATTTGGGCAGCCAAATCGTGGTATTCCAAAGGCACTATGGTTACTCTGCTACGTCGTACTTCTGCCAAGGATTATGTGCCCATTTTGGGAGATCGAGCCATCCCATGGTATAATGTTTGTTGCCCAATGGTGATGCCATGTTTGATGCTAAGTTCCAAGACGACAGGGCCGCCGTTCTCACCAGTCACATCGTCCAGGACTGGTTTTGTGAGCACGAGGATGAACTGTCGCATTTCCTCTGATAAATACAGTCACTAGATGGCAATGTTATTGAGTCTTTGTGATCTTCTTTGGAGAGAAGGGCGCGTGATTGCCATTCATCATCAACAACTGAACCCGCGACTACTTTGCAAGAGGAAAGTTACAAGATTCTCTTGAAAAATATACAGTATTTGCAGTATCCATATGGAGACGACTAGAAGCTATTTGGAATGCCAACGGTTTTCTGACACCGTATTAGGTATGGTAATGTGTTGTATTTTTGGTGTTTCCATATTTTTGTCCATCCTCTGAATCACTCTGCACAAAATAAAAGCTTTGGTATCGGGGAGAACCATAAACAAACAGCCCGAGAAACAACACATGCCGTGAGTGACATGTGGCAGCCATGAAAGGTGTCTCTAACTAATTAACTCGCTAGTTGGTGAAGTTCATTGACACAAACGGTGAGTGCCGTAAGGTCGCACCGACAACCACTGCTGGGCTGAGGGAGTGCAGATGCCACGTGGCGGCGCCGGACCCACCGCCCCCGCTCGACGCCCGCATCTGCAATTCGAGCCGCCGCCCGCCCCCAGCGCCATCCGGCAGGCGGGATTAAAGCCCTCGCCGCCCCGGGCAGCGGCGCCCGACTGACTACCTGCAGGCACAGCCGGGCTTAACTCCGACAGCGGCCATCCTCCTGTCCTTCTGCAGGCCTGCCGTCAACACCCGACGCTGACAACCGGGGTCACTGCCTGCATTTCTACACTAAAATATTATCCAGAAGATCCTGACTGTCAAGGTTTCCGAAACGGCTCGTGTTGGAATTTTTGGCTAGACCTGACGGCTTCAGTCACACTGCTGAACGTTTCAACTGCAGATAGTAGCAATACTAGGAAATAGCATCTACTGCCTGAGAGAATTCAATGATTCCGTGTGTTGCATCGTCTAACGTTCTACATTCCGTCTAAGATATTTATGTATACGTTCATTACTAGTAAGTAAATCTTCTAACACACAGGGTGGAGGGAAACACATAAAATTGGTCCATAAAATGTTTCATCCAAAGATACGCTACCCATCCTAGATCTCCTGTACCTGAGGATCATGATGAAGGTTGGGTATCCTAAGGCGCACGAAACATTTATTGGGCCAGTTTTACAAGGGCGTGCTGAAAAGTAATGTCTCGAAATTACCTGTGTGAAAGCTCTTAAAACCTTTGAAATAATGAAAAAAGAGTTATCAACACTGTACATTTTACCTCTTCAGGACCGTTGGTGCACGTATGTGGACTTCGAGTTTTCACTTCGTAAAATTCACAAACTCAAGCCCCTCAGTTGCATAGTTTCTGTTTTTCCCTCTAGATGGCATCAGATGAGTTGGAAAAAACCGGTTATTGATTTTACGAGAAGTGGAACCTCGAAAGCCACGTATGTGTATCCACCGACTGAAGAGGATAGCCGGCCGTTGTGGCCGAGCAGTTCTAGGCGCTTCTGTCCGGAACCGCGCTGCCGCTACGGTCACAGGTTCGAATCCTGCCTCGGGCATGGATGTGTGTGATGTCCTTAGGTTAGTTAGGTTTAAGTAGTTCTAAGTTCTAGGCGACTGATGACCTCAGATGTTAAGCCCCATAGTGCTCAGAGCCATCTGAACCATTTGAAGAGGATAATCGTCATGTCTACGTATTTGCCCTCTGCCGTTAGAGGGTACCAAACCGTAGCGTGTAACATGGCAATGAGTAACGTAACTACCTCGGCGCGTGAGAAACAGCGTTCTGTAATCGCGTTTTGAATTCGACGAGTTCGTCCACACACGGAGCACACTTTCCTTCAGCGTGACGACGCCAGCCGACACACGAGCGCTGCAAAATCTGCAACAATCCAGCGGCTCCGGTTGACCATTATCGATCATTCACCATACAGTCCCGACTTGAACCCATCGGATTTTCATATTTTTCCAAAAATTAGAGAACAACTTCGTCGACTTGTTGTGATAGCGATGAAGCGGTGCAAGCAGAGATGAAGTTGCGGCTCCTTCAACAAAAACATAACTGATCCGTTCAGATTCACTCACAGAAAGCACGTATGATGATGGTTACCTGTAACGAGGAGTATGCAGATGTTTACGTGTTACGTAACATTTACTGGCAATGACGTGTATTATATAGCAGGGAGCACATGAGCACATTTGCGAAGACCAAAGTTTCGTGCTCTAACTGACATGGTTAGTAGGAAACGCTACAATTATATTAAACGTATGTGTATCGTACACATTATTCACAGGTGAACGAACTGAGTGAATGCTGCCGGGTTAATTGTTATTCCTTTTTTGGAGAACGAGTATCTCCCCTATAAAATCAACTCAGATTTTGCAAATAGGCATCTTGCGGAACTCAGCTGTCTGTATATGAGATCCAGAGCGCACCAGACAAAGGCGCCCAGCTTTATGTCGTGTTCCTTGGCTTCAAAAAGGCATCTGACACAGTTTCGCATTGTCGTTTAATGAATGAAATATGACATCTCCATCTACAGCCATACTCCGCAAGCCACCGGGCGGTGTGTGGCGGAGGGATCTTGAGTACCTCTAACGGTTTGCCCTTCTATTCGAGTCTCATCTACATCTACATCTACATTTATACTCCGCAAGCCACCCAACGATGTGTGTCGGAGGGCACTTTACATGCCACTGTCATTACCTCCCTTTTCTGTTCCAGTCGCGTATGGTTCGCGGGAACAACGACTGTCTGAAAGCCTCCGTGCGCGCTCGAATCTCTCTAATTTTACATTCGTGATCTCCTCGGGAGGTATAAGTAGGGGGAAGCAATATATTCGATACCTCATCCAGAAACGCACCCTCTCGAAACCTGGCGAGCAAGCTACACGGCGATGCAGAGCGCCTCTCTTGCAGAGTCTGCCACCTGAGTTTGCTAAACATCTCCGTAACGCTATCACGGTTACCAAATAACCCTGTGACGAAACGCGCCGCTCTTCTTTGGATCTTCTCTATCTCCTCCGTCAACCCGATCTGGTACGGATCCCACACTGTTGAGCAATACTCAAGTATAGGTCGGACGAGTGTTTTGTAAGCCGCCTCCTTTGTTGATGGACTACATTTTCTAAGGACTCTCCCAATGAATCTCAACCTGGTACCCGCCTTACCAACAATTAATTTTATATGATCATTCCACTTCAAATCGTTCCGCACGCATACTCCCAGATATTTTACAGAAGTAACTGCTACCAGTGTTTGTTCCGCTATCACATAATCATACAATAAAGGATCATTATTTCTATGTATTCGCAATACATTACATTTGTCTATGTTAAGGGTCAGTTGCCACTCCCTGCACCAAGTGCCTATCCGCTGCAGATCTTTCTGCATCTCGCTACAATTTTCTAGTGCTGCAACTTCTCTGTATACTACAGCATCATCCGCGAAAAGCCGCATGGAACTTGCGACACTATCTACTAGGTCATTTATATACACTGCTGGCCACCGTAAATGCAACACCCTGAAGGAAGCATCCGAATCAAGTGAAATTTACACCATGAGTTTGCAGCGATGAGATATGCAACTGATTAGAATTTCAGCGCAGACGCACATCACGCGCGCCTGTGGCGCCACCTCATAGCGCCATTTAAGGCTTGGCGATTTCGACGAGTGTACGTTCGGCACGTGTGTTTACCTTGTGGTTGTTTCACAAGACGATCAGTTATGCCTCGTAGACAACAGCGAACATCTTTTGATCAAGTATCCGAGTTCGACAGAGGAAGGATAGTGGCTTACCGAGATTGTGGATTATCATACAGAGAAATCGCTAGTCGTGTTGGACGAAACCAAACAACTGTAATGCGGATACGTGACCGTTGGATGCAGGAGGGTACGACGGACCGACGTGGACGATCGCATTCACCTCGGTGCACCACTGCACGTGCTGATAGGCAAATTGTGCGCATGGCAGTGACGGATCGCTCAGTGACATCCCGAACCATAGCACAGCACATTGCGTCTGTAACGCGTCATCTAGTGTCTGCACGTACCATTCGACGCCGTTTACAGCAGAGTGGTCTGTCCACAAGACGTCCATTGCTTCGTCTACCATTGACGCAGAACCACAGACGTTTCCGTCGCCAATGGTGTGATGACAGACGGATGTGGACGGCAGTTTGGAATGACGTTGTCTTTACTGACGAGGCACGCTTCTGTCTGCTGCACCACGATGGTCGGATTCGAGTGTGGAGACACCGTGGAGAGAGGATGCTGGACAGCTGCATTATGCACCGCCACACTGGTCTTGCACCGGGTATTATGGTATGGGGCGGTATTGGATATTACTCTCGCACGCCTCTAGTACGCATTGCCGGTACTTTAAATAGCCGGCGCTACATATCCGAGGTGCTGCAGCCAGCTGTCCTTCCTTACCTTCAGGGCTCGGCCACAGCCATATTTCAACAGGATAATGCGCGACCACACGTGGCACGCATTGTCCAAAGGTTCTTCGTCAATAACCAGATTGAATTGCTTCCCTGGCCGGCTCGCTCTCCGGATCTTTCGCCGATAGAAAACATGTGGTCTATGGTTGCTCAACGAGTGACCCAGATTACATCCCCAGCTGCCACACCAGATGATCTTTGGCAACGTGTGGAAGCTGCTTGGCCTGCTGTACCCCAGGAACACACCCAACGTCTCTTTGACTCAATGCCGAGACGTGTGGCAGCGGTGATCTCCAACAATGGCGGCTACTCTGGCTACTGATTCTGGCAGGAACCACATGTCACAGACGTCTGTAAACGTAATCATTTGATACTTGGTCAACATGTTATCTACAAAATAAATTTTGTTGTGCTACCTCTTGTCTTTCTTGGTGTTGCATTTACGGTGGCCAGCAGTGTATATTGTGAATAGCAATGGTCCCATAACACTCCCATGTGGCACGCCAGAGGTTACTTTAACGTCTGTAGACGTCTCTCCATTGATAACAACATGCTGTTTTCTGTTTGCTAAAAACTCTTCAATCCAGCCACACAGCTGGGTTGATATTCCGTAGGCTCTTACTTTGTTTATCAGGCGACAGTGCGGAACTGTATCGAACGCCTTCCGGAAGTCAAGGAAAATAGCATCTACCTGGTAGCCTGTATCTAATATTTTCTGGGTCTCATGAACAAATAAAGCGAGTTGGGTCTCACACGATCGCTGTTTTCGGAATCCATGTTGATTCCTAAATAGTAGATTCTGGGTTTCCAAAAACGACATGATACTCGAGCAAAAAACATGTTCTAAAATTCTACAACAGATCGACGTCAGAGATATAGGTCTATAGTTTCGCGCATCTGCTCGACGACCCTTCTTGAAGACTGGGACTACCTGTGCTCTTTTCCAATCATTTGGAACCCTCCGTTCCTCCAGAGACTTGCGGTACACGGCTGTTAGAAGGAGGGCAAGTTCTTTCGCGTACTCTGTGTAGAAACGAATTGGTAACCCGTCAGGTCCAGTGGACTTTCCTCTGTTGAGTGATTCCAGTTGCTTTTCTATTCCTTGGACACTTATTTCGATGACAGCCATTTTTTCGTTTGTGCGAGGATTTAGAAAAGGAACTGCAGTGCGGTCTTCCTCCGTGAAACAGCTTTGGAAAAAGGTGTTTAGTATTTCAGCTCTACGCGTGTCATCCTCTGTTTCAATGCCATCATCATCCCGGAGTGTCTGGATATGCTGTTTCGAGCCACTTACTGATTTAACGTAAGACCAGAACTTCCTAGGATTTTCTGTCAAGTCGGTACATAGAATTTTACTTTCGAATTCACTGAACGCTTCACGCATAGCCCTCCTTACGCTAACTTTGACATCGTTTAGCTTCTGTTTGTCTGAGAGGTTTTGGCTGCGTTTAAACTTGGAGTGAAGCTCTCTTTGCTTTCGCAGTGGCTTCCTAACTTTGTTATTGAACCACGGTGGGTTTTTCCCGTCCCTCACAGTTTTACTCGGCACGTACCTGTCTAAAACGCATTTTACAATTGCCTTAAACTTTTTCCATAAACACTCAACATTGTCAGTGTCGGAACAGAAATTTTCGTTTTGATCTGTTAGGTAGTCTGAAATCTGCCTTCTATTACTCTTGCTAAACAGATAAACCTTCCTCCCTTTTTTTATATTCCTATTAACTTCCATATTCAGGGATGCTGCAACGCCCTTATGATCACTGATTCCCTGTTCTGCACATACAGAGTCGAAAAGTTCGGGTCTGTTTGTTATCAGTAGGTCCAAGATGTTATCTCCACGAGTCGGTTCTCTGTTTAATTGCTCGAGGTAATTTTCGGATAGTGCACTCAGTATAATGTCACTCGATGCTCCGTCCCTACCACCCGTCCTAAACATCTGAGTGTCCCAGTCTATACCTGGTCAATTGAAATCTCCACCTAAGACTATAATATGCTGAGAAATTTTATGTGCAATGTATTCCAAATTTCCTCTCAGTTGTTCTGCAACTAATGCTGCTGAGTCGGGAGGTCGGTAAAAGGAGCCAATTATTAACCTAGCTCGGTTGTTGAGTGTAACCTCTACCCATAATATTTCACAGGAACTATCCACTTCTACTACACTACAGGATAAACTACTACTAACAGCAACAGACACGCCACCACAGGTTGCATGCAATCTATCCTTTCTAAACACCGTCTGTGCCTTTGTAAAAATTTCTGCTGAATTTATCTCTGGCTTCAGCCAGCTTCCTGTACCTATAACGATTTCAGCTTCGGTGCTTTCTATCAGCGCTTGAAGTTCCGGTACTTTACCAATGCAGCATCGACAGTTTACAATTACAATACCGATTGCTGCTTGGTCCCCGCATGTCCTGACTTTGCCCCGCACCCTTTGAGACTGTTGCCCTTTCTGTACTTGCCCGAGGCCATCTAACCTAAAAAACCGCCCAGTCCACGCCACACAACCCCTGCTACCCGTGTAGCCGCTTGCTGCGTGTAGTGGACTCCTGACCTATCCAGCGGAACCCGAAACCCGACCACCCTATGGCGCAAGTCGAGGAATCTGCAGCCCACACGGTCGCAGAACCGTCTCAGTCTCTGATTCAGACCCTCCACTCGGCTCTGTACCAAAGGTCCGCAGTCAGTCCTGTCGACGATGCTGCAGACGGTGAGCTCTGCTTTCATCCCGCTAGCGAGACTGGCAGTCTTCACCAAATCAGATAGCCGCCGGAAGCCAGAGAGGATTGTTCGTGGAAAGAAAGATTGTCGGTATGCCTCTGTGTGATTTTATCCTCATAGTCTCTCCGCGAGATATACGTAGGAAGGAGCAATATAATGCTTGACTCCTCGGTGAAGGTATGTTCTCGAAATTTCAACAAAAGCCCGTACCGAGCTACTGAGCGTCTCTCTTGCAGAGTCTTCCACTGGAGTTTATCTATCGTCTCCGTAACACTTTCGCGATTACTAAAAGATCCTGTAACGAAGCGCGCTGCTCTCCGTTGGATGTTCTCTCTCTATCTCTTCTATCAACCCTATCTGGTACGGATCCCACACCGGTGAGCAGTGTTCAAGGAGTGGACGAACATGTTTACTGTAACCTACTTCCTTTGTTTTCGGACCGCATTTCCTTAGCATTCTTCCAATGAATCTCAGTCTGGCATTCGCCTTACCGACTACTAATTTTATATGGTCATTCCATTTTAAATTACTCCTAATGCCTACTCCCAGATAATTTATAGAATTAACTGTTTCCAGTTGACCTGATATATTGTAGCTAAATGATAAAGGATCTTTCTTTCTGTGTATTCGCAGCACATTACACTTGTCTACATTGAGATTCAGTTGCCATTCCCTGTACCATGTGCAGATCCTCCTGCATTTCAGTACAGTTTTCCATTGTTATAACCTCTCGATACACTACAGCCTCAGTGAACCTCCGATGTTATCCACAAGGTCATTTGTATATATTGTGAATAGCAACGGTCCTACTACACTCTCCTGGGGCACACATGATATCACTCTTACTTCGGAAGACTTCTCTCTTTTGAGAATGACATGCTGCGTTCTGTTATCTAGGAACTCTTCAGTCCAATCATACAATTGATCAGATAGTCAATATGCTCTTACTTTGTTCATTAAACGACTGTGGGTAACTGTATCAAACTCCTTGCGGAAGTCAAGAAACTCGGCATCTATCTGGGAACCCGTGTCTATGGCCCCCTGAGTCTCGTGGACGAATAGCGCGAGCTAATCACCTTATTGAGGATCAGGCCAGATTTGTGGCTCGATTCAGGACTTCCTTGCAGATATATACGGTCCAGTCACTTTAATGTGACCACCTGACAAAAGCCTGAATAACCACCTATTGCAGCACTGACATGCAGGAAGAGAATCAGTGAGTTTCTGGGAGGTACCGACAAAGATATGAAGTCATGCCCACTCAAGCGTCGTCGCCAGGCGAGAAGGTTTTCTCGGTTGATGACCCAGGGCGCTCACAGCCCGGTCCCGGTGCACTGCGAGCTGCGTGGAACGTTGCTTTGGCCTGTTGGCACATGCCATCTTGCCACAGGGAGGGGCAGACGTGGTCCAAGGCTAGATGCATACTTGTGTTGACCCACTGCACCTTCCAAAACGACGAGATCACGCAGGAAATTCCGCGAAAACATTCCCTAGATTACAACGCCGCCTTTTCCAGCCTAGAACACTCCAGCGATTGTTGCAGCTCAGACAGGCCAAAGGCCCTTTGTCCGACAGAGAATAAACCATAATTAATCTGAAAAGGCCACCTGGCGCCACTCATTGGACGTCCGGTTATGGTACTGGCGTGAAAATTCCAGCTTTCGTCGCCAATGAACAGGAAGCATGGGTGCATGAACCTGGCGTCTGCTTCGGAACCCCATACGCAGGAACGTTCGCTGAACAGTCGTTGAGGAGACACAGTCGGTAGCCCCTTGGTTCATCTGGCCGGGCAGTTGCTCAACAGTTGCACGTCTGTTCGCCCAGGTAAGTACGCGCAGCTGTCCATCACTCCTCTCATCTATTGTCCGTAGTGCACTACAGTTGCCTCGGCGCTGAATAGTGCAATTTAGCCATGCACGGTATACTTTAACCATGGCGGCATGCGAACTGTTTACAATCTTAGCCGTTTCGGAAATACTTCCACCCTTGGCCCGAAGGTCAATGATCACACCCTTCTGGACGCCAGATAAATCGCTCCGTTTTCGCATCACGACAAGGACCACATTTTTTATCCGCATTCTTCGGGCAAGCCTTATATACTGCTGCCACCTGCCGTATGTGAGTGGTTATTGCACGTTGATGTCGAAAATAGACGGTGGTGACATAAATGGGACTGATTGTGTAATTTTAACAATTTGATCTTAACGTAATTTCAGAAGTTCCCCAAGGAAGTGTGATAAAATCGTTACTCTTTACAATATACACTAGACTCTCGGTAATCCGGCTCTCAGTAGTCCGGCCTCTCAATAATGCGGCGCATACACAAAAACACGTGAGCAATGAATTATCGTGCACAACAATGTTTAGTTAAACAATGCTTTACTCTATTAGAAATTGTTGCTTTCTTTACAGTTTGCACTCATGTCTTCTAAAAGGAAACACGTTACGGTAGACCTCAAGCAGAAACTCGAAATTTTATATAAGTTGAATCGAGGTTCTTCGCAGAAAGCCATTGCTGCTTAGTTCGATGTTGGACGAGCAACTGTTTATGACATCGAAAAGAAAGATGTTACTCGACAATACTCAAGACCAATGGATAGTAAGTTGGGAAAACGGAAGGTTATAAGGAGTGCGAATGAAGAACTGGACATAGCTCTTTATACATGGTTTATACAACAATGCATTAAATGAAATACAGTCAGTGGCCCAATTATAAAGGAAAAAGTAGTTGCATGTAACAAACAGCTTGGCGGTAGTTAACTTGTTTGCAGCGAGTGAAGGTTGGCTATCAGATTGGAAAAAATGACATGGCATTCGGCAGCTGACAGTCACGGGGAAAGTCGCTCAGCTAACGATAAGGATGCTGATGAGTCTGAAAGCACGATACAGAAGATAATAGAGGAAGAAGATTTAACTGCTGATGACTTGTATAATGCTGATGAAACAGGGCTCTTTTACAAGATGATTTCTTCAAGAACGTTAGCTGCCAAGAACGAGAAGGAAGCTCGTGGTTACAAGCAACAGAAACAGCAAGTAACATTAATGGCGTGTTGTAATGCAAATGGGAGTCATAAACAACCGCTTATGGTGATTGGAAAATCCCAACTTCCACGTTGTTTTTAACAGACTGACATAAATACTCTACCAGTGCAGTATTGCGCTCAGAAGAAAGCGTGGATGGACAGACAAGTATTCTCTCGGTGGTTCCATGAAACGTTTGTACCAGCAGTGAGAAAAGAACTAAAGAAGAAAAAGCTTCCACTGAAAGCTATCCTTATAATTGAAAATGCTCCCAGTCATCCTTCAGGTGTTTCTCTGAAGTCCGATGGTATACAAGCACCCTTTCTCCCATCCAGTGTGACAGCCCTAATTCAGCCCATGGACCAGGGAATTTTGGAATCAATTAAACGTCATTATTGACATTCACTTCTTGTCTCCTTGCTGAACAAAAGTGAAAACGTCCCTATTGAGACTATACTGAAGGCGTGGAAAGCAATTAAAATACGTGATGTTGTTTTCCAAGCAGCCGACGCATGGGATAAAGTGTCCGCCTGCTTAGCTGGGTGGTAACGTGCTCGCCTCCCATGCAAGCGGGCCCAGGTTGGATTCCCGGCGGGGTTCGAGATTTTCTCTGCTAGGGGACTGGGTGTTGTGTTGTCTTCCTCATCATTTGATCCCCATCACTGGCGCTCAACTCACCCGATATGGCGTCGAATGAAATAAGAATTGCACTTGGCGGCCGAATTTCGTCGAATAGCGGCCTCCCGGCCAACGATACCATACGCTCATTTCCATTTTTCTGGAATAAAGTGGAGAGCGCTACCATAATGAGCAGCTGGAGAAAATTGTGGCTATTCATTGTTGCCGAGTTGAATCCAATAGTGAGTCACAGCAATGAGCCAGTCAATTCGCAATTATCAATTACTTTGTACACTGACATGTTCCACGACTTCCAGGAGGAGAAGAAACTGATGATGAAGATGTTACTAAGTGGCTGAATGAGGAAAACTGTGATACGGACCAAACTTTAACAGATGAAGAAATAATCAAAAGTGTGCAAGAAAGTAATGATGAAAGTTATGAAGAAGAGGATACAGGAGGAGAGAGTATGATGATTTCTCACACTGCTGGTGCTGAAGCTGCCGAGGTCTTCCTGGAGTACATTATGCAACAACCAGATACTTGCAGTACCGATGTAATGCTTGTAAAGCGGTTGCGTGATAAAGCGTGTCACCGTCGCGTATCATCATTGCGACAGTTAAAAATTAGGGACATGTTTCATAGTGAGTGATATGACTGTATAATCGTGTACATTATACACTCAAGGACTAAGTTTTCTTTGATAATTAATGTATTTTTGGATTTAATAAAGTATATCCTCTATGTTTTAAAATTACCCGCCAGGTTAGCCGAGCGCGCTAACGCTGCTTCCTGGACTCGGGTAGGCGTGCCGGCCCCGGATCGAATCCGCCCGGCAGATTAACGACGAGGGCCGGTGTACTGGCCAACCTGGATGTGGTTTTTAGGCGGTTTTCCACATCCCGCTATTTGAATACCGGGCTGGTCCCCACGTTCCGCCTCAGTTCCACGACTCGCAGACATCTGAACACGTTCGCACTATTCCATGACTTACACTCCACGCAGACAGCAGGGGTACTCTGATTCCGTCCTGGGGGGTACGGGGTGGCGGCAGGAAGGGCATCCGGCCACCCCTTTCCACTAACCTTGCCAAATCCGTTCCTAACAATGCCGGCCCTGCGGGACATGGCACTAATGAAAGAAAGAAAAGTGAAAAAATCCTCTATGTTTTAAAATTGTATCCTTCAGTTTAATGAAGTACAGTACAATATATCCCCTATGTTTTCAAAATAAATGAAAAACAAAATAAATGAATAAAATAAATTTCAGACACTCAATAATCCGACACTTTCGCTAATCCGGCACCCATATGAGCCAGGAATGGCCGGATTAGCGAGAGTCTAGTGTATATAAAAGATATAGTGGGCAACGTTGAAAGTTCCGTGAGTCGTACTTTCCATGCGGTAATCGTAAATGAAACAGTTAAAGGGCGAGGGTGTGGTGGATTGTGCTATCAGAGGTACCACATGCCACTCACCGTAAGATGACTTGCGGAGTATAGACGTAATTTTAAATGTTATGTAACGAAAATCCACAACAGACAATACACCGAGGTTACAAAAGTTGTGGGATAGCAACATGCACACGTACAGACAGCGGTAGTATCGCGTACACAATGTATACGAAGACAGTGTATTGGTGGAGCCGTCATTTGTACTCGGGAGATTCATGTGAAACTGTTTCCGCACAACTGGAATTAACAGACTTTGAACGCGGAATAGTAGTTGAAGTTAGAGGTACTGGACATTGCATTTCGTAAATCGTTAGGGAATTCAATATTACGAAATCCATAGGGTCAAGAATATGCCGAGAATACCAAATTTCGGTCATTACCTTTCACCATGCACAATGCAGTGGCCGACGCCTTCTCTTAACAATTGAGAGCAGCGGCGTTTGCGTAGCTGTCAGTCTTAATAGGTAAGCAACATTGCGTGGAAGAACCGCGAAGTGGGATGTACAACATACGGATCCGTTAGGAGAGTGTGGCAAAATTTGGCATTAATGGGGTTTGGCAGCAGACGATCGACGTGAATGCCTTTGCTTACCGCACGGCATCGCCTGCAGCGCCACCACATCCGTTGAGCCTTAGACGACTCGAAAACCCTAGCCTGGTCCGACGAGTCCCGATTTCTGTTGGTAAGAGCTGATGGTATGGTTCGAGTGTGGCACAGACCCCACAAAGTTATGGACCCAAATTGTCAACAAGGCACTGTTCAACCAGGTTATGGCTCTATAATGGTGTACGATTGTTTACTTGGAGTGTGCGATTGTTTAGATGGAATGGACTGGGTCTCCTGGTCCAACTGAACCGGTCACTGACTGGAAATGTTTATGTTCGACCACTTGGAGAACATTGCAGCCGTTCATGGACTTCATGTCCCCAAACAACGATGCGTAATGTCTTGAGCCACAACTGTTCGCGTTTGGTTTGAAGATCATTCTGGACAATACAAGAGAATGGTTTGACCACTCAAATCGCCCGATGGCATACTCGAGAGGTTAGTTTGTGCACAAAATCCTGTACAGACAACACTTTCGCTATTATTGAGAGTTATACCGGTAGCATGGCTCAATATTTCTGCAGGGGACTTCCGACTTGTTGAGTCCATGCCACGTCGAGTTGCTGCACTAGCCGTGCAAGAGGTGGTCCGACACGATATTAGGAGGTATCCCATGACTTTCGTCACGTCAGTGTATGTTTTGTCCATGATTATGGCCTAAACACGAATCTGCTTGAACAATAAGTTTTTAAAGCAACTGAGAGGCGATCCTTGAAATAAAGCGTCATCCATGTCACTAAGATCACTTGATGTAAGCCATCTTTTTTTTTCTCAGTGGCTCCGCAACAAGTGGTCTTTTTTAGCTTTACAGTATGAGAGGTGATATCTCGAAATTAGTTCTGTCGTAAATAAATTGTGTAATAGTGTCTTTCTGGAGATATTTTCTGTAAAATTTCGATATTTTATGTAGTTAGCACGAGTTACTTGCATTTCGTTGTTTGTGTCTCGTGCCTCATTACTCCGCAGCAGGTGAATTTGCGCTACAATGGTATACAATCGTACGAAACCTATTCTTTAGGATATTACTGCTACCACTGTTCCATTATAGTATATGAAAAAGTAACGCAAGACGTATTAAAGCGAATGGTTTGACCACCCAAATCACCCATTTTTGCCTTCAAAAGTTCACGATCCTTTTTTTCTTCACATTCAGCACGATTTCGAACTTGCCCTAAGTCTCGAAAGACCTTATTGTTGATTATAAGTTAAACTCCAACCTTTTTTTCTTCATAACGAGTATCGGATAAATGACACTAGCGGCGATGTCAAGCTGCTAGTCGACAATTCTGTTAGTATTATCAGGAAATGACATGCAGCCACAATATAGTGTTCTATCACTTATTTTCCTCAAATTCCACACGCGAGGAAATCATTACGAGTTGTCTTTAGCTTTAATTCTTTTAAACTACTAATCATAGTCCATTCGAATTTTTATCATGTTTTGTTCTGCGTGTTTTATAAATTTTTTATTATTTCAATAGTTATTGTAGTTACCATTTCATTCAGTATATATGACGACTGTCTCGGAATCCTATCTGTGAACACAGGCATAGATTAAAGTTTCCGTGTACCTAACCGCTGCAGCATTTTCTGGTGTGTGCAGATATTGCGAGTGCCAGGTGCTACAGCGAACCTTCGTGCCATTTCAGTGGTCGACTCGTGGTGCGTCGACACATCGACGGCAGAAGATGTTCACGTATTGCAGACTCACCTGTAACAAACAGAAATACCGCTGTTAAAATCTCTGTTGTGACACATTTGAGTCAAGGTACAGAAAGAGTAAAGTGTGTATCGCTACTGCTCAGTCTTAAGGTTACACCTTGTTGACAGTTTTCAAAAAGACGGAGCCAAGTGTTCGTTTCGAGAAAGATACAGTTGACCGTACCTGTGTCTAACGCATATGTGATTCTCGGTTGTCATTCTATTTCTTCCAGCAAACTGACTAGCAAATAGGAACATTGTCTTACAAGGGAAGGTCAGCACTTGTGGATGACAGATTTCTATGAAATTTCGTACACATGTTACACATCGAAGAAAAACCGATCGATACCTATTGTGTATTTAAGCTCAAAACTCCCTAGTTTTTGAGACAATACCCAGTGAACGTTTCTGTTTCACTAACTTCTCAATGGCTATAAGAGCGAGACAAGCCAGCATTTGTAGCAGACTTTTTCGTGTTTCCTGATGTCGATTCAAATCCGCTCCTTGATTTTAAATATCTAAAAATTATGTATATTTAAGTATTTTAATAGTTTTCTTGCATTTTAATAGCGTACCGATATTCTCGGATTTTCTATACGGTATACATCAAGGCTGAACTTGGTTCACCAGAGACAAAAGATTATTAAGCAGTTAGGGGCAAGTATTGCCTGAGGTATACTAGCAAGTGTAGAGTATTCTGTTTGTTCCTGATATGTCATAAATTTCAAAATATTAATATTAACTACACTACTGTCCATTACAGTTGCTACACCACGAAGATGACGTGCTACAGACGCGAAATTTAACCGACAAGAAGAAGATGCTGTGATATGCAAACGATTAGCTTTTCAGAGCATTCACACAAAGTTGGCGCCGGTGGCGACACCTACAACGTGCTGACATGAGGAAAGTTCCCCACCGATTTCTCATACACAAACAGCAGTTGATAAAGGTCGCATTGTAGCCTATCGCGATTGCGGTTTATCGTATCGCGACATTGCTGCTCGCGTTGGTCGAGATCCAATGACTGTTAGCAGAATATGGAATCGGTGGGTTCAGGAGGGTAATACGGAACGCCGTGCTGGATCCCAACGGCCCCGTATCACTAGCAGTTGAGATGACAGGCATCTTATCCGCATGGCTGTAACGGATCGTGCAGCCACGTCTCGATCCCTGAGTCAACAGTTAGGGACATTTGCAAGACAACAACCATCTGCACGAACAGTTCGACGACGTTTGCAGCAGCATGGACTATCAGCTCGGAGGCCATGGCTGCGGTTACCCTTGACGCTGCATCACAGACAGGAGCGCCTGCGATGGTGTACTCAACGACGAACCTGGGTGCACGAAAGGCAAAACGTCATTTTTTCGGATGAATCCAGGTTCTGTTTACAGCATCATGATAGTCGCATCCGTGTTTGGCGACATCGCGGTGAACGCACATTGGAAGCGTGTATTCGTCATAGCCATGCTGGCGTATCACCCGGCGTGATGGTATGGGGTGTTATTGCTTACACGTTTCGGTAACCTCTTTTTCGCATTGACGGCACTTTGAACAGTGGACGTTACATTTCAGATGTGTTACGACCCGTGGCTCTACCCTTCATTCGATCCCTGCGAAACCCTGCATTTCAGCAGGATAATGCACGATCTCATGTTGCAGGTCCTGTACGGGCCTTTCTGGATGCAGAAAACGTTCGACTGCCGGCCTGGCCAGCACATTCTCCAGATCTCTCACCAATTGAAAACGTCTGGTCAATGGTGGCCGAGCAACTGGCTCGTCACAATACGCCAATCACTACTCTTGATGAACTGTGTTATCGTGTTTAAGCTGCATGGGCAGCTGTACCTGTACACACCATCCAAGCTCTGTTTGACTCAATGCCCAGGCGTATCAAGGCCGTTATTACGGCCAGAGGTGGTTGTTCTGGGTACTGATTTCTCAGGATCTATGCACCCAAATTGCTTGAAAATGTAATCACATGTCAGTTCTAGTATAATATATTTGTCCAATGAATACCCGTTTATCATCTGCATTTGTTCTTGGTGTAGCAATTTTAATGGCCAGTAGTGTATTAGAAAGAAAAATTCTAATGCTGTCGCGATTTGTTCCACACCAAACTATTCATGATATACAGGATGACCCAGAAATCCAGCAACAAACTTTCAGAGGTTGTAGAACGGATCAAAACAAGACAAAAATGTAGACATGGGCTCTAAAATGCATACCTTAAGAACTATGAGCACTTCTTCAGTAAAATAATGTGTTTCACAGTAGCGAAGAAGAACATGCGCTCATAGCTCCTGACGTACGCTTTTTAAAGACCACTTTCACTAGACTTTTTCGTTTCACTACCACTTCTCAGAATATGGAAAGCAAAGGCCTTTAAGTGGAACACATTCGTCTTTCAGTAACGAACACGTGTTTATAGCTCGTAAGGTAAGCATTTAAGATACCATGTTTACTAAGAATTTTATTCTTATATTGGTCCATACTATCACCTCTTTTATAGACGGTAAATTCGGAAAAAAAGTGTTTCAGAAAACCTGTAGGCACTTTGCCACTGTCCCATAAAACAGATTTGCCTAGCTCTTATTTTTTTTATTTTTTTGAAGACCATGCGTGAGGAGTTACATCCAAACCATTGATCTACAACCATGTAAGTGATCCATAATAATGACACTTTTATGGTAATATTTTATGGTAGTTTGAAGTGGACATATATGAAGATATGTACAACCACAAATCACGATCCTTGATAAACATCAACGGTCTGAATTCCCTATAGAAAGCAACAATATTTCTACGGAAGTCCATACTAATATTATAAATTATACTTTCACGACTAAAACGATGAATTAACTTTGATAGAATTTGCTGTGGAGATACTTGGAACGCTGAGGAAGAACGTAGGCTGCTTTAGAAAGTGTGTAGTACTACATAATTATTGATTTCAAGAGTATAACGCTAAATATGGAACAGTAATTACTATTTGAAAAAGTTATTTACTCTTTGAGTTTTGCGTTTTGTTATACACTCCTGGAAATGGAAAAAAGAACACATTGACACCGGTGTGTCAGACCCACCATACTTGCTCCGGACACTGCGAGAGGGCTGTACAAGCGATGATCACACGCACGGCACAGCGGACACACCAGGAACCGCGGTGTTGGCCGTCGAATGGCGCTAGCTGCGCAGCATTTGTGCACCGCCGCCGTCAGTGTCAGCCAGTTTGCCGTGGCATACGGAGCTCCATCGCAGTCTTTAACACTGGTAGCATGCCGCGACAGCGTGGACGTGAACCGTATGTGCAGTTGACGGACTTTGAGCGAGGGCCTATAGTGGGCATGCGGGAGGCCGGGTGGACGTACCGCCGAATTGCTCAACACGTGGGGCGTGAGGTCTCCACAGTACATCGATGTTGTCGCCAGTGGTCGGGGGAAGGTGCACGTGCCCGTCGACCTGGGACCGGACCGCAGCGACGCACGGATGCACGCCAAGACCGTAGGATCCTACGCAGTGCCGTGGGGGACCGCACCGCCACTTCCCAGCAAATTAGGGACACTGTTGCTCCTGGGGTATCGGCGAGGACCATTCGCAACCGTCTCCATGAAGCTGGGCTACGGTCCCGCACACCGTTAGGCCGTCTTCCGCTCACGCCCCAACATCGTGCAGCCCGCCTCCAGTGGTGTCGCGACAGGCGTGAATGGAGGGACGAATGGAGACGTGTCGTCTTCAGCGATGAGAGTCGCTTCTGCCTTGGTGCCAATGATGGTCGTATGCGTGTTTGGCGCCGTGCAGGTGAGCGCCACAATCAGGACTGCATACGACCGAGGCACACAGGGCCAACACCCGGCATCATGGTGTGGGGAGAGATCTCCTACACTGGCCGTACACCACTGGTGATCGTCGAGGGGACACTGAATAGTGCACGGTACATCCAAACCGTCATCGAACCCATCGTTCTACCATTCCTAGACCGGCAAGGGAACTTGCTGTTCCAACAGGACAATGCACGTCCGCATGTATCCCGTGCCACCCAACGTGCTCTAGAAGGTGTAAGTCAACTACCCTGGCCAGCAAGATCTCCGGATCTGTCCCCCATTGAGCATGTTTGGGACTGGATGAAGCGTCGTCTCACGCGGTCTGCACGTCCAGCACGAACGCTGGTCCAACTGAGGCGCCAGGTGGAAATGGCATGGCAAGCCGTTCCACAGGACTACATCCAGCATCTCTACGATCGTCTCCATGGAAGAATAGCAGCCTGCATTGCTGCGAAAGGTGGATATACACTGTACTAGTGCCGACATTGTGCATGCTCTGTTGCCTGTGTCTATGTGCCTGTGGTTCTGTCAGTGTGATCATGTGATGTATCTGACCCCAGGAACGTGTCAATAAAGTTTCCCCTTCCTGGGACAATGAATTCACGGTGTTCTTATTCCAATTTCCAGGAGTGTATGTATGAAAATAATTTTCTTGTTTAATGTATTCTACATAATACGATTCAACCTAATGAATTCAATGTTTATACAATTTTCTACGTGTTTAATTCAAACTTCCATACTAATATCAGTCACAAACCTGTCGTATTTTAGACGCTAAGCATCATGCGTATGTTGTTAACTCCTCGTTGCATTTACATTTGCATGAATAGCTTGCGATTATGCAATTAGCGCTGCTGTTTCACGATCGTAGGTTCCTGGGTTCATTTCCCGCCAATACAGTTTTTTTCTGCTTGTGTCTTGCTGTGTGCGTTGTCATCATCAGTTTATCATCATCGACGTGCAAGGTACCGAATTGACGTCAAATAAAAGGACTTGCACCAAGCTCCCGAACGTCCCAAATGGGGTCTCCACGCAATAAAACCATACGTACAATTTGTTTCATTTTAGTGATATGCGAGCGCAGCCGTGGGTAATAGCTACAATGCAATGCTTATACAATCCTCAACATGTATAACCCATGCCAATTCATTCTTCCATAGTAATATTATAAATGTGAAAGTTACTGCGTCTGCTACGTTTCAACGCTTAAAGCGCTGAACCGATATCCATGTAATCTGACGTGGATAGCTTGAACCCCACGAAGACTACAAAGTGTGTAGTACAAGATATTTATTGATTTGAAGAATAATACGCAAATTAAGGAGAAATATTTACTCTTTCAAAAAGACATTTACTCTTTCACTTTTGAATTTTATTATATTTGTGAAAACGCTGTAACTGGGCGATATGTTCTATGTAGTACGATTCAACATAATCAACACAATGCTTATTCAGTACTCAATGTGTTTAACTCATATTTCCATACTAATGCCAGTATTGTTAATTCCGAAAGTAACTCACTCTTTTACGTTTACACGACTCTATCGCTGAACCGATTTCGATGGTATTTGGAATGGAGATAGCTTGAACCCTGAGGAAGACCATCGGCTACTTAAGAAGGTTGTATCTTTTTGAGTATTATTAACGTTCTTAAAGTTAGTATACGTGAGTGGCGTGCAGACGATGCTGGCACGATAATCGGCGACCCTTGGTGCAAATAGGTTATTCCGTGACAATACATCTCCACTGTTACTGTGCACGTGATTTGCGTTATTGAATTCCTACTCCATCGGGACTTCCTGGAAAGTTCTGGTTGAGATACAACAATAAAATCGGACGATATGCCCGAAAACCATATTTAAAACTATTACTATAAGCATCTCAAACGTAAGTCTGATTTAGCGCATAGTTCTAAGAGTGTCCAACTTGTGAAAGTTACTCGAACCCAACAGACCTCAGAGCAATCTCATGTCTCCCGGAACTTGGATGCAGAACATCAGAAGGCCTTAAGAGCTACAACAACATTAGAACAATCACAACCCTTCGCATTTCAGACTCTGAGCGTCACGAATCTCTTACAGCTTCCAATACGCTTGAAGAGTCAAGTCGACGGTTTCATTCAAGGGCTGGACGGAAAATGCAGGAATGTGGGAGGCTTTCTGTGAGGCTGCATGTGATTATGGTCTGTTAACTGAGTATGTTAATCAAAATTAGTCATTATAGGTGGCTGGATGAAAATAAACGCATTAAAATGGAACGGAGAAACGGTTGGTATGTGTTGCTCTGGCGGCAAAATCTCATACCCAGTACTAGGTGAGCCGGAGAAACGATGCTTCAGCACGAACGTAACGAATCGAGACATTTTTATAAATATAATAAGAAAATGTAATGCATTCTTCCAGATTCGACATACAGCAAAATAATAGAAACACATTCATTATGTTCTTTGCCAGCAGTGCATACTTTTTTATACGTACGTCTCTACACTACTATATACAAATTACTAGCTTACTTTCTCACCATCATTCATCATAACAAAACAACTGACATGCGAGCGAAACAGCAGTAAGCAGCTAGTGGCTTTATAAAGTATTATGGACGCGAAGCTGCTTTTTACTATGGAAGCATTGTAACGGACATAAGTATACTAGCTGATTTCATGCAGTGGATCCGGGTTCGCTTCCCGGGCAGATTGGAGATTTTCTCCGCTCGTGGACTGGGTGTTGTGTTGTCCTCGTCATCATTTCATCCTCATCAAAGGCGCTCAAGTCGCCCAATTTGACGTCGACTGAAATAAGACATGCACTCGGCGGCCGAACTTCCCCGAATGGGGCCTCCCGGCCAACACTGTCACATGCTCATTTCATTTCTGATGAATAGGCAACAGCCTTCCCACCAACTTAACATTGTGTAGGGATGCATCGCAAACAATGCATACTTATATATTTCCTTTCTTGGCAAATTAGTTTTTTTTGTGATGAGAAATTAATGTGTCAGTAGTAAAGTTACTTGGGTTGTAATGTTATTTTTAATGCACCCCTTTATATTGTCTGCGTAGTTCTGGAAGCTTCGGCCCAAAAAGAAACATTTTTATCTGTGTAACAAATATATGAAATAAAGGAAGTCGCAGTGAACATGGGAATCGGCAGTGTTACGGCGATTGGGGAGCAAGTGCAAAGTGATTCTGCGAGAAATTTCCTTAATTTGTGGAACGAGGATCAGTTTCTGTAGTGGTGGAAGTGGAGAAGACTGGAAGAAATCAGGGACAGCGCCGTGAGACGGAGGACACTATTATTTCATCCAGAGAGGAGAACAGAACTTGGAACATTCCAGAAGACCATAATAACGCCATTATCGCGACAAATTACTGCATTTCGTGAAGAAAATTTTATTTTCCGGAAATTACCGTAGTAGAGAAATCGTGGATAGTTTGAAGATATCGGAGGATGGAGAAGAAGTCACAAGCAAGAAGGTTCTAGAATAGCAGAGAAGACAACGGGAGAAGAAGCCGAAATACGTGTCAATAGGCTGAAGTGATCACATCAATAGCATGAATATCAACCGTGACCTTTTCGATCAACAAACTGAACCAAAGGCACTGTGAGATTTTACCTGCTACTGACTTACAAGTGAAGAACGATAGTGTTATGTGCATCGATTTGTGAAATGTTTCGTCTAAAACTGTGTTTTAACAATGTGAGGGCCAAGCTTCTTAACAATTAATTTTGAGTGAAATAATAAACCGATGTTTTGCTACTTAAATAAACGGTTTAGCTGCCGTCATTGGTGGAAGTGCTAATTCAGGGTCTGCTAAATGTATCAACGCGCCAAATTTCTTTCCGCACCTGTTGGAAACGCTTACTGATTTATTTTCAGTGTGTTTTACCACGGAACGACACGCCGGAGCAGCTGCGGAATTTATTTTGAATTTCCTTAGTTGTTGTTGTTGTTGTTGTGGTCTTCAGTCCTGAGACTGGTTTGATGCAGCTCTCCATGCTACTCTATCCTGTGCATGCTTCTTCATCTCCCAGTACCTACTGCAACCTACATCCTTCTGAATCTGCTTAGTGTATTCATCTCTTGGTCTCCCTCTACGATTTTTACCCTCCACGCTGCCCTCCAATACTAAATTGGTGATCCCTTGATGCCTCAGAACATGTCCTACCAATCGATCCCTTCTTCTGGTCAAGTTGTGCCACGAACTTCTCTTCTCCCCAATCCTATTCAATACTTCCTCATTAGTTATGTGATCTACCCATCTAGTCTTCAGCATTCTTCTGTAGCACCACATTTCGAAAGCTTCTATTCTCTTCTTGTCCAAACTATTTATCGTCCATGTTTCACTTCCATACATGGCTACACTTCATACAAATACTTTCAGAAAAGACTTCCTGACACTTGAATCTATACTCCTTAGTAATTTAGCTAATTAAAGAGATCGCAGTAGCCATCTTGCAGCTGCTCAGCGATCACCGAGAACGTCAGAGCGGCTGCTCCAGAGAAATTCCATCACTAGGTAGTCAATAACAGCCATAACAGTGATTCAGCAGTCATCCATCAGCCGCCATTTCTGTTATCATGGCCGGCCGGGGTGGCCCAGCGTTTCTAGGGGCTACAGTCTGGAACCGTGCGACCACTACTGTCGCAGATTCGAATCCTGCCTCGGGCATGGATGTGTGTGATGTCCTTAGGTTAGTTAGGTTTAAGTAGTTCTAAGTTCTAGGGGACTGATGACCTCAGAAGTTAAGTCCCATAGTGCTCAGAACCATTTGTTATCATGGCAAACAAAAACAGACTTCCCTAGTGAATATGACATTCAAGTGTACCACATTCAAAAACCAGTGTCACCATCCACTAAGAAAATTACGAAGCGAATTCCATAGTGTACCAATTATGCGTATACATTCACGGCACATAAATTTCTCTCGCAGACAGAACATTGGCATCAGAAGATATACTGCAGCTGTTTTACTTACGTGTTGTTTGGTAAGTGTATATCCAGGGGAATGATTAGTTTTTAGAACTACTTTAGTATTGCTTAAGTAATAGATTCGTAAATAGAACTGTTTTCGGTTGGAACATGTGAAATACGCTGTAGGTGTAATTGTGAAATAAGACAGAGAATCAGTGTTGCCAATTTAGCGACTTTGTCGCTAGAAATGGCGACTTTCGCCTTCGTCTTAGCGACAAAAAAAATTTTAGCGACAAAAATTATTCAGCGACTTATCTGGCGACTTTTGGAGTACTGACGACTTTTGAAGTACAAATCAAAACTATTTTGGGCCAGTATTTTCATTAACAAAACTAAGATTTTAACTATAGAATGGGTACTACACTGACTTTGTTCCAGATTTACTAAGTTAAATTAAATTCTTAGCAGATCATGTAGCATTGTTCAGCATTTAGTAAACCTGAACGTGGGAATTACGTACAGAGTAAGAAAAACCTTGACTATAGAACAATTCATTACCCACTAGCCTGTTATCGTCGGTAGCGTATCGATCTATAATTCTGCAACTTTTGAACTCCCTTATTTTCGAATTTACAAAAAACATGCGTAATATTAAGTATAATGAAATACATTTCTGTCCAGCAACCTCTAATTTTTCGAAATGTTAACTCGCAGTCAAATTATTACCACATGCACAGTGGTAACGCAAGAACAATTCAGTGAGGGTATCTCAGACATTATTACGTTTTAAACGATGAACAACAGGACTGATATCGAGTTATCGAGTGAGTAGATTGTTTCATGACCTCTAGTTCGCCTGAGTTTTAATGTACACTCCTGGAAATGGAAAAAAGAACACATTGACACCGGTGTGTCAGACCCACCATACTTGCTCCGGACACTGCGAGAGGGCTGTACAAGCAATGATCACACGCACGGCACAGCGGACACACCAGGAACCGCGGTGTTGGCCGTCGAATGGCGCTAGCTGCGCAGCATTTGTGCACCGCCGCCGTCAGTGTCAGCCAGTTTGCCGTGGCATACGGAGCTCCATCGCAGTCTTTAACACTGGTAGCATGCCGCGACAGCGTGGACGGGAACCGTATGTGCAGTTGACGGACTTTGAGTGAGGGCATATAGTGGGCATGCGGGAGGCCGGGTGGACGTACCGCCGAATTGCTCAACACGTGGGGCGTGAGGTCTCCACAGTACATCGATGTTGTCGCCAGTGGTCGGCGGAAGGTGCACGTGCCCGTCGACCTGGGACCGGACCGCAGCGACGCACGGATGCACGCCAAGACCGTAGGATCATACGCAGTGCCGTAGGGGACCGCACCGCCACTTCCCAGCAAATTAGGGACACTGTTGCTCCTGGGGTATCGGCGAGGACCATTCGCAACCGTCTCCATGAAGCTAGGCTACGGTCCCGCACACCGTTAGGCCGTCTTCCGCTCACGCCCCAACATCGTGCAGCCCGCCTCCAGTGGTGTCGCGACAGGCGTGAATGGAGGGACGAATGGAGACGTGTCGTCTTCAGCGATGAGAGTCGCTTCTGCCTTGGTGCCAATGATGGTCGTATGAGTGTTTGGCGCCGTGCAGGTGAGCGCCACAATCAGGACTGCATACGACCGAGTCACACAGGGCCAACACCCGGCATCATGGTATGGGGAGCGATCTCCTACACAGGCCGTACACCACTGGTGATCGTCGAGGGGACACTGAATAGTGCACGGTACATCCAAACCGTCATCGAACCCATCGTTCTACCATTCCTAGACCGGCAAGGGAACTTGCTGTTCCAACAGGACAATGCACGTCCGCATGTATCCCGTGCCACCCAACGTGCTCTAGAAGGTGTAAGTCAACTACCCTGGCCAGCAAGATCTCCGGATCTGTCCCCCATTGAGCATGTTTGGGACTGGATGAAGCGTCGTCTCAAGCGGTCTGCACGTCCAGCACGAACGCTGGTGCAACTGAGGCGCCAGGTGGAAATGGCATGGCAAGCCGTTCCACAGGACTACATCCAGCATCTCTACGATCGTCTCCATGGGAGAATAGCAGCCTGCATTGCTGCGAAAGGTGGATATACACTGTACTAGTGCCGACATTGTGCATGCTCTGTTGCCTGTGTCTATGTGCCTGTGGTTCTGTCAGTGTGATCATGTGATGTATCTGACCCCAGGAATGTGTCAATAAAGTTTCCCCTTCCTGGGACAATGAATTCACGGTGTTCTTATTTCAATTTCCAGGAGTGTATTTTCAGTGATTATAGATTAGTGAAACTTATGTTGTGGTGGCTTACATAATAGATTTACCGCAGAAGAAGAAGCAGTACGCTCAAAAATACCGGGATGCGTGAGAAGCAGAATCTGAATTCAGTGGGTGGCTGAAACCAGTCGTTGGAGATTTATCCAAGGCAAGATGTCAAGTATGTGCAACATAGTTTTATGCTAAATTGTGTGATATTAGAAAGCATTCGAAAACTATTAAGCATAAACAAAAAATTGATTAAAAAAATACAAAGCACCTACCTGTGAAAATTGTTCCGAAAACTACAGTTAGAATAGCAAGCAGAACGGAAGGCGCCCTCTCTTTATTTATTGCTGAACATTGTTCTATTGTTCTGTAGATCATTAAGGAATACTGTGTAAGAAGGTGTTTTCCGGTGATGAGGGCGGTAAAAACATGCAATTACATCGTACAAAGTGCACTAACATTATAATTGAAGTTTTGGCTCCATATTTTGCACAATCATTGGTTGAAGATATAGGTAACCAAAAATACAGTGTACTAATAGATGAATCCACAGATGTATCAATGTCTAAAATGCTAGGTATCGTTATACGATACTATAGTGTAAACAACCAAACCATTAGATCAGCATTTCTCAAACTCGCTGTAGTAGAAACTGCAGATGCAAGAAATCTGGCTGCTGTTCTTGTGAATTCTTTGAAAGATTTCAAACTTCCAATCGCTAATATGGTAGGAATTGGCACAGATAATGCTTCTGCAATGGTTGGAATAAACAATGGGCTTTTCGAACAACTCAAAAGAGAATATGGTTTGAAGCATTTGGTATTGATCCGTTGCATTTTTCACTCTCTTCAACTTGCAGTTTCGCACGCCTCAGTGAATACCATACCTAGAAACATAGAGTTTCTTATAAGGGAAACCTACCATTGGTTCTACATTTCACCCAAAAGACAAGAGGAAAACAGCCACTAAAAATTTTGAAGGTCTGTGCAACAGGGTGGCTTTCAATTGAACCAGCAATACGAAGAATTCTGGAACAATGGGAAGAACTAAAGCTACATTTTTCACTTGCCATGGTTCAAGACAATTGTTACACTGCCGATCTTTTGTACAAGATGTATTGTGAGGACTCAAATCATCTTTACACGTTTTACCTTGAACATGCTTTAAAAGACGTAAATGTAGCAGTAAAAGCTTTTGAAGGAGAAGACAATGACCCCACTGAATTACTAGATATACTTGTATTTCTCATGCAGTCACTCGGACAAAACATAGTTTTTCCAACTGTTGATTTGTTGACAACACCAGTTCCAAGCGAATGTATATATGCAAATCCGAACCTTGGCTTTATGTTTGAAAAGAAATTGTCTGAGTCAAGTGTGTCTGAAGAAAATAAAGTTTATTTGAAGAAGAGATGCATTCAGTTTAGTCTGCAACTCATAAAAGGAATTCAACAAAGACTGCAAAGTAACGTTACGATTCTGAAAAAAAAATGTCAATGATGAATGTTGAAGAAACACTAAAAGTGAATAAAAATAATGCTGTAGCGGATGTAGCCAAAGAATTGGGTTTTAGTATCGATTTCATAGAAGGTATGCTGCAAGAATGGCATAATATCAACTTCATTAGGTGGAATAACACTACTGTTCGTTTTTGGAGTGAGGTTTTGCAGTATAAAAATTCTGCAGGGGAGAATTCTTTTTCTTTGATTTCACAGCTAGCAATGCCTGTTCTATGCCTACCCCATTCAAATGCAGAAGTGGAAAGAATATTCAGTTCTATGAACATTATCGTTAAAGACAATTAATGCTTTGATCATATTGAGAGTCCAACTGAAGAAACAAAATAAAGATTGTGCATCCTTTGACATACCGTCAGACGTATTGGAGCTTATTGGAACGAACAAAAGTTACTCTTTTGTGACAAAACCAGTCGAACTGCAACATCATCTTTCGAGCGACGTTGAACCCACTACATCAACTACATTTCTGACAGAGCATGAAACAGAAGAGTTATTCGATTTTCTGAGTGACGACGATGAATATCTCACATACCGGTATTTATATATTTTGTAACCTAATTTGAGTTCTTGCTTTCTTTTGTTACAAATATAGTTGTAGATTTCTAGTATATTTGACTACTGTGATTGAAACAACAATTTATGTGTTGCGTCAATTATGATAACATGTTTAATTAAACGTTAGCGTATTTTATATGTATGTTGTTGCAAGCGATGCGTCATTTAATTAAGACAATACAGCAATTACGTATAAGACAATTTTTATTAATATTTTATTCCCCCGCCCCCACTGGCTTATTGCACCATTCACAGCAAGAAATTTTCAGTACACCCCTAGTAAAATCAGTTTTAGCGACTTTCTAGTGACTTTTGTTATTGAATCTAGCGACTCGGGTTTTTTAGAGTTGGCAACACTGCAGAGAATTTCGTTTAGGTCTTACAAGACAGCGCTGTTTATCAGTTTGGAGGGATTTGCAAAAGAAATAAAATAAAAAAGACAGTAGTGTTTGTCCGAACATACGAGATCCCAGACAGTATTTACTGAGAAATATAACAAAGAACTTAGCTTAGCTGACATCAATATTACGTTGAGACTTCTTCCAGATGTGCCATTAATTTCACTGCACTTCAGTACTAACCAGTATTACGATTACCTTACTTCCAGTTAGGTTTTACATCGTCATATGCTACTAGCCCGTACAATAAACATCATCTCGTTTTTCATCTACATCTCCGTGATTAATCTGCTATTCACAATACCGTGCATGGCAGAGGGTTCAATGAACTAACTTCAAGCTGCCTTTCTACCGTTCCACTCTCGAACGGCGCGCGGGAAAAACGAGCACATAAATTTTTCTGTGCGAGCCCTGATTTATTTTATCGTGATGATCATTTCTCGCTACGTAGGTGGGTGCCGACAGAATGTTATCGCAATCGAAGGGGAAAACTAGTGATTGAAATTTCATGAAAAGATCCCGTCGCAACGAAAAATGTCTTTGTTTTAATGATTGCCATCCAATTCACGTATCATGTCTGTGGCACTATCTCCCCTACTTCGCGATAATACAAAACAACCTGCCCTTCTTTGTACTTTTTCGATGTCATCCGTCAGCCCCATCTGATGCAGATCCCACACCGCACAGGAATACTCCAGAATAGGGCGGAGAAGCGTGGTGTAAGCAGTCTGTTTAGTAGACCTGTTGCACCTTCTAAGTGTTCTGCCAATAAATCACAGTCTTTGGTTGGCTCTAACCACAACATTATCCATGTGATCGTTCCAAATTAGGGTGTTTGTAATTGTAATCCGTAAGTAGTGAGTTGAATTTACAGCCTTCAGATTTGTGTGACTTATCGTGTAAAAGAAATTTAGCGGATTTATTTTAGTATTCATTGAATAACTTCACACGTTTCTTTATTCAGGGTCAACCGCCACTTTTCGCACCATACAGATATCTTATGTAAATCATTCTGCAATTCGTTTCGGTCATCTGATGACTTTACAAGACGGTAAATGACAGCATCATCTGCAAACAATCCAAGACGGCTACTCAGATTGTCTCCTATGTTGTTAATATAGATAGGGCCTATAACACTTCATTGGGGAATGCCGGATATTATTTCTGTTTTACTCGATGACTTTCCGTCTCTTACTACGAACTGTGACCTTTCTGACAGGAAATCACGAATCCAGTCGCACAACTTAGGTGATTCCATAGGCACGCAGTTTGGTTAGAAGACGCTTGTGAGGAACGGTGTCGAAACCCTTCTGTGTATCTATAAATATAGAATCAATTTGACATCCCCTTGTATGTAGCATTCATTACTTCATGAGTATAAAGAGCTGGTTGTGCTTCGCAAGAACGATATTTTCTGAATCTGTGCGTGTCAATAAATTGTTTTCTTCGAGGTACTTCATAATGTTCGAATACAGTATATGTTCCGAAACCCTACTGCAAGTCGACGTTAGTGATATGGGCCTGTAATTCAACGGATCACTCCTACTTCCATTTTTGAGTATTGGTGTGACTTGAACAATTTCCAATCTTTAGGTACGGATCTTTCTGTGAGTGAGCGGTTGTAGACAATTGCTAAATATGGAGCTATTGTGTCAGCATACTCTGAGAGGAACCCGACTGGTATACAATCTGGACCGGAAGCCTTGCTTTTATTAAGTGATTTAAGCTGCTTTGCGACACCGAGGATATCTATTTCTATATTTCTCATCCTGGCAGTTGTTCTTGATTGGAATTCAGGAATGTTTACTGTGTCTTCTTTGCTGAAGGGGTTTCGGAAAATCGTGTTTAATAACTCTGCTTTAGTGGCACTGTCATCAGTGACTTCAGCGTTGTTATCGCGCAGTGCAGGTATTGACTGCGTCTTGCCACTGGTGTGCTTTATGTATGACCAGAATCTCTTTGATTTTTCTGTCAGATTTCGATACAGAGTTACGATGTGGAAATTATTGAAAGCACCTCGCATCGAAGTACGGGCTGTATTTTGAATTTCTAAAAAACTTTACCAGTCTTGGGGATTTTGCATTTTTCCCTTCTTCTGTAACAGCGATCTGACCCGTTTTGTGAACCATAGGGGATCAATACCATCACTTATTAGTTTATGTGGTATATATCTCTCAATTGCTGTCGATACTACCTCTTTGAAATCATTCCACAACTTTTGTACGCTTACGTGATCAGATCGGAAGGAATGAAGACTGTCTCTTAAAACGGCGTTAAGAGCATTTTTATCAGCTTTTTTTTTTAAATAGATGTACTTTGCGTTTCTTTTTGATGGTTGTAGGAGTTACGGTATTCAGCCTAGTAGCTACTGCCTTGTCGTCGCTTATCCCTGTATTCGTCACGATACTCACTATTTTTCCAGGATTATTTGTTGCTAAAAGGTCTGAACTGAACTGACTTTCGTAACACCAATATGTTAACACACATCATGAAAGCATGTCAGTTTACTTTCTCTGTGAATAACAGCCATTTAAAACGTAATTCAGATGCTGCTCTATAGTTTCATTTACGGAAATGAACAGTTAGCTACACTATAGTCAGGTCTATAGCAAATCTTACAGGATTTGTATACTCGTCTCTACTGATGTATTTAACTCTGGCAGTACTCAGCCTCCATTTATATAAAAGAAAATGTCCCGACACACAGACTGACTCATCATTGCCCAGTGCAAAACGCTAAGAACAGAAACATGAAATTTGGAGACGGTGTTGATCTTGTGCTATTGACGTCATTTAAGAACGGAATCATGGAAATTGCACCCATAAGGTGACGAAAAAGGGGTGAAAAGTTTTTTGAAAGTATGTAGGGATTTGGAAATATTAAGGAAATTTCTAAGCTAGAACTACGAAAATTGTTATTTGCTGTCTCAATCAGAAATAAAAGAATACGTCTTTCATTGTTTGGGAATTAAACAGGGGATGAAAATATTTATGAAAAAATTTGATTATCAAAAAAATTTAAAAGCAAAATCAACGAAAATTAGTATTTGGCTTTTCAGTTAGAAATAAAAGAAATACATGTTTGAGAGGTTTTGGAAATTCTACTCCTAAGGGGGTGAAATAGGGGATGAAAATTTTTATGACAATATTGCATTATGTTAAAAGAATTTTTAAATCTAACTACATAAAGATGCTTACTTGACCTCTGAATAAGTATGTGTTAGCGGATGAAAATTTCTATGGAAATATCACCAGAAGTATTGAAAATGCAGGATTAACAAAGACCTCCTACACCGACTTCCGGAATCGCTTTTTGGACAGAAACACATTGTGAAAAGACCGTGCTTCAATGGCCTTAATTAGCTTGAAAAATTTATATGTTGCAATTTGCAAACAACGTAAAAATTTTATTAGAGAAAGAATGAAAAATCTGCGCAGACCTTACAGTCTACGCGAGTGATGCAGCAAGCGCTAAGCTAGTGTTTTGTAAGAGTGAGGATGGGTGTTCATGCGTGCAGAATCGGTCATCTCAGTCAGCCGTCGGATAATTTCGTAGATACAGTCGTACAGATTAAAAACATTCTGCATTAAACCGAATCTGACAGGCGGGTGTTGAGTTAAATTTTGTTCAGCAAGGTGATGTGGCGGCCACATTGTGTACTGACTCATCAAATAACTGTTACAGTACAGCGAAATGCAGTTGTGAGCGCACTACAAACGGCGTGTGGGAGAAGATGGATTTCGTTCGGAGCTATCGCAGAGTGCGTCAACGGTTTGCAAGCTCCATAAATTTTTCTAAGATCGTCTTAACCGGTAATAATCGTGACACAGTCAGGCAACAGCTGGAGGGGTACCGGCAGAGACCAGTTAAGAGCGTTTCAGCACGTCTAACGGGTGTGTCACATATTGGAACTCAGCATGCAGAACGATAGCTGACATGTATCTTTGGCACTTTATCCTGAAGAAAGAGTTCATAAGCGTTTATCAAATAAAGTGTCGTGTGTTTTGCTACAAGTACGTGGTTATATAAGTAGGCTGGACGTTTTCGACAAGGCTTGAACACGAGCGCACTGAATTCTCTTTCCTCGTGGAAGAATATGCCTATGTAGCTGTTCAATATTTGGAGAACGACATTATATAATCCTGTTGCGTCTCAGAGTTAATGGAAAGTAATAATTTGTCGCCGGCCGTACATTTAGTTCAGCCATCTAGCGTACCCGTTTCCGTGGTAAACTTGCACGTGTACTGCACACAGTGGGCCATTTCTTAGCACTGCACAATGCGCCACGTAGAGTTACATAGGATGCTTCTGCGAACGCAAGCATCCTGATGGCAATGCACTTCTGTTTATTGTGTGGGAGTTCGCTTACAGAATGATAACAGAAGTAAATATGCGACCAGCGTCGACATCACAGCAAGTTTCTAGGTTATAGGATTATACCGGGTTTCTGGCATAGTCAGATCTGACAAAGAAGTCTAGCTTTTGACGAAACCTACAACCATAACAAGTTGGTTCAAATGGCTCTGAGCACTGAGGGACTTAACATCTGAGGTCATCAGTCCCCTAGAACTTAGAACTACTTAAACCTAACTAACCTAAGGACATCACACACATCCATGCCCGATGCAGGATTCAAACCTGCGACCGTAGCAGTCACTCGGTTCCAGACTGAAGCGCCTAGAACCGCTCGGCCACCGCGGCCGCCCATAACAAGTAACACTGATTATTGACAACGTTCTTCTTCTGTACTTCAAGGGTAAGGCGATTGTATCTGTTCAAACTTCGCTTTCCACTGCCACCTCATTATGGGCAATGTCCCTTCTCCCTCTTGGCTGCTAAAACGTGACCTAGCGTGGGATTCTGTCAACAGTGATCCTTTCTGAATTGATATTTCTGCACTGTTCAACTTCCTTCATGCTTTTTATTTATAAATGTCTAGTTGATTCTTAATATGCTTAACTCTCACAGAGTGACAGTTATTGAATGAAAAAAATGGTCGTCGTTTCTGAACGTTTTGCGTCAGGACGTTCAAACGGCACGGTTGTCCGAGGGGCATGATGGGAATTAATATGTGCTGAATGGTTTAGTTTAGCGACGAAGCCCACTTTCATTTGGATGGGTTCGTCAATGATCAAAACTGGTAGATTTGGGGGATTGAGAATCCGCATTTCGCGATCGGAAAGTCTCTTCGTCTCCAACTGGTGACTATGTGGTGTGCAATGTCCAGTCACAGAATAAACGGTGCGATATTCCTTGATGGAACTGTGACTAACGGACGGTACGTGAAGGTTTTGGAAGATGGTTTCACCCCATTGCCCAAAGCAACCCTGATTACGACAAGATGTGGTTCATTCAAGACGTAGCTCGACCCCATCGAGGCACGAGGGTGATGTCCAGGAGGAGCACTTTGCGAACTGCGTTCTGGCTCGAGGGTACCCAGAGGTCAACTGGCATGGGCCTTGATTGGCTGCCATATTCTGCGGATATGAACACATGTGACTCCTTTTTGTGGGGCTGTATTGAAGATAAGGTTTACCGCAATAACCCCAAAACCATTGCCGAGCTGAAAACAGCCATTCAGGAGGTCATCGACAGTGTCGAAGTTCCGACACCTAAGCGGGTCATGCGGAGTTTCGCTAGTCGTCTGCGCCACAGCATCGCCAATGATGGCGGGCATATCGAACCTAAATCCGAATATCTGAGTGACGTTTACATGTTGAATAAAGTGTACATGGTCATTAGTTTGTAACTAATTCATGTTTTTCCCATAATTGGCACCCTGTATATGATCTTCCTTGGTAACACCTCTCACTTTCCTGAGACGTCTGATTTCTGTAGCTTGTACTTTACTTTTATCATTTCTTCGGGTTTCGTGGCTCACTTCCATATGGCAATGCAGGTGTATCCACGCTTTTATGAAATTGTAATTTAGTTTTCTTCCGTACGTTGTTTTGGAACGTTTTGTTTATCATTCCGTATAGTGATTGATATTTGTTTGTCTTGTTTGCTACATTCTTGCCCAAATTATAGCTTATCTTCCATCCTAAACAATTAAAGCAGGTGACTTGCCATATTATTATTTTTGGTAGGTATGGTCTTTCCCACGATGAGAAATGATCTTAGCTTTCTTTTTTGACATATGAAGGGTGTATTCTGTTTTTCTTAATTGATTGTGATTAGACACTGCTTTATTTTTTTTATTTAGGGACAATGCACGACCGACTTGAACAGCTCAGGTGGAGGAGCTATGGAACGAGAGGATATTCGGCTTAACTTAATTCTTTCAAGTCCTCTGACTACAAATGTGTGTATTAACATACACTGCGGAGGAAGCCAATGGCAAACCACCTCCACTAGGACCTTGCTTATTAAGGCGGCGCGGATCTCCCGCGCCGCTCCCCTACGCTCTGTAATGGAGTATGGGACTCATCATCATCATCATCATCATCATCATCATCATCAACAACAACATACACTGTGTCTTAGCTGCAACAGAAGTATTTTTTCCCATTGGAAACATGAGGTACACACTTGCGAATGTTCATCTTTTTCATCAAGCGCAATTGCTGCCAACAGTTTGGTATCACTATGAAAATATCAGCAAGTCAATGCTGCAGTCTGTAGAGCTCCTGACCACAGAGCAAACGGATGTGGTTAGTTCACTATATTTTACTACATAACTGAATATTGTCACTTTGCATGGTAATTACTGAATGATGATTTTACTATTTATTACAATACAGAATTACTTGTAGTTAGCTGTTCTAATCCATAAAATGAAACCAAGTGTACAATGTTTTGAAAACGGGTACATATTGTTATATAAATCTTGTGTATAAAATCATTAAAAACCAGCTAAGAGCATTATCAAATAAAGAAAAAATTTCCTTCCTAGAGAAAAAATACAGATCTGAAAGGGTTAAGCCCTATCGAGCACGTGTGAGATCCTCTGAGGATACATACTGCAGAACGTCCACGTGCACCAGCGAGCATCCAGCAGTTGCCACCCACGCCACTGGAGGAATGGAACGCCCTACCACAAGAACTCCTTACCGACTTTGTGACCAGCATGGGAGCGCGTTGCAGAGGATGCGTTGTCATCGCTGATGATCACACCCCCTATTAAGAACCATGCCCAGTCTTTTGAATGTTCAGGGGGTAATCAAGAATCACGGTGACTTCCGTTTATTGTCTTTGAATAAAAGTGTTATTTCTGTTCGTCTTACTGCGTACTTCTTTCAGTTATGTCCTGTGCTATTCAGTAGCAGTTCTTTCTGCGTGTCATTAACTTTCATCTTGGCAGTGACACATCATGTGAACGTTCGTCCTTAAGTTTTTCCCATCATTGTATAACTTTCTGTGCTAACTTCATCCTGCTTCCGATGTTTCTTTCGAGCATGGTAATGTCATTACTATTATTGACGGTGTACCTGAACCGAACTCGGTGTTTTGCGAATCGATTTGAACTTTGTACCTATGTGGACCAGGATATCCATCCTATCTCTCTCAACTGGAAGCAGTCGATCAATGTTGCTGTGTTTTGTTAATAGATTTTTTATATTGTATATTTGTGAATCCACCTTATATATTTGAGTTGTCTGTAAAATGATACCAATCACATGTAGGGAAATTAGAACAGGCAACGTGCACGCGTCAGTGACCCTCTCCGAGAATTCTCTTTTTTCTCACTTACAGTCTATCCCGTACCTTCAAAAATCTACAACAGGCAGTGCTATGCATATAATACCGTTTAACCTACTTTTCTTTTCAAATGTCTTACATGAATACAGTAAACAGATTCAGAAGGATGTAGGTTGCAGTAGGTACTGGGAGATGAAGAATCTTGCACAGGATAGAGTAGCATGGAGAGCTGCAACAAACCAGTGTCTGGACTGAAGACCACAACAACAACATATTAGTAGCTGTGCTACTGAGTAGTTTTATCACATTCAGTCTTCAGCCCCAAGAGGTAACTGGGGTAACATTGCATCCAGTGGCCCCATTACTATTTTTTTTAGTCACAATCATTTGTCTTCAAATATTGAATTAATATATAGGGTGATTCAAAAAGAATACCACAACTTTAAAAATGTGTATTTAATGAAAGAAACATAATATAACCTTCTGTTATACATCATTACAAAGAGTATTTAAAAAGGTTTTTTTTCACTCAAAAACAAGTTCAGAGATGTTCAATATGGCCCCCTCCAGACACTCGAGCAATATCAACCCGATACTCCAACTCGTTCCACACTCTCTGTAGCATATCAGGCGTAACAGTTTGGATAGCTGCTGTTATTTCTAGTTTCAAATCATCAATGGTGGCTGGGAGAGGTGGCCGAAACACCATATCCTTAACATACCCCCATAAGAAAAAATCGCAGGGGGTAAGATCAGGGCTTCTTGGAGGCCAGTGATGAAGTGCTCTGTCACGGGCTGCCTGGCGGCCGATCCATCGCCTCGGGTAGTTGACGTTCAGGTAGTTACGGACAGATAAGTGCCAATGTGGTGGCGCTCCATCCTGCTGAAATATGAATTGTTGTCCTTCTTGTTCGAGCTGAGGAAACAGCCAATTCTCTAACATCTCCAGATACTGTAGTCCAGTTACAGTAGCACCTTCGAAGAAAAAGGGACCAAAAACTTTATTGGCTGAAATGGCACAGAAAGCGTTCACCTTAGGCGAGTCACGTTCATATTGTTGAGTGGTACTTAAGTAAATAAATTAGTGAAATCAAAGTGAACTAGAAATTAGAATATAAATGAAAAACTTGGTTTAGTTTAGAGAGTTACATACTGGCACACAGCGGGCACAACAGCAGAGCAGAAGAGACAATGACCGTGAAGTCAGCAAGTTCCACATAAGCGGGCGCTGTCGATTCAGCCGTCAGGGCATCGCCCGACCGGCTCACGTGTTTCTCAGTTGTCGGATGTGAGCGAAGGCCCTCGCCTACATCCCAAGAGCCAATGACTGACGTTAAGAAGATTCTTTGAGGAGCTTCTCAACGTGACGGAAGAGGCAATGACCGTGAAGTCGTTCACCTCCAGTAAACTGAAGTGAATAAATACGCGAGACGCAGTGGGCCAGAGGGATGAAGACAGATGAAGACGGAGACAGAGACGAAGACGGGGACGGAGACGAGACGAGAGACGAAGAAGGAAGAAAAGAAGAGTAGCAGTAGTTTTCAGTCAGTTTCGGTGCTGAAGACCGTCATGCAAGAAGAGTCTGCATCATGCACAGACGCACCAAGTCCGCCGCTGTAATGGAATAGCAAGCAGCAGCCGCGGCGCCAGAAGACAGAAGTTAAAAGGTATCTGAAGTCGGATTTTTACATACCCGGGTGACTCGTGAGGACGGGAAGGAGACGGCCTCACATCAGCAGTCACCTGTGAGCTGGGATGAAGACCTGACAGCCGAAGACTGGCAAACGGGAGTCCGTGGTTCGAGTCCGCCACACTGGCCTTTCCCCGCCGCGCCGCTCCGCTGGCCGACGCAGAACACACGCGGCCGCTTAGAAAAGAGAAACACTGGGACGCCACATCCAAGGTATTATCATCCGATGCACGATTTCGCTCGCAATAATTAAACGGGCCACCTCGCGCTGCGCGTCTCCAGTCAACTGGGCAAGACGGCGACACGAGATACACACCGCTACGCGTAATCAGCCGCCGCTGCCGCAGCAGAAGACTTCACAAACGACACAGCTGCCGCTCTCCGAACCAGAACATTCCGTAAGATACAGTTGTACAAATCTTCAATAAAAGTTATCTTATGTAAAAATGATGTTTTATTCGACCTCATACCCGAGCCAAGGAAGAACCCACCCTGCCCACATGTTGTTAAGAGGGAAAAGTTAATTTATTTAATATTTTCACCCTGACAGAATGCTTTAGAACGCTCATCCTGACAATTGACTTGCATCAAAAGAGAAAACCCAGTTACATTTAGTGACAGAAGTGTCACATTTAGTAACACAACTGTTACAATACTGAGTTGTTTCCCGTGGATTCTCAGTGCCCCATATATAGACATTGTGACGGTTGACTTTCCCGTTAGTGTGGAAAGTTGCTTCATCACTAAACACAATCTTTGAAACGAAAGATTCATCTGTTTCCATTTGAGCAAGAATAAAAATCACAGAAATCGATTCTTTTAATCTTATCAGCTGCAGACAGTGCTTGAACCAATTTCAGACGATAAGGTTTCATAACTAACCTTTTTCGTAGGACTCTCCATACAGTTGACTGTGGAATTTGCAGCTCTCTGCTAGCTCTGCGAGTCGATTTTCCTGGGCTGCGAACAAATGCTTGCTGGATGCGTGCTACATTTTCATCACTCGTTCTCGGCCGTCCAGAACTTTTCCCTTTGCACAAACACCCATTCTCTGTAAACTGTTTATACCAACGTTTAATACACCACCTATCAGGAGGTTTAACACCATACTTCGTTCGAAATGCACGCTGAACAACTGTCGTCGATTCACTTCTGCCGTACTCAATAACACAAAAAGCTTTCTGTTGAGCGGTCGCCATCTTAGCATCAACTGACGCTGACGCCTAGTCAACAGCGCCTCAAGCGAACAAATGTACAACTAAATGAAACTTTACAGCTCCCTTAATTCGCCGACAGATAGTGCTTAGCTCTGCCTTTTGTCGTTGCAGAGTTTTAAATTCCTAAAGTTGTGGTATTGTTTTTGAATCACCCTGTACTTTTAATTTATAATAAGTGGCGTATATCCTTTTGTTTCGCTTTCGACATATTAATTTCACGTTACAAAAATTTCACTCACATCTGTATGGCGAGTATGATTGGTACAATGAAGATTCCATTTACACTACTGTTGTGAAATGCGATATTATTCATTTTTTCAGGGGGCCGTAACTATTCAATTTGTTTACGTTGCCAGGATATTTCAGGTAACAGTTTAGTAACATGAAATCAGTATTTTTTCTGTTGGTTCCTCTTCCAGGGTTAAACACCTCATACAACACGAAACACAACACCATACGCGTTTGATCTCTTAAGACACTATAACCTGCTCACGTAACTGTCGACCCATACACTGTCAGGCAATACTCCAAAAATGGTTCAAATGCCACTGTGCACAATGGGACTTAACATCTGAGGTCATCAGTCCCCTAGAACTTAGAACTACTTAAACCTAACTCACCTAAGGACGTCACACACATCGATGCCCGAGGCAGGGTTCGAACCTTCGACCGTAGCATCTACGCGGTTCCAGACTAAAGCGCCTAGAACCGCTCGGCCACAAAGGGCGGCTCAGAACAAACCTTGCTGTATCTTTATTCCCTTCGACAGCCGAAAGAATTGTAATTGTTATAAGTTATCATGACTGGTGTCATGGACCCGTTTTTAGTTATTACTTGCCCTGTATATCTTTACTCAATTCATAATCAGCTCTACCACCTCTGCAATAAGATGTTAAGGTGTAAATGTCCGCCCCAGTAGCTGAGTGGTCAGCGTGTCGGATTGCCGACCTCTGGGCCCGGGTTCGATTCCCGGCTGGGTCGGAGATTTTCTCCGCTCAGGGGCTGGGTGTTGTGTTGTGTTCATCATCATTTCATCTCCATCCGGCGTGCAGGTCGCCCAATGTGGCGCCGCCTGTAATAAGACCTGCGATATGGCGGCCGGACCTGCCCCGCGAGGGGCCTCCCGGCCAATGACGCCAAACGCTCATCATCAAGGTGTAAATAAAGATCGAAACGGTACCTGACATGGCTATACCGCCTTTATTATCATACTGACGTTTACATATGCTGTATGAATCATGATACACATTGCAAATACTTTCTAACGTGCGTTAGTTATTTTAAACAATTTCTCCTTTTATTTATGTTGCATCGAAAATTCGACATTTTTAATGCGTTTCATCACACTGGGCAGATTTCTTTCTGATTGCCGTTCTTCGGCGTTTCTTTGGGTTTTGGAAATCAGTTTACATATATGCATACGTGCGGCCTAAAATCATAGAATGCCATCTTATTACGATAATAAGTTGAAAGACAGAATTAAGACTCCAGTATTTATCCAGCTTTCATAGTATAACAAAACCTGTCGCGAATCGAAGTTAGTTGAAAGACACGAACTGCACAATTTCAGTATCGTGTCCTTATGAAGTAGACACGAGAGAAATTGAGGAAACGCATTCTGGACCGGAAAATCTCCAAAAGATCTCTGATTGTCCTTCCTTTGTTGCTCCGCATGTCGAGTGGAAAGCAAAGATCCTTGCAGATTCCTCTGTTATGCAGTATCGCATTCCTCGTAGTTTCTATTGACTTTGTGCGCTACATAATCTATCTCAGATTCTCAAAGGCACGCTTCCGCTTCTTGTCATGCAAAGCAGAGGAGGAGGAGGAGGAGGAGGAGGAGGAGGAGACGTATTGAGGCTGCTTGAGGAACTAATAAAAGTCGAGCCGGCCGGAGCGCAGTGATGGAGGCAGCCTTTTATTGGACAGCGCCGAGTCCATCGGAGCCGGAATTTCCATGTGAATGCGCCACCACCAGTACTCGGTGCGCAGGCGCGAGCGCTCCGTCCTCCCAGGGGCGCCACACGGGCGGGGAACCCCCTACCGGAACCAACTTGCGAGTGTTCGGAGAGTGGAACTTAGGATGGGACAATGGTACGAAACTTTCCACAAATTTTATCAAGCCGTGTCAATAATAGTAAGCCGTGACATATTAGTAACATTTGCGGATTGCCAGACACTGCCACCAGCTTCACATCACCGGAAGTACTTCGTAACGACGATTATATAGTCAGATGTAAGACTACCAGATATATGTCTGGGCACCCAAGACTTGCGCTGGGGTCTACATCTTCGGTCCGTTTCTCTGGCATGGAGCCCTGGACCCCGTCTCCCCATTGCAGGTTACCGCTTCTACGCTCATTCAAACAGCCTATGCTCTTGAGCCACCATTCCCACTAAACGTCTAAAACGGGGAACCCGATCACCCAGTGTTAGTTGCAGGTTGCCTATCTATCGGCTTACAGGGGCTGATTTTTGAATCGCCAGTCTTCTGAGTTGTTCCTCCACTGTGCCAACATTTTCATTTCGTATTAGCACTTGCAACATATGTCTTCACTTATTTGCTGTATGTATTCCAGTCTGTCTTCCCCTATAGTTTTTACTCTGTGCAGTTTTTACACTCTAGTACCACAAAGTTATTCCCTGATATCTTAAGAGATGTTCTATCATTCTGGCCCTTATTCGTATCAGTATTTTCCGTATATTCCTTTCCTTGCCGATGCTGTCATAATCTACCCTTTAAGAGGTTTAATCTTATGTTAATGGTTTAACACTACAAGTCAACTGTTTAAGTTAGAAACTGCCTATACAGGGTGGTCCATTGATCGTGACCGGGCCAAATATCTCATGAAAAAAGCGTCAAACGAAAAAACTACAAAGAACGAAACTCGTCTAGCTTGAAGGGGGAAACCAGATGGCGCTATGGTTGGCCCGCTAGGGAGTTCCTATTAAAAAAAACCGCAGTTGATATCCGTTTGACCGATGGCAGCACCATCTAGCGGGCCAACCACAGCGCCATCTGGTTTCCACCTTCAAGCTAGACAAGTTTCGTTCTTTGTAGTTTTTTCGTTTGACGCTTATTTCGTGAGATATTTGGCCCGGTCACGATCAATGGACTACCCTGTATAGGCCCGGAGGCAGTGTAAATCATGGCGCGGAAAATTACCCCGACTATATTCATCCAATATTTGACAAGGACAACATTTAGCGACTTCAAATAAACTTAACACATAACTTCAAACCGTTTCTAAGCTTTTTCTCACTGAAATTCCTCCCAAAATAATGAAATTATCAACTTCTTTACTACCAACTGTATTCGCACGATATTTTGCAGACAGGATCCAAATATACAACTGAATATACTTGCACACTTATATGATTATACCAAAAAAGGTTTAGGAGAGACATCGTAACACTGAAATGCGTCAGAAACTAGCTTTTCATGAAACGGACCGCAATTTACTGAGATTACACTCATCCAGTGTGTGATAACACTTGAGGGAGGGGGCAGGAAGTACATCTTAGTGCGTTACGGGAACCAATTTCGTGTCGTACTTGAAGTCCTAAGAATCGCGGATCAATCCTCAGTCGATCTAAGAAAATTTTCTGTTATTTATTGTTTCTTGTAATTACACGCGTATCGAAAAACGGCTTTTCAATACTTTTAGTTAGGTAATAACCATAGAATACCGACGATTGACCATCCGGAACGACCTAAAGGGGAATGGCCGCATGGAACTAGTTGTAGGAACAACAGATTACGGGCTGTGATTCATTGGAAGAATCTTAAGAAAATATAATTCATCCACATGAGTCAAATTTACAAGGGGAGAAAGAGTCAAGCTGACCGTTGAAGGAGTGAACCTTTAGGTTCATCTAAATGGTGGTTATAACAGAAATACGATATCCATTCTGTTGTATTCGACAAATTAGTTTGGCATCCAACGCAAAACGAGCAGGAAGCTGAAGCCCCACCATAGAAAGCAGTTGTTATATTAAGATGGCACACTTTGACGCGGTAGGGCGAAAATGAACTACAAGAAACATAATGATGGCAACATACTGATTAATAATTGGCATTCATTACTTGAAATCATATATACTGTACAAACAATCATTTGTAGTGTAACGATGATGATAAGGTGTGGCACTGAAAGTTCTAGAGCTGAACACTAGTGTAAATCCGACTCAGGTGAACTATGACTAAACTAGTAGTAGGTTCAATAGGGTCCTGTTATAGGTGACCTCCTCTAAATTTGGTCAGTGTTAATAAAGCACAATGCGACCTAAACATTTGCTGCGACAGTGTGTGGTGGCTGTGCGATGATGCTTTCCAGTGATAACTACTGCCGAACGCTGGTGACAGACCGCAGGAGATGGCAGCTGGTGAGTGGCCGAGTGAGGGTGTGCGTGTGGCGTCTATAGTTACGATGCCACAACGTAGGCGTACGCTCTCGTAAGTTGGCACTACGAGAGAAGACTAACTACGCCCACCACCGGGTCCTCTGGCCTACGCTGTGGAGCTCAGCGAGTGCCGTCTTCATTTCTGCCCCATTTGAGCATGAGCTGACGGCCTGGAAATATCGCTTCTACTACCGAGTGGGCTAGCTTGCTATTGAGACTGTGGATTAGGCCGGTATTACACTATCAAATTTCTTTGTCAAAGATTTGATCAAAGATGTGATCCAATATTCCGTCCAATATATTTGACAAAGATCTTTGACGTAGCGCTAGAAGGATTACACTGTCATCAAATTTTTCGTCAAAGTTCAAGATGGCTGACAACAACTTGATATTAACCGCAGCAGTTGTACGTACCCCAATTGCATTGTGTGCACATGCGGAAAAGAAGTGGGGGAAAAATGGAACCATACATACGAGGTTGACAGTCTTAAAAGTCCTGGGATTACAACTTGATAATAAATTCAGTTGGGAGGAGCACACCACAGAACTGCAGAAACGCCTTAACAAATCTGTATTTGAAATTCGAATGTTAGCAGACATAGGCAACATAAAAATGAAAAAGCTTGCATACTTTCATTCCATAATGTCATATGGGATAATATTTTGGGGTTAATCTTGAAGTCAAACAAAAGTTTTCAAGATCCAAAAGCGTGTAATACGTATTATTTGTGGAGTAAATTCACGGACCTCCTGCAGAAACCTCTTCAAAGAACTGGGTATACTAACTACTGCCTCTCAGTATATTTACTTCTTAATAAAATTTGTCGTAAATAATATATCTCTTTTTCCAACAAACAACTCAGTTCATACATACAATACCAGGAACAAAAATGATCTGCACAAGGACTTAAAAGCACTTACTTTAGTTCAAAAAGGGGTCCACTACTCAGGAACACTCATCTTCAATAATTTGTGAGGAAACATAAAAAATTTAGTTAGAAATAAAAATCAGTTTATCAGTTTAAAAGGAGCCTGAAAGACTTACTACTGGCCAACTCCTTCTACTCCACTGGCGAAATTTTTAATAGAAACAAATGATGTATTGTATTTATTCATACTATTAGTATTTTTATTTCAGCTTAAAAAAAATCGACATGTTCCACATCCACGAGGATCTCCTCAGCACGGATCTATGGAAAGAAAAACTAATCTAATCTGGGTGAAGCCGTGGGTTTTACGACGACACGATAAAAGCATTCAACAAAACTTGTTACGTGAGCTTACAGTGGAAGACGTCAAGTCGTACATCAATTACTTAAGAATGGATGAGCATACATTTCTGTATGTGCTCAATGAAGTGTATCCTCATATCACAAAGCACAATTTTCACTTAAGAACTGCTACATCTTCAGAAGACAGGCTCACTGTAACACTCCGATTCCTTGCTACAGGAGAGGGTTATGTTATGTTAGGTTAGGTTAGGTCTCCAATCTTCTTAATCTATTTTTGTATTCAGGGTGCCTCACGTTGTAAAGCGCCTCATCAGCTTCAGACGTCTCTATTAATTCTGTAGTTGTCGGCACACACCAATTGTATTTATCGGCAATGGTTATAAAAACACTACAGACGACAGAACGCTGCAGCGATGCTAGCGCTCCGCGTGGTAACATATCGCATTGCAGTGAACAGAAGACAAGCGATTTCTTTGATCAAATATACGGCCTCGGCCTAGATTTGATCAAATATTGGACGACATTTGTCAAAGATCCCTATTACACTATCAAATATCTTGGACAAAGATATTGGACAAAGATATTGGACAAAGAAATTTGATAGTGTAATACCGGCCTTAGTTACGTTCAGTTAAAGTTTGGACAGCAATGAGTATTTGTTAGTTTTGAGACTATACAGAACAGTCATGCTAACTTCACAGGATTAGATATGGACTACGACTTCACACCTACGTGCTCATCCTAGCCAAAGTTACGTATGCATTTTATATTTATCTGTGTTTTTGACTCTATTAAAAGTGTTACATGCAGTACCGAAGTGCTTCACCTCTCCTGCTCCTACTCGCTTCCTTCACTCTTGGCCTGTATTACAGAAGCAGTTCACAGGAGCAGACCCAAGCACCGTCTATCCAGGCGGGATACAGAAGTGCGTCCGCTTACATTAGCGGTCGGAAGAAGATTTTTCATTTGTGAACTATTTGTCTGACGTCAGGCACAAGCACAACCTAGCCCCTGTTACGAGCACCCTCTGTGGCCTCAGAAAGGTGGATAAGACATATGGCGGAAACGTAATATGGTCTCTGTTAGTTCGCCCTCAGTGGTACCACAGCATAACTATGGTGGTGGGTGGTTTTGGGGAAGGAGACCAGACAGCGAGGTCATCGGTGTCATCGGATTAGGGAGGGATGGGGAAGGAAGTCGGCCGTGCCCTTTCAAAGGAACCATCCCGGCATTTGCCTGGAGCGATTTAGGGAAATCACGGAAAACCTAAATCAGGATGGCCAGACGCGGGATTGAACCGCCGTCCTCCCGAATGCGAGAGCATAACTATGGCCTATGTCTTTGACTTGTGGTGGAAGCATAATATAGTCCCTGCTAGGTTTGCCCTCTGTGGCATCCGTGGCGGATGTTTTTGACTTACGGAGGAAGAATAATACAGTCACTGTCAAGTGCACCGTCTTCGGTGTCGGAGCATAACTGTGGTGGATGTATCCGACTTACGGCGGAAGCAAAAAGTGGTCTCTGTTGGTGCGCCATCTTTGGCATCAGAGCCTAACAATGGGAGGTGTATTTGACTTAGGAGGAAGTACAATACGGTTTCTGTTAGGTGTGTCCTCTGTGACCTCAGAGCTTAACTATGGTAATGTATTTGACTTACGGCAGAAGGGTAATTTCGCCCGTCTTCGATTCGCCCCCTGTGGCGTCAGAGCCTAACTACGGCGGATGGATTAGACTTATGATGAAATCATAATATGGTCCCTTTTAAGCGCGCTCTCTGTGGCAACAGAGCATAACTACGACGGATTGATTTAACTAAGTATAATGTGGTCCCTGTTAGATGTGCCCTTTGTGGCTTAGGAGCATAGGTATGGCGGTGTATCTGACTCATGGCGGAAGCACAATACGGTTCCTTTAAGTGTACCCTCTGTGCCCTCAGAGCATATCTATGGCGGATTAATTTGGCTTCTGGTAGAAATACAATATGGTCCCTGTTAGATGCACACTCTGTGGCATCATCATAACTATGGCAGATGAATTTGACTTACGTTGGGAGCATAATGTGGTTCCTGTTAGGTGCGCCCTCTGTGGCGTCCGAGCATAACTATGGCGGACTGATTTGATTTATGACGGAAGCATAATATACATTCTGTTAGGTACACCCTTTGTGGCGGCAGAACGTAACCACGGCGAATGTACAGGGTTATTACAAATGATTGAAGCGATTTCACAGCTCTACAATAACATTATTATTTGAGATATTTTCACAATGCTTTGCACACACATACAAAAACTCAAAAATTTTTTTTAGGCATTCACAAATGTTCGATATGTGCCCCTTTAGTGATTCGGCAGACATCAAGCCGATAATCAAGTTCCTCCCACACTCGGCGCAGCATGTCCCCATCAATGAGTTCGAAAGCATCGTTGAAGCGAGCTCGCAGTTCTGGCACGTTTCTTGGTAGAGGAGGTTTAAACACTGAATCTTTCACATAAGCCCACAGAAAGAAATCGCATGGGGTTAAGTCGGGAGAGCGTTTAGGCCATGACATGAATTGCTGATCATGATCTCCAACGCGCCGAAAATTCGAAGCGTATGACTTTGTCATCGGGTGTCAGCGCTTGTAGCAATTGTAAACGGTAAGGCTTCTGCTTTAGCCTTTTCCGTAAGATTTTCCAAACCGTCGGCTGTGGTACGTTTAAGCTCCCTGCTTGCTTTATTCGTCGACTTCCGTGGGCTATGCGTGAAACTTGCCCGCACGCGTTCAACCGTGTCTTCGCTCACTGCAGGCCGACCCGTTGATTTTCCCTTACAGAGGCATCCAGAAGTTTTGAATTGCGCATACCATCGCCGAATGGAGTTAGCAGTTGGTGGATCTTTGTTGAACTTCGTCCTGAAGTGTCGTTGCACTGTTATGACTGACTGATGTGAGTGCATTTCAAGCACGACATACACTTTCTCGGCTCCTGTCGCCATTTTGTCTCACTGCGCTCTCGAGCGCTCTGGCGGCAGAAACCTGAAGTGCGGCTTCAGCCGAACAAAACTTTATGAGTTTTTCTACGTATCCGTAGCGTGTCGTGACCGTATGTCAATGAATGGAGCTACAGTGAATTTATGAAATCGCTTCAATCATTTGTAATAGCCCTGTATTTGACTTATGGCAAAAACATAGTATTATCCCCGCTAGGAGTGCCCTCTGTTGCGCCAGAACATAGCTATTGTGGCAGCATAATATGTTCTCTGTTATTTGGGCCGCCCTTTGCGACGTCAGAACTTTGCTATGGCAGATGTGTGACTTGCGACGGAAGCACAATACGGCGCCCCTTTGACGACTTACCACAACAACGTGGCCCCAAGCTGGAAAATGGTCCTGCCTCATGGTGCCCTCCGAGTGTGTAGCTGTGTACCGTACCTGGTGGCGGACACAGCAGATACTTTTCGTCACCAACATACCTAAATAACAACGAAGTCTACCTCTAACTCACTAGTTTTTATTCTAACCTGGAAAAAAGTATTATTTTTCAAATATCAAGTCGAACAAACATCTATTCAGTTTTGCTTCTGAAGGATGAGAAACCCTATCGCAGAGTCTCTGGAAGCTTTCGTGAACATATTTTAACAGGCTCGTCTTAATGTTTGAAGGTGGTAAAAGTTTTCTTTTACATCCTCGAGGTTCTTGCACAAAAGAAGAAGCGCTGAAGGACTTGTAATAGCTGTTATGGTATTACTAACTGGTGCAGCCAGTGACACCGGAATTTCAACTTCACATTGTTGTTAATATAAATGGTATATTAAATACGTCACTAAAATCGCTTTAAGTGTATATTTATATATTGAGTGTTAATTTTAAATGTTCAATAGGTGGTAAGCGTTTTATTTAACATTTCAGGGTCCAGGGCACCAAAAACCAAAAGAAAAGCCACTTTCATTGAAAAGTGGTTTCTTCGGTGGCCTTTGTTATTCGAATGCGTGAAAAAAATGTCAATTTCCCCTCTAACAGGCTTGGTAAGTCAGTTCAAAGATTGGTATAAAGGTAAGGAAATCTATCAGCGATAGGGCAATATGTATTAACGCATAGTTGTAGTTACCAACCATACGGTTTTGGACAGCTAACTAATCTGTACTAACCAGTATGTTCAGTCATATAGTTTGTACAATCTTAAATGCATATTATCATAGCAGTCACTGTTGAACAGGTAAGAATTATCAATAATTTATAGCAATAGGCTCTGAGCACTATGGGACTTAACATCTATGGTCATCAGTCCCCTAGAACTTAGAACTACTTAAACCAAACTAACCTAAGGACATCACACAACACCCAGTCATCACGAGGCAGAGAAAATCTCTGACCCCGCCGGGAATCGAACCCGGGAACCCGGGCGCGGGAAGCGAGAACGCTACCGCACGACCAAGAGCTTATAGCAATATGAGCATTACGAATAGGAGAGGTGAAATGTAAACGATGTGTGAAGTTATAGCCTAACAAATATTCTATGGACATATCCTTTGCATAGGAGTGCATATAATTGTCACGAAATGCCCTTTCATACGACTGTGTACGTCTGGTTATATTTAGCCGTATTAAGCACGGAATCGAGAATCACGACAGATGCGCTAGAAATGTCCTCAGTATTTGTGCTCTGATAATAGTTCAAATGGCTCTGAGCACTATGGGACTTAACATCTGAGGTCATCAGTCTTCTAGAGCTTAGAACTACTTAAACCGAACTAGCCTAAGGACATCACACACATCCATGGCCGAGGCAGGATTCGAACCTGCGACCGTAGCGGTGGCGTGGTTCCAGACTGAAGCGCCTAGAACCGCTCGGTCACACCGGCCGGCTCTGACAATAGTCGGCTCACGTATGTTCTAGTATCAGACGTCAAAAATCGGTTGTGTATCTTTATGGAGGAGAAAGTACTGTTTTGCCAGCAAAATTATTAATTTTTTTCTAGAGATTAATAATAAATTTTTCAGATATAATCCAGAATAAATCGCTAAAATAAGTTACTAATACATGTACATAGATGATTAAGACAGAAGAGGCAAAAGATGAAATAGGTATATTTCATGCGCATTTTACTGAAATATGCAAAATTTTTAAAATCTCATTTGAGTAGAACGAGATAATAATTTCTTGTATAGTATATAAATGACGATAAGTAGATAACATCCCGGTATTAGCCACAAGCTGCGAAAGAAGTCAACGTTGAATACTTACGCCTGTAATTACTTTCGTGTCTCAGTGAAACAATGTGTGTGAATGGATGCTTGTTTGCTTTTTTGCCAAGAGCTTGGGTCGCTAACCTCGTTATTCGTATTCATCTCAAAGCAAAAAGAAATGTTTCTTAACCTGCTCGTTATTCATGGCGCTTACGGTCGTAAAGACACTTTCACAAAGGTTGGTTTCAAGCACTGCTGGTGTAAAAATTGTCCACACATATTATTAAGGAAACATCCGTGTATTAGCTTCCAGTGATTTACAACCTCGTAATTTTGGGATGTGGTGTACGCCTCTGTAATTTCACTTCGGCTACACTGGAGCTCGACCGTAACTACTGAAGTCAAAACATATTAACCGACGAGAAATTAGCGTCACGTTTTCAGAAGAATGTAGGCTGGACAAGATATATTACTAACAGTCTTCTTCTTTCTAACAGGCGTGCTGAGCTTTTAGCCACAAATTTGTTTCATTTTAGTGTAAAGCAACCACAGGAATCTTGCTATGATTCGTGTTGGTAGAATCGTATGTAGTTAGTCCATAATTAGAGTTATAAAATGAGAGGACCAGCCTCAAAATCATACTGATAGAGGAAAACTTGAGAATAAGGGCTATATTAGACACCGAAAAAGGCAAAACATATTAAATATTTACCGTAAACAATGGTACACAGCAGGAATGAATTTGAACAAAAGAATGTCCATCAAAAGAGATAGACTGTGTATTGTGATTTCAATAAAGGTGGATTTTTTTAGGCATTACATCAGTTTTTAGGGAACTGTGTTAGCTGCTAATAAGGGACACATTTTCTTAGAGTAGTCTGAGCTCGTGGAACGTTTTCTGGACAAACTGATATAATCTTGTCAGTTTTTTTATTATGTAAACAGAAGTAACGAAGATGTATTTTGCGATTCCATATAACCTGGGCTGTTTGGATCCCAGTATCTAGCAGGCATACTATTCACTAGACTATTTGCAACTTGACAAATACACTTATCTATAGCTCGTATGTGTTAAAACATGACGGTCCATGTTGCTTCCTCTGTCTTATTCATCATCCAGACCAAGGCAGAATCGGTAGATAACATTCCATCAAAATTTCGAAAATCACAATAGTAAGGGTAACAAAATGACTAACCAGGTTCGTGTGTAGACTTTCTGAGAGAGATCATCCACACAATGCAGAAGGTAGCAAAGGCGGGTAAACGTGAAAGCTGTCGCAACATCTGTAGTATCCAAATTGCTGACTAGAATAATGTAAAAGGAAATCGAGGATCTGCTTGATGAAAATCAGTATGGTATCAGACGGGGAAAGTCACCAAAGGGTACTTCTGACGTTGCGCTTTATAATGGACGAAAGGTTTCAGAAAAATCAAGATATATTCATTGAATTTGTCGACCTATGCAGTGCGTTCGAAAATATAAAATGGCACAAGATGTTCGAATTTATGAGCAAAACAGCAGTCATCTTTAGGGAAAAACGGGTAATACGCAACAAGCAAAGAATCAAGGGTAATAATAAGAATAAAAACTAAGAAAAAAGGTTAGGACTAAAAAGTGTTGTTCACTCTATACATAGGAGAACCAAAGACGGAAACAAATGAAAGGATCAACAGTGCAATTGAAATTCATGTTGAAAGGATATCAATGATAAGATTTGCTAATGAGTTTGCTCTCCTAAGTGAAAATGAAGGATTACAGGAAATGTTGAACTGAATAGTCTGATGAGCACAGAATTTGGATTCAGAATAAACATAAGAAAGGCGGAAGTAATGAGGGCTAGCATAAATAAGATCAATGATAAACATAAAAATTGGGGACCAAGAATTAGACGAAATGAATTCTGCCACGGTGGAAGGAACTAACACATGACGGAAGAAATAAGGAGAACATAAAAAGAGGGTTAGCACAGGCAAAAATGATATTACCGATCAAGAGAATTGGCCTTAATTTTAGGAAGGCATTTCTGAGAATGCACGTTTTGGAGCGTAGCATTGTATAGCAGTGAAACAAGAACTGGGAAAACCGGAACACAAGAGAGTCGAGGCGTTTCAACTGTGGTGCTGGAGAAGGATCTTTAAAAGAGAGGTGGACTGATAAGGGAAAAAATGAGGAGGTTCTCTGCAGAAGCGGTGAAGAAAACGTGTGGAGAGTACTGACAAGAAGAAGGGACAGGATGATAGGACATGTGTTAAGAGATAAGGGAGTAACATCCAAGGTAGAGAGTAAAAGCTATAGGGGAAGTCAGTTAACAAATACTTGAGGTCATAGAATGCAAATGCTGTTCCGAGATGAAGAGTTTGGCACGTGACAGGATTTCGTGTCAGGCCGCATCAAACCAGTCAGAAGACCGAGGACGTGCAAAAAAAGTAGAGACAGGAATTGCTTTTGAAAGCTGGTGTTGCAGAAGATTGTTGGCTGTTAGATGGGTAGGTCTAACAACTAATTAAAAGTTGCGGACGGCAGGTGGCAGCAGTAGCAGTGCAGGGCACATTAAGGGTGTCGGGGAGACGCGGAGAAAAGTGCAGTCATAATGCGGAAACGGAGCCAGTTATCTTATGTCCAGAAGGGCATGATCATTGACTTTCGGGTGAAGGGTGGGAGCGTTTCCGAAACGTCTGAGTCTGTAAAGTGTTCGCTTGCCGTTGTGGTGAGGGCATACCGTGCATGGCGAAATGGCGCGATCCAAAACCGGCGCAGAGCCAAAAGTGGTGCAGCACGGACCATAGATGACATGCGTGAACAACAGCTGTTGAGATGTATACGGGCGAGTATACGTGCAAGTATTGAGCACTGACCGCCCAGATGAACCAAGGAGCTGCCAACAGTTCCTCAACGACCGTTCAGCGAACGTTGGTGTGTACTGGCCTCCACTGAAGCCACCTGGTTCATACACCCATGTTGACTGCTGTTCATCGCCGACGACGGCTGGAATTTCCACGCCTGCATCGCAGCTGGAGGTCTACTGAGGGGCGGCAGGTGGCCTTGTCAGATTAATGACACTTTACGCTCCATCGGACAGATGGCCTTTGGCGTGTACGGCTTGAAACGTCTGGAAGGTAACACACTACGACCAAGGAGGAGCTTTATGGTCTGGGGAATGTTTTCGTGGCTTTCCCTAGGTGATCTCGTCACTCTGTAAGGCAGAATGGATCAACACATGTACGCATCTATTATTCTTGGGGACCATGTGCATCACTATCGCACGATGGCATTTACCAGGAGGACAATGCAACTTGTCACGCAACTTGCAGTGTACTTGCTCGGTTCGAAGAGCAGCAGCATGAATTACTCGAATTTATCTCGCCACCAATCTCCCAGAATTTAAATCCAATAGAGAATCTACGGGACAGCGTCGATCTACACGTTCGCACTTTGGATGCTAAGCCGAAAAACATAGCGACACTGGAGTCGGCATGGCTCCACATCGCTGTCGGTATTTTCCAAAACCTCACTGAATCTCAATGTCTCCAGCGGCCCTCGCTGCAAACGGTGGTTATTCGGGCTTTTGTCAGGCGGTAACATTATTGTGATGGGCCGTGTATAATTTTGGCAAATATAAAAATCCGATATTCTAGATTATTAGGGAGACTTTTTTCGCTAGTAATTTCAATCTCACTTAAGTTGCCTTCTTCAACGGCGAGGAGGAAGAGGGCAAGTATGCAGCCTAGCAACAGAAAATTGTACAACAGTCGCAACAGCATGCATACCTGAGCAGTACAAGAATATGTTCTGAGCTCAACCATAAACAGGTATCTAGAACAAAAGAAGAAGGCCCCAGGCCACTGTAGGGATCGCAGTAATTAGGTTAATGCAGTATTTCTTGGTATCCGTTAAGTTATTATCTCGGAACCAACATCAACATTTATTGATTAAACTAAGATCATATGGGACACAAGAAAGTTGTACTGAGAAGTATCTGGTAGGAACATGTAGAGCCATCTAAGGATGTAGAAGTAGCCTAATACATACCCCAGAGAAGGGTAATGGGACATTTTTTTATCCTGTTTTATGTTACTAACCTGGTTAAAACTATTTCTACTAACCTCAAATAAATGGTTCAAATGGCTCTAACAACTATGGGACTTAACTTCTGAGCCGGCCGCGGTGGTCTAGCGGTTCTAGGCGCTCAGTCAGGAATCGCGCGACTGCTGCGGTCGCAGGTTCGAATCCTGCCTCGGGCATGGATGTGTGTGATTACCTTATGTTAGTGAGGTTTAAGTAGTTCTAAGTTACAGGGGACAGATGACCTCAGAAGTTAAGTCCCATAGTGCTCAGAACCATGTTTTGAACTTAACTTCTGACGTCATCAGTCCCCTAGAACTACTTAAACCTAACTAACCTAATGGCATCACACACATCCATGCCCGAGGCAGGATTCTAACCTGCGACCGTAGCAGCCGCGTGGTTTCAGACTTAAGCGCCTAGAACTGCGGACATTCACAAAAGATAATGTTGTACATCCGGTGCAACAGCGACACTGTAGTGTACTACGAATTCCTTCCCCGAGCTGCTGCCATTTATTGCCAACAACTGAGACGTCTAGCAGAGGCAGTCCAAGAACGACGACGAGGAAGACTGCGTAAGTGATGCTACTCTGTTATAAAGCCCACCGGCTCCCTCCTGCTTGGGGGGTGAATAAACCCGTCGTCACTGCGTACACGGATGACTACCGCTGCCTTATTCACCTTACCTTGCACCCTCAAATTTTGACCTTTTCTGCTCTGCATCGAGCAAATTTCTAGTGAGCTTCCTTTCAGGATGAAAATGCTCTCCGAACATGGCTGGACGATTTCTTCGCCTCAAAACCACCTTATTTCAACAGTCGCGGCATTAAAAAGGTACCCCAGGGTTGACAGACTGTTTTACACAGTGAATGACGACATATTATTGACGACTAAAGTCTCTCTTATGCGTATTTGTCGTGGTTATTAAACTTACGTAAAAACGCTACGAACTTACACAATAACCTGATACCGACAGATCTGTGACTGTTCGATAAGCCTCTGTGCAGATGCTCATCGTCTCTGACTCCCTTTTGATTGTTTCGGCACGGAGCAACGCTGTCGGCGTGTGCACAGTGTCTCCTGTTGTGTGCTGTCCCTAGGTTAGTTAGGTTTAAGTAGTTCTCAGTTCTAGGGGACTGATGACCATAGATGTTAAGTCCCATAGTGCTCAGAGCCATTTTTTGAGTTTGCTAAACATCTCCGTAACGCTATCACGGTTACCAAATAACCCTGTGACGAAACGCGCCGCTCTTCTTTGGATCCTCCGTCAACCCGATCTGGTACGGATCCCACACTGTTGAGCAATACTCAAGTATAGTTCATTGTTTTGGGAAAGTAAACCCTTTAAGGGACTGAAACTGGAGACGAATAGCTTTATGAGACGATTTCGAAAGCTAAATGTATGAAAATTTGTATTTAACTTTTCTGTTAGAAATAAAAATATGATGTATCACTGTGTTTGGAAGGATCTGGATGCATGCATTGTTCAGGTTGGGAAGAATGTCTTATGAGTCAAGCAGACTCACAGTTTATTGTAGCAAGTCCTTTACATCCTGGATACTGACAGTTTGACGGAGTTGACTTTCAAGCTGATCCCACAAATGTTCTAGCGAGAACAGATCTGGGGATCATGCTAGCCATGGGAGTACGTTAAAGCATCACGCGGTCTGTTCATAGTGGTAAGTGCCATGAGTGGACTGTTGAATAATGCCACCACGAGTCTGTCTGCTGTCACAACCGACGGCACCCCTCCCCATGACGCCACGGGTAACGCCGTTGTACCACTTCAAAATATTGGAAGAATGGAACCTCTTCCGAGGTCTCCGCCGGCACTGAACACAATATGAGGCTTCTCATCAGTAGTCCATGCTTCTCGGTCAAAGTACCACTCCAAAGGCAGCCGTTCTGTTAAGATGTTAACGGCAGCCAACTCATGGTTCCCTAGTCCGGCTTCTAGCAGTGTCCGATCAATGGTGCGGGATGACACAGAAAGTTGCAGGGAGTCCATCACCTAGTCTGATGGCAGGCGCAGATGGGAGGTGGTTATGACGCGGTTGTTGCACAATACTGTGTGGCGGTGACCTTACCCGTCGCCACTGCGTACACCGATGACTGCCGCTGCCTTAGAGGGCGAACGACAGTCATATCAATTCGCGACGATTAACATCAATACCATACGGTCGCGCGAGATGCTGTCATTGTTATGCGACAAAATTTACGCGGTCTACACTGACGTGACCTTATTGTAGGCGGTACACGTTGTTGGCTTCCAGGACATCTCCGGATACATGAAGTGCATACCACACACATCGGATGTGGGCAGTGGCGTCGCAGCGCTTCTGACTCACTGACTCATCATCCCCCACCAGCACAATCCACGAAGGACAGAAACTTAATATTTGGAGAAGGGTTGGTTCTTACACACCAGGCATCGTTTAAGAAGGGAAATTGAACACCTAAGGGGGTGAAATAGGCGATGTCACTATCAAGGCAATTTTAAAGCTCTAACTACAAAAATCAGAAAGAAATGTGTGTCCCAGTTTTTTTTTTTTTTTTTAATTCAGCCACTAAGGAAGTACAGCTGTGTGTGAAACTTTTCTTTTTAATTAAATCAATGTTAAAGAACTACTAAAGCAATTTTAGAGCTATATCTATGAAAGCTGGTATTTGAATTCTCGGTTGGAAATTTAAAAAATGCGCGTTCATTGTTTTGGGAAAGTAAACCCTTTAAGGGACTAAAACTGGAGACGAATAGCTTTATGAAACGATTTCGAAAGCTAAGTGTATGAAAATTTGTATTTAACTTTTCTGTTAGAAATAAAAATATTATGTATCACTGTGTTTGGAAGGAGGAGGAGGACATTAGTGTTTAACGTCCCATCGACAACGAGGTCATTAGAGACGGAGCGCAAGCTCGGGTGAGGGAAGGATGGGAAAGGAAATCGGCCGTGCCCTTTCAAAGGAACCATCCCGGCATTTGCCTGAAGCGATTTAGGGAAATCACGGAAAACCTAAATCAAGATGGCCGGAGACGTGATTGAACCGTCGTCCTCCCGAATGCGAGTCCAGTGTGCTAACCACTGCGCGACCTCGCTCGGTTGTGTTTGGAAGGGTGAAACAAACCAAAATATTTGGGGTGAAACAAAACAAAATGTTTCGATGTATTAAAACGATTTTAAAGCTACATCTACGGAAAATGGTATTTCACTTCTCGGTTAGGTATAAAGAAACGCATGTTAGAGGATGTAAGTTTCTATGCAAATCTCACCACAAGAACGCAAAAGGTATGATTTACAAAAACGTTTGACTCTTGCTACCAGAATCGCATTTTGGTCAGAAGCACATTCGGAGAAGACCATGCCCCTATCGCTTTAATTTTAGTGAAAAGTTAGAATATGTTGCACTTTGTGAACACCATAAAATTCTATTAAATAAAAAAATCTCTATACAGATCATACAAATTACTCGTGTGAAACAGCGGGTGCCAAACTAGTGAGAGAAAGGGAAATGCTGAGAGGAAACAGAAAGATGGAGGACGATAGCTACTAAGAGAACCATAGTTGAAATGTAAGTCTGGTGAGAAAATGGTTCAAATGGCTCTGAGCACTATGGGACTTAACATCTGAGGTCATCAGTCCCCTAGAACGTAGAAGTACTTAAACCTAACTAACCTAAGGACATCACACACATCCATGCCAGAGGCAGGATTCGAACCTGCGACCATAGCAGTCGCGTGGTTCCAGACTCAAGCGCCTAGAACCGCTTGGCCACACCGGCCGGCTAAGTCTGGTGAGACAGGGAACCATTAAATTGTTATTGAAACTTAAATACCGTTTCCCTAAAACATACTGTTTTACCACATAAGCAACATTTATTGGAATTTTTATACAAGAAACAGAGAGAGAGAGAGAGAGAGAGAGAGAGAGAGAGAGAGAGAGAGAGGGAGAAAGAAGGGGAATGTTGAGAGGAAACCGAAAGACAGAGGTCGATAGCTGCTAAAAGGAACATAGTTGAAATGTAATTTGAGGCAGGAAACCATTAAACTGTTGTTGAAACTTAAATACTGTTTTCGAAAATATACTGTTTTGCCTTACAAGCAACATTTATTCGATTTTTTTGAAGAGAGAGACCTAAAAGTTTCAGTGCCTCTACAGCATAAATATTTACACCTTTACAGTAGTGTTGTCACAATATGTCAAAAAACAGAAGATCAGTACCAACAGAAGGTGGTGAAAAAGTTGTTTTAACTTTTCCGTATACAAGAAAAGCAGAACGAATAATTAGCGGTGTATCAAAATCTACTTGAGGAAATATAAGAAAGATACCCACCACAGTACACCAAAGATATAGCTTTATATAGCATGCGGCTCAAGAAAAATTGTTGCTTAAATTTAATATGGCAGATATTGTCAAGTCCATGTCCATATAACAAATTCACTAAAATGTGGACTGCTGATACATGTTTCAACAGCAAAGTCTCATTGTGGTGGTGGTCAACAACCTCAGACAGATGATGATGCCATCGACCCGTTCCTACCGGTACTAGACATCTTAACTTTTCAGGAAGTATTTCAGCGGTGGATTTAATTGGATGGACGTTTGCTGGAACGAACCGGCCATCAGCTGCGGACGTGGAAGCCCCAGCTAACAAGTGGCGGCTGTCTCTCGCGATTCCGTTACGCTGGTGAAGGGGAGACTGCCCACAGCGGAAGAGCTGCGCGGTGCAACCTGGTGGCTACTATCCGACGAGAAATCTCCTTTACATCGATTACGGAAGTGTCTCTTTATCTGTTTCCTCTGTCATAATACTTGTATTCTCCTTTCGAATTACACTTTCGCTATACCCTACTGAGTCAAAGTATGAGGTGGTTTGTGTCATCCCACAGAAATAAAAAGAAATATTTTCGGTAGGTGGAATTCGTAGCTATAATTTATTTTATGAAAAATCACACCAGAAAACTCAACGATAGCTGGTAAATGAACCTCTGTATTTGGACATCAGTTTCAATTGACAGTGTACATGTGTTTTCTAATAATATGAGGGTTGGCCAGAAAGTAATGCACAGTACTTTTTTCTTCAACAGTTCTTTATTGAACATAATGAGAATTACACACGTGAAAGAATGATGTTTTGTCTAAGTACCCTATTATACGTAATCTCCATCCCGTTCTATGGCGTTCCTCCAGCGCGAAACAAGGGCCTTTATGTCCTGTAGGTACATACACTTTTGAATATCCAAGAGTGCGGATAATGGCATCCGCACTTCCTTTGCTGATTGACAGATGTTGCGCCAACTGGCAAGTCGTAATGCGTCTCTCATCACGAATGACAACATCAACGCGCTCCAACATGTCAGGTATGACAGCCGTGGATGGTCTCCCCGACCACTGCAAATCGTGGAGCTCCGCCGAGCCGCCTTCTGATGACCTCACCCTCCGTGGCCAGCGACTCACTCTACTTCTGTCTACAGCAGATGGTCCGTAGACCTTCATCTACATCTACATGACTACTCTGCAATTCACATTTAAGTGCTTGGCAGAGGGTTCATCGAACCACAATCATACTATCTCTCTACCATTCCACTCCCGAACAGCGCGCGGGAAAAACGAACACCTAAACCTTTCTGTTCGAGCTCTGATTTCTCTTATTTGCTTGCACAAGCGTTTGTGAATATTCCCCACAGTTTCTTTCCCTGCAGTGAGAAATTCAATGACGGCGCGTTGCTTGTAACGTACACACCTACAGACGCCATTTTGATACTGTCTGCAGCTTCGCTACCTGTCGGAAGTGACGGAAACTTTGCGCACTCACTTCAAATAATACATACGGTATGTTTCGCATCCGGAGCATTGTTTTCGGGCGAGAAAAAAAAATGCGGTGCATTACTTTCTGGGCAACCCTCTTACTTCCAAAAAAAGAGTATGTCATTCAAAGTAGTAGATATTGCATAACGTGCAACAATTCACCAGACCTCAGTTCTGCGTAAAAACGTTCGTTCAGAATAACCGTTTTGACTCCAAAACCAACAAAGTCAAAATGCGTGTTGCAATTCACTTTTTTACAGGGTACACATCAAGATCAGAAAAAAACTACAAAACTGTCCTAAACTTCAAGAGCGAAGGAATCAAGTGCCTAATACTTATAAATTCATAAACGTTCGTTCATTATTACTCCATAAGACTGCATTGCTGTAAAAGGTTACGAGAGTGAACCGAGGGTACATGATTCCTTTCACTGTAAAGATACGCTAGCTAATAAAGAAAGTGATGATTCGTCACACGCCGTGTGAATCAATCATTTGGTTTCGTAACGGTATTGGGAAATTTTGGTGATGATGTCTCATTCTTTTGTTGAGAAGAAACATTTTAGTGCGAACTGTTACGTTTTATTAGCTGTATCCAACCGATGACAAGATGCATATGTAGCCCAGCAGTACCCGAGTTTAGTGATCTCATTTTAATGTCCTCCTGTCTCTCCTGGTTAGTGTGGTTTTCTACCTGTAGCACTGTAACACGACGCGTCACTCCAGCCGTCATGCTACACAGGCGAGGAACTGATTACTGATATACCCACAAAGTTTTATCATTATTAAGTTAATTGCTAGGTTGAAACGTAAGGCAGCAGTCCAGTTCTATTCACTGAGAAAAGCAACGAGTAACTGCACAGACAAACGAGTTGCTATGTGCCATTGCGCCCATTAATGTAGTCAATCATAAATTTTCTGTGCACAACGTACTCTGTACGTCACTGCATCGAAAATGTAAACTCTTTGTTCTCTCTCTATCGAAAATTTTTCGAATGACGCAATACTTTCTTAGAATTGTTTGAAATGATTCGCTTGTACACTAATTTATTTACACGTTTGAAATATGGGACATGAAATAAATTGATACAAACTATCTTGAGATGTAACAGACTGATCTGAAATGATTCGTTACTGTTATCGGCACAAAGTACAATACTATGATTTTTAAGAACAACATTGACGATGTACTCTGCACAACTCGTACCAGGTCTTCTGAAGATGAACAGTAGCCGAAAGGCATCAGGAAATTATTGAGATGTCTTTGGGCCAGAGAAGTATGCAATTGATGATGATAATGATGTCCCATACTCCGAGGAGCGTAGGGGACGATGCGGGAGTCCCGCGTGCCGGCCGGAGTGACCGTGCGGTTCTAGGCGCTACAGTCTGCAGCCGAGCGACCGCTACGGTCGCAGGTTCGAATCCTGCCTCGGGCATGGATGTGTGTGATGTCCTTAGGTTAGTTAGGTTTAATTAGTTCTAAGTTCTAGGCGACTGATGACCTCAGAAGTTAAGTCCCATAGTGCTCAGAGCCATTTGAACCATTTGGGAGACCCGCATCGCTGTACTACGCAAGGTCCTAGTGGAGGTGGTTTGCCATTGCCTTCCACCGACCGTAATGGAGATGAATGATGATGATGAAGACTACACAACGCCCAGTTATCTCGAGGCAGATAAAATCCCTGACCACACCGGGTATCGAACCCGGGACCCCGTGCGCGGTAAGCGAGAACGCTACCCCAAGACCACGAGCTGCGGACAAGTATGCAATTATATGAATGTAATTATTGCCACTGTGTCTAATTTTGCGTTCATGCAATATATTTTTTTTAACAAACGAGTCAACCACAGGATTAACTACGTCCAGGCACTAGTAAAGTAAAACGTAGCTGGATGTGTTGCAACAGCGCTTAAGAGAGGCATTCAGCTTATGAGATCGTGTCAACCTGCTCACACAGCTGGAAGTACAGTAGCCCGGCTTGCGAGACGTCTAGCTTGCGAATCATATTCAAGTCGACTCTGTGAGTCGATATATCGACAGTCGATCTGTCTCACCGGTCATCCCAACTGTATTTTCTAGGAGATTTGCCATGCTCTTATAGCTAAATGCTGCTCTCGAATCTCAGAAAGCACGACACACATATGAAATACAGCAACTCACAGAAGAAAGTATTCACGGGCCACAGATGACAACGAGACTAGATTCTTGAGAGGAATGTTGATCTTGATGACAGAAAAGCATGCAAACCTGAAATACGGTCGGATAATCGTGAAATATGCGACAAGTTATCCCCTGACTAAGGAATAATCGGTAGGAGGAGAAGAAACGAGACGAGTTGAATGTGGTGCTACTTTAAATTCCTGTTTTACGTTTGATCTGTCTCTTAGCACGTCAGATAAGATTTTTAACATCTTCTTGCTGATGGTAAGAACCTGGACTCACATTCAGGTAGCAATGAAGATTTTGATTCTATGTATTTTCCCTAAGCCCCTTAAGGTAAATGCCAAGAAGGTTACTTACGATGGATTATTTGTCGCGTTCTTCTCAAACCCGAGCATTAGTTTCTACTCGAATGACCGCATCCTCGACGCACATTCACAGCAAACTTCCTTCGTTCTCGGCGACGATGCGCGGGAATTTGCAACACGTACGAGTGTGCGTATATGCATGTGTCTGCGTATTATATATAGACACACGCATCACAAATTACGCAGTTGGCTAAGATGTCTGTAGTTTTTATAAGGCGAGAATTTCACAACTGTTAGAGTCTTTTTATGTTGTACAGTCGTTTCTGTCAACAATCAGAGCTTAGTTTTTCAAGAAGGATTTTCTTTAAAGTAAAACCCACCTCCATTTTTTATGGTAAAGTTTTTAACATTTTGTGGTGTGTGCACTGCACCTTACGTCAAAAGAAGTCAAAGGTTGTTTCTGAGGAGCAAAATTAAATTAGTGCCAAGAAGTTTAGTTTCCTGCAGCTGCTGATCGGTATTTGCCTTCGAGAACGTCAGTACGCCACACAAAAAAATAGCTTGCTGAGCTAGAGGTAAGTCAGTTTTATTTCAGTGCAGATCTCATCTTGAATTCACGAGCGAACAGTTTTCAGATGTCTTGCTAGCAAGCAGATTAATTTACAGCGAACAATACTGCTGATCTGAAGTAGCTATTTTCTTCCGAGTAGAGCAGTAATTTATTTTTGTGGACGTTCCAATTTGGATGTTGCATTTCATATCACACAACATTCACAATGTACTTCGGTACTGAGTTTTAGTTATATAGTATTCATTGAGCACATAATTAGTTTATTTTGTCATTTAATTGGATTTATTTTCTTTATTTCAAGTTTTGTATTTAATGAAGCTTAAAGACTCTTCACATACGCAAGGCAGGACCAACCAACAGTCAGTTTTTCTCACCAACTGAATACGATAAGTGAAGTACACGTTACACGAGGAGAAAGTTTTTGAATCAACATGTTCAATTTTTTGACATACAGACAATTTTTTATAGAAAGCTTACAGGGTGTTCGTGTACGAATTTACCTTGACATCTGACCATGTCTTCTGGGTACCCCACCTTTTTTTGTGAAGTGAATTATTCTAAACGCTCAGCCAGAAAACTGCCTAGACGTGTCTTTCTAGCCTGACCGCCACATTCCCCCCCCCCTCCCCCCCCCCCCTCCTCTCCGTGCCGCACTGGCCGTCAGATGGAGCGCTCACTTGCTATGCAGGGGGCACCACTGTCGCCACCGGTGGAGAACACAAGAGAGAAGCGACGCAAGCTGTCTCCACGCCACGTATCTGTATTCATGGCCCGGAGAACAAATTGAAACGCAGTGAACTGAATTTTAAATCCCGACATGAATAAATAACCCCGGACGCGGAAGTATAACGAGCCATTGTGAAATATTGTCATACGCTACGAGATTGCGATACAGAAATAAGCGGCGCGTGGTAGTTTTTTTGTGTGTTGTATGTTACAGTCCGTATGTGAGATGATGGATCGAAATATGGTTGGGGAGAGCAGGGAGAGAAGCGCGAGGGGTAGAAGAAGGGGAGGATTAAATGAAGGGAATGGCATATGGAAGGGTTGAGGAAGCGTGAGGAGTGGAGGTAATATGACAGAAGGGAGATGCAGTGAGTTCGCTAGCGAAAACAATAGCTCCAAAATATGTTAACCTGTTTACGACGACAACAAAACTGGTCGAAACGTTTTAATTTTTATATTTCTTGTTTATTTAGTGCCAGCACACTTCCGTAGACTAGGTCGCTAACGCAAGCCTGCGCAGTGTAGCTCTACACGAATGTACGCTGGGGTGACAGAATCGTGGGATAGCGATTTGGGAATACACACATGGCGGTAGTATCGCGTGTACTAGGCATAAAGGGGCAGTGCGTTGGCGGAACTGTCATTTGTTCTCAGGTGACTCATATGAAAATGTTTCCGATGTAATTATGGCCGCACGGAGGAAATTAACAGACCATGAACGCGGAATGGTAGTTGTAGCTATACGCGCGCGACCGCTACGGTCGCAGGTTCGAATCCTGCCTCGGGCATGTATGTGTGTGATTTCCTTAGATTAGTTAGGTTTCAGTAGTTCTAAGTTCTAGGGGACTGATGACCTAAGATGTTAAGTCCCATAGTGCTCAGAGCCATTTGAACCATTTTTTTGTAGCTAGACGCATGAGACATTGCAGTTCAGAGATCGTTAGGGAATTCAGTATTCCGAGGTCCTCAGTGTTAAGAGTGTGCCGAGAATACCATTTTTCAGGCGTTATATGTCACCACAGCCAACACTGTGGGCGACGGCTTTCACTTAATGACCGAGAGCAGCGGCGTTTGCGTTGAGTTGTCGGTGCTAACAGACAAGCAACAATGCATGAAATAACCGCAGAAATCAATATTATACCTACGACGAACGTATCCGTTACGACAATGCGGCGAAATGTGGCGTTAATGAGCTATGGTGGCAGACGACTGAGGCGAGGATCTTTGATAAGAACACATCGGCTGTAGAGCCCCTCCTGGGCTCGTGACCGTATCGGTTGGACCCTACACGACTGGTAAACTTTTGTCTGGTCAGATGAGTCCCGATTTCATTTGGCAAGAACTGATGATGGAGTTCACGTGTAGCGCATGTCCCACGACGCCATGCACCCAAGTTGCCAAAAAGGCGCTGTGCAAGTTGGTGGTGGTTCCCTAATGGTGTGGCCTGTGTTTACAAGCAAAGGACCGAGCCCTCTGGTCCAACTGAACTGATCATTGGCTGCAAATCATTATATCCGGCTGCTTGGAGACCTTTTGTAGGCATTCATTTTCCCAAATAACGATGGAATTTTTACGGATGATAATGCGCCATGTCTCCGGTCCACAACTGTTCACCATTCGTTTGAAGAACATTGTGGACAATTCGAGAGAATAATTTGGCCACGCAGATGGCCCGTCATGATTCCTATAATATATTCCTATAATCGAAAGTTCAGTAAGCGCAAAAAACCTTGCATCGGTAAAACTTTCGCAACTGTGGGCAGCTATAAAGGCAGAATGGTTCAATATTTGTGCAGGGGATTTCCAACGAATTGTTGAGTCCAGAAGCCACGTAGAGTTGCTGCACTGCGCTGGGGAAAACGAAGTCCAACACGGTGTTAGAAGGTATTCCGTGATCTTAGTCATCTAAGTGTAAACTGGGTGGCGGATAATTTTCGTCATCAATATTTGGCCGGTGATAGCAGGAGAGATGGTGGCGTGATTTCTTGACCACCAGTTTTTGTGTCAATGTCCTGGATTATATTCCAAACCTCTCCACAGTGTGTCACGAAATCAGAGCGTCTGACACTATTGACGTTGGTCCGTTCTTCGGGATAGGGACGTTAAGCTCAACGACTGTCCCTTGACGTTATTCGAAAGAATAGGCTATGTACTGGCACTAGGTTTCATCTTCACCCTTCCGTTCATTCACAAAGACACAACCCAACACTCAACACAGCTGTCCAAACGGCACAGATACACACTCGACACTTCATAAAAGGTCATAGGAAGGCAAACTACCTCCACTAGGACCTAGCCAAGAGCGGTGATAAAGGATTCCTGCATGTGCTCACTGACAGTCATTCCCGGAATATGGAACTGCTTTGACTTTTGATGTTAAAATAGTATCGAGTCCTCAATAATATATATACACCAACAGTATCGCTAGGTAGTAAATGCTTACGTAATATCGACCTTTTCCTGTACAACGAAGGACTTATTTTCAGTGCAAGGCGAAATATGGAATGCACGCTGTGTTTAGACGAACCAATCAGATAAAAATGTACGGAGTACATAATCAATATTCCAACAAAAAGAGAAATAGAGACCTTGATATATATTTTATGCTATCCATAGGTACCATTATCACAGTATGCCATTAGAAACATTTGTTTACGACAAAGTTTTCATTTATGATACAAGGCGAAGTATAGGAATAACTCTACACTTGCATGTACCAATACCAGTATAAAAATAATACTTAAATCACAATTAGAAGGTAGTAGATTTTTTTTTGGTCATCAGTCTGCTGACTGGTTTGATGCGGCCCGCCACGAATTCCTCTCCTGTGCTAACCTCTTCATCTCAGAGTAGTACTTGCAACCTACGTCCTCAATTATTTGCTTGACGTATTCCAATCTCTGTCTTCCTCTACAGTTTTTGCCCTCTACAGCTTCCTCTAGTACCATGGAAGTCATTCCCTCGTGTCTTAGCAGATGTCCTATCATCCTGTCCCTTCTCCTTATCAGTGTTTTCCACATATTCCATTCCTCTCCGATTCTGCGCAGAACCTCCTCATTCCTTACCTTATCAGTCCACCTAATTTTCAACATTCGTCCATACCACCACATCTCAAATGCTTCGATTGTCTTCTGTTCCGGTTTCCCCACAGTCCATGTTTCACTACCATACAATGCTGTACTCCAGACGTACATCCTCAGAAATTTCTTCCTCAAATTAAGGCCGGTATTTGATATTAGTGGACTTCTCTTGGCCAGAAATGCCTTTTTTGCCATAGCGAGTCTGCTTTTGATGTCCTCCTTGCTCCGTCTGTCATTGGTTATTTTACTGCCTAGGTAGCAGAATTCCTTAACTTCATTGACTTCGTGATCATCAATCCTGATGTTAAGTTTCTCGCTGTTCTCATTTCTACTACTTGTTATTACCTTCGTCTTTTTTGCGATTTACTCTCAAACCATAGTGTATACTCATTAGACTGTTCATTCCGTTCAGCAGATCATTTAATACATTACTTAATACCACTATTATATGTAGCTGAAATCCGACATTGTATTTATCATAGACTGCCCAAGTCATGTAATTTAGATACTCCGTACAATTTAATTCTCATTAAACAAGTAATAGAACACCGTTTAATGCTCCTATATTTTTATGATACTATGACTTTATAGACTACTTCTTTTCGATACGGATACCACAGGTGTCGAAATAAAACTATCGATAATCACTCATCGTTTGTTTTATTTGACATGCAGTTTGTACTCCATTTAACAATCGACAACATACGTTTACATAGAATACGTAATTGTACACTGAAAATACATAAATGTGTATTTACGGAATTAAAGTTCAAGTTGTCAGTTTTTTTCTACAACGAATCTTTAATAAACGGAATGATAAGTAAACCATACATATTTATATTATCAATACGTTACATCCTAAATTTAATAATGATACAGATGAGTGAAAATGTGAATCCTGCAGACTTTTTCGTATTGGAATCTCTGGATGACAAAGAGTCAAAATTTACGGATGCCAGAAAGTATATATCACTGAACAGCCCACTTCTCCACTTCTTTATTTATTTATTTTTTGTAATTTACGGTCGACTATAGACGTTTTCCAAGAGGCTGCTCCAGGCGGGCGTAAAATGAATGTGCGCAACGCAAAATAAAATAATAAACGCTAAAATGAAGATTTGGCCCTGTCTGACTACCCCATGAAGCAGATCTTAAGATCTCTTAATTCTATAAATTAAAGTCTAAACATAAATGAATTATGAAGGCAACTAATCCTACTAAATGATAAACGTTGTTCCTGCTTATATATTTATTGTAGATTAAAAAACCCTTTATATTACAAAGTTTACATTTCCTAAGTAAAATTATTGATCAATTGCCCAACTCTGCCCCTTATTATGACTGCGTGGTCTAATATCAGTAACGCGAAATGACTGATATCATCTACGTACCAAACACTAGAAGACACTACTCAGTGGAAATAAACTAACGTGATTACAGCTGTTTAGCTTTTATAGCCCTAATACGCCGAAGCAATTTTTCGATATCACCGTGTGTACTGCGTCTGGTGCGTCGAAGTGATGGTTCCCGTACTCGTCTGCGACGATGGAAGAACTCCAGCCACAATTAAACTCTTCCAAACTCTAGGACTAATATACTCTAATACTGTCTTCTCCTCTCTGTGTTCTACAGACGAGAAACGCGAACTCCCAGCCACAAGACGGAGTTCAGATAACGTCTCAACGTTAGTATAGGCAGAAGAAGTGCTCTCAATTGCTGAACGCTGCGTACTCAACGACGACTTCCAACCCGGAGGTGAAGTCCAGAATCGTATAGGTTCGCAACAGTACAGTGCCTAACTGTTCTAACTATAAACTCTCCTGAGAGCAAAGACAGCAAGTCCGTCTGTACCAACAATAGAGGATATCGAGCGAGCGTCACACACGGGAACTCACAACAGAAGACCTCGTCTCGGCAGCGCTGGTTTCCCAACAAGGCTTGGCTCCCCACCCTCGTAATTCCGAAAACGAACCATATTCCCGAAACCACGGAATATTCTCCCTCTCTACAGATTCTTCAGAACGCCGACCAAACATATTTTAGTCTTTTGTCGTCCAGCGCGGAAAGTTTGCCAGGAGAAATCTATATTCGTACAATGGTACGCTTCTGAGTAAAAATCCATGGAAATAACCAGACTGCGTGGTTTCCGAGGTGCCACTTCTTCGTTCCTTTCACCTGCATCCAAGATTTTCAGCGTTTCCGTAGCAAAATCCTTCCGGTTCGGCTATAATACTGGACGGTTGCGACTCTATTGTGCTCCAGCGATTAGGTGCTACGACGTCCGTCTTGCTATTTCCTGTGTTTAAGCAGGACCAAGCCCAGGGCTTGAGTTCCGTCTGCCGTTTAATTTCCATTGTCGTTGCAACCTCTACTAGTATAGGCAATCATTCATTATGCCATTTTTATAATAAAGACACTCCGTCACCTTTCATGGTATAAGCGTTAACAATGATTTACAAGGCGTACGTAACAATGTCAGTCTCCTTTATATATTCATATATACGATGTACAACGTATCACATGCATGATACCTAATTGTGTTTGTAGAGCACGGCAAAATATGTGGATAAGTGCTTATAAGGTGCAAAATTATAGCCGCCTTACAATTTATATATTTCTCGCATAGAATCGGTGTAGGAGACACAATTTTTTGCCGCAGAATTGTATAGGCTGCATTCGTAAATTACATTTCCAAATAAAAATACCGACTTTGAATTCCTCTTTTGGAAATAAACCACCTAGGGCAGTGAGTTTGTAAACACAGTTTTATGCGCTGGATGGTGTATTCGTGATGCCAAGAACTATATCTCGAGATGCGTGAAGTGAAAATATAAAGGGGGAGCTATATTTTAGCACCGGCGGTCGCCTTACGTCAGCCCACGGGCGTTCCCGGAAGACGTATAAAACTGCTACACCGCGCCGCTGCCTGAGGGCGGGCAGAAAGTAAGTCATCCGGCGCCCCTCCTTCGGGGAAAAAGGAGGTGGCCCGCGAAAGTGCGGGGGCGGGTGGCTGGCGACATTTATTGCGTCCCCGGAGGGCTTTCAGCGCGACCGGGATTGCGCCGGCCGAAGAAGAATAGGACGCCACCGCCACGCATCATTAATCGAGCTGACAAGTGAATTATGGAATTATTGTGGGGAGCGCAACTTGGGCAAAAAGAATGGTTTAAAGGGGAGCCACCGCCACGTTTCTGAACAGGACTGCAGATGGTGTCGTAAGTCCAAGGCCTCACTTCCGTTGCAACTAGCCATGTCACAGTTCTCTGCACCTTAAACGACCAGACTAGAAAATGAGATATAGCACTACGCAACTGAAATACACTGATGGGGAAAAATTGCAACATCAAAAAGCAATCAATGTAGAGCAATGAAACTTCTGGAATACATTCGACTAGGTAATATACACTCATGCTCATAAATTAAGGATAATACTGATACATGGTGAAACAACGTTCTGGTGGGCGGTTTGCGGGTTTAAATCACCTCGGTCGTCGCACGGTGACGCTGCGAGCAGTCCACATACGCAGAGGTGTGTTGGTACATCTCAGAGTACGGTGCAGCGAGTAAGTGTGCAGACGTTTTCAGACTTGCTAGTGGTGACTGTGTGTTGAAAATGGCTCAAAGAACACATATTGTAGACGTTATGAGGGGTAGAATACGCTCCATGTGCCACAAAGTGTGATCTCAAGATTATGGCAACGATTCCAGCAGACAGGAAACGTGTCCAGGCACTACAGTACGGGACGTCCACAGTGTACAACACAACAAGAAGATCGATATCTCACCATCAGTGCCCGCAGACGGCCACGGAGTACTGCAGGTAGACATTCTGGGGACCTTACCGCAGCCACTGGAACAGTTGTCTCCAGACACACAGTCTACAGACAACTGAACAGACATGGTTTATTCGCCCGGAGACCTGCAAGGTGCATTCCAATGACCCCTGATCACAGGATAGCCCGTGAAGCCTGGTGTCAGGAACACAGTAAATGCTCATTGGAGCAGTGGTCCCAGGTTATGTTCACGGACATTCAGGTATAGTCCGAACAGTGATGCTCGCCTGGTTTCCATCTGGCGTGAACCAGGAACCAGATACCAACCCCTTAATGTCCTTGAAAGGGACCTGTATGGAGATCGTGGTTTGATGGTGTGGGGTGGGAAAATGATTGATGCACGCACACGCCTGCATGTCTTTGACAGAGGAACTGAAACAGGTCAGGTGTATCGAGACGTCATTTTGCACCAGTACGTCCGCCTTTTCAGGGTTGCAGTGGGTCCCACCTTCCTCCTGATGGATGACAACGCACGGCCACACCGAGCTACCATCGTGGAGGAGCACCTTCAAACAGAAGATATCAGGCGAATGGAGTGGCCTGCCTGTTCTGCAGACCTAAACCCCATCGTGCACGTCTGGGATGCTCTCGGTCGACGTATCGCTGCACGTCTTCACACCACTAGGATACTTCGGGAACTCCGACAGGCACTGGTGCAAGAATGGGAGACTGTACTCCAGCAGCTCCTCGACCACCTGATCCTGAGTATGCCAATCCGTTGTGCGGCCTGTGTACGTGTGCTTGGTGATCATATCCCATATGGATATCGGTGTAGATGCGTATGAAACACTGGCGTTTTGTAGCACATGTGTTTCGGGACGGTTTTCTCAACTTACCACCAATACCGTGGACTTGCAGATCTGTGTCGTGTGCGTTCCCTATGTGCTTATGCCATTAGCGCCAGCTTTGTGTAGTGCCACGTTGTGTGGCACCACGATCTGCAATTATCCTTAATTTATGAGCATGAGTGTATTTAAGTGATTAACATTGCTAGATCACAGGTTAACGTAAGCGAAGAGATAAGTCATTGTAAATGTTTAATGCTGGTACATTAATAACCGGTGTGGCCGCCAGAACGTTGAGTGCAAGCATGCAGAAGTGCATGTATTGTGTTGTACAAGTGCCGGATGTCAGTCTATGGGACGGAATTCCATACCGTTGCACTTGGTCAGCCAAAACAGGGACGGTTGATGCTAGATGTGCAAGACGCTGGAGTTGTCGTCCGATGACGTATGTGCTCGGCTGGAGACAGATCTGGTGATCGAGCAGGCCAAGTGTCGATACTCTGTAGAGCATGCTGGGAAACAACAGCGGCATGTGTGCGAGCGTTATCCAGTCGGAAAACATCCCCTGGAATACTGTTCATGAATGACAGCACAACAGGACGAATCACCAGACTGACGTTCAGTTTCGCCGCAAGGTGCTTGGGATAACCGCGAGTGTGTTTCTGCTGTTATACGAAATCGCACCCAGGAACACAACTCCAGGAGTAGGTCTAGCGTGTCTGGCACGCGGAGAGATTGGTTCAGGCTGTCGACTGCCCTTCTAACAAACAAACGGTCATTACCGACAACAAGGCGGAACCAGCTTTCATCAGACTTCCACCCTGCCTTCCAGTGAGCTCTCGCCTGACACCACAGAATTCGCAAATGGTGGTGGCTTGGGATCAATGGAATGCATGCTACAACGCCTTGAAGTAACCGATTTTTAACAGTTCGTTGTGTAACTGTGGTGCCAACTGCTGCACAGATTTCTTCCGCAATCCCAATACGACGAGCACAACCATGTACCGTAAGCGATGGTCTTCCCTCTTGGTAGTGCCATGAGGCCGTCCGTAGCCCTGTCTTCTTGTAACCGTACATCCTCCAGACAGCCTTTCTGCAGTATCGCAGAAGGAACACCCAGCCTATCGTAGATCTTTTGCATGACCTCTTTCAAACTCAATGAGGTCTCGATAACGGCGTTTTTGTCGCCTTAAAGGCATTATTAACTAACATCAACTCACTACGTCCAGTCTCAGAAGTGACGAACTCTCACTACCGTTACAGCGCGTATTTAAACAAATCTCATTGGGGGTCCTCATGTTGGCGCTACTAGCGCCGCTCTTGTGGGACTGGCGCGAAATTTGAACGTACATCATCTTTCCGATGTAGGAACACTTCTAACAAGGGAACCTCCCCATCGCACCCCCCTCAGATTTAGTTATAATTTGGCACAGTGGATAGGCCTTGAAAAACTGAACACAGATCAATCGAGAAAACAGGAAGAAGTTGTGTGGAACTATGAAAAAATAAGCAAAATATACTAACTGAGTAGCCCATGAGCAACATAGGCAATATCAAGGATAACGTGCATTTAGGCGCGCCGTGGTCCCGTGGTTAGCGTGAGCAGCTGCGGAACGAGAGGTCCTTGGTTCAAGTCTTCCCTCGAGTGAAAATTTTACTTTCTTTATTTTCGCAAAGTTCGTTCATTGATGTCTCTGTTCACTGCAATAAGTTTAGTGTCTGTGTGTTGCGACCGCACCGCAAAACCGTGAGATTAGTAGACAAAAGGACGTGCCTCTCCAATGCGAACCGAAAATATTTGATCGCAAGGTCATAGGTCAACCGATTCCTCCACAGGAAAACACGTCTGATGTATTCTATACGACACTGGTGACGGCATGTGCGTCACCTGACAGGAATATGTTATCGACCCACCTAACTTGCACACTTGGCGAATGGGTAAAAAGATTCTTCTACCTTGCCCGATTGAGGTTTTCTTGTGGATGTGATAATCACTTCAAAAAAAGTGATGAAAACATAAGAGTGTGTCACATAAACTGCAACAAATGAATGCAACAGTTTCACAGTCGCACAGTTTTCTCTGTGCCCTGTCAAAACATATGTTTTTAACGTTTTCAAATTTTTCCATGTGTAGACCGTCAAATCCTGCATATGTCCAAGCAAATCTGAACATGTCCTAGAATTTCGGAGAGCGAAGTTGATTATGTGCGAGTGCCTGAACTCTGATAATTGTCTGAAAATAAAAAATTAAAGTTATCACTCGAAGGAAGACTTGAACCAAGGACCTCTCATTCCGCAGCTGCTCACGCTAACCACGGGACCACGACGCTCCTGTGCTCACATTGCCCTTAATGTTGCCTATCTTGCGCATGGACTACTCAGTTTGTATATTTTGCTTATTTTTTTCATAGTTCCACACAACTTCTTCCTGTTTTCTCGATTGATCTGTGTTCAGTTTTTGAAGACCTATACACTGCGCCAACTTATAATTAAATCTGAGGGGGGTGTGATGGGGAGGTTCCCTTGTAAGAACTATCGATAATGTTGCACAACTCCTCCTCGTGTTGCGATTTTTTTCCGACAGTGTTGTGAAGTTGCACAGCATCCCAGCACAGGACGAAGCTAGTACCACAATGAAACGAACATTCTATTCTCTCAGCGTCTATGTCTACATCTACATCAACATATACAGCCTGGAAACCACTGTGAAGTTTATGGCAGAGGGTACAAGATACCACTTTTTCGGTTTATTGCCGTTCCAGTAGCGTACGGAGCGCGGAGATGATGAAAGCTTACGCGCTTCAGTGCATGATGTTATTAGTCTCATTTCACGATTCCTACGGAAGCGTTACACAGGAGACAAATATATCTCGGCATTATTCTTTTAGTACTCGTTCTCGAAATTTTGTAAGTACACTATCGCAGGATAACTCGCGCTTATCTTAAAGAACCTGGCAGGTTTGGTTTTTCAACATTTCTGCGTCGCTCACTCGTCAGTCAAACACACCTTCTTTCTTAAGGTTCAATATCCCCCGTTAATCCTATGTGGTACGAATACCACACACACTTCACCAGTGTTCTAAGATGGAATGCATCAGTGATTTGCAAGTCGTCTTCCTTGTAGAATAATTGCGTTTCACCCTTAATCTGCCAAGGAACGGAAGTCTGCCATCTGTCTTACCTACGACTCAGCCGAAGTGATCATTCCATTTCAAATTTCCAGGAATTTCAATGAGTTAACTGACTCACTAATATTATAGCCAAAATCTACTACGAATTTTAGTTTAATTATGTACATAATTTTACATTTCTGGACATTTGAAGCAAGTTGCTAGTGTCTGCGCCACTCTGAAATCTTAGCAACATCTAACTGAAAATTTGTGCAGATTTTATAAGACAATACTTCATTAAAGATAACTGCATCGTCAACTACAATTTTGGGGTTACTATTAATATTCTCTGCAAGATCATTAACACCGAACATGAGCAACAGAGGTAACATCTTAGGACGACTGTTGTTTTTAATGTACGTCGGTGTCTTACCAGACAATGTTAGACACTTTTTGTTGAGGACAGCAACACCGTAATCACAGATAGAACACCAGAACTCCTAGTAGAGGAAGCAAACTAAAACTGTAAGGTATGCTTATAGCTGGTCACTATACAATAATCTTAAAATGAACTTAACTACCGAAAAAGCAGAAATTTTTACTTGGAGAAGGAAAATAACTCTGTAAAATTAAATTTGAATGAAATTTTCAGAGGTTCAATTGCAACCACATCACTTTTGGGATTATTTCTGACTGTCACCTGAAATGAAGGAAAGTACAACTACGCTAGCAAAGAAGATGTCATCAGCATGTTAGGCACTTAGAGTCCTTTCAAAGGTGTAAGACAGACAATACCTATAGCTACATGCACTCTGTCTTTAGCTATAAAATAATTGTTGGAGGCCCCAACACACAACAGGGACACAGTATTAGAACTACAGCAAAGGGCTATTATAATAGCAGCTAATATAGCAACTGCGTTCAATGTAACCACCTATTTAAACAAAGAGAAAGCAAACTAATAGCAAAAAATAACACTTCCTACAAGGGAATTAAAATTGCAGAATCAGTTGCTCAAGCCTAATAAATAAACAACTAAAATCACATTTCAAATAAGACATACCTATGAAATACAGGGTGATTCAAAAAGAAAACCACAACTTTAAAAATGTGTATTTAATAAAAGAAACATAATATAACCTTCTGTTATACATCATTACAAAGAGTATTTAAAAAGGTTTTTTTTTCACTCAAAAACAAGTTCAGAGATGTTCAATATGGCCCCCTCCAGACACACGAGCAATATCAACCCGATACTCCAACTCGTTCCACACTCTCTGTAGCATATCAGGCGTAACAGTTTGGATAGCTGCTGTTATTTCTCGTTTCAAATCATCAATGGTGGCTGGGAGAGGTGGCCGAAACACCATATCCTTAACATACCCCCATAAGAAAAAATCGCAGGGGGTAAGATCAGGGCTTCTTGGAGGCCAGTGATGAAGTGCTCTGTCACGGGCTGCCTGGCGGCCGATCCATCGCCTCGGGTAGTTGACGTTCAGGTTTCATAACTAACCTTTTTCGTAGGACTCTCCATACAGTTGATTGTGGAATTTGCAGCTCTCTGCTAGCTCTGCAAGTCGATTTTCCTGGGCTGCGAACAAATGCTTGCTGGATGCGTGCTACATTTTGATCACTCGTTCTCGGCCGTCCAGAACTTTTCCCTTTGCACAAACACCCATTCTCTGTAAACTGTTTATACCAACGTTTAATACACCACCTATGGGGAGGTTTAACACCATACTTCGTTCAAAATGCACGCTGAACAACTGTCGTCGATTCACTTCTGCCGTACTCAATAACACAAAAAGCTTTCTGTTGAGCGGTCGCCGCCGGCCGAAGTGGCCGTGCGGTTAACGGCGCTGCAGTCTGGAACCGCAAGACCGCTACGGTCGCAGGTTCGAATCCTGCCTCGGGCATGGATGTTTGTGATGTCCTTAGGTTAGTTAGGTTTAACTAGTTCTAAGTTCTAGGGGACTAATGACCTCAGCAGTTGAGTCCCATAGTGCTCAGAGCCATTTGAACCATTTTTTTGAGCGGTCGCCATCTTAGCATCAACTGACGCTGACGCCTAGTCAACAGCGCCTCAAGCGAACAAATGTACAACTAAATGAAACTTTATAGCTCCCTTAATTCGTTGACAGATAGTGCCTAGCTCTGCCTTTTGTCGTTGCAGAGTTTTAAATTCCTAAAGTTGTGGTATTCTTTTTGAATCACCCTGTACAATGGCGGAAGAAAATAGTTCACTTGGAGAGACGACGTCGATTTTGATCCGATGACGACACGTGCCACTTGGGCTGCAGTAGATGTACTGATAATGGTTTTCAAAATCGTCTGCCGACAGGTAGCGTAGTAGCATAGCTGCCAGAGACCTATCTGTGAATACTCCTTGATAAGGAATACAGGTAGAAGGCTGAGTGTGGTGCAAAGGTGTGAAGCAAGCCGGCAACCATGCCACGGAAACTAATTCGAGCTTCCTGCAGACAACTGAGCGAGTTCGAAAGGAGTCAAACTGTGGCCTTCTGAGTGGCGGGATGGGCCTTTCGGGGAACAGCCAGACAACTTGTACATACCGCATCAGTCGTGTAGCGATGCTGGTATCAGTGGTCACGTGAACATTCACACACCTGCACACGATTTCTGGACATCCATGGAGCACAGACCTGCACCAGGATCGCAGCAGTGGCAGATCGTTCATCTACCATAGCACAGATAAGATGCTCAGCAGTGTGGGATCCGTACCAGATAGTGTTGATAGAAGAGATAGAGAAGATCCAACGGAGAGCAGCGCGCTTCGTTACAGGATCATTTAGTAATCGCGAAAGCGTTACGGAGATGATAGATAAACTCCAGTGGAGGACTCTGCAGGAGAGACGCTCAGTAGCTCGGTACGGGCTTTTGTTGAAGTTTCGAGAACATACCTTCACCGAGGAGTCAAGCAGTATATTGCTCCCTCCTACGTATATCTCGCGAAGAGACCATGAGGATAAAATCAGAGAGATTAGAGCCCACACAGAGGCATACCGACAATCCTTGTTTCCACGAACAATACGAGACTGGAATAGAAGAGAGAACCGATAGACGTACTCTCCACCACACACCATCAGGTGGCTTGCGGAGTATGGATGTAGATGTAGACGTCGGCCGCAGTGGCCGAGCGCTTCAGTCCGGAACCGCGCTACCGCTACGGTCGCAGGTTCGAATCCTGCCTCTGGCATGGATGTGTGTGATGTCCATAGGTTAGTTAGGTTTAAGCAGCTCTAAGTTGTAGGGGACTGATGACCTCAGATGTTAAGTCCCATAGTGCTCAGAGCCATTTGAGCCAGTTTAACAGATAAGACGGTTTGTGAGACCAGACGTCAACACGAACCGTTGCGAACAGTTTATTAGCAGTGAGACTACAGGCACCTAGTCCTTCTTCCGCTCACACCGCAACATCAGCGTGCACGTCTGGACTAATGCAGTCAGAGGGTCACTTGGAAGGTGGAATGCCCCGTCGTGCTTTCAACGCTGTAAGCAGATTCTGTCTGCACGTAAGCGACGGTCGTTTGCAAGTACGACGTAGCCCTGGTGAGCGTTGCCTCGTAGAGTGCCTTCGCCCAAGATGTATTGGCTCCATCCCAGGCCTTATGGTGTGGGGTGCGATAAGCTGCAACTCTCGTTCACCAGGAGAGGAGGCTAACCAGCGCTCGGTGCGTGCAGAATGTTATTAGATTCCTTCTTTTGCGTTATTGCAGCAGGAAGGTGATGTGTTGTCGCAACAGCATAATGATAACCCACACACTGCCCTTGAAACTCAACGTGCCCTGCAAAACGTGCAGTAACTTCACTGGCGAGCACGATCTCAGTAATTGTCTTCAATAGAGCACTTATCGATCGGACAGGCTTGGAGTAACATATCCTAGGGCAGTATTCGCGATATGTACTTGCGACTGAATTCCAGGATCTGGATCTGCATTGCCGCCCGTGGAGGCTACACCACGCACTAAGGATATTTCAATAGCAGTTGATACCTGGTACCTCAGAACCGATTACGCTATTTTTCTGTAAATGTAATCATTTTGTTTACGACACATGCTATGTGTCAACAACAAAACTTGAGTGACTTGTAAATATCCAAACGGGTGTACTAATTCTGTTTCCGGTAGTGTAATTCATACTACAAAGTCAAGGGTTATTTATTAGAAGACACAGAGTAGGAAAGAGTAAAATATTGTTTGGTAATAAGCAACTGTCATTCTTTAGTAAATTGCCATGGTTTAATGATTCTTAATGCAAACTCCTATGTTCAGGGTCTGCGACGAAAAGTCTAACCTCTTTTAATTGTCCTGAGATGAACATGTCATTCACTGTGCTGAGGTGCTGACGGGCCAATCGACAGAATGGCGGAAGTGTTGCTTAGCTGCTGATGCCAGCCCAAAGTGTGTGTGTATATGTGCTTGTAAGGGGGGGGGGGTTGGTGGGAGGTAGGGAGGGTGGGAGGTAGGGAGGGAGGATGGGAGGTAGGGAGGGAGGGTGAGAGGTAGGGAGGTAGGGAGGGAGGGAGGGAGGGAGGGAGGGGAGCGTGGGAGGGAGGGGAGCGAGGGAGGGAGGGAGAGGAGGGGGAGGGAGAGGGAGGGGGAGAGAGAGAGAGCGCTGAGCAGTGTAGTGGAGTGTGCATGTGGTGTATACAATGAACAGTGTGAAACGTCCCCTTTTTAAACAATTATACAAGACTGTGCTTAAACTGACACACAGTATTTTTTAGCGCAACGCAATCTGACTTTAAAAAAAAAATCCCTACAAAGAAATGGCCCTGACTAACATTAAACTATATCTTTCACAAATCACTTACCTCACAGAAATCTTCGCTACTCAAGCTACTGCAATACAGCGAGCGCCACTACTGCCAGCTAAATAAAAGATTCAAACTATGGAAGGCACTAACTACTGATAGGGATAGTTAGCAAATGAAAGATGTTAATAGAGAACAAACACTGTATTTACCTTAATAGTCATAATATATATAGCAGTTCATGACAAATTACAAAACTGCGCCATCTCTCTCCCCACATCCACCACTGCTGGCGGCTCACCTCCAACTGCGCAACGCTACGCGCTGTTCACAGCCAGCTGCCTAACACTACAATGGCAGACAACAATGCAAACTAGCCACAGACTGCACACAGCACAGCCAGTGATTTTCATACAGAGGTGGCGTTACCAATAAAAAAACCTAAACAGCCTACTTACAAGTGATGAGATCCAAATGAACAGTGTTAAAATATTTTTGATGAGTTTATACTGCTCTACGCATGACTTACTTTAAAAAATGTTTATCTTTTCAGTTAAGATTAATTAGTACAATGATTAATGTAATTTTGTATGTGATCTATAAATGAACAATAACTAACTCCAAAGAAGAGCAGCTCGTTTTGTGTTACCGCAAAGTAGGGAAGAGAGTATCACGATATGATAAGAGAGTTGGGGTGGCAATCATTAAAACAAAGACTTTTTCGTTGCAGGGAGATGATGTCACGAAATTTTAATAATTAATTTTCTCCTCTGAATGTAAAGATATTTTATTCATGTCATCCTACGCAGGGAGAAATGATCATTGTAATAAAGTATGAGAAAAAAGAGCTTTCACGGAAGGATTCAAGTGTTCACTCTTACTACGCGCTGTTCCAGGGTGGAAAGATAGATAAATAGTTTGAAGATGGTTCGATGAACCCTCTTCCAGGCACTTGAGTGTGAACTGCAGAGTAGTCACGCATGTGTAGAAGTAATTCTCCTCTTTACACTTTCTTCCGGGAGTGGTCGTCCTGAAAGATACGAGGGAGAACCCTCTGTTCAGAATGTAGGTGAGAGATACTGGTGAATGCAAAGCTGTGAAGGCAGAAAGTGAGCTGTACTCGGATAGCTCAATGGGAGGAGTACTTGCCCATGAAAGGCGAAAGTCTTGGGTTCGGCTCGCTGTCCGGCACACAGTTTTGATCTGACAGAAAGTTTGAACTGCATTATTCAGTTTAAATGCGGACTGTGGTCCGTTAGTGTACAACGTAACACAGAGAGGCGATGTGGTAGTATTGACCAGTGAACTCAACATGTATCTGTGGAAAATGGAAACAGCGGCTGCCCGGTTTCTCGTAGATACGGATGGCGTGGCGTACTGCCCACGTCATCCGGACGCAACTCATCAGAGCGAGCCACTACCGAAAGATAACTGCGCTGAGGTTGTTAAGATTTATGAAGCAGTAAAGGGTGCAGAGGGCGAACGAGGCGGTGCGTCCTGTGGCTGCGTGATAGGCGCCAGATTCGCTAGTGGGTAGCCCGCACGTCTTCCATCACTACACGGTTTTTTAATAGACTGTTAAGCCAGGTAAACATACATTAATCAACAATAAATTCTGTTAAACCGAACCATCGATGGGGATCACTGTTCTGCAAATGCTTTTGATGAATTGTTAACTGATTGTCCCATCGCTACACTGTAGAACATCTTCATAATTATAAACGGTAAGCACAATACCGTGTACGTTCGACACTATTAATTTATTTGTTTAATCATTTTTCGGCTTAGAAGGCCATGATCGGACTTATCGATCGTCGTCGTCAAAAGAGGTACAGTATTTGTACACGACAGCGGAGTCCTGCAACTATGGGATTTCGTACTGGGCGAGGAACACCAGAGGCCAGTACATTTTCAGCAGTACAGATGCGTCCCAATTACTAGCTAGGAAAGGGGAACACAAAATTATTTGCCCTGAGTGTGATAAATTTTACGTTGGTCTAGCGTGCAGTGAATAGCAAATACGTTGGCAGACCCTGACTTCATCTGGAGGTTTCAGAATTATGACTCCACATTTGCCGAGCATGTACCGAGTGTAGACAACAGCTACCAGCCACAGTACCACGCCCTTCACTTAGAAAACAAAGGCCAGAAACTTAATATGTTAGAAGCCCTGGGGATCAACAAACATCTGAGTCACAATCCTGATTTAACGTTAAATAACCAAACGCAGCTCAGTATCTCCACTCTGCCAAGCATCGCTTAATCCTCACAGCTTTCCAGTACTTTCCCACACCGTCTGTTCCTTCTATTCCTCCATTTATCCTCTATTTTTTATCTACTTTAATGTAATTGTGTATGCACTCAATGTATTGTGTTGTTAAAATTGTCAGTTCTATCTTTTGATCTGTTTGTTTATCTCCTTCCGTATATAATACCTCTTAAAGTTAGTTTTCAGTATTCTTGTCACAGCAACTACTTACCCATAATAGGTTTATTTTATTGGGTTATAGGTTTATTTTATTGGGACTGTTAATTTAATCTAAATTGTTATATAGACACTGTATTTTCGAATTTATTGTTACTGTTTTCTGGTTTGTTCCCCTCATATTTTCTTACTGTTTAGGATTAATATTTTTAACTGTCGAAGATGACATTTGTCTCGTGTTAGTAACTCACTCTTGATGTGTAACATCTTTCTCACTGTTGTTCACAAATGTAGTAACTTCTTTCATGGCGATCACAGAGTATAAATATGTATGGAGTGAGAATTCCGATGCGCAGAACTAGAATTCTGTCCGCAACATCTCCTGCACATCAAGTCACGTGATTTCAGGATGGTGCATTTTAGCCCTTATAGCACTTAGTGTATTTTAAGTGTTATTACTTCGCTGCTACAGGTAGATCACCTTCATAAGAAGGCTTACCATGAAACTTTGTATCCACGTTTTACAGACATCTTAACAAGTTGATACCAAGAACTGAAACAGGCTTAAAGATGTGAAAAGCAATGGTATTGTGCTTTTTCGCCACCATATCATAGCTCAGATTCCACTTTATTACGTTTTTTCGGCAACATGATAAGAAGTGACATCGAACAATTTCTTTTTTTCAATATTTTCAATAGTATTTATTTATACTGTCGAATTCTGTTTTAAATAATTACGTTACAATGACACTGTAGACGGCGCCAAAGTGTCACGATAAACCGACGCGTTTGGAACTACGAAATTGTTACAGTGAATACGGTTATCCATTTGCAACACATGCTTGTTCATTATTATTTTCAATTTTTCGTTAGGTTTCCTTCTGCTTTTAATAGACAAGTAAGATATCTATAACATTTTTTCGCCATCTCATCAGATAAGTAAAATCACCCCTTAAACAAGGAAAAAAAATTAAGAACAATGCACGAATTTCGGAATAATAAAGGAAATGACAGCCAACAATATTTTGCACACTGTCGAGTCTATTTTAATTCATTACGTTACAGTGACACCTCATATGAAACTGTCTCATGCAGAAATATTTAGATGCAAATACGAGTTTGACGACCTGCATAAATTGGAGGCAGTAAACCAGATTGTCATGTTTAAATTTTATCCGTATTTGAACATAGCATCATTAAGCACACAATGACTGGCAGTTTACTCAAACACACTTGCAGATTTATCTACCACGTGTCTCGTAAACACATGACCATAATTTCGCAGAAATAGTCCCTGCAGTACAAGGCTTTATAATATCGTGTATAGCTATCTTTAACTCAAAGTGCTTCATATTAATACGACACAATTATACATTTATTGTACGTCCCTCTTAAAAGTAACTGGTCCTCCTTTCACATACGTCACTTAGCTGTTACTAAAGCTCAAACGTGCAGAAACCAATATAAAACAAGGCGAATACGCGTAATATTCGCTATTACCGCAAATAGCAGACAAGCAGTGTCGACCTCAAATCACGTGACTAGCCTGGTTTGATGTTGAGAACATGCACAATAGGCTATGCTCACTCCATATATATATATATATATATATATATATATATATATATATATATATATATATATATATATATATATATGATTGCAACAGTTTGTTAAAGTTTGAGGATTACTTTGTAAGCTGTAAACAGGTTAACAAAGTAAATCAATGCTGTAGGACATGGACAATACTGTGTTTTTCATTTGTAACTTTTGGTGAAAGTGAATCGCAAAGTGAAGTGTGCGAGTTAGCCGATATTTAGTCTATAAACGCTGTTGGAAGTAACAATATTCTACAGATCAAACTGGACAAACATTTCCAGGCCTCTTGGGGTAGTCTTTTATAGCTGCGCATTTTATGATCAATGTTTTAGTTCGGGCTGTTACTTTGCGTAAATGAAGTTCTGCTCGATAGAACGTCACACCTCGGAACATGATCTCAGCTATAATGAATCCGAGTGTAGCCGTTCAACGGATTTTTCACAAAGAGTGCAATCGGTCCGCACGCATGATGGGCCACACCTCTTGATAGGTATTTATCTATGTTTATATATTCATTTATTTATCCAGGCAAGATTAGGGGCATTGAGCCCCGTCTTACATCTCACCAGGCATTCTACACATTTCATATTATGTTGTGACACAAGTCACGTAAAAGATTTTTAATATGAGATACCACAACATCATAATTATAGGAAAAATGTAGTAGCTATGGTGGTAAAAACACAGTTTATTTCACATCATGAGAAATAGAATAACAAAGTTACAGTAACGTAGATTTAAACTGAGAACCCAACTATAATGGAGAAGAGGGGTAGGACGGGGGGTGGGGGGAGGGAGAGCACAGGGAAAGAAAGAGAAAGCGACAGAACATAGGTAATGAAGAGAGAGGCGAAGAGAAAGATTGAGCTCGACTAGAATACCTTTATGGTAAAGTAAAACATATTGTGTGATCCTGATCGAAGTAGTTTCTGTTGCCTTCCTACGAGCTGTTACGAAGTGTCACGTGTGTGTGACTTGTGGATGACTTATGAGTGGCTAAAAAATTTTCTGTCATGCTTATATTGTGAGTGAAGAGAAGGGAGCAAGTAAAACCCGGTGCCGGCAAGTAGCCTACTCCCTGTCACACAGCAGCAAGGGAACCGCCAGGCAAAAAAAGTGAAGTCACCAACTGAGAAACGAAGAGAAAGAAATGTAACCGGTGGATGATATGAGCATTAGGTTTACTGCTTGATAGAGAGTAGCTGGTGATATATGTTCACGTTTTAGGAAAAGCTGTGAAAAGGAAGTGTTTTGGCGTTGTCTTAAGTGCAATAACGCTTTGAATTTTGTTTGGATAGCAAGGTAGTCTGTTCCAGAGATGGGCAGCTGCATCAGAAGAAAACTGTGTCCAATGAAATTGGTGCCCACACAAGATTCTTTGACACTTCTGTCCAGTATTCCTGCAGACTACCTTGTTGGTGCTCAGAGTGAGGTGCTACGTCGCCCTGACCGAACCGTGTCGACATCGTCGTGCGAATAACCAGCAACGTAAACATCCTGCTGCCGGAAGAAGGGCGCACCACGAGTGGTTAACGTAACGTCCTACCATATGCGCTCTTACATACGCAAATAGCATGGGTGCTAGTAACTTTTGCTTTTAAATCCTGCTTTCCCTTCTTTTGCGATGTATAGTTTGTCTTAATGTGAAAATTCGTGATATGCACTATCACTTAAAAATCTTTCTTTGTGATTAGGTACAGTGTTTTATGATGCACATTCTGTTCTTTTAAAGTATATATTACTTAGTATACACTTTTTAATGCCTGTACATCTCCCAGGTGACAATACTGACAATGATATGCAAAGTTATTGTTATAAATAGAACTGTTTTGATGTTTGGACTTCGTATATAGACGAGCGTATATGTACAGCTTATATCAATAAGGTGCAGTCCAGTGTAAACGAGGAAAAAAGTTAGCAAACATTATTTCAAAAGTAATAGTCAAAATTGTCAATACATTTACCTCTTTGTGAGACAAGACGGTCAATGATTACGCTCACGAGTGCACCTCTTTGCCCAAAGCAAATCGACGGCTACGAATGTCTTTCTCCAGAGCTCCAAAAATATGGAAATCACATGGGGAGAGGGCAGGGCTTCATGGAGAGTGTGTGAGGGTTTCCCAGCAAAGCATTTGCAGGGTGCTCGCATCAACCTTGACATGTGGGCCCGCACACTTATTGCCAAAGTTGTTTCGACTATGCTATATGAATTAATAGTTATGGCTATTATTTCTGAAGTAATAAACAGCTTCGTTATTTTTTTCTCGTTTGTCTCGTTTTCATTTGACTGCCCCTTATGTACAGTTTCTATATGCATACTCTTGCTCTTGTAAAAATTTTCAATTTCAGTTTATTGGCTTTCGAGTCGTGCCGATTCAGCCATCTCAGTCATGGTTAGACGATACAATAGTGCACTAGAGATGATTTTATTGTTAGATATGACGATACGAATATAAGGCAGCACAACATCCAGTCCGCGAACGGAGAGAACCTCCGAGCCGGTCGGGAATCGAATACGGGCCCCCGCAACTAACGAGCCGGAACAGGCCGTGTGGTTAGAATGACTTCCTCTTACGTACATCACAAGTATAAAATGCTGATCCACAGTTATGGACAATATTTTATTTTATGTTTGTTTTGAAGTACGCTTCCTCAAGTGGAAGAGATACAAGTTTTAAACTGCATGTTTCTAATTTGGGCTTTATATTTTCTACTGTAATGAAAAATTTGTGATTGCATTTGACAGAAAATAAAATAAATTATGATCACTTCCCATTGGACTAATGTCGGCGTTAAAGTTCTTATTCGAGCTTCTCCAGGGCTGTTCAACAGTAGTTATTACATAGTGAAACACCACGTAAGAGCCCTCCGGTCTTCTGCCTGCCAGACAAGTTCCTGAATTCGACATGGGTTAGTGGACCTTTCCTCGATCTTTTTGGGTCGAAATTTCATGGTGTGCAGTTTACGGGACAGAGAAGGTATTTGGGAATGTTTCCATTTTATGTTTGGACTTAGTTACAGTACCAGGTAAGTGAGGTCTTGTGATGCAATAGTATACCATTATTATATCGCACGAATTGTCTGATCTGTATTGCTTCATGTCTGCCCCTAAATACGAGGTCCGACAGTAAAGTAATGAGACTGATTTTCTTTGCAAGGCACAATATCTTTGACCTTGGTCTATAAGCTGCTTCTAGTCCAAGCAGCACATCGATGCAACTGTTCAATCGTGAGTTGTGCTGTAATAAGTTAACACGTGTTTTTGTCTCTCGTCACGGAAATGGAACCGCATAATATTGCGCAACGGTATGCCATTTCTTTTTGCTTTAAAGTGGGTGAAAACGCGACGAAAACTTACGGTAAGCTTCAGAAGGCTTTTGGAGAGGAGGTTCTGTCAAGAGCTCAAGATTTTCGTTGGCATAAAATGTTTAGTGACGGCAGAACGAATGTTGCAGGTGAAGGCAGAACTAATGTTGAAGATGAAGACCGCAGTGGACGACTATCAACCTCACGGATGAATGTCAACTTGGCCAGGGTGTGTGAACTCGTAAGATCTGATCGAAGATTATCCGTGCAAATGATTGCAGAAGAACTGAACATCAATCGAGAAACGGTTCGTCTAATAATAACCGAAGATCTTGATATGAGGAAGATTTATGCAAAAATGGTCCCCAAAAATCTCACACCACAACAGCGAGAAACACGGAAAAATGTGGTAGCCGATCTGTTAGAGCAAACGGAAATCAATCCAGAATTGTTGAGCCGTGTTATCGCTGGTGATGAAAGTTGGTTTTTTCAGCAAGATCCAGAGACAAAACGCCAAAGTTCGCAATGGTGCTCAAAAGGATCACCCAGACCAAAAAAGCTCGCATGTCAAAGTCAAAAGTGAAATGTATGCTTGTGTGCTTCTTTGATTCCAAGGAAATTTTTCATAAAAAGTGGGTGCCTCCTGGACAAACAAATGGTTCAAATGTCTCTGAGCACTATGGGACTTAACATCTATGGTCATCAGTCCCCTAGAACTTTGAACTACTTAAACCTAACTAACCTAAGGACAGCACACAACACCCAGTCATCACGGGGCAGAGAAAATCCCTGACCCCGCCGGGAATCGAACCCGAGCGTGGGAAGCGAGAACGCTACCGCACGACCCCTGGACAAACAGTTAACTAATATTACTACAAAGAAATTTTAGAAATATTTCGTAAAAGAGTTCTTCGTGTCCGTGTCAACATTGCTGCTAATTGGATTCTGCATCACGATAATGCGCCGTTCTATACTGCTCTGTCAGTACATCAATTTTTAACCACTGTAAGGTGTCAGGCAAATCCAACACCTTCCATGAAAACCCCGACATGATAAGCAAATCCAGTAGTATGTCACATAGCTCCGAATAAATCGTGACATTAAATTAACCAAAGTAATACGAGTAACGAGTGAGCAAATGGAATACCACAGGCTAACACAAGCATGCCTAAATGCATGTCATACCTTCCCACCGTGAGACAGACGCAGTTCCGAGGGGAGAAACGAGAACAGAAGCCGAGAGCAGAACCGTGTTAAGCTGGAAGGCCCTACGATAAGGGACGGACGGACACCCACGTCGCCAGCTAACCGCTAGGACCACCCCAGCCGCAAGTTTTAGCGTGAGACTTTTTCACGTCTCTGTTACGTCAGGACAACCTCCAGCCCATGTTAAAAGCTACAGCCCTCCAGAAAAACAGTATAGATCTTACGATAACACAAAAAGGGCCACCCCCAGCCGCAAGTTTTAGCGTGAGTCTTTTTCGCGTCTCTGTTATGTTGCAAACTTTAAAAACATTGCCCCACCACGAAAAGTATAACGTTTCTCATTGGATAGACAGAATTTTTGGAGGCGGAGCTTAAGGTTAACATTGAGACCCTGATTGGTCAGATGAAAACACAGATAGTTTTTTTAAACCAACTTCGGTAAATTGTAGTAAGGAGAAGTTAGGAGAGAGTTGCTTCCGAGACGGCAAGGTGAGCGGAGCTGTGCTGTCTGCCGCCCCCTGACGAACACCGACAAGGTAATGAACGCACGCGATGCCGCATAACAGCGCATAAAGCTTCACTCAGAACTGCAGAAGTCTCATCTGTTACACCCCCTTTTTGCGTAATACTAGTGTCGATCGTCAATTAAAGCTCATGGTGTTCACATTTGCCACTTGAAGTAAAAATCTGAAACGCGATGATTTTTCTGTTATATAGTTGTTGAGAAGCCACACCAGCCAATGTAATTTACGACAAGTTAGATAAGTAATTAAAGATAATTGAGGGTCACTGTAGACCATTTTGATAGTTTTCCCTCTTGTGAAACTTAATTAAACCTAGATTATAGATGTGATATGGCATAGGTCATCCTTCGATCCATTGTAGAACTTGTAAACCCATTCAAGGAATATTCATTCATATTTTTGTTGAACGCAGTTGGTTTTTACCATCCTGTATTAAAACATTTCCTTTTATCAGTAGTGCAATTTATAAACAATGTTTTATGAGTAGAATAAAATTTCCAATGGTAAACTTAACTGCTTTTTCGACGTTAATTTACCAACTAACTAAAAATAGGAAAGGCTTGAACCCCTTCCACTAAATTTAGTTAGTATTAAGATTCTTTTACAGGGAGTGCAGTGGAGCTGACGCTGAAATCATTAAGTATTTGGTTATATCATCGCTAGTCCCACTGAACTCTTCTGAATTCTATATGTCATGTGTGGTCTGTCGTCTCCTTACCAGCAACAGGTCCCAGGTTCAAACTAGTCAATTCCATAAAAAAACACGCTTTGAGCGAAAGTGGTAGGGAGACACGATATAGAACAAACAGACACCACGCAGAATGTTAGACCTCAAAAATAATTTCAGTCCTACCACAGCCACCTTATTCACCAGATATCGCTCCGTGCGACTTTTTTCTATTTTCAATAGTCAAAACGGCGGTCAAGAGAAACCATTTTCAAACAACACAATATGTCCTAAAAGCTGTGACGAGGGTATTACAGAAGATGAGTTCCAGATATGTTACCATCAATGGCAGAAGCGCTGGAAAAAGTGTGTGCAATCAGAAGGGAACTACTTTGAAGGAGACAACACTAAACTTGACTAAAACGGTAAGCAACATTTTTTCACATCAGTGTCAATACTCTATTGTCGCACTTCGTATTCTTCCCTCTATTGCCAAGCTGACAATTCCTAGATGGTTCAACCGCGCGACTGCTACGGTCGCAGGTTCGAATCCTGCCTCGGGCATGGATGTGTGTGATGTCCTTAGGTTAGTTAGGTTTAAGTAGTTCTAAGTTCTAGGGGACTGATGACCACAGATGTTAAGTCCCATAGTGCTCAGAGCCTAGATGGTTGAAATGGCTCTGAGCACTATGGGACTTAACTCCTAAGGTCATCAGTCCCCTTATTCTTAGAACTACTGAAACCTAACTAACCTAAGGACATGACACACATCCCTGCCCGAGGCAGGATTCGAACCTGCGACCGTAGCGGGCGCGCGGTTCCTGACTGTAGCGCCTAGAACCGCTAGGCCACTCCAGCTGGCACAATTCCTAGATGCCGAAGCACAAATTCCACTGAGCTCTTTCTGGTAACTGTCTTCCATAGACTTATTTCCTCGCTTACCGTTTGCAACACTTTTTCATTTAGTATTCTACACAATTAATCTACCAGGAAGTTTCAAAACAGCGTTCCCTCTGCTTGAAAGATACATTGTGAACGAAGGAGAAACTCAACAGATCATGTCCTTTTCGAAGGATGAATTCCGACGTATTCCTTAATCTGTTCGTGTAACCTGGAGTATGGCCCGCCCGGTTAGCCGAGCGGTCTTAACGCACGGCTTTGCGGAGCGGGAAGGAGCGCCTGGTCTCTTGAACGAATCCGCCCGGTGGACTTGTGTCGAGGTCCGGTGAGCCGCCCAGTCTGTGGATGGTTTTTGGCGGTTTTCCATCTGCCTCGGCGAATGCGGGCTGGTTCCCCTTATTCCGTCTCAGCTACACTGTGTCGTCGGCGATTGCTGCTCAAACAAGTTCTCCACGTAGGCGCACACCACCATTACTCAACCATGCAAACAAAGGGGTCGCACTCGTCTGGTGCGAGACATTCCCTGGGGGGGGGGGGGGTCGGGGGGGGGGTCCACTGGGGGCCGAACCGCACAATAACCCTGGGTTCGGTGTGACAGGCGGCGGAGAAGAGAAGTGGACTGCGGTATTCGTTGTGGGGTTGTGAACCACTGCGGCTGCGGCGGGGCGGAGCTTGTCCGTTGTTTCTGGGTCCCCGGTTAACATACAACCTGGAGTATAACTAAACTTGAATGGCTGTTCTAGGAACTGGCCCCTCCTCCACTAAAATGCGAGTCCATTGCCTTAGCAACTGCAGCACCCCGCTCTCTCGCAGGTGACTGGTGTGACAGTACCGGCTCGGCCGTCTACGGTAACGCGACCTGCTCGCGGCGCAGTTAGCGGGCGTCGACATGAGCCGCTAATAGTACACTCACGACGTGTGCAAAGTACGGCCAGCTTAGTGGAAGGCCCCACCCAGCCGCCTGCAGAACGTAGACCTCTCACGCAAGCGGCGGACACACTATCTGCACGCTCCAGCTACGGAAAAGGACGCGCTATTCTTAGCCAATCTGCCGGGATTATATTCGCGTTTTCTGCTGTGGGCACGCTGTAAGCAGTTTAGAATGTCCTCAGGAACAAGCAATTCTGTAGTGAGTTGCGTCTCTGAGAGTTGCTCATATTAATTTGTTAAGTGCCGATTTCAGTTTTTTAAGTCTGGACAGGTTCACCTATAAAGTTATTAATATGAGATGAATGAAAAATGCTATGATAAACGTTCTGCAGTGAATCTGCATTCGTACGGTGGTAGCTGATTAGTATTCTGCTGATGGAAGTAGTTTTCCTCAAATATTGTTGCTGTCGTTATCGTTTTCAGCGTGAAGACTAGCTTCATGCAACTCTTCACCCAGCAGTCGAGACGGCATTAGAAGATTCCTGACATCTTGCAGCACAGTTGCCATATTTCAACTGCGAAGCGCAAACTGTTTGCTGACGAAAACAGTAGTTGTGTACAGAGCTACGACAACTCTGAGACGTTGCCATAGGGACATTTAAAAAATCGCGTTACATTATTCGTTGAGGTAGGTGCGAGAAGCTGCCCACACCCAGTCCACTTGCTTACACCGACTCAACTGTAGTGTACCCCTTGCAAGTCTCTGCATCTCTCCATCACTACTACAAGGTACATCCGTTTGAACCTGTTTACTGTGGTTAAGTAATGGTTTACCTCTGCAGTTCTTAGCCCCGCACCCCTCTCCTTCCTGCCACGCATTTCCCCTCATTTCCAAACATGATTCCTCAACTTCACACCATTTCCCTATAACCAGTTACTTTCTTTTTTTCTCTTTTTTTCTTAATGAAGCTGTACATAAATTTACTTTTTTCACCTTTATGTTCAGAAACTCTTAATTCGTTATCAGATTAGTCCGGAGACTTGTATGATGCAACTTCCATACTATTATTTGTTCTAGAAGTCTCTTTCTTTTTACATTCGTACTGAAACCTGCGCCCATTTGGTTTCTCTCATAATTTACGAGCCCCATTTCTTCCACACGCACTTTCCCCCGTTACTAAATTTACTGTTCTTTGATGTCTCAAAATAAACTAAAAAATATGGCGAGCCACGAAAGAGTTGCTGAAGTGAGAATATTCCACTATGTCCCACAAGAAATTCCGCATTTTTTCAACCGAAATTGGTCGAGAAGAAAAAAGTGTTGCATTATTTATTGAGCGTCCATCGGATAACCAGTTTCCTCTTCATCCTCAAGATTGCATTATAAACTCTTCAGTATTTCCGCATTACACAGTCTATTACGCTTTATTGTTTGCTGTAATTTTTCGCAGATGTGAAGACAGTTTCACAGAAATAAATTACATTGGTGTAGAAATCCAAATAAATTTTAATAACACAGAAGAGTAAAGGATCGTTATACCGAAATATTCAGAAAATGTCTCTCAACAATCTTTGAAATTTAACGCTGCGTAAGTGATCAACGACTGTTTGCGACGCAGGAAACAGTAGCGAAAGGGAGGAAGACTTTGATAACGTTAACGCATGGTGCAAGGGCTGACAGCTGATTCTAAACGTGCTTGTGATGCGTTTGACATAAACAAGGAAGAATATGTACTATTGTTCTATTCGACAGTTAGCGGTTAATCACTGTCAACTGTAGCAGCAATATAACATCCAGAGATATGTGTTCGGAGTGGATTAATGTTTAACTGCAGGATAAAACTGACTGCAGGGAAAGCAGAAGTTAGACAGATTCGTTGTAAGAATCCCACAGAAATGTAATGCATCCACAAAATGATAGCTTACAAAACCTTGGTCCGTACGAGTGTTGACTTCAATTTGCGACTCTCAGCAGGTAAAATTATTAGGGAAGCATTTAGCGAGTTCGTTTAGTACGCGCGAGAGCCTCACGGAGGTAATCATTACACTCCTGTGGTAAATATTACAAGAGAGGCGTTGTACATAAAGGGGACGTTTGCTGTTGAAATTCCGATGAGGAAGTTCGAAAACTAATCAGACAATATATTACTCCCTCGCAAATACAACTAGCGGAACGACCGCTATGGGACAAGCAGAGAAATCTCACGCTGACACTAAAACACTAATCGACAGTCGTTCATCCTGCGTACACTTCGCGAGTAGAAGAGGAAATGTAATAAACAATACAATTTTATTTATTTATTCGTTGTTGTATTTCTTAAATCTATTGTTTTGTTCTCTAAATCCAGTTGCAAAGCACACAATGTTTGTGAAAAACCTTAAATTGCATAAATTGCTTCACTTTTTAATCAATTTACAACTGAAAGTACGTAGAAGGAAGAAAGAAAAATTTGTTATGGCGAAGATTAAAAAAATAAAATCAGAAAATAAAAACCAGTATTCAAACTTGCTATTACTAAATGAATTACCATATGGATGAAAACCGAAAGAAGAGAAATAAACCTTGCAACGCATTAGAAGGAACGAGCCTACTTAACCGCCTTCAGATTTCACACATTGTCAGACTAGACCTTGAAGAACTTGAAATTTATATTCACGACGTCTAATTCTCAAAGAACAAGGAGACCTAGCATACAAGTCATTTCTACAGATTTTTTTGGAGCATGTAATATCTCCTATATTTTTATGTGTGTTACACGCAGGATGATTCCGTGATGATGTTACAAACTTTCAGGGCTGATAGAGAAGGGTAAATGCATAAATTTGAGGTAAAGGACCCTGATCCGAAAATCACAACTCGAAAGTTATAAGCGAAAATTGCTCTGATACTTCTGGCTATAGAATAAATGTGTCCGTACTGTTGTTGCTAAGATTTAGGTTAGGAAACTTTCAGGGGCGTTAGTATGAACCAAACTAGGAAATATGGATTCCAAAACGCATACCTCAAGTGCCATGAGTACTCGTTCATCTTCGGTACTGTGAAATACATCTCTTCTAGTGAATAAGTGACTATAGCATTTAAAATATGCATTTGGAGCCCATATTTACTGGAAATTTTTCTTGTTTTGGTCCATACTACCCACTATAAGAATGTGAAAGGCAAAGAGCTTACATTAGAAGAGATGTGTTTCACAGTATCGAAGATGAATAACTGTAGCTCTATATCTACATCTACATATACATGCGTGCTCTGCAGTTCTTAATTAATGCCCGGCAGAGGGTAATCTACGCATTTTAGAGCCAATCTTTATTAGACTTTTTTGTTTTGGTTCACACAAGCACCTTTAAAAGTTATCTATCCTACAGTCTTGGCAACAATAATACCGGTACATGTGTTCCACTATCAGAGGTATCAGAGAGATTTTCCCTTATAGCTTTCGACTCGGTCGTTTCCGGACCGAGGTCCCTTATCTCAAATTATTTGCCATTCTCCACCACTCCTGAAGGTATGTAACATCACCTCTGAATCACTCTGCATCTGTACCCGTTCGACCATAACCTCTGTAGTTGAATACTCTCTGATCAGCGAGAACGTTATGATCAGCAATGTAGTATCGATATAAACCCGTCCATGCAATAGCAGCGTCACCTAACAAGTAACGTCTGTTAGTCAGACATATACGCATGGTGCATGTAGTATTAGTGAGCTGTCCCTGTGTAGAATGGAGAAGACACGCGATCTATCTGAGTCTGACCGAGAACAGATAGTGACGGCCAGGAAGCCCGGCACGAGCAAAGTTGAGTAGAGGTTTCAACTACCCAAGCCACAACCATTCATGTTGTGGTGGTTTGCTGTTTAGGAGGTTTTCCTTGTGAGCAACACCGAGTGTTTCTATTGCTGTAATTTAGCTGCCATGCGGTGCAATTAACTATTTTGGTTGACTACAATTCGAGTGCACTAGCGGAATTTTTGCCTTGTGGCCGTTAGTGTTCTGGTTACCTGCCGTGGCCGCTAACGTAGTTTTCAGGCAGTATCTTTTGCTCACTCGTTGTTGCTGCCCAACATGGTGTGTAGTTACGGCATCTCAGTTCACATACGGGTTTGTTTGGGGATAGTGATACTCATAATTTTTTTTTTGGGGGGGGGGGGGGCGGGGGGCTTTGAATTCTTGTATTCTCTGTCGTGGCAAGCAAGCGGTTGGTTGGTCGGTCCGCGACTGTCCCTTGGCCGGGTTCGCTCGAATTTAGTTGGACTCACCACCTGTCTCGCCTAAGTGAACGAGGGCAGACCGATCCACTGGAGACTCCTCAGTGCCGTTCTCTTAATTATCCTTCTGTCAGTCTTAATGTTATTATAATTTAACTGTATTTTATGTTTTTAATTTGGCAAGGTTAGTTGTCGGCCTTCAACCCTGGAAACATGTTCTCTGGGTTTCCTTCAAGTCCAAACATTATCGCCTTCTGCTCTTGAAAGGTTATTGTAATTTCCTCTGAGAGATTTTACAAGTTGTTGTGGGCCTTCCGCCTTTGGTGTTCCAAAAAGGAAATTTTTAACCTTAATGTATTGTTTTACCGATTATTGCAATATATATTTCCTTAATTTGCAGAATTTAACTTTGCGGCCTTCAGCCATCTTATTGCGTTTGTTTATCTCTTTCTGTGCACCTTGTGGGCCATCAGCCCTGTTAGCATCTTAAAACATTGTGGCCTTCAGTAATCATCATAGTATATTTGGAATTTTGAAGATTTAATCCGGCGGCCTTCAGATGCTCCGCATGCTGATCTCATATGTATACGACTTATCTTATTCGTATATTTAACTGTGTGTCATGTCGTTTCAAAATTGAACTTATTCTAAAGCATCTGTTTGGAGGGCTTCAGTCGCGAAGCAAATTTAATTCTTTCAAAAGTGTATTTGTGAACTAAATGATAATAAATTACAATTGTGAAATGAATCCGACCGCAACTCCCTTGACCCTTTCCACAGTCCTAATTACCTGTTAGCCCTGCGTGATATAGCGACCGTTTCAATCAGAAACTACCACTAAAATGGGCACTTGACCATCGGCATTTGACCATCGGCACTGGATGTTGGCGCATTGGCAGAGCATTGCATGGTCTGATAAATACCGATACCTTTTTCAGCACGCCGATGGGAGGGCGCTAATCCGTCGTCTTGCAGAGCAACAGCTCCTTGACATCTATGCTGCGGAGACGGAGACGAGCTGGGGACGGCTCCATTATGCTCTGGGGAACATTGCCGTGGACATCCATGGGTCCAGTGGATCTCGTGCAAGCCACCATGACGGCCAAGGAGTACGGGTATCGTACATTGGCCGCTGACCACGTACACTCCTTCATGACGATCATTTTTCTCGACGGCAGTGGCGTTTTTCAACACGATAATGCGTCATTTCACAAGGCTAGAAGTTGTGCTCCCCCCCCCCCCCCCACCCAAACTGACCAGATCTGAAATCGGTCAAACACATCTGGGATGTCACTGAACGTGGTGACAGAATCCCTTGCATGGAATTTGAGGGAACTGGGTGACTTGTGTGTGCAGATGTGGTGCCAACTCCCTCCAACGACCCACCAAGGCCTCACTGCTTCCATGCCACGACGCGTCGCTGCTGTTATCTGTGCTAAAGGTGGTCACACAGGCTATTACTTAGGTGGTCATAATGTTCTGGCTGATCAGTGTATTGTAACATGCACTTTCAGTCACGAACATGTAAGTGTTATGACGTACGCACTGCTCGAATAACTGTCATTTTTAAGTGTGTCTGAGTTGGATGACTGTGTGGTGATGGCCAAATGACAATAGTAAAAAAAGTAGAATTGAAAGGCATGTCCAGTTTGAAAAATTGTGAATTTTGTATTTAGCTGATTCTTTTTCGCTGGCCTCGTTGTCACTTCTCCAATGTAAGACTGTTGCCATGTGTTTTTACCTATACGAAGATAATTTACCATTTGCACTGGGAGACTAAGTAAAATTGGAGAACGCTTTTTAATTCCAACTCCTGTGCATTTCGGAAACAATTCCACAGCTAAATAAAAGCATATCTCTCCATTTTAACTGACTTCCAATACCCTCTTTCACTTACAACAACTGAAAGATACTTCCTTCTCACAGCACTAAGAAATAACCCCGCCAGTGATCTCAATGCTGCCGGCCGCGGTGGTCTAGCGGTTCTAGGCGCTCAGTCCGGAACCCCGGAACCGCGCGACTGCTACGGTCGCAGGTTCGAATCCTGCCTCCGGCATGGATGTGTGTGATGTCCTTAGGTTAGTTAGGTTTAAGTAGTTCTAAGTTCTGGGGGACTGATGACCACAGATGTTAAGTCCCATAGTGGTCAGAGCCATTTGAACCATTTGATCTCAATGCTAAATTGAAGAGACTACACAAAGGTGTCTTTGCATAGAAAACCGTGACGGTGTTTGGCGGGTACGCCATATTTGGCGAGGGGCATGCGGAACTGTTAGTATTGCTCCTACTTGCGCCTTTCGAGCTATTCTTTCAATGAACTACAAACTAAATCTAGACAGCGTCAAGTAGCATTAGTAAACAGTAATTTCATGTCTGCTATCTCCTTGCTCCGACATATTACAGCGACTGTGGCCTATTGTATCACGTTTCGGCTTCATGGAGTAGTCGCTTCAGTGTAGTATTGAGGTGAGTGATTCTCGCTTAGTGCAAAGCAGAAAACAGATAATAACATACATGTAGGCCTAAGAAATGGCTCTGAGCACTATGGGACTCAACTGCTGAGGTCATTAGTCCCCTAGAACTTAGAACTAGTTAAACCTAACTAACCTAAGGACATCACACACATCCATGCCCGAGGCAGGATTCGAACCTGCGACCGTAGTGTAGGCCTAAGAGTTAACCACTTCTACAGATACTAGCTAAATATCCGCTGCTTCGCTCAGGTAGGTTATACAGTCTGCACTTTTTTTTTTAATCGAACTTGTAAGTTGTTAAGTCCATCGCTCATTTGTAAATCTCCATAGTTTTTGGAAATTCAGTGTCTAAGGAGATGAAATATAGGATGAAGAGCGCTATGAGAATATTTCATTACTACAGTATTTCTAAACCTAAATCTATGAAAATTGTTATTTTTATTCTCGGTTAGAAATAAAATAATAAGTGTTTCAGACTTTAGGAACATTCGGTTCCTAAGGAGGTGAAAATTGGGGTGAAGCACATATTTTTTAACTTCTAACCGGAAAGCCAAATACCATTTTCGTAGTTCTAGCTTCAAAATTGCCTTAAAAGCAACATTTTTCAAATAATCTTTTATTCTCCGTTTCATTCCTTACGGATTGAATTTACAAAAAGACCGAATCACGTTTTTTTTTTAATTTCCGGCCCAGAAATCAAATACCAAATTTCATAGTTGTAGCTTGAAAATTGCCTCAATAACGACACACTTTCACAAAGCGTTTAAGCCCCTGTTTCATACTCTTAGGGATAGAATATCGAAAAATCCCTTCTGAAATGACGCGTGCAGTATAAAATGAACACCCTCCGCAAATTTCAATTTTGACCCTTAGTTGTTTGGGCTGGGCGCTGGTGATTCAGTCAGACAGGAAATTGCCTTTTATAAACTGAGATTCAACAAATGTTTAAGTAGACCTACGTAAATTGATAAGAAAATTTTACAACAGTTCGCGCAAACATATATGCAAATTAATTTTGAAAACCGGCATATTTACATCTCTCTTAAGTACACGAATGTTAAATTTGTATCCAACACAGCTGCAGCTAAACTGTACTGCTATGTAAAGGTGGATTTCCATACATAACTTTGTTTTTTACATCGCGTGATTAATGTAACTGGTTTCGAAAATTTCAGATTGAAAATTAGGTTTGATTACATCACAAAATGCAGACGTGGAGTGGATGTGTAGCTCATTCAAGAGAAATGTGCTCCTCGAATAACCGTCATTTTTAAGTGTATCTGAGTTGGATGGCTGTTTGGAAATAGTTCAGGTGCAAAAATGAAAAATGACGGTGCACGCTGAACCCTCGTGTATACTGCAGGAGAAGAGAGACATGGAATACAGAGGACTGGAGGAGAACTGCAGGGGGGGGGGGAGGAGGAGAGAAAGGCGAAATAACGAACGAAATTAAGAAGAAAGTGAAATAGGGAACTTGAGGGAACAGACGTAACATTAGGACCGCTTAATACCGCCTTGGAAACTTGGCAACGCGGTGGAGGCAACGCGATAAGCGAAGTGCGCGGACCCACGGCTCTGATAGACGTTTCGCGGCGGCAGCTAATTAATTTGTGGCCGCCTCCGTCATCTGTTATCGCCGCCGCGGGAGCAAGAGACGGGGTGGGGGGAGGACCTCCGATTACCCCCACTCCCGCGACACCTCCCCTCTCCAGTGGCACTGCCACGCTCTGCAGCGGTGTTCTGCTTACTGTCCGCTCCGCTCTGTGCACCCCACACAAAAGCACCGCATTTACCTTCTCTGTCTCTGTCTGCCTGTGTCCTCACACCGAACGCTTCCGTGGTTTCTACTCCCGGTACACTTACCGCGATCTTACCTTGAACAGGCAGGATTCACTTCCAAAATTGAAACGTTGTAAATACGCAGGGTGGAGAAAGTTAAGCTGATAATAAGGTCAGAGCGGAATAAGCGACGTCGAATAGAGCAACATTTTCCAGATCACTGTGGGTCGGAGCTATAGCCAGTCAGCGACGAGCGTGCGGGACTGTGTCTGTTTAAATTAACGTTCTCCAGGTTACGCTGAAAAGCGCTGTTACCAATTAAATAGCAGAAGCCTTTGTATCCAGCTGAACAGTCACAGCTAGAAAAACTGTAAATTGCTTTCCATTCCTGGTCTCGTTACACCGAAATTTTCGGTGATGTTGACTACATAAAGCAAGACAGGGCGTAAGCACTTTGGTAACATAGTCATCATACTGTATTTGAGGTGCAGTATTATTAATAGGGAAATCTAAGCATAATGTTTTAATTTTTGTTAGAATACTGGCCATTAAAATTGCTACACCAAGAACAAATGCAGATGATAAACGGGTATTCATTGGACAAATATATTATACTAGAACTGATATGTGATTACATTTTCAAGCAATTTGGGTGTATAGATCCTGAGAAATCAGTACCCAGAACAACCACCTCTGGCCGTAATAACGGCCTTGATACGCCTGGGCATTGAGTCAAACAGAGCTTGGATGGTTTGTACAGGTACAGCTGCCCATGCAGCTTAAACACGATAACACAGTTCATCAAGAGTAGTGATTGGCGTATTGTGACGAGCCACTTGCTCGGCCACCATTGACCAGACGTTTTCATTTGGTGAGAGATCTGGAGAATGTGCTGGCTAGTGCAGCAGTCGAACATTTTCTGTATCCAGAAAGGCCCGTACAGGACCTGCAACATGCGGTCGTGAATTATCCTGCTGAAATGTAGGATTTCGCAGGGATCGAATGAAGGGCACAGACACGAGTCGTAACACATCTGAAATGTAACGTCCACTGTTCAAATAGTAAGGTGGCGTAAGGCGGTCGCGTTGAAAGGAAATTATGTTGAAAATAAAGTTTTTGTAGCCAAAAGCCTGGGGAATCCTGAATAAAAACAAACTGCTTGCTGAATATCCCTCCTATAAGCCGCCACTGTGTGTGTGTGTGTGTGTGTGTGTGTGTGTGTGTGTGTGTGTGTGTGTGTCCACGCGCTTTCACAACATGTATTCTACTCAAAATCCCTATCGGTTGAAGGCGGCAGTTGTTACTTTGTATTGGGGCAATCCACAACCGGTGATATTTGAGAAGAACAGCCGCTCTGACGACGGCTGCCTCTACTGCAGCCGGAGAGAGGAAAGTAAATCTGTGCCGAGTGGTGTGGCGGCGCGGTTCAGCTATTCAGCGCCCACAGGGGGCAGGCCTGTGGCCCGGCTCTCAGCACTGATTAACTGAAAGCTGCGAGGCGCGCCTTAATGGAATATCTGCGGCCGCCTGGACGCTCCGCCCCAGACTCGGCGCGGCCGAATTAATCGACTCCCGCGATTCCGGGATTCGCGGAATGCGGCTACAGACGCCCCATCCACCGCCTTCTCACTTCTCACTTTCCTTCCGCTGTCAGACAGGAACGTGGAAGCTCAGCAGAGTCCATTACAGAACACTTCCACCCTTGGCGCAAGTGTGGCCAAGACAGTAGTCTTTGTTAGAGGCCAAAAGAGGACAATTATTAAATTAGGTCACGGCAGAATTGAACTAGTAAAAACTTCAAATACTGAGGCACCTTAATAAAGGAGGTATGACATGCACCAAAGAAACTAAAACCGGAATTGTCATGGCTGAGCTAGCACATCTGTGAATTTCCCCCTCACTGACCAATGCTGATGGCACCGTCGGGATTCATAAAGGGAAGGACTGTACAGACAGATTGCAGTCGAGTGGTGGAGGATGGAGCAGCAGCACAATGATGTCTGCAGTATACGAGTAGTGCAGACTTATCGAAGTATTGTCTGGAGAATAGCACTGGTTTGGGTTTTAGACTATGTCAGTGCTTCCCTGCAATGATGGCTTAATCTGCAATTCAGCTGAAACGAAGAAAATTGAAGATAATTGGCTTCCTTACAGGAGTAATACAAAACTATATTTGTAGCTAGTATAGGAATGATTTGGTGTTTTAACGTGAACACTCCTACATCGAATATTTCTGCTGGGTTTATAAATAACCGGCGTTGAGTGGCTTCTGTTACAGGTGTATTAGAAGTGGACAAATTATTCACTCTATGGATCTCAACGCCGGTGGGTGTGGTAATATCGACTAATTGACGGTATGTGATGTTATTCTGTTCTCATCTCGCTGTAGTCTTTCTGAAATTCACACTATTGCCTACATTTGTTGGACTGATACGGCATTTGTTGTTGTGTGTGGGAAAAGTATTTTAAATCCAAAAACTTGTACTACTTGTTGGCGTACGGACACAGAAATTTGTAACGGATTGCTGTTTGCACCTGAGGGATATGATTTAATACTGTGTGTTATGTTACAAGATAGCAGGCCCTCTGGCCTCTTCATATGCTTATTAAGGGTCATCAAAACAGCCTATCTTGAATTTCTAAGCCAGCTGGTGTGGCCGAGCGGTTCTAGCCGCTACAGTTTGGAACCGCGCGACCGCTACAGTCACAGGTTCGAATCCAGCCTCGGGCATGGATGTGTGTGATGTCCTTAGGTTAGTTAGGTTTAAGTAGTTCTAAGATCTATGGGACTGATGACCTCAGAAGTTAAGTCCCATAGTGCTCAGAGCCATTTGAACCATTTTTTTTAATTTCTAAAATCCGAATTTGCATACATGAAAATTAATGTAATTTTCTGTCGTAATACAGTATCATGCAAATTAGGGAATTGGATGCTATGTATCGGTATGTACATGGTCGGGAGTAGGATGCATGTTAAGTCGTAATTCTGTCCATTTCACGCTGGGGACGAGCAAGAATTTTTGGGTTGTGAACAGGCCAACCGCTCACGACAACAGAAAATTGTCAGAATAAGGGTGGGGGAACGTGTGGTCACTGGGAATTGCGGACAGAGTCCCGACCTACCGGTGACTGGTGACTTTCTCTTTTGATATCGGGTCTCCGGGGTCAGAGGGACGGACTCTCGCTAGTTTTATTATGGCTGGGGCAGTTTTCTCGCGAAAGGCTCATGTTTTGGGCACGAACGCACCAACTCGGTGCCACGGCTGTGCCATTGTTTGCGACATTTCGGAGAAATGGTCGCCGAGATCAACAGGATAGCCGACAGAATGGCACCACACGTATCACATCAATTTCACAGAACAACGAAAAGTTTTTTAAAAAACTTTCTTTGCTTCGGTAGCTGATCTTCATAGATTTTTATGAGCTGAATCCAAATCTAGCCCTTTTTTTGTATGACCCATAGTTTTCGTGTAATATGCTTTTTACTATATAGTATAAAAATCCTATGCTATATGGTAAACGAGGAAATTAATGAAACGCTTTGTTACAACATAAGCATGGTTTGTATTTACAGTAAGCTACTTAAAACCATGATATGTGTTAATAGATGTTTCACTTGTGAACTGGAATTGGTTTTTATTTTCTTTCTCTTTTTTATTTGAAGCTTCTTGAGTAGATTTTTCTACGATGAGTCGCTTGCTGAACTTCTCGGTGAAGTGACAAACTGTAGTCCCAAATCAGCGACCGTGGTAGCGTTTATCCATCACTTTAATGTCCTGGTATTTTAAAACACTCTCCTTGTTCCTCACTAACATCTCCCATACTGTCCGGGAAGTAATCAAGGTAACTGTTCAAAAAGTAAACTTTCAGGCTCATTAAACATCCTAAAGTTTTAAACTCCTTTAACTTTCAAGCTATAATAAAAAAAATATTCTGGCTCCTTTTTATGTCCTAAGAACTTTGTAACGACTTGCCTGAATGATATCCATGCTTCTTTCTCATTTAAATTCATTGTGGATTCAAAGTTGACCTTAAGCATCAATTTTCTAATGTCAGGTCCCACAAAGATGCCTTCTTTTAGTTTAGCTTCTGAAAGGCGTGGACACTTTTGGCAGTGATACTTAAAACATGGTCCATCTTTAGGCAAAGCCTTTACAAACTGTTTCATTAGGCCCAACTGTATCTGTAGAGGTGGTAGAAGTACGTTTTTTGGATCTACAAGGTTTTTGTGTAGAATGTTCTTCTCCCCAAGGCCAGTTCTTTCTGCTCCAGTGTTGATCCCTAGCCCTACTGTCCCATTCACGCAAGAAACATGGAAGCTTAGTAAAGCGACCTTGCTGACCAAGGAACATGCACGTTACTTTTAGATCGCCACTTATCATCCAACCATGAGCAGAAAAGCCTATTTTATTTGGCAGGATTTCTAGGTTTTCATAGCTTTCTTTCATATGTACAGCATGTCCAACAGGTATAGATGCATACATGTTACCATTGTGTAATAAAACAGCCTTTAAACTAGTTTTGGATGAATCAATAAACAGCCTCCAGTCTTACTTTTTGTATTCAATACCAAACTCATTCATCAGACTGCGAATATCTGAGCAGTACATTACATCACCTTCTTGTTGAAAAACCTTGGAAAATTGCTGCTCTCTCTTTCTATACATGTATATGGTGGTTACAACTGCCAATAAGTTATTTTCTTTCAATCTAGAGCCAATCAGTTCAGATTTTTCTTTCGTTAAGATCAGATGGTTAGGCTCCGTCTGAGTAAACAGTTTGGGCTCTAGACTTTCTGTATTACAATGGAATTCAGCATCATCTGGTTCTTCTAAATCACATTGACATCAGAAAATACTTCTGCTGGAATAGAATTTAAATCATCTGGTGGTTCAGGAACCGGCAAATCTACACCGCGCGCGGACGGAACGTTGGGGTAGTTTATTACCTTTTTGTTTTTCTAATTATGACCAGTAATATCAACACTGAAAAAGTAGCAACCATCAGAATGATTTCTTGGCTCCCTCCATATCATAGGAACAGCAAAGCTAAAGGCTTTTTACTCCTTTTTGGACCGTTTTCTCAGATTTTAAAGACACACATATTATACCTTATACGGCGCCCAAGATTTATCTTGATCACCAAGTTTAGATCCAAAGTGTCATAGATAAACCTTTTTCACAAAGTCTGTAATGTTTCTTTGGCGTTTTTTATTCACAAGTTCACTACAAATATAACAAAAACTGTCAGCAGAGTTTTTACAACCACTATTAGTCATTGTACTGCGCACATGTACAGGAAACAGGAAAGTGAGGTTAGGTTGACAGTAAACAAAACACCATCTGTTAACACAAAAATAGAATTATATGAATAAATCTAAGAAACAGACTCTCTAAGGAAGATTTTAATGCAATAAAATAAAATTAGGCTCAATAACACACTTCTACCCTGGTTCACCCCGTTAAACAAATAAAAATTTGATTTTGTCCATTGTAAACGCTTTCTGTGAAAGCCTGCGACTGAGAAAACAGCGGGTTTGTTTATGAATAATTTCTCTGCTATCAGTCACGATTTTCTTTTATTCACATTTTACGCAAGGCGTTTCGGGAAATGATTCCCATTTGGAAGTGTACTATACTACTTCTAGTTAATGTTTTTGATGTATGTGGTTCTGATTTGATGAGATTACTGCAATATATAAAATACGCGCAAGTTTCAGTTGGTTATCGATTAAATAAATATACTTTTTTCTCTTCTGCATCGCAATACGGAACAGTGCTGCCTCATCCCCTGACACAAACATCGCATGAGCCGCCTATAATATTCAGGTAATAGCCAAAACCCCCTTTTTTTTACGGTGGAATGCTTCCTGCTTACAAGCACCATTCCACTTTAGTTCCAAGCGTTTTTGTTCATGGTGACTGCTAGAGTGGCAGTAATAACACAATACGGCAGCCAGCCAGTCGACCTTTCACCTAACATTAGCCTACTATTGGTCTCCACGTAACAACTGTTAGATAGCCCCGAGCTTCGTTTACCGCTACTGCAGAGCTGACGCAAGACGGTTTATAGGCAAGAGAGGTCAGGACAAACTGGCTTGCGGCGCGATAGTTGGCACTTAGGAGGAGGAGCTGTGCAAAACAAGCGAGCCTAGAGCGCGCCAGGCGCTGACCCGTTCCTCCAGGGGGCGGACGTGTTACACATGTGAGTGGCGCCGAGTTATCAAGCAGCGCGCCCACGCCGCGTCTCACGTGTTGCATTTCTGCTGCTCGAACGCTTCATATCTGGCGTGGGCTGTACGTTGGAAATGGAGGAAGGCTTAAGTTTAATCTCTTGCCGACGTAGAGGGCACCGGAAGCGAGGCGTTGCCTCAGTTGGAAAGGATTAAAGGCCGAATAATTTTAGACACGGCTTATACGGAACCCCAGCGACTGACAACCAGAAACTATTATCGTATCTGTACAAGCAGCTGCTTTTATTTTCCTTGGAAAGGTTTTAGTTTAAACACCTTCTTATCAACTGACTGCTGATAAGAAGGTGGTAGTGTTGGCAACACTGATGAAGTGGTGTCTTGTAATAGGCAACAATCAACAATCTTAACCTAGCTTCTTCAAGGGAAAAAAATTATTATTCAGTCTTATTTTCTCCTAGTAGTCTTAAGAATTAAACAAAGGTGTTACATGCAAAAAACCTACATAAACGCATAAGGATACAAAGATTTGCTGCACATACCAGATGAGCAATGTTCCACATAGTTTGATGGACGCAAGGAAGTTGTTATGCCCGTACATACCTGTGGACAAAAAATAATTTTTATTCCAAACAAAAATGTAAAACAACAGTCATCAAACAAACGAACTATCGCAAGAACATTAGAAAGCATCATCCATACTAAAACAGGTTAATGACTAGTATTTCAGATTAACCTAACTGCATTAATACCATAAAATTTCATATTTTGTCACTCTCCTCGAGTTGTAAGAAAAACTATCAGTATGGATACAGATTATCAGTTATATTTCAGACAGAGATGTAGTCTTTCACTCCTACTGTTCAACCTGTACAACGAAGAAGCAATGATAAAAATAAATATTGGCAGGAGTGGAATATCAAAGATATGATTCGCTGATAACATTGCTATCATGAGTCGATGTGAAGAAGGACTACATGATCTTCTGAATGGAATGAACAGTTTAATGAGTACAGTATATGGATTGAGAGTAAATCTAAGAAAGATGAAAGTAAGGAGAAACAGCAGAAGGGAGAACAGTGAGAAACTTAACATCAGGATTGTTTGTTACGAAGCAGACGAAGTTAAGGAATTTTACTAGCGAGGCAGCAAAATAACCAATGATTTACGGAGCAAGGAGGACATCAGAGGCAGACTAGCACTGCTAAAAAGAGCGTTCCTGGTCAAGAGAAGTCTACTGGTATGAAACATAGGCCTTGAGAAAGGAATTTAGGAGAATGTACCCCTGGAGCACAGAATAGTATGGTGGTGAAACATGGACTGTTGTAAAACCGGAACAGTAGAGAGAATCGAAGGATTTGAGATGTGGTGCTACAGGCTAATGTTGAAAATTAGGTGGACTGATAAGGTAAGGAATACGGAAGGTCTGCGGAGAATCGGAGAGGAATGAAAAATGTGGCAGACACTGACAAGGAAAAGAGACAGGGTGACAGGGCATCACAGAAAACTTCCATGGTACTAGGGGAGCTGTAGAGAGTAAAACGTGTAGAGGAAGACAGATTGAAATACATGAATTATATATCCACCAAATAGCTCAGGACATAAGTTGGAAGTGCTGCTCCTAGATGAAGTGGTTGGCACAGGAGTGGAATTCGTGGCGGGCTGCAGCTAACCAGTCAGAAGGTAAATGAAAAAAAATTAAAAAAATAAAATAAAATAAAATAAAAATAAATCAGACGTCAGCACATCACGTCAGCTTCGTATCAAGTATTTTCGTGGTATTGCCTCTTTCTTTGATTCTGGCTTATGGGGCACTTCTATGACAGATGATTCCGATATAAAGTAATTCGTTCCAGTTCACAGGGACAGACGTATCAATCGTTTTCAAGTGCTGGTCGAAACTGCCTTTAGACCTTCCGCACTTCACTGGTACTGACATCTGAGCAGCAGCTTCACAACAGTATACAAGTGATCAGCTTTCACAAGTTCATATACCAGCTGGAAACGCAGGGAAGAATCGTCCAAGGAGAAACAGTTTCATACTATCGGCAGATATGTCCGACCGTTGCTGTGTTTAAACGTACACTACAGACCTTGGAGATAGATGTTAATGACTTTGTACTTCATGGAAATGTATCATCCCAACCGCGGCAGCAAAACACTTCGGTAATGTATGAGAAAAAGGTATTCCTCGCTCTAGTTTAGAGAAATTTAAGGAAAATTTGAGAAATAATCATCGCAAAGGTGCCTGGAAGTTTCTCTATAAAGATTACGTACACCCACACAGAGCGACATTGATAAGTACCCAAATGTCGGCCGGAATCTAGCGCCATGGCCTCCCATGTTGAGCCTACTGTACCGTCCAGACACTAGTGCTAATATTGTCCCTATATAATGTTATGAGATAAAAACTCTGGAGGCAGGAGTAAACAGATTACAACGTACACAGCACAGAAAGAAAAAGGAAGTAAAACTTCAGCCCAATCCATTTCATAATTCATTGCCCAATCAAAAAGGTTCAAAGAATTTTCTGCGTAATTTTCACGTTGGTTTAAGATAATGGAAGATGTCACAGGAAAGACAACGAGAAAAATACTAGAACATCCGTTTGAGGAACAACAGTATGGATTCGAAGTAACAGGGCGACGATAGATCTCAGGTTTTTCCTCCGTCAGTTAATCGAAAATTATTGGGGAAAAGGAAAGGGACTGATAATGATGTTCCTGTATTTCGAAAATATTACGACAGTGTACCAAGGGGTAAAATATGGCAATGCTTGAGAAAACATTTCGTTTCTAATTCATCAATTAAAAATGTTCCTAAACTGGGCAAAGATTGTGTAAGCGGTATACAAGTAGGAGTTGGAAGATTAAAATACTTTGAGACAAAGAGAGGTGTTCAGCGAGGCAGTTCACTTTCTCCGTTACTCTTCATTACACTTACGGACACAATCACGTAAAAAGTCAGCGGAGTAGGAAACCAACATCTCAGTGCTTTTGCTTTTCCTGATGACATCGCCATTTGGAAGAGACGGAAATGGAGGTTCAGAGGTGAGTGGATTACTAGAATAAAAAATTTAAAGAATTCAAGTTGACTATGAGTAAATGCAAGACAGTGGCAATGAAGATGAGCAGGTCACACACACACACACACACACACACACACACACACACACACACACACACACACACACACACACACACACACATCTTGTAACATCATACGGAAGGAGAGAAGGCTAAATGTGTGAAATTTTCAGTTATCTTGGTAGCGTCATATCAAGCAGTGGAAGTGCCTAACAAGAAGTTTTGAGCAGAGTAGTAAAAGGATCCAGCTTGTTTCACCAGTTATGTAATCTAATCTGGAACAAAGGAGTCCGTTTAAGAGCTAAACAAGCCCTGTATGAAACCTATCTCCTACCAGTCATGACGTCCCGTCTGGAGACCTACGTAATAAGAGAGAAGGGAGTCAGATACAGGCATGTGGAATGAAGTTCCTTAGGTCAGCTCTACATAAAATCAGAAGAGAGGGAGTCAGGAACGAATCTGTAAGGAGAGATCTTCAGGTGACACTGACCATGGAGGAGAGGATGAGCACTTCGTGTTTGAATTGGTCAGGTCACGTGAAGCGAATGCACCCAACTCGAACTCCGTGTTAGTATTTGGAGATGGAGGTAGCAGGAGAAAGACCGATTGGGCAGCCTACAAAGAGATGGGCGAATCAGGTCAATGAAGATCTCAAGAGGAGAGAGCCAATATCGGGTGCAATGGAAAGAGAAAAGCTATACCGGAACAGAAATCAACGGACGAATATCGTTCACAAAGTTCCTAGCGGGCTCGCTGGAAGGATATCCTGATGCTGTGGTCATAATTTGAATGTCCAGCGTAAATTTTTCAGAATGTTTATTCAGCTCATGAAACTTCGTGCAAGTTTTATGACTAACGCACTATCCTTCTGTGTATCACCCTACCTCCATGTCAGCCTTACCTGATAGATACACCAGACAGAATACTTATCACTGTCAATTTCGGGCTAGTCCAATTCGGCGAAGTCTCCACGTTTCTTTAGATGTGACACAGAACGATGTTTTCTGCGTAATTTTCACGTTGGTTTAAGATAATGGAAGATGTCACAGGAAAGACAACGAGAAAAATACTAGAACATCCGTTTGAGGAACAACAGTATGGATTCGAAGTAACAGGGCGACGACAGATCTCAGGTTTTTCCTCCGTCAGTTAATCGAAAATTATTGGGGAAAAGGAAAGGGACAAATACATCCCGTGGAACCAGCAGATTGAGGGGACACGGATTGCTACGTTGAAATAAACATCCAAGTTCATATTCACCACCGAGCGAGGTTGCGCGGTGGATAGCACACTGGACTTGCGTTCTGGAGGACGACGGTTCAAACCCGCGTTCGACCATCCTGATTTACGTTTTCCGTTATTTTCCTAAATCGCTTCAGGAAAATGTGGGGGTGGTTCCTTTGAAAGGGCACGGCCGATTTCCTTACCCACCCTTCCCTCATGAGATGGGACCGATGACCTCACTGTTTGGTCTCCTCCTCCAAATCAACCAGTCATATTCACGAACAAGTGGGGCCTAGTCATGGTAAGAGAAACACCCGAAAACATCATAGTACAGTCGCTTCCGACCTGAACCACCCAAAATGCTGTGAGTGAAACGTTTTGTTGGGCCGTCGATGCCTTGGACGGCTTGCATTATTTAGCGACTGCAGTGAGTAAGTTACAGATGTCACCCTACATTAAGATCATTGCGTAACAACAGTGAGGCATCTTCAGAAGGGCGTACATGTTCTGGGTTTCCCGAAGCCATGATTTTATTGCAGTGCGCATAACAAGTGCATGACAGTGTGTGACTGAAATCGCAAGCCAACTAGAAACGTACTCAAATATTTAAGCACTCGGGACAGTACGACCTTTCTGGGCGAAACCCTTAAATTTCACGGAGATTCCCCGTGAAATTATGGTGGTATATGGACCAAATACACTGTCGCACTCAGCCATAGTGAAATAGTGTCAACTGTATGAGCAAGGCCACTATAGTCTACGGTGATGCTGATAGAGTAGTTCAGTTCTTGCACCATGCGATTTCCATCTTTTCGGCAAACTGAAAGATCATCTTGAGGGGTGGGGGGGCGGGGGAGACTTCCCAACGATGAGAACTATCAAAGAGGTTCCCGAATTGCTCTGTGGCCAAGAAGCAGGTTTCTATCGTCGAGGAAATGAACGGTAGTTTTGTAATGTAACCTTCGTCGGAAGTGATGAGCAAGTGTAAAAAAGTGCATAAATTAAGGATTTGCCGGCTGAAGGATACATCACAGAAGTAATAGCTAGACTTATTGGTTTTACATCCGAAAATACTAATTATTCAATTGTACATTAACTCAGTTTCCTGTACAGAAAATGAAATGGCTATCGCTTACTGATCGTAAGTGTGGCAGGCGGTGGTTATTGATAAACGTGCCATTGTTCGATAAGCAGATTTACTGTGGAAAGTATTACTATATTTTCAGTCTTAAATAGTGGTAGTAAAACTGAATCGAACATCGTACTAAAAGATATAGGTTCCATTTGTAATGCAATGCTCAAACAGCAAGACGCGATCCGTCTGACTGCTTTCGAACAAAAAAATGGTTCAAATGACTCTGAGCACTATGGGACTTAACATCTGAGGTCATCAGTCCCCTAGACTTAGAACTACTTAAACATAAGTAACCTAAGGACATCACACACATCCAAGCCCGAGGCAGGATTCGAACCTGCAACCGTAGCGTGCTTTCGAACAATGTACGTTACCATTCCTCACACATCTTCTCTAAAACAGAAAATAGACAGCATAAAAACGTATGGGAGGAATCTATATGTGACTACAGTAATGGTAGACACTTTAAATAATCACGCCAACTTCTTATCAGAACAATATGAAGTACAAGATTTGACAGTTACGTCTGCATTGCACGATAGAACAAGAAAGAGTGATTAACGGAAAGGAATTTCTCCACTCAACAAATCTACACTGTTTTAGTAACTGACAGATACTTTTTTTACATATCGATACAGTTATCTGAATTTTTTCACTTGCGTAAGTAGTTTTGCTTTTTTACTCTTACTTAAGCCACTACCTTCTTTTTTATCCTACGCTTAGATAGATACATTTTATTATGACAGTGTGGATAAACAGAAAGGTCACATTATTTCATTTCTCACATTTTAGTTTACATAGACTTGGTGACTATGTTGAAACACCACGTCAATTTGAAGTGTTGTGCAGTATTCAGTAAACGTTAATTGGCCTGCTATAATAACGTGTGTCTTTCCTTTTGAAGTCCACTGGTATTTGAAAAGAGTGACTCTCGGACCAGATTACACTATCTAGTCAGTCACTGTACAGTTTGTATTATTTGCCCATGAAACGCATATAGCCTTATGTGCTGCTGTGGGTAATTACCTTTCTCGTCTACAAATGTCCATTGTACGCAGTTTTCTTTGCAATGTTCTCTCGGAAACCGGTTGAGATGAACCTACAGCTGCAATTAGTGCCCTATTTGGAACCGATTCTCATTAACAGGGGGGGGGGGGGGCACATTCGTCTTCGGTTGCTGTCGGTTGGCATCCTTTATGACCACTGTACCTAAGCGTGTTACATGGCTGCCAGTGATACACTTTTCCTTGTAGAAATGTTGAGAAGTCCTCGCTGATAGACCAATAAATCGGGCAGCTCCAGTCACGGTGTGGTTGTGGGCATGTCCGCAGTAGATAGTTCCTTTCTGTCGTTGTGGCACGTCTCTACCTCGACCCATCTTAATGTGATGATCCTATAAAACTAGAACGTTACCATCAGTCAGTAACATAACACGTCAGCGGTATACGATCACGTGACTTTTCTCTTTTAAAGGAGGTGGCAAATATTTTTTAATAGTGCAACTATTGGGCCTAAATAGCTGGACAGTTCTCCAATATAGGCTTTTCAAATTAGTCATCCTGAAATTTTTTTTTAATTTTTTTTTTTTTTTTTTTTGCAGAGGTCATCTAATGGCTGAAGTCGCCACAACACCGGATCTGAAACAGTAGCTGCAGTGATGACGCATTCGGCGTTCGTCCAGAAACTGATACTTTCGCAGTGACTGAGTGTGACAGTTACGTATCTAATTATACGTGCGGCCGTATTCCGGTGTGGACATGAAATGAATCCCGGTTGCAAAAGCAGTATGGCGCAGCAAAGAGATTGAACTGCACCACAACCCACCACGGGCCAAAAGCCAATCCGTCCACTTGCTGAACCGATAATTCCCCGACCGCACTGTGCCAGGAGCCGGGTGATTCGATTACCTGTAACACGGGACTACTGTGGCATAGATGGGATGATTATTCCCCATCTGGGTCAACAATAATCATGTGATTACAATTCCACTGGCAGTAAATGACAGCAGCGAAATTCGTCGAGAGATTTCACAACGTTGATAATGACCTGGCGTGCCTGTTCAGATCTCTTAATTACGAATGCAGTTAAAACGATACTTATTACAGCAGCTGCAGAGGTGATTTCTCGTGAAATTACGCTATGATGTAATATTGAAGCGAAATTTTCTATCTACCTTTCACGTATGTAGTTGCCTAGAGAGCGAAGCTCGCTACTGGCAGCTGATCCGTAGCTTTATGATGACATAACTGTCGTTACAGTAACTTCCTTGCATTCTCCTGAATGTTTAGAAAGATTCTGCTGTCTCGCATATCTATTACTCTATAAGACAATAACAACACAAAGGAAATATCACTACAGCATCGAGGTCATTATCGTCATTTCACTTAAGCTTTGCTCTCCCTACGTTAGAATTGCCAAAGTCCGAAATTACACGTGATTCGGTTGTTGAATGTTAACTGTCGTTTAGTAGCATAGTGAGTGTGGTTTGAGGTTTATGAAATTTAAAGCTAAACCACATATGTCATCGATCGTTATCATCAAGGCCAAGTGTAAATTTAAAGTGGCTTCTACCGAAGATCAAACCACAGGTACATCACCATTAGCTGACTTTTGACCCCGACAGCGCATCAGCAACTCTGATGTTAGAGTATTTAATAACTACAAATCGTCTTTAGTAATTATATGTTTATGGTTTCTATTACGTCTTGATCTAAATGTATATTCCCCAAAACATCGTACGGTGTGGGGTGGAGGATAATTCGCCTAACAAAATTATATTTTTCCTTTCATGTTCCATTCGAGAATGGTGCACGGGGAGACTGACTGACTTTAACACTCCACATGAATTCGAATTTCTCCTTTTTCTACATCTACATCTACGTGATTACACTGCTACTCACAATGAAGTGCCTGGCAGAGGGTTCAATGAACCACCTTCGAGCTGTCTCTCTACCGTTCCACTCTCGAACGGCACGCGGGAAGAACGATCACTTAAATTTTTTCTGTGTGAGTCCTGATTTCTCTTATTTTATCATGATGATCATTCATCCCTAAGTAAGTGGGTGCCAACAGAATGTTTTCGCAATCGGAGGAGAAAACTGGTGATTGAAATTTCATGAGAAGATCCCGTCGCACTGAAAAACGCCTTTGTTTTAATGATTGCCACTCCAGTTCACGTGTCATGTCTGTGACACTATCTCCCCTATTTCGCAATAAAACAAAACGAGCTGCCCTTCTTTGTACTTTTTCGATGTCATCCGTCAGTCCCACCTGATAAGGATCCCACACCACACAGCAATACTCAACAATAGGGCAGACAAGCGTGGTGTTAGCAGTCTCTTTAGTAGACCTGTTGCACCTGTTGTTCTGCCAATGAATCGCAGTCTTTGGTTTGCTCTACCCACAATATTATCTATGTGATCGTTCCAATTTACGTTATTTGTAATTGTAATCCCTGAATTTTCTCGTCGTGGTTCGTACCGCTAGATGTATGAGTGAGGAAGCAATATACTATATGACTTTTCAAGGAGAGCATGCTTTCGAAATTTTATCATTAATCCTATTGTTGCGTCTACCACAGTAGTGTGGTGAGAACTTCGGTGATGTTCTTCCGGTTAGTTCTTGGTTGGTTGGTTGAATCGGCGGAGGAGACCAAACGGTGAGGTCATCGTTCTCATCGGATTGGCGAAGGATGGGGAAGGAAGTCGGCCGTGCCCTTTCAAAGGAACCATCCGGGCATTTGCCTGAAGTGTTTTAGGGAAATCACGGGAAACCTAAATCTGGATGGCAGGACGCGGGTCTGAACCGTCATCCTCCCGAATGCGAGTCCTACATCTACATCTACATTCATACTCCGCAAGCCACCCAACGGTGTGTGGCGGAGGGCACTTTACGTGCCACTGTCATTACCTCCCTTTCCTGTTCCAGTCGCGTGTGGTTCGCGGGAAGAACGACTGTCTGAAAGCCTCCGTGCGCGCTCTAATCTCTCTAATTTTACATTCGTGATCTCCTCGGGAGGTATAAGTAGGGGGAAGCAATATACTCGATACCTCATCCAGAAACGCACCCTCTCGAAACCTGGCGAGCAAGCTACACCGCGATGCAGAGCGCCTCTCTTGCAGAGTCTGCCACTTGCTCCGTAACGCTATCACGGTTACCAAATAACCCTGTGACGAAACGCGCCGCTCTTCTTTGGATCTTCTGTATCTCCTCCGTCAACCCGATCTGGTACGGATCCCACACTGATGAGCAATACTCAAGTATAGGTCGAACGAGTGTTTTGTAAGCCACCTCCTTTGTTGATGGACTACATTTTCTAAGCACTCTCCCAATGAATCTCAACCTGGTACCCGCCTTACCAACAATTAATTTTATATGATCATTCCACTTCAAATCGTTCCGCACGCATACTCCCAGATATTTTACAGAAGTAACTGCTACCAGTATTTGTTCCGCTATCATATAATCATACAATAAAGGATCCTTCTTTCTATGAATTCGCAATACATTACATTTGTCTATGTTAAGGGACAGTTGCCACTCCCTGCACCAAGTGCCTATCCGCTGCAGATCTTCCTGCATTTCGCTACAATTTTCTAATGCTGCAACTTCTCTGTATACTACAGCATCATCCGCGAAAAGCCGCATGGAACTTCCGACACTATCTACTAGGTCATTTATATATATTGTGAAAAGCAATGGTCCCATAACACTTCCCTGTGGCACGCCAGAGGTTACCTTAACGTCTGTAGACGTCTCTCCATTGATAACAACATGCTGTGTTCTGTTTGCTAAAAAATCTTCAATCCAGCCACACAGCTGGTCTGATATTCCGTAGGCTCTTACTTTGTTTATCAGGCGACAGTGCGGAAGTGTATCGAACGCCTTCCGGAAGTCAAGAGAAATAGCATCTACCTGGGAGCCTGTATCTAATATTTTCTGGGTCTCATGAACAAATAACGCGAGTTGGGTCTCACACGATCGCTGTTTCCGGAATCCATGTTGATTCCTACATAGTAGATTCTGGGTTTCCAAACACGACATGATACTCGAGCAAAAAACATGTTCTAAAATTCTACAACAGATCGACGTCAGAGATATAGGTCTATAGTTTCGCGCATCTGCTCGACGACCCTTCTTGAAGACTGGGACTACCTGTGCTCTTTTCCAATCATTTGGAACCCTCCGTTCCTCTAGAGACTTGCGGTACACGGCTGTTAGAAGGGGGGCAAGTTCTTTCGCGTACTCTGTGTAGAATCGAATTGGTATCCCGTCAGGTCCAGTGGACTTTCCTCTGTTGAGTGATTCCAGTTGCTTTTCTATTCCTTGGACACTTATTTCGATGTCAGCCATTTTTTCGTTTGTGCGAGGATTTAGAGAAGGAACTGCAGTGCGGTCTTCCTCTGTGAAACAGCTTTGGAAAAAGGTGTTTAGTATTTCAGCTTTACGCGTGTCATCCTCTGTTTCAATGCCATCATCATCCCGGAGTGTCTGGATATGCTGTTTCGAGCCACTTACTGATTTAACGTAAGACCAGAACTTCCTAGGATTTTCTGTCAAGTCTGTACATAGAATTTTACTTTCGAATTCACTGAACGCTTCTCGCATAGCCCTCCTTACGCTAACTTTGACATCGCTTAGCTTCTGTTTGTCTGAGAGGTTTTGGCTGCGTTTAAACTTGGAGTGAAGCTCTCTTTGCTTTCGCAGTAGCTTCCTTACTTTGTTGTTGAACCACGGTGGGTTTTTCCCGTCCCTCACAGTTTTACTCGGCACGTACCTGTCTCAAACGCATTTTACAATTGCCTTAAACTTTTTCCATAAACACTCAACATTGTCAGTGTCGGAACAGAAATTTTCGTTTTGATCTGTTAGGTAGTCTGAAATCTGCCTTCTATTACTCTTGCTAAACAGATAAACCTTCCTCCCTTTTTTTATATTCCTATTAACTTCCATATTCAGGGATGCTACAACGGCCTTATGATCACTGATTCCCTGTTCTGCACTTACAGAGTCGAGAAGTTCGGGTCTGTTTGTTATCAGTAGGTCCAAGATGTTATCTCCACGAGTCGGTTCTCTGTTTAATTGCTCGAGGTAATTTTCGGATAGTGCACTCAGTATAATGTCACTCGATGCTCTGTCCCTACCAAACGTCCTAAACATCTGAGTGTCCCAGTCTATATCTGGTAAATTGAAATCTCCACCTAAGACTATAACATGCTGAGGAAATTTATGCGAAATGTATTCCAAATTTTCTCTCAGTTGTTCTGCCACTAACGCTGCTGAGTCGGGAGGTCGGTAAAAGGAGCCAATTATTAACCCAGCTCGGTTGTTGAGTGTAACCTCCACCCATAATAATTCACAGGAACTATCCACTTCTACTTCACTACAGGATAAACTACTACTAACAGCGACAAACACTCCACCACTGGTTGCATGCAATCTATCCTTCCTAAACACCGTCTGTAACTCTGTAAAAATTTCGGCAGAATTTATCTCTGGCTTAAGCCAGCTCTCTGTACCTATAACGATTTCAGCTTCGGTGCTTTCTATCAGCGCTTGAAGTTCCGGTACTTTACCAACGCAGCTTCGACAGTTTACAATTACAATACTGATTGCTGCTTGGTCCCCGCATGTCCTGACTTTGCTCCGCACCCTTTGAGGCTGTTGCCCTTTCTGTACTTGCCCGAGGCCATCTAACCTAAAAAACCGCCCAGTCCACGCCACACAACCCCTGCTACCCGTGTAGCCGCTTGGTGCGTGTAGTGGACTCCTGACCTATCCAGCGGAACCCGAAACCCCACCACCCTATGGCGCAAGTCGAGGAATCTGCAGCCCACACTGTCGCAGAACCGTCTCAGCCTCTGACAGACCCTCCACTCGGCTCTGTACCAAAGGTGCTAACCACTGCGCCACCTCGCTCGGTGCGGTTAGTTCTCTATTTCCTTGGCCGATACTGCATTACAGCCCTCCCAAACAGAGGAGGTACACTCATGAAACGTTCACAAGTTGGTTTCGTAATATACCTAACAGTGAATGAATTATGTTTCCTTCGGACTCTCCCAATGACTTTCATGTGTTCGTTGAGGTTTGAGTCGCTTTGGAGAGATACTCCTACACATTTTGCGGATGCGGCAGTTTTCCGAAAGTTAATAACCAGTCTCTTAATCGGATCTATCACGAACAACAACGGTTCCATACCACTTCCTTGCGGTGCACCAGAAATAGATTGATTGCGTTCTGACTATTAGGAAATACAGAGAAAAATGAAAAGATGTCTCAGTATTTCCAAAGCTCATATTTTTTTCACTTGGCAACAGCGCAGAGCTGTAACGAATGCCTTTTGGAAGGCAAGGAACATGGTTTCTATTCAAGTATCCTGTTTTGTAACTAAATCAATTTTTTGAGAACTGCAGTTAGCGTATTCAGGTTATATCTCTTCAGTTAAGAAACAAATTATATTTTTGTTAGTGTGTTGTCTCCGGTGAACCTTAACGAAAAGATGGCGTATATCACTTCAAGATGTTCATATCCTTTCTACTATTTAATATTAGTCGTCTACAATGATAAAAAGATTCCGTAATTGCGTTTAGGCTTCAACTTAGACACTTTCAATGCCGAGATGGAGAGGGCAAACATGTAGTGGGTGAAGGCAGATAACATTGGAAACTAATATTCATATTCTTTCGATGTCAGTCAAGTAAAATTAACAGCCGTCACCACTGTTTACTCCAGAGTGGAAAAATAAATCAAATTTCAGCTGAAAAAACTAATTGTGATCCAGAATGAGATTTTCATTCTGCAGCGGAGTGTGCGCTGATATGAAATTTCCTGGCAGATTAAAACTGTGTGCCGGACCGAGTTTGGAAGGTAGGAGACGAGGTACTGGCAGAAGTAAAGCTGTGAGGACGGGGCGTGAGTCGTGCTTGGGTAGCTCAGTTGGTAGAGCACTTGCCCGCGAAAGGCAGAGGTCCCGAGTTCGACTCTCGGTCCGGCACACAGTTTTAATCTGCTAGGAAGTTTCAACTAATTGTGATGTTTGAAATTTTGGTTTTACCGTAACATGTCGGCATAGTAGAAACTACGAAAGCCGTTCAGATTTCAATAAGTAATGAAACACTTATTTCTCGCCCAGTTTCAGTTGAAAATGCAGAATTTGTTGTAGTACATCGTGGAATATACCCGCTTCAGCTCCTATAGTTTCATGATGTACCGATAGGTGGCGGCGCTGTACCTAGCCTTCAAAATGGCGTCTGCAACGGAGATGCGTTCCAAGCAACGGATATGTTATTGAGTTTCTTTTGGCGGAAAACTTGAGTATCGCAGGTATCCGAAGGCGCTTGCAGATTGTCTACGGATACCTGGCGCTGAACGAAAGCACGGTGAGTCGTCGGGTGAGGTGTCTGTCATCATCGCAACAAGACTGCACAGACCTGTCCGATTTCCAGTGTGCCGGCCGCCCGCACACAGCTGTGATTCTTGCAAAGTTGGAACGTGCGGACACTCTCATTCGATTGATCGACTGATCACAGTCAAAGACCTCGCTGCACAATTGGACGACTCTGTTGGTGGTGCTGACACCCTCGTCCACCAGTTGGGGTACACGAAAATGCGTGCCCGCTGGTTTCCTCGCCACCCAACAGAAAACGATAAACAGCAATGGAGGGCTGTATGTGCGGAATTGTTTGCACGTCACTGGGTTGATCGTGACAATTTTTGTCGCTCATCGCCACAGGCGATGAAACATGCGTTCTTCACTTCCAACTGGAAACAAAACGGCAATTAATTTGTTCTCAGCTTCAAAAATGCAGACGATGTTCTCCTTCAGCACCACAGCGCAAGACCTCAGACAAAGATGCGCACACTGGAGGAACTCTTAACACTTCGTTCGACATTTCTTCCTTATCCACCCTACAGCCCAGATCTTGCACTTTCCGACTTCCATTTGCTTGGTCCAATCAAGGCACTCCGCGGGAAGCAGTACCTTGATGATCGGCAGGCTAGTGGTGCAGCAAGACTCTGGCTCTCACGTCGATTATACAGTGGTACCATGAGAGTGTAATTCTGTCAGAGACAGCAAATGACCTGGAAGAGCAGCTGAACGGAATGGACAGTGTCTTGAAAGGAGGATATAAGATGAACATCAACAAAAGCAAAACGAGGATAATGGAATGTAGTCGAATTAAATCGGGTGATGCTGAGGGAATTACATTAGGAAATGAGACACTTAAAGTAGTAAAGGAGTTTTGCTATTTGAGGAGAAAAATAACTGATGATGGTCGAAGTAGAGAGGATATAAAATGTAGACTCGCAATGGCAAGGAAAGCGTTTCTGAAGAAGAGAAATTTGTTGACATCGAGTATAGATTTAAGTGTCAGGAAGTCGTTTCTGAAAGTATTTGTATGGAGTGTAGCCATGTATGGAAGTGAAACGTGAACGATAAATAGTTTAGACAAGAAGAGAATAGAAGCTTTCGAAATGTGGTGCTACAGAGGAATGCTGGATTAGATGGGTATTTCACATAACTAATGAGAAGGTATTGAATAGAATTTGGGAGAAGAGGAGTTTGTGGCACAACGTCACTAGAAGAAGGGATCGGTTGGTAGGACATGTTCTGAGGCATCAAGGGATCACCAATTTAGTATTGGAGGGCAGAGTGGAGGGTAAAAATCGTAGAGGGAGACCAAGAGATGAATACACTAAGCAGTTCAGAAGGATGTAGGTTGCAGTAGGTACTGGGAGATGAAGAAGCTTGCACAGCGTAGAGTAGCATGGAAAGCTGCATCAAACCAGTCTCTGGACTAAAGACAACAACAACAACAACAACAACAACAACCATGGGGCCGCATACAGGCCCTCCCAGTAAGGTGGCGTAAGGCCGTAGCATTGAACGAAGATTATGAAAAGAAATACGGTTTTTTAGCGAGAAGAATGTGGTGTGATATGGTGTGTTGGAATCAGGAATAAAACCAAACTGCATTAAGAAAAAAGTGTGTTGCATTACTTACTGAAAGCTCCTCATATAAAATTTTCTGGACATAATCTCTTGTTATAAAATACCGTGATATAATGCAGTCAGCTTTTCGCAACATTGCGGCGGAGATTCAAGTTATTTACCCTGATCATATTGTAACACCATAGCTCTTGTGCTGTACGGATTTATTTTGCTTTTGTTTCATTTAATGTTACATCATTGAGCTTCTGTAAGTGAGTTTGATAGAATAGAGAACACAAAATTGTATACTCCTTTCTCTGTTAAAACTTTGATGTCATGATTTGATTGTATGCTGTGTAGCATATCTGTCATTTATATTCTTTGTCCCATTTGGAGGGAACAAAACTTATATATATAATTGTAATTTCTGTGTGAATAATTTTTTGTAGAAATGTCTATATGTGCAAATGTTCTGTTTTGTTTGAAATGATTGTTTGCTGTTATGTAAACTGCTGATCCTCACTTAGGGTTCTTAGTTAGTTTGTATGTAAACGGTGTAGTGGTTCCCCTCGGGAACGGAACTGTGTACTGGGCGCAAATTGTGGTTGGCCTAGGTAGAAAAGGTGGAATAAGAGTCAGTCGGGGACGAGCTACCAAACTGTGCACTGTCATGTAAATGTTGCATATTGTGCTGGTTCCGAGAGAGGCTTTTCCTGCCGCTTTCCAATGCCTCGGATGTATGGATAAATAGATGGAACTATTCCCCCATGAACCATGGACCTTGCCGTTGGTGGGGAGGCTTGCGCGCCTCAGCGATACAGATGGCCGTACCATAGGTGCAACCACAACGGAGGGGTATCTGTTGAGAGGCCAGACAAACATGTGGTTCCTGAAGAGGGGCAGCAGTCTTTTCAGTAGTTGCAGGGGCAACAGTCTGGATGATTGACTGATCTGGCCTTGTAACATTAACCAAAACGGCCTTGCTGTGCTGGTACTGCGAACGGCTGAAAGCAAGGGGAAACTACAGCCGTAATTTTTCCCGAGGACATGCAGCTTTACTGTATGATTAAATGATGATGGCGTCCTCTCGGGTAAAATATTCCGGAGGTAAAATGGTCCCCCCTTCGGATCTCCGGGCGGGGACTACTCAAGAGGACGTCGTTATCAGGAGAAAGAAAACTGGCATTCTACGGATCGGAGCGTGGAATGTCAGATCCCTTAATCGGGCAGGTAGGTTAGAAAATTTAAAAAGGGAAATGGATAGGTTAAAGTTAGATATAGTGGGAATTAGTGAAGTTCGGTGGCAGGAGGAACAAGACTTTTGGTCAGGTGATTACAGGGTTATAAATACAAAATCAAATAGGGGTAATGCAGGAGTAGGTTTAATAATGAATAAAAAAATTGGAGTGCGGGTTAGCTACTACAAACAGCATAGTGAACGCATTATTGTGGCCAAGATAGACACGACGCCCATGCCTACTACAGTAGTACAAGTTTATATGCCAACTAGCTCTGCAGATGATGAAGAAATTGATGAAATGTATGACGAGATAAAAGAAATTATTCAGGTAGTGAAGGGAGATGAAAATTTAATAGTCATGGGTGACTGGAATTCGTCAGTAGGAAAAGGGAGAGAAGGAAACATAGTAGGTGAATATGGATTGGGGGGAAGAAATGAAAGAGGAAGCCGCCTTGTAGAATTTTGCACAGAGCATAACTTAATCATAGCTAACACTTGGTTCAAGAATCATAAAAGAAGGTTGTATACCTGGAAGAATCCTGGAGATAGTAAAAGGTATCAGATAGATTATATAATGGTAAGACAGAGATTTAGGAACCAGGTTTTAAATTGTAAGACATTTCCAGGGGCAGATGTGGATTCTGACCACAATCTATTGGTTATGAACTGCAGATTGAAACTGAAGAAACTGTAAAAAGGTGGGAATTTAAGGAGATGGGACCTGGATAAACTGAAAGAACCAGGGGTTGTAGAGAGTTTCAGGGAGAGCATAAGGGAACAATTGACAGGAATGGGGGAAAGAAATACAGTAGAAGAAGAATGGGTAGCTCTGAGGGATGAAGTAGTGAAGGCAGCAGAGGATCAAGTAGGTAAAAAGACGAGGGCTAATAGAAATCCTTGGGTAACAGAAGAAATATTGAATTTAATTGATGAAAGGAGAAAATATAAAAATGCAGTAAATGAAGCAGGCAAAAGGGAATACAAACGTCTCAAAAATGAGATCGGCAGAAAGTGCAAAATGGCTAAGCAGGGATGGCTAGAGGACAAATGTAAGGATGTAGAGGCTTATATCACTAGGGGTAAGATAGATACTGCCTACAGGAAAATTAAAGAGACCTTTGGAGAGAAGAGAACCACTTGTACGAATATCAAGAGCTCAGATGGCAACCCAGTTCTAAGCAAAGAAGGGAAGGCAGAAAGGTGGAAGGAGTATATAGAGGGTTTATACAAGGGCGATGTACTTGAGGTTCAGTATTATGGAAATGGAAGAGGATGTAGATGAAGATGAAATGGGAGATAAGATACTGCGTGAAGAGTTTGACAGAGCACTGAAAGACCTGAGTCGAAACAAGGCCCCGGGAGTAGACAACATTCCATTAGAACTACTAATGGCCTTGGGAGAGCCAGTCATGACAAAACTCTACCATCTGGTGAGCAAGATGTATGAGACAGGCGAAATACCCACAGACTTCAAGAAGAATATAATAATTCCAATACCAAAGAAAGCAGGTGTTGACAGATGTGAAAATTACCGAACTATCAGTTTAATAAGTCACAGCTGCAAAATACTAACGCGAATTCTTTACAGACGAATGGAAAAACTGGTAGAAGCGGACCTCGGGGAAGATCAGTTTGGATTCCGTAGAAATGTTGGAACATGTGAGGCAATACTAACCTTACGACTTATCTTAGAAGAAAGATTAAGAAAAGGCAAACCTACGTTTCTAGCATTTGTAGACTTAGAGAAAGCTTTTGACAACGTTAACTGGAATACTCTCTTTCAAATTCTGAAGGTGGCAGGGGTAAAATACAGGGAGCGAAAGGCTATTTACAATTTGTACAGAAACCAGATGGCAGTTATAAGAGTCGAGGGGCATGAAAGGGAAGCAGTGATTGGGAAAGGAGTGAGACAGGGTTGTAGCCTCTCCCCGATGTTATTCAATCTGTATATTGAGCAAGCAGTAAAGGAAACAAAAGAAAAATTCGGAGTAGGTATTAAAATTCATGGAGAAGAAGTAAAAACTTTGAGGTTCGCCGATGACATTGTAATTCTGTCAGAGACAGCAAAGGACTTGGAAGAGCAGTTGAACGGAATGGACAGTGTCTTGAAAGGAGGATATAAGATGAACATCAACAAAAGCAAAACGAGGATAATGGAATGTAGTCAAATTAAATGGGGTGATGCTGAGGGGATTAGATTAGGAAATGAGACACTTAAAGTAGTAAAGGAGTTTTGCTATTTAGGGAGTAAAATAACTGATGATGGTCGAAGTAGAGAGGATATAAAATGTAGACTGGCAATGGCAAGGACATCGTTTCTCAAGAAGAGAAATTTGTTAACATCGAGTATAGATTTAAGTGTCAGGAAGTCGTTTCTGAAAGTATTTGTATGGAGTGTAGCCATGTATGGAAGTGAAACATGGACGATAACCAGTTTGGACAAGAAGAGAATAGAAGCTTTCGAAATGTGGTGCTACAGAAGAATGCTGAAGATAAGGTGGGTAGATCATGTAACTAATGAGGAGGTATTGAATAGGATTGGGGAGAAGAGAAGATTGTGGCACAACTTGACTAGAAGAAGGGATCGGTTGGTAGGACATGTTTTGAGGCATCAAGGGATCACAAATTTAGCATTGGAGGGCAGCGTGGAGGGTAAAAATCGTAGAGGGAGACCAAGAGATCAATACACTAAGCAGATTCAGAAGGATGTAGGTTGCAGTAGGTACTGGGAGATGAAGAAGCTTGCACAGGATAGAGTAGCGTGGAGAGCTGCATCAAACCAGTCTCAGGACTGAAGACCACAACAACAACATTCTGGAATTTGTATCTGTCGTCGTCACCAAGAAATGACAGAGTCCAGCAATTCTGCCTGCGAGTCCACCTACCAACATGCTGTTGCCACCACGTTGCGCAATCACTGTGACGTAATACTATAATGGTGTACAGTGAAGGATCAGCTTAATGGATGTTTTAGTGTGCACAAATATAAGGTAATTTATACCTAAATTTTTGTACCTACCTTAAGTTTTTCCTAATGATAACACCTCTCAGGTTCCTTTCCGTTTGAACTAAAGTAATTGTCCCTACTGAAAGAACATTTATGACCAGTGTTATGCTAATTAATGCCTCTTGAACTTAGTAAAAAGCAAGTCAAAGTTAATGTGGCAAGAGAGTGAGTTAAAGAAAATGTTGTTTGCTGAAAATAATTTTCCTATTAAAACTGCTTATTGAAGTGCTGTTGCTAACTGCAAAATTAAAAGTTCTTAAAACTGAGGCTTATAAAGTTTTGCTTAGCAAATGATCACCTTGATATCTGTAGTAAATTCAAAAAGGTGAGTCAGTTTCTTGCAATTTTGTCAACATTGTGTTTCGCTGTAGTAAAAGTGGAAAACTGCAATAGTAGGAAATTATATGTTCATGATTGCTAAGTGTTTGTCTCTCTTGTGTATTGGAAGTGCATATTAATAGTATAACTGGATCCACAGTTTGTCTATTGTGTTAATGCTGAGTAACAAGCAACGGAAAGACCATTAATTATCAGAATTTCTTTCTTCAAATAACAGTGAGAATCAACCTTTCAGTGGATTCCAATTAACTTTCATTTTAAATAGTAAAGTATTTAACTGAGAGAGAGTTAACCTATATCCACTTAATGATTCTGAAGTGAATGTTAATAGTAATGTTATAAAGACCATTCAGTTTGAAAAGGCCCTGAAAGTAATAGTGTGTTTCGTCATCTATTATAATTTTACAAATAGTTTGTGCTGCTCTAGCTGTTTGTTCCAACCTTAACGTTAACATATGTATGCGTCAGAGTTCATTGCACTCGCGTGTGACAAAGTATAGGTTGTGTTTATTCGTTAAAATTATTAACAACTATTTTCTTAAACGAGAATGTTAATCATTCTCTTGCCTAGTTAGGCTGGCGACCGTTTTCTTTATCAGTTAAACAGTGCAGATAGGCAAAATTTTGTTTGTTACTGTTCAAATATTTACGTAATTCTGACTTTCATTTCCGAGAAGCCACTCCCGTTAGGTACAACACGGTCAACATAACAAATTTCCTCTCAGAGGGTAACACTGCTCTGTTGCTTTATACCATTATCACTCTAACAAAATAATTCTGATTTGCAAATTGCCTCCAGTTTTGAGGTTATGGTATAGCAGTAGCAGACGGAAGTGTTATAGTATGTCCTTCCCCTTCCTCCACCCCCAAGTCATTTTGAGCGCCACAGGGAACACAGTGTCGTCCCTGCAACGCGGTCATCCAGGGCTGAAGAAACTCCTGCCAGAAAATAGAGTCGAAACTTTAACAGTACAATGGGAGCTAGCAGCGGATGGAAAAGATCTCAGGCACTGTCCACATCAACTTTAGGAGGTAAGCACGATGGAATGTAGCGAGACGTAAAGAGTTAGCACATGTGAAGTCTCAGTGATTCTGCAACTCCAGTAGGTAAATGCGTGAATACACCAGTAGGAATGATGAATGGCACAGCACTTAAATCCAGTCACGGTGATGGTCTTATTTTCCGGGCGTTAGCTGCTTATTCCGAAGTACGAGTTATATGATCCTTAACCGCGAGTATGACTGAATTTATTGGTCTGGGCCCTATCTGCTCCCAAAAGCAGACTGCCCGCTTAGATGTCGTTTAATCCTCTCCCAAAAATTCCTGCCATCTGTAGTTGCTCTTTTGTTATTTTTCAATGCATCAATAATGCAAAATCACAAAGTACCTACTTTTCATTAAATTTGACTATGTTAAGGTAGAGGTATGTTAAGTATGGAACGTATTTCACCAAGAGGTCACACAGCATCTAATTGCAAACTCAAAACAAACCAAAGCGTCTGAACTTGCAAGTTGTTGGCAAAATGCAAGTAGCTCTTAAATAAATACCATTAGTTAAGTTAAATTATTCATTTTAGGATTCCACACCCAATCTGTACAAGCGAAACGCTTATTGGATCACTTTGTTGTCAACTCGTATGTCCGTCCGTCGAGACACCTTTTTCTTAAGAACGGGTAGAGGTGTCAAGTTGAAATACTCGGGTCTACGGTCTCTTGGCAGTCTAACAAATTTAAGTTACTAAGTCAATGCACTCAAAACTTTCAGCCACTTACGTCACACAATTTGATGGTCGCAGATCCATTCACCAAAATCTGTAGATACAATATCGATATACAAAATAAAGTTCGTATGGAACCCTTAGGACACGAGTCCTACTCACAGTTGTCAGTTTTTGTTGTATGATAAATTCAAAAATGTGGAACACCACACAGTGCAAAGTCACATTCGTTGCAACAACAATTCGATTCGTTTCTTGTTGAGTAATTAGTGATCAATTGCGAAGGTGCATCAAACAAAACAACAAACGCGAAATATATTCTTTTCAATCCCAAATGAAATGACGCAGTTTCAGACGTTTTACTGGTCTCATACAGATATGAGTTTGTGTACATAGGCTGAAGCGTGAGTGAAAATTTGTACCAAGGCGGGGAATCGAACCAGGGTTTCCTGCTTACTTGACAAATGTGTTAGCTACTAAGCCACTTAGACGCAACAGCTCACACAGCTACACGTATTACCCTGGCACACCTCTCTCCTCGTTCCAAATTCTCACTGCCGCTCCAGTCTACTTTAAATTCCCATTTTACACACGAACAGAATTGCAGAGGCTCTCCACGTTCTGGAATAGTACCTCAGCATAGAATGTAAATGGGGGATCCATCCTGAAACACAGGTGCAGATGGACTGACACAATTTCAGAGACATCACTTGTCTCTGTATGAGAATTCCACTGCATTGGCTTACTCAGTGTAACGATTATAGTTCATTTAGTAGGCGATAATAAGAAATGGCGGTCTCCACACCAGGGAGGCGAAAATCTTATGAAACTGTAACTCAACATAACCCAAGCCTAATCTCTTCGTGGTTTTCTTTTACACAACTCTGTCCTCCACCCATTTTGGTCCCTCTTCCCCCCCTCCCCCCCCGCTTATATCACTTCTTTGCTCTCACCCCCTCCTTCTTCTCCCTCCCTTTGCCGCTTTTCTTGTGCCCTTCCTCGTTTTATTACGCCATTACAAAACTTCACGCCCAGCAAAACGACGCAGAATGTACAACGCGTAAGCCGGCCGAAGTGGCCGTGCGGTTAAAGGCGCTGCAGTCTGGAACCGCAGGACCGCTACGGTCGCAGGTTCGAATCCTGCCTCGGGCATGGATGTTTGTGATGTCCTTAGGTTAGTTAGGTTTAACTAGTTCTAAGTTCTAGGGGACTAATGACCTCAGCAGTTGAGTCCCATAGTGCTCAGAGCCATTTGAACCATTTGTACAACGCGTGGCTGCCATACCGTAGTTACACCACTAGGTTTCGTACACCCCTGGGGTTGTCATACAGTTTCAATTATCACCGGAAAAATTTAGTTACGTTTTTAATTTTTTCGTGCTGGTTGCCTACAGATCCAGTAAGTAATGAAATTCCCATGCCACAGTACCGTAGCGTGCCGCAAGAGAAGTCAAAATAAAACGGCGCAATGGTTTGGTTGACTGCATGGCCATTTCCCGCAGCAGTTTTTACATCCAAGTATCATCGGTTTTTCCATCTTAAGCTAACTGCAATTACAGAGTATTTTTCAAGAGAAACGATTCGCTTTTCTTTTTGTCATTCGGGAAATATGGTGACATTACACGTCTCTACAGTTTGGTATTTGTAAGTTAAAGGCAGTATTTTCTTAGATATCTGGCGTACAATTTACATACACGCAGAACCTTTCGTCTTTGCCCTCCCGCCCACCCGCCCCCGCCGTGTAAAGTCTTGTCATTCTTGTTCTCTCTCTCTCTCTCTCTCTCTCTCTCTCTCTCTCTCTCTCTCCCTCTCCCTACTATTTCTCTTAAGAAGTTTTACAATAGTGACACGACGCGGAAATAAAACCAATGCAGGGTATGAAAAAAATGATGAAAAAATGAGTTAAAAAAAAGGCGAAAAGTGGCAGAGAGTGAATGTGCAACCAAGTTTCTTTCGGCTTCTACCTCTGCTAACAGTGAAGGAAAAGCATAAAGCTCTACATTGCAAAATATGTAAACAAAAGAGAAAAACAATGTAAGTATGTTGTATGCCAATTTCATAAGGAAGTATTGTTTTTAATACAGGAATACCGTAACACTGACACACATTATGTACACACACAAACAGAGAAGATGCTTTACAAATAAAAGCGAAACGCGTCTGGTGAAAAATACTCTTTTAATTGCAGTAAGATTAAGACAGAAAAACCAAAAGTGGTTCAAATGGCTCTGATCACTATGGGACTTAATATCTGAGGTCATCAGTCCCCTAGAACTAAGAACTACTTAAACCTAACTAACCTAAGGACAACACACACATCCATGCCCGAAGCAGGATTCGAACCTGTGCGGTTCCAGACTGAAACGCCTAGAACCGCTCGGCCACATCGGCCGGCGTGACTGGTACCAGTAAACTTGTTGTTTCGTATGTAACTTTATTTTTCCGAGGTGATAACTAAATCTTAATGAACACTGTCCCGTATGACCTTACTGATAATTAAGCTAGTTCTAACCGTAGGTACACACATCCTCTTTGGTAGGAGCGCACCTCTCATGTGCGCTGGTCTCCCATCCCAGGGGCACCAAATTTCTTCCTCGGGCTGGCGCCCTACGTAATCACTGCGGTGCCGGAGGCGCTTTCGATCACGGCGGTGCGCATCGCGAGGACACTCACCCCATCCTACACCCTGCGCCCACCCCCACCCACCCCCAATATTCCATTAGGGGAGAGGCTGCGGCGCTATGCGTGAGCCCCAGCCGTGATGTATGCGCCGCTCGGGGCCAGTGCGCCCCCGCGTGTGTTTACCGCGCGCTGCAGCCCGCGCCGCAGCGGGCCGCGAACCCAACTTTCACCAACAGCGGAGACTATTTGCTCTTCGCGATAAACTCGCAGCTGTGCTCGTTGCTTATGGATCTCCATAGTAATCACAAATTGCTGCATTCTAGTAGTATAACAAATAGACCCACTAATCATTGAGGTGGTGGGTTACTGATGTATTTCATGTAGTTGTAATGTATTGTGTTAATAAACAAGTTAAAAAAAATCACAAATTATCCGACGGAACGATATAGTTAAAAGTGGTGACTAAAAATAAGCTATGGACTACGTACCAGAGAAATATTTTGAAGATAGACTCCACCTGGATCACTTTTATATTCACTGGGATTTTCAGTTTCCACGGGATACGGGATCGTAATATGACATAAAAATACAAGGCTACTATAAATGATTCATTCGCTTTCAAAGCATTGTTTTCATCTTCTCATGACTTTACTAGACCACAAACGACAGCACCTTGTGCAAACAACCTAAGACGGCTGCTCAGATTGTCTCCTAAATCGTTTATACACCAGGTGATCAAAAAGTCAGTATAAATTTGAAAACTGAATAAATCACGGAATAATGCAGATAGAGAGGTACGAATTGACACACATGCTTGGAATGACATGGGGTTTTATTAGAACCAAAAAAATACAGAAGTTCAGAAAATGTCCGGCAGATGGCGCTTCATCTGATCAAAATATATCAATAATTAACATAACAAAGTAAGACAATGCAAAGATGATGTTATTTGCATGAAATGCTCAATATGTCCACCATCATTCCTCAACAATAGCTGTAGTCGAGGAATAATGTTGTGAACAGCACTGTAAAACATGTCCGGAGTTATGGTGAGGCATTGGCGTCGGATGATGTGTTTCAGCATCCATAGAGATGTCGGTCGATCACGATACACTTGCGACTTCAGGTAACCCCAAAGCCAATAATCGCGCGGACTGAGGCCTGGGGACCTGGGAGGCCAAGCATGACGAAAGTGGCGGCTGAGCACACGATCACCACCAAACGACGCACGCAAGAGATCTTTCACGCGTCTAGGAATATGGGGTGGAGCGCCATCCTGCATAAACATCGTACGTTCCAGCAGGTGTTTATCAGCCAGGATGGGGATGATGCGATTCTGTAACATGTCGGCGTACCTCTCACCCGTCACGGTAGCTGTCCAGCGCCATCTGTCGGACATTTTGTGAACGTTGTTTTCTTTTTTGGTTCTAATGAAACCCCATGTTATTCTAAGCATGTGTGTCAATTTTTACCTCTCTATCTACATTATTCCGTGGTTTATTAAGTTTTCAAATTTATACTGACTTTTTGATCACCCGGTAGATAAGGAACAGCAGAGGACCTTGGGGAACGCCGGAAATCACTTGTCTTTTACTCGATGACTTTCTGTCAACTACTATGGCTCTGAGCACTATGGGACTTAACATCTATCGTCATCAGTCCCCTAGAACGTAGAACTACTTAAACCTAACTAACCTAAGGACATCACACAACACCCCGTCATCACGAGGCAGAGAAAATCCCTGACCCCGCCGGGAATCGAACCCGGGAACCCCAATTACTATGAACTGTGACTTCTCTGCAAGGAAATCACGAAGCAAGTCACGTAACTCAGACGATATTCCATAGATAGGCAATTTGACTAGAAGCCGCTTTAGAGCTACTGTGTGAAAAACCTTCTGGAAATCTAGAAATACAGAATTAATTTGAAATCCGTTCTCAACAGCGTCAACAAAGCACTCAGTAAAGAGCTAGTTGTGTTTCACAGGGTCGTCGTTTTCCAAATCCGTATTGACTGTGTGTGTCAATAGATAGTTTTCTTCGAGGTAAGTAATAATGTTCGAACACAGTGTGTGTTCCCAAATCCTGTTCCATGTAGACGTTAATGATATGGGCCTGTAATCTAGTGGATTACTCCTACTACCTTTCTTGAATGTTGGTGTGACCTGTGCAACTTTCCTATCTTTGGGTACGGATCTTTCGTCGAGAGAGCGGTTGTGTTAGATTGTTATGAATGGAGTTATTGCACAAGCATACTCTGAAAGGAACTTAACTGGTATGCAGTCCGGACCGGAAGACTTGCTTTTGTTACGTGACTTAAGTTGGTTCACTACTCCGAGGATGTCTACTTCTAAGTTGCTCATGCTGGCAGCTGTTTCTGATTCGAATGAAGGAATATTTACTTCGTCTTCTTTGGTGAAGGAATTCCGCTTTCACAGCACTGTTCAAATGGCTCTGAGCACTATGGGACTCAACTTCTGAGGTCATTAGTCCCCTAGAACTTAGAACTAGTTAAACCTAATTAACCTAAGGACATCACACAAATCCATGCCCTAGGCAGGATTCGAAACTGCGACCGTAGCGGTCTCGCGGTTCCAGACTGCAGCGCCTAGAACCGCACGGCCACTTCGGCCGCCTCATAGCACTGTCATCGATAGTATTTCCATTGCTGTCACGCAGAGAAGGCATTGTTTGTGTCTTGCCGCCAGAATATTTTACACAAGACCGGAATATCTTTGGTTTTCTGCCATGTTTCGAGACAAAGTTTAGTTGTGGTAGCTATTACATGCGTCCCGTACTGGAGTCCGCACTATATTTCGAGCTTCTGTAAAAGATCGCTAATCTTGGGGATTTTGCGTTAGTTTGAATTTGCCTTGGTTTTGTTGTTGTTTCTGTGTTCTGTGTCCTGGCCCTTGTTGTGTACCAATGGGGATCAGCTCCTTCGTTTTTTAATTTATATGGTATAAATCTCCCAACTGTTGTCGATACTATTTCTTTGAATTCAAGCCTCATCTAGTCTGCACTTACCGGGACATTGTTAATTTGAAAATAGTGTAGATTGTCTCTCAGTAAGCCGTCAAGTGAATTTATACCTGCATTTTTGAATAAGTATATTTTTCGTTTATTTTTGGAGGATTTGGTTGTTATATTCAGTCTCGCTACGATAATCGCGTGGTTACTAATTCCTGTACCCGTTTTAATGCTGGTTATTAGATCAGGATTATTTGCTGCTAAGAGGTCAAGTGTGTTTTCACAACCGTTTACTATTCTAGTGGGCTCATGAACAAACTGCTCGAAATAATTTTCAGAGAATGCGTTCAGCAAAGTTTCGGATGATGTTTTATGCGTACTTCCAGGTTTAAACATTGTACTTTCGCTAGCATATCGAGGGTGAATTGAAGTCTTCACCAACTATAATTTATGAGGCGGGCACGTATTTGAAATGAGACTCAAGTTTTCTTTGAACCTCTCAGCAATTGCATCATCTGAGTTGGGAGATCGGTAAAAGGATCAAATTATTATTTTATTCCAGTTTCCAAGAATGACCTCTGCAAATACTGACTACCAGGAACTGTCTACTTCAATTTCGTTACAAGATAAACTACTTCTAACAGCAACAAACACGCCACCACCAACTGTTAAAACTAAATGGTTCAAATGGCTCTGAGCACTATGGAAATTAACATTTGAGGTCATCAGTCCCCTAGAACTACATAAACCTAACTAACCGATCACACACATCCATGCCCGAGGCAGGATTCCAAACTACGACCGTAGCGGTCGCGCGGTTCCAAACGGAAGCGCCTAGAACCGCTCGGCCACAGCAGCCCGCTAAAAATAAATAAGAGACCTCATAAATTAGATCACACCCAACTAATCTAATTCGCGTGTTTTGAAAAATAAAACAGTGTACATGGTATAACAGGACCTCTAGTGCAACTGTGATGACATATAGTCAAGGACGGTAATGAAGCTTTCCCGCCGGCCGGTGTGGCCGTGCGGTTATAGGCGCTTTAGTGTGGAACCGCGTGACCGCTACGGTCACAGGTTCGAATCCTGCCTCGGGCATGGATGTGTGTGATGTCCTTAGGTTAGTTAGGTTTAAGTAGTTCTAAGTTCTAGGGTACTGATGACCTCAGATGTTAAGTCCCATAGTGCTCAGAGCCATTTGAACCATTTTTGAAGCTTTCCCACTGCTTGGCTTAGAGGATATGAATCGTATGAAGCTGAAAGTAATTCAGAAACATCAGTAACGTTGCACACATTTGTGTGTTGGTTTTGTATGTGAGGCCCGAGATGATAAAAAATGGTTATAAGTAGGTACAGAGGTGTTTTCCTCCGGTTATTGTGACTCATTAACTAGTTGCGTTAGAACGTTTCTAATTATCGCTAACTGGCGATTCATGTTAAAACCACGTCTTTGTACGAAGATGAATGCTTTCACACGCAGGGGTACACCTCCAAGGTAAAATTGGCCGTTGGAAGACTCCTGTGGTTGGCAAAATGGTTCTTCGAAAATGTCTGTAAAAGATTCAGTTAGGTTAGCCGTAAAAAGAAGTGGCACTTTGGTCTGCAGGCTATTTTGTTTGGGATGTGACGTTTTAAATAGCATCCAAGACAAGCAGTGCTCTTATTTTCTGAAACTCCATGAATAAATCAACATTCGTTTCCACGATGGGTGTGTGTCTCTGGACCACGCAGACCAACACTCCTGCTGCCATTTTGCAGCTGAGCTGAAGCCTCAGAAGTTTAAGGTAGACTATTGACTCTCTGTGGGGAAACCGTTCACACATCTTAATGCTTGCTTGACAAGATTGCGAAACATTACTAAAAATGAAAGTTGAAAAGTACTACTGCAACCATACCGCAGAATCACCCATGGTACAATTAAGGTGAAGCTAAGCGTCCCTTTGCCGTCGTAACATCATGTCAGGATCACTGTGTTGCTCTCATTCATCTTTTTCTGCATTTAAATACACCGAAGAGCCAAAGAAACAGGTACACCTGCCTAATAACCTGTAGTGCCCCCGCGAGCACGGCGTGACAAGGACTCTACTAATATCTAATGTAGTGCTGGAGGGAATTGATACCATGAATTCAGCAGTGCTGTCCACAAATCCGTAATATTACGAAGGGGGTAGAGATCTCTTCTGAACAGCACGTTGCAAGGCATCCCAGATATGCCCAATAATGTTCATGTCTGGGGAGTTTGGCCACCAGCGGAAATGTTTAAACTCAGAGGAGTGCTCCCGGAGCCACACCGTAGTAATTCAGAACGTTTGTGGTGTCGCATTGTCCTGCTGGAATTGCCCAAGTCCTTCGGAATGCTCAGTGGGCATGAATGCATGATGCAGGTCATCAGACAGGATGCTTACGTACGTAAACCTGTCAGAGTCGTATCTAGACGTATCAGGGGTCCCGTATCACTCCAACTGCACACGCCACACACCATTACGGAGCCCCCACCAGCTTGAACAGTCCCCTGCTGACATGCAGGGTACATGTATTCACGAGGTTGTATCCATACCCGTATGCGTCCGTCCGCTAGATACAATTTCAAACGAGACTCTTCCGACCAGGCAACGTCCAATGTCGCTGTTGACGGCCCATGACGAGGGGCAAAGCTTTTTGTCAAAATGGCTCTGAGCACTATGGGACTCAACTGCTGTGGTCATCAGTCCCCTAGAACTTAGAACTACTTAAACCTAACTAACCTAAGGACATCACACACATCCATGCCCGAGGCAGGATTCGAACCTGCGACCGTAGCGGCCGCGCAGTTCCAGACCGAAGCGCCTAGAACCGCTCGGCCACTCCTGCCGGCCACTTGTTGATAGACCAGCACTGAAATCTGCAGCAATTTGCTGAAGCGTTGCACTTCTGTCACGTTGAACGAATCTCTTCAGTCGTCGTTGATACCGTCTTGCAGTATCTTTTTCCGGCCGCAGCGATGTCGGAGATTTGAAGTTTTGCCGGATTCATGATATTCACAGTTCACTCGTGAAATGATCGTTCGGGAAATTCCTCGCTTCATCGCTGCCTCGGAGATGCTGTGTCTCATTGCTCGTGCGCAGACTGTACCACCACGTTCAAACTCGTTTGAATCACGATAACCTGTCATTGTAGCAGCAGAACCGATCTAACAACTGTTCCAGACACTTGTTGTCTTACATAGACGTTGCCGACCGCAGCCCCGTATTCTGCCTGTTTACGTACGTCGTATTTTAATAGACGTCCCTATACCAGTTTCTTTGGTGCTCAAATGTAATTATTGTATGTGATTTTCTGTTGTTGACCGAGCACTCCCGCTTCTGGTGTAATAACCTGTAAAATTTGGACATTTCATGAATGATTCGCCACTCATTTCAATGCCATCACTTTAATTTAATAAGTAAGCTTCTTGTGTCTGCGTCTGAGAATTTTATTTAATACACCTATTTATAAGAGTCTGCATGACAGGCCAGGCGAAACAGCACTCCGAGAGCACGAGCGCTGCGGCAGCGCTCCAGCTCAGGCTCCGACCCCAAGGGAGAGAGGAGCTGAAGGGCGAAGAGGAAGAGGATTATGATGGCTGCAGCCGGATGCCGCTGGAGCTGGACAGTCACCTTGTCAGACCCCAAGCTGTTGGTTAACGGTACTACTTGCGATAAAGTCGATTTACGTTCTGCATTAGAGGTGCTGTGGTGTCAATCCACTTGTTCGAAACAGAAACAGTGGAGAAACCACTTATCTGACGCCAAAAGGGACCTCCCTTACTTTTCATATCGCTTAAACATCAAGCGAAGGGCTTAATATGCCTTCACACTATTATGAGCTGGAAAAGAAATGCCATTATGACACGAACCACTAAGAAGATACACTACTGGCCATTAAAATTGCTACACCAAGAAGAAATGCAGATGATAAACGGGTATTCATTGGACAAATATATTATACTAGAACTGACATCTGATTACATTTTCACGCAATTTGTGTGCATAGATCCTGAGAAATCAGTACCCAGATCAACCACCTCTGGCCATACTAACGGCCTTGATACGCCTGGGCATTGAGTCAAACAGAGCTTGGATGGAGTGTACATGTACAGCTGCCCATGCAGCTTCAACACGATACCACAGTTCATCAAGAGTAATGACTGGCGTAATATGACGAGCAAGTTGCTCGGCCACCATTGACCAGACGTTTTCAGTTGCTGAGAGATCTGGAGAATGTGCTGACCAGTGCAGCAGTCGAACATTTTCTGTATCCAGAAAGGCCCGTACAGGACCTGCAACATGCGGTCGTTCATTACCCTGCTGAAATGTAGGGTTTCGCAGGGATCGAATGAAGGGTAGAGCCACGGGTCGTAACACATCTGAAATGTAACGTCCACTGTTCAAAGTGTCGTCAATGCGAACAAGAGGTGACCGAGACGTGTAACCAATGGCACCCCATACCATCACGCCGGTGGATATGCCAGTATGGCGATGACGAATACACGCTGCAATGTGCGTTCACCGCGATGTCGGCAAACACGGATGCGACCATCATGATGCTGTAAACGGAACCTGGATTCATCCGAAAAAATGACGTTTTGCCATTGGTGCACCCAGGTTCGTCGTTGAGTACACCATCGCAGGCGCTGCTGTCTGTGATGCAGCGTCAAGGGTAACCGCAGCCATGGTCTCCGAGCCGATAGTCCATGGTGCTGCAAACGTCGTCGAACTGTTCGTGCAGATGGTTGTTGTCTTGTAAACGTCCCCGTCTGTTGTCTCAGGGATCGTGACGTGGCTGCACGATCCGTTACAGCCATGCGGATAAGATGCCTGTCATCTCGACTGCTAGTGATACGAGGCCGTTGGGATCCAGCACGGCGTTCCGTATTACCCTCCTGAACCCACCGATTCCATATTCTGCTAACAGTCATTGGATCTCGACCAACGCGAGCAGCAATGTCGCGATACGATAAACCGCAAACGCGATAGGTTACAATCCGACCTTAATCAAAGTCGGAAACGTGATGGCACGCATTTCTCCTCCTTACACGAGGCATCACAACAGCGTTTCACCAGGCAACGCCGATCAACTGCTGCATGTGTATGAGAAATCGGTTGAAAACTTTCCTCATGTCAGCGCGTTGTAAGTGTCGCCACCGGCGCCAACCTTGTGTGAATGCTCTGAGAAGCTAATGATTTGCATATCACAGCATCTTCTTCCTGTCGGTTAAATTTCGTGTCTGTAGCACGTCATCTTCTTGGTGTAGAAATTTTAATGGCCAGTAGTGTATGATGCACTTTTTCTTCAGGCGATCAATGGTGAATGCTGGCTGATCTGGAGGCGGCCATTATGGAATTAAACTGAGTTGAATGTAAGTAGAGTGTTGATTAAATATTTTACTGTTGGCATCATAAATTATTTAAATTCTTGTAGTGTCTAATCTAAGGGGGGGGGGGGGGGATCATTTCGTAACAGGTGTGGCAGACAAGAATAATGCTATCAAACAAAAATTAATCGTGTTGCGAAGTTTGCTTCAAATTCATGAAATGAAACATTTTCCATCACTCGATGCAGTCTTGTGTGATCTAGGCAAAGCTGAATAAGTTTCAGTGACTGAAATATTTCATCTTGAGTTCTCGAAGAAACTGCATGACAGTGTACGACTGAAGGTGGATATAAATTTCTTTGTCACACCACTTTTGCTTTGCTCTGCTCTGCTGTGCCCCTCATTACTTCCGAAATGAGGTGACAGTTGTACAGTGAAGAATCCCAGTTCAACGACCTGTTGTTTTTCCGATCCAGGAATCAAATGTTACCCCAAGAGGAATAATCTCAACTGCTTAGACAGACCGCTAAAGTTATTTCAACGTTTGGCTCAACAATGTGTGTTACCTCCTTTTCTTTTCTTGTGACATTGACGGAGTCCTGCCAAAGTTTTCGGTTAACAGATTATAGTGAGTGTAGCTCCATGTGTTTGACTGTGTCACGAACCATAGCTTCAGAATTATTACGTATTTTAAAATAGAAATGTGTGTAAGTTTATAGACATCACAACGTAATTTTAAATCCCTGTATGTAATGTTTTTGTGGTTATGCTCACCTTATAAGCTCTATATAATGTAATTATTTAATCGAGTAATAAATTAATTGCTTTGGCAGAAATATAAGAAGTTGAAAACAGACACAGGTGATAAACTCCTGTTAAGAGGTGTCTACTGCAATATTCGTCTCTTGGAAGTAGCTGCACTGTGTTGCTAGCACGTCTTCCTACGTATCGCGCGTGTGTAGCCTTCAGCATACGGCCGTCTCATTCATAGGTGCTTGGAATGGAGCAGTGGTGGGGGAATCCGAAGTGCTCAGCAGTTTCGACTGCTCTTGCAGAGCGCGAGATCGCTCCGGCAGCACAAATGTTGATCAGGCCTGCTGTGTGAGGATAAAAGTCTTGCGTGTAGCTTTGTAATCTCCCCACTTATCCTAAACTTCTCTAAGTAAGTTGCTCATAATCACAATGACTAATCAAGAGACCAAGGCTAATTACATCTGCGGGTAGGAGAGCAATCTTGTGCCTGGATCACGGTGAAGACAGGAAACTGTACGTCAGGTGCACATTTTAGTAATGACAGAAAGCGCAATGCAGACTGTACAGCCGCCAAGTTTCAATCACTAAAGGATTTACAGTGGAATAGACATTAGTATAAAATTTGTAAGTGTTTCTTAATTTTGTGTGGCATACCAAGACGACAATCTCATTACAACCAGCACAAAACAGCTGCAAAAGTAGAATTACGAACAATATACAAAATTAAAATGACGATAGAAAAGACTATTTATATCTTTGTATTGAACTTAGCTTGTATCTGAGTCGTAAGTCTTGGGTTTGTGACTTTACGCTAGTATTAAACCAAGGTGCGTCGTTTCTTGTTGTTGAACATTTACAACGAGTAACCTAGCCCCATCGCCGGGTCCCGTGCAACAGTCAAGAAACACAATGAAATGTGAACAACGTTTGATATAGGAATTGTAAGCTACCTTTCCACTTTAATTTTAGCTTCGTATTATGTTAGTGGTTTTATCTTTGTAACTGTTTTGCTATGGACCAAACGACTCTGTCATACTATTGTACTACACACAAAGAAGGAACTGTGAAGGAGCAATTGTAGCTAACGACGGAACTGTAAAGGATGTGTCGGTAGTAATCAGTTTACAGTCTTAAGTAGCCGTAGTCTTGCAATATACAGGAAGTAGACTGAGAAAGGAATTGCTATCAGAGAAAGGAAAAGAAATAAAAAAACAAACTGGAGTAAAACATGTAATTATTATTTTTATGAAGAAAAGGAGACGGACAGTAGATAAGCGAATGGATAGTAGATGGACTAAGGAAGTTCTTCTGTGGATTCCTAGACTTGCGATAAGGTGTATAAGCGTATGAACGGTAGAGAGACAGCCTGAAGGTGGTTCATTGATGAAGACAACAGTACGAGTTACCAACTTAGGTCCAGACACTCTGTGACCAAAATGGCACTGAAACAGAGGATGACAGACTAAAGGCCGAAATACTAAATGTCTTTTTCCAAAGCTGTTTCACAGAGGAAGACTGCACTGTAGTTCCTTCTCTAGATTTTCGCACAGATGACAAAATGGTAGATATCGAAATAGACGACAGAGGGATAGAGAAACAATTAAAATCGCTCAAAAGAGGAAAGGCCGCTGGACCTGATGGGATACCAGTTCGATTTTACACAGAGTACACGAAGGAACTTGTCCCCCTTCTTGCAGCGGTGTACCGTAGGTCTCTAGAAGAGCGTAGCGTTCCAAAGGATTGGAAAAGGGCACAGGTCAACCCCGTTTTCAAGAAGGGACGTCGAACAGATGTGCAGAACTATAGACTTGTATCTCTAACGTCAATCAGTTGTAGAAATTTGGAACACGTATTATGTTCGAGTATAATGACTTTTCTGGAGACTAGAAATCTACACTGTAGGAATCAGCACGGGTTTGGAAAAAGACGATCGTGTGAAACGCAGCTCGCGCTATTCGTCCACGAGACTCAGAGGGTTCCCAGGTAGATGCCGTGTTTCTTGACTTCCGCAAGGCCTTCGATACAGTTCCCCACAGTCGTTTAATGAACAAAGTAAGAGCATATGGACTATCAGACCAATTGTGTGATTGGATTGAGGAGTTCCTAGATAACAGAACGCAGCATGTCATTCTCAATGGAGATAAGTCTTCCGAAGTAAGAGTGATTTCAGGTGTGCCGCAGGGGAATGTCGTAGGACCGTTGCTATTCACAATATACATAAATGACCTTGTGGATGACATCGGAAGTTCACTGAGGCTTTTTGCGGATGATGCTGTGGTGTATCGAGAGGCTTTAACAATGGAAAATTGTACGGAAATGCAGGAGGATCTGCAGCGAATTGACGCATGGTGCACGGAATAGCAACTGAACCTGAATGTAGACAAGTGTAATGTGCTGCGAATACATAGAAAGAAAGATCCCATATCATTTAGCTACAATATAGCAGGTCAGCAATGGGAAGCAGTTAATTTCATACATTATCTGGGAGTCGGCATTAGGAGTGATTTAAAATGGAATGGCCATATAAAATTAATCGTCGGTGAAGCAGATGCCAGACTGAAATTCATTGGAAGAATCCTAAGGAAATGCAATCCGAAAACAAAGGAAGTAGGTTACAGTACGCTTGTTCGCCCACTGCTTGAATACTGCTCAGCAGTGTGGGATCCGTACCAGATAGGGTTGATAGAAGAGGGGGAGAGAGAGAGAGAGAGAGAGAGAGAGAGAGAGAGAGAGAGAGAAGATCCAACGGAGAGCAGCGCGCTTCGTTACAGGATCATTTAGTAATCGCGAAAGCGTTACGGAGATGATAGATAAACTCCAGTGGAAGGCTCTGAAGGAGAGACGCTCAGTAGCTAGGTGCGGGCTTTTGTTGAAGTTTCGAGAACATACCTTCACCGAGGAGTCAAGCAGTATATTGCTCCCTCCTACGTATCTCTCGCCAAGAGACCATGACGATAAAAAGACAGAGATTAGAGACCACACCGAGGCATACCGACATTGCTTCTTTCCACGAACAATACGAGACTGGAATAGAAGGGAGAACCGATAGAGGTACTCAAGGTACCCTCCGCCACACACCGTCTGGTGGCTTGCGGAGTATGGATGTAGATGTAGAGGCCAGTACCATAAGGTGCGTGCAGCTGGAGTCGGGCCCTCGTCACAGGGTAGCAGTAGCAGCAGAGCGCGCTAAGAGACACGCTGAGGTCGTTAATTAAAAGATTAACATCTGGCGTCGTTACCAGCCACGCTGCACGCTCTGAAAAACCGCAAAGAGCCAGCCCGCGGTCGCGGCAAGTCTCCGCAGCTAGGGTCTACACTTCACAGCGCCACGGGCAGCTCTCAGTTACAATCTGCTAGGCGCACGGACCAGTTTTTGCGCCACTTTTTCCTCACAGTCGGTAGATTAGGCTTCAGAGATATTTATCGGTGTCTCGTCTACGTGAGAAAATAGTTCGTGGGTGGCAAAGTTTTCTCGAAACGGCAGCTAGAGTGTTGCGCAGCAGATGTTAATTTTTTTCAAAGGATAGTGTCACGCTATGCGCAGGAGATATTATTATCTTACGTCAGAAGCACCATTACATCCACATATTTGTGATTCTATTGCTTGCATTCACATGACCTCTACACGAGGCAAGTGTCCCATTACGACACAGGAGGAGGACTGAAAGCTGCGCGTGCACCCGCCCACCCACCCACGCCGCCCACACACACACACACACACACACACACACACACACACACACACACACACACACAGGCGCGCGCCGACGCTCATCTGTGTGTCCACCACATCCACCCGAATGCCGGACATTTGCCACATTTGCCCCTTCGCCAGGCAGCTTTAGTAGCGATCCCTCAGGTAAGGGACGCCCTTCCTCTTACTTCTTCTGTCCGCCTTCAAACCGCCGTCTCCACATCTTACTCGATACAACAAGTACGTAAGGGACCGTCTTCTTCGACGTCTTAACGAAATACAGAGGTTCTTTTCCGAAATCGAAATATTTATAACTTTTGGGAAACGAAAGCAATTACGACGGTTATGTCAGTATGTAAATAGTTCTGCCAAGTATAAATATAGATCCCCCTGTCTGTATGGTAGCTTCCTTTCACGCTTACTGATTGCGATAGAAAGAGTCCATCGCCATGGAAGCAACAAGAAAGGAACGCTGTAAAGAGAATGCGAATGTACGCTAGTCATTTCTTTTTGATCACTGCATTTGTGCCTACTTTAATTACTACAACTGTATATCCAAAAGACAATAAGGAAAGAAGAAATGGGTATTTGAATGAAAAGAAGAACGACATACTCCATATTAATTTACTCTCTAAAATCCGATATCCCTTGCGGCGAGCCGGCTGCGGTGGCCGAGCGGTTCTAGGCGCGTCAGACCGGAACCGTGCGACTGCTACGGTCGCAGGTTCGAATCCTGCCTCGGGCATGGATGTGTGTGATGTCCTTACGTTGGTTAGGTTTAATTAGTTGTGTTCTAGGGCACTGGTGACCTCAGATGTTAAGTCCCATAGTGCTCAGAGCCATTTTTGAATCTTGGGGCGAAACACTAGTTAATGAAGTGTGGCGGGACAATGTTCAAAACATGACTGAAAGTACGTTCATAAACAGAGATAAGAACATCTATGATTTACATGTCATCTAAAGTCGACGTACAATTTTAAAACGTTAGAAATAAGGAAACGAAGTAATACAGAATGCTATGCTTGTAACGTACGTTGTTCTACATTGATTAACTCTGGTATTTACAGGGTCACAGAGAATGCATCCTAGGTTTTGGAGGAAAAAGCCGTAATTGTAATGATCTCCACCACGACAGAAACAAGAAGCACAACTTAAGGAAAAATAATATAATGTGCGTTCCAGCTCACAAGTGACATTGAAGCAGGTAGTTCCTGTGTCTTATATTCGACAACCGGAATAAATTAATATCTGGCTCCTTTTACTGACCCCCGGTCTTAGTTGAAACAGTTGCTGAACATTTCAAAGAAAACTCGAGTCTCATAGGAAATAGGTACCATACTCACACAATTATAGTTGACAAAAATACATTTTCAGACCCTATTGTAGATAGAAAATAACTTCTATAATTGTTCTAAATGCTTTTTATAAAATTATTTTGAACAATTAGTTCACGAGGCCATTCAAATTGTGAATGGTTACGAAAAAACACACTCGACCTCTTAGTCACAAATAATCCTGAGTATCACGACGGACACAGGGATTAGTGAACACACACTAGAAGTGAGGCTCAATTCCGTAACAAAGAAATTCATCAAAACTAAACGCGAAATATATATATTTAAAAAACCAACTTAAAATTCGGTTGATGTCTTTCTAAGAGACAGTCTCCAGTCCTTCCAAACTACGTACGTGAAGACCATATGTGGATTAAGTTCAAAGAAACAGTATCAACAGCACTCGAGAGATTCATACCAAATAAATTAATAATAGACGGAACTGATCCCCCATGGTACACAGAAAACGACAGAAAGCTGCTGCAGGAGCACCGAAAAAGGCGCGTATAATTTAGACTAGCGCAAAGTCTCCAAGTGGCGAAGTTTTATTGTGGCTCGAAATTTGGTGCGGATTTCAATGCGAGATGCATTTAATAGCTTCCACAACGAAACTCTCTCTAGAAATGAGGCGGAAAATTCATAGTGATTCTGGTCCTATGTTAAGAAAATCATTCGGAAAGGCTCAGTAAGTACCTTTACTGCGGGTCGGGAGGAGGAAGAGGAAGAGGAGGAGGAGGAGGGGGAGACAAGGGATCCAACCCTCCAGAACAGATAAAATCGTGGCAAATGTCCGCACACCCATCCACCCAACTCTATCTGTCCTTCTCTTCCTCCCCACACTCTCTCCATTTCCTCCTCTCACCACTCGCTGCCCATCTCCCTTGCCGCGCCCCCTCCCCCTCTCCTTCACCATATCCTCCTCCACCTAACTCTGTCCATCTGCTCCTCCCCCTCTTCCTTCTGCACCTGACCACCACCTGTTTATAGTCTCCAACTGCCTCCTGCATCATCTCCTGCTCCTCTCACCTCTTCCCATCTCCTCCTACCCCTCTCTTTGTCAATCTCCTCCTCCTTCCTTTTTCTGTTTCCTCATTCTTCTCATTCTCTCACTATACATCTCCAGCTGTACGAGGATCAACACACACACATACACTTACACACAATTTCTACCGTTTGTGGAGGATATTTTGTTGCAAGTGCTTTGCACGGAAAAGTATGTTAGCTAACACAGCGTTTATTAGCACCGAAGCTTTCTGCGGCGGCATTCTCGTATGAAATACTCCCTGGTTTTAAACAATGTCACATCCGAGTACTGATTCGGGTGTTCTAAGAATAGCACCATCAAGATGTTGCTAATTATAGAAAGTTGTTGCTCGAACGCTGTTACTGTTGGTTCTAAATAAACGTCTATAGTACAAAAGCCACCTAATGGTGCGTGGTGCTGGGTACCACGTGTAACGCTGGTACTTCACCCATCTACTCTTCTAATCGTGAAAGGCAGGCGGGAATAATGTTTATAGGCTTCTGTGTGAGCTCTCATCTCTTGATACAGTCTTCATGGTCTTTTCCCAAAATTTATTTATAAAGAAGTAATATCTCTTCGAGGAATGTACATGTCACCACATGACTTTACTGATCTATAGGCCTAAAGACCAGTCAGGTCATATTATGACATATACAGCTGCGAGTTTATTGTTCAAATCACTTAAATGCACTGAAGACGGTTATTTATAGCTGAAATCTGGATATGAAAGAGTAATGAAAAAGCAGTGTGACTGCGATTGATTGCTGTATTCCCAATCTTCCTTATAAAAGTCTATGGACGCTGTAGACAATGGTTCCTTATGGAATCAAAGTTGGTTTATGTACATTTACTGATTGACAATTCAAATAATAATGTTCAGAACAAACATTTAATCAAATAACCCTCAGCAGAAAATGAATGCAGATACTCATGTCTATGCTTAATGACCACGAGTCAAAGGGAAATAAGTGATCGGAAATGCTCTAGCAAAATCAGCCGAATTGCTAAGGGGTGTGTCCATCTATGCTAACTGAATTTTAATCGTGAAGTTAAATTGATGGGGATGACTGCACCAGAAGGTTAATGAGCAAAAGAATGAGAACCGCAAAGAGCAAAATCACTGCCAAGAGGTCGCAGCAAAAAACAAATTAATGTGAAAATACGCAACTATCATTCTGCACGATTTTCGTAGTCCACTTTCTGCGGAACTTTTTCCAACTGAACGAGACGAGGTGAGGCGAGACGAGGTGAGGCGAGGCGAGGTCGCAGGTGGTGATGCACATCGGCCGAAAGCTGACTGTCCAATCTGGAATGCTGAACTTCGACTGCCGTATCTCAAATGAATGTAGAATCTCCAGTGTCTTAGGGTGTTCTCCCCTCCCTCGCAGTGTGAAACCGTCAAAAGCAGCAGTTTAAGCCAATCTGAGGTCAAATGCCTTGTTGTCCCAATGAGTAATCTTCTGACAACTTTATTCCAGAATGTTCGGTGCCACTTTCTGACAGATTGAGAATGCCGACACATCATAAATTGCCGCTCCCAAGAGTTGCTAGCGCCGACCAATCAAATGTTATCCCACCAAAACTTTTTGTAAATTCCCTTTAGGAACGTTTGCGATTTTGGAGTCCGCAGCCCGGCAGCACGATAGAAAGGCGTCCTATCTCTCCCACGCTACAGCGAGATGTTAACTTTCCCCGGCGCACATCACTGAGTGGATGGTCAAAAGCCTTCAGAGGAATGCTATATTCGTATCCGTCACTGCGGGAAGACCTGTGTTCCATCGCAGTTGCACGTCCGGCGACTCGACCCGGCTCCTGAGGTGAAAAGCATAGGGCCACACCTCCTCTCACGGCTAACCGCCAAAGAAAGGAACTTAACATGCATCTTAGAATTAGAAGAAGAACATGACAGCCTGAACAACCATTTTGGACTCCCACGGACAACACTGCTCTGTATTCCATCTACATTAGATATTATGTAGGAAAGTTCCCTATTATGTCAAAGAATTAAGCTTGCTGTGATAAAGAATGAAACACGAAGGTTGCTATAGCCCTACGAGTATCTCAATCTCTTGCGTGTTGGGAAGTGTTCCGTAAGCCAAGAATGGGAAATATCTGCACCGCTCCCCTGTACTCAAGTAAGTAAAACGAAATTCTTGTTGGTCACTGTGGCAACGGTTGGGTGTCATCCCTTCCACGTGGAGTTTTGCGAAAAATGGGAAACTAGATTTAGAGGAGATAATAAGAACGGGTAGCTTTGAGGGATGAAATAGTGATGGCAGCAGAGGATCAAGAGGTAAAAAGACGAGGGCTAGTAGAAATCCTTGGGTAACAGAAGAAATATTGAATTTAATTGATGAAAGGAGAAAATATAAAAACGTAGTAACTTTTTTTTTTTTAATGGTTCAAATGGCTCTGAGCTCTATGGGACTTAACATCTGAGGTCATCAGTCCCCTAGAACTTAGAACTACTTAAACCTAACTAACCTAAGGACATCACACACATCCATACCCGAGGCAGGATTCGAACCTACGACCGTAGCGGTCGCGCGGTTCCAGACTGAAGCGCCTACAACCGATCGGCCACCAGCAGTCGGAAAAAAAAACAAACAAACCGCAGTAAATGAAGCAGGTGAAGCAGGCAAAAAGGAATACAAACGTCTCAAAAGTAAGATCGACAGGAAGTGCAAAATGGCTGAGCAGGGATGGCTAGAGGAGAAATGTAAGGATGCAGAGGCATATCTCACTAGGAGTAAGATAGACACTGCCTACAGGAAAATTAAAGAGACCTTTGGCGGAAACAGAACCACTTGTATGAATATCAAGAGCTCAGATGGAAACCCAGTTCTAAACAAATAAGGGAAAGCAGAAAGGTGGAAGAGTATATAGAGGGTCTATACAAGGGCGATAAAGTTGAGGACAATATTATGGAAATGGAAGAGGATGTAGATGAAGATGAAATGGGAGATACGATACTCCGTGAAGAGTTTGACAGAGCACTGAAAGACCTGAGTCGAAACAAGGTCCCGGGAGTAGACAACATTCCATTAGAACTACAGACGGCCTTGGGAGAGCCAGTCCTGACAAAACTCTACCATCTGGTGAGCAAGGTGTATGAGACAGACGAAATACCCTCAGACTTCAAGAAGAATATAATAATTTCAATCCCAAAGAAAGCAGGTGTTGACAGATGTGAAAATTACCGAACAATCAGTTTAATAAGCCACAGCTGCAAAATACTAACACGAATTATTTACAGACAAATGGAAAAACTGGTAGAAGCCAACCTGGTGGAAGATCAGTTTAGATTCCGTAGAAATGTTGGAACACGTGAGGCAATACTGACCCTACGACTTATCTTAGAAAATAGATTAAGGAAAGCAAACCTACATTTCTAGTATTTGTAGACTTAGAGAAAGCTTTTGACAGTGTTGACTGGAATGCTCTCTTTCAAATTCTGAAGGTGGCAGGGGTAAAATACAGGGAGCGAAAGGCTGTTTTCAAAAAAATGGTTAAAATGGCTCTGAGCACTATGGGACTCAACTGCTGAGGTCATAAGTCCCCTAGAACTTAGAACTACTTAAACCTAACTAACCTAAGGACAACACACACATCCATGCCCGAGGCAGGATTCGAACCTGCGACCGTAGCGGTCGCGCGGTTCCAGACTGTAGCGCCAGAACCGCTCGGCCACCAGCGGCCGGCAAAGGCTGTTTTCAATTTGTACAGAAACCAGATGGCAGTTATAAAAGTCGAGGGGCATGAAAGGGAAGCAGCGGTTGGGAAGGGAGTTAGACAGGGTTGTAGCCTTTCCCCGATGTTATTCAATCTGTATATTGAGCAAGCAGTAAGGAAACAAAAGAAAAATTTGTAGTAGGTATTAAAATCCACGGAGAAGAAATAAAAACTTTGAGGTTCACCGATGACATTGTAATTCTGTCAGAGACAGCAAAGGATTTGGAAGAGCAGTTGAACGGAATGGACAGTGTCTTGAAAGGAGGATATAAGATGAACATCAACAAAAGCAAAACGAGGATAATGGAATGTTGTCAAATTAAGTCGGGTGATGCTGAGGGAATTAGATTAGGAAATGAGACACTTAAAGTAGTAAAGGAGTTTTGCTAATTGAGGAGCAAAATAACTGATGATGGTCGAAGTAGAGAGGATATAAAATGTAGGCTGGCAATAACAAGGAAAGCGTTTCTGAAGAAGAGAAATTTGTTAATATCGAGCATAGATTTAAGTGTCAGGAAGTCATTTTTGAAAGTATTTGTGTGGAGTGTAGCCATGTATGGAAGTGTAATATGGACGATAAATAGTTTGGACAAGAAGAGAATAGAAGCTTTCGAAATGTGGTGCTACAGAAGAATGCTGAAGATTAGATGGGTAGATCACATAACTAATGAGTAGGTATTGAATAGAATTGGGGAGAAGAGGAGTTTGTGGCACAACTTGACAAGAAGAAGGGATCGGTTGGTAGGACATGTTCTGAGGCATCAAGGGATCACCAATTTTGCATTGGAGGGCAGCGCGGAGGGTAAAAATCGTAGAGGGAGACCAAGAGATGAATACACTAAGCAGATTCAGAAGGATGTAGGTTGCAGTAGGTACTGGTAGATGAAGAAGCTTGCACAGGGTAGAGTAGCATGGAGAGCTGCATCAAACCAGTCTCAGGACTGAAGACCACAACAACAACAACAAATTCAGGCACTTGACGTCTTGCTGTGGAGGGAGGGAGGGACACTTCTGGTCGTGGCACCGAGTGGGGCATACGTTTGCTGAGTTTTGGAGTAAGTCTACCATTTCGCATTAATGCTATCCTCGTTTTGAGCAGCTCACAGAATGTGGGATTTGTTACGCTATTTGTGTTGCCTGGTTAATTGTATCGTGTTCGTGGGTCTTGGGATCGTTTACTTTGCATTTAACGTTTACCATGGATCCTCCATGTAAATGAGGTATCTCCTCACACTTTCTGCGTGACATTCTTCATTAAATTTATGTTCTAGAAAGCTTTGTGTATCAGTATTTTAGGTGACTTTGTACTCTTTGTATTGGAGCAATTTCTCAGTCAGTTTTACGAAACTTTAAGTTCGTTTAATTGGAAACTTATTCCCTGTCATTTTAATGTTTTAAGTGTCGAGATTTTAGAGTAAAAAATGACTTACTGAACTCAAACTTGACTTAATCTCACAGCTAAACTATTGACTGATCCTAGTTGGGCGACCCTCTAAAAACAAATGCACTGCCGGAAAAAAATAGTACACACTTTTAGAGGTTTCCATTTCACTCAAAATTTACTGTTGCAGCAGTGTAAATGGAGTACATCAAATGATACGTTTACAGATCAATAGAACAAGCGCTTTGAGGTACCAGGTACCGACGCATACGGGAACGCCCATATTAGTACTTTTAATAACTTTACTTATGTCTTGCCCTCACTTTTATTTTTCATCAACCTTGCGCGTTTCGACTTTCCGTCAGTTTCAAAGGCAGTGCTATGCCAGTCACATTAGATACATGGAGTCACGTCATCATTGTCGAGCACGAGACAAGGGCAAACTTGGCATCGACGATCCTGGCATCGTTGGACAACTGGCGCAGCACGTCCAGCTCGTGTGGAAATTCTCCAAATGGACCACCTGCCACTCGGAAGCACACAATTTGACCCCTTTCAAACTCGTTCAGCTGACTGTAGGAAGCAAGAGTCAGTCTCCGTGGCATGGCTGCCTGCTTGCTTCACAGGTTTGGGAATCTGGCAGCTATGCCACTACCCTATCCGTTGAAAACGTTATCACTACCTCTGGCATATGCCAGGTGGCATATGCCGTCATCGGATCAAAATTAACGATGAAATATTCCTTTTCCGATAATATATTTGCGAGCTTCATAGTTTTGGAAAGCTTGTAACGTTTCCCATGCAGTCTTCCACATAAATGAGGTGCTCCCCACAGTATTAGCAGAGCATAGTTCATTAAATTGAGCTTTGTGTTTCAATAGTTTAGGTATCTGTATGCTCGTCGTGTTTGAGCAATTTTTCATTGAATTTCACGAGACTGTATGCTCATTTAAAAAAATGGCTCTAAGCACTATGGGACTTATCATCTGAGGTCATCAGTCCCCAAGACGAAAAACTACTACTAACCTAAGGACATCACGCGCATCCATGCCCGAGGCAGGATTCGAACCTGCGACCGTAGTAGCAGCGCGGTTCCGGACTGAAGCGCCTAGAACCGCTCGGCCACCGCGGCCGGCTATGCTCATTTCGTTCGGAAACATATCATCTGTCATTTTAATGCTTTAAGTGTCGAGATATTAGAGTAAATAAGTGATTTATGAAACTAAATCTTGATTTGAACCTCAGAATCAAACTACTGTCGTACAAATGATCCTGGCTAAGTAATTCTCTAAAAACAAATATAACCGCACGATTCCTGAGCAGTTTGTCTTACTGTGAAGGTGTTCCATTGCAAAGTAAGTGGCAAACCTTCCTTTCTTCCTCTCTCTCTTTTTCTTTTTGCAGATTTGAAATACGAGAAGTATGTTGATCCGCTGGTACGAGTTATGAACTCGTCACAGAGGTGCTAATGGTAAGTTACAGAGAACTAGAAAATTAGGCAGTTGCATGAACTACTGTTCAAAGTTCTTCGGTAGAGATATTCTCGATTTTTTTTTTGTGTTATTCGTAGTCAGTTTTCAGGTTGCCGTAACTGTCATTTCTGTCAAAACCATACGCGGAATTCTCGATTCCTCCCAAAACAATTATTAGCAATTTCTTTTTACTTAACCAGAAGCCGGCGCTTCATGAGCACTGCGAACAGAATCTAGTACACGGCACGATGCAGGTGGTGTGCTGACAGATTGCAGAGTGCAGTGCCGGGCGCGCAGGAAACGACAGGAAAGGCGTTCCACTTCCTGCTGCCCCTGGAAGGCCAAGGCGAAGGCGGCGATATCCGGCCGAGCCCGACGCGCCAATAAGCCTCAGTTAAGTGTCCCCGCAAACAGCGAGCCTTTCGGTGGTCCTCTGTCCGCTGATATCCGGAATCCAGTCAGTTGTGTCTCGATGAAAGGCCGAGAGGTGATATCGAGCAGATTCAGTGCACTAGCTTGAACAGGGAAGAGGAAGAATTTTGCGCGTTATTTTCTTTCAAAAGCTAGCCCAGTATTACCGGAAGTCGTACGGAACACGCAGTAAATATGTATCAGGATCGGAGGACGAAAACTTGAAGCTCAGCTCATCTCGAAGAAGAGTCGTGAATTCTAAACAGTGTGCGAGAATGGCCCGGTACTTCGATGACAGATAGCGTGGCTCCATCCAGATACTGGCATAATATTTTATTATTGTGTTTCCACCCATTTCCAACTTGTTCCACTGAAACTACGAAAAATGGATGAATTTTTCCCGGCTCTACTGCAAATTTTAATCTACTACATCACCAATAACTAAATATTTTATTAACAGTTGAATATTTTGTTAAAACCATCACTTTTGCGACTGATTTGATGCTGCCCTATGTTTTTTGCATCTTCTGCTGACATTTTTATCTCTACGTAACTGCTACATCCAACATATTCTATAATATTTTTTGCTTATTCTAAACTTTGTCCGCCCCTGCTATTTCCACTGCGAACTTATCAGTACCTGGTGACTAGCAGATGTCCCACTGACATGCCCCTGCTTCATCTATGTTTCGTATGCGTACGTCTTTTTTGATAATATAACAGTTCAGACCCTTGTAGTTTCTTCTTCTCCGGATTTCTGATCACACAATTTTTTCCTAACTATTCTAAAACCCAGAAATAGCCCAATAAAGACAGCTGATTCACTGCTTTCGACGTAAAGTTCCGATATTCGCCATATTTATTGTACAGAAATACTGTATGTGACGACCATTACAGGATTACCTCCATCTCTTATCCAATTTCCCATAATGACTTTCCTCATCCACTACAGAACTACTAATTACAACTATATCTCCGAGTACCTATCAGTTCAGTGATACCCGTTACAAAATCTAGGAAGGGTTCATTACACATAAATGACTTGTAGCAGCCTACATACACCCAAAGTAGAAAATTTTCTGGAGGGAAGTCAAACTGTTGATGATGCGGCCAGTTCTGGTCGACCATCATCAAATGTAACGTCAGACAATTTGAAAGAAGTAAGACAGGTGCTGCTACAAGATCACCAAATATCTCTAAGATTGATGTCGTCGGAATTGACAAGAGTTCTTTTTGTCACCATTTATTTCCATTTTTATTGTGCTGTAGAGATGTGATCAAAAGTATCCGGACACCTGGCTGAAAATTACTTAGTCGGCCGGTGTGGCCGAGCGGTTCTAGGCGCTTCAGTCTGGAACCGCGCGACCGCTACGGTCACAGGTTCGAATCCTGCCTCGGGCATGGATGTGTGTGATGTCCTTAGGCTAGTTAGGTTTAAGAAGTTCTAAGTCTAGGGGACTGATGACCTCAGATGTTAAGTCCCATAGTGCTCAGAGCCATTTTTGAAAATTACTTATTAGCTCGTGGCACCCTCCATAGGTAATGCTGGAATTCAATATGGTATAGGCCGACCCTTAGCCTTGATGACAGCTTCCACCTTCGCACGCGTACGTTCTATCAGGTGCTAGAAGGTTTCTCGGGGAATGGAAGATCATTCTTCACGGAATCCTGCACTGAGGAGAGGTATCGATGTCGGTCGGTGAGGCCTGGAACCAATTCGGCGTTCCAAAACATCCAAAAGGTGTTCTATAGGACTCAGGTCAGGGCTCTGTGCAAGGCAATTCATTACAGGGATGTTATTGTCGTGTAACGATTCCGCTACAGGTCGTGCATTATGAACAGGTGCTTGATCGTGTTGAAAGATGCAATCGACATCTCCGAATTGCTCATCAGTGGGAAGCAAGAAGATGCTGAAAACATCAATGTAGGCATGTGCTGTGACAGTGCCACTCAAAACAACAAGGGGTTCAATCCCCCTCCATGAAAAACACGACCACATCATAACAACACCGCCTCCGAATTTTACTGTTGGCACTACACACGCTGGCAGATGACGTTAACCGGGCGTTCGCCATACCCACACCCTGCAAACGGATCGCCACATTGTGTACCGTGATTCGTCACACCACACAACGTATTATACTGTTCAATCGTCCAATGTTTACGTTCCTTATACCAAGAGAGGCAACGTTTGGCATTTACTGGCGTGATTTGTGACTTATAAGCAGTTTTCTCACCTCCTGCCTAACTGTCATAGTACTTTCAGTGGATCCTGATGCAGCTTTGAATTCCTGTGTGATGGTCTGGATAGATGTGTGTCTAGTACACATTACGACGCTCTTCAACTTTCGGCGGTCTCTGTCAGACAACAGACGAGGTCGACCTGTATGCTTTTGTGCTGTACGTGTCCCTTCACGTTTCCACATCACTATAAAGGGATGTTTAGGAGTGTGGAAATCCCGCCTACAGGCGTATGACCCAATCAACTGACTACGTTCGAAGACCGTGAGTTCCGCGGAGCGTCCCCTTCTGCTCTCTCAGGATGTCTACTGACTACTGAGGTCGCTGATATGTACCTGGCAGCACGATGCACCTAATACAAATAAAGCATGTTTTTGAGGGTGTCCGGATATTTTTTATCACATAGTGTATTACCAAGTTATTGTGTTTGAAAAGTAACGATGTTTAACTTCTTGTAATGCAAGAACTGCATACGATTCACGAATAACACCATTAAGACCTCAACTTTAATTACTGAATGGTTCATTCGGCACATACTTTCATTTACATGACTGCCAAACCACGTTTCAGAAATATTGTAATAAATTCTCTCCGAAAAGACCCCCCCCCCCCTGTCTCTCTCTCCCTCCGTCAGTTCCTCTTAGTTCTTATACAATTAACTTTTCCTTCTACGATGACAAAATTGCCATAAACTGACAATCTATATGCTGAACGTTCACGTCAAAATTCTGAGAATGGAGACTGCATAAGAAGAATTGCGCAGTAATCAGGTAAAGAGGAAGATGGAAATCCGAAATTTAGTATAATATAGACCTACATTTAGTGATGTGAGTGCTAACCTCAAAGGCTCGCTGCAAATCGAATTATTTTTTGGCAGAAACCACAAGCTAAAATATTACATAGTCTAGACTTTGAGAAATGTAGCCAGCCGCTGAATCATCAGTGACCAGTAGTACAAACATATTAAATGTCGTATGTACCATTCTTGTGCAATTTACACTGAGATGACAAACGTTTTGAGACAGCGATATGCCCATATGCAAATGGCGGCAGTATCACACGCACAAGATATAAAAGGGCAACGCATTGGCGGATCTGTCATTTATACTCAGGTCATTCATGTGAAAACATTTTCAACATTACTACCGCCACAGAACGAGATTCAACAGACTTTGAACGCGGAATGGTAGATGGAGCTAGACGCATGAGTCATTACATTTCGGAAATAGTTAGGGAATTCAGTATTCCGTGATACGCAGTGTCAAGAGTGTGCCAACAATACCACATTTCAGGCATTACGTCTCACCACGGACAATGCAGTGGCCGACGGCCTTCACTTAATGACCGACTGCGTCTGCAGCGGCTCTCCTGTGTTCGTGACTGTATCTGTTGGACCCCAGAAGACTGGAAAACAGTGGATTGTCAGATGAGTCCCGATTTATGTTGCTGAGAGATGACGATAGGGCAGGGCTTAACAACTGGCCGGTTTTGAGCGCGAGTACTCGCGTCTGCTCACGCACGTGCTCGCGAGCAGGTGCAAGGTCGCTGGTAGGGAGGGAGGGGAGGGAGCGGAAATGCGCGCGCACGTTTGAATGTGATCTCGCGTTCTTAGCAGATTTAACTAGCCATCTGAATGCTTTGAACATTTTACTACAAGGTAAAGATCTGCTAATTACTCATTTCATAGATCGAATACGAGATTTTAAAATGAAATTGACACTTTGGGCGAGTCAGCTGTAAACAGGAAACCTAGCTCATTTTCCTAAATTATCATCCATGCAAGATGTTCACAAAGACTGTGAACGTTATTCACATAGTTTAGTTGATCAGCGCTTTCAAGATCTGACAGCACTAGACAGTGATTTTGATCTGTTCTCTCCATATTCAGCGAATATTTAAGAGATTCGTCCTGAGCTGCAGCAAGAAATTATTGACCTGCAGTGGGACAGAGAATACAGAGACAAATTTCAGAACGAGAAAAACATTTTGGAATTCTACAGACACTTCCCTCAGAATAGATTTCCTCGTTTGCACAAACTGGCGGCTACAATAATATCAATGTTCGGTTCCACGTATGTTTGTGAACAACTGTTCTCTGCAATGAAATGTAACAAGACGCGCCTGAGAAACGCGTTGTCTGATCGAAATTTAAACTGCACGCTGCGCCTAAAATGCACAAGAACAATTATTCCGAACATAGACGCAATTGTAAAGGCAAAAAGTACAAGATAACCGAGAATCCCACACTTCAGTGACACCTTTTATTGTGTAACAGTTCACAAATTAATACGGATGTAGAGGCATACACTAAGCTAATAAAATTATGTGGCACGTGTACATTCTCCTTTATTTGTTTCATTTGTCGCAGTAATAATTCGTGAGTGATATCCCTGCAGGTGGCCGCGGATTAACATTGACTGGCGGCAGCTGTTGTGTACCCACGTGACTTTCCCCACTCCCCGCTCTGGTCCGGTAGTGGGGGTAGCGTGCTCGCGCTGCTCCGTGCTCGCGCCTTGCTGCTCACAGCTTGCTCCGCGAGCACGCATGTTGTGAAGCCCTGCGATAGGGTTGGAGTGCGGCGCTGACCACACGTAGCCATGGACCGAAGCTGACAACGAGGCATAGTGCAAGCTAGTGTTGGCGCCATAATTATATGCGTTGTGTTTACATGCAATGGACTGGGTCCCCTGGTCCAACTGAGCCCACTTACTTGAAATTATTATCTTCGGGTTCTTGCACACTATTTTAAGCCATTCATGAACATCATGTTCTCGATCAACAATGGAATTTTTATGGGTGACAATCCGCCATGCCACCGGGTCACAGTTGTTCGCAGCTGGTTTGATTGAAATTCTGGACAACTCGTGGGAATGATTTGGCCACTCAGATCGCTCGACATGAATCCCATCGAACATTCATGGGACAGACTCGAGAGGTCAGTTCGTGCACAAAATCCTACACCAGCAACACTTTTTGAATTATGGCCTGCAATAGAGGCAGCATGGCTCAATATTTCTGCTACGACCCGGTGAGTCCTCGTCACTCGAGATGCTGCACTACACCGAGCAAAAGGCGTTCCGACACGATTTGGGGGGGGAGGGACGGGGTGTATCCTATGACTTTTGTCACCTCAGTGTATGATACGCGTTAGAAGCTAAATAACTGATTAAAAGTGAAAAGCAAATAAATAGCCCGACCGGTTAGCTGCGCGGTCTAACGAACTACTTTCCGGGCGAGAAGGCATGCCGGTCCCCAGCACGAATCCGCCCGGCGGATTACTGCCGACGTCCGGTGTGCCGCCCAGTCTGTGGATGGTTTTTAAGGCGTTTTTCCATCTGCCTCGGAGAATGCGGGCTGGTTCTCCTTATACCGCATCAGTTACACTATGTCGACTGCTGTGCAAACATTTTCGTTACGTACGCGTACACCTTAATTACTCTACCATGCAAACATTTGGGGTTACACTCGTCTTGTGTGAGACGTTCCAGGGGGGTACCCTAGTCCCTGGGAGCCGAACTACCGCACAAAAACCCTGGTTTCGGTGTGGGGGGGGGGGGGGGGGGGCGGCGGTGGGGTGAGTGGACTGCTGTAGCCGTTGTGGGGTTGTGACCCACTGAGAGTTGCGGCGGGGACGAAGCCTCTCCGTCGTTTCTAGGTCCCCAGTTCCATGCAATACAATACACTACAAAACGCAAATAAATCAATGAAGATTTGGGACTGTTTAAAGACGAGTAAGGGCATAGGTGGTTTCTGTATGTGTTAGCTTCCAGAATCTTTGGCTTCTTCCATCGAATCTAAACTAATTAAATTTATGTGACGTTTTGCTCCGAAATTTTTCAGTTTCTGTGTGTGAAGTCCTATGGGATTTAACTGCTAATGTCATCAGTCCCTAAGCTTACACACTACTTAACCTAAATTATCCTAAGGACAAACACACACACCCATGCCCGAGGGAGGACTCGAACCTCCGCCGGGACCAGCAGCATGAAATTTTTATTTCTACTGTTATTCAGAAAACATTGTTCTTTGCGATAGCTAGCGTCTTCCAGTTACAAAATGGTAATAGGTCAAAATGCAGGTATTAATGCAGAGTTAAGTGTGTGGAGTCCATCCTCAGTTTAAACGCAAGGTAAGTATTTCTTGTAAGGCGAGATCCAAGAAAGATCCGAGCGCGACGGAACGTAACTGCGAAAGACGTCGGCAAGGGGGCAATTATTACAGCCGAGCTGGAAGGGCGATCTCTGTAATCAGTGGGGAAGGGTGCAGCAGATCTCCTGAAGGCGGCAGCAGCAGTGAGTCGAGTGCTCAACAGGGACCGACTTGAGCTGGCCGGACAGGACACCACACAGAGGGAAACACTGTGCGTCGGGAGGAACCCCTGCCAGAGGCGGAGGGTGGGTCGAGGGAAAAAATAAATAAACAGACGATCGTGCTCGGAGGAGCAGGAGACTGTGGAGGCACGGGATGCAGGCTACCCGGTGGGGGAAAAAAGGGCGCAGCCCGTCCGCGGCTGCCCGTGGTTGCCCGGGGGCGAAACAGGCCACGGCAATTTGGCCGGAGACGGCGCCTGCCGGTATGTCCGACCAGCGCCTCGCTACCGGACCACCACCTGTGCTGCTGCTGCTGCTGCTCAGTCTCTGGCCCTCCTGCTGCTCACAAGTACTCTGCAGAATACCAAGTGAGGTGCTGCAGCCGGAAGACACGCGTTCCAGATCTAGTATGGTGTGCGGAACTTAAGGGCAAGAGTAAATATCGCATGATGTGTCACTGCCAAGTACCATAGCTCGATGGAACTTCTATCATACACAGAGTGAATATTAGCAACTGCTACAGTAGAAAGCGGAAGGTGACTGAAAGAAATACGCAATGAGACGAAATGACGCCTTTATTCGAAGAGAATAATTCACTCTGAAAGAAAACACACACACAACACTGGTGTAATATTCTACAATATTTACTATTTACCAATATCAAAAATAAGTTTTGCATCACCTCGGTTCCGAGGGTTCCGGAACCAGTACAGAAAATTGAAATAGAGATCAACATAAACATCATTTCGACACTTTTTATTGCTCCTGAAAAGCACACATTACATGTTGTACCACCATACAGCGAGACCTTCAGAGGTGGTGGTCCAGATTGCCGTACACATCGGTACCTGTACTACCCAGCAGCAGGTCCTCTTGCATTGATGCATGCCTGTATTCGTCATGGCATACTATCTACAAGGAACTGTCGGTCCAGATTGTTCCACTCTTCAACAGCGATTCGGCATAGGTCCCTCAGAGTGATTGTTGGGTCACGTCGTCCATAAACAGCCCTTTTCAGTCTATCCCAGGCATGTTCGATAGGGTTCATGTCTGGAGATCAGCCTGGCCACTCTAGTCGAGTGATGTCGTTATCCGGAAGGAAGTCATTTACAAGATGTGCACGACAGGGGCGCGAATTGTCGTCCATGAAGTCGAATGCTTCGTCTTGTTGAAGACATATGCGACACTTATCGGTGAAGAGAACGTTATGCCACTCCTGAGCGGTCCAAAATGGTTCAAATGGCTCTGAGAAATATGCGACTTAACTTCTGAGGTCCTCAGTCGCCTAGAACTTAGAACTAATTAAACCTAACTAATCTAAGGACATCACACACATCCATGTCCGAGGCAGGAGTCGAACCTGCGACCGTAGCGGTCGCTCGGCACCAGACTGTAGCGCCTAGAACCGCACGGCCACTGCGGCCGGCTGAGCGGTCCATTCGGCATATTGTTGGGCCCATCTGTACTGCGCAGTAGGTGTCGTGGTTGCAAATATGGACCTCGCCATGGACGTCGGGAGTGAAGTTGCGCATCATTCAGCCTATTGCGCACAGTTTGAGTCGTAACACGACATCCTGTGACTGCAAAAAAACATTATTCAACATGGTGGTGTTGCTGTCAGGGTTCCTCCGAGCCATAATCCGTAGGTAGCGATCATCCACTGCAGCAGTAGCCCTTCGGCGACCTGAGCGAGGCATGTCATCGACAGTTCCTGCCCCTCTGTGTCTCCTACAAGTCCGAACAACATCGCTTTGGTTCACTCGGAAACGCCTGGACACTTTCCTTGTTGAGAGCCCTTCCTCGCACAAAGTAACAATGCGGACACGATGGAACCGCGGTATTGACCGTCTAGGCATGTTTAAGCTACAGACAACACGAGCCGTGTACCTCCTTCCTGGTGCAATAACTGGAACTGATCGGCTATCGGACCCCCTTACGTCGAATGGGCGCTGCTGATGCATGGTTGTTTACATCTTTGGGCGGGTTTAGTGCCATCTCTCAACAGTCAAAGGGACTGTGTCTGTGATACAATATCCACGATCAACGTATATCTTCAGGAGTGATGCAGGGAAACGGAGTGATGCAACATTTTTTTTTTTTTTGATTTGTGTATTAAGTTGTGCACAATTCCATATTTATAAAAGTCTAAGTGGATATAGCCAGAAAGCTTACATCAAGGAACGTTAAAAATATCGTTCTATGTATACAACACTGTTAGACACTTATTGACGTTTGGTGAAGACAGCACTCCAGCTTTAGAAAAGAGTGGAATATATAAAATTACTTAAAACTGTGGAAAATTCTGTATAGGTCAGTCTGGCAGGGAAGCATGCACCAGCCTGAAGAAACACCACAGAAGTTAAAAACTTGGAAAAGGAGGTTGTACTTTTGCATACAATCTGCTTAAGGAAGGTCACAGTTAAAAGAGTGAAATATGAAATACTAAATCGCAGCCATAAGAGAAGGAAGCTGAACTATCTTGAAATAATGGAAATTAATAAAAGTACGTCCATCAGCCCAAGCTCAGTACTGAATGGCCAGACACAGTTTCTTTACTCGCCACTTCTAAGTGCAGATACAACTCATAATCGCATTGACGCTATGTAGTAAACTATCCGTCTTACTGACATGCTACATTTTCCTTTGTTTTCGTTGCTACCTGCTTTACTTACCTACTTAGTCTCTATAGTATATCTTATCTGTTTGTAATTTAGGTTGTCCGCATCTCGTGGTCGTGCGATAGCGTTCTCGCTTCCCATGCCCGGGTTCCAGGGTTCGATTCCCGGCGGGGTCAGGGATTTTCTCTGCCTCGTGATGACTGGGTGTTGTGTGATGTCCTTAGGTTAGTTAGGTTTAAGTAGTTCTAAGTTCTAGGGGACTGATGACCATAGATGTTAAGTCCCATAGTGCTCAGAGCCATTTTGTAATTTAGGACTTATTAAAGATAAAGACTATTTTGTTCAGCTACACCTCTGAAACATGTCAGCGAAGTTTATCGTTGAATTTATTTTCTTTTATGAACAATTGTTGTAATATGCATGTAGTCCATTAGTTAATGTGTCACATATTTTATCTTAGGTATATTATCTTTAACAACATCCCGAGGACATATACAGAGTGGTCCATTGATAGTGACTGAGCCAAATATCTCACGAAATAAGCATCAAACGGAAAAACTACAAAGAACGAAACTCGTCTAGCTTGAAGGGGGAAACCAGGTGGCGCTATGGTTGAACCGCTAGTTGGCGCTGCCATAGGTCAAACGGATATCAACTGCGTTTTTTAAAGTAGGAACACCCATTTCTTATTACATATTCGTGTAGTACTTAAAGAAATATGAATGTTTTAGTTGGACCTCTTTTTTCGCTTTGTGATAGATGGCGCTGTAATAGTCAAATGGTTCAAATGGCTCTGAGCACTATGGGACTTAACTGCTGTGGTCATCAGTCCCCTAGAGCTAAGAACTACTTAAACCTAACTAACCTAAGGACATCACACACATCCAAGTACGTGGTATCACGTAACATTTCGCCAGTGCGGATGATATTTGCTTCGTGATACATTACCCGTGTTAAAATGGACAGTTTACCAATTGCGGAAAAGGTCGATATCGTTTTCATGTATGGCTATTGTGATCAAAATGCCGAACGGGCGTGTGTTACGTATGCTCCTCGATATCCTGGACGACATCATCCAAGTGTCCGGACCGTTCGCCGGATAGTTACGTTATTTAAGGAAACAGGAAGCGTTCAGCCACATGTGAAACGTCAACCTCGACCTGCAACAAATGATGATGCCTAAGTAGGGGTTTTAGCTGCTGCCGCGGCTAATCCGCACATCAGTAGCAGACAAATTGCGCGAGAAAAGGTAATCTCAAAAACGTCGATGTTGAGAATGCTAGATCAACATCGATTGCACCCGTACCATATTTCTATGCACCAGGAATTGCATGGCGACGACATTGAACGTCGTCTACAGTTCTGCCACTGGGCTCAAGAGAAATTACGGGACGATGACAGATTTTTTACCCGCGTTCTATTGAGCGACGAAGCGTCATTCACCAGCAGCGGTAACGTAAACCGGCATAATATGCAATATTGGGCGACGGAAAATCCACGATGGCTGCGACAAGTGGAACATCAGCGGGTTAATATATGGTGCGGCATTATGGGAGGAAGGACATTTGCCCCCAATTTTATCGATGGCAATCTAAATGGTGCAATTTGTGCTGATGTCCTACGTAATGTTCTACCGATGTTACTACAAGATGTTTCACTGCATGACAGAATGGCGATGTACTTCCATCATGATGGATGTCCGGCACATAGCTCGCGTGCGGTTGAAGTCGTATTTAATAGCATATTTCATGACAGGTGGACTTGTCGTCGAAGCACCATACCATGGCCCGCACGTTCACCGGATCTGACGTCCACGGATTTCTTTCTGTGGGGAAAGTTGAAGGATATTTGCTGTCGTGATCCACCGACAACGCCTGACATGGGTCAACCCATTTTCAATGCATGTGCAAACATTACGGAAGGCGAACTACTCGCTGTTGAAAGGAATGTCGCTACACGTATTGCCAAATGCATTGAGGTTGACGGACATCATTTTGAGCAGTTATTGCATTAGTGTGGTATTTACAGGTAATCACGCTGTATGAGCATGCGTTCTCAGAAATGATAAGTTCACAAAGGTACATGTATCACATTTGAACAAGCAAAATAAAATGTTCAAACGTACCTAGGTTCTGTATTTTAATTTAAAAAACCTACCTGTTACCAACTGTTCGTCTAAAATTGTGAGCCATATGTTTGTGATTGTTACAGCACCATCTATCACAAAGCGAAAAAAGTGGTCCAGCTAAAACATTTATATTTCTTTACGTACTACACGACTATGTACTAAAAATGGGGTTCCTATTTAAAAAAACGCAGTTGATATCCATTTGACCTATGGCAGCGCCATCTAGCGGGCCAACCATAGCGCCATCTGGTTTTCCCGTTCAAGCTAGGCAAGTATCGTTCTTTGTAGTTTTTTCGTTTGACGCTTATTTCGTGAGATATTTGGCCCGGTCACAATCAATGGACCACCCTTTATAATCTTAATCGCATTTACAATTAAATAATAGCTTTGGTTTTATTCACAACTCTAACATTACCATATCTCTGGAAATGGGGATACTCTGTACATGCACTAGTTTAAAATCTTTCATCCTACAAAATTTCACCGCGTCACATACTTACCTTCGTACCTGATGATGGCGTAAAGCAGTTTGTGAAATAAACGTTAAATATTGTAGAATATTAAACCAGTTTTGTGAGTGATTTCATTCATAGTGCATGAAATATTCTACCAAGATCTGACGGAACAGTCAGTCAATGTAATTACACAGAAGTCCCCAAGAGCCATGATGGGAGTCTGGACATTAGAGAAGGCAGGATGCGCGACCACCATAGACGGCAGTGCATGCTCTGCAACGTGCTCCCATGCTGGCCTCAAGGTTGGTAAGAATTTCTTATGACAGGGCGTTCCAGTCCCCCGCCAGCGTGATTGACAACTGCTGGACGGTCGTTGGTCCACGTTGACGTGCTGCAATAATTTTCCCAACTCATCCCAGATCTGTTCGATGTAATTTAAGTTGGAGAGGCCAGTCTGTTCGACTAATATCCTCTCGTTCCAAAAGCTTCCCCACCTGCGCTGTTCGATGCGACATGCATTGTCATGCATAAAAACGAAGCCACGCCCGAAACCACCGCTGAAAAGATGCACATGCGGAAGGGGTAGAGTGTCACAAAATGTTTTAAATGGCTCTAAGCACTATGGGACTTAACATCTGAGGTCATCAGTCCCCTAGACTTAGAATTACTTGAACCTAACTAACCTAAGGACATCACACACATCCATGCCCGAGGCAGGATTCGAGCCTGAGACCGTAGCAGCTACCAGGTTGCGGACTGAAGCGCCTAGAACCGCTCGGTCACAGCGGCCGGCTACAGTTTCACTATAACGTTGTCCAGTGAATGTACTGTGTTCGAACATTTGGACGTCAGTACACCCACGCAACATTACGTCTCCACATACCATAACACTTGGACCACCAATACGATCTCGTTCGATAATGCGTGCACTGCCATTTAAATGTGTCACTTTCGCAGGTTCCTCTTTCCTCCGCCGCCTCATCGTCGGCGAGCAAGAGCACCGCTCACGAACCGAATTCTTGGTCGTCCTTGGTATAGACCGTAGAGCAAGAATCATTGGCATTCTTCCGTGTTCAACAACGAGCAATGCTTATGTTCGTGGTGGTCAGATCGACATTAACGTGTCGATAGACGAACTGGTGAGAAGTCGCGGGAAACAGTGTTGCTTGAGACTCATACCTCTCCATCTATTGCAACCATTACGTTGGAAGCTATTATATATGATAACAAGACTGATTTGGTAGTTGTTGAAGGAAGGCTGAATGCTTGCCAATACTCTTTATGACCAGCGAGCTAAGTGGCATACTACACCAGTGTTGTGCAATTCCCCACACTATAGTTTAAAGCACAACGCCTTGAGAACTATATGCCTTCTGAACTGACCTGACCAGTCCTATCGTACGTCACCCATTGCGATAGGAAGTAAACTTTCAAACCTGTGTCTAGTTAGCAACCTCAATGTACTGTTAGAGCACATATTTGACACACGGCACATTTCATAAGAATCTTTATAATCGATATTACTTTTGAATGGAATAAAAGTATAATCATTTAATATCCATTATCTGGATATCTGCACGAAGCTTCATAAATATTGGCCTGGTATTTTAAGATGTAGGGTATAAATCATTAACTGAAGAGTAGAGCACTCAAAGTTCCATGACACTGCGTTACGCATCCTTCGAGAAATAATCGCTTACAGACGAACACACTAAGCTGTAGTGCTAAGTCACCTGCAGCGGACTTTTCACTGCCTGAGCAATGCGTAAGAACAGAAAATCGTAATGATAAGAAGCATTTCCGGCACTGAATCTGTAAGTAGGCTGTTTAGGTTTTTATGTTGGTAACGCCACGTAGCGCTCTATATGAAAATCACCGTCTGTTCTGTGTGCAGCCTGTGGCTGGTTTGCATTGTTGGAATTTGCTATTGTAGTGTTGGGCATTTGGCTGTTAACAGCGCGTAGCGTTGCGCAGTTGGAGGTGAGCCGCCAGCAGTAGTGGATGTGGGGAGAGAGATGGCGGAGTTTTGAGAGCGGATGATCTGGTCGTGTGTCCATCAGAGACAGTAATATATATATATATATATATATATATATATATATATATATATATATATATATATATATAATGACTTTTGAACACTATTAAGGTCAATACATTGTTTGCTCTCTATCAAAATTTTTCATTTGCTGACTATGCCTATCTGTAGTTAGTGCCTTCAGTAGTTGGAATCTTTTATTTAGCTGGCAGTAGTGGCGCTCGCTGTATTGCAGTAGTTCGAATAACGAAGATTTTTGTGAGGTAAGTGATTGATGAAAGGTATAGGTTAATGTTAGTCAGGGCCATTCTTTTGTAGGGATTATTGATAGTCAAATTGCGCTGCGCTAAAAATATTGTGTGTCAGTTTAGTGTTGATCAGAATAAGTAAAGAGAGTAATTTCTGAGTACGTTCAGTTTTGCTCAGCTGTTTGAAAAGCAAATAACGTAAGATGTTTTCCAGCACAGTAATTCATAAATTTTTCTAAGGGGACGTTTCAACTCTTTTAATTTTATGAAAGAAGTTACCTTTAAGTTATAAGGCAATTTCTTAAGCCTTTAGGAGACTCATATCAGTATAAATTCCTCTGTTTTGTTTGCTAATAAGGTAAGTGCAACGTTTAGGAAAAGAACAGCTTTTACACGGCAACCGTTTTGGCTAGTTCAGACTACCCCCAAAACGCTGTGGAGACGGCGTGTCGCCGTACACAGGACGGCACAGGCGAGGGAGGGCTCCGCTGTCGTAAAGCGACTCTGGCGGCCGGAAATAAATGATGTCGGGGGCTGCTCGCTGATTCAACAAACAGGCCACGATTTATGGTGGACGCGGGGGGTCGCATGTTGGAATCGCTTTCCTCGGCCATAAACCCCGGCCCGGGGTAACCTCGTTCCAGATTCCGTGCTGCCGTTTTATTAGTAGAAGCTCCAACATGCCAGGTCACCTGTACTAACAACCTCAGACCCTCTCTGTGTAAAGTGCTCCTAGCATCTAGCACAGCTCTGACAATTTCACACTTCCTCACGCTTTATGTTTCCTGAGCCTGTCAGATGTTTATTTTTCATTTCTTGAACAGGTGAGCCGATATTATTTTATTGTTCGTATTTCTTTGCAGTTTGAAAGGCTTTTCCCAGTAAAAACATTTGAAGATCTATATACTATTTTTGTTCGCGGTATTTGCTTCTGTTCCCACCGGAAGTTACTGTAACACGAAAACCACCTTTTTACCAGTATGGTCTGATGAATGATATATAGTGAGAGAAATAATGGAAATTACTATTTTATTTTATTTTTCTGTATCGGGTTAGGCAAATAATATCACAACTGGTTTAGTCTTCTTAGTAAGGGCTCATAGGGTAAAATCTTTAAAAACAATGTAAAAGGGTTCGAAATGTATTCGCTGACTGCGAATTGTCTGACATCAGCTATATTAAATACAGATGTTCTGTCTATTGCTGCCGGGATCAAAGTCGGATTTCCCACTATCCCGAGCGACCGCCTTAAATATTTCGATTTTCCGTGCACGCTCTTTGAATCGAACCAAACCTCCATATGTCACACTGTCCACTTCTTTGCGCTATAGTCCACTACATTCATCAACTAATGCACGACAACATTATTAATTTGATACGACATTGCAGGACCTTTGTTATTATGAATACGACGAAAAGTTCGTTAGGAATGCATGCCCAAAGGAACACGCACAGAGGCGACTACAGGCGTTACGAAATCGAAATAATGGCTATGTGCAACCATCCGCTGTAGAGTGGAATGATGACAGTGGAAATTTATGTCGCACCGGGACTCCAACCCGGATTTCCCTCTTATCTCGAGCGGTAGGCTTATCATTTGGCTATCCGTGCACGACTCACGGCCACACCCAAACTTCCATACGTCGCCAACTATGCGTTTACAATCTGTACTCATACAGACATTATGTGTATTCCCGTAAAGGTGAGACACTTTGCTTGAAAGTCGCTCCTATCATGGTATCAGAGTAAATGCTTTTGCTTACATGTGGGCAAAGCGGCCGTCTCGAAGCTGGCTCCTGGCCACTCTGTGTAGGGGAGAAACGCAAAAGCAGCGGCCGAAAGAAGATCTCCGCGGCGATAATAACAGCAAGCCCTTATCAGAGAGGCCTAGAAGCAGGAAATGAAGAAAGGGAAGAAAAAAATAAAAATAAGGTAAAACGAAAAGCAGCCGAAGAGAAGAAAGGCAGTAAAAAGAAGAGTGGAAGAGCAGGAAATCCAATCCTGGGAGAGTTCTTTTTGATGACAGCGATGAGGTTAGACAGCGCGTGTACTACGAAGAAAATTTTCCATATTCAAACCGAGAAGAGCAGTGGGATTAGAGCCAATCGTGCTCTCTGTAGGCCCGCGAACGTTGTACAGGAACTGAGGCAAACAGTCTGAATTCTATTTGCGAAAAGTGTAACTCGAATCGTGTTTCACAATAATATTTATAAGCCAGGAGCATTTTGCTTTACTGAGGTTACGGGAAGTAGGCAGTAGGTGAGGAGGGTTGTTGGAAGGTATATCCAAATGCATCGCCGACACTACAGAAGACAGATAACAGGTCAGTATACTGACGAGTACAGAATGTACACATGCTTCTCTGTAACACAGAAATTACTAACTGATTGAAGGTTAAAATAAGAAACACAGTAACAGGTTATAATTATTCAGATAAAAGGAAGACTCCTTCGATCCGCGTAGCCCTTTAATGCAAAATTGATGTGGGTGGACCAACGTACAAGGAAATTACTTGAAGCCAATACACACCATCTGATCAAAAGCATCCGGACACCCCCAAATATTCATATTAGCTGCATTGTGTTGCTTCCAACGCCAGGTACCCCTTATCAGCGTCCTCAGTAGTCATTAGACATCGTGAGAGAGCAGAATGGGGCGCTCCGCGGAACTCACGGACTTCGAACGTGGTCATGTGATTGGGTGTCATTTGTGTCAACATATGTACGCGAGTTCTCCACACTCCTAAACATCCCTAGGTCCACTGTGTAGTGAAGTGGAAACGTGAAGGGACACGTACAGCACGAAAGCGTACAGACCGACCTCGTCTGTTGACTGACAGAGAACGCCGAAAGTTGAAGAGGATCGTAATGTGTAATAGGTAGACATATATACGGACCATCACACAGGAAATCCAAACTGCATCAGGATCCACTGCAAGAACTATGACAGTTACGCGGGAGGTGAGAAAACTTGGATTTCATGGTCGAGCGGCTGCTCATACGCCACACATCACGCCGGTAAATGCCAAACGACTCCTCGGTTGGTGTAAGCAGCGTAAACATTGGATGATTGAACAGTGGAAAAACATTGTGTGGAGTGACGAATCACGGTACACAATGTGGCGATCCGATGGCAGGCTGTGGGTTTGGTGAACAGCCGGTGAACGTTTTTTGCCAGTGTGTGTAGTGCCTAAAGTAAAATTCGGAGGCGGTCGTGTTATGATATTGCCGTGTTATTCAAGGAGAGGGCTTGTACCTCTTGTTATTTTTTATGGCACTATCACAGCACAGGCCTACAATGATATTTTAAGCATCTTCTTGCTTCCCACTGTTGAAGAGCAATTCGGGGATGATGATTGCATCTTTCAACACGATCGAGCACCTGTTCACAACTCACAGCCTGTGGCAGAGTGGTACACGACAACAAAATCTCTATAATGGACTGCCCTGCACAGAGTTCTGACCTGAATCCTATGGAACACCTTTGCGATGTTTTGGAACCCCGATTTCATGCCAGGCCTAACCGACCGACATCGATACCTCTCCCCAGTACAGCACTCCGTGAAGAATGGGCTGCCGTTCCCCAAGATACCTACCAGCACCTGATTGAAGTAAGTCTGCTCGAGTGGAAGCTGTCATCAAGGCTAAGTGTGGGCCAACAGCATACTGAATTCCAGCATTATCGATGGAGGGCGCCAGGAACTTTTAAGTCATTTTCAGCCAGGTTCGGGATACTTTTGATCACATAGTGTACATTGCGGTGGCAGAAGTCATGGGATACCTTCTAATATCGTGTAGGACTTCCTTTTGCCCGACATGGTGCAGCAATTCGACTTTTTATGGACTCAACAAACCAGAGTTCCCTGCAGAAACACTGAGCCATGCCGCCTCTATAGTCATTCATAATTGCGAAAGCGTTGCCCGTTCAGGAATTTGTGCACGAACTAACCTCTCGACAGTTTCCCATAAATGTTCGACGGGACGCATGTCGAGCGATTTGGGTGGCCAAACCATTCGTTCGAGCTGTCCAAAATGTTCCTCTAACCATTTGTGACCAACTGTGGCCCAGTGAAATGGCGCAATGTCATCCATAAAAATTCCATCGTTGTTTGGGAACAAGTCGTTCATGAATGGCTTCAAAGGGTCTCTAAGTCTACAAATATCCAGATGACCCAGTCGATTCCACGTAAACACAGCCCACACTATTATGTAGCAACCACGAGCTTGCGCAGTGGCTTGTTGACAACATGGGTCCACCGATTCGTGGGGTCTGCGCCACACTCGTACCCCACTATCACCCTTACGAACTGAAATCGGGGCTCATATGACCGGGGCACGATTTTCCACTCATCTACGGTCCAACCGATATGGCCATAAGCCCAGATGAGGCGATGCAAGCGATGTCGTGCTGTTAGCAAACGAACTCGCCTCGGTCGGCTGCTGCCACAGCCCATTAACGCCAGACTTCGCCGCACTGTCCTAACGGACACGTTCGTCGTACGTGTCACATTGATTTCTAGGGTTATTTCGTGTAGTGTTGCTTGTCTGTTAGCACTGACAACTCTATGTCACTGCTCTCGGTCGTTAAGTGAAGCCGTCGGCCACTGCGTCGTCCGTGGTGAGAGGTAAAACCTGAGCTTCGGTATTCTCGGCACACTTTTGACACCGTGGATCTTGGAATACTGAATTCTCTAACGATTTCCGGAATGGAATGTCCCGTTCATCTAGCTCCTGCTTCCGTCAGTTCCCGTAGTGCAGCCATAATCACGTCGGCAACTTTTTCACATTATTCATCTGAGTACAAATGACACCGCCGCCAATGCACTGCCCTTTATACATTGAATACGCGTCACTACCGCCATCTATGTATGTGAACACCGTTATCCCATGACTTTTGTCCACGCAGTGTTGTATTCATACGACATAATATTCCACACATCGTCCTTTCGAGATACTATTCCACTTATCTCTACGACACTAGCATAGTGAGGTATTCAGGATATTTTTTTGAGTCATCAGTCATCTGACTATTTTGATGCAGCCTGGCATGAATTCCACTTGTATGCCAACCTCTTCATGTCGAAGTGGCACTTGCTACTTACGTCCTCAATTATTTGTTGGAAATATTTCATTCCTCATTTTCCTCCACAGTTGTTATTCTCTACAGATCTCTCTAGTATCATGAAGGCTAAGACTAGATAACTTAACACTTCTCCTATCATCCTGTCCCTTCTTCTTTCCCATAAATTCCTTTCCTCGCCTATTCTGCAGGGAACATCCTCATTCCTTACCTTATCTGTCTTCCTAATTTTCAACTTTCTTCTATAGCACCATAACTCAAATGCTTCGACTGACATTTGCTCCCCGTTTCCCATGCTCCATGCTTCCGTACAGTGCAGTACTTCTATTGTATATTCTCAGAAATTTATTTTTCAAATTAAGACCTATGTTTAATGTTTAGTAGAATTCTCTTGCCCTTTTTGGCTTGCTAGTCTGCTTTTTTTGTCCTACTAGCTTCGTTCACCATGAGTTATTTTAGTTGCACGGTAACAAAATTTTTTGATTTTGTATATTTCGTGAGCACCAGTTTCGCTGCTAAGTTTCTCGCTATTCTCATATCTGTTACTTCTCACTACTTTCGACTTTCAGTGGTTCATTCTCGAATGTTCATATGTTCAGATGTTCAAATGTGTGTGAATTCCTAAGGGACCAAACTGCTGAGGTCATCGATCCCTAGACTTACACACTACTTAAACTAACTTATGCTAAGAACAACACACACACCCATGCCCGAGGGAGGACTCGAACCTCCGGCGGGAGGGGCCGCGCAATCCGAAACATGCCGCTTTCAACCATGCGGCCACTCGGTTCACTCTCAATTAATATTCTGTACTTAGTAGAATTTTCCTCTTTCGTTCAACAGATCCTGTAGTTCTTATTTACTTTCACTCAGGGTAGGGATGTCATCAGCGAAACATCACTGATTTTCTTTGAACCTGAATGTTAGTCCCACTCTTCAACCGTTCTTTTATTTCCTTCATTGCTTCTTTGATGTATTGATTGAACACTAGAGACGAGAGACTGCATCCGTGTCTTACATCCTTTTTAATCCGATAACGGCGTTCTTAGTCTCCCAGTCTTGCACAAGCTGCGTATTACCCGTATTTCCCTATAGCTTACCGAATTAAATCGCAACTTTATACACCGCCGAGCAGTTTTCCTACGTCGTCAAAACTTATGACAGTGTATATTCTTCATTTTTGCTTCCACTGTCAACATCAACGACAGTACTGACTCTCCGATGCCTTTATCTTTCCTGGAGTCAAACTGGTTGTCATCTAGCATATCCTCAATACTGTTTCTGATTTTCTGAGCCTTTTTATTGACAGCAACTTCGATGCATGAGCTGCTGACTTGATTGTGCGATAGTTTCCGCTCTCATCGGCTCTTGCTGTCCTCGAGATGTCATGGACGACGTTTTCCGAAAGTCAGATGGTGTATCGCCGGTCTCATTGATTCTGCACATCATCGTGAATAGTCGTTTTATTGGCATTTCCCCCAGTGTTTTTAGAAATTCCGGTTGAATTTTATCCATCCGTTCTGCCTTATTTGATCTTAAATCGTCGACAGCTCTTTTACATCCTGATTCTAATACTGTTCTCTGTCTGTTCCCTGTCGACTTCTGTTTCTTCTTCTATCACATCAGACGAATTTCCGCCTCATAGAGGCCTTCAATGTACTCTTTCCACTTATCCTCTCTCTACTCCGCATTTAACAATGGAATTCCTATTGCACTCTTAATATTATCACCATTGCTTTTAATTGCACCGAAGATTGCTTTTAATTTTCTGTATGCTGAGTCAGTCCTTCCGACAATCATTTCTTTCACGATTGCTTCACATTTTTCATGCAACCATTTCGCCTTAACTTTCATACACTTCCTATTTGTTTCGTTACTAAGGAATTTTACTTCTGAATTCCCGAATTTCCGTGCACATTTTTGTACTTCCATCTTCGGTCGACCAGCTAAATTATTTCCTCTGTTATCCGGAGCCTCTTCGCAGTTACTTTCCTTATACGTACGTTTTCCTTCCCAACTTCTGTGATTGCCCTATTCAGTGATGTGCATTCCTCTTCAACCGAACTGCCTATTCGTCATGGTTGTTTCTATTGCCTCAGAGAACTCCAAACGTATTTCTTTATTCCTTAGTACTTTCGTGTACCACTTCCTTCTTCATTGATTCTTCATTACTATTTTTTAAACTTCAACCTACTCTTCATCTCTACCAAATTGTGATCCGAGTCTACAGGTTACTATTATTCAAATAACAAAGTCTCAGCGGATCCACGATAACTTTTAGTAGTTGTTTGACGGCGGTGGACCAAAGTACAAGGAAAATATCTGGAGTCAATATTGTTGTATTCATACGATGTTATATTCCACATCCTTCTTTTGGCTCATAACCGAGATAGTCTCTGTAACACTAGGAGAGTAAAAAAAATGACCAACTGCTAAGGTCATCAGTCACTAACCTTACACACAACTTAAGCTAAATTATCCTAAGGACAAACACACACACCCATGTCCGAGGGAGGACTCGAACCTCCGCCGGGACCAGCCGCACAGTCCATGACTGCAACGCCTTAGACCTCTCGGTTAACCCCGCGCGGCACACGGAGAGTACCGAGGACATTAATCATAACAGACGGTGAGCGGTAGTTTGATTACGTTTTCACTCTCAGTGTGACGCTATCACTGAATGTTGTACTTGGATGGAGAAGCAGGGAGGCCATTGATATTTCGTTCGCAGTTGTCCATCCCAGACAGGGTCCATTCCGTTGGCGGAGTCCTCGCCGAAGCTCCGGTGCGGAATGCGGCAGGTGCGTTCCTTGTGCCAGCGGGCTTATCCCGGGATGTACCCGACTGCCGGCTGACCACAAATTACGGCCCCCGGCGGTAGCGGTGCGTGGCTGCGCGGCCCCGCCCACACACTCCCCCTGATGGAGCGCCGCGGTGCGTGCCACGCATGAACGCACTGCGCCGTGTATGCCGCGCGCGTTCCCCGCGGCGTCGCCTACCTTTCTATGTCTCCATCGCCGCCCTACTCCGTACACACTTCTCTCTGTCTGACGGTCATATCATTCGTGACAGGTTAATCCAGCCTAACCGCACTCACAATGTTCACTATAAGACCTCTGACAGTACTCTGGCACTAATACTCTCCCGGAAAGGAAAACAATTAGTACAGTCTTTTAGAGGTTACCAATTCACTCAAGATATATTGTTGCAACAGTGCATATAGAGTACATGGAATGATTACATTTCCAGATCAATAGTACAAGCGGTTCGGAAGTACCAGGTATCGACCCATATAAAACACCCATATTAGTATGGGGTGTGTCCTCCACGGGCGGCAATGCAGGCGCTAGCTCCGGCATTCAGTAGATCGCTCAGATGGCACATGGTGTCATCACTTCACCCCTGCTCGATTTATTTACGTAGTTTTGTAACAGTAACTAGTGACCGACGACGAGGTTTGAGTCCTATCTCCAGAATGTTGCTGGGGGCGCGCCGATTGTAACTCATCAAGCCTGTTGATTTATTAATGTATTGCAGCACCTTGGGGCTTAATAAACTGTGTTTCTTACGAATGACGCTCAGTTTCCCATTTCCCTGTACTTCCATTCCCCAAGCAACCACTAACTGCTGGCCACTTATCAACCGATTTACGTCATCTTATGGCCTTGCCAAACTAATTGCTCAGCTGATATTAAAACTGGTTCGCCCCAGCAATCCGATGGGCCTGTACCTCGGCAAGATACCGGTCGATCCAGAAGGCTGAGCAAAATTGATTAATCGCGCGCTTGTCGTCTTCTACTTTCGCGATCCTCACTCCCTAGTTCTTATCGGTTAATATTATGGCTAGACACAGTCTGGCGGCGATCATTTAGGTGTGTTAAAAGGGTATGTTTTCAGGAACGTATCTACTAAATAGGTAGCATACAGAGGCCAACACAAAGTAACGGATCTACAAAGTAGTATGTGAGGTGGAACATCTGAAGCAACGATTAATAAACCACGTAAAATCATCACAACAGCGCACAACCCATACGAAGTTTCAATAACATCGACAACGTGTCAAGAGCATACGTTCTTAGCTACACACTTCTATAAGAAACAGATATACAGCAACATACTTGAACTAGAAAACACACAGACATGCGGAGGAAAACTGTTGTGTGGCTTCGCATTTCCACTCGTTCCCCTGACCTAGGTGGATACCGTGTTTCTTAATTATCATATCAGCGCCCCGAGAACCAATAAATATGTACCGAAGAGTCAGTAAAGTCTTCCGCGTTAAAATATTCGTTTATCTTAACGGGCAGTAAACAGTATCAACCGTGACCCACTTAATTTACATTTTTTTTTCTTTCAAAATGATTCACTGCTGTCGACTGCGCTGGAGTGGATCCCATTGCAATCCAGCATACACCAAAACTGTAAAAAGAGTGCGATAGGACAGAAGAAGAAACGCGGTTGTCTTGACACAACAGCCTTTTCAGCAATAATCTGAATCTTCACTCGTTTTGTTCTTCAATCACTTTTAGCACCAATGTGACTGGAGGACTGTAAGCAACAAACTTGTAGCTTCAGATGTCCATATTATGTGTGACACATACTTCTTTGAATCGTGTTTGGTTTTGCTAGTTGTGTTAGTTCGTGTTGTGAAGTAGCGCTGCCTCTGATTACACACATATAAATTTTTTCGTATCTCCCTGTGCTCAATACGACTTGTGTACATCTCTCTCTCTCTCTCTCTCTCTCTCTCTCTCTCTCTCTGTGTGTGTGTGTGTGTGTGTGTGTGAGAGAGAGAGAGAGAGAGAGAGAGAGAGAGAGAGAGAGAGAGAGAAACTATGCAACGCCACTTTTCGCTGTGTAAACAGAATAAAGTAATTATACTAATGATGATACTGAAAGGAACTGAACAGCTATTCGCCTCCCTTCATGCAAACCAATGTTTACGGCATTATCGATCTTGTCTGTAGTTCACCAACGGGAAGTCGAAAGAACATAAAGCCCGGAACGTGTACGTAAAATCATCAGATTATGATAATTTTAAAGAGCTGTTTCGTCTAAGCGAAACATGATCGCAAAAAGGTACGCAGATTTACTGTAGTGCGCCAAATGAAACTGAATTGTAACTCTGGAAAACGACGTACTTCTTAGGGGCTTTGCTGCTTCATAAATATCGTCGAAAAACATGACAAATTTCGTTATAGACATACATCGTATAATGTCAACCCGAATCAGAAGTCTCCCATGCAACTGTTTGTTGCGACGTATGCGTGCGGCAAGCTGTCCCCATCACAGGCGGTTTCCGAATGTCGTTTCTACAAACAAAAGGACTTAATGTTAATTATTGGCTACACAATTGTCTACGTAAAAACTGAAAATTAATTTAGGTCTGCGAATATGTGTACTTTCAGCAGCCGACGCTGCCTTGTACATCTAATGTCGGTACGCATAGTTTGCGATCCAGTACATACCCTTCAGCGTCAGTAAGCAGCTCAGCAGGCAGAATTTAACTACCACTGAGACCTATTTTCTCCCGACTGATCACTTCCATCTTGTTTAGGCACACATCTAAGCACGACCGTCACAAACAACATCTAAAACGTATTTGGTTTGTCAGTACGCATGCCTATTTCCACAAGAACTTCCGTTGGTATAAATCTGCTTTAATCAACCCAACTTCAGGACGCAGAACAGCGTATGATCCGGTGGGTACTGTAGTGTTTCGGATGGACAAAATTACTGCAAAACTGGCAATATATATAACGTCTTATTACCTCGCGTTACTGTCCAGTTTCGGCCGCGAATACTGAAACACAGGTACGTTACCTTACATTAAGTTGGGCAACAATGTTGTCCTTCTAATCTTCCAAGGGTGAATGAGGAATCGAAACGACATTGTAGTAGATGAAATTTATAATGAGGTGGAATTTTCATGACTACAACCCAGTTTTAAATTGAAGGGATGGTAATATCTTTTTATGTAATAGAGTAGGAATTTGTAGTAGTTAGCATGCAGAAACTATGTTTTTCATGCGGTTTAAAACTCTAACTAAATGTCAGAGAACTTCGTTTCACTGCAGACATACTGGAAGACTTAACAGACCAAACCCACCAGCTTGAGATTCGTATTTCCACGTCAGAGAATAGTGACGCATTTTCCATCTTGATTTATGAGCGTGCCAACTCAACGTGTTCGCGGTACGCCGGCCGCGGTGGTCTAGCGGTTCTAGGCGCTCAGTCCGGAACCGCGGGACTGCTACGGTCGCAGGTTCGAATCCTGCCTCGGGCATGGATGTGTGTGATGTCCTTAGGTTAGTTAGGTTTAAGTAGTTCTAAGTTCTAGGGTACTGATGACCACAGATGTTAAGTCCCATAGTGCTCAGAGCCATTTGAACCATTTTTTTTTGTTCGCGCTACTCAAATGTGATTGTAAATCTGTTACAGCTAGCACGAGAAACGTATCTCCACGTTGGACTCCTCACTGTTTAACGGCCTTTGTTTCGCGAGGTCTGGCTATAGGCTCCTAAAACACACAGTTGACGGGGAAACTCTCCCATAAAGCATACGTGAGGTCCATACAAATGCTAATGCAATTGTGCACGAGGTTGAGCATTAAAAAGGGTGAAATGTTCAATTACCATTCTTATTCTCGAAGCTATCCTAAAACACGCCTCACGTTAAAGCCGTGCTCTTGAGAATCTACTGAACGCTACGAAAAGGTTTACTAAATTTTCGAATAGTAGTAACAATAAACTATTATTGGTTCCTCCGTCTTAACCTTACTGCAATTAATTTAAGACAATTTTAGAGCAGACGCGTTTCGCTTTTATTTAGAAAGCATCTTCTGTGGTAATACTGGAAATATACTCGTAGATACATGTACTAGTACATTTTCGTTTTTATAGATTGAAAACGGTGTTTGTTTATAGAGTGGGCGAGCAGTTTACTTATTGTGCTGTTCACATATGATCCAAACCATTAATTTTTTCCTTCTGTATTAGCGAAGGTTGAGATAGAAAGACGCTTTGTTGTAGATATACACTTGACAATTTTTTGCGTTTTAAACGCACTCCCTGTTACGCTGCTCTGGTTTTATTTACATTTCATCTCACTTTAGAAACAGAAGTGGAGTTACATGTGCTCGAACTCACCAGTGTTCATGTTTGTTCATTTGTTTCTCGTGAGAGTGTGAGCGTTGCCAACTTATATATGTTTGTGTGTGCGCGCGCGCGTATGTGAGTTTCTGGTTGTCTGGGTATTCATTTCTGCGAATTGGCAGCCGGCCGAGGTGGCCGAGCGGGTCTAGGCGCTACAGTTTGGAACCGCGCGACGTTACGGTCGCAGGTTCGAATCCTGCCTCGGACATGGATGTGTGTGATGTCCTTAGGTTAGTTAGGTTTAAGTAGTTCTAAGTTCTAGGGTACTGATGACCTCAGAAGTTAAGTCCCACAGTGCTCAGAGCCAATTGAACCATTTTTTGTGAATGCCCCCCCCCCCTCCCTCTCACTCACTCACTCACTCACTCACTCACTCACTCATTCTCTCTCTCTCTCTCTCTCTCTCTCTCTCTCACACACACACACACACAAACGAATTATGTATTTAAAAACTATTCAGAGATTGGCAGTGCTCACAACAGCACGAAAACGAATGAACAATCATCAACACTGCTGTAATATTATAATAAGTGCGAAGACATTTAACTCCAGTTCTACTTCTAAAGTGAGTGAAGTGTAAATAACGTCAAAGCGGCATAAAAGAAAGTACGTTAAAAAATGAAAAAAATTTCCAAGTGTACCCATTGCACTAAGCTTTAGACGGAGAAACCAACAATAACCGATTTTAATAGCTGCTGTGGAAAATGGTCAAGAAAACAATGATATAAAAATCAGTCACAAGAGACAAAACTCGCTAAACTTACTGTACAGGATGACTGGGGAAAGTTTTCCCTATTCTTACAGGAGAAAGCAATGTTTAAAAGTAGAAAGAAATCTAGCAAATATATGTATGCCTGGATATATGTATCTGTTGAGATAGGAAGTAGTTTGTCGAATTTTAAACATCTGACGGTTGACACTACAGGAAGTTGTCGATGTGGTTGCTACACTTTCTTATTCAACCTGGATTTTTGGATATTTATTCCTAGGTCGTGCCTGTTGACGAACATGTCATGTGTAACTGTGCATGAAATGTGACTTCTTGTTTATACGACTTACGAGGAAGGCCTGTGCACATCCTCTGTGTACTTGAAAATGAGAATACGCTCGAAACTAGCAAGCAGTGCTCAGTAAAGTGCTCATTTAAAGTAGCAACCTGGTGGTAACGAAATTCTTCTTTAGCATTAATTGTCTCCCGTTTTGGAGAAAACCATCGAACACCCGATGAGCGATGGAACCAACGTTCATTCTCTTGGCAAGAACTGAAGTTGTTGTTGTCTATTTCCCTGATAGTACACTTTTTCACTGGTTGCAATGGCTGAAACTTACCATACCATCACGCAGTCGCTTTTTGCTGTTGGGGACTGATCACTGTGTCTGCAGAACAGAATCAACCACAGACTATTACGACGTTTGAGTGTGCGGGACAAAGTTCTTTTTCGGGAAAGAAATCAGGTGTGTGCACTGCATATGTAGGTCCAATCGTTGTCTTCAGTCTCTTACACCCAATGACTAACATTCAAGTATGCATTAAGCCTTAATGTTTTTGTATCTATTGTCCGAAAGGTTTTTCATTCGATTGGGAGCACTCTGATTTAAAGGCAGATCGCAGAAATTGGGATATTTTCCCATATATTCTCCTCTGGCCTAGTACCAGCTAACTGAACTCTCGGATAGATTGGATCTTCAAGGACGCGCTGGATATTTATTGGTCATTTATGTACCCATTCTCCTAAGTAGCCAGGAAGCTGGAGAGGTAAAGGAGGCGAGACAGTAACCTCTCAGCTGTTTTGTCCACCTCTCTCCAAGTGTGTTCTTCATGAAAGCCTTACTTAGTAACAGATGGTTCAAATGGCTCTGAGCATTATGGGACTTAACTTCTGAGATCATCAGTCCCCTAGAGCTTAGAACTACTTAAACCTAACTAACCTAAGGACATCACACACATCCATGCCCGAGGCAGGATTCGAACCTGCGACCGTAGCGGAAGCGCGGTTCCAGACTGTAGCGCCTCGAACCGCTCGGCCACCTTAGTAACAGACACCGAATTTGTAGCAATGTGAAAATAGTTCTATGGTTGAATTAAAACTGTGTGCCGGAACGAGACTCGAACTCGGGACCTTTGCCTATCGCGGGCAAGTGCTCTACCAACTGAGCTACCCAAGCAGGACTCACGCCCCGTCCTCATAACTTTACTTCTGCCAGTACCTCGTCTCCTACCTTCCAAAAGGCAAAGGTCCCGAGTTCGTGTCACGGTCCGGCACACAGTTATATTCTGCCAGGAAGTTTCATATCAGCGCACACTCCGCTGCAGAGTGAAAATCTCATTCTACAGTTCAATGTTGTCTGTCGTTATGCTCGTAGACGACGTCAGATCTTCAACAACTTCCTTTATGTCTCGAATGCGTTTGAAACGGCTGTAAAGACAGTTTTTTCTCTCCTGGTTCCAATTCTGTTCACTTACATCAACGGCGTATGTGTCTGCATTACCGTTCCTCATCTGTAACAGGCTGCTCAATTTAATCTTGACAGGAGTTTGTCTGTCCGGTAAGAGCTAAGAATCGCGCGGAATTAGCAGAGCGGTCTGGGGCGCTGCAGTCATAGACTGTGCGGCTGGTCCCGGCGGAGGTTCGAGTCCTCCCTTGGGCAAGGGTGTGTGTGTTTGTCCTTAGGATAATTTAGGTTAAGTAGTGTGTAAGCTTCGGGACTGATGACCTTAACAGTTAAGTCCCATAAGATTTCACACACATTTGAACACTTTTTTTGAAGAGCAAAGTGTACGTACATCACCTGTCGTTTGCAAGCACATCTCCCTGCACCTGCTCCTGCTCACGTCGTGAAAGTAAATTTCTTGCTGCACGCTATTCTACCATCGAACTTTGTGCTAAGTGGCTTGTCCATTTCGTCTGTCATATCTAAGTATAACTGAGCTTATGTGTGTCTTTAGTTAATATTACAACTATTGTGTGGACGCTTTACATTTTTATTCTCGATCTGGACATAAGTCAGCGCTAAATAAAAACGAGAAAGCGTTTACGAAGAGTTAAGATGGGCTGATACTCTGATTGGCTGAGGAGCCCCATTAATATCTGCTGCAGCGCTGAAGATAACGAGCGTCGTTCGCGTTCGCCACGTTTGCGAGTTCACTGACTTGGGACGCAACCATCCATCACGGCCGCTAGCGTCGGTGATCTCTCTCTCTCCACGCCATTTATCTCGGATTAAATTGGATGGCCCTATTCGTTTGATGTAGCAAGAAGGTCCTGAAAAATAATTAGTCTCCTCTTCGCATTGACGTAAGCCCCTCAATGAGGCGCCACTTCAGGCATTTGGCATACCGATCCGTAACATTGACAGCATTGTATTCCATGTTCATTTATTTCCAACTGTTGCAGTCTTCACGTCTGAAACTACACCGAGAGGGGTGCAGAGGTTAGCACACTGGACTCGCATTCGGGAGGACGACGGTTCCAACCCGCGTCCGATCATCCTGATTTAGGTTTACCGTGATTTCCAGCTTCAGGCAAATCCAGCTTCCAGCTTCAGGCAAATGCCGCGATGGTTCCTTTGAGACAGCATGGCAGACTTCCTTCCCCATCCTTTGCGAATCCGATAGGACCGATGTCTTCAACCAACCAACCAGTCTGCAACTACATATATTCCGCAGGCAACTGTACAGAACATGGCGGTGGGTAATTGTCTCCAAAATCAGAGGTTCTCTGTTCCATTCTAATCGTCTACGGTTAGACGAACAAATACAGGGTGGCGCACGAAATATGTTACCATTTTGTTTTTGAATATAAACTTTATTGTCAATACAAACTGAAAGGAACATATACTACAATGAAGAGCCGTCCATGGAGATTTGTTCTAACTCAGCACAAGCTCAATATGTCCACCATTTCGTTTCCTAACTTCCTTCAAACGAACACTGAAGTTAGTGATTACCCTACGGCACATGTCTTCCGTAATTTGAAGAAGAAGCCTTCTGAGCTCGCCCGCATCTCGTGGTCGTGCGGTAGTGTTCTCGCTTCCCACGCCCGGGTTCCCGGGTTCGATTCCCGGCGGGGTCAGAGATTTTCTCTGCCTCGTGATGGCTGGGTGTTGTGTGCTGTCCTTAGGTTAGTTAGGTTTAAGTAGTTCTAAGTTCTAGGGGACTGATGACCATAGATGTTAAGTCCCATAGTGCTCAGAACCATTTGAACCTTCTGAGCTCCATTAAATCACGTGGGACGTTTCGCGAAAATTTTTTCCTTTAGGTACTCCCAAAGAAAAAAGTCACATGGATTGAGGTCTGGACTATTGGGGGGCCAATTTTGTCCGTCATTGAAGCGACCTGGAAACCTGAGTGAAATGATCCGCATGTCGAAATGCTCGTGTAAAAACTCCAACACAGTGTTTGCAGTATGTGGCCTTGCTCCATCTTGCATGAACCGCTGCGTGTTGAAAGGCAAGGCAGTAGCAAGAAGCTGTGGAATGAAGCTATTGCGAAGAATGCTCAAATAACGCTCGCTATTCACAGTTTATTCAAAGAAAAAGGGTCCAATAAGTCCGTGACTGGAAATTCCTGGCCACGCTGTAATCCTCGGAGCATACTGTTGTCGTTCATGAAGCACTTGTGGGTTTTCAGTGGCCCAAAAGCGTACATTTTGTTTGTTAACCTCACCGTCTAAATGAAAATGCGCCTCGTCTGAAAACCAAACGTTGTTGAGAGTTTCTTCCCTATCCTCCGCTCACTGAGCAAACAGTAGTCTCTGCTGGTTACATATGGAGGTCACTTATAAGAATGCGTTGAACGAAGCGTCTGGATATTCAGTTTCACTGCTGCCTTTCTACACGATTTCCCGGGCCTTCTCTGTACAGCAACTCGTACCGCTTCAATATTCTCCGGCGAACAAACAGGCTTAGGCCGAGGTCGCTTCGCTTCCAATACTGTTCCTTCCTGTACAAATTTATCGTACAACCTGTGGATGGTCTTCTTGCAATGGACCCATCGTGTGTTAAACTGTTGTCGAAAACGCCTCTGAGTCACAACAAGGCTTTTCGTTTCATGAAAAAGTAACACAATTGCAGATCGTTGCTGTGTCGTCAGTCTTCCATTGTCAGCCATTGCTGCTTAATAGTCTCCTAGCGGCAGTATCGCGAATTACACGTCATTTCGTAACTCATTTGTTTTTCCAAGCTCTGCTGGTACTGCTGTAGAGATCCCAGCGGGATATCTAATGTGCGTCGTAAATTGTGAAAGAAACAATTGGTAACACACTTCGTGCGCCACCCTGTAATTCATGTCTGATAATGACTTTGTTTTGTTTGAAGATTAAACAATATATTTTTGGAGAACGCTATGCAGAACTGGAAACGGTATGCAGGAGTATGAAGTGAAAATCAACATATGTGACGAGAGTACATGGCGAAGATGAAAGGAAGATGAAAAACGAAGTGCTCTTTTGCCATACTCAACGACTGGTTCAAAGTTATCGTCATACACATCGTCATACACATGACTTTGAAATGCTCAGTCACATTACGCTGACCACCTGTCAAAAGCCTGAAAAGCACGTTTTTCAGCGCGGACAGCTCCAAGATCTGCAGGAAGAGTGTCAATGAGGGTCTGGAAGGTACCGACAGCGACGTGGAGCCACTCCAGTGCCGTGGCCAGCAGCGATAGGTTTTTCCGTTGAGGATCCATACCGCTAACAGCCCAGTCGAGGTGGTCCCACAGATTTCTCGGTTGGATTGAAATCCGGGGAGTTTGGTGGACGGAAGTGTACGGTAAACTCATCCTGCTGGTCTTCGAATCAGGCACGTACACTGCTAGCTGTGTGACACGTTGCATTGTCCTGCTGGTAGATGTCATCGTGCCGAGGAAAACAAAGTGCATGTGGGGGTGGACATGGTTGCCAAGGATAGGTGGCCGGTCGGTGTGGTCGAGTGGTTCTAGGCGCTTCAGTCTGGAACCGCGCGGCCGCTACGGTCGCAGGTTCGAATCCTGCCTCGGGCATGGAATGTGTGTGATGTCCTTAGGTTAGTTAGGTTTAAGTAGTTCTAAGTCCTAGGGTACTGATGACCTCAGAAGTTAAGTCCCATAGTGCTCAGAGCCATTTGAACCAAGGATAGGTGCACACTTGTGTTGATCCACTGCGTCTTACACAATGACGAGATCACCCAGGGAATCTCACGTAAACATTCCCCAGACCATAAAGTATGTAGAGTGTTTGCTGTCAGACGTTTCACGTAGTACACGACAGCGCCCACCTTTACGATGGTGCATGAAAAGTGATTCAGCTGAAAAGGCTGCATGTATCTACTCAGTGGATGTCCAATTGGGTTACTGGCGTGCAAATTCTAGTCTCCGTCGCCGATAAACAGCAGTCAGCTGGGGTGCATGGACCAGACGCCTGCTGTGGAGATCCGTATGCAGCAAGCAACGTTTGCGGAATGGCCGTTGAGGAGATATTGTTGGTAGCCCCGTGGTCCATTTGGGCAGTCAGTTGATCAACGGTTGCAAGTCTTTTCGCCCGTACACGTCTCCACAGCAATCGTTCACCCCCGTCATCTAAGACCTGTGGTGCATCTCAGTTGCCTCGGGGCCATTTTACCATGCACTGCCGGCCGCGGTGGTCTAGCGGTTCTAGGCGCGCAGTCCGGAACCGCGCGACTGGTACGGTCGCAGGTTCGAATCCTGCCTCGGGCATGGATGTGTGTGATGTCCTTAGGTTAGTTAGGTTTAAGTCGTTCTAAGTTCTAGGGGACTGATGACCACAGATGTTAAGTCCCATAGTGCTCAGAACCATTTGAACCATTTTACCATGCACTGTGTACTTTAACCACAGTAGCAGGACAACCAGTCACAAATGGTTCAAATGGGTCTGACTTAACATCTGAGGTAATCAGTCCCCTAGAACTTAGAGCTACTTAAACCTAACCAACCTAAGGACATCACACACATCCATGCCCGAGGCAGGATTCGAGCATGCGACCGAAACGCCTAGAACCGCTCGGCCACACCGGCCGGCAAACCAGTCACAGATTTAGCCGTTTTGGAAATGCTTCCACCCTTGGCCCGAAAGCCAGTGAACCTACCCTTCTGGACGTCAGATAAACCGCTCCGTTACTGCATTAGGACAACGATTGCGCTGTTTTCTCGCGTCCCCCAGACACGATTTATATACTGTCCATTGCTAGTGCTACCACCTGCCGTCTGTGAGTCGCTATTGAACGTTGACGTCGAAAGAGGTGGTGGTTACATTAATGTCACTGGACCGTGTATCATTACGCTAGATTCATTCAATACTGTAATCAGTGTAAGAGGAATTGCGTACGTATTAGATTGGGATTAGCTGTGTGTGCTTTTCTGCCGCAGAACTGTGTGTACTACGGGGGTCGAAGTCCCATAACTGCTGCAGACTTTCTAGCTTGGCTCGTGTGCTTATCAGAGCGACTAGCGTCAAGGGAGTTCTCCAAGCGGATCGCTGGGGCTCGTTCGTCACGTCGACGCGCGTCTTGTGGATATGCGCACATACCAGCAGCACGCTACCGTCTGCGGCAAGCAGAGCCATTTCTCTAATCTTCTTCAATCTTGGTGTAGGGAAGCACCGTCAATGTGTGCGCTGTAACAGTCGTTCATCAGCGTTTCGACGCAGTATTTTGTGGACATCACGCGTTAAGATACTGGATGTTGTATCCAGTGGGATCTCTTAGACAATCTCACGTTATGTCGATAAGCATCAGCTCTCCCTTCCTATGTCAGATTGGGGAAAAATTTTCACCTGTAACTTGGCAGATCAAAAGAAACCTTATTACGTAATATTTTACAGTTTTATGTACCCATAAACTATAGCAGAGTGGGAGGGAGGGGAGAGTAGAAGGTCTTGACAGAGACTGAAGTTTGCAAAATAGGTGTTAGGGGATGTTGGATGCAGTATCTATACAGAGATGTATAAGATGCGATACGGAACGATGGGAGAGCAGCACCAAACAAGTCCAAAAATGATGATTTGGAAAAAAATGTACTTTCTAACTGTCTCTGTTCGAAGTGCACGTCTTTTTCCCATAGCTTGAGATAAAGGTCGGCGTTTGATGCTGGACAACATTTCGGTCCTGTCTTAGGAAACAGGAAAAACCGCCTCGTTTCTTGAGAGAAAAGAATCGAGAATTTTGAAATTCTGGTTTGAAGGTTGTCACCTACACGTTATTAACTGTGGTGCGGCTAATTTCGTAAATAATTTCAACTGAAAATTTAGTTGTATTCAGTGTTCAGCAATTTTTAATCAAGGTGAGTGTTTTATGGTTGTTTAGATTACGGACATCAAAACAATGTCAAACGGTAACAACAGGGAGAAGGCTATACTCCTATGTCCACAGCATTTGGTAGGAGTATGAAAATATTTCAGTTGAAATAAATAATTTTTAATTCACTACCCCAACAGAAATACAAAATTATATATGAGGTGTGATCAAAATATACGATGGATATTTTTATTTAAAGCAAAGAAATAAGCTTACATAGAATTTGGTGTAATCTTCTTCAGAGTATTGTCCTTGGCTAGCAATCCACTAATCCCAGTTTGAATCCATGACTGGAAGCATTTCTGAAAGGCTTCTTTGGAAAAGCGTTCAGCTGTTTTGTCGTGATTGTCAGGAATGGTGTCAAAAAGTTTTCCTTTAAGCATCGTTTTAATGTTTGCAAAGAGCCAAAAGTCTTATAGTGCTGTCCGCTGAGAAAGGTGGATGTGGACAGACAGCAACACTTTTTCACGTTTTTCGGTCAAACACTCGAGAAGTAAAAGCGAGTTGCGGGACAGCGCGTCGTCGCGATTAACATGATGGCCATTAAGCCGGTTCTCTCGCCTCCTTGTTCTACATCGTTTCACAATCCTCGCAGTACGCCCTTGTAGCATTCGACATTTACAGCTAACCGCACTATGTCCTCATTATCGAAAAAAAAAATCGTGAGCATGATTTTAATTTTCGATTTTGACTAACTGGTACGTCAGTCAAAACTCGCAACGGTTTTCCTTTGGGAATTCTGAATTTTCGTCTCAGGTTCGTATCCATAGGCCCGAGTTTCATCTCCAGTTACTAAAGTTTTGGACATGAAGTCGGGATCTCAATGAAGATAATCCGTCAACGTTATGCAAACTGACACACGATTATCCTTCTGTCCATCACTCAAAAATCTGCGAACAAACTTTGCTCACACTCGTCTCGTTTGCAAATTATCTGTTAAAATACTTTTCACGGACCCGACGCTAAGTTCATTGGCAAGCTCTTGAATAGTTATTCATCCGTTAGAACGAACAATTTTGACGAGTTTTTGACGGTTTCTTCCGTTTTTGAGGTTAATGGACGTCCCGAAAGTTGCTCGTCTTCTACCGACTCATTTCCTCTTTTAAATCTCTCATACGACTTGTAAACAGTCTTCAAGTTACAGCATAATCACCATACATCAATTTCAACATTTCATGAGATCCTTTCGCGCTTTTTTGCAACTTGAAATGGAATTTAATGTTCCCGCATTGTTCGAAATCCATCATGAACGACAGACACGGTAAACACAACCTCCTCTAGCGTCTGTAGACGCTGATTGACCAGTCGGAACGCGTTCCAGCTTAATGCTGTCTGTCTCAGCGGATCAAGTTATCGGACAAATTATCTCAAATGGTTATAGCGTCAGAAGTTGCTGCTAGAAAAATTCATTCATTGTGTTTTCTTTTGGTCACGCGTCGTAGTTGTACCGCAACAGCTTTTTGTACCAGCGTAACAGATGATAATTAATGCATTAGAAGTGGGCCATATGTCGAATAAATGCCTTATCATTATCATTAGCTCTAATTTTCTCATGACATCCTAAATATCGCTGCACACACAGACAATCCAAGCAAGTGGCTCTATTACGAACCGTAATTAGTCTGTTCCCGACTAACTCCAATATGTGTCATCTGTTAAAACATTTGGCATACGCTAGCTAGTCGTTCGGTCCACCGTCGGCCAAGTTTTTAATAATTTTAATGAATTATCTTCACTGTGTAGTCCATCCGCTAAGAGGACGCAGAAGTAGGAAGAAATTAAGGAAGGTTAGGATGTAACGAGCCGTAGACGACTATGTCATTACAGACTGAGCACAAGTTCGGATCAGGCAAGGACGGGGAACGTTGTGCCCTTTCCAAAGCAACGTTGATCGACAACGGAGACGACGGGATCGCCGTACGCCGACCTGAACCGCTCTTTTCCCTTCGTCAGTCAGTTCGCAGAAAGGACGTTTTTTCCGTCATATCTTTCACTTCAGGCAATGTTTGTAGAAGTGAAAGAAGCTGAGCTGCACGGTGGTTCAGAAACCACTTTAAACTGTAGGTATTCCTGTAACTGGCTGTATAAGTTCAAATGGCTCTGAGCACTATGGGACTTACCTTCTGAGGTCATCAGTCGCTGTATAAGTCAGTTCAAACGTCGGGGGAATGTAACTGCATACCGCCCTGAGTAGCATCAAGCCTAGTAAAGCATTTAGATATTGTAAACAACCTTGGGGCTAATGACAGCTTTCATTGTTTCATATTAAATTTGTACCGTGTAAGTTAAAGGACAACAACAACTGAAGAATGATTTCTGGTTCTTCGACTATCATGTTTCTTACTATTTTCCTAACAATACTTACAAATACTTTATAACTTGGCCAAAGTTAAAAGACGAAACTATTTAAGTTCAAGTACGGTAATAATAACTGTAAGTTCGAAGTGAGTGCATGTGAGATAAAGTCTGTCCAATCATGTTACTTGTTTGTGCTAGACCTACCTATAGCTAGAAGACGCCATATGTAATTTTAACAGCTGTTTCTCAAGTACCTTTTCTACTCTGTTGGCACGTGTGGAAATAATATTTTTTTACGTGTTGCAGTAGCGGGCGGTTATGAAACACAACTTATACCACAGCACTGTATTAGCTCATACGGTGGTCAGGAACAGTGTGAAAGGCTTGTAAGGATGCCGACAGGTAGGTTATGAGGAGAAATAACTCTTAAGAAAAGAATTCGATACGTTGCGTCGTTTTTCAGAGTTGATTCGCATCGAAGTTAGCCAATCAGCCCCTCCAGATACAATTAGAGTCAGTTGTTCCAATAACGTAGATGATAGGGCAAAGAGACAGCCCAGCCTTTTGGTCGGCTTCGATCCTTACTACCGTCGCAGGTACAATTTTTGTATTGCTCTCTTACGGTTTTATGAAATATAATGAAGAACACGTTTGGCGACATCGTCTCTGATGGGCCTCTTCAATCCGCTCGCTCAACTGCCTGATAGGTGAACTTCAATGCTAATTAACTCGGGAACGGCGAAACGTATACAATTTTTTTCTTAACAATTATTTCTCAGCACAGCCCGCCCTTCAACACTCTTACAAGTTTTCCAGACTGTTCCCGGCCACCCCCGTTTTTTTTTTTTTTTTTATTTGTCACCAGTCTTCTGACTGGTTTGATGCGGCCCGCCACGAAATCCTCTCCTGTGCTAACCTCTTCATCTCAGAGCAGCACTTGCAACCCACGTCCTCAATTATTTGCTGGATCTATTCCAATCCCTGTCTTTCTCTACAGTTTTTGCCCTCTACACTTCCCTCTAGCACCATGGAAGTCATTCCCATATGTCTTAACAGATGTATCATCCTGTCCCTTCTCCTTTCCACAAGTTCCTTTCCTCTCCGATTCTGCGCAGAACAGTGTTTTCCACACGTTCCTATCCTCTTCGATTTTGCGCATAACCTCCTCATACCTTACCTTATTACTCGACCTAGTGACATTGGTCTGTAGCACCACATCTGAAGCTGTATTGTAGTTGTTGTGGTCTTCAGTCCTGAGACTGGTTTGATGCAGCTCTCCATGCTACTCTATCCTGTGCAAGCTTCTTCATCTCCCAGTACATACTGCAGCCTACGTCCTTCTGAATCTGCTTAGTGTATTCATCTCTTGGTCTCCCTCTACGATTTTTACCCTCCATGTTGCCCTCCAATACTAAATTGGTGATCCCTCGGTGTCTCAGAACATGTCCTACCAACCGATCCCTTCTTCTAGTCAAGTGTGCCACAAACTCCCCTTCTCGCCAATTCTATTCAACACCTCGTCATTTGTTATTTGATCTACCCATCTAATCTTCAGCATTCTTCTGTAGCACCACATTTCGAAAGCTTCTATTCTCTTCTTGTCCAAACTATTTATCGTCCGTGTTTCACTTCCATACATGGCTACACTCCATACAAATACTTTCAGAAACGACTTCCTGACATTTAAATCTATACTCGATGTTAACAATTTTTTCTTCTTCAGAAACGCTTTCCTTGCCATTGCCAGTCTACATTTTATATCCTCTCTACTTCGACCATCATCAGTTATTTTGCACCCCAAATAGCAGAACTCATTTACTACTTTAAGTGTCTCATTTCCTAATCTAATTCCCGCAGCATCACCCGACTTAATTCGACTACATGCCATTATCCTCGTTTTGCTTTTGTTGGTGTTCATCTTATATCCTCCTTTCAAGACACTGTCCATTCCGTTCAAATGCTCTTCCAGATCGTTTGCTGTCTCTGACAGAATTACAATATCATCGGCGAACCTTAAAGTTTTTATTTCTTCTCCATGGATTTTAATACCTACTCCGAACTTTAATTTTGTTTCCTTTATTGCTTGCTCAATATACAGATTGAATAAAATCGGGGATAGGCTACAACCCTGTCTCACTCCCTTCCCAACCACTGCTTCCCTTTCATGCCCCTCGACTCTTATAACTGCCACCTGCTTTCTGTACAAATTGTAAATAGCCTTACGCTCCCTGTATTTAACCCCTGCCACCTTCAGAATTTGAAAGAGAGCATTCCAATCAACATTGTCAAAAGCTTTCTCTAAGTCTACAAATGCTAGAAACGTAGGTTTGCCTTTCTTCTAAGATAAGTCGTAGGGTCAGTATTGCCTCACGTGTTCCAACATTTCTACGGAATCCAAACTGATCTTCCCCGAGGTCGGCTTCTATCAGTTCCCGGGTTCCCGGGTTCGATTCCCGGCGGGGTCAGGGATTTTCTCTGCCTCGTGATGGCTGGGTGTTGTGTGATGTCCTTAGGTTCGTTAGGTTTAAGTAGTTCTAAGTTCTAGGGGACTGATGACCATAGATGTTAAGTCCCATAGTGCTCAGAGCCATTTTCTATCAGTTTTTCCATTCGTCTGTAAATAATTCGCGTTAGTATTTTGCAGCTGTGACTTATTAAACTTACTAAATGTAATGCTGCAAAGAGTCTACGTGAGGAGGCCGCTGCGGTCGAGTGGTTCTAGGCGCTTCAGTCCGCATCCGCGCTGCTGCTACGGTCGCAGGTTCGAATCCTGCCTCGGTCATGGATGTGTGTGATGTCCTTAGGTTAGTTAGGTTTAATTAGTTCTAAGTCTAGGGGACTGATGGCCTCAGATGTTAAGTTCCATAGTGCTTAGAGCCATCTGAAACATTTTTTAAATCTATATTATTTATCTTTCGTTATTTGTAAGATCAAACTTAAACATATCTGTGACATGAATCCATGTATGTAAATTACAATTTTTCGACAGTTGGTATATGAATATAGAATATACGAAATGTATAAAATTGCAAAATAATCCAACATAACACGTCAAATTTGACGATTTTTACAGGCATGACACAGACTCCAAATAATTTTCTGTGTTAGGTTCCCTTCTCTATACAGCTATTGTCAGTACAGTAGCACACATTTTTCAACGTCTGTTTTATGAGAAAGCTAGTGAAAGCGTGGTAATACGACAGTTCATTGTTAACAAGAGCAGATGATTGCAATCCCACTCAAGCTTCAGATTAGTGGCACTACGTCCACCTGTTGCAGAAATTACCACACAATACACTGACAAAATGCAGGATTCCCAAAAGAGAGCGACGAACCACTACGAGTTTGGAGTTCGTGTTCCAGTACAAAACGGTTCAAATTTATGGTCGGACGTTCGGATTCTCCTAATCACACTAAGTGACTGCGTCGCCGCTTCCTCCAACATTGACAGTGCAATGTAATTACGGCAAAGCTAGTAATCATTCTAGTTCAATCGGTATGACTAGACTCTGCTCCCTTCCAGGTAAATTTGGCTTAAGTAATAATACCTCGAAACAGAGTTGCCGGTATTGTAAGTGGATGTCCGCTTTGTGTTAGGACACAGACGGACGTAATAGCGCTAGAGAGGTCTGGTTGTGCGCACTATAAAAATATTACCATTCCAGGGTTCCGAACGGCCATTAGGACCGACTGATAGTCGCACACAGTGAACCGTGCCTGTTATTATGTTGATTAGCCAACACTGGAACGGCGCTGAAATTTGGCGACCAGCGGGGCGCGAGCAGTGCTAATTTGGTAGCCACTGGATCGCATAATCCGTCAGATGTGAGGACCATTAGTAATCAGAAGTTTTAATCACAGATCAATAGGGCTCTTTTGCTACGGCGTCGGCCCGCTGTCCGGCTAACACAGGACACGCGAATCGCCGCTCGTCGTTACACGGCGCCGTTTCCAATGGTAACTCTATCTACACGCGTCCCGCCAACGCACATTAACATTGCGGAACAGGCTGGCTCTTTGTTTGCAGAACGCACGACAAGGATTTGTTACTTGCTGCCTCACGCCGAAATGCAGTAATGTTCTGTGGACACCGTTACGCGTACTGCAACACATGTAAATGAAAATTCAGTCGCTAATACGAAGGAATACTAGGCTGTTTGATTTTGCGTTGCGTGAATGAGTTTCTGTACGCTGTGTAACGTTGGACACGCTACTAAGTTCGGTTTTTTCTTTGTCTGAGTGTACTGTACAGAAAGCTCATTCTTCGTCTTCTATATTAAATGAGTGAAACAAATATAAGCTAAAATCCATAATCTGACTTAATATTGAGATATTCCCTTCCACCACAGCTTTAATATAATTTTTAATATGCCTTATGATCCTGTATGCGTTAAATCTGCAAATTAATTTATCATTCTAATACGTACAGTAGCATATAATGCACAAGTTGTTACGTCCAGCTTGAAGTCGTTAACTTGAAATATGTTAGGTTACTGATTTCATATAATCAACTGGGTAAACGGTTTCTTGAGTATAGGAGTCACTAGCTTCTGTAAGGCACATAATCGCTCAAAAATTAACGACCGGTTTTGGTCATCGTCGACTATAGCTTCAGTACTTTCCGTTGTTTCTTTTGTATCTAATTCGTTTATTTTATGGGTTAAACCTCAAGCGACTTTAACGGTGTTACTGTTCTAGATACTGGATCACTCTTTCATAACATATGTAATACATAACACATTCTTTCTTTCACAATTATCAAGACGAATTCGAAAATTGAAAGAAGAGCGATCAATTATTCATTTGAGAAAAAGAGAGCAAGCTGCAAGAGGCATCTTGCAATTAACACCTGGAAGGATCAAAGACAAACAAATTTTTAAAAATGTGTTTAAAAAACTAATAAATTTAAGAACATAAAACAGACAATGAAGAATGGGCACTTAGTTAAAGCAAAGCTGTAACGGAAAAGAACCATCAAATTCAGAGGATTTTAGCCATTAAAAGCTACAAACGACCGTCATAGAACAAAAATTAAGTTTCTTCAGCATGAGTTTTGCCCCAGTCAGTCTTTTCTTTTGTTTTCAGATTATACAGGCTGCCGGCACGATAGCTCAGCGTGTTCGGTCAGGGGACTGGCAACCCACTCTAATTTAAAAAAAAAATAAAAAAAATAAAAAAAAAATAAGCGAAGCGTTCACCGATGGAAATGGGAGATCTCACGCGGGATTCGTACAGAAATGATGGCGAAGAAACAGGGCTAGTGCAGTCGTACAATTTCGCGTTAGAATTTTCTAGCATCTGGGTCTAGGTGTAACTTTTTTTTTAATTTTGTAGCTTCAATCTGTCCATTAATGTTGTAGCATACAGTGTTTCTTAAACGAAACATATCTGACAACAACAGTTTCTTAAATCTTGTAAATGACGTCACCTTGCTTTCAGCCGGTAGAATTTTATTTTACGACTGTAACTGAAAATCACAATTATTATTCAGACGTGCCGGAAATACTCGTAATAATAATCAGTTAAAAACAAATTACCTTTCATAGGACAGCAATAAGTGAAAAATATATAAATCAGTAAAGGTTAAACATACGTGCCACACGAGCACAACTGACTAGTTGTAACATTTTAAACTCCTTGACAGCACGTCTTCTACTGTACTTTAATTTTTGCATTACTACTAAATAATTGCACGTCCTTCAGGAATATTGCCGGTACATAACAACAGTGTGGTGAATCGGGGCTCCAACATGGGACCTTCACCTTCCGCTGGCAATGCTGTTATCGACTGAACCATTCAGACGCGACTCACGAGCCCCGATCCACGGCTTCACTTCTGGCCTATCTTCCAAACTTCTAAGAAGATCTGCATACCTTGCTGAAGTAGCACTGCTGGCTGGAAGTTTCGAACCGGCGAGCACACGGCTGAAGAGCGAATTATTCATCCTCGTAAGGCTATTCTGTTACTAGTCCTTCTCCAGTCAGTTGTGCTTATTGTTTGTTTAATTGCTACAAAAATCAAAATGACATCTTAGTGGAGAAAAATTAATAATAGTATATCCTTTATCTCCATAACAAAATACGAGTATTTAAATGTGGGGTCTCCGTTTCAGCATTGTGGGGCAAGACAAATACACTGCCTGGCAGAAAAATTAAAGCCCTCGAAGGACGTAGTCGGATGTCACTGTAAGTGTGTACGCTGTGTACACTGTCAGAGGGTGTGGAAATGATTAGAGTTGCAATATTCTGTGATAGGTAGAATGGCCGAAAGAGTACATTAATGTTGTTCGTGTTTAGTATTGTTATCAGGTCTGCTAGGGCATATAAGGGGCATGAACAGCGCCAGATGTTGATTCATCACTATGTAGGACAAGAATGACACAAAGGTGCCGTATACTCGTGTGAGGCACCTTTTAAATACCTGTCAGAATGTGAGACGGGTCTCATTATGGCCCTCCATTTGGCCGGCTGGTCGGATCGCGCAATATCCAGATTTGTGGGGCATTCGGACATGACAGTGGACCGATCACCACAAGATACACTCGCCATATCGAGCACCAATCAGTTACATCGTATCCTGTCATCCGAGAACAAGGGATTCCCCTGAGGTAACTGTGAGCGCTGAATGGTACGTCACGGTCATACTCGATCCTCATGCAACTCTACTGGGTGATCAAAAAGTCAGCATAAATTTGAAAACTGAATAAATCACGGAATAAGATAGATAGAGAGGTACAAATTGACACACATGCTTGGAATGACATGCGGTTTTATTAGAACCAAAAAATACTAAAGTTCAAAAAAGACAGATGGCGCTTCATCTGATCAGAATAGCAATAATTAGCACAACAAAGTAAGACAAAAGAAAGATGACGTTCTTTACAGGAAATGCTCAATATGTCCACCATCATTCCTCAACAACAGCTGTAGTCGAGGAATAATGTTGTGAACAGCACTGTAAAGCATGTCCGGAGTCATGGTGAGGCATTGGCGTCGGATGTCGTCTTTCAGCATCCCTAGAGATGTCGGTCGATCACGATACACTTGAGACTTCAGGTAACCACGTCTGGGGACCTGGGAGGCCAAGCATGACCAAAGTGGCGGCTGAGCACACGATCATCACCAAACGACGCGCGCAAGATATCTTTCACGCGTCTAGCAATATGGGGAGGTTCTAATAAAACCCCATGTCATTCCAAGCACGTGTGTCAATTTTTACATCTCTATCTACATTATTCCGTGGTTTATTAAGTTTTCAAATTTATACTGACTTTTTGATCACCCGGTATATTGGTGCCATTTTCTAACAGGACAATACACGTTTGCGTGTGACATGTGTGTCTATAAGCTGTTTGCGTAATTTTGAGGTACTTCTGTCCTCGATTGAACATATATAGCACCACCTCGGACGTCACCTGCGTCACTGTACTGGTATCCGGAACATAAAAATCTGTCTTTTTCTTCAGTCTTGTTCCCATTATCCACCGCAACGTCAAATATGCCGCTCTGGTGTCTTGACCTTTCCTAAAGCCAAACTGACCGCCAACTACCAGATCCTCAATTTTCTTTTTCATTTTTCTGCATATTATTCTTGTCAGCAACTCTGATATATAACCTGTTGTCTTGATTGCGCGATGATTCTCCCACTTGCCGGTCTTGCAATCATCACAATGTATGGATAATGTTTTTTCCGAAAGTCTCATGGTATATTGCTAGTCTCATACATCCTACACGCCAACGTGAATAGTCATTTTCTTACCACTTCCCCTAATGATTTTAGAAATTCCGATGGCATGTTATCTACCAAAAATGGTTCAAATGGCTCTGAGCACTATGGGACTTAACATCTGTGGTCATCAGTCCCATAGAACTTAGAACTACTTAAACCTAACTAACCTAAGGACAGCACACAACACCCAGCCATCACGAGGCAGAGAAAATCCATGACCCCGCCGGGAATCGAACCCGGGAACCCGGGCGTGGCTGTTATCTACCACTTCTGCCTTATTTGATCTTAAGTCGTCCAAAGCTCTTTTAAATTCTGATTCTAATACTGGATCTCCTATCTCTTCTAAATCGACTCCTGTTTCTTCTTCTACCACATCAGACAAATCTTCCCCCTCATAGAGGTCTTTAGTGTACTCTTTCCACCTATCCGCTCTCTCTTCTGCATTTAACCATGGAATTACCGTTGCATAATTAATGTTTCCAACCTTACTTTTAAATTCATCGAAGCTTATTTTGACGGTTCTATATGTTGACTCAGTCCTTCCGACAATCATTTCCTTTTTCTCGATTTATTCACTTTTTCATCCATCCATTTCACCTTAGCTTCCCTGTACTTCGTGTTTACTAAATTCCTAAGTGACTTGTATTTCCGTATTCTTGAGTTACCATGAACATTTTTCGTTTGTACCTATGTTTTGCTTGTCAAAGTCTGCAATTGCCCTTTTTAGAGATGTCCATTCCTCTTCAGCTGAACTACCTACTGAGCCGTTCCTTGTTGCAGCATCTATAGCCTCAGAGAAAAAACATCTCTCTTCATTTCTTAGTACTTCTGTATCCCACTTCTTTGCGCATTGGTTCTTCCTAACAAGTCTCTTAAACTCGAGCCTACTCTTCATCATTACTAAACTGTGATCTGAGTTTATATCTGTTCCTGAGTATGCCTTATAGTCCAGTATCTGATTTCGGAATCTCTAGCTGACCATGATGTATACCGACTGAAATCTTCCCGTATCTTCCGGCCTTTTCCAAGTATACCGATCTAGCGAGGTGGAGCAGTTGTTAACACACTGGACTGACATTCGGGAAGACGACGGTTCAATTCCGCGTCCGTCCGTCCTGGTTTGGATTTTCGGTTATTTCTCTAAATCGCTTCAGGCAATTGCCGGGATGGTTCCTTTGAGAGGGCGCGGCCGACTTACTTCCCGGCCTTCCCTAATCCGATGAGATCGATGACCTCGCTGTTTGGTCTCTTCGAACAAATCAACCCAAACCCTAACCAAATATACCTGCTCCCCTTGTCATTTTTGAACATTGTACTCGCTATGACTACGTGAAATTTGTTGTAGAACTCCATTAGTCTTTCTCCTCTCTCATTCCTAGTACCAAGCCCATATTCTCCCCTAACTCTTTCTTCTGCGCCTTTTCCTACAACCGCTTATCAGACGCCTGTGGTTATTAGATTTTCATCTCCCTTTACGTACTAAATTACCCGTTATATATCCTCATACACTTTCTCTATCTTTTCATCTTCCGCTTGCAACGTCGGGATGTATACCTGAACCATCGTTGTCGGTTTTGGTTTGCTGTCGATTCTGATGAGAACAAGCGTATGACTGAACTGTTCACAGTAACCCTCTCTCTGCCCTATCTTCCCTTCCATGACTAACCCTACGCCTGTTATACCAATTGCTACTGCTGTTGATATTACTCTATACTCATCTGACCAGAGAGCCTTGTCGTTCACTTCACTGACCCATACTATATCTAGATGGAGCCTTTGCATTTACCTTTTTAGATTTTCTAGCTTCCGTACCACATTCAACCTTCTGACATTCAACGCCCCGACACGTAGAACGTTATCCTTTCGTTGGTTATTCAATCATTTTGTCATGGTCACCTCTCCCGTGGCACTCCCCTCCCGGAGATGTGAATGGGGGGCTATTCCGGAATCGTTTGCCAATGTAGATATCATCATGACACGTCTTCAGTTACAGGTCACATGTCCTGCGGATACACGTTATGTGTAATTAATGCAGTGGTTTCTAATGCCTTCTGCATTGCTGATTATTCTGCCTTGAGGGGCAGTTTCCCACCCCAAGGGCAAGAGAGTGCCTTGAACTTCTATCCGCTCCTCCGCCCTCTTTGACAAGGCCGTTGGCAGAATGAGGCTGACTTCTTATGACGGAAGTCTTCGGCCGCTACTGCTAGTGATTTTTTATTCAAAATACACTCCTGGAAATTGAAATAAGAACACCGTGAATTCATTGTCCCAGGAAGGGGAAACTTTATTGACACATTCCTGGGGTCAGATACATCACATGATCACACTGACAGAACCACAGGCACATAGACACAGGCAACAGAGCATGCACAATGTCGGCACTAGTACAGTGTATATCCACCTTTCGCAGCAATGCAGGCTGCTATTCTCCCATGGAGACGATCGTAGAGATGCTGGATGTAGTCCTGTGGAACGGCTTGCCATGCCATTTCCACCTGGCGCCTCAGTTGGACCAGCGTTCGTGCTGGACGTGCATACCGCGTGAGACGACGCTTCATCCAGTCCCAAACATGCTCAATGGGGGACAGATCCGGAGATCTTGCTGGCCAGGGTAGTTGACTTACACCTTCTAGAGCATGTTGGGTGGCACGGGATACATGCGGACGTGCATTGTCCTGTTGGAACAGCAAGTTCCCTTGCCGGTCTAGGAATGGTAGAACGATGGGTTCGATGACGGTTTGGATGTACCGTGCACTATTCAGTGTCCCCTCGACGATCACCAGTGGTGTACGGCCAGTGTAGGAGATCGCTCCCCACACCATGATACCGGGTGTTGGCCCTGTGTGCCTCGGTCGTATGCAGTCCTGATTGTGGCGCTCACCTGCACGGCGCCAAACACGCATACGACCATCATTGGCACCAAGGCAGAAGCGACTCTCATCGCTGAAGACGACACGTCTCCATTCGTCCCTCCATTCACGCCTGTCGCGACACCACTGGAGGCGGGCTGCACGATGTTGGGGCGTGAGCGGAAGACGGCCTAACGGTGTGCGGGACCGTAGCCCAGCTTCATGGAGACGGTTGCGAATGGTCCTCGCCGATACCCCAGGAGCAACAGTGTCCCTAATTTGCTGGGAAGTGGCGGTGCGGTCCCCTACGGCACTGCGTAGGATCCTACGGTCTTGGCGTGCATCCGTGCGTCGCTGCGGTCCGGTCCCAGGTCGACGGGCACGTGCACCTTCCGCCGACCACTGGCGACAACATCGATGTACTGTGGAGACCTCACGCCCCACGTGTTGAGCAATTCGGCGGTACGTCCACCCGGCCTCCCGCGTGCCCACTATACGCCCTCGCTCAAAGTCCGTCAACTGCACATACGGTTCACGTCCACGCTGTCGCGGCATGCTACCAGTATTAAAGACTGCGATGGAGCTCCGTATGCCACGGCAAACTGGCTGACACTGACGGCGGCGGTGCACAAATGCTGCGCAGCTAGCGCCATTCGACGGCCAACACCGCGGTTCCTGGTGTGTCCGCTGTGCCGTGCGTGTGATGATTGCTTGTACAGCCCTCTCGCAGTGTCCGGAGCAAGTATGGTGGGTCTGACACACCGGTGTCAATGTGTTCTTTTTTCCATTTCCAGGAGTGTATAAGTGGTGCGGTGTTCGAACCCGGGACCGAGGTCGAAGACCCTACCCGTAGACCTTACTTGCAAAATGCATATGTAACACCACACACTGCCTGCGGTTGAGCTAGGAACTGAATTAAGTGTCCCTTCTGTTTATCAGAAATTGTTCTTTTCCGTTTATTTGGCACAACAGCTTAGCAGAGATGCGCCAGAGGGGAAGCAAATAACTGCCGTTCGGCATGGCCATAAATGTGTAGCACGAAGTGGGCTTGAGGGCCGAAGCTGCCTCCACCCTCGCTGTTCGGCTCTGGGCTGGCCAGGTTAACGTGATGCCAGGTAGCGTGTGGGAAGGCAGCAACACTTGTGCAGTGGCGCGATGGCTACGCGAAGGAATGTCTCCTTTACTCAAAAGCGACGATTGAAGTCTTGTGTTGGAGCTGAAAGACACAGTGTCTCAACGGCTGCTTTGGAAAGATGGTTAGCTTCTGCCCTCGCCCCCGTCTAAAAATGAAATGTTCAAATGTGTGTGAAATCTTATGGGACTTAACTGCTAAGGTCATCAGTCCCTAAGCTTACACATTACTTAACCTAAATTACCCTAAGGACAAACACACACACCCATGCCCGCCGGGACCAGCCGCACAGTCCATGACTGCAGCGCCTTAGACCGCTCGGCCCCCGTCTAAAAGGAATGAAACAAAAGCGTCTCCCTCTTGCAGAGGCTCTGTCGACATCTTGAAATTTCATTGGGGCAGTGGTCGCGATCTTGGCAAGGTTTGGTTAGAGTTTGGATGACGCTCGGAATCACTACTGTCTTTGGTGGATGACCTAGAGTTTTCCCAAGACTAGAGAGAAGTTAGAATTTTTAGTAAGGATATTCTGCCTTCCGCCTCCAAGAACAGTGGTCTAGCTGCAGTCTCTCGGCTACGCAAACGAAGATGGGTCCAGAACGCTGGTATCAACCGCACACAACAGGCGTGAGCGCAATCACGAGTACTGGAAGTTATTTGATGAGATTCGGACAGCAATGCTTTCCGCTGATATAATTAAGGGTGTGCGATATTTGGTAACTTTGCAGAGTTAGTCGTTTCGGCAACTGATGACCGCAGTTAGTTGTTTGATTTTCAGGATGCGCCTATCGTCTTTGAACGGCGGTTGCTCTTCCGAGTTCACTTATCATTACCACTGTTATGCTTTTCGCTTTAACGTTGACAACGTTCATTACGTGATACCAAAATTGCTACCAAGATGGAGTAAACATCATTGTTTCTTTAACTTTGCGTTCATTGTCATGTTGTTGAAGGTTTTACCACTTGAGTACACATCGAAGAAAATAAAATCATCCGTTATAATTGTGCATTTAGGTAGTTAGATGCCTCCCTTAACTAATATTGATGTCTTGTCTGTGGCTGACACGTGTAATTCATGCATGACTATTAACTTTTAAAAGTGGGCGTACCCTGTTAAATTCAGACTTAGTACTACGTTAGCAATTGAGCCATTTGTTTCGTTACCTTTTAAAAGTAAATTTACATGATTGGATAGGGAACTTCATTGCGGGGACCTTAATTTTTCCATATAGGGGTACTCTACTACAATCACAACCATCCCACCTAACAGTACTAATGGGCTCATACTACCAAGTTTGTAAATACGCTGAAGCGCCACAGAAACTGGTATAGGCATGCGTATTGAAATAGATATGTAAACAGACAGAATAGGTGCTGCGGTCGGCAACGCCTGTATAAGACAAGTGTCTGGCGCAGTTGTTGGATTAGTTACCGTGGCTACAATGGCAGGTTATCAACCATGAAAAAATCTCTTTCACTACTGAACTCGAAAATTACATTATTTAGATTTGACGCTTACAACAGAAGACAATAACATCACTTTCAATATTTTTCGAAAAGAAACGTATACTGACCGAATCGTGCCTGCTTCCTGTTTTCATCCACAGTCTCAAAAAATTACCTTTTTTCTCTCTGCCGTCCACCGAGCCACTTCCATACCACTTTCAACAGAAAAGTTTAATGAGGACATTAATTTACTTAAAACCATAGCAGTCAATAATGAATATACGCCTAACATAGTGGACGATATCCTAAAAAAGAAAACTGCAAGAACTACCACGCTCAACACCTGATGCACTGAAATTAACTCAAAAAAACGTTTTTCTGTTCCTTTGATAGGACCTATTTCCTATCAGGTTCAGCGCATGCTTCGCAACAAATACAACTGTAATGTTGCCTTCTCTACTAATAATAATCTAAAGAGAAACTTCATTCATAATTTGAAATCCATTCGCTCCCCTACAGAAAGTTCTGGCGTTTATAAGATCATCTGCGATACCTGCTCCTCCTATTATATAGGGCAAACTGGACGTGCTTTCACCATCAGATATAAAGAACATCTTTTGAGAAAGAACGATACCAGTCCCCTAAATTCATCCTTTGCCGATCATCTCTTAATTACTGGACACGTGCCTAAAGCCATAGGCGTTAACAATATTCTGCATACCGAAAAGAAGTGGCGTAGGTTAGATGTCTTAGAGGAATTGGAGATTTTCAAACATCTCACTCCTCATGATGGCCTCATTCTCAACGAACAGCAGCAGCTGCGAAATAAATTTTTTTTTGACTGTATAAAGCCATTGCTTGATCTTTGATTCAGATGTCCTCATACAGTTTACCGAAATGTTGTTTTCCTGTCACATCTTTGCTGTTTTCTTGCATGTCATAACTAACGTTTTTTACGTTACAAAATGTATTTCTATTTAAAGCAGATCAATATGTAACGTTATCCTGTTATTATTAATGCTTACGTTATGCCTGAATCAGCTGCATCACAATTTCATGTGTCTAATTTTGAATGTCCAGTAGCCTAGTTGTTTCTGCGGCTGCTAGATGGCGCTCGTAGCAACACCATGTTTACTTGCCCACACTTTCTAAAGTGGGCACCTCAGTCTTGTTGCAACCCTTGTTCACAGCACGAGCAGCCCTTAGCGGCTCGCCATCTCACAACTGTTCATGAGGTCGCCTTTACGGCTTAGATGTTTTTTAATATGTGACTTGTAAGTACTGCATCTTTTCCAGTCAGTACAAACTTTAATTTTATTAATGTACTATATACCTAATATGTTTTAGAACAGTTAGTCTAATTCTGAAGACGACGCTCATAGTAGCGTCGAAACCAGGTCAATTTTGACGTATTATTTGTGATCGAGGGCGTATTTGTTCCAATATAATATTTAAGTGAGTTTGAACATGATGTTACAGTCAGCTTCCGAGCGATGGGACACGGCATCTGTGAGGTTGCGATGAAGTGAGGATTTTCCCGTACGAGTCATTTCACGAGTGTACCGTGAATATCAGGAATCCGGTAAAACATCAAATCTCCGACATCACTGCGGCCGGAAAATGATCCCGCAAGAACAGGACCAACGACGACTGAAGAGAATCTTTCAACGTGACAAAAGTGCTACTCTTCCGCATAATGCTGCAGATTTCAATGCTAGGCCATTAACAAGTGTCAGCGTGTGAACCATTCAACTAAACATCATCGATGTGTGCTTTTGAAGCCGAAGGCCCCCTCGTGTACCCTTGATGACTGCACGACACAAAGCTTTACGCCTCACCTGGGCCCGTCAACACCGACACTGAACTGTTGATAACTGCAAACATGTTGCCTCGTCGGACGAGTCTCGTTTCAAATTGTGTCGAGCGGATGGACGTGCACCGGTATGGCGACAACCTCATGAATCCATGGACCCTGCATGTCAGCAAGGGACTATTGAACCTGGTGGAGGTGCTGTAATAGTGTGGGGCGTGTGCAGTTGGAGTGGCATGGGACCCCTGATAAGTCTAGATAGGACTCTGACAGGTGACACGTTCGTAAGCATTGTGTCTTATCACCTGCCTCGATTGATGTCCAATATGCATTTCAACGGACTCGGGTATTTCCAACAGGACAATGCGACATCCCACACGTTAGGAATTGTTACTAAGTGGCTCCAGGGACACTATTCCGAGTTTAAACACTTCTGCTGGTCACCGAACTCCCCAGACACGAACGTTACTGTGAATATAAGGAATGCCTTGCAACGTGCTGTTCAGAAGAGATCTCCACCCCTCGTACTCTTACGGATTTATGGACAGCCCTGTAAGATTCATGGTGTCACTTCCCTCCATCACTACTTCAGACATTAGTCGAGTCCATGACACGTCGTGTTGCGGCACTTCTGCGTGCTAGAGGGTGTCCCACACGATATTAGACAGGTGTACCATTTTCTTTCGCTCTTCAGTGTATTATTTGGCTCTTCAGAATATGATTCGATTTGCTAATCACCGAACTACAATCACATATTCTCTCAAACGGTTCAAACGGTTCTGACAAGGGAACCTCCCCATCGCACCCCCCTCAGATTTAGTTATAAGTTAGCACAGTGGATAGGCCTTGAAACACTGAACACAGATCAATCGAGAAAACAGGAAGAAGTTGTGTGGAACTATGAAAAAAATAAGCAAAATATACAAACTGAGTAATCCAAGCGAAACATATGCCTTATCGTGGATAACGCGCTGGCATGAGCACCGTGGTCCTGTGGTTAGCGTGATCAGCTGCGGAACGAGAGGTCCTTGGTTCAAGTCTTCCCTCGACTGAAAATTTTAATTTTTTATTTTCAGACAATTATGAAAGTTCAGGCACTTACACATAATCAACTTCGCTCTCAAAAATTCCAGGACATGTTCAGATTTGCTTGGACATATGCAGGATTTGACGGTCTACACACGGAAAAATTTGAAAACGTTAAAAACATGTATTGACAGAGCACAGGGAAAACTGTGCAACTGTGAAACTGGTGCATTCATTTGTTGCAGTTTATGCGGCAAACTCTTATGTTTTCATCACTTTTTTGGGAGTGATTATCACATCCACAAGAAAACCTAAATCGGGCAAGGTAGAAGAATCTTTTTACCCATTCGCCAAGTGTACAAGTTAGGCGGGTCGACAACATATTCGCGTCATGTGACGCACATGCCGTCACCAGTGTCTTATACAATATATCAGACGTGTTTTCCTGTGGAGGAATCGTAAGACCTTGCGATTAAATGTTTTCGGTTCCCATTGGAGAGGCACATCCTTTCGTTTACTAATCGCACGGTTTTGCGGTGCGGTCGCAAAACACAGACACTAAACTTATTTCAGTGAACAGAGACGTCAATGAACGAACGGTCAGATCATAACTTTGCGAAAATAAAAAATTAAACTTTTCACCTGAGGGAAGACTTGAACCAAGGACCTTTCGTTCCGCAGCTGCTCACGCTAACCACGGGACCACGGTGCTCCTGCAGCGCGTTCTCCATGATAATGCATATGTTGCGCTTAGACTACTCAGTTTGTATATTTTGCTTATTTTTTTCATAGTTCCACACAACTTCTTCCTGTTTTCTCGATTGATCTGTGTTCAGTGTTTCAAGGCCCATCCACTGTGCCAACTTATAACTAAATCTGAGGGGGGTGCGATGGGGAGGTTCCCTTGTGAGCACTATGGGACTTAACATCTGTGGTCATCAGTCCCCTAGAACTTAGAACTACCTAAACCTAACTAACCTAAGGACATCACACACATCCATGCCCGAGGCAGGATTCGAACCTGCGACCGTAGCAGTCGCGCGGTTCCGGACTGCGCGCCTAGAACCGCTAGACCACCGCGGCCGGCCATATTCTCTCAACCTGTGGAATTCAAATATAGTCCCCCCCCCCCACCATCCCCCTCCCCCTGACGGGCTTCAGTATTTTTGTCAGACAGTGTATATGTTTCTGTTTATTGAAAGGCGTGACCATTAAAGATGTTCCACCGTTGATTACTTGTGGTCAACAAGGCATAGCTGCACGAATGCGGGCAGCGAATCAGGACTGGCAAAAAGTCCTCTAAGGAGTTATTCGAAACGCTGGCAACAAATCATCTGTGTGACTGGAGCCCGCCGTCCGGCCGGACATCAATTTCCGGCGATCGGATTACGGGATGTGCCGCCGTGTGGCACCATTTGCACAGCGGAAAGCGCCGCCAGCAATTACTGCAGCTCTCTGCAACTCATCCGCAGCCAATATTTTCGTACCCGGGGCGCACGGATTCCCCTAGTAATTACCATCTCACATTTCGATACTGTTCCACTCCGCAGATTTAAACCAACTGAAAAAAAAAAAAGAATCGACGGGTTTCGAAATGACACGTGCCTGATACAGAGACCGGACAGTCGATCACCTGGCAGACATCCAGATTTTGAAACATGTTTGGTGAGTTTTTAAGTAACAGGAACCCGTAATGACAGATTCAAATTAGCGATAAAATAAAATCACGAGAATTACGTAGAGGTCAAAATTCGTAGGCTTCCAAAGCAGGTGTAAAGTTCAGTAAGATTATTTTGCGTACTAGGCCACATCATTAGGAAACACCAAAAGCACTAAAATACCAACGTTTCGACCTTCTTAAGAGGACCGCTTACAAAGGCTCAGTTACGGGTGGCAGTCCAGCGCTGATACCAGGGGGTTGGTGGAGGGTGGGAGGAGGAGGGGTGGGGGTCATGTGGTCATACTTTTACAGACATCAGTTTCCAAATTTCGCATAAAACTTTCGGAGAATAAAGTAGCAAAAAAACTGCCTCGAAATTGTCAAGGAACTCTAGAATTTATAAAATATGCTTAACGCAGGATACTTTTGCGAATTTTACACGCTCGTGAAGTTATGTATTGCAAATCACAATCCAGAGTCATACTGTTTTGTGATATAATCGTAGTGGTGATCGCTTACTTCCATTTTATGTTTGTAGACTATGACGTTATCGAGGTCGTGGCCGTTCGTTGCTATTATAGTTCGTAAATTAACTGTATAACCTACGTACTTCTTAAATTTCCGAATATATGCTTTTAGAAGCCTGTATTTTCGTGAATACAATTCCGCGGATGTTAGGATAAAGAAATGTGCTATTCACTGATGTAAAAAAATTATTATTAGGCCTAGTATTACACTAAATTATTCTTTATCTTTTATTATTATTGTTAATTCCCCGTTTAGGAGAGCGTTAAAACACAATTTTCATGCCACTTTTTTGTCTCTTTCTTTTTTCTTCCCAAAAATATATATTCAGTGTGTTTCTTCTTCCTCTGTTCTGTCCACTTCTTTCCTGGTTTCTTCTCATTTGGTGTTTCCTCGAATTTCTGTTTCCTGATTCTTTCTCTGTATTTTTCTCTGTTTGTTATTTCTTCTGTGGAGTATTTAGTTACCTGAGGTCTTCCATGGTTTCCTTTATGCAGTTAGTTTTCATCGTTGACTCAGCACTATGTTTATGATCATCTGGATCAGCCCATTTTCGTTCAGCCTATAAATATGTACATAGAATTTAGCCCATCTTTTTCTTATGTTGTCTGTAATTGTCTCTGTCTGTTTGTACATATCTTTTGTCGGTCTTTTCATCCAGATCCACTGTCCCTGAACTGGCCCATAGATCTTTCTCACAATTTTCCTCTCTTGCTCTTCCATTTCATTCATTTTCGTTCTTCCCCTGATTACTGTCGTTTCTTAGGCATACAAGGCTTCTGGTGAGACTACTGTTTTGTAATGTCTTAATTTAGCATTAACGGAAACACTTCTTTTATTGTAATGGTTCCATGTAAGTCTGTAAGCTTTTTGTAGCTTTGCAACTCTTTCGACATTGGCTGTCGAATTTAGTCCTGTTTTCTGTATAATCTCTCCCAGGTATTTGAAACTTTCTACTTGTGCTATCTTTCCATACTTTACTACCAATGGGTTTCTGCCTGGGGATTTTGTGTCGATGTACTGGTTTTTTTAATACGAAATTTGTAGTCCTGTTCTGGTTGTGATTTCACGTTTTGTCTCTAGGGCTTCTTTGGCTTCTTTTCTGTTATTTGATATGATGGCTATATCATCGGCAAAGGGCAGACATTTTGTATTGGTAGTTCTATTTTGTGTCTCCCCATCTTTACCCCATTGACTCCATTGTCCCATGTCCTCATTATTTTCTCTAAAACTGCGTTAAACACAATAGGTGACAGTCCATCTCGCTGTCTCACTCTTGTCTTGATTTCGAACGGTTCCGAGATCTCTCCCATGAACTTCACTTTGGATTTTGGATTTTTTAATGTTTCCTGGATCAGTTTTCTGATCTTTTTGTCTAATTTCATTTCTTCCAGTATATTGAAAAGTGTTTATCTTTTATCTTTTATAGTAAATAAACAATTTATTCTGATATTAGGAGGTTTTATATTGTCCAACGAGAACAGTATTTTGGCAAGTGACTACGTCGCCATCATTAGGTACGCTGATAAACTCACTGCCTAGGAGAGGAAGCGGTGCTTTTGTCTTCCACCCCTCACTCCCTTCTGTCTTGCCTCTCAGTCCGCGATTCGCGTCCATGGACGCTTCCTGCCGGCGTCCGAGTTCGTCGTGTGATATCTCCTTTCACGCCTTATTCAGACCACGTGTGGTTTCCCAGGCGATAACAAGTGTATACCCCCTATCACGACTGATCAACGGTTCACTTACCGGAATCTAGATGCATTCTTTAACGACACAGTTATACAAGTTGATACGTCAGTGTTGGCTTGCAGAAATATTGTGGACGCTGTGCACTGACACCTGGCTGTTCACCCGTGAACTGCTTTGTCGTGAATTACACTGGGAGAGGTTGAGTAAGCACATGTTAATATAATTAATATTAAAATCGTTAACTGCTGTGGTATATTGGAAGGGAGAAGATGGTAGGTTATATTTGATAGGGAAGGAGACGGTATCAGTGATTTCCCCCCACCCCAACCTCTCACCAAACCGAAGTCTGGACTCGCACCTGGCAGGACTGAACAAGTTCATTGATGGATTACAAAAGATCGACACGGTGCGCAAATAAATGTTGGCAAATGACCTTAAAGAACATGCTGCAGCAGCAAGGATATGTGTGCGTGAAGATCCTCACCTGGGAGCAAAATGGAGAATGAACAAGGACTGAAAGAAACGTCATTATCCAACTCAAGCAGTAGTACTAGTCACTGGAGGGAATAGTAGTTTCTGGCTAGGATTAGTCATATCCAGTACCCAGCTGGAGATGAAAAAGACTGGCGTAAGTAAGAAATACCTGGAGACCAGCAGAACATCAGTCCAGAGATTGAATATATATAATCTTCAATCTCCGGACGACAGAAGGTGCTACAGTCAAAAAGGAACTGATACGCCAAACAGTTGGTCTAACTCAGTTGACGCAGTGCAAACTACCGCCTCTTAATATCTGATAAACGACAGTCAGATTGTATAGAAGATCAATTTAAGTACCTCCTTATGATGCTTTGTTAGGAAACGTAGTCTCTCTTTTTGCTTTTGTCATCTGATTTCTTAATTTTGATGATTAACGTAAGGTATTCGCATAGAGTAAATATCTCTGGAGTGAGCATTGCGTTCTGCGCATGTTGTCAACATCAAACCGGGATTGTCACGTGTTTTCGGGACTTAGTTCTGCGTGTGTGCTTTCTGTAGCGTTTGAAGTTTATAATATCACGAGTTTTTGTTGTGTTTCACCTTTTGTTGATAGTGTAATAGCGAGGGTGAATTACTGTTGTTGCTACGGATGCAAAGAAAAATATGTGGAAGGAGGGATAGTAACTTTTCATGGGTACATACCATGTAGCTCTAATTATAGTTATCATATTAGTAAGAGACACTGTATATGTTTAAAAATTTCGAGACGCCTTATAATTAAGGCTTGATTCTGCAGACCTATTTTTCTACGATTTTATGACTATATAACAGATATTACGGTTCGTACAAAAGCTTACAAACAATCGCTTCCTCTCGTAAATTTGCTAGTGGAACAGGAAAGGGAATGGTTAGTTGTTTCAGAAAATACTATCCTCCATTAAATATATAGATTACTCAGTCTACTATTTATTTAATAAACTGGGAGCAAGTACTTAAAATGCGTTAAATAAATACCTCAAAGTGCCACCAGTAAGAAAAATTGTGCCTTAGGTCGCAAAAATGAGAAAATAAATACGCAGAAATACAAGAAAAAAGGACGAATTAGCAGGGATACAATCGCTAATGTGTGGCAAATTCGGTGTTTTTCGGACACATGCAAAAGTACTAGCGTACTGTCAAGTCGTTTTGCAAGACCACCACTGCAAAAATGTACGTCAGGCTCTGTAATACTATAAAGTGCCGTATCATACCGAAAACTACCAAAAATCGAGTGCATCTGAACTGTGACACCTATCGCAAAGAAGCAGAATGTAATAACACTTGCCCTTAAAAGTTACGTAGCTGGTTTATTCCCGCTATCAAATGGATACTGTTAAAATGTCTGCGCAACATATATAAATAATCCACGACACGTACGAAAAGAATCCGTCTGTACTAGCGATGTAGTGACATTTTAAATATACAGGGCGCTATACGACGTCCCGAGATCACGTGATCAGGCCGGCAATGTATGTTGGCAACACAAAATCTGTTCTGCGCATGTGAATGCTCACTCCAGAGATATTTACTCTATGGGTATTCGCAACTAAAGTAATAGACCCTCCCCAGGTTAGCCGAGAGCGCTAATGCGCTGCTTCCTGGACTCGGGTAGGCGCGCCGGCCCTGGATCGAATCCGCCAGGCGGATTACCGACGTCGGCCGGTGTGCCGGCCAACCTTGATGTGTTTTTAGGCGGCTTTCCACATCCAGCTAGGTGAGTATCGGGCTGGTCCCCACGTTCCGCCTCAGTTACACGACTCAAAAATGGTTCAAATGGCTCTGAGCACTATGGGACTCAACTGCTGAGGTCATTAGTCCCCTAGAACTTAGAACTAGTTAAACCTAACTAACCTAAGGACATCACAAACATCCATGCCCGAGGCAGGATTCGAACCTGCGACCGTAGCGGTCTTGCGGCTCTAGACTGCAGCGCCTTTAACCGCACGGCCACTTCGGCCGGCTACACGACTCGCAGACATCTGAACACGTTCGCACTGTTCCACTGATTACGCTAGACATACACATCTGAGGTACACTAATTTCGTCCCAGGGGGTGTGGGGTGGTGGCAGGAAGGGCATCCGGCCACCCCTTAAAAATTAACCTTGCCAAATCTGATCCTAACCATGACGACCCTGCGAAACCGAGGGACAAGGCATCAGAGGGAAGAAGAAGATTCGCAACTAAAGTAATCCAGGAAAGTAACGAATAGTTTTTGCACTGCCCCCTTGGAGATATTTTCATTGAAACGACCAGTTTTGATACCTCAAGCCGAATTTTTCGTATACTGTGTGTCCGAAGAAGAATAATCAATATTCGGGGATAAGATAGGAACGATCATTCGAAATGGCTCTGAGCACCATGGGACTCAACTGCTGAGGTCATAAGTCCCCTAGAACTTAGAACTAATTAAACCTAACTACCCTAAGGACATCACACATATCCATGCCCGAGGCAGGATTCGAACCTGCGACCGTAGCGCTCGCGCGGTTCCAGACTGTAGCGCCTAGAACCGCTCGGCCACTCTGGCCGGCCCGTTTATTCGAATACATACCTTAAAAGCTATTACACTGCTTCAGTACTGTGAAACGAATCTGTTCTACCGCAAATTCTTTTCTTTCCATAATTTTGAAGGAGGTAGTATGGACCGAAACAAGTAAAATTTTCTACTAAATTCTAAAATTCGTACCTTAAGAGCTATGAACAGAAGTGGTTCATAGCAACGAAGATCAACAAGTGCTTATAGCTCATAGGGTATACTCTATATAGCCCGTGTTGAAAGGAGGTTTTTTCTTGTTGTGGTCCATAATAAAAGTTTTAAGAATATGGAAAGCAAAGAGCTTGCAGATCCCATGTTTACTGGACGTTTTTGCTTCGAATGATCATTCCTGTCATCTCCCTGAATACTGACCATTCCTCCTGGGACATTCTGTACAAAAATACAGTATCCGGGAAGTAGGCCTAATACCGCAAAAACGTTGAAATTTACATATAGTAATATACACTTTGCAATTCACAAAGTGCCCAGTAAACAAACATTTGAAGGAAGAAATTGACTTCGGTTGCTGTTTCTGCTATAGTTACTCACAGCTGATTAGTATAGTGACCTCTTCCCCCTCAGTGACGTTCGTGGGGTTCGGATTTATCTTTATACATACAAAAATCCAAGCTACGTCTTCTATTAACGACACATATTAAAGATCAATATGCTATCTATCTCACAAAGGTTACTAAGAGTCATAATGTCGGGATGTCGCAACACAAATGTCGCCAAGCACGTTTATTTACATCATCTTAACAGTCCTCAGAGATTTTTTCCAGTCGACAATAGCAGGCGAGGAATTCCCGCTCATTATCCCGCGAAACAGAATATTACTTCATTAGCGTCGTTTGTGCTGCTGTAAAAGCTTGAGCGTCGCGTGTTCCGCATGCCGCGGCATTCCGAGGCGCAAGTCCGTCCGCTGATGGGACTAAGGCCTGCCTTCGGGTGGCTACTGCACGCAGATCAACTCATATTCCACTCACGTCGCCGCGCCGCGGGTTTCTTTGTCGGCGTTATACGAAAAGACACGCAACCGAGAAATTCTTCAAAATTTCTCCCCACAATAGTGCTATCACATCATAATCGATGACTTTCATTTTCCAGCGCATTTGGGAAAGCTGCTAGGCATTGAAAAATCTCGCTTCAGTAAAATAATGTAATTTTTTCGCCAAAGGAATGATTTTTGGACCTCACTCCAATGTGCTAATAATTCTGCTGACGCAATGAAGAGTAGTGTCTTATCGTCTCTGAGAGCTACAGACTAAATGTTACCTCACCATCTGAACCAATTCGCGCTTTATGAAATATATCGAAGTCAGTGTTCCACTCATCGTTCATCCGCTTTGTGCATGGCTGTCTTTCGTTGAGTTTGGTTGCCTTCATGTAGAGAGCAACAGTCATTTAGCTCGAACTCTATGTAAGGGGCAGTCAAATGAAAACGAGCCAGAGGAAAAAAACTAGAGTTTATTATTTCAAAAGTAATCATTACAACTGCTGACACGTTTATCTCACTGCGAGAGAAGAGCGTCAGTGCTTTCATGGAAAAAAATGTTTGCGGTTGCCTATGAAATCATTATATACACAGGCAAGCTCAGTTTCGTCTGACGAAAAACAACGGCCACAAATGTCTTTCTCCAGGTCTTCAAAAATGTGGAAATCGCATGTGGAGAGGTCAGTACTATGTGATGTGTACAGGGTTCCCAGTGCATTGATGGCGCCCTTCAATTCTCGCAAAATTTCCAAGTACCGTTTTGCGTTAACTGTGGCGTCTTATTCCAGAAAATCCATGAGTAGCAGACCCTTGCGGACAAAGAAAAAAGTCATCATAACTTTTCCGTAGCTAGTGTGTATGTGTTTGAATTTTTTTCGGTGGGGTGAATCAATGCCCCTTCAACGTTGGATTTGACGGTTGCCCTCCGGCTCAATAAGACGAACCATGTTTCATCTCACTCGAAATTCGGGACAGGAAACTATATTCTTCATCGTGATACCATTCCAGATGCCGCAGTGATGTCGACATTCTGCTCAACTCCTGCTCCTCCATCATGTTGCGGGAAACTAACGGGGTACAGGTTTCAGATTCTCTGTCATGATGGCGTGACCGGTACCTTGACTGACGCCCAGCATGAGACCAATGTCTTTCACCATCCGCTGACAGTCATTTCTGTTGGAAGCGTCCACCGCAGCAATGGCAAAAGGGGTAATGGTTCAAATGGCTCTGAGGACTATGGGACTTAACAGCAGAGGTCATCAGTCCCCTAGACTTATAACTACTTAAATCTAACTAACCTCAGGACATCACACACAGCCATGCCCGAGGCTGGATTCGAACCTGCGACCGTAGCAGGAGCGCGATTCCAGACTGAAGCGTTCAGTACCGCTCGGCCATCGCGGCCGGCCAAAAGGGGTAATCATACGATGAGTCTGTCCTTGCCAGCTGCAGTCTCATAACTGCAATCGACTTTCTCGAAACCGTTCGTTACACGCAGACATACGAGGACATAATCTGTACGCCATGCACAGCACACTTTCCGGCATGAATTTTATTTGCTGAGACGCTACAACAGTCAAAAACCGCACTACACCTCGCTGTTTCTCTTTCCAAGCCCCTGTAGTGAAGTCGGATTCACACACGGCTCACTGACCTCACATCGAGCACATCTAACAGATAAATGGCATCGCAGTGAACGCTCGCGCTGTTCCTTTCTGATTCCCAACTGAGGGCACTTATACACAGACTTACCTGCTCTACCAACGTCCACGCCCTGCTTTTTATGTACTGAGACAGCAACAGTCAAGGGATACCTCCTAAAGTGTCTGACCTCCTTTTGTCAGGCGTAGTACAGCGACTCGACATGGCGTGGACTCAACAAGTTGTTGGAAGTCTCCTGCAGAGACATTGAGCTTCGCTGCCTGTATAGCTGTCCATACTTGTAGAAGTGTTGTCAGTGCAGGATTTTGTGCACGAACTGACTTCTGTCGATGTCTGTTCGATGGGTTTCATGTGAGGCGATCGGGGTGGACAAACCATTCACTGGAGTTGCCCAGAATATTCTACAAACCAATCCCGCGAACAATTGTCCTGGTGACAATTCCAACGTCGTTTGGGAACGTGCAGTCCTCGAATGGCTGAAAATGCTCTCGAAGTACCTGAAAATAAGCATTTATAGTAAATGAGCAGTTCACTTGGACCAAAGGACCCAGTCCGTTCCATGTAAACACAGCCACATGATCATGGAACCACTACCAACTTGCACACTGCTCTAACGGATACTTTCGTCGTACCACGTTGGTTTCTGCGGTTATTTAAGGCAGTTCTGCTTATCTGTTAGAACTAACACTCTACGCAAATGCCACTGCTCTCGATGGCTAAGTGAAGGCAGTCGGCCACTGCGTTGTCCATGGTGAGAGATAATGCCTGAAATTTGGTACTTTCAGCACTCTCTTGACACTGTGTGTGTTGCAATATTGAATTTCCTAACGATTTCCGAAATGGAATATCCCTTGCGTCTAGCTCCAACTTCCATTCCGAGTTGAAAGTCTGTCGATTCCTGTCGTGCAGCCATAATAACGTCGTAAAGCTTTTGACATCAATTGTCTGGGTACAAATGAGATCTCCGCCACGGCACTGCGCTTTTATACCTCGTGTACGCGATACTGCCATCATCTGTTTAAAAAAATGGTTCAAATGGCTCTGAGCACTATGGGACTCAACTGCTGTGGTCATAAGTCCCCTAGAACTTAGAACTACTTAAACCTAACTAACCTAAGGACAGCACACAACACCCAGCCATCACGAGGCAGAGAAAATCCCTGACCCCGCCGGGAATCGAACCCGGGAACCCGGGAACCCGGGAACCCGAGCGTGGGAAGCGAGAACGCTACCGCACGACCACGAGATGCGGGCATCATCTGTTTATGTCCATATTAGTATCCTATGATTTTTTTTCACCTCAGTACTTAGTATATCTCGTTTCCTTTTGACTGCCCGTTATACAAGCGTATCACTGGAGAAATAAAATTTACATGTAGCAAGTGATACTTCTTTCAGACATAGGTCCATCTCGCTGATGTTCCGTTACACACATACATCTATTTGTGGATGTAGACTTACTTGGCGAATTTCACTACTCGTAATTCTTCTCGGGATGTCAGTTGAGTAAACTGGTCGATCTGTAATATCATTTCGGTAAGTTTCTTACTTGGAATTTAGACTTAATACCACCTTGTGGCAATGTAGGCATTAGCAGATCGTCATGTCTGGACACATCATCATCAGGCAAAAGGCTGCTCAATATGTGCACTGTGGCATGGATGCAAGCCTGTGTGAGTCATATTACACTATTGGGGATATTAATGTGGAATGAGACCTCTGATAGTAATCGAAGGCACTGTGGCAGCTGGAGGCTAGGTGAACATTATTGCAGATCACTTGCATTCCTTCATGCTTTATGTCTTCCACGACTGCGATGGCATCTTCCAGCAAGATAAATGTTCGTGTCACGTGGCTGGTATGAAAATACAGTGTTTTAGGAGCAAAATAGCAAAATTCACACTGATGTATTTACCGTTAAATTTGTCTGATATGGACCCAATGGAAAACATCTGGGACGGTAGCGGGCGCTAGCTCCACGCACACAAACCACATGGCGTAATTTAGGGGAAATGCGAACCCTGGACATTATCATCTGGGGCCTCGTACTTACGGAGACATACCAAGGACTTACAAAATCCATGACACGCACAAAGTTCGCTGTTTTGAGCTCTTAAAGTGAATCAACACGATATTCGAATTTTACTGACTTATTCGTATACTAATTAACTTTAAGGCCACAGAAGTTTCATTATCAAGTTATAGTATTTACAGGAGGTGTCGTCGCAAACTATATGTCAGCTATGGGCAGGCTGCAGTTCTGTAGATACCAAAAGTACTTGCGGAATGTGTTGACCACTTGAAATACCTCGTCATTTGTAATGAATGAAAAGAGTACAAGGAAACCTGCTAGTGTATTTTTAATTCGATTCCAATACTAGAATATTTGAAGTCGCCAAAGAATTTTGCATTTCATTTTCTTTCTACGATAACTTTATCACCTTCACGACGAGCCATATCTTGTTCTCGAGGGCATCGCAGTCAGGTATAAGAAATAATGATTCCTTCGAAGTTTAAATTTTAATCTGTAATCAACAACTTGAGGGAAAGCATAGCATCTTTTTTCGTTTCTCTTTGAATAATTTTCTATTTTCACCATAGCATCAGTGTTAAAAAACATTTTCAGTGAACAGTTTTGCAGAATTACGGTAATCTGTATTTTAACTTGGCCATCTGAAGTACTGAGAACGAAATGTTTAATTCTTTTCTCGTGACACGACACTATTAACTGCGTCAGGATCACGCTCCCACAAATAGACTGCATTGATCTCTGAAGTTCGGATATCTTTGTTGGTATATACTCCGGATATCATAACTGCTTTCCAAAGGGATATAGTGGACGACCTCTTTGGATATAACCGACGCGTAGCTTCAATCAGAGAAGCTAAATTTCATGGGTTCAAATATTCTTGGTACACTACGAAATCTTCTTGTTCTTCTATTGCATATCTACTAATGGATGTTTGCGATCACATTTGCCCAGTCTTCTCATTCTCTTCCAGTATGAATCAAGTCCCCCCGCATTTCTCATTACTTTACATTGTCTGAGGTTGCGGAGCCGTGACACCTTCGCCGGCGGGAGTGGCCGAGCGGTTCTAGGCGCTTCAGTCTGGAACCGCGCGACCGCTACGGTCGCTGGTTCGAATCCTGCCTCGGGCATGGATGTGTGTGATGTCCTTAGGTTAGTTAGGTTTAAGTAGTTCTAAGTTCTAGGAGACTGATGACCTCAGAAGTGCCATAGTGCTTAGAGCCATTTGAACTATTTTTGAAGCTTTCGGCCGCCTTTATTTTTCGGGTATGTCTCTCCAATCGGCACCCAGTTTTATCTTTACTGTATGAAATACTATAGAGCGCACTACTCTAGAGCGGATGTTATATACTGGAAACAACCGCTAGGTCGTGTCTGAAACAGTCGCCATTGTATTATTTCTGGGTTTTGTACTAGTTAAACGAGGTAAGCAAGAGAGCCTAACTGGAGACTGTAAAAGGAGAGAGATAGGACTTACAGGCGCACTGAAAAGATGGTCTACGAGTGCCTCGAACTGGGACCTCGCTTTTTCCTGACCATTGCTCTAACGTCAGAAAATGTTACCTACTTTTCGAACACCGCAGCAGCTCAACCTTGGTTGAGATATGGAATGAATAATATCCTATATCGTGGCATAAGAGTTTACAAAATTTCACACTGCAAGAGTTAGATTATCGTTCGCAGTCATGAAACATCGGATGCTAGTCTCACATAAAATTATTCAGTAGGAGCTGGGATTATTCTCTGGTGCTTCCGTGAAAGCTGTCTGTCATTCAGCGAACTTGTATATCCTACAGAGCGCTCTGTAAAATAAGAGCAGGCTGGTGTTGACGAGGTACGAGATTTCCTGGGCATAATAGACGGTAATAAAAGAGAAGGCCTCTTGATGATGTACTTTGCATTAATGGTGTAAAGCGTCTATGTCCAGAGTGCCCCGTTGTGAGAAGATATAACACTTCATCGCGTCGGCCCAGTGTACACAATTTTCTCTGTCTTAAGTATCTTGCTGTCTTTCGCACTTCATCTCACTTGAAACAGTTTCAGTTAACAATTATGATCATTAAACACGGGAAACAGCTCTTCAAGAGACCGATATCAAACTGTAGTTTTAGTTCTTGAAGTGAACAACGTATTCATAAATATACAATTTTTTTTTTCAAATTAGAAGATGATCCTAATAACAAGTACCAGATGTCTAAAGGTGTTCATTTTGTTTTCCCCCGTAATTTGAAGACAGTTTTGCGATAGCTTTCTGGTCATAAACTGGCGGCATAACTCATCTCAGAGATGCTTAGTTGGAGTGAAACGAGACCTCTGACCGGAGTAATCGATTCGTCCCCATTACTTAATGCAGTTGTAGCTTTCGTTTTATAAATGGCGACACTTTTGTATTGCCAATGAACCGGCTCAAATTATTTTCACATCTGGAGAATCTGGTAACTTTGGCATTTAGAGTTACACACAGGTCAAACCATGAGGAACAAGCTCATCCTGTAACGCTTCTTCGCGTCTTTCTGGATGGTGAACACGCATAGCCATCGATTACTTGCCATTCCGCTGGTTCATACAGACACAGTGGACTCCCACGAAGCATAAAAGGAGTCGTTACTTCAAATGATAAAAAGAAATCCTTTACATTTTAAGTAATTTTGGTGTTCATTGTAGCGGTTAGGATTTCGTAATGACGTGTCCCCACAAACTTCTGTAAGGTATGTGACAGAGGGTACTTTGCACAAGCATTAACCACATTATATCCTCTTCCATCTGCGATTAGCTCGAGGTACAAGTGTGTGTATGCCACTGTACAGGGCAAAATCTATATTTTTCTCATGGTTGCAGTACGAGATATTCAACGGAAGAAACAAAACATTTGCCGCAGTCTACTCTAAATACCGCTTCACTAACAAAGTTTCACAAGTATCTCTTTACTAGCACTTGCCGGTAAGTTTTCTTAGCATCCCGATTAATCTCTCGGATTGGCTACGCTGACCTACGATCTTAGCAAATCGTCGCTGAATTACGTCGAAGGAAGCAAAGAAGAAAGGAAAGAAGGAAGATTAGGATTTAATGTACCTTCGACATCGAGGTCATTAGGAGCGCACTACAGGCTCGGAATGTTTCAAGGATGGGGGAGGAAATCGACTTTGCTCTTTCAGAGCAACGATCCCAACATTTTCCTCGAGCAATTTAGTGAAATCAGGGAAAAGTTAATTTGGATGTACGGACGCGGTTTTGAACCGTCGTCCTCCTGAATGGGACTCAAGTGTGCAAATTACTTCGATGTCTGCCTCTGATCCATTTGATAAGACACACAAAAACTATAGTATTATTTTAGAATACGTCACACTTGTCTCTCGTATATGGTTCAGTATACGGATGCATTGCACTTTTCATAAACCTGTCAACGTTACAAGTACCCCCTGCGTCTTCACTACTACTAAATTCACGCGTTCGTTAGACTTCAAATCACTTCGTAGTATTATACGTAGATATTTAAACAACATGACAATTTCAAAATGTTACCAGTGATCTTGTAATGGAATTTTATTTGTTTGTTTCCCGTTTTTGTGGGCATTATTACTGCCGTACAGTACAACATTGGGTAAATATTAAATTTCCCTACAACCATCCGATGAGGGTACTTTTACGTATAGAATAGCATCTTCTGCGATGAGTCAATGACTGACTTTATTTGGTAACTATTATGTACAGTTGGAAAATTAGCTCCTACTGCACTTCCTTGGGGCATACTTGATTTCCGCTGAACATCTGCCGTCCACCGTAACATTCTGTGGTCTGTTAGTCAAATATTCTTCCTGTCAATCAGATTTCAGTGACGACAGTCGGCATTGTCACACCTCGATAAGAAGTTGCTGGTAAGGTGTCTGACGCATTTCTGAAATTTATGAAGGAGTAATCCACCTTTTCCTTATCATTTCCATTCCATTACATCACCTGCTCTTGCAGGTACCATCCAATGTTTCATCGACGACTGAGCCGTGGGTAACTATGTTCTTGCCTCTCCCAGCTACAGGAGAAACGCATTTAATTGGAAATGGAAAAAATTCCATGCCTACCTCACTACAGTTCGGCGGGTACCAGGACAGCAGAGAAGGATGACGCGCTGGTGGGGACTCGACGGCTCGGAAAATGAGGACGGAGGGTAGAGGCATGTGGAGAGGTACACTCACAGAGAGGGCGGATGTGAGCGAGGAAGAAATGTGGAAGGTCAGGAGCGGGATAGGGGAACATGCAGTAAGGAGTGGACTGGATGCATCTCAAGTCAGTTATAGTGTTTACAATACGGCTATGCAGTTGTGCAAAGAATTCGACTGGAATGAAAAACGCAACTTCGGATGTGGTACGAAACTGACTGACGTTGATAGCCGATGAAGATATTTGAAGTGCATTATTTCTTTTCAGATCTAACGCATTTATCACGACATTTGGTGTAATGCTTTCAAGGGCGGGTAGACATGCCTTGTGCGACCTCGCTGTTGTTGATGAAGGTAATTCACTCAGGAGTAAATCTGAATTATGATTCAGGTAGTAAGAAGTAGCATGAACAGAAGCATAAAGATATTTTACTTTTTTAACACAAAGCTTTCATTTACCAGACATGGAGACTAGCATATTTGTTCTCGGCATACAGTCTCGTACAGTTTAGTATATATGTCCATAAACTGGACAGAAATGCCAAACAGCCCTGATAAGCGCAAACTTGTTCGGTCTACAACAGCAACCACGGTATGTAGACGCAAACAGAATTGCAGAAATCGTAACTCTGTCGTTGCAGAAAGTGAAATTTAAAATGTTCAGGTTCCGAGAACACCAATCAAGACCGATAACGGAGAACTGGCGTGTTACTAGCGATCAGATAAACACAGCCTCCCATAAATCTTTCAGTGACACCGAACGACGCTAAGCAACGGCAAAGACACTTGACTTGCAATTTCAGAGGAAAGGCGTCACAAATCCGCCTATCCATCCTGATGTAGTTTTTCTCCACTTTTCCTCCGTGTGAATGTCGGGGTACTTCATAAGAAATTACATTCAATTATGACCTTCTGTCGTACCTTGTGAAATGTCCGAAATCATGGCCAAGGATGGATGCTTAAGGGTAACAGCAGTAAGGAAAAAGGACAGATACATGGGACATATTCTAAGCCATATATTCTAAGGCGAGCACTGAGCAAATAGCGTTTAAGGCACGGGGTTTGCATTTGAGAAGAGCGGGGTTCAAATACTCTTGCAGCCATCCTCATTTAGGTTTTCCATGATTTTCCTGAAACAATCTTTTATCTTGATGATTCCTGGCCTTTCCTTCAATCTCGTTAAGACGGACCCTGTGATTAGTGATTTTGGAAATCAGTACAAAATCCAGAACATTGGTTACATGATGGCCTACCAAAAGTAATCCATACTTTCTATGTTAATTAATGTTTACCATTCAAATTGCACATTAGTTGTAGTGACATCGTCCCCTGTACAATATTGGCACTCAATACAGTTGCCATCAGAAGTGATGCGTTTACTCCGTTCGTGAATTCAACTCTTGAATGCTCTTGGCAAAAGATGAGTTGAATGAAGTCCAGGGCACGAATAATGATATAGATTTAACGTGCCCGCTATGTCCTGACTCTGATCCTTGTTCACATATCTGGATTAAGTTATTCGGGGGATACTCTAAATCACTCATGTTTCTGGATGATTCCTGCAAGACGATTACAGGTGGCTACTTAGCGTCGTAAAAAGCCTATCCTCGACCCGAACACTGGTATAAATAGCGCAGTGCTTTACTAGGCATGGTCCTAGTGGTGGTGGTACTTCCTTGGCTAGCCAAGACCTGCGATGGAGTTTCCCAGTCAGTGATAGGTGGGTCTACAGTATAATGTAGATTCCGAACAGCAACATAACTTGGAATTTATCGCGTATACACATTCTATTACCCTCTTTTCTTTTACCTTGTGAAAATCTTGTCGGGGAAACTATACTGCCTCATAATACGGAAGACGCCGGTTCCAGATTTCTCTCTGACATAGGTGTGTGATTTAAAGGTTCCGTTTCTGTATTGTTCATATCGACAATTTCTGAAATAACTGAACCACAATTTCAGTTGTTGAAGACAAATGATGCAGATCAATGATTAAAATTCGATGATACTAGCGACCTCGCTCGTACAATATTCTTCTCCAACTCGATAGTGTTGACTTTTCCAAGTGTTGACGGATACTAGTTACAATGACTGAAACGTTTATCAGTATCTACACTCCACAGGACTGGGTGGAGGGGGATAATGCATGTACTACCATCATTTCTCTCGCATTCATAGTCCAATCGCAAATGGTCGATGAGCTTGATAATCTCGGTCCATTCGAATGATAAATATCGAAGTAAGCAATATTTTGATTTATTGCTCTCCAAAGTTGATTTTCAGAAATTTAACCGTAAAATTTGCTGTGTCGCACAGTGTCTCTGTCATAACGCATGTCTCTTAACAAACAAAGTGGTTACAAAAAGTACTTCCCTTCTTTGACTTTTTTCTTCACCTGGTGAGGCGCCAATACGGCAGAGCGACAACCAAGAGTCGGTCGACCGACGCACCGAGCGAGATGGTGCAGTGGTCAGCACATTGGACTCGAATTCGGGAGAGCAACGGTTCAAATCCGTGTTCGCCATAAACGTTTAGGTTTTCCGTGATTTCCCTAAATCGCTCCAGGCAAATGCTGGGATTCTTCCTTTGACGGGGGCAGAAGCTTTCCTCTCTCCATCTTTGAAACTTTCCGATTTTGTGCTCTGTCCCTAATGACCTCGATGTTAACGGGACGTAAAACGCTAATATTCCTTCCTTACTTTGAATGACGGTTTTTTAGCTACCTGCGTCATTAATTAATTTTTTTCCGATACGATGTGAAACGAGTCAGTGGGGAGTAACGATGTTTGGGATTACCGGAGCAGGATATTGCACCTGTTTGATTCATTTTGCAATACAGTCCTACGCGCATTATCTCACACTTTTAAATTTGACGTTATTTCTGTATTTCTTTTTCTCCGTGAGGACTAATGCAGAAACGATGTTAGGTGGTGTTTCGAATCGTGCTCAGGATGTATCACCACAAAACACCGAGATAATATTGCCGCTTGCACAATTTTGAATGTTACTCCTTCAGTTGCAGAACCTATTTTGCTCTTTGCACAAGAAACTGTCCTAAAAACAGTTGGTGTTTGTACTGAGTGTGTAAGAGAAAAAAGGCACAACATTCATCATCTTAACCCCAAAATACTTTGTTGTTGACCTGTGCAGACAGAGACGAAACATCAGGAAACACCAGGTTACACCTGTCAGCCATCATATAAACAGGACACATTAGAGGGGAAAAAGAGCAGCACACGAGCTGAGACTGCATGATTCGCTGACTGTAGTATAACTATTAACTATTCTGTTATTGTTTTAGGCGTGCTTTTCAATGCGTATTTTACATCTGAGTAGCTTTCAAGAAAATTAAGTATAATGCCGAGTGTGGAGATATTTTCGGAGACCGAAGGTAAATAATCTTTTCAGCAGTTTGCTTACGGCCCTTTAAGGGCATCATCATGTACTGTCGTTGATACTGTAAGAGCATGATGTACTCTAGACGATGTAATTATTACGCGACGAGTTTCAAGTGCTTGTGGATCTTACGATGTGGCACATACAAGATCAAAAACGATTAGTGAAGCCGGCAATAGTAAGTTGGAATTCGCCATAAGCGTACACACTGTACACCACTTCCACAGTTAATTAATTAAAGAGTAATGTAGCGTGACACCTGTGTTCTATACAGCGGTACATGTGCCAAACACATGCAGCGTCACAAACGTGATGAATCTGTCAGTTCCGTTCTTCGGGTCAAAAATAAAGAGTATTTAAAGAGTACGCCTCGGCTGGGCGGCTAACACTCGGCGCGGCACATGTCCGGCGCACTTACCCAGCTTCGTCGTTGACGAGGTGCTCCAGCATCTGTATCTTGAGCATCGCGGCCGCGACGGTCGCTGCCGGCAGGTGAGCCTTGGCCGTATCCACACGGGCTGATTGACGCCTCCTCCCTTCAGGAAAAAAAGATTGGTCGTTCCACACACTCGCAGCACACACGCGCGCGCGCCGCTCCACGAACGCACTCGACGCGCACCACACACGCACGACGCGCCGCAGATCGCGACTGCCGCGTGCCGCCGGTCGATCCGAGCGCGCCGCGCCGTATTTACGCGACCGCAGCGCCGCGCCGCGGCGGCGCCACCGAAACTGCGGGCCGGCGCGCCGGGCAACGGGACACGGCGCGGCCTCCGGCGCTGACCCCATTCTTATCGCGGCGCGCGCCGGAAGCGCGGCGCGGATAAGACGCGGCGAATTTCTTGCGTGCCTCCGGCCGCTGTTGGCAGCCTGGCTCATACTCTCCGATCAACGTTGACGCCTGCGGCTGAGTACTCGCTAATGAGCAGATTGTAATTTTTCTGGCTCTAGGAGCCGTACTGTTACTACATCTACAACTAAACGAGTACTCTGCAACCCACGCCGAAGTACCTGTCAGAGGTTTCATTGAATCATTTTCACACTTTATCCCTACCGCTCCGAACACTTACATGTGTCCGTGCGAGTTCTGATTTCTTTTGTTTTATTGCGATGATCATTTCTCTCTGCATAGGTGCGCGTCAAAAAAATATTTTTGCGTTCGGAGATGGAAATTTCGCTTTAACAACTGCCGCCCCAACTCGCGTCATTGTCCGGGGCACTCTTTCACCTGTTTTGCGGTAATACATAACGAGCTGCCGTTCTTTCAACTTTAACGATGTCCCCCGTCAGTGCTATGTGAAAGGATCCCATGGCACACTGCAGTACGCCAGCATAGGAAGGACGAGCGCAGTGTAGGCAGTCTCTTTAATGGATTTGTTGTATCTTCTAAGTGTTGTGCCAATGAAACACAGTCTTTGGTTCGCCTTTTCGATAGTATTATCTACGTGATCGTTCCAACTAAGGTTTTTCGTAATTTTAATCACCAGCTACTCGTATTTAGCTGAATTGACAGCCTTTAACAAAAAAACACAAAAAAATAAAGTTGTTATATTAACTTAAGTATGTTGTTAAATTAACCTAATTATGTCATGTATTGGAAAATTTGACTCGTTCCACATCATTACGAAATATCGTATTCATGATCCATGGAACTTGTATTAATCTAATCTAATCTAATCTTTAGATTTGTGTGATTTATTACGCAACCGAAATTTAATGGATTCTTTTTAGTACATATTTTTCATTGTTCAGTGTAACTTGCCACTTCTCGCACCATACAGATACCAAGCTTTGTAACAGAAAGAATTCATTGGCTGATGATTTATGAGTAAGATTGCAGTGAAGCAGAGACAACAGATGGTGTAAAGAGCAACATGTCCGTGAGAAACTGCACCAACTTAGTAATCGTACAATATGAGTAGCCAGTGCACCAAACTTCACATTTTCATTTATTAATCTTTATTAAAGGACAATTCAGACGTCATAGATAATCACAGAAGTTGTTCTCTCTATCGTAAGTTATCATCCACTCAATTCAGGATTTATTTAAATTTTTAATAGGTTCGCAGAAGAGTTTCTGTGAAGTTTGGAAGGTAGGAGACGAGGTACTGCCAGAATTGAAGCTATGAGGGCGGGTGGTGAGTCGTGCTTGGTAGCGTAGCTGGTAGAACACTTGCCCGCGAAAGGCAAAGGTTTCGAGCTCGAGTTTTAATCTGTCAGGAAGTTTTATTTTAATAGTCACTTTTAATAACATTAGATTAAGATACGCAGGCGATACACTTCGTTTGCCTTCGCATACCGCCAAAGAGCATGCTTAGCGAAGTGGTTAGAGCTCCACAGTTACAAGTGAGAGGCTACCGAGTAAAGTTCTAGGCGATGGGCTGCACAATAAAGATCAAGTTGCACACCATATATGACGGTCTTAGTAAATCGTGTCTTGAGAAATACAGAGAGTAACGAAGCTTCGGATGTAATTACATGACGCTGTCAGAAGGAGAGCGAGCTCTACATCACTGTAAGAAGGCTTCCAAAACAGAACTTTTATTGCCCAGATCGCAGCTGATACATATCCTGATTACTTGTTTCAACAAAGTTATATAGTCATCTGCAGGTCAATGGATACGTGAATTATAAAGCCCCTACGTGTGGCACATTGCCATCTAGCTTGATTTGTGACTGTAATTTCTACAATGTATATAAAGGAATATTAGTGTTATATATTTGGACCACTTATCGTGTGACTTTGAGGGCCTACGTGTGTTAAATCTCTTGTTATCAGTTTATGGATTTGCCTACTGAGAGTGTTGTTATAAATACTTTGGTTTGCCAGTGAAATTTTTATTTTTATTTAATAGCATAGTGAGCCGTAGACAAATCAATCGCAACTTTCATTTAGCCTCGCCTAGAGAACAACAGATCTCTGACCTGAAAGCTACTTCAGTGCAGGTACGATAAAATCGTTAAAAGATGACAAGTGGATGGACATTTTAGGAATTTCATTGTTTTACTCTGATGCGGCAGATTACAAACAGGTCGTGCAGGACGTGCTCCAGTATAAAGGGGAACAGTTACGTGCTGTCTGTGGTAGCAGAGGAGGGAATCAGCAAAACGCATTTTGCACTGGATACATTCAGTTTCTAGCTTTGGTGTATTACGTTAGGATCGTATCGACGAAAGACGCAGTGTAGCGTGAAAATTGTCGTTAGTAGAGGAAAGTTCCAGTAGAAGCAGATGCCAGGTGGAGATTTACAGGAAGGAATAGCTCATCCGATAACACGTGATCTACCGAGTCTTGGTTATGAAAAGAGTTTGCCCCAGTTAGCGGGTGAGGTAAATACTGATATACCATCAGGGTCTAATGTTATTATTCTGTCCACTGTCATGGGCTACGACCCGACTTGCAGGTAGCCACTGATCTGTATGGATACCGGGGGAAGGTGGCAGAAATCGCAAACTAAACAAAAAAAATATAAATATTGGCACAAAGAGATAAATTCTGAATTTAGCACAGAACAACATACACCTAACAAAAAGCAGTCTCCAGTGACACAGACACACTCGCAGAATGACGTATATAGCATTAACCTACAGCTACATAAGCTGAACTCAGAACACTTCGGCGCGAGAATCACGAAACGTGAGTACTACGAGGGTTGTTCAGTAAGTAATGCTCCACATTTTTTTCTCAGAACATATTTATTGTTAAGAGTCAGAATTTGGTGACAATATACATCAAAATGTCTTGTTGGCTCTGAGCACTATGGGACTTAACAGCTATGGTCATCAGTCCCCTAGAACTTAGAACTACTTAAACCTAACTAACCTAAGGACAGCACACAATACCCAGCCATCACGAGGCAGAGAAAATCCCTGACCCCGCCGGGAATCGAACCCGGGAACCCGGGCGTGGGAAGCGAGAACGCTACCGCACGACCACGAGATGCGGTCAAAAATGTCTTGTTCATGTCCTGTTTTTCCACGTTGTCTCCATCATGTTCTATGGCCGTAAGCCGACGTTGTGGAAGAGCATGTATTCCCTGCTGGTAAAAGCTCTTGTCCTGTAGGCGTAGCCATGTTTTTCACTGCGTGACTGACACTCTCGTCATCTTCAAAGTGAGTTCCCCCTAGAGAAACTTTAAGCGGCCCAAAGAGATGAAAGTCCGAGGGTGCCAGGTCTGGACTGTAGGGTGGACGACGCGCTGATGTCAAATTCGGTCATGTGTTCCCGGGTTCTCAGGCTTTTGTGTGGGCGAGCATTATCGTGTTGGAACAAGATTTCTACTGGATTATTATCCGATCGAACACGTCGGAACATGTTCTTGAGTGTATTCAGAGTCCTCAAGTATGCCTCTGAATTAATGGTTGTCCATTTTTGCATCACATCCACGAGAATGGCGCCATCACAATCCCAGAAGACTGTCACCATGACTTTTCCGGCAGAGTGTGTTGTCTTGAATTTCTTCTTTTGTGGTAAATGAGGATGATGTCATTCCACGGACTGTTTTTTTTTTTTTTTTTTTTTTTTTTTTTTGTATATATGGTTCTCGGGCGAGACGTCGGATGTCATAGTGAAAACTCCACAATATTTCGCCAGCGCAACTGGCCGACATCTTCAGGTGCGACGAACACACAGCTAAGGCAGGACCAGGGCTCCCCATTTATGCCAGTTTTAGGCAGGAAGTGCGCATGCGTGGAGGCGCCAAATTCGATGGCCAATAGCGACGATATCAACTGATAACTGGAAGGACCGTAACGCCACCTACAGGATGAAGAACCAAATACTTCGGCGCACGCGCGGAGGCTGCCGCCGCTGCTCTGCGCTGCCATCGGCAGCCCCAGCGACCTCTGTCGGAAGCCGCAAGCAGTACTGCGCGTCCACGTAGGCGTCTTGATTATCCTCCCGTTGTCAACAGAATATTTATGTTGCTGGCGAATCGTCGTCCGTCTTATGACCAAAAGTATTCCTCTCTGCTCGAAGCGACTTCAATATGGCCAGTGGTTGATCCCATGCTGAACTAAGCTGAAAGCCCGTGTCTCTGTTTACAAGTTTTTTTTGTTTCCGACGCAAAGTGGTGCACCCAGTTTTCGTTCCCCGTGTAACGATCCGTGACAGAAAGGCTCTCCGTCGGTCTCAAAACGCTCCAACAATTCAGATAAAATGGCCTTTCTTTGAATCTTGTGGTCCGCTGCGAGTATTCGTGGAACCCATCTTGAACACCTCTTTGAATATCCGAGAGTCTCTATCATTGCAGACGCACTTAAAATGCTGACCGACAACTGTAGAGCCAATTGCCGATTACGATGCGCCGGTCGCCACGAATAACGGCATTTGCACGATTCCGCATGTCTGGCGCAGTGGCTGTGACAGGACGTCCGAGTGTGGCTGATCTTGTAGCTCTGTTTCTGCATTTCCTGAGGCTGTAACTTTCTTTACCCATCACGCAACTGTACTCCTATCAACTGCAGCATCGCCATATACTGCACACAAACGTTTATGGATGTTCACCACAATTTCTTTTTCTGCACACAGGAATTTAATAACAGCACGCTCCTTGTAGCTGAATTCTACACCTACATCTACATCTACATCCATACTGCGCAAGCCACCTGACGGTGTGTGGCGGAGGGTACCTTGAGTACCTCTATCGGTTCTCCCTTCTACTCCAGTCTCGTATTGTTCGTGTAAAGAGGGATTGTCGGTATGACTCCGTGTGGGCTCTAACCTCTCTGATTTTATCCTCATGGTCTCTTCGCGAGATATACGTAGGAGAGAACAATATGCTACTTGACTCCTCGGTGAAGGTATGTTCTCGAAACTTCAACAAAAGCCCGCACCGACCTACTGAGCGTCTCTCTTGCAGAGTCTTCCACTGGAGTTTATCTATCATCTCCGTAACGCTTTCGAGATTACTAAATGATCCTGTAACGAAGCGCGCTGCTCTCCGTTGGATCTTCTCTATCTCTTCTATCAATCCTATCTGGTACGGATTCCACACTGCTGAGCAGTATTCAAGCAGTGGGCGAACAAGTGTACAGTAACCTACTTCCTATTTCCTTAGGATTCTTCCAATGAATCTCAGTCTGGCATCTGCTTTACCGGCGATCAACTTTATATGATCATTACATTTTAAATCACTCCTAATGCCTACTCCAAGATAATTTATGGAATTAACTGATTCCAGTTGCTGACCTGCTATATTGTAGCTAAATGATAAGGGATCTTTCTTTCTATGTATTCGCAGCACATTACACTTGTCTACATTGAGATTCAATTGCCATTCCCTGCACCATGCGTCAATTCGCTGCCGATCCTCCTGCATTTCAGTACAATTATCCAATGTTACAACCTCTCGATATACCACAGCATCATCCGCAAAAAGCCTCAGTGAACTTCCGATGTCATCCACAAGGTCATTTATGTATATTGTGAACAGCAACGGTCCCACGACTCTCCCCTGCGGCACACCTGAAATCACTCTCACTTCGGAAGACTTCTCTCCATTGAGAATGACATGCTGCGTTCTGTTATCTAGGAACTCTTCAATCCAATCACACAATTGGTCTGATAGTCCATATGCTCTTACTTTGTTCATTAAACGACTGTGGGGAATTGTATCGAACGCCTTGCGGAAGTCAAGAAACACGGCATCTACCTGGGAACCCGTGTCTATGGCCCTCTGAGTCTCGTGGACGAATAGCGCGAGCTGGGTTTCACACGATCGTCTTTTTCGAAACCCATGCTGATTCCTACAGAGTAGATTTCTAGTCTCCAGAAAATTCATTATACTCTAACATAATACGTGTTCCAAAATTCTACAACTGATCGACGTTAGAGATATAGGTCTATAGTTCTGCACATGTGTTCGACGTCCCTTCTTGAAAACGGGGATGGCCTGTGCCCTTTTCCAATCCTTTGGAACGCTACGCACTTCTAGAGACCTACGGTACACCGTTACAAGAAGGGGGCAAGTTCCTTCGCGTACTCTGTGTAAAATTGAACTGGTATCCCATCAGGTCCAGCGGCCTTTCCTCTTTTGAGCGATTTTAATTGTTTCTCTATCCCTCTGTCGTCTATTTCGATATCTACCATTTTGTCATCTGTGCGACTCTCTAGAGAAGGTACTACAGTGCAGTTGTAGGTAGACGCCATTTTGACGCTGTGCTACGGCTCTGCCATCCGCCAGAACGGTTCGAATCTTCATCGGCGCACATAAAAAAACACCAAATGTGAAGCATCAACGAGGACGTTAGTCTACGTATAGTAATGGCAATAATTGAACGACCCTCGTAGGTCTCGGTAGCAAAAGAGGGAAGGGGGCGGGGGGCGGGGAAGTAACAGAATTTGGCGAACCTTAATAACCGCATGGCTGGCGCTTCTGGTCTCCCGTAGTGTCGCGAAATACTCACGATCGCCTAATCGCCGAAACGGCGATCGAATACCAGCGTCCTTATTTGACTCTGGGTGAAGTCACGAACCATTAAGCTTTACCGTCACGTGGCGAAGCTTACCAATGGACAATAGGTGGTCACGGGCGAAACGGCAGCTTGTGGACCTTCTAAGAAGACCTTCAAGAATTGGCTGGAATGACGAAGCTCAGAGGTTTTTTAGGTGGTCAGCACCTCACACTTGTGTCTCTACGGCTGAAAAAAGTCGCCTGCTGGGCTATAGATCTGGCCGCTTCCTTTTTTCCCCCAGAAGTTTCCTAACCTGGTGCAGCTTCGGCCCTTGGGACAGCGGGACGTTCTGTTTTCATGCGCGCCCCGAGACGTAGAATCCTTTAACGACCGCAGCCATTTTGAACAATTCGTTAATTCTTCTCAAAATGACGACTGCCGAGACCTGTTTACAGGTTTCGATTCCTCTGTATGTAGGGAATATCACGGTATAAGTGTATATTTTTTATTTTTTATACTTATATATTTTATGATTTTGGTTGGGGTGGCTTTAAATAATGTGGGCTAGCATGAGACTTTTAATTAACTTATACCGCGATAACATTCGTACGAACATCGGTTGCCCCTAAGTACGTACGATATAATATTTTTTTAAACACAGCGCGCGACTCACCGCCTTCTAATAAATAGTATGCGTGAGCGCTGCTATTTAGGAAAGAAAACATGCGTAGTCTTACGCAAACTGTAACTATTAATATGGGTCTCAGGGGCTACTGGTTATTTATGTACCAAATTACACCAAGATTAACTGAGATATTGCGTAATGTAATGATTTTTAATATTTCTTTTTCATTATTGCAAGGCAAAACTAGAGAAAATCTCGTCTGCCGTTAAGGCCCGTCCACACGCAAAGATCTGTGTGCGCAAATGTTTGCGCACATCACATCTGCGCAGACAGATCGTTGCGTGTGGACAGAAGATTTGCACCAAGCTGAGGTGTGTGCAAACCTGGAAGTTTGAGTTGGAGGTTTGAGCGAAACCTCTCAAATCTGTGGGTTCAAACCACATCTGTGCAGGCGAATTGGAGCGTGTGGACAGGAGATCGCCGCAAATCTGGCGCGAAACAGCTGTTTGCTCAGTCTAGTGTTTGAATTTGTGCGCAAAGGGCATTGAAATGGCTGATAACTTGTCAGTGTTCTCGAGAGTTTGTTAGTGAATTCATTGAAATATGTAGAAACCACCCATGTCTGTGGAAGATTAAAGTAAAGAATATAGTGACCGAGACAAAAAGACAGCACCATACAATGCTCTAATTGAAAAATTGCGGGCAGTTGACGCCTCGGGAAACAGAGAAACAGCAATAAAAAAAAATTTCGTTGCGAACTGTTTACCGAAAAGAGTTATCCAAAGTTCAGAAATCTAGAAGATCTGGTGTAGGAGTAGATCAAGTATACCAGCCAACGTTGTAGTATTTTGATCTGCTTGGCTTTCTTAAGGTTCGCCTTGCAAATCTCGCAGTAAATTTACGTGAGAAAACTGCTTTCGCTTTAGCAGCCACTGTCTACACCATTTTGACCGTTTTCACTGTTTCCTGCGGTTGGTCTGAATGTTTTTTGCAACACAAGTTGCGAACACAGACCACAACAGAACTTCCTCCATTTCTATATTTCAGAATAACTGAATTAAATTTTTGACGTTTACGGGGAGCGTAGTCGCTTGCCACTGATTTCTTTTCTACACCGACAGATGGCGGGCGAGTACTAGATTGGGGTTTGTGTCGTGTGAACACACCACATTTGCAGCGATCTTTTGCATGTACAGACATCTGCGCCGATGTCTGCGCAGACAGATCGTTGCGTGTGGACCGGGCTTCAGGGGGCCAAAATGAAACATACTAAACTCACTCAGTATTCTAAATATTAATAAACGAAATCTATTTTGACTCTTTTTAACTTTGAAATTAATGAAAGATCAAAACTGAGAAGTCTCTCGCATTTACTTTTAATATTATGACATGATATTTTAATTAAATATTTCAATCAGCGTAATGGCCGACTAAATCCTGCTAGGGGAGATGAGCTCCCTGTACTGCGAAGTTCTGTAAAAACTTTGTTAATTATAATTAATGGTTGCAATCATGAGAGGTGACAACTAAGTCAATAATACACACTTTCTAATGACAATTTCTATTATATTTTTCAAAATACAGATAAAACTTACGTTAATTATCAGACAGCACTACAATGGCGGCCTACCGCTAGACGAAACAAAACAGGGGGTTCGGTCAATCAAAGCATTGTCTCTGACCTTCATGGCCTATGTTACACCGAGACGATACCAAAAAAAAAAAACTGTTTTGTTAATTACCTCGATATTTGTGTTTTGATAATAATAACTTACGTTCCTTACTATTTGTTATACATCGCGCACACGTACACAGTCTTGAAATAATTTATATTTCACACGTCTCATAACAAAAACTTCCTTTCCCTTTCTCCAAATGTCTATTTTTGTGACGTACCATCACAGGAATTATTATTACAAGGTTTCTTTCGTTTATGTAATTATTTAGCTGCTTCAATTCGCGATTGAATCTTTAGATATTTCAAATTAAATTGATATGAAAATTATGGGTAGAATTGCAGTTTGTTGCTCGTCGAAAGAACTCGAATCTGTTACCTGATTTCATATTCGATAATTGCTTCTCAACTCATCCTCTGTTTCCTGTCTTGCGCGCCCGCCCACTCGCTCATCACTGCACGTTTCGTTCTCGGGAGGGTTCGTAACACGATGTGTTACAAATTTATGCACTGGCTCGCCAAAAGGCGTGGCTATAACGTCATTTCAGGGGACTTTGATATCTATAGACCAATATCGGAGAAGCGCGTCGCAGGAGGTTCTTTGACATGCCGTAGAGCCTAGCGAATACGCGTGGGCAAGGCGTCGATGGTTGGCTTAGCTGTCCTGGCTTCGATTCCCCATCGAAGTTATCTCGCTTAATGCGTTTGATTGCCACTCCTTAGTGGCTACAACGCTACCTCCCATGCTCTGCTGAGGCGAAAACCAGTGCCTCTGTTATTTTAAGTTGTTAACTATATGTATTTCGGCTGCTTCCTAGTATGTGGAGGCGGACGAGAGGATCTTGGTCTTTACGTAATTCATCCCGTTTTTCTTGTCAGTACAGAGCTGAGCAACAGCAGATTTTTGTGGCTCACCTTGTCTTTTGTGACGTTCTGTTCATCACGTTTTCCTTTAGGTTTGTTTCCATCAGGAATAGTGTGCTCCACGACCTACTAATGAGTATATGCTTGCAAGCGAAGTTAAAAAAGATAAACATGCACTCAGCGTGCGATATGCCTCCATAATATATAACTTGTCTTTTATATTAGTATTGCTTTTAGTTTTTATACAAAAACAGGCTTCAAAGTCTAAGAAGCCGACCTTGCCTAGGGTACTGAACGAGTCTGAGGTGGCTAATAGTGAATGTTTCATCAGAAGTGGTGGACAGCTGCGAATACAGAATAACCAGTCCCGGACCAACGCAAAAAAGAACCAAATCCTATTTGCGTCTGTCTTGTGGTCAGGGTCTGCTTGTCAGGGGTGCGGCTGAAACATATATTCTGGAACTAATCCTTCCACTGTTAATACTCTGCGTTCACTCAACGAGTCTACTCAACCCCACCTGATTCCTGGTACAATCATCACGGAGCAATTCGATAATCACATTGTTACCCCAGGAGGTCAATCCACTGCAGAGTATTACTGGTCTTGCGGATTCTGGGGCGACCAGGTTAAAATGCAGTATGATTCAGCAGAGGCAGCCGGATTCCTCAACAAATACATATTTTGCAATACGTAAAATACACACACTTTTGCAACCAAGTGAACTTCATAAATTGGAAGATACATTCAAAGAACAGAAGACTCAATTTTGGCACTTCAAGAAACACGAATGACGGACAGTAACACCATGGATTTCGGCAATTATCGTCTTTTTAAAATAAAACTGATAAAATAATACTAAGTAATACACCACATCGGGGGGTTGCTTTTGCAGTCTCCAAAAATATTTTAAATTCGATAACGGAGGCAAGACCCGTTAATAATACACTAATGATAATTTGTCTTAAATGGGCAAAGAAAGCATACACTTCAATTAATGCCCATACGCCAGTCAATGAGGAAAACCGTGAAAAACCTGAATGAATGAATAAAGCTTCGGAAACTTAGAAAGCATCATCCCGAAAATTCCCTCAAACCATGTTAAAATTTTAATGGGTGATTTTAATGTTGAATTATGTAAGGAGAAAAAATATAAGAAAACGGTGGGTGGATTTCCATCGCATAAATGGCCGAGCCAAAATGTCCAAAGACTTGTTGAAATGTGCAACAATTTTAAACTTAAAATCATGCCACCACATTTTAAAAAGGGACTCTTTTGAACAAAAAACTTGGCGGCAATCCAATACATTTATTGGGGAATTTCAAATGGATCATGTGGGAATTTCATATCCTAACTACGAAGAAATTTTAAATTTACAATTTAGGAAAGGGGCCAGTATTGACTCTGACCATTATTTAACGCGAATAAAAGTAAAACTTCAATCCAAAAAGCTCTTCAAAACAAAAAGTGTTATCCCAAAATTTGACAGTGCTAAAATGACCCCGACTCTAACAACCGAACATGACAAAAAACAGTCCAACAATTGGCAAAGCTTAAAAGAAAATTTCATCAAAACAGCACAAAATTTAATTCCGCTTCGAAAGAAACAAAAACACCTTTGGTGGAACGCTAACTGTGAAACAGCAGTTTTTTTTTTGGAATAACAGGAAAACTGAAAATACGTACGACAACTTTCTAACTGTATGAAAAGAACATTTACATTAATCCGACAGAGAAAAATGCCCAACTTTTAGAAATCGAAAATGACGTCCAAAAGAAATATACAAGAAACTTTTATGAAACATTCAAAACAAAACTAACAGTTTACCAACCCCTAATACTTTGCTTCGAAACTGAAAATGGCAGTTTGGCCCTTAATAACCAGGAAAACTGTAAAGTACTTGCTAATTATTTTGAAAAACTATTAAACTGTCCAGAACAATCGAATAAATTCCAACCACAGCAAACTAATAACACCAACCCTAACTCTAAACAACCTGACGAAATCTAAATAACTAAACAAATTAAGAGACCTAAAAACAATAAAGCATCCGGAGAAGACGGTATAATTGCAGAACTACTAAGATCGGCTGGCCCTAACACTATAAAGAAGATCACTCAACTAATAGGACATATCTGGTAAACTGAGAAAATACCTGAGGACTGGAAAGTTGTCCTAATTCATCCATTGCATATAAAAGGAGATAGACCCGATGTTAGTGACTACGAAGGAATTTTTTTTTCTCCAGGTCACATACAAAATTCTCTCGCAATGTTTACTTGATCGAGCCCAGTAACACTAGAACCTAAAAGCGGTGAATATCAACAGGTTTTCCGGAGGTCAAATAGTCCCCCATTCGGATATCCGGGCGGGGACTACTCAAGAGGACGTCGTTATCAAGAGAAAGAAAACTGGCGTTCTATGGATCGGAGCGTGGAATGTCAGATCCCTTAATCGGGCAGGTAGGTTAGAAAATTTAAAAAGGGAAATGGATAGGTTAAAGTTAGATATAGTGAGAATTAGTGAAGTTCGGTGGCAGGAGGAACAAGACTTCTGGTCTGGTGACTACAGGGTTATAAACACAAAATCAAATAGGGGTAATGCAGGAGTAGGTTTAATAATGAATAGGAAAATAGGAATGCGGGTAAGCTACTACAAACAGCATAGTGAACGCATTATTGTGGCAAAGATAGATACGAAGCCCACGCCTACTACAGTAGTACAAGTTTATATGCCAACTATCTCTGCAGATGACGAAGAAATTGAAGAAATGTATGATGAAATAAAAGAGATTATTCAGATAGTGAAGGGAGACGAAAATTTAATAGTCATGGGTGACTGGAATTCGGTAGTAGGAAAAGGGAGAGAAGGAACTGTAGTGGGTGAATATGGATGGGGGGAGAGAAATGAAAGAGGAAGCCGCCTGATAGAATTTTGCACAGAGCACAACTTAATCATAGCTAACACTTGGTTCAAGAATCATAAAAGAAGGTTGTATACATGGAAGAAGCCTGGAGATACTGACAGGTTTCGGATAGATTATATAATGGTAAGACAGAGATTTAGGAACCAGTTTTTAAATTGTAAGACATTTCCAGTTGCAGATGTGGACTCTGACCACAATCTATCGGTTATGATCTGTAGATTAAAACTGAAGAATCTGCAAAAAGGTGGGAATTTAAGGAGAGGGGGCCTGGATAAGGGAACAATTGACAGGAATGGGGGAAAGAAATGCAGTAGAAGAAGAATGGGTAGCTCTGAGGGATGAAGTAGTGAAGGCAGCAGAGGATCAAGTAGGTAAAAAGACGAGGGCTAGTAGAAATCCTTGGGTAACAGAAGATATATTGAATTTAACTGATGAAAGGAGAAAATATAAAAATGCAGTAAATGAAGCAGGCAAAAAGGAATACAAACGTCTCAAAAATGAGATCAACAGGAAGTGCAAAATTGCTAAGCAGCGGTGGCTAGAGGACAAATGTAAGGATGTAGAAGCGAGTATCACTAGGGGTAAGATAGATACTGCCTACAGGAAAATTAAAGAGACCTTTGGAGATAAGAGAACCACTTGCATGAACATCAAGAGCTCAGATGGAAACCCAGTTCTACGCAAAGAAGGGAAAGCAGAAAGGTGGAAGGAGTATATAGAGGGTCTATACAAGGGCGATGTACTTGAGGACAATATTATGGAAATGGAAGAGGATGTAGATGAAGATGAAATGGGAGATACGATACTGCGTGAAGAGTTTGACAGAGCACTGAGAGACCTGAGTCGAAAGAAGGCCCCCGGAGTAGACAACATTCCATTAGAACTACTGACGGCCTTGGGAGAGCCAATCCTGACAAAACTCTACCATCTGGTGAGCAAGATGTATGAAACAGGCGAAATACTCTCAGACTTCAAGAAGAATATAATAATTCCAATCCCAAAGCAAGCAGGTGTTGACAGATGTGAAAATTACCGAACTATCAGTTTAATAAGTCACAGCTGCAAAATACTAACGCGAATTCTTTACAGACGAATGGAAAAACTAGTAGAAGCCGACCTCGGGGAAGATCAGTTTGGATTCCGTAGAAATGTTGGAACACGTGAGGCAATACTGACTTTACGACTTATCTTAGAAGAAAGATTAAGGAAAGGCAAACCTACGTTTCTAGCATTTGTAGACTTAGAGAAAGCTTTTGACATTGTTGACTGGAATACTCTCTTTCAAATTGTAAAGGTGGCAGGGGTAAAATACAGGGAGCGAAAGGCTATTTACAATTTGTACAGAAACCTGATGGCAATTATAAGAGTCGAGGGACATGAAAGGGAAGCAGTGGTTGGGAAGGGAGTGAGACAGGGTTGTAGCCTATCCCCTATGTTATTCAATCTGTATATTGAGCAAGCAGTGAAGGAAACAAAAGAAAAATTCGGAGTAGGTATTAAAATCCATGGGGAAGAAATAAAAACTTTGAGGTTCGCCGATGACATTGTAATTCTGTCAGAGACAGCAAAGGACTTGGAAGAGCAGTTGAACGGAATGGATAGTGTCTTGAAAGGAGGATATAAGATGAACATCAACAAAAGCAAAACGAGGATAATGGAATGTAGTCGAATTAAGTCGGGTGAAGCTGAGGGAATTAGATTAGTAAATGAGACACTTAAAGTAGTAAAGGAGTTTTGCTATGTAGGGAGCAAAATAACTGATGATGGTCGAAGTAGAGAGGATATAAAATGTAGACTGGCAATAGCAAGGAAAGCGTTTCTGAAGAAGAGAAATTTGTTAACATCGAGTATAGATTTAAGTGTCAGGAAGTCATTTCTGAAAGTATTTGTATGGAGTGTAGCCATGTATGGAAGTGAAACATGGACGATAAATAGTTTGGACAAGAAGAGAATAGAAGCTTTTGAAATGTGGTGCTACAGAAGAATGCTGAAGATTAGATGGGTAGATCACATAACTAATGAGGAAGTATTGAATAGGATTGGGGAGAAGAGAAGTTTGTGGCACAACGTGACTAGAAGAAGGGATCGGTTGGTAGGACATGTTCTGAGGCATCAAGGGATCACCAATTTAGTATTGGAGGGCAGTGTGGAGGGTAAAAATCGTAGAGGGAGACCAAGAGATGAATACACTAAGCAGATTCGGAAGGATGTAGGTTGCAGTAGGTACTGGGAGATGAGGGAGCTTGCACAGGATAGAGTAGCATGGAGAGCTGCATCAAACCAGTCTCAGGACTGAACACCACAACAACAAACAACACTTTAGACCAAACAGATCCTGCCCGGAACAAATTCTTAATTTAAAACTAATCCTTAGGCACCAAAGGATTTATAGTAAAAAATATTTTTTATACCAATTTGTGGATTAAAGAGGCGTGCCGGCCGCGGTGGCCGAGCGGTTCCAAGTAGCTACAGTCCGGAACCACGCGACTGCTACGGTCGCAGGTTCGAATCCTGCCTCGGGCATGGATGTGTGTGATGTCCTTAGGTTAGTTAGGTTTAAGTAGTTCTAAGTTCTAGGGGACTGATGACCTCAGATGTTAAGTCCCATAGTGCTAAGAGCCATTTGAACCATTTAAAAAGGCCTACGATTCAGTTGATCGGGAATCTGTTTTCCAAATTTTAAAGGAACAGGGGCTAGGTAATAAAATTCTAACACTAATTAAGGAAACGTTAACCGGTACTAGCTCTTAAGTTAAAATGATGGGAGAAATTTCTTAACCAATTGAAATAAAGACTGGTGTTAGACAGGGAAATGGACTTTCCCTATTGCTGTTTAACTGTGTTTTGGAAGAGGTAATTACAGAATGTCGAGAGCAAAAGTCGAGTCAAAATATAGATCAATCAATCAAGATAGATAATATTAGATTAGTTTGCCTCGCCTTTGTGGATGATCTGACAATTTTATCTAGGGATATTACCACAACTCAAAAACAAGCTGAAATTCTTAAAGAAGTTGTAGAGAAAGTTGGACTACAATACATGACATGCAACAAACAAGCACCAAAGTTTCTAAACACGATATATGGAAAAACAGAAAGAGTTTGGAGGTAATCGTACAAGAATACGGTCTGGCGAAAGCTGCAAACGAAGTTCCCTGTAAAAAAAATAGTGCATTCAGATTTACACAAAATATATATAGCAAAAATGACTTTCTATATTCAGTAAACCTTAGTGCCTTTATGGAGCAAAAACTTTAATTTTAAATAGAAAGAGGGATGTTGAAAAAATTTGGAAAAAAAGAAAGGAGGATTATTAGGAAAATAGAAGGCTCTAAAATTACTGATGGAGAAACTTACAGGCTGAGAAGTAATAAGGAAATAGAAAAATACACAGACATACATGGTGACATGAGAAAACGAAGACTTAGATTTTATGGGCACATTAAAAGAATGGGAGGCACTAGGTTGGCAAAACAAATAGTAGAATTCTACGAAAACAGAGGTAAGCCAAAACTGAGCCAAGTAAATGGATCGCTGCGATGAAGGAGGATCTTAAAGTAGCTGGCATTACTCAGGCAGACGTTACAGATAGAAAAAGTCAGACAGTTGGTGAGAGGGGAATGGAACACCGAGGTCTGATGAAAGAAAGAGACTTCATTCTGAAAGGAAGAAGCAAATTTGGAGGTCAACCATCAAAAGCGACAGTGACTGACTGTATCTCGCGTGGTCCTATTGAGTCTATGCGTGAATAATAATAATTAGTACTTCAATTTGTGCCACCTATACGTGGATTCTTCCTTATCGTTTAAATATAGTTACTAAATGTATTTTACATTTAAGGATGCCTTTGTAATTTAGTACCACAGACATGATACGTGAATTGGAGTGGCACTCATTGAAACAAAGGCGTTTTTCGTTGCGACGGGGTCTTCTCATGAAATTTCAATCACCAGTTTTGTCCTCCGATTGCGAAAACATTCCGTTGGCACCCATGTACATAGGGAGAAATGATCATCAAGATAAAATAAGAGAAATCAGGGCTCGCACAGAAAAATTTAAGTGCTCGTTTTTCCCGAGCGCCGTTTGAGAGTGGAACTGTAGAGAGACAGCTTGAAGATGATTCATTGAACCCCTGCCAGGCACTTAATTGTGAGTAGCAGAGTAATCATGTAGATGTAGATGTGGTGGCAGTGATACATTGTCTCCGGTCTGTGGAAATCAGTCACAGATGGACAAAAGACTCAAGAACAGGACAGTTCCTACAAAAACCCACTAAACCTATTTCTCGGAAAGACTGCTCCTCTCCCCGCCACTGGAAGAACAACGAAATTTTGGAGAACTCTCCACCACGCTTTTTCTAAAGTACGCTCCCGCCCGGCACTGCCATCCACTATCCGTAGCTGAGAGCACAGTCTTTGGCCAGCCACAGAGACAGCATTTCCAGTTGAGCACGTGGCTGGCGGTAGCCAGCTATATCGATGCCGACAGAAGCAACACATATACAATAGGTCGTAACTCCAGCAGGCCACAGCACAAAGCAAGATAAATGACGGCTATCCCAACCACGTGTTGTTTATCTAAAAGTGACGTATGGCTAACCATGAGGCATACCCCATGCTGTCAGTAGCAGCCCCCAGAAGAGCACTGCCACTCTGACCGCGAAAACATTTCGGTGTAACAGTTGTATTTAAAGTCAACTACAATAGGAAACAAGATGTGCCACGTCTTGAATCCCAAAGACCGTGAATGCATCGAGACCAAAAATGTCGTCCAATGTCGCACCATCTACCGTCAAAAAGCTGGTCGCCCTCGTGATGATTTGATACTCGACATAAGTCATGAATTCGCCTTGACAGGAATGGGCTGGTTTACATAACCAACCAAACGACGATTTGTGGGGGAGAGAACTGGTTTACCCAGACTATTGTATGTTTTATGGCTCACGGCGTACACAGAGGGTCCGGTGTCGATCTGGAAACAGAACGGTTGTTGCTGAATCAATAGTGTAATGTAAATCTTGGGGGCAGGGCGGGAGGGGGGGGGGGAGGGAGAATGTGCACAATATTATGCACTTCCGTCAACTCCTGCCACTAGATGGCTGGGTGTTGCTGTGTCGTCGTCATCATCATCATCATCATCATCATCATCATCATCATTCATCCCCATTACGGTCGGAGGAAGAAAATGGCAAACCACCTCCGTTAGGACCTTGCCTAGTACGCTCTAACATTCTGCGTGGTGTCTGTTTGTTCTAAGTCGTGTCTTCCTACCACTTTCGCGCAACGACGCTCTGAGCGTGTTTTTCAGGGAATTGACTAGTTTGAACCTGGGACCTGTTGCTGGTAAGGAGACGCCAGACCTCAAATGACATGTAGAGTTCAGAAGAGTTCAGTGAGACTAGCGATGATATAACCAAATAATTAATGATTTCAGCGTCAGCTCCACTGCACTCCCTGTAAAAGAATCTTAATACTAACTAAATTTAGTGGAAGGGGTTCAAGGCTTTCCTATTTTTAGTTAGTTGGTAAAATAACGCCGAAAAAGCAGTTAAGTTTACCATTGGAATTTTTATGCTACTCACAAAACGTTGTCTTTAAATTGCACTATTGATAAAACGAAATACTTTAATACAGGATGATAAAAACCAACTGCGTTCAACAAAAATGTGAACGAATATTCCCTGAATGGGTTTCCAAGTTCTACAATGGATCGAAGGATGACCTATGCCATATCACATCTATAATCTAGGTTTAAATTAAGTTTCAGAAAAGAGGAAACTATCAAAATGGTCTACAGTGACCCTCAATTATTTTTAATTACTTATCTAACTTGTCGTAAATTACAGTGGCTGATGTGGCTTCTCAATAACTATATAACAGAAACATCATCGCGTTTCAGATTTTAACTTCTAGTAGCAAATGTGAATACCATGAGCTTTAATTGACGATCGACACTAGTATTACGCAAAAATGGGGTGTAACAGATGAGACTTCTGCAGTTCTGAGTGAAGCCCTATGCAGCATCGCGTGCGTTCGTTACCTTGTCGTTGGTTAGGCAGCGTCAGGGGGCGGCGGGGGCCCCAGCTCCACGCACCTCGCCGTCTCGGAACCAACTCCTCTCTAACTTCTCTTTACTATAATTTACCGAAGTTGGTTTTAGAAACGCTATCTGGCTGTGTTTTCAACTGACCAATCAGGGTCTCAATGTTAACCTTAAGCTCCGCCTACAAAAATTCTGTCTATCCAATGAGAAACGTTATACTTTTCGTGGTGGGGCAATGTTTTTAACGTTTGCAACGTAACAGAGACGCGTATAGTCTCACGCTAAAACTTGCAACTGGTGTGGCCCTTTTAGTGTTATCGTAAGATCTATACTGTTGTTCTGGAGGGCCCTACCTTTTAACATGGGCTGGGGGTGGTCTTGGCGGTCGGCTGGCCACTTGGGTGTCCGTCCCTAATCTTAAGGCCTCCTAGCCTACACAATTCTGCTCTCGGCCTCTGTTCTCGTTTCTCCCCTCGGAACTGCGTCTGTTTCACGGTGGGAAGGTATGACATGCATTTAGGCGTTCTTGTGTTAGTCTGTGGTATTCCATTTGCTCACTAGTTGATCGTATTACTTTAGTTAATTTAATGTCAGGATTTATTCGGAGCTATGTGGCATACTGCCGGATTTGCTATCATGTCAGGGTTTTCATGGAAGGTGTTGGATTTGCCTGACACCTTACAACGGTGGTGCGTGTCTCCCACATCGTCCCCTATGCTCCTCGGAGTATGGGACCTCATCCTCCTCCTTCAGCTCCACATCTGTGTCTGAAGCCCGGCTGTGTGGGGACCTACGACGGAACGCTTCCACAAGTCCTTGTTTACTGTAAGTGGCATACACGGCGCCTATGCAGGCAGCATCCCGGGTGTGAGCACGAGAACAGAACCTGGTTCATTCACCCCTGCTGAATGATGTTCATCGGCTGGAATTTGCACAAAGAGTGGCGACAGGTGGTCTTTTCAGATGAATCACATTTCATCTCCATCGGACAGATGGCCGTTGGCTTGTACAACCTAAAAAGTCTGAAAGTGAACACCATGCAACAATCGTCGGAAGGGTCCAAGTCGGAGGGCATACCCTGTATGATCGCAAGGTTCTCGAAGGCACACTGTGTCTCTCCAAGCCCAGCACTACCGCAGTTTGTTTTTCCTGGGCACAATGGCTTCTACCAGCTCGACAATGCAATGTATCATACAGCTCGCAGTGTGCGTGGGTGGTTCAAAGGGAACCAGGATGCTGCCGTGGCCACCAAACTCTCCGGATTTAAAGCCAATTGAGAAGCTAGGGGACTACATCAGTCAGGCTGTTCATGCCGTTTATCCTCAACCAAGAAACCTAGCGCAGTTGGCCACAGCACTAGATTCGGCATGACACCACATCCCTGTTGGTACCTTCTGGAACCTCATTTTTCTCTCCTTGCACTTCTCGCAGCAGTTCGCTCTGGGAAAGGTTGTTATTCAGGTTTTGAACAGCTTGTCACATTAATATGACTGGACAGTGTACCATTCATTGTCAAGGAATTCCTACACTCTGAAACACGCTCTACACACAATAGGGGTTTAACGCCGCATTGGATCGTCCACGCACTCTAAGCATTACATAATTTGAGAAGAGGTTAAATCGTGGTTCACTAATAAAGGAAATGAACTTCTTTAATGAATCCGCGACCGTTGTGTATATTTTTTGAATAATGCCGTTTGGACCGCTAAATAAAATTTCTTTATTTTTTATTCCGTTTCCGCTATTGTCACCATCAGATATCTGCAATTAAGATTAAACGAACATAAAGAGCGGCTGTCGTTTGTTATACATCAAGCCATAAGAATTAAAAAGTAGAAAAATATTTTAAAAATGTTCATACAGCACTAAGCCTAAAAGTTGCTGAGCAAGGTTCAATGTCAGCATTAAACACTCACGCCTAATCGGGGCATCAACCAGTAACGCGGCTAAACACTTTATGCAGAGATGTAACTTCTAGCCGATAGGTGGCGCTAGTATGATGAATGTTGCCTTTAAATTTATATTTTATTATTTTAATGTATTCATACTTATAAAAAGCATTCTTTAAAGTACACTACAAGCCATTAAAATTGCTACACCAAGAAGAAATGCACATGTTAAACGGGTATTCATTGGACAGATATATTATACTAGAACTGACATGTGAGTACATTTTCATGCAATTTGGGTGCATAGATCCTGAGAAATCAGTACCCAGAACAACCACCTCTGGCCGTAATAACGGCCTTGATACGCGTGGGCATTGAGTCAAACAGCGCCTGGATGTCGTGAACAGGTACAGCTGCCCATGCAGATTCAACACGATACCACAGTTCATCAAGAGTAGTGACTGGTGTATTGTGACAAGCCAGTTGCTCGGCCTCCATTGACCAGACGTTTCCAATTGGTGAGAGATCTGGAGAATGTGCTGGCCAGGGCAGCAGTCGAACATTTTCTGTATCCAGAAAGGCCCGTACAGGACCTGCAACATGCGGTAGTGCATTATCCTGCTGAAATGTAGGGTTTCACAGGGATCGAATGAAGGGTAGAGCCAAGGGTCGTAACACATCTGAAATGTAACGTCCACTGTTCAAAGTGCCGTCAATGCGAACAAGAGGTAACCGAGACGTGTAACCCCATACCATCACGCCGGGTGATACGCCAGTATGGCGATGACGAATACACGCTTCCAATGTGCGTTCACCGCGATGTCTTCAAACACGGATGCGACCATCATGATGCTATAAACAGAACCTGGATTCACCCAAAAAATGACGTTTTGCCATTCGTGCACCCAGGTTCGTCGTTGAGTACACCATCGCAGGCGCTGCTGTCTGTGATGCAGCGTCAAGGGTAACCGCAGCCATGGTCTCCGAGCTGATAGTCCATGCTGCAGCAAACATCGTCGAATTGTTCGTGCAGATGGTTGTTGTCTTGCAAACGTCCCCATCTGATGACTCAGGGATGGAGACGTGGCTGCACGATCCGTTACAGCCATGCGGATAAGATGCCTGTCATCTCGACTGCTAGTGATACGACGCCGATGGGCTCCAGCACGGCGTTCCGTATTACCCTCCTGAAACCACCGATTCCATATTCTGCTAACAGTCATTGGATCTCGACCAACGCGAGCAGCAATGTTGCGATACGATAAACCGCAATCGCGATAGGCTACAATCCGACTTTTATCAAAGTCGGAAACGTGATGGTACGCTTTCTCCTCCTCAGACGAGGCATCACAACAACGTTTCACCAGGCAACGCCGGTCAACTGCTGTTTGTGGATGAGAAATCGGCTGGAAACTTTCCTCATGTCAGCAAGTTGTAGGTGTCGCACACCGGCGCCAACCTTGTGTGAATGCTCTGAAAAGCTAATCATTTGCATATCACAGCATCTACTTCCTGTCGGTTAAATTTCGGGTCTGTAGCACATCTTCGTGGTGTAGCAATTTTAAGGGCCAGTAGTGTATAAAAAACCGAACTCAAATTACAAAACATGATTTAATTGACTATAGTTGTTTGGTTATACAATCAGCTTCCCAGACACCGGCAAATACTCCATATGGTACTCCCTTAACTTGACGACAACCGATCAGTGAATCTGCTAGATAGTAATATCTATACAACAAGCGCATGAAATTTGGTATTAAATACGTTTTACATTGGCAAGATGTTTCGACATTAAAATAGAAGTAGCTGTTATAATTACACGTATTCGATAAATAAAAAAAAAGTTTCCTACGCCCATTTTCTGTGTTGTCTGGCGCACTGAAGACATGCAGCTTTTACGCGCCCGTAGGAAATGGGTGGATACTAAATATGACGAAGTCGAAAAAGAAGAGATTGTTGGAAGGACACATTTAGCTTATAGAGAAGTCAAAACAATCTTTGGTGAAATTAAAAAGGATGGTAACACTGAGAGTCCAATGGGAATTCTACTGTTAATTGGAGAGGAGAGAGCGGATAGGGGGAAAGGGTACATTGAAGGTCTCTATAAGGGGAAAGACTTATCTGATAGCACGGTCAAAGAAGAGACAGGGGTCGACAGGGAAGAGAGAGGAGATCAAGTATTAGAATCAAAATTTAAAAGAGCTTTGGACGACTTAAGATCATACAAAGCCGAAGGGACAGATAACATTCCATCTGAATTTCTAAAATCTTGGGGGAAGTGCCAAAATCCAACTATTCACACTGATGTGCAGAATGTATGAGACTGGCGATGTACCCTCATACGTTCGTAAAATAACATTCACACATTTCTGAATATTGCAAGGGCCGACAAGTGCGAGAACAGCTTAGTAGCTCATGCATCCAAGTCCTTGACAAGAATAATAAACAGGAGAATGGGAATGAAAACTGAGGATCTATTAGATGACTGTCAGTTTGGCTTTAGGAAAGGTAAGTGAACCGCTGAGGCTGTCCTGATGTAGCAGTTGAAAATGGAAGTAAGGCTTCATAGGATTTGTCAAATTGGAAAAGGGTTCGACAATGTGAAATGATGCAAGATGTTCGAAATTCTGAGAAAATAGGGATAAGCTATGGGAAAAGACGGGTAATACAGAATATGCACAAGAGCGAAGAGCGAACAGTAACACAGGAAGACCAATAACAAAGTGATTGGATTGAAAACGGACTAAGAGAGGTATGTAGATTTTCGCCCCTACTGTTTAATCTGTACATCGGGAAAGCAATGACGGATATAAAAAGTTTCAAGAGTGGGATTAAAATTCAAGGTGAGAAGATACCATTTGCTAAGATTCACTTATGATATTGCTATCTTCAGTGAAAGTGAAGAAGAATTATCGGTTCTGCTGAGTGGAATGAACAGTCTAATGTGTGCAGAATATATACTGAGAGTAAATAGGAGAAAGACGGATGTAATGAGAAATAGCAGAAATGAGAACAGTGAGAAACTTAACATCAGGATTAGTGATCAAGAAGTAGATCAAGTTAAGGAATTCTGGTACTTAGGCAGAAGAATAATGAATGACGGACGGAGCAAGGAGGACATGAAAAGCAAAGTAATACTGGAAAAAAGGCATTCCTGTCAAGAAAAGTGTACTAGTATCAAACACAGATCTTACGAAATTTCTCAGATTGTACGTCTGCAGCAGTATTCTGTGGTAGTGAGATATGGACTCTGGGATGACCGGATCAGAAGAGAATCGAAGCATTTGAGATGTGTTGCTACAGAAGAATGTTGAAAATTATGTTGATTGTAAGGTAAAGAATGAGGGTGTTCTCCACAGAATCGGCGAGGAAACAGATATATGGAAAACAAAGACAAGAAAAATGGCTCTGAGCACTAGGTGACTTAACATCTGAGGTCATCAGTCCCCTAGAACTTAGAACTACTTGAACCTAACTAACCTAAGGACATCATACACATAGATACCCGAGGCAGGATTCGAACCTGCGACCGTAGTGTTCGCGCAGTTCCAGACTGAAGCGCCCATAACCGCTCGGCCACTACGGCCGGCAGAGACAAGAAGACAGGAGATGACGATGGGACATCTGTTCAGACATCAGGGAATAATTTTCAAGGACTAGGGGAGTTGTAGAGAGTAAGAACTGTAGAGAAGACAGAACAATTGAGGACGTTAGCTGCAAGTGCTACTCTGCGACAAAAAAATTGACACAGTAGGGGAATTCGTGGCAGGTTGCATCAAAGCAGTCAGAAGACTGATGACTCTAAAGAAAAGGGCTCTCGCTGTGTTCGTTTGGAACCTTTTCGAGAGAAAACTGCGTACACTGACAGCGTAATTACTACCTTGTTTGAAACCGATCGTCAATGACGAGGCGCAACAGACTGCTCCGATCCCTATAGGTTAGCCCCTTTCACGAGCAGTGATTTCACGCCGTGTTGTCTGCCAGTAGTACGTCAATACTTGTAGGCAAGTTGCACCGACCGTACTGATACACTAGTAAATCGAGGGACTTCATTCATGGAGTAGACGCGTCGAAAGAGGATAGCTTCGTTCTCTCATTCTGTCGTGTCCCCACGTCGAACTATCTTAATTACTGAGTCCGTACAGCAGACTGACACGTACACACCACTTAACTGTCACGAATTTTGTGTTGCCAATGGAGGGTCACATGACGGCCTGCTACCTGTTCTACGTCGTATACAACACTCCGAAGTGAAGAGTCCGCTGCTTCAAAGGGATGACAATCCGGTGAGATTGTGTGTGTCGAACCCTGCACTGTCTCCACGTCACTTCGCCCCCTCCCCTCCCCCCCCCCCCCTATGTAAATACGAAACTGGTTGTACTTGCACCAGCTGTGCAATGAAGACAATGCAGCGGCACTGCGAACTTTAAGTACGTTGTCGTTATCCCACGATCCCCAAGTACGTGCAGCATAAATAGGGTGCCGAACAAACGGCCCAAACGTACACGGACCGACAGCTATCGCGGCGAGGGCTGGGGGGCAAAGTCCTCAAGAGATCTCGCTGCCTGACGCGGTCTGCTCCCGTGTGATACAAAGCTGCCGTGCCGTCCGGAAGTTGGCGTACAAAGAGCCAGAGGGCAGCGAACGGCGCTGTGCATGCAGATAGCCGCTTATCCGGCGCTCCGCTCACCAGCGGCACAGCCGGACATCTGGAGACGGAGCCGTGCACCACCACCGTTGTGACAGCCGGACGGCGCGGCAAAGAGGATTACTGCCCGCCAGCGGGCCGCGTAGTCGCTTTCAAAGTGCATGCGTGTGCAGAGCGTTACGCACCGCTGGCTCCGTGAGAAAAGCTGGACTCTACACGTTATAACAGGTAAGCTTATAAAAATAGCATTTCTCGGTTACACGGTCTGTGACAGAGCACTAGGAACAATACTTAGCGTAAAATGTACAACTATTTTTGAAAATTACAACACTAAAAAAGAGTCACGCAATTACAATGAAATCTGTTCCACAGATTACGGACATGAACATATACAGTGATTCAACACACAGAACTGTAAATGTGCAGATCGCACACTTTAACTTGAAGCCTGTGTGGAATATGGTGGCAGTAGCACATTGACTGTTCAAGACAAGCCCCAACTCCTTCTCCCAGAGCAGCCTCCTTATAGGTTAAAAAATGGTTAAAATGGCTCTGAGCACTATGCGACTTAACTTCTGAGGTCATCAGTCGCCTAGAACTTAGAACTACTTAAACCTAACTAACCTAAGGACATCACACACATCCATGTCCGAGGGAGAATTCGAACCTGCGACCGTAGCGGTCTCGCGGTTCCAGACTGCAGCGCCTAGAACCACACGGCTCGAAAGATGGTAGTATGGCAGCGAAACTTGGTAGACATGCCAATGCGTTAATGCGGGACCAATTGACGTTTGAAAAAAATTAGTACCAATTTTAGTCACCAGGTGCAAATGTGGCGCTGTACGATGTATGACGGTATGACACCGATGCTGTCACTTGACATGTCATGATGTCACTGAATAATATGGCTGTCGAGAAGAGAGAACATGCGCTGTTGGTCAAATTGTTTTATGTGAACAGCAACGATTACAGGGTTGCATTGAGAGAGTATCGCCGACTGAAAGATCTGAGGAGAGGCCCAATGTCGTTGAATGGTTAAAAGCAGATGGAAATGAAATTCGGATACACTGGTGATCTTGATGTGGCACCTGGAAGAGCAAGGCGTCTACACCAATGGAAGTTACTGACGAGGTTGCTATTGCAGTAACTGACAATGCAGCATGTGCCTGGGTAGTTTTAGCAGCGCTCGTGCTGTGTCATGAGAAATGTTCATCCCATCGACAACAGACAGAAAGTTTAGTCGTCTATACGACACTGGTAACCGCCAAAGATCCAGACGATGCTGCAACTGAAACCTCATGATCCTCAACAACGTTCCGAATTTGTTCTTCGGTTTCTTGCGCGAATAAATAGTCTATGGAGCGACAAGGCACATTTTACACTACAGGGTGCAGTGAATACACACGACTGCCGAATTTATGGTACTGTTAAACCGAGCGATGTGCACTAAGAGCCTCTGCAATCGCCGTATATTACTGTATGACGTGGAATCAGCAGCACCTTTATTTTTTGTCCGTTCTTGTTTGAAGAGAATACATCCAGAGGGCCTGTCATACACTATGTATTCAAAAGTATCCGGACACCTGGCTGAAAATGGCTTACAAGTTGGCGGCGCCCTCCATCGGTAATGCTGGAATTCAATATGGTGTTGGCCAACCCTTAGCCTTGATTACCGGCTTCCACTTATATTCTAAAATAAACGATACACTATTCGCGTAGCTCTCCACGACACCCTGCGCTACGTCAATCATAAAGTCTACAGAAACCCGTGATGTAAACTGTGTAATCGAAAGTATCCGGACACCTTAAAATGACTTACAAGTTCGTGGCGCCCTCCATCGGTAATGCTGGAATTCAATATGGTGTTGGCCCGCCCTTAGCCTTGATGAGAGCTTCCACTTTCGCAGGCATACGTTCAGTACGGTGCTGGAAGGTTTCTTGGGGAATGGCAGCCCATTCTTCACGGAGTGCTACACTGAGGAGAGTATCGATGTCGGTCGGTGAGGCCTGGCACGAAGTCGGCTTTCCAAAACATCGCAAAGGTGTTCTGTAGGATTCAGGTCAGGGCTCTGTGCAGGCCAGTCCATTACAGGGATGTTAATTGTCGTGTTACCACTCCGCCACAGGCCGTGCATTATGAACAGTTGCTCGATGTGTTGAAAGATGCAATCGCCATCCCCGAATTGCTCTTCAACCGTGGGAAGCAAGAAGGTGCTTAAAACATCAATGTAGACCTGCGCTGTGATAGTGACACGCAAAATAAGAAGGGGTGCAAACCCCCTCCATGATAAAAACGACCACACCATAACGCCACCGCCTCGGAATTTTACTCTTGGCACTACACACGCTGGCAGACGACGTTCTCCAGGTATTCGCCACACCCACACCCTGCTATCGGATCGCCACATTGTGTACTGTGATTCGTCACTCATCACAATGTTTTTCCCCTGTTCAATAGTCCAATGTTTACGCTCCTTACACCAAGCGAGGCGTCGTTTGGCATTTACCGGCGTGATATGTGCCTTATGAGCCGCCGCTCGACCATGAAATCCAAGTTTTCTCACCTATTGGCTAACTGTCATAGTACTTACAGTGGATCCTGATGCAGTTTGGAATTCCTGTGTGATGGTCTGGATAGGTGTCCGCCTATTACACATTACGACCCTCTTCAACTGCCGGCGGTTTCTGTCAGCCAAGACGAGGTCGGTCTGTACGCTTTCGTGCTGTAGGTGTCCCTTCACGTTTCAACTTCACTATCACATCGGAAACAGTGGACCTGGGGATCTTTAGGAGTGTGGAAATCTCGCATACAGACGTATGACACAAGTGACACCCAATCACCTGACCACGTTCGAAGTCCATGAGTTCCGCGGAGCGCCCCAATCTGATCTTCAAATGGCTCTGAGCACTATGGGACTTAACAGCTGTGGTCATCAGTCCCCTAGAACTTAGAACTACTTAAACCTAACTAACCTAAGGACATCACACACATCCATGCCCGAGGCAGGATTCGAACCTGCGACCGTAGCAGTCGCGCGGTTCCGGACTGCGCGCCTAGAACCGCGAGACCACCGCGGCCGGCCAATCTGATCTCTCACGATGTCTAAGGACTACTGAGATCTCTGATATGGAGTACATGGCACTAGGTGGCAGCACAATGCACCTAATGTGAAAAAATGTATGTTTTTTGGGGTGTCCGGATACTTTTGAACACATAGCGTATACACTGTGACGTCTGCACGTTATCAAGACCTCCTTATACCCATGTGATCTCTTCTTTCGAAAACCGCAACTGCATGGAAACCACTGCATGGAAACCACTGCATGTCCTGTTCCTAATCCTTTACATTTAGAAACATTGCTATACCTCTTTCTTGCGTTCACTGTGCCAGATTTGAACCTGGTAGTCAAAATTGGAACTAATGATTTAGCATTTTAAATCGCTTCTGCCTTCATGCATTAGCATACATGCCAAGTTTCGCTGCCATACCAGAAATTACAGCCCACAGGGGACCTTCGTGAGTAGCTGCACGTTCATTATAACCACCGGTATTAACGATAACTACAATCACCAGACACAAATCAACACTAAATTTATAATGGCTACTTACTGTTTAGAGCGCATAGTACTGTTACGTAGGTATGGTTAGCAACGAACCTAAACGTTCAGTACGGCACGAAGTTAGCCGATTTTTACCAATAAGGCAGCAATGCAAAGGTCCATCTTCTGGGACCGCTGGACCAATAAGATAGGTGCTAAGTTCAAGTGTGCGATCTGCACTTTGCCGTAAGAACTCAGTACGGTGTCAAGACGCGATGTGTGAAATCAGAGCTTCTAGACGTCGTGCCTTGCAATCAGAGCGCCTGGATGTGTTACTAGAGAATGCACCGTCGCTCAGTTTGCGGGAGAACCAGAACGAAGAAATTACTGACCGATCGTGTCTGAGAGATGAGTGATGGGTAATATGTCAGGCCAACGTGTAGACTAGAGAACCAGTTGTTTCCATCGTTTTCCAAAGGGTACTTATGTATTCCTCGTCACATGCGGCAGGGTGTTGTCCTGGTGCAAGATGACATGTGGGGCTGTCTGCCGCAGGAGTTACTTATAATCCGTCTTGATTGCAAAATGTTTATTCATATGACCGGTTTCGGTTCCTCTAGAACTATCTTCAGATCTGATATTTCGGTTCCAGGAGTAACCCGTCCACACATGCTGCGTGAAGGTTGCTGTGTGTGGACGGGTTACTCCTGGAACCGAAATATCAGATCTGAAGATGGTTCTAGAGGAACTGAAACAGGTCATATGAATAAACATTTTCCAGTCAAGACGGATTATAAGTAACATTGTAAAACCACTGATTGCGGCTATCCCATCAGACATGTCTGTCTGTTTTTGCAGCAGGAGTATTGACTCGGACTCTAAGCCTCCCTTGCGTACCGGTTGCTGTTCTGATTGGCCTGAATGCGTAGATGGCGAGGTCACGTACAAGGAACAGTCAAATGAAAACCAAAAACCCGTCACAACCGGACCACGGAATGGTTCCATTGAGAGGTAATCACCAAACACGCGTTACGACATTTATCCCATTGGGAGGTGAGACGATCAATTACTGTTACATAGAACATTGTCGGCCGCAGACAGATTCACAAACGCACCCACTCTCGCATTTCCCCGTCGCACTAGACACCGACGTCCACGCATTTCTTCCGTCAGGTCAGCAAAGATATGAAAATCATACAGTGAAAAATCTGGGCTGTGTAGAGGAAGTTGCAGTGTTTCCCAACCAAATCCCTGAAGCGTATCTTCGTCCGATTGGCAGTGTGGGGACGGGCGTTATCGTGCAACAGCGCCCGACAGCAGTTTCTGCGAAGTGTCCCATAGTCGAGAAACTCGATGAACAGGGGCCCCTCTAATCGAAGAAGAAGGTCGTTATGACTGCACCGGAACCTGTGTGAACAGCTTTGGATTCTTTGGCCGGGAGTTTGTCGGATGGTTTTCCGTTTGCCCTCGGTTTGCCACGCAAGCATTGGGGTTACACTCGTTTGGTGTGAGACGTTCCTTGTGGGGGGGGGGGGGGGGGGGGGAGGCTCTTTGTCGTTTCTAGGTCCCTGTACACGTCTATCCGCTCGAAACAATTTGCAACTAGACTCATCCGACCAGGCAACATGTTTCCAGTCCTCAACAGCCCAACGTCGGTGTTCACGGGCCCAAGCGAGGCGTAAAGATTTGTGTCGTGCAGTCGTCAAGGATACACGAGTCGGCCTTCCGTTCCCAAAGACCGTATCGATGATGTTTCGTTGTTTGGTTCGCACACTGACACTTGTTGATTTGAGCGCCCATAACACCATATCCATCCCATCCATCCATCACTTGTTGATGGCCCAGCACTGAAATCTGCAGCAATTTGCTGAGGGGTTACACTTTGTTGCTTTGAACGATTTTCTTCAGTCGTCATTGGTTCGTATCTTCCAGTATCTTTTTCCGGCCGCAGCGATGTCAGAGATTTGGTGTTTTATCGGGTTCCTGACATTCACAGTACACTCGTAAAATGGTCGTACCGGGAAATTCCCGCTTCTTCGCTACCTCGGAAATGCTGTGTCCCATTGCTCTTGCGCCGACTATAACAACACGTTGAAATTCGCTTAAATCTTTACAACCTACTATTGTAGCAGCAGTAACCGATATACAAATGCGCCAGACACTTGTCTTATATAGGCGTTGCCGACCGCAGCGCCATATTCTGCCTCTTTACATATCTCTGTATTTGAATAAGCATGCCTATACCAGTTTCTTTGGCGCTTCATTTGCCGACTGCAGAGTGTTTTAAAATTATTTTCGCGTTCACAGTTGGTTTCACCTTTACCTAAGTTCAGTACTCTTGTGTATGGTTAACATTTTGAGAGGTCTCACTTATCACAAACATTTGATTGGCTTCGGCTGGGAATTTGATTATGTTAAATAGTATCTTGCATGCCGCCAACAGTATACTTGGGCTGACATTGTAGATATATTTCTAGTGGGCCTTTTTGTCTTCTAGTGAAATATTTTGAAATAGATTATTATTATTATTATTATTATTATTATTATTGTTGTTGTTGTTGTTGTTGTTGTTGTTGTTGTCCGCAGCTCGTGGTCGTGCGGTAGCGTTCTCGCTTCCCGCGCCCGGGTTCCCGGGTTCGATTCCCGACGGGGTCAGGGATTTTCTCTGCCTCGTGATGACTGGGTGTTGTGTGATGTCCTTAGTTAGGTTTAAGTAGTTCTAAGTTCTAGGGGACTGATGACCATAGATGTTAAGTCCCATAGTGCTCAGAGCCATTTGAACCATTTTTGTTGTTGTTGTTGTTGTTGTTACTGCATCTGAAGCGCTTGGTCAAAGATTGGCAATGTTACCTTGACTCGTTATGTTCATTAATTAAGCCTGCCGTACTTACACAGTTTTTCTGCCTGGCCGGCTGACATACGATTTAATTTTCCCAGCATCTTAGAATTCTCCAACCAGCTCCCTATCACTTCAACAAGTTTCTGAAATGTGATGAAGAATTGAGGTTTTGAGAAGCATAGGGGCATAAGGCACGTTGTCGTTGATGTTGACAGTTTAGCATGTATGGATGCTCCTGACACCTGATCTTACGGCGAAACAACTTCTCTGTATCTGTAGCCTCGCACTGTATATCTGAATTTTCACAAAAAGTTGTGCCATCGATTTTTCGGATATTCATTTCCACATGGACCCGAAGCACAAAGTATAGTTTTATTGCTCTACATTGCTCAATTGTTATCTAGGGTACACAACATGATTTAGTGTCTGCCTCTTTTATGTATATGAATTATTCTTAATCCGAGGTGTATTGGCGAAATTATCTGAACGTGAAGCCACAGAATGTGCCGGCCGGTGTGGCCGTGCGGTTAAAGTCGCTTCAGTCTGGAACCGCGTGACCGCTACGGTCGCAGGTTCGAATCCTGCCTCGCGCATGGATGTGTGTGATGTCCTTAGGTTAGTTAGGTTTCATTAGTTCTAAGTTCTAGGCGACTGATGACCTCAGAAGTTAAGTCGCATAGTGCTCAGAGCCATTTGAACCACAGAATGAGAATGTGCTTCATGAAAATAGTGATAACAAGAACCATGAAGTCTTGGAATAGATCGTAACTGTGTGTGGGAGGGGGCGGGGGGGGGGGGGAGGGAGACAGGTAGTTCGTCTATAAATTTGATTCACAAATATTTAATTTTTCTCGAAACTTTGTTTCTGTGCTTGGGCGTCCCAGTGGCTCGATTGGATAACTATCCAAGAAATACTAAACTAAAGCAGTGAGAAGGAAATTTATGGCGTAACTTGACTAAAACGAGAGGTCAGTAGGTAGGAAATTTGCTGTAGCACCATGTAATCTTCAGTTTGATGACAGAGGGATGTTTCGGGGGGGGGGGGGGGGGGAGCAGATGTCAGGAGTACAGTTCATTAAAAGACTAACAACATAACACATGAAGATTATGCGAAATCCAAGAGGTACATACCTTCATAGTTATGCCAAACGCTCGCTCGCCCAGTGTAGTTTACATGTAAATTCAGCGAACAAACACACACATGTGCAACAATTGGTCATGTGTGATATAAATGGCCGCAAAAAGCCTAATACAAGTAATTGGTGAGTGCACTCTCGCCCTGTTGTATAGAAGACTCTGAAAACGCACTTGCAATGTGTGACAACCAGAATGATGGGGGCTCAGGAAAGCTATTTAACAAGTTCAAATCGCTGCCCAATAAGAGAGGTGTATGCTCACCATAAATATTCCAACAGTTTTCAGATGAGAAGACATTTTAAGCCAGCTTCTCATCCGTCAAGTGATTGAGTGGCTAGCGGCTCGAATTCAGACAGATGTCTCAGCACCAACAGTACTCAGGCCAGGCTGTCGTTTCTGCCCCAGTGATCAGCTCACTGGGAAGGGAACATGTATCCGCAATAACAGCGGACCTCGAACAGCACTCTGTGCCTCCAGTAAGCCAACTCTCCAACTATGCCGTACACGCGCATTTATCATCACTCGGCGCCAAATGACTGCCCCTTGCAGAAGCGTGTCCACCGGTCACCCAGCAGCCAGGCGAAGACAATACTGCAGAGCAGCTGCTAGTGATATCGCACAGGTCCACCTCAGATACGGTTCGCCCAGGTCTCATTTATGACGCTTGTGAATCAGTGGGTTACAATTGTCTGTTACACGATATTCTTTCTTCAGCGACTTGCACCTTTGTCGGTTTCAACATCGATTGTACACAACTGCAGAGCATTACGTATGAATGTCCTTGATAATGCTAGAACAGACACAAGTTCAATTTTTAAAGTTATTTCTATTCAATATTAGCTGTTGTAATTGGGGCACTTCCCTTGACAGTGTGACGTGAGCTGGCCGCGGTGGCCGAGCGGTTGTAGGCGCTTCAGTCCGGAACCGCGCGACTGCTACGGTCGCAGGTTCGAATCCTGCCTCGGGCGTGGATGTGTTTGATGTCCTTAGGTTAGTTAAGTGTAAGTAGTTCTAAGTTATAGGGGACTGATGACCTCAGATGTTAAGTCCCATAGTGCTCAGAGCCATTTGAACCATTTTGCGACGTGAGAATTGTTTTTCTTTTACCTTTTACCTGCTAGAAACCAAACAGATTTCGTCAGTGATGTGTTACCGTTGTGGCCACCAGCTTGATGCAGCTCTCAACACTGCTCTATCATGTGGAAATATTTTCACCTCCGCGTAACAACTGCATCCTGCATCCAGTTGAAGCTGATTACCATAGACAAGCCTTCGTATGTTGTAGGGGAGCATAGGATTATTATTGTTACTGTATGCGCACAGTAAAGAAGCCAGGCTGTATAGTCCTATGTGCTTGCTGTAAGGTGCCTCAATTGACAAATAATTCAAAACAAAGAGCCACGCTGATGTACTACGCAATTTCTGAATGCAGTGGCTAATAAAGGTACCTGTCTCCTCTTATTAAAGCAGCATGTCAACTAGTTAAATTTGTGTAATTTGTGACTACTTGGGCTAGATCTTGGGCAAGGTCGACCCATCGTGATATTGCCTCAATTTTCTTTTATCTATCGTTCCACCTCCCTCTGCTACCCCAATGGATGAAAATTAATTTAAGGGGATTGTATTTACCGTTCCTGGCCGTTCAACGGCGTCAACAGTAATTTTTAAATTAATTATCAAGAAATTTTTTCTTTTATTATTTTTTAAAATAATTTGCCTTTTGCCGCAAGGTTGCGGCGCGGCACGTTACTTTTCACCGCCCTGCCAATGTCCAGCAGTGTTCATTTGTCTAGCTAAAAGCTGTAGTAGAAAATATTAGATCACTACTGTCTATTGCAGGTCGCAACATACATAGAACTGTCCGGTAAACGGGATGTGGTTAATATTGAAATAAAAGTTTTAACTCATCAATGCAAATTTTCAGGTGTATTTTTACGATAAAGATCACAGTTAATACTGCCAAGTCCGTACTAAGTGTCTACACAATGTAAAGTTCCCACGCACACCGCAATCACACACGTAGCCAGTTTATGGTACTTACACCCGTTACCGAAGTTAATAGAGTTCACTAGATCGTTTGGTTACGAAAATGCTCGCTCAAATGTTGTGCACTCTGCTCTACATGTAATACCTGTTCCACTCTTAGATCGCAAAACACGCCACGCGGTTTTAACTAACAGTAAAAAGCAATAATTTTGATATTCCTTCCGAAATTCCACACGACTTCCACTATACCGTTCACTTAAACACACTTTGTACTACTTCGCGAACTCGTAATTAGCATTTTTCCGCGATTTTATAGTACTTTCGTCGGAGCTGCTTTCAATGAGATGTTACTAGTTCGAACCCTCAGCCCCGACTTCCCTAGATCACACCAAAGGCTTTGTTCACAGCATAGATTGGCGCGAGCCTGCATTTTTCTGATTGGCTGATATCACAAACAGCAAATCAGGTTGCAGTGTTACCCCGCGCTAACCCGTACTTTACTTCACTGACAAATCATAAAAAACATTTCTTACTATGGCAATTGCTAAATAAATAAATTTAGAAAAGTATCAAATATAAAATTTACTCCTTCCGAAGTTACCGATTAATTTGTGTTTTACTCACGATTTATTAGTACTATAAACTGACTGCACATTTAATTATAGTAAATCTCCTGTATAGTTTAACTGGTACTTCGGGAATAAACAAAACAATTTTCATTTACTTCTGTTCTTCTTCACTCATACAACACTCACACTGCTAATTACTACAAATATATAACAATTATAATTATGCAAATACATTAAATATTAATCAAACATAGCTTTACAACATTGTTTTGACTACGACTGCTAGCACTGTCCGTCAACTGCTGACCTCTGCCGCCTACTAGTACAATTACGTGCAGCTCTGTAACTCAGGTCCACGTCAGCTGGTGACATCTGTCGATGACTCATGCCTATAACGATATCGTCATAACAAGTGACAGGAGCGATGCGAAGGCGCTACGCCTCAAGGTGTTTTCTTGATTAATTACCATTAGTGGCAGTTTTGCTCATTAGTGCTCTAAGACCCTTACTTTAAGCCCAGTTGTACATGACTGTTGATAGTGGTTCTTTTTCGTTAAATAAACTAAAATAAATCTTTGTTTGTACCTTCGTGAGGAGGTTTCAGTCTCTAACATGTAAATGGTCTTTGTCTGCAAAGTCTGATTCAAAATTGTTTTCGCCCGCCGGTGTGGCCGAGCGGTTCTAGGCGCTTCTGTCTGGACCCGCGCGACCGCTAAGGTCGCAGGTTCGAATCCTGCCTCGGGCATGGATGTGTGTGATGTCCTTAGGTTAGTTAGGTATAAGTAGTTCTAAGTTGTAGGGGACTGATGACCTCAGATGTTAAGTCCCATAGTGCTCAGAGCCATTTGAACCAACCAAAATTGTTTTCCTTGTCCTCAACAGGCCTCGCTTACGTTCCAGTCACGCATTCTGTGTAAGTTAAGTATAATTTTGAGGCGCCCCACATTCTGTAAACTTTTTAAAAAATTATTATTTATTCATTTTCCAGTACGCCTTGCTCTTTCTTAAAATACTGGAAGTCTGTGTGTGTTTTGTAATATCGCCGTGAGGCGTTAAGGTTGTTACTGAGCATATATTTGTCTGTGCTGCTAAAAGAACAGTAACCAACTGTCTCTCGAAATTCCTTTCCCGATGGAGAATTTTGATACTTATTTATCCTGACTTTCACGGCGCTTTGTCGAGACCCGTAAGAACCTCGACGTTAAGTGTTTACATGAAATGTATTCGCAGTTGCGAATATGGACAGCCATCAGCTGTACAATGCAATGACACCAATGAAAATTTGTACCCCTCCGGGACTCGAGCCCTGATTTCCCGCTTGTCGTGAGCGCTCGCCATAACATTTATTTATTTTTTATTGATTCATTTATTTACTAACAAAAATTAATCCACCTTTTCCATGACGTGTCTCTGAAAGAAAAATAAACAAAAAGCTACACTTGTGTAACACGCAAATGCGGCGTCGATACTCCACGGACGCCACCGCCCCATTTTCATGGCATGTCTTCTTGTAATGTCGTGTAGGTACCGTTATCAATTCATCCCGTTGTGTGTGTATATCATATTTATCTCCTGCGATGGAGAATTCAGCTACGGGGCAGATCGTGGAAGTCTCTCCGCAGGAAGTTCGGAAAGTATTGACTGTACTTAGGGTTCTTCACAATAGCACAATGACGATCGTTTAAATAGTTCCAAAAATCCATGAGTTCTATGACACCACTTCCAAATAAATAATGAATATCGTGACCTCTGATCCATGTGACAGCTTCGTGCTTCGTCCTCGGGTAATAAACAGCGTCCGGGTGGGGAGAGTGCGGGAATCGACATAAGAAGGTGAGATTCGCAAAGAGAGAGTCAAAATTTGACGCACAAGATACCAGATACCATTTGGCTACCGGACCACGACTCACAGTCAGCCCCAAATTTACGCACATTCATGTTCGAAGGAACATTGCATCGAAATTCGGAGTAACACTGCAATGTCATATTAAGTATTTACTGTTTGTGTATTTGGTCTCTCTTAATAAATTGTTATTAAAACTTTGTATGCTTTTACTGGCCCAGTACCTTACCACTCACCCCACCAGCTCCCTACCGTTTTAGTGCTATTTGGCAATAAGGTAAACATTTGCTTGAAACAATATTTTTCCAAATAACACCTCATTTATGTTTTGTGATTCTGCTGGTCAAAAATGTCTGCTACAAGGCCGTGTTTCCTGAGTGTCTTGTGGTTATATGGCCTTTAGATTCGCGAAACTACAAACCGCGGTTGTACACAAGTACAGAGTTATACAACAGAACATTCAAATTCTAATAGAAAGTAAACAACAGATTCCGAATTTTTATCATTAAATACAGCGAACCGGGAAGTGCTTCTGACTATTGCGGAGTCGAGAACTAACTAGACGCCCCTGCAGAATTGGTGATTACATCTTGGGTGCCGAGATAAAAATCCTGTTTAAGTTCCTCTTCCGCGAAGCGTCTAGTTAGAAACTCCGGAAGCTCCCAAGGAGTTAAATAAGCTGTGAGCACTGAGAAGGCTTCTTGAGCAAACGAGTAGCGCTGGAAACTGAGGAATTACCGTATTGAGCTTTGACTAACAGAGAACAGAAAGTCTGTGTCGTTCTCCGCTGAGGTACAGTCCCTGCGAGAGAACTCCTGTCCCTGCAATATTAACGTACAGCCGCCGAGCACAAGTTCTGCCCTCCGAGGCAGACTTCGAATGAAAGTTTCAGGCCTCGCCAGCCAATTCGATTCCTACCTGAAGCAGTCTGCCAGTATCTGGCCACATTCTGAAGCAGCTAGGAAGAATTCACCAGTCTGTTTCGTACAGCGTTTCTTAAGCGCTCATTTCCTGCTGTATAAATTCCCGTAGAATGTGAGTTGACGCTTAGGTACTTCAATTCAAGGAGGCGACCGTGAAAGAAAATTATAAAATGGTTTAGAAATTAAGTTCGTACGTTTAGAACATTTTTTTCGTCACCATTGGTCACTCGTTGCCTCCGAGAAAAAAATACTCCTAGCCTTTGGAAGTAACTAGTTTGTCTTACGAAGTAGTTAGTAGTAGTTTTATTGTATTCTTCAGTACTGAAACTGGTATTATTCAGCTTCCTAGCTAGTCTACTCTGGGAAATTCTCTTCAGCTCTTCGTAACTACGGCAACCTACACAGCTCGTTAACTAATTTACTGAAATAAGTCTCCACACTTCCCTTCACTACCAAATTAATTGTTTTGTTAATACCCCAGGATATCAAAGTAAACCTTCTTTCTGACAATCCCATTCGTAAAGCACTTTTTTCCCTCGATGTCATACATAATCTCTTCATTAGCTGCTCGATTTATCCATCAAATCTTTACCATTCTTCTGCAACATCACTCTTCTGTAACACCAGTAGCTTCTAAGAGGGCGTGCTGAAAAGTAGTGCCTGCAAATTATTTATATGAAAACACTTAAAGCGATCGTAATATATTACATAAAGCTGTAAAAATAAATATTTATCGCTCCTATCTCCAGAACGCATCGAATCGTTGAACAAAATAATCAGATGAAGAAATTAAAGAGTTTAAGTTGCAATGGATCAAATCCCAAGAGCTCTTATAAATAGTACTGAACTGTTTGGTTGCAACAAAACAGCCATCATTTTTACCAGATTTTATTTCTGTGACGAGTTTCTCAGGTTTTACGCAAGAAGGTGAAAATTAATATTTCAACAGCGCTCTGTACCTATGTAACACACGCTGAAGCGATATATGCTTAGGCTGTATCTGAGAACCTTATATGTTTGCAGGGCATAAAAAGGAGTACTTTTTCTTTATTCTGGCCTTTGGTTTCATGATCATACAGCCATTCATTATTCACACGTACAATAGTGATTTTTAGTGTTGTTCACGTATAATCATATCTACACAATATTACTGTTAAAACCGAGGGAAAAATTATCACTACAAAATAATAGGTACTGCAATTTATTGAAATTTTATTAACATTCGCTTTGTTTATGCACTAAAATGTGTTTTCATTAGTTTTACATCACAAGCGTTGTACATAGTAGTGTTATTCTGTATATTGTATCATTAAAAATGATACAGAAATATTAATTAGTAAGTTGAAGTAATACAATTTAAACTGCTATTCCCGTTTATGTGCCTCTATAGTATTTTTCGTCTGTTTTCCAAACGTAGCAGCTGAGGGTTACCTCTTCCCCTTCTCCTATTAAGCACAAATTTCACATAATTCGCCTTTGTTTAGCAAGGGAACCAAACTAGTGTGGTAGTAGAAAGAAAACAAACTGAAAAATTAGAGTCCGCAGCTCGTGGACGTGCGGTAGCGTTCTCGCTTCCCGCGCCCGGATTCCCGGGTTCGATTCCTGGTGGGGTTAGGGATTTTCTCTGCCTCGTGATGACTGGGTGTTGTGTGATGTCCTTAGGTTAGTTAGGTTTAAGTAGTTCTAAGTTCTAGGGGACTGATGACCATAGATGTTAAGTCCCATAGTGCTCAGAGCCACTTTGTTTTTTTTCTTGTTTTTTTTTTTTATGGAAAAATTAGAGCAAAACCACAGATTATCATGGTTATGCTTTACATTACTGCAATGCCCTGCAGTAGGCCTGCACTGCTGTCTAATGTGTTGAAAAACGGGGGCACTTGGATAGAGCATTTGGGAATAATGTAAGGAGCCTAAAAACTCGACAATGCTTTATATTAAAGCAAAACGCATCTGGTCTATTTGTGAAATAAAATAATCTGGATTTTTTCAGCTTTGCATTATTATTAGCGATTAATTAACTAAGAGCAATGCCGAAGGGAAAATTTTGCAAGGAGGTGCGAATGATAAAAGATATAATCCAGTTATAAAAGAAGCTTAGCGTATAATGAAAAGGGAAGGGCCCCGTCAGACTCGTAAAAATAATGGTAACGTTAAAGCGAAAGATGGGAATTCTGGTAAAGGAAATCACTTAGCAAAAACTATTTAGCATTACTCATACATTTTGTATTACTCATATTGCTGCCCACAATATCATTTTCAAGTTTAGTCGCTAAAATGTACGTACGTACGTGCTGTCATTTATACACTGAAGAGCCAAACTTACTGGTACACCTGCTTAATATCAAGTACTGCCGCCGCGACCACCGAGAAAGACCGCAACACGACGTGGCATGGACTCGACTAATGTCTGAAGGAGTGCTGGAGGAAATTCACACCATGAATCCGGCAGTGCTGTCCATGAATCCATAAGGGTACGGGGGGACGGGTGGGGGGGGGGGGGGGGGGGGCGGGGGTGGAGATCTCTTCTGAAAGGCGCGTTGCAAGACTTCCCAGATATGCTCAATAATCTTCATGTCTGGTGAGTTTGGTGGCCAGCAAGCAGAAGTGTTGAAACTCAGACGAGTATTCCTGGAGTCGGTATGTAGCCATTCTAGACGTGTGGGGTGTCGCATTGTCCTGCTGGAATTGCCCAAGTCCGTCTTAATGCACCATAAACACGAATGGATTCAGGTGATCAGACAGGATTCATACGTACGTGTCTCCTGTCAGAGTCGTATCTCGACGTATCAGCGGTCCCATATCACATCAACTGCACACGCCTCACACAACTACAGATCCTCCACCAGCTTGAACAGTCCCCTGCTGATATGCAGCTTCCATGGATTCATGAGGTTGTCTCCATACCCGTACACGTCCATCCGCTCGACACAATCTGAAACGAGACTCGTCCGACCAGGCAACATGTTTCCAGTCATCAACAGTCCAATGTCGGTGTTGCCGGGCCCGGGTGAGGCGTAAAGCTTTGTGTCGTGCAGTCATCAAGGGCACACTAGTGAGCTTTCGGCTTGGAAAGACCATATCGATGATGTTTCGTTGAATGTTTCGACGTTGACACTTGTTGATGGCCCAGCATTGAAATATGCAGCAATTTACGGAAGGGTTGCACTTCTGTCACGTCGAAAGATTCTCTTCAGTCGTCGTTGGTCCCTTTCCTGCAGTATCTTTTTCCGGCCGCAGCGATGTCAGAGATTTGACGTTTTACTGGATTCCTAATATTCACGGCACACTCGTGAAATGGATACGGGAAAATCCCCACTTCATCGCTACCTCGGAGATGCTGTGTCCCATCGCTCGTGCCCCGGCTACAACAGCACGTTCAAACTCACTTAAATGTTATTAACCTGCCATTGTAGCAGCAGTAACCGATCTAAGAACTGCGTCAGACACTTGGTGTCTTACATAGGAGTTGCCGACCATAGCGCCGTATTCTGCCGGTTTACGTATTTTTGTATTTGAATACGCATGTCTATACTAGTTTCTTTGGCGCTTCAGTGTATTTTGATGCCGAACCAGTTCTGATCATTAATTACCGTAGTGTGCATGTTAGCTGATGGCATACAAAGCAAGCACATTCCTCATGTGTAAATTCCTTGGTGGCGGTGGTGGTGGTGGTTGTTGGGATGTGTAAGGGGGACTAAACAGCGAAGGTCATCAGTCCCCCAGATTCCTTGGTCCTTTACTAAATATGATTCCAGTTTTGCTACCACGCCCTCACGAAGGCACATGAATAAGACGCTGCTGGATGAAACTGGTGAATGTGTTTGCAATGAGTATTAGTTTCACTGCCACGATTTTCTGGCTGAAACTGCACTGGCTGCAGGACGAACAAAAACTAATAAATTTTTAGCTATTGTAATTGCAGAAGTTTTCACGTCCACAGTCAGTTGACAAATGGTTCAAATGGCTCTGAGCACTATGGGACTCAACATCTTAGGTCATAAGTCCCCTAGAACTTAAAACTACTTAAACCTAACTAACCTAAGGACATCACACACACCCATGCCCGAGGCAGGATTCGAACCTGCGACCGTAGCCGTCCCGCGGTTCCGGACTGCAGCGCCAGAACCGCTAGACCACCGCGGCCGGCGTCAGTTGACACATAAGTTTTCTAGTATGATAATGCGTAATGTTGTAAAAAAAAAAAATCACTGGAGAAATCAACGTTTCGGCGACGGTTGCGGTGATCTTCTTCTGGGTCTGCTTGTGTATTTTTTGCTGTCCATAGTCACTTATGTTTTGTCATGACTGCTCACTGAGCATGATATTACGTCACTTTTTTTTTAAGTGTTGATATAATTGGTCATATGACGTGGGTGGAGTGGGAGCTTTACTGAAACGGGTTATTGCAGTGGAGGGAATGGGGAACTGCTTCTTGCAGTGTGTGCCGTAATTGATGATCAATGGTGAATGAAGTCTGGGCTCTTGTTTCCCTTCTGTTGGACACTGGGCTCTCGCGTCACGTATGCTGGTGCGGGCTGTTGGGTTCTGATGGCTGGCAGCGAAGATGGGGCAAGCCTGCAACCATCCTCTCTGTTCGTGTTGTTAGGGGGTTTCAGTACTTCGATGTCTTCTCTGATCTTGTGTTTCCTTATCTTCAGCTTGGCAAGTACAGCAGTTTCGAAAAAAAGGACATCACACACATCCATGCCCGAGGCAGGATTCGAGTCTGCGACGGTAGCAGTAGCATGGTTCCGGACTGAAGCGCCTAGAACGGCTCGGCCACAGCGGCCGGCTACTGGGTCGTTGTAATTAAACTGACGATGTTTAGAGTGCCTCAGTGCGGATTTTATACATCGCAGGTCGCTAAAAAATATTAGGTATGTTCATTAATTGGTGTGCTCGCGGAGTATGCTGAAAAATAATACTTCCACTTTGTGGCACCAAGTGCAAATATGGCGCTGTAAGCAATTGAAATGTGAAACGCTTTCTGTTTTGACGTCAGTATGGTGTTTGTCGCTGTGATGTGTCGCTGTGTCAATGTGTGGTCCTCCAGATCCCCAGGCGCAAGTCCATGTGACTTGTGGTTGTGGGGCTATCTGAAAGACAGTGTCTGTCAGGGATGTATTAGGACTCTTTCTGAATGACAGCATATGTCGACATACGGCCTCGCTGCCAGCGACCAGTAGGACGAAAACAGGAGCTCACGCGTCATTCGCCGAAGAGCACCAAACACAGCAAACAGCGCAAGAAGCAATAGACGGCAGCAGATCACCACTTCCTACATCGCAGTAGCTTATCATAATAAAATTTCCACTTCTGTCGCTTTTTAAGTTATGAAGTAATATCAAGTTCCGTGAGTGGTCATGACAAAATATAAGTGACTCTAGACAAAAAAAAAAAGCTAAAGGTCTTGCCGCAGTGGTAACAACGGTTCCCGTCACATCACCGAAGTTAAGCGCTGTCGGGCTGGGCTAGCACTTAGATGGGTGACCATCCGGTCTGCCGAGCGCTGTTGGCAAGCGGGGTGCACTCAACCCTTGTCAGGCTAAATGAGGAGCTACTTGATTGAGAAATAGCGGCTCCGGTCTCGTAAACTGACATACGGCCGGGAGAACAGCGTGCCCCTCCATATCCGCATCCAGTGGCGCCTGTGGGCTAAGGGTGACATGGCGGCCTGTCGGTACCGCTCAGCCTTCTTGGCCAGCTCGGGGGGAAGCTTAGTTTTTCTAGACAGCAAAAGACGCAAATAGACCTAGAAGAAAGCTCTTGTAACCGTAGTCAAAACACTTGTTTCACCAGAAACAGTTTTTTAAAATGGCGCTATTACATACCCAGAAAAGTTTAGTAGAGCATGTAACCATTTAAGACTGCTTTTGAAACACGGAGGCAAATATAGTTCATATTCACACGGCATCAGTATTTTTCATCTGTCACTGTCCGAAGTGGCATGCTATCGTTGTTTTTGGTCTTCGACTCGAAGACTGATTTAGTAAATCTGTCAACGTTATTCTATCATGTGAAAGCAACATGCACCCACTTAATCTACTTGCTGTATCATTTCTTTGTCTACATTTTGCAACCTCTCCACACTTCCTTCTAGCACCAAGCTAAATATTCGTTGATTCCTCTGGACTGCCCTACCAACCGATCTCTTCTTTCAGTTAATTTGTGCGGTAAATTTCGTTTCTGCCCAATTCACTTCATTACCTTTCCATTAGTTATGCGATTTACCCATCTCACCTTCAACATCATTCTGTAGCGAAGCTCCTGTCCTCATCTCGAATCTTTCTGGCAGACTAAAACTGTGTGCCAGACTGAGACTCGAACTCGGGACCTTTGCGGTAGAGCACTTGCCCGCGGAAGGCAAAGGTTCCGAGTTCGAGTCTCGCTCCGGTACAGTTTTACTCTGCCAGGAAGTTTCATGTCAGCGCACACCCCGCTGCAGAGTGAAAATTTCATTCTGTCCTCATCTTGTCGGAACTGACCGTCGTTCACGCTTCACCTCCGCAAAAGGCTACCGCTCATGGAAATACCTTCAGAAAAAGGTTTTTAAAAGGTAAAATATATGTCAGATTTTATAAAATTTCTATTTTTCAGACACACTTTCCTTGCTATTGCCAATCCGAATTTTATATCCTTTGCACCTCGACCATCAGGAGCTTCTTTTCTTTCCGAATAGCAAAAATCATCCAATGCTTTTAGTGTCGCAACTCCTACTCTTAAATCCCTCGCCATAGGCTGATTTGATGCGACTCTATTCCATCACCTTTCATTTACTTTCTTTGATATACAACATGTAATGTCTTTCCAAGATGCCGCCTACTCCTTTAAAATAGTCTTCCAAGTCCTTTTCCGTCCCTGACAAGAATTACAACGTTATCTACAAATGTCAAAATTTTTATTTTTCCTAAATTTATTTTCGAAGATTCTGCTTCCTTTCCTTTGCTGAGTGCTCTATATACAAAATTAATTGCATAGGGATTAGGTTACAGCCCAGTATCACTCCTTTCTCAATCACTTCTCGTGTTTCACACCATTACAAAACAACTTGTGAAAATAACGTTAGTGTTTCAGTGAACATTAACAAAACCGAAATGGGTTACAGTACAGTACAACCTGCAACAGAGGATTCTGGTGGAAATCAGGATAGGTAATTGGCACAGAAGACGTCCAGTACTAACAAAAGATTATTTACGACTGTACTGTCACTACATGTACGTGTCCCAGCCGCACATCATGCTGATTATTCGTTTGTCGTTGTTTCATATTAGCACAGTTTGTAGTGCTTTAAAGGAAAATACCACAAAGAACTCCACAGATAGTCCTGACCGCGGGACACAAATATGTATTACATTACACTCGACAAACATACAAAGTGCTTTGCACATGGCTACCCTGCTGCTTATGGAGTACGCATTTTATTAGTTCTGCGGGAAACCATTAATTGCTGGTCAGATCCAGTTAATAGTTAAAATAATGAAACAGGTTGTTTGCTGCAGGAACACAGAGTATACAAACTGCTCTAGTGTGTATTTGTGTATGAAGATAATATTTTCAGTCTAAGTTATGGATCTACATAGTAACTGTCGTGTTCTTTACCTTTTTTAAGTTGCCATTGGTCTTTGCTGCTTTTCCTCGAAACTATGATCCCCGTCAGTGACACTTCCTGCCATTTTTCATTGTATAATCTCGATATTTCATCGATGCAGTTATTTTCACTTCCCACATGTTCCCTACAACTCATTTAAACTCCAAGCATTTTGCACGAATATAAGATTTTTGAGTGTTTTCTAAAATTTTAGCGACTGATATTACTAAATCTCACAAAACAATAAAAAATCTCGCTTTCACGCCTTACTATTACATCGCTTCTTGCTTCAACCAACCAATACTTGTCACAGACGCCTCATTACTTAGTGCGTAATGTAGCATTTCAATTGGGGCAACGTGCAGACACTGGATTCTGTCTTCCTAGCATTTTTGAGAATGTGAATGCTTTGACTCACTGCTTACATTAAATAATTCTAATCATATGATGTAATGTATTTATCAAGAAAATTAATACATAGATTCAAGTAGTTCCTTGTTTTGTCACACTGCGGTAAATTCGTATGTGATTTTTAGATTAGATGTACTTTTCGTTCCAATAGATCCATAGCGAGGAGATCCTTTTGCAAGTAGAACATGTCAGAAAACAAGAATACACAGTTATTATTTAAAAAGAAAAACAAATATACTAACGTGCCTTCCACCGATACCAAGTGAAATCTATCTCATGAACGTGGAATAAGCCATAAAACTGTACAACATATTTTCATTTAAAAGATAATGGCAAACTTGTCAGAAAACATGTACATGTTCCCAATACACTTAGATGCATATGATAATTCTCATGGTATTAAAGCCAATTCATTTTACAACACGTATATACAGTGATCAAATTATTGCACTGAGTTTTTACTGGAGTCAGATTGTACTTAATAGCAGCATTATTTGATTTTATTTGTAACGTACACACATTAATTTGTTCTACTAAGAAATTCGTGAGTGGAGTAGAAGAGATGGCCATCAATAAATTTCGGTTCCTCTTAAACTGAAGTTTATTACTAGTTAAACATTGTATGCCTGCTGGCAAGTTATTGAAAACGTGAGTTTCTGAATAATGGACATCTTTTTGGACCAAAATTAGTGATCTTAAACTTTTGTGAGGGTTATTCTTATTTCTAGCATTGATTGCATGAGCTGAGCTGTTGTTTGAAAAAGAGATATTTTTGCAAGACAAAATTCATTAAGTAAAACATAATTTTTGAAGTAGTAGTTAGTATTCCTAGGTTCCTTAAAAGGCCTCTGCAAGTCTTATTACACGCTTTTCGAATAGGAAAACTTTAGATTGGGTTGATGAATTACTGCAAAAAATAATTCCTTATGACATCATGTAATGAAAACAAGCATATACATGCTAGCTGTTTTGTTTTTATATTACCTACGTCTGACAACATTCACATTGTAAACAGAGATTTGACTAGCTGCAGTTCTGTGATACTCTCCTCCGAGTTTAATTTATAAGAAAGATGTAGCCCAAACATTTTAACACAATCAACTTCTTCTATCTGCCTGTCGTCATACTTCAGGCAAATACTAGAGGGAAACTTCTTACAACTTCGAAACTGCGTACAATATAATTTTTCAAAGTATAGTGACAAAGAGTTGGCTAGGAACCGTTTATTATTGTCCAAGAAAGTTTAGTCAACCGATCTTTGTAAGACTATATTTGATTTGGTGTTTATTACAATGTTTGTATCATCTGCAAACAGGACAAACATGGCATCTAGTGATGCTACGGATGGAACGTTATTCATATACACAAGAAAAGGTAAGGAATCTAATATGGACTCTTGCGGGACACCATTGCTATTGGCTCAGAAACGCTTGATAGCTTAATACACGTTTCTTTCCTATTGACACCCTTTGATTCCCGTCAGAGATGCAGGATTTGTTTTTGCAGAATTTCCTATTAACCTGTAATATTCTAATTTATTTACAAGGATATTGTGATTTACTCAGTCAAATGCCTTTGACAGATCACAGAACAAAACAGTAGCCTGTCATTTACTGTCTAATGAAGTAAGAGCATTCTCACTGTATGTGTAGATAGACTCCTCACTATCGGGACCCTTTAGAAAAATGAGTTGTGACAATATACAGTTTTATTGTCAGACGGTTAAGAAGCCAATTTTATAATACCTTTTCGAAAATTTTCTAGATAGCTGGAAAAAGTGAAACTGGGCGAAAATTTGAGATTGTTTCTTTATCTCCTTTCTTAATTAAAGGCTTAACTTCAGCATATTTCAACAATTCAGGAAATGTTCCACTGACAAATGACTGGTTACATAGATAATTTCGTATGTTATTAAACTCAGAGGCACTTTATTTAATTAAGACTGTTGATGTTTTATCATAACCACTATAATTTTTAGATTTTAAGCATTTTATGATGGACGTCTATTGGTGTAGTTGGGGTCATATGCATATTACTGAAATTATTAATAATGACTGGCAACATCTACTGAAGGAGACATCCCCATCATTTCAGTGACAGATTGAAATTTTTCTGCAATGTACAAAATTCTGTAATATAATTTTGTTCGTTAGAACCTTCTACAAAGATATCATTAATAGCTATGTGCGAGCAATTAGCTACCCTACTTGGGAAGTTTACATTAGGAATGAAGTAGATTGATACTACTAATTACGGTAATAAATTCCTACTGGAAAATTTTTTAAGAAAATCTCCGTTAAAATCACCAGCAAGCACAATTTTTTTTGTTCCTTTGCTGTTAAATAGGGCAGTAGAGTACCAAAGTGAACAGATTAAAATTACCTTCAAGTGCTTCATACACGTTTTCTGTCGTGAAGGATTTATTATGAAATTCTACTTCTGCCGCACATGCTGCCACAGCCAGGTAAACCTTATGAATATCACAATTCTTCAATTTATGAAAATTCGAAATGAATATGGCAACTCATCCTTTCTCTATTTTATAAACTGAGATGCTAACTAAATCCTGCAATACTTAACACACGTGTACCATGAGGGAAAAATGATGTTCTGGGAGGCAGACTGTGTCAACTGGCTTTGATGACCAATTTATCAACTTAGAGAAGTTGCTCGAATTTTTTTAATGCAATACAGATAGCTAGCAGATCACACAAACTGAAATAAAATTGGACGGAAATAACATTTCTGCGGATTGCTAAAAGTTTTTAACCAACAGGTCTGTGTGCTCAAGCAATATGCTGAAATTACGTTGTTCATTTTCTGTCCCAAACCGAAAGTTTGTTTGGATACTAAATACTCTGAAAACTTTATTTCTTTCTGTCCTTCCTATCCTAAAAATTATGCTGCTCTGAGTTCTGTAACCTCTGGTATTTTACCACTCATGACTGTGGCTCCCCCAGCCACCCGCCCGTCCCCCACCTATTAAGTTTTATGCTATTAGCTCAGCAGGTTTACACTTTCTTTTCCTATTGAGGTGGAGGCCATGCTTATTGACAAAATGAACAGGACTATGCCAATATCGGACCAGGTTTGTGATTGGATTCAGGATTTCCTAGAAGAAAGAACACAACATGTGATTCTTAACGGTTCAAAATCTGCAGATGTAGAGGTAATTTCGGGAGTACCGCAAGGAAGCGTGATAGGACCTTTATTGTTTACAATATACATAAATGACTTAGTTGACAACATCGGTAGCTCCGTGAGGCTATTTGCAGATGACACGGTTGTCTACAAGAAAGTAGCAACATCAGAAGACTCGTACGTACTCCAGGAAGACCTGCAGAGGATTAATGAATGGTGCGACAGCTGGCAGCTTTCCCTAAACGTAGATAAATGTAATATAATGCGCATACATAGGGGCAGAAATCCATTCCAGTACGATTATGCCATAGGTGGTAAATCATTGGAAGCGGTAACGACCGTAAAATACTTAGGAGTTACTATCCGGAGCGATCTGAAGTGGAATGATCACATAAAACAAATAGTGGGAAAAGCAGGCGCCAGGTTGAGATTCATAGGAAGAATTCTAAGAAAATGTGACTCATCGACGAAAGAAGTAGCTTACAAAACGCTTGTTCGTCCGATTCTTGATTATTGCTCATCAGTATGGGACCCTTACCAGGTTGGATTAATAGAAGAGATAGACATGATCCAGCGAAAAGCAGCGCGATTCGTCATGGGGACATTTAGTCAGCGCGAGAGCGTTACGGAGATGCTGAACAAGCTCCAGTGGCGGACACTTCAAGAAAGGCGTTACGCAATACGGAGAGGTTTATTATCGAAATTACGAGAGAGCACATTCCGGGAAGAGATGGGCAACATATTACTACCGCCCACATATATCTCGCGTAATGATCACAACGAAAAGATCCGAGAAATTAGAGCAAATACGGAGACTTACAAGCAGTCGTTCTTCCCACGCACAATTCGTGAATGGAACAGGGAAGGGGGGATCAGATAGTGGTACAATAAGTACCCTCCGCCACACACCGTAAGGTGGCTCGCGGAGTATAGATGTAGATGTAGATGTAGAATATGTTACCTTGCATCCAACATAAGGAGCCATTTCAACTCTAAATTTATTCTACTGACAGAGGACTTCAAATGAAGTACTAGTTTCTTGATACTAATTTATTGAAAGTTTCCAGGCAGGAGACGTAATGGGTGTAGGACATTTCCTCGTGTGGAGGGTTTTGAAAAAGTACGGCTTACCTCTAGCAAGTTCAGGCACTAGAACAGCGTGATTTCTCACATCGTACAGTTTTATAGCGATTTGTTCATCAAACTCATAATGATACCTTTCGCAAGCAACTGTTTTTCGCAGGTAAGGCCTCCTTTTAGCGTGAAAGCTGTTTTAATAGTCGGTATAGGAGTTTCTGGAGGTACTCGTGTGGAGTGTAGACTCGTATGGAAGTGGAATGTGGCCAGTAGATGGTTAAGTGATTTTATTGTTTACATCGCATGATGGAACTTTAATGTTCCGAAACCGATCGTGTACACAATAAAAGATTGTGGATTACACAACTGTCGTGCTGTTTCTTCACAAAATAACAAAACTTTTGAAATATGTAGTTAGAGAAAAATACTGACGATTAGCTGGTAGATCGGACAGCTAATGTATTGAATAGATTTGGGGAGAAGCCTAATTTACGGTGCAGCAAGATTAACTGAAGAGAGCGGATGATAGGACACGAAATGAGTCATTAAAAATAGACTGTTTGGTAACGAAGAAGAATATGTGGGGGATGAAGGGAAGAGGAACAAAAATTGTAGACGGGGAGCAAGGCTTGACTGGCTACTTTCAGCAGATTCAGATGGAAGTAGGCAGCATTAGACACGCAGAGATGAAGAGACTCGCGCGTGATAATCTAGTGTGGAGAACTATAGTAAACCAGTTTGCGAACTGAATACCAAAACAACAAAGTCACCTCTTGGACTCCGAGGATACACATGCGAATGCTTTTAGATTTCATGTACAAAGATCTCCGTAACATTAAGATTAAAGTGATTAGTAATCCTCTTCTAGGATTTGTTCTTCTGTCACTACAAATAACTGGAGCACGTTACCGCCGTTTTCTGAATACGAAACTCACAGAAATGCTGACCACAGTACCGTTACGGTATGAAGTAACATCTGGTACCAATACGATGGTGCATCAGCATATTCCAGTCTAGATGTGCACTGATAACTGTCAACATTGGCAATATTGGTTAGGTCGTGCAAAAATTGTGGCCAGCTTGTTTGGCAGAGTTTACAAAGCTCGGCTTTCTTCTTTCAGGTTATGTCAAGAATGCTGCGTTCTCTGTCGTAACTGCTACCACAACTGAGCTGAGCGCTCCATTGGACGAAGTCAAAGGAAACGGCCGTGCCCAAAGAATTCGTTGGTGCGAAGGTATGAAATAGTTCAAGTGAAAAGATAATTTATTTGCAATGGAGAACAGTTTTTCTCCATTCAGCTGTGATCGCGATTGGACATCACGATAACAGTGGTAAAATTCCTCAAGATAGCTGCAACGAAATCAGTAACCAGTAAATAAAATTAAAAAAATCTAAGTGGGAAAAAATTATAGAATACCCTTTATTTGCCATAACAAAATGTGGAACAGTTGATGTTCCCAGTATCTTGTGCTAAGGAAGCAAGAAGGTGGCGTACAGGTTTTCAATCGTGCCTACAAAACTATGTCCTTGTGAATTTGTTATTCGTTGTCAGAACTTTTTGTACTAGGAAAGTCTTCTTATTATAGAGTTTGCTCGGGAAACATGTGTCGAGTAACCTCACAGACAATACTATAGTTTTCGATCGCCAATGGTCTTATCGTAAGAACTGTTGATCGAAACATGTCAATCATATACCCATTTGTGTTTAACATTTTTCCCTAATATGTGGGGAGGTCACCTACCATGCTGACAGGGCTATTTTACTTGATTCATCTAATTTTCCTCGTGTAAAGAGTATTCCACGAAGCTTCGGGATTGTAGCCAGATGACGTCAACTTCCTGCCACGCTACTTCTGCTGATAACCATTCAACAATCTTCAGGTGAGTGTTTTCCACTGGAGTTTACTAGTTGACGACGCCAACCTTATACCAAAAATTGGTGCGGAGACAGCCGCTACATGAGAGAACTTCGTCGAGTTTCTCGCCAGTGTGGCGAAACCTACATTGTTCAGACAACACGCACAGTGCTTGAAAGATGCGCTGAAAATGTTCGCCACACTCGCCTTTTGCAGTCTAGTAAGTCAGTCATAACCCAGCATTATTAATTCCACAAGACAGTCTATGGATTATTCTGCCGCTGAAATCTTGGCCTCGGTCAGATTCTTCAATTACCAAGGTATCGCTGGAAATACGTTTGGCACAAGATATTAATCGTGATGGCGGCTTTCAAATGGATAAAGCGTCGAGCCCAGTGATTCCTTTAATATCTACAAAAAGGAAAAAAAATTGTGACTAATGACACTTCTAGGGACAGAAAATTTTACCAGTTTGATGTCTGAACTTAAACTCCGCAAGCCCGCACTCCGACAGAGCGCACGCATGTAGTATCGCCGTTACGCACGCGTCTGTTCCCCGTACATGAGGCAATATTCGAAGACGGTGCGCAGTTCGTCAGAGGTTGCTCATGTAAAGGATGCACATGCGTCCTTGCGCCATTTTTTGGTATACAATTAGCGGCGTGAACTAGCAATCTCCACTGCAAAACACTCACCTCAAGATGTCTGTATGGTTGTCAGCGGAAATATCATGCCAAGAAGTCGACGTCATCTGGCTGTAATCCTGAAACTTCTCGGAACAGGGCTGTTTCGGTCTTCCAAAGTACTTATTCTCCTGCAACTTCTCAGTGGCTAAGCTGCAGATGATCGAAGCCAACAAGTCGGTCGAAGTGGTCCCGCATTTGTTCAGCTGGATTAAATCCTTCACAATTCAAATATCACAGAAGTAGCTTGAAGTGTACATGGCATCAATCCAGCTATTTGTGGACGCTTCTGAACGTGCGCTGATGCAGATTATTTCCCTCCAAGCTCACTTCTTCCCTGGTGTAAGGACCCGTCTTGTACCGGTGACCACGACTCAAATACTGATTCAAAATGGTCCTAGAAAATTGTACTTAAACATCTCCCACACCGTAGTACTGTCATGCATTGTTGCAGAGCATTGTTTCCTCTCGGAATTTTCTCATTCGTCACACCAGACTACGTCTAAATCAGAACATGCTGCTAATCAGAATAGGTTACGGAGCGCCGCTCAACGCAGCCAAGTTTCAGTACTTGCCAACAAAAGCAAATGTATTAAATTTATAACCCACTGTTCGAATGGATAGACACATTGTCCGTCTGCTTAACAAAAAAATGGCTCTGAGCACTATGGGACTCAACAGCGTAGGTCATAAGTCCCCTAGAACTTTGAACTACTTAAACCTAACTAATCTAAGGACAGTACACACACCCATGCCCGAGGCAGGATTCGAACCTGCGACCGTAACAGTCCCGCGGTTCCGGACTGCAGCGCCAGAACCGCTAGACCACCGCGGCCGGCGTCTGCTTAACAACTCTTGTGTGGCAGCCTGTCGTCTGTTTCGATGGTGAACACTTTGGCTGTAGCTGGTCAACTGGTCTCCAGTGAAAGGTTGTGAGCGACGTTCGTTTCTGACGTTAATAATACATGTTGATCAACAGTTACTAACAATATAATTTCAGGGGTACTCCCGCTACTTTCGCCCTAGAGGCCAGCTAACATTTCACTGTATCATTAGTCAGTTTACAATGACCTGACAGATGACTTTTCTCAGAACAAATTGCTTTCTTCATTTATATCAGCAATGAGTCAAACGTGTAAAGACTGGCTAAACGTCTTAAAGCAAACCTACTTTCCTAACGCACATCACGTGACATGCATGAACTTCGTGCTAATGCACGTGCAATAATGTGGTGATTACACAGTTTTACGGAAAATTGTTACACACATTGGAGATATAAGCCACAAAAAATCCTCTATTATAAAAAACGCTCATACGTTACCATCCACAATGGTTATGTTTGCCTTTCTTTTTACTTTGAAATTTCATTGTTAGGTACAAGTGACGTCGTGTTTCCGTAACTCGCTACTCACACGCCGGCCCTGGACTTCGCGCGCCAGCTCAGTGGCTCTGGTTGCTAAGGCAACGTGACGTCACGGCGCTCCAGTAACGGGCATCTTAGTTCGGCCGGCAACCGCTCGATGCCGCACATGTGGCGGCAATCTTATTTTGTTCATCGGAAGACGCCGGCCGGCAGCCCACACGCTATAGGAGACGTTCTGAGTGGTTCCCACCGGAAGTGTAGAATGTGGCGCCTGCTGAGGACTCTGCGGTGGACTTCACCAGCGCTTTCATCCGGCAGGAGGGTCGCACAAAATCTCATTTTAATACTTATTCACTGAACTGCGTTGTACTAACAGTACACAAAGAACCGATTTCAGCATGGAAAGTAATTCGAATGCTTTTTAAAATTTAAATGACAGTAGCAAGAAATTACAATGACAAATAGGGAAAGAGAGAAAGCTGTAATAATATGGGGGAACATGCAAAAAGGCTCTATTGCAAAAACCAGTCGAGCTGATGCAGATGATAAAATGTAATTAGGAGTACTTTGGTTCTGATACTCGTTAGATTATCCATATTTAGGTTTCCCGTCCTCTCAGTTTCCACAGTTGTTATGATGGTTCCTTCAACATGCCACGGGCCCTTTAGCCCTGAGCAACTACGACCCTTCTTGAACAGGAAGTCGACGAGCTTCTTTTTTCTTTTCCAGTTTAGGTTACAGTCTGAAATTTGCCCATACACTTTCGACGAAACGCACAGGTCTCTTTCTCTCTATTACCTGATTGCTACGATAGCTTCTGACAACGATAATTAATCCGTAACTATGTCTATTGTGTTATATATTAAAAGAAAGATATCGAAAATTCTAGGAACATAAACCTGCAGCAATAAGGTTACAGGTCCCTACGACTAATAGAAACGAGATAAGGTGATCTGATGATATGAGTAATTATACATCACGTTCGACTGCTGTGTAAAAATATGACTCTGAGATATCTTGTAGAACCCGCTACCATCACACTCAGGTGAAATTTCTGGAAATTCCCCCCGCCACCCCTCTCTCTCTCTCTCTCTCTCTCTCTCTCTCTCTCTCTCTCACACACACACACACACTCGCTTCTAAGCTCTGATGTACTTTATTCCCTTCTCTCTACCTTCCTCCACTAATCATTTCTTCCTTCCTCCATTTATCGCTCTCTACTTTCTATTTATATTCTCCCTGTACTGCTACCAGTAATCTCTGTCTACATTCTACTCTTCAGTCCTCATTCCGCTTGATCTGACTTCCATTCCTTGTTCACATCTGCTTTACTGATCCCTGTACCCCACCCTCTTCTTTCCCACCTTCCCGTTTTCTTTACGCCTATTTCTCTATACCTATGCCTCTCCTTCCCTCCCTCTCCTATTTCCATATCACCAACACTGCGCCGGCCGGTGTGACCAAGCGGTTCTAGGAGCTACAGTCTGGAACCGCGCGACCACTACGGTCGCAGGTTCGAATCCTGCCTCGGGCATGGATGTGTGGGATGTCCTTAGGTTAGTTAGGTTTAAGTAGTTCTAAGTTCTAGGGGACTGATGACCTTAGAAGTTAAGTCCCATAGTGCTCAGAGCCATTTGAACCAGCCACCAACACTGCTCTACTCGCCCACTCTTCTCACAGTTTCTCCATTTCCTAATATCTTGATCAGTACAGATCAAAAAATTTAATCGTTTCTGTATTTATTCCCTTGCTTTGAAGATACATGTAAATGTTTCTTTTTTCGTCGTGAATCACTGGTGTAATTCTTATCAGCACTCATGGTAATTATGCTTTCTGTAAAACAAATTCACAGAAGAAGAGTGATAAAGTACGAATGTGTGCCGAAAAGTAATGTCTTCGAATTTTGTAGGTGAAAACTCTTCTTACAGCTTTCTAAATAAAACGTTATTAACATTCTACACTCTTACTCTTCATGTCTACAAATTTGCATCCCAATGCCGCTAGAGGATCCCGAATTGTAGCGTGGAACACGACGGTGTGTAACGTAACTGTATCGATGCGTGAGAAACAGAGTGCTGTAATCGAATTCCGAATTCGAATAGTTCGTCCACACATGGAGCACACTCTCCTTCAGCATGACAGTTCCACATGACACACGAGCGCCGCAGCATCTGCAACAATCCGATGCCTTGGGTTCACTGTCATCGATCATCCTCCATATACACCCGACTTGACCCCAACCGATTTTCATCTGTTTCCGTAACTTAAAGAACATATTTGAGCATTTCAATTTGATAGCGATGAGGCGGTGCAAAAGGAGGTGAGGTTGTGACTCCGTTAACAAGGTCAAACATTCCACGGTGACAAGAGCAACAAACTGGTCTCTTGCTGGGAGAAATGTGTTCGTCACTATGTTGAGAAATAAATATGTAGACCTGAAGATGTAGAATATTAATGACGTTTGTTTTTTAGAAAATCTGTAAGAGTTTTATATAAAAAGTTCTAAGAGTTTCGTACCGCTTCAGATACATTCATTTCCTTACCTCGAAATACAGAGTTTTCTGATAGTGCTGTTTACTACCAATACAGTGGTTAAGCTTATGAATCGTGTTACCTGTTCGCTCTCCATGAGCCCCAAAAATTGCAGTAACTCGTCGAAGTACAAACTTAGCAAGTTGTTTTTTGTGGAGGGAAGTTCATGTGATTCACAGTTGTCCGACGATCGCTAGAAATCATAAATGAGCTCTGACACTAGAAAATTTCAAGTCTCTATGCCAGAAGTTAAATTCGACCCATTAAGAACACGTTGAAGTCTGTCTCCAAGAAATTCTATCACGTCCCAACTGATCCTCTAACAGATCCTCAGTTTTCTTTTCTATTCTTCTGAAAATTATTCTTGTACTTTCATAGCAACTTTGTAATATTGTCGTTGAACCGTGGTGGGTCCCTCCCATCCTTCACTGTCTTCCACAGAATAAAAACATATAGCATTTCACTTACAGTATGTCTGAATTTGTGCCACATATGTAACATGTTTTCCTCCCCAGAGCTGAATATCTGCTGACGACCAAAGAAGATATTTAAATCCACAATGAAATTACTAATTGTATTCAGACTCACTTGATTTTGTCTTAGTGCATTCCATAACCCTTGTTTTAGTTTTTCCTGGTATTCATTTTATAATCTCATTTAAAGACAACGTCCTTCGTCCGAAAGCTAAACTAATCAGCACTTAAGATTATTGCATCGTGTGTCAATCATACTACCGTTTATTTGTGTTAGTGTGGAGTTTCACTTAGATTAACTGTAGCTGTGAACAGGGCCTGTATTTCCCACTATTTTATTTATTTTATTAACAGTGTATTTGTCAGCCTCTATATTGGATGCAAAATAATAAGATGGCCGCCACCCTTTTAAGCCCTCCGTGCAACCCTCCCCAGAAAACCGAAGCCTCTACGTCGGTTAATGACTTCATGGTACAATCAGCGTCTCTTACACTTTCTTTACACATGCAATTAAAAGTTTGAATGTGCCTGTAGATAAACGCTAAAAATCTACGCACAACATGTGTAATTCTTAATTCTATGTGCAGTACTCTGTCCACAAATTAATTTTAAACAGCTGCAGTAATCACAGTGCCTTCACTAATTACAGTACAGTGGTGTATGGCAGATATGTCTTACGGGAATCTAGCTGATCTTTCCTTTGTCACAGTCATTATTAATGTAGCTTTCATTAGTTTCGAATTACCTGCAACACTAAGTAAATTAAATTCAGTTAGTTAAAAATGACAGTTAAAAACATGTATCTTACAAATTTAACTGCTGTAGGCGGTGTGCAATCGCACCTGCCAACATATATGGTCTTGCTACTAGTGTAGGTGTCTTGGACAAAGTGATATGCTGATATTAATCAAAATCTCAATCATAACGACTCTTACAGGTTACTTAATTATTTATGAATTATGTGAATAGTTCAGTTGTACTTCGGATGACATTAAAAATTGATAGTTCGTTCTCTTTTGCGTTATAAAAATTGTAAAACTTATTATTTATTCACTGGATTCCAGGAAAACACATGTGCTCGGCTCTGCATGTTCCCACGCTGATCATCTCTAGAGTATACCTGCACATTAAAAAAAAAAAAAAACAAAAAAAAAACTCTGCACTTTCTCTTTAACATGTCTCTGCCTGCGTTGTATATGCGCAAACGTGAACAATATAAATCTGTCCTTTGTGTGCGCCTCCAGGCCCAACTGACGTCATGTCTGGAGCTTACTCCACTATAACCTAAGCTAAACTGTTCTCAATGTTTTCCCCAAAGCATAGGATATCGATATTTATTTAGATGTGAGTCACAGAGCGAGTGGAGATTTCTAATTAAATGTACTGAAGAATTTGTCGTAAATGTGGGTGGCTGCTCAACTGTGAATGGCACTAACCATAGCAAAAATGGTTTTCACGTGTTTAAACTTCCAAGTAACCCCAAACGAAGAAAATGATGGGTCACAATCTCCGCAAACACAACTGGGAACCAGGATCTGACGCTCAGTTGTGTAACGTGTATGTTAATAAAAGTAGTTATAAACATGAAACCAGTTTTACACGATTGCGTTCCTACCCCCAGTTAATAGCTATACTGAAGCAGTTTGTCTCAAAATTTTTCGATTCCTGAGATATTTTCGCAGTTCGCTAGGTGAGGAGGAATATTTATTATGACGTATTTATTTCTCGTTGTCATAAAAACACATACACAAACGGAATAATTACTTAACACCATTTCTTATATACGTACGATAAGACGAGTGATAATTGAGATATTTCTGTAGCGGATTGGTGTTGTGATGGAACCTGTACAAGTAGTATCACCTTCAAAGAATAAAGTTTTGACCACAATTCAACATATAACAAATGAAACTACTAATAAAAATTCGTTTCACTGGAACGTAAAACAACTATTTTTGCCCCTTTGTACAAAAAGAATGCCGCGTTTCTTTAAGTACCTACTTATGATCAAAAAATTAACACTACTTTTGCAAGTCCCTACATACGGGCAAAAACTACCGTATAGTCACATGTTGTTACTGCTTAACACCCCTATTTGAAGAAACTGGTACTGAGTTCTTAACCCATTACATGTAATACTTACAATCTAATGCACAAGTAGCGAACCTACATTTCTTTAGCCGTGTAATATTACGTTTCAGTTTTTCTGTTATACGAAAAGGGCATTGCCAATATATCTATACACATTAATTACTGTTCGGCATACTTCGTACATGCAATATAATGTATTTTGTAAGAAATGTTGTATAAAGTAGCTTGAATACACTCCTGGAAATTGAAATAAGAACACCGTGAATTCATTGTCCCAGGAAGGGGAAACTTTATTGACACATTCCTGGGGTCAGATACATCACATGATCACACTGACAGAACCACAGGCACATAGACACAGGCAACAGAGCATGCACAATGTCGGCACTAGTACAGTGTATATCCACCTTTCGCAGCAATGCAGGCTGCTATTCTCCCATGGAGACGATCGTAGAGATGCTGGATGTAGTCCTGTGGAACGGCTTGCCATGCCATTTCCACCTGGCGCCTCAGTTGGACCAGCGTTCGTGCTGGACGTGCAGACCGCGTGAGACGACGCTTCATCCAGTCCCAAACATGCTCAATGGGGGACAGATCCGGAGATCTTGCTGGCCAGGGTAGTTGACTTACACCTTCTAGAGCACGTTGGGTGGCACGGGATACATGCGGACGTGCATTGTCCTGTTGGAACAGCAAGTTCCCTTGCCGGTCTAGGAATGGTAGAACGATGGGTTCGATGACGGTTTGGATGTACCGTGCACTATTCAGTGTCCCCTCGACGATCACCAGTGGTGTACGGCCAGTGTAGGAGATCGCTCCCCACACCATGATGCCGGGTGTTGGCCCTGTGTGCCTCGGTCGTATGCAGTCCTGATTGTGGCGCTCACCTGCACGGCGCCAAACACGCATACGACCATCATTGGCACCAAGGCATAAGCGACTCTCATCGCTGAAGACGACACGTCTCCATTCGTCCCTCCATTCACGCCTGTCGCGACACCACTGGAGGCGGGCTGCACGATGTTGGGGCGTGAGCGGAAGACGGCCTAACGGTGTGCGGGACCGTAGCCCAGCTTCATGGAGACGGTTGCGAATGGTCCTCGCCGATACCCCAGGAGCAACAGTGTCCCTAATTTGCTGGGAAGTGGCGGTGCGGTCCCCTACGGCACTGCGTCGGATCCTACGGTCTTGGCGTGCATCCGTGCGTCGCTGCGGTCCGGTCCCAGGTCGACGGGCACGTGCACCTTCCGCCGACCACTGGCGACAACATCGATGTACTGTGGAGACCTCACGCCCCACGTGTTGAGCAATTCGGCGGTACGTCCACCCGGCCTCCCGCATGCCCACTATACGCCCTCGCTCAAAGTCCGTCAACTGCACATACGGTTCACGTCCACGCTGTCGCGGCATGCTACCAGTGTTAAAGACTGCGATGGAGCTCCGTATGCCACGGCAAACTGGCTGACACTGACGGCGGCGGTGCACAAATGCTGCGCAGCTAGCGCCATTCGACGGCCAACACTGCGGTTCCTGGTGTGTCCGCTGTGCCGTGCGTGTGATCATTGCTTGTACAGCCCTCTCGCAGTGTCCGGAGCAAGTATGGTGGGTCTGACACACCGGTGTCAATGTGTTCTTTTTTCCATTTCCAGGAGTGTAGTTTAACCGCCCACACGGTAAACGTTGCCGAATCTTCAGAGTTGGGGAAAACGTGGCGGACGATTCAGCCTGTTATACAGGAGCCGTGTATGGCGCGTTGAAATCTGACAAAGTACGTGGGGGTCCGTAGCCTCGCTACTCCGCCCAGCCACTGTGCCTCTGTATGCTACCGTGCCAGCCTGACAACCGCCAAAGGTGGGCTCGACTGGATCTCGCGAAGCTGAGCGCGTAATCCAAATATTAATCACGAACATTCAGATATGACACGTCGTGTCACAAGATGGTTCGTGTAATAGCACAGCACACGTCCACTTCTCATCCATTTTACCATAGACAGTCATCGGAATTCATTAGTAATGAAGACAACAAATATATTAGATAGCAAAGTCTCATTATTAATACCCATCTTCGGAACTGACTGTATCAATGATTATGCAAAAACAACGATGTGCGATGTTGCATTCATCATTGAATAACTGCCTTTGGGGTGTATCATACATAATAATTCACCAACAAACTTTTAAACAACATATGATCGTTGTATTTTACAAACCTTTTAACAGTGACTAAATTAATTATCTTTCTAGATGATGGGATCAATTAAGAAGAAATTGGAACCTAAATCTATAGCTGATGTTAACAAAGATCATTTCCGACAAACACTTTTCTTGCCGTGGTCAGTCTAAGTTTCACAGCCTCTCCATTTCGGCCACCATCAGTTATCTTACTGTCCATGCAGTAAAGCTCAGGTACTACCTTTACTCTCTCGCTTCCTAATCTAATTCACTCAGCCTTACTCGACGTAATTCGACTACATTTCCTTACCGTTGTTTTGGTTCAAATGGCTCTGAGAACTATGGGACTCAACATCTTAGGTCATAAGTCCCCTAGAACTTAGAACTACTTAAACCTAAGGACATCACACACACCCATGCCCGAGGCAGGATTCGAACCTGCGACCGTAGCAGTCCCGCGGTTCCGGACTGCAGCGCCAGAACCGCTAGACCACCGCGGCCGGCACCGTTGTTTTGATTTAGTCGGTGTTCACCTCATAATCTTCTTCCGAGACACTGTCCATTCCGTTGAACTGCCTTTCCGTCCGCCCCCGGTAACTGAGTGATCAGCGCGACAGATTGTCAATTCTAAGGGCCCGGGTTCGATTCTCGGTTGGGTCAGAGATTTTCTCTGCTCAGGGACTGGGTTTTCTGTTGTCCTGATCTTCATCATTTTATCCCCATCGACGGGTAAGTCGCCGAAGTGGCGTCAAATCGAAAGACTTTCACCCGGAGAACGGTCTACCCTACGGGAGACCCTAGTCACACGACATTTACATATATAGTTACTGTCCGCCCCGATAGCTGAAGATCAGCCGGCACTGTAGCTCAGCGTGCTCGGTCAGAGAGCTGGTTCGCCTCTGTAATAAGAAAACTGAGTGAAAGAATCAACAACGAACTTGCACGGATGTCATGCGACGTCCTCAACGACCAAACAACGATCAACAACGAACAAAATGAAAAAAAAGTAAGTCAGCGTGACGGACTGCCATCCTAAGGGGCCCGGGTTCGATTCCCGGCTGGGACGGGGATTTTCTCCGCACAACTGGGTATTGTGTTGTCTTGATTTCTTCATAATTTCATCCCCATCCGGCGTGCAGGTCACCCAATGTGGCGTCGAATGTAATAAGATCTGCACCAAGGCGGCCGGACCTGCCCCGCAAGGGGCCTCCCGGCCAATGACGCCAAACACTCATTTCCATTTTTTACATATGCACTGCCTTTTCGCTGGCTGGAGTGTCCGAGCGGTTCTGGGCGCTACAGTCTGGAACCGGGCGACCGCTGCGGTCGCAGGTTCGAATCCTGCCTCGGGCATGGATGTGTGTGCTGTCCTTAGGTTAGTTAGGTTTAAGTAGTTCTAGGGGACTGATGACCTCGGATGTTAAGCCCCATAGTGCTCAGAGCCATTTGAACCATTTTACTGCCTTTCCCAGTTCTGTGCCGTCTCTGACAGAATTACTATAACGTCGGCTTACCTCAAAGTTTTTCTATCTTCTCCCTGAACTTTAGTTTCTTCTCCAATTACTTTTGGTTTTTTATACTGCTTGCTCAATACTGCTTGTTCTACCAAAAATACTAATATTGAATAACTCCAGGAACTGACTATAACCCTTTCTCACTACCTTTGCATCCACTGCTCCGAATGGGCTTCAAGCCTCTCTCACTGCCTTCTCAACCACTGCTTCCCTTTCGTATCTTCTCGACAAAATGAAACTATCTCGTATATTGTACTTGTGGGTTTTTCTAAAAGAAAATTAAAAAATAACGTTATACAGTCAATAAATGAAAAGTGCTAGTTTGAATCTGTACTACAGTATTATTTTTATTATGTTAACCGATATTCGGCTTACAAGGCCATCTTCAGACATTCACTGATTATTATCGCCAAAGCAGTTACAATGTTTATAAACGACACTGGAAAAGAAGCTACACATCTAGGTTGAAGCGGATATGCGCAGTAGATAACATCTTTGACAGTGTGGTGGTAATGCAATGTACAAAAGAAAAAAAGTTAAAAAGTAAATAAATATAAAGGGAGCAAACCGGGAAAACGTCAACATAAAACTGCAACAGCAAGCCTACATAACAGTTTATATTAATAAATGAAACCAATAAAATGAAATTAGTATTTTATTAGGTTGCTTCAGGAGGCATAAAACATGGAAAGTGATACACAATCCATTTACAGAATAAGGATAAAATATTTGTGTATTGTTCAACTTGTTATTTTTTAAAATGCAGTACCACCACACTCTCAAAGACGGAGTTTACTGTATGGTCAATCACACTCCTCCATTTTTCTGCATTTAGCCATTTCTGTTTATCTTATTGCTGTGCCTAAAGTGCCTCATATATTTTGTGGTTACATGAATAATTCTTTTTCCATGTAATTGGTTTGCGTATCACTTTCCATGTTTTATAGCTCCTGAAGTAGCCTTGTCAAATACTAATTTTATTTTATTTTATTGGTTTTGTTTATTAATAGAAGCTATGAAGTAGGCTTTCTGTTCCAGTTTTATGTCAAAGTTTTTCCGGTTACTCCCTTTATATTTATTTACTGTTCAGCTTTTTACTTTTTAAATTGTATTACCACCGCACTGTCAGTGATTTTATTTACTGCAAGTTTCTGCTCCAACCTAGATGAGTAATTTCTTTTCTGATGTCTTTTACAAACATTGTAGCTTTTTTGGCGACAATAAAACTAGCGCTTTTCATTTATTATAAAGTTGTTCTATCAAAAACCGACGGAAGATGCACTTAGCATTATAATTCAACCTCTGAAGTGTACTTCCATTGATTTCAGTTCGCGTGCCGGTCTAACCACAAGCAGCTAAGTGAAATTAGTTTAAAAAATTTTCTCGGCTCACATAGCGTTCAATAAATCTACACGAAAATTCCGTACAACAAAACCAGATTCAGCATAAGACACCAATAGCTTTCTATTCAGAAGAGATGAACCCGAAGTTTTAAATATAGTAATTTCTTCGAAACTACAAATCGAATTTTGAGTAGAGAAATGACTTTGAATTTGTCTTTTTCAGAACTACGACGAGAACAGCAGCAATTACCATAGTTACATTTGAAACTGCGAAGTTCCGACCAATGTCACCGTAATTAATGCTGCTATGACAAGATATTCTACGTCGTTTAGTGACAAATTTCTCATAATTAACCAAGGTAAAAACAGAATTAAGGTAGTTGTTTCCCGGGCTCTCGGGTGTCCAGCCGGATGCGATCGTTGAAGTCCCACCATATTTTGGCGAATAACCTTTCCGCCATCATCAGGTGGTTCTGATGGAATGGTCTGTCTGCTCATTGTCAGCGTTATTTATGCCCTGGAAACAACACATACGCCGGGAAAGCCTCCGATCACATATCACAATTAAGGTACCTTAAACAGTCCAGGAAATGTTTGAGGTGTACAGCTTAGCTGAAAGCCATGTCTAAAGTTGGCTAGTAACTGACAACCGAAATCAATTAATACTGTAGAACATCTACAATATCGTGATTTTCATTTACAATGGTGAAGTTCTTCTACCAAGAAGTGACGGAAGAATCAGTTAACATATGTTAAGGCGGGCTAAAATCCAAACAATGTCTTTGAAAATCTTGCTTGATTTTTTTTCCCGTGAGTTTCAGACGGACATATTTTGGTCTTCATTTAGTATCTTTAAAACAATGTTTCACTTATTCAGTTCTCGTAAGGGGCAATATAAAATTGGGCTTAACTTCTTTTTTTTAACTTCATTGAATCATTTTGTCATCTTTGTATGAAAATTTAACGACAATTTGTTATGTAAACTGATGTTGTTATTTGTATTATAATATCACATCAGTTTAATTTGTACCTGTGTAAACTTCAGCCCGTTAGGGTAAAATATAAACTACGTATTAATTTTACGAGCGCAAGAGAGAAATGATAATTTGAGTTAAAGGGTGGTCTCGGAAGATTCGAGACGCTTGGTAGTAAGTGCGGTAGAAATAGGACAGAGTTTCATTAAATTATGAAGAAAAGGTCAGTTTTGTCCATGTTAGAAGGAGGAATGTGAAAATTCCATGTTCGTAACAGTCGCGAAACTTTCTAAACAGTTTGGAGTTCAATTTACAATGTGTTTTGGTACGGAACAGCACGCTGGACGTACAATATTGTTTTACTTTCAGTTTTGGTAAATATTTTAAATATCGACAATACCGTCGTGGCCATTTTTGCAGCAGCTCAATCGCTGGAGTCATCACGATGTTGTAAGTATCTGAGGCTACATCTCTTTATTTAGCTATAAACAATCCGCAGCCATGTGTGCTATTGTACCGCACAAAAACGAAACTATTTACCTAACATCTTATTAACGTGTGCTGCACAGTGAAACAGCGTCCATATCCGTTAAGACCATGACCAGCGGTATTTACCAGTGTACTAATTACGATCGCAGCCCAGTAGATTTTACTCGCTGTCAGAACTTTTCATTCCGTTCATATAAGGCAGGGGTCCTATCATTACTGTTTATGTTAAATGTACTATCACTTTTCTTTGCAACTCTGCTCAATCAATTACGTAAATGTTTTATTGAATAAACTATCAGTCAAGGTGATAATGATGTTAATTGACTGGAACTTACAGTTGTAGTTAGAGCCCAAGCGACTATTAACATTTCTTAAATGATCGGTCTGAATTCTTACTGCCCTAATCTGTTAACGCACGTCATCAAACATATACATTCTGTTCATGTAGTCTGTGAATAACATTTACATAAGGGTTATATGTATTACTTGTTCACCCATAGACTTTCCGTAGCTAAGAGCTAACACATCTATGATTGCCACTACAGCAGCTCTTACAGTTGTATATCGATATATTTCATTGTATGCATTAGTTATAAGTATGACCACGAGTGTGTTGATGTGTAGCATGCATCAGACTAGTCAGGTGTAAGGAGAAAAGTTAACTGCCACATACCAGAACATGTACGTTCGCTCAGGTTGGAAGCTTTCCGCGCTTAATTTTTACTGAAGGGGGCGTTGTATCTCAAGTTATATTTAGCCAGCAAGGTGTTACGGTGTGTACATTCTGTGCTGTGCTATTGGATGTTTGTGACAATATAGTGTCATCTGGAAATGTAAATTTACATAAAGTGTGGGAGGTGTTAGCTACGTGCATATTTGTTGGTAAAAAAAAATGGTTCAAATGGCTCTGAGCACTATGGGACTCAACTGCTGTGGTCATAAGTCCCCTAGAACTTAGAACTACTTAAACCTAACTAACCTAAGGACAGCACACAACACCCAGCCATCACGAGGCAGAGAAAATCGCTGACCCCGCCGGGAATCGAACCCGGGAACCCGGGCGTGGGAAGCGAGAACGCTACCGCACGACCACGAGATACGGGCATTTGTTGGTAACAGTGGGAGCATATTGTAGAGCACGTCAACTGTTTACAAGCTTCATGAAATGTCATAAAACTGTAGTGGTAGTTAGATAGCAGGTGGAGAACGGAGGACCGTTTTAAGCTGACAATTTAAAGTGCTTGTAACAAAGAAAAGTAGATTTTATTATTCTAAAGATGAACGAAACCTAATCAGGAAACAAACTAATGGTGATACTTGGGGCAAAAATTATCTACAGCGTGACAAAAGAAGGAAAGAAGCTAACGTTTAGATTACTGTCACTACCCTGCTGGTTTGTATTGGGGAACCACACCTAAGAAAAATGCGCATTTAAGGAATAACCGTAAATCTCTAGGTCATGATCAGTAGGAAAACAAAATCATTTTAGGTTTATATTTATTAACAGAAGATCTACATGTTCAGAAAACTACAGTAGCAGAAAGGTGATACTTTTATTGAAATTTTAAAGAATACAAAAAAAAAAAAAACGGAAAGTGAGCACTCTTTCTTTCACCTACGTTTAAGCGCACGCAAAACATGCCCAAAGAGTACGCATTGTGTAAATGTGACAAATGAAGGTGGTATCTCACTCAAATGAAGAGCGCTGTTCGTGCCAACATCTCCCACGCTTAATGCACTGGATCCAGCCGTCTGGAAACGCCAAAATCTGTGTTCTCTACTCACAGTTTTCAGTCTTTTCCTTAAGCAGACTCTTTTGCACCAAGTGTAGCGGCAACCTTTGTTTGCTTTCTCTATTTTCAATTCGTAGTCTAGCCTCACTGAGCAACTGTTCAGTTTAGATGAGCTTCCTGTCTGGTTTTCGTATTTAATTTGAAGTCATTTAGAAACAAAACCTATCCTCCGGACTCCATAGCGCACTCAAGTGGTACAAATATGCAGTTGTGCCCTAAGAGAGACCGAGAGAGATCGCGCAGTGGTTAACACGCTGGACTCGGATTCGGTGGGGGGCGGGGGGGGGGGGGGTGACATGTAGGTTTTCCGTGGCTTCCCTAAATAGCTTCAGGCAAATGCCGGGGTGGTTCCTTTGAAAAGGCACGGCCGACTTCGTTCCCTAACCCGATGGGACCGAAGACCTCACTCTTTGGTCCCCTCCCCCAAATCAACCAACCAACCAACCAATCCTACAGAGAACGCACGCACTCTTTGGGGACTTCAGTGCGCGATATTTCCTACAGAAACAATGATTCCAAGCGAAGTCAACAGAAGGCGGCAGACGTCACCTTTGCAAAACATGTGGATGCAGTATGGTAGATTGCAAGTTAGCGTTTCAAAATGCATCAAGAATTAAACACTATTGCCCGTGTTTTCTGTGTATAACTTATGCAACAGAGTACCAGAGCTACATCACGAAAGCCGAAAAGTGATTCTTACCGGTTTCATTTCGGAAAAACTTTTTGCTACATTTATCCTAAGTACCCATGAAAGAATTTTAGGCATTATCTCATGCCAGAATTGGGGCTAGTTCCAGCGACTATGTTTGTTGTTCTTGCGCCTACTGCCATCTATGTACTCCACCAAATAGGTGGAATTCCCTATTGGTTTCTAAGGGGAATAAGGTTCTAAACACCATAGACTCTAAGTTGCCTATACTGTCTAAATAAACGAAATCGATACAACACATTAAAAGTGCTACTACATAAAAGAACAGTGCTGGTTAACCACTGGATAACATTTAGGTATACATATAGGTGCCATCAGCTACATACACAAAATGCGGCTGTTCGAATCAACAGTAACCTTAGCAGGTGGTCACGACGACATGGGTGACTGGTAACTGGACTGTTCCATACCAGAGATGATTTTAATATAGGAATCAAATACTTCTTTACGGGACTCACCATCTCGTAATATGAAGCCCATTGGCGTCACGACTATGGCATCCATGACAGCTTACCTGAAACAGGGAAAGATCCGTCTTTTTTCGAAATGTCTGTTCAATAGTGTTACGTTCCTACATTAAACATAAAAAGAACGCATTATGAGTTCATTGTGAAAGAATCAAGTAATCTAGCTGCATATTAAATAAGAACTGTTATTAGCAGTTAAGATCCGGTGTAAGCCCAGAAAGATTAATCTTCATAAAACCCAAATTATTACACCCAAATTTCTTCTGTATTTCAGTTTTTTTACGATGACACTTGATTTGTGCTTGTTATTTAATAATGCTAATTGATTCCTCAGGCACCGCTTCACAGGACATCATACTTGAGGCATGAAGGGGACAAACAAGAACTGTTGCACTATATTGCTTTTGTTTAACGGTTTGTCGGCATACAGTTCATCAGGCAATCGCCCTCAAAGACAAATAACTTTGGAAAATTGACATTGCAGTCAGTTTTAAGTGGTCTTGGAGAAACAACAAAGAAAATTTTGTGTTAGACGAACATAAAAAAAGATAGAGATGCTTTATCATGTCACTTACACAACCCAAAGGCAACATCATAAAAATCAAGAACCATTGGTTTTAGGGGGAAAGTGGTACAAAAGATAAAAAAGTGCTGTTGATAATGAGATATTACAACGAGTTATAAATTTAAACTATCTAGTATGTAACAAGGACAAGAAATTAATAAAATTATCTCATGTATGTGGAACAATGAATAGGTGTCCGCGAAACACAATACGGAGAGGAACAGAAATAAATTTTATAAGATTATGAATGTTCCCACTTTTTGTGTGATCGTGAGTCATGGGTCACATATACATCACAAGAGAGTAGAATACAGGCAGCCGAAATGAGATGAGCAGTAACAGGATGTAGTAGATTAGACAATCGACAATGATGGAATTAAAGATAACTTAACATCTATAAATTAGGAAATAAAAACTACGTATACAGAACAAATTGGAATGTACAGATTAAGCCAAAGACTACTTCTACAAACAGACATGAACAGGAAACAAGTCAGGTTAGACTGAGGGGAAGGTGGATTCGAGGCAGACAAATGCCAAACACTTGACCTGAAGAAAAAGACGACTACGACGACGACGACGACGACGACGACGACGAACTGTAAAAAAAAATAACTCTCTCTAAGTACGTAATTAAATAAAGGCAAATCAGGCTATGGCTTACATGTAAGCTATGCTACCGATGGAAGTGGCGCAGTTATAAGACACTGGTTTCGCTTTCAGAAGCACGGTGGTTCAGGTCACCGTTCGGGTATCTGTTTTCAGTTTTTCTATGGCGTGCTGAAATGCTTCCTTCACAAAATACATAGCAGATTTCTTTCTCCAACCGTTACCGACCTGAAATTGTGGTTTGTCTCCAATGAGCTCGTCGTCTTAATCTTCATTCTTCCTTTTGAAGGCTATGCTGGAACAATGGCAAAGCTTGTGACCATGAAATTACAAGATTCAGTTAAAATTTTCAGTCAGTAGTACCGTACAATGAGGATAACAGAAGATTACTTCACATTAATCTCCACTGCTGTCGAGGGTCACTGTATATCTCCACAATAATGTGATGCAAACGGATTTGTAGTGCCAACATGAATGTTATATTTTTTAATGTATGATGCCAGTGCCATATTATATCAACCGGTACGTAATATGTTATTTATAGAAAAATGAAGATTAAGACAACTGCCTATACCAAGAGAAAGAAATTCTAATATAATCAACTGATCAATCTGAGAAATCAGGTCGTAAGTTCTGGAATCATATCGTGGATGAAAATAAAAGTGATTGACAAAATAATTGTTTGAAGTTAAAATAGAAACGCTCACAGCTTGTAACTCACAGTCCAGCATGCGTGATACATAATCAGTAGCACGCCTTTCTCGGCAGTACTTAGAACATGGAGTTTTTGTATTATTTTTGAAATGTTTTTGAATTTCTCCACTGCTGGTTACGGCTTGCACTCTTGTATAATTATGCATAGTAAATTGTACAAGGGAACCTAGCTCTCCTAAAACGAGATTTTTTTACGTACTAGATATCTGAGTTGCTGTGTTGTCTACAAACACTTACGTTTCCATGTATGTGTGGTTCCTGTTCTTTCCAACACGTCCGAAGGAACGGACAAAAGCGAGGACGGCCAATGATATCTTCAGTGCAGATGCACCTCAGACTCTTACGGGAATCGGAGAAATGCCACGAGTAATGAGGGCAATGGGAAATGGGCAGTACATTATCAGAGTGTGGGTAAATTGAGGATTTGAGTCTGTTGGAGGCGTGCTGTGATAGTCAGAGCAGTTGCGATGACCATTGTACCTGGATGCCGCAGTTGTCAGAACTTCAGCCTAGTAAGCACAAGACCTTGGTTCGAATGCCGGTCCGGTACAAATTTTCAAATTTCCCGTTGTTATACAGTCAATTCCCACTCGCAACCAATGTCTGCAGTTCCTTTGTGTCTCAGTTTATATTTCCACTCAGTAACGTAGAGGTACATATAGCACATGCGATAATGTATATTTATCAACAGAACGTTAAATATCGAGTTCTCAGGAAGATTGTATGCGCTTCTCGGGACCAAATGCGACCTATTTTGACACCATAGACATACACCACCTATAAGCAAAAAGTATGTGAAACACGCTGAAGACATCTTAGGATGTCAGCGTAACTTCGTACATGTACCCACCACCGGTGGGTGTGTAAATGATTACAGTTTGAATTTGTTTTGAGGGTAGAGCGGACACCAGAGTTCTTATCTAGCGTTATTAATAGGCCAGTTATGGTATACAACGGTCGTGAACATCTTCAGATTTTAACCTATCACTGCGTAGGACGCCTTGACATTTGAAGCTGCTCTTCCATTCCTCTTTAGAAACTGTCTTTCCCTCCCATCTTTGTTCCGTCGACGTACAAATCAACCAGCAGTGCTGATAAGCAGCACGCTGCCTTACACACTTTGTAACACAGTCTCGTAGTACACACTTGGCACAGCGGTAAGAGCAAAATTCTGTGGTGTATAACTTTGATGATACGGTGTTTCTTGGGGAGTCGATACAATATCAAATGCTGTGTAACTGCATGTCTTCCCCATTTACTTCATACCGACGCGACGGTCTGTGCGAATCATTACGACATCATAGTCATAGTACATGACGACCAATTTCATTCGCCATATATAAGAAGACACTAACTTGTTCTCGAAAGAACAGTTACTGTTGATGATTGTGCAGCTTTTTCCTGGAATAAATGATAACTAACCGACAACCTCAGCTGCCGACAGGTGCTGTTGTTATACCTCGATGTGGACAGCTGAAAATGTGTGCCCCGGCCGGGACTCGAACCCGGGATATCCTGCTTACATGGCAGACGCTCTATCCACGGGAAGCGTGCAAGGGATAAGTCCCTGCAGTCGCCCTATTCATCTGTGTCCTCGGTTGGCTGAGATGGATGGAGCGTCTGCCATGTAAGCAGGAGATCGCGGGTTCGAGTCCCGGTCGGGGCACACATTTTCAGCTGTCCACATCGAGGTATAACAACAACACCTGTCGGCAGCTGAGGTTGTCAGTTATCATTTATTCCAGGAAAAAGCTGCACGGTCATCAACAGTAACTGTTCTTTCGAGAACAAGTTACTGTCTTCGTATATATAGTTAAAAGGCTACTCAGCCATTGACCTTCGTCTGTGCGAATGCGCACAGGTTGCCCAAACTCTTACGGGAATCGCCAAAGCGTGCGCGAGTAATGAGTGGATGGGCAAATGTGTATAAGGTACAATACATATGTAGAATTGTGGACAGTTGGGAATGTAAGTCTCACGGGAAGCGTGCAAGGGATAAGTCCCTGCAGTCGCCTTATTCATCTGTGTCCTCGGTGGCTCAGATGGATAGAGCGTCTGCCATGTAAGCAGGAGATCCCGGGTTCGAGTCCCGGTCGGAGCACACATTTTCAGCTGTCCACATCGAGGTATAAAAACACCTGTCGGCAGCTGAGGTTGTAAGTTAGTTATCATTCATTCCCCATGACAGGAAGAGCTACATTTAAATCAATTTATGGCATTTGTACAGTGTAGCCAATACAAAACGTAGCCTCTGACAAAGACGTTACAGTGATTCACAAATATACAGAGTAACCATAGCTCCACTGACAAACAGTCAGAGGCAGTAGTATTGATCAACATAAGATAAAATTGTCTGGCGAACATGGGTTCTAAAGTGTATAACTTAAGAGCTACGAGCACTTGTTCAGTAGAAGAGACGTGTTACACAGTAGCGAAGGTGAACAAATGCATATAGCTCTCAAGCACGTGTTTACTAGACATTATTTTGTTGCTTCGGCCATACTACGACCACTGAAAGTTCGTCGATGGAGTTCTGGTTTATCTTGTGTGTATTGACGTAGATATAAAACTTAAATGAGAAAGTTTGGACGGTTTTAATAGCTCATTTTATTTATTTGTTATCAATCTCTGTGGCGGACACGCGTTGAAATGCTTCTTTTCCTCTCTAAGTAAGTACACATATGCAGAGTAAACTAAGTTACATGAACAAAATAAAAGTAGCACAGTGATTTTTATGCATTCAATTAAATTCGAATTTCGCCATGCAGTTTTATCTGAATTCTGGATAAACTTGTAATTCTGCCAGTACCTGATTGTCGTTTCGAGAAAAATGGCTGCCGCTGGCAATTGTCTAATCGTCCACTGTTTTACGCTACTATAGACAGAGGGTTACACGTATGTGCGGTTTTGAGGCGTGCGGCTTGATCTTCGGCTCCGAGTCACGCTGGAAAAATTAATGGCTCTGTCCAGTGGGGGTTGGTGCACTGGAGAACGAAAATAATTGTACATGGCGCTTCGTGCTTTGGAAGTATTCCAGTTAACTAATTTCACGACTTTCTACCAATCACTCCTTCTTGCACCCCCCCCCCCCCCCTCGCCTAGTGGCCATGAAGGTTCAAAGGTACGGAGGACTGGCCGCCGTGTCATCCTCAGCCCACAGGCGTCACTGAATGCTGAATGCGAATATGGAGGGGCATGTGGTCAGCGCACCGCTCGCCCGGCGTATGTCAGTTTCCGAGGCCGGAGCCGCTACTTCTCAATCATGTAGCTCCTCAGTTAGCCTCACAAGGGCTGAGTGCACCCTGCCTGCCAACAGCGCCCGGCAGACCGGATGGTCACCCATCCAAGTGTTAGCCCATTCCGACAGCGCTTAACTTCGGTAATCTGACGGGAACCGGTGTTACCACTGCGGCAAGGACGTTGGCCGGTAGGGTATATTACTCCCACAACATTTTTATTCTAGCAGCGAGTGATATGTATATCATACCTGGTTGTAAGTGCTACAAGCGTTTCTGAGTTACGCTTTATGGCAGCTCTTTTCACTCTCACACTCACTCATAGCGATGCTAGGGATGTCTTACAGTCACTGCAAATTTTTCCGGATAACAAGTGACACGTCTGGCGATTTTGATAGAAATTCCTCCAGGCTTCTTACAGAAAGATGCTGGTACGACACTGTCTTTGCAACGTCCTGCTCCCCTTTTCTCTAAATCTAGGGTGCAAACGTCATTGTGACTGTCGCAAATAAGATTCTCTCTCTCTCTCTCTCTCTCCCCTCTCTCTCTCTCCTCTCTCTCTCTCTCTCTCTCTCTCTCTCTCTCTCTCTCTTCCTCTATCTATACGAGTCATCAGTCTTCTGTCTGGATTGATAGGACCCAGCACAAATTCCTACCCTGCGCCAAACTCTTTATCTCACAATAGTCTTGCACTCTACGACCTCAGTTACTTGTCGGATGCATTTCAGTCTCTGTTAGTACTAAGATTATTCCCTGGTCTCTTAAAACATGTCTCATTAACCTGTTGCTTCTTCTTGTCATTGTTTTCCACATGTTCCTTTCTTCGCCCATCCTGCGAAGAACCTCATTCCTTACCTTATCATTCCACCTAATTTCCAACACTCTTCTGTAGCATCACATCTCAGACGCTTCTTTTCACTTCATTGCCGGTTTTCCCACAGTCCATGATTCACTACCGTAAAATGATGTAATCCAAAGGTACATTCTCAGAAATTTTGTCCTCAAATTAAGACTTATGTCTCAGAACGACTCCTCCTGACCACGAGTGCCACCTCTGCTTGCACTATTTTGTTTTTTTGCTTCGCCCTTCGTCATGGTTTATGTTGTTTCCGAGGTAGCAGAATTCCTTCACTTCCTCTTTTTCGTGATCACCAATTTTGTTGTTCCTCGCTATTCTCATTTCTGATACTTACGACTACTTTACGTAACCATATATCTAGCGACTCAGAATACTATGGATTTGAAACTAATATTGGCCGTTATCGAATTTCTTATATCTCACGTCTTCTGATCCTCTCCTTCCCTCTCGTAGACTGTGTTACAACGTGTGTAAGGCAGCGTGCTGCTTATCAGCACTGCTGGTTGATTTGTATCAATCACCCTTCATAGCTCTGATTCTGGATATAAACTACCAAATAAAATTCTCGACTGGAGGAACTTAACAAGTAGAGTGTTTTTAAAACCATTTAACATACCATCACCGATAATCAGCTTGGCAACACTGTTGGACGTTGTTTTTTAAATTAGGGAAAGCCAGAGAAATCTCTCAATAGTTACTGAACTTCCCTCTCGTAGTACACACTTGGCACAGCGGTAAGAGCAAAATTCTGTGGTGTACAACTTTGATGATACGGTGTTTCTTGCGGAGTCGATACAATATCAAATGCTTACTACGTGAATTACCTATCTGACGTAATAATGAGAGTGGTAACATTTCATGTATGCCATTTATTGTAATAAATGTGAGCTTACAAGCCTTAAGAACCGTCTTATCTGTGATAAGATGTTCCCTGATATTTGTAGGACCTTGGTTCAAATGGCTCTGAGCATTATGGGACTCAACATATGAGGTCATCAGTCCCCTAAAACGTAGAACTACTTAAACCTAAGCTAAGTACGCCACACACATCCATGCCCGAGGCAGGATTCGAACCTGCGACCGTAGCGGTCGCGCGGTTCCAGACTATAGCGCCTAGAACCGCCGGCCGGCCTCCTTCCCTCCCTAGGAGTGGTAGGAGTGGTTGAGGTATATTAACCCCACTTTTTTTGCAAATATTTATACAAACAACGAGTCTCGTACAAACAGACTGAAATCGCACCATCTGTTCTTGAGTTAAGCTTCTGTGTTACTTCCTTTTCACCCTGGTAAATGGTTCTTATCCCCACAAAAACATCGCATGTGTGCGCATAACAGCTCACCAAAGTTTCGTCTAACTCTGGTCAATAATACAGGAATGCATGTAACCAGAAGAAACAAATATTCTTTTCTATATATCTAATTTCCGCCGAGCAGTGACTACGTTAGTAGAACTGGTGATATTCGGAATAAGTCTGATTTCATAAACATGCAGCCTTTGGAGGCCGGTGTAAATCTCACCAAAAATCCTTTTGGATGAACTGTCGCGTCACCTTATAAAATACTGAAAATTCTAAAAGTTCTAAAATAACCGACATTTTGGCCATACTGCAGTAGCGTTCCTCAGGGAAGAGCATTTTCAGTATTTGATGTGATGACGGGCAGTACACTCAAAAGGATTTCAATAAGATTCACACTGGCCGCCGAAGCCTACGTAAATGTCAACCTCTGGGGAAGACCATTGCAACAAGGTCCACACATCGGTTATTTTAGTATTTTGATCATTTTAACTACTCTATCAAATTACGTGTCAGCTCGCAGAGAAATGATTTCAAGAAGAATTGTACTTTGATTTGAAAATTATTTATATTATTCTCAAAAATTAGGTTCGTCAAGATGGCTTGTAAATATTTTTACTGATTACCGGTTTCGACGGATCTGTGCTGTAATCGTCCGATCTAGAAACATACACTCCTGGAAATGGAAAAAAGAACACATTGACACCGGTGTGTCAGACCCACCATACTTGCTCCGGACACTGCGAGAGGGCTGTACAAGCAATGATCACACGCACGGCACAGCGGACACACCAGGACCCGCGGTGTTGGCCGTCGAATGGCGCTAGCTGCGCAGCATTTGTGCACCGCCGCCGTCAGTGTCAGCCAGTTTGCCGTGGCATACGGAGCTCCATCGCAGTCTTTAACACTGGTAGCATGCCGCGACAGCGTGGACGTGAACCGTATGTGCAGTTGACGGACTTTGAGCGAGGGCGTATAGTGGGCATGCGGGAGGCCGGGTGGACGTACCGCCGAATTGCTCAACACGTGGGGCGTGAGGCCTCCACAGTACATCGATGTTGTCGCCAGTGGTCGGCGGAAGGTGCACGTGCCCGTCGACCTGGGACCGGACCGCAGCGACGCACGGATGCACGCCAAGACCGTAGGATCCTACGCAGTGCCGTAGGGGACCGCACCGCCACTTCCCAGCAAATTAGGGACACTGTTGCTCCTGGGGTATCGGCGAGGACCATTCGCAACCGTCTCCATGCTCCATGAAGCTGGGCTACGGTCCCGCACACCGTTAGGCCGTCTTCCGCTCACGCCCCAACATCGTGCAGCCCGCCTCCAGTGGTGTCGCGACAGGCGTGGATGGAGGGACGAATGGAGACGTGTCGTCTTCAGCGATGAGAGTCGCTTATGCCTTGGTGCCAATGATGGTCGTATGCGTGTTTGGCGCCGTGCAGGTGAGCGCCACAATCAGGACTGCATACGACCGAGGCACACAGGGCCAACACCCGGCATCATGGTGTGGGGAGCGATCTCCTACACTGGCCGTACACCACTGGTGATCGTCGAGGGGACACTGAATAGTGCACGGTACATCCAAACCGTCATCGAACCCATCGTTCTACCATTCCTAGACCGGCAAGGGAACTTGCTGTTCCAACAGGACAATGCACGTCCGCATGTATCCCGTGCCACCCAACGTGCTCTAGAAGGTGTAAGTCAACTACCCTGGCCAGCAAGATATCCGGATCTGTCCCCCATTGAGCATGTTTGGGACTGGATGAAGCGTCGTCTCACGCGGTCTGCACGTCCAGCACGAACGCTGGTCCAACTGAGGCGCCAGGTGGAAATGGCATGGCAAGCCGTTCCACAGGACTACATCCAGCATCTCTACGATCGTCTCCATGGGAGAATAGCAGCCTGCATTGCTGCGAAAGGTGGATATACACTGTACTAGTGCCGACATTGTGCATGCTCTGTTGCCTGTGTCTATGTGCCTGTGGTTCTGTCAGTGTGATCATGTGATCATGTGATGTATCTGACCCCAGGAATGTGTCAATAAAGTTTCCCCTTCCTGGGACAATGAATTCACGGTGTTCTTATTTCAATTTCCAGGAGTGTAATAACAGAGATTTATGATCTCTACATACTTTACAAACATCATATTGATGTGACTTGCAGGTTTGAGAAGATAATAAACTTCTGTAAATATGTTACAAGATCAGATGACGACAGCACAGATTTGTCGAAACCGATAATCAATAAATAGATTTACAAGCGATCTTGACGAACCTGGTTTTTAAGAACAACAGTGTCGAACATATATGAAAAATGTTTGCAAATTTGGTGAGATTTATTTTTCAAACATTTTTAAAAACCATATAATTATAGGCCTATCTTCTCTGAAACAAAATAACAATGGAGACACTACATTAAGCAAAATAATGAAGCAAAAATGTAACTCGATTATTTTCGTATATGTCCAGCGGGCCATGCGAGGAAAAAACAGATCACAACACTAACATTTAACTAGCAAGGTCATTAGATCAAACTGTTTGACACTTTCGTACAAGTTCGGTAGTATAAGAGAAAAACAAAGCCATGGCTTTTGGTACAATGTTCTGAGTAGCCGTGTGCTATATTTAGAAACAAAGTGATATTGCGAACTAAAACTTTGTCTTCTTTGTGAAACGACTCACAAGTGTCCTTAATTAGTGTGTCTGTACAGCCTGTCATAAAGTTAATCCTTTAAGGTACGGAAATAATTTTTACGCTTTCCAGTGAGCAAAGAAAATTTTAGTAAAATGTAACTCTTGTACAGAATGGACTGCAAATATAACTTATTTATATCACGTTTTCTTCCATTAGTCAGCTCTTCAGAGTCACTGGCAGTAGAAGAAGTAATCCAAGAAACCAGCACAAACATAATGCATGTACTAGTAATTTCAACCAGTAATGGAAGCATTGTGCGAGAACACATTGCTGCAGAGCTATATGGTAAATGTTAATTCCAGTTACAGTAGCCATACATGTTATAAACATGGGTGTGTGTGTGTGTGTGTGTGTGTGTGTGTGTGTGTGTGTGTGTTTAAGTGTGTAAACGTGTACATTCTATATTCGTTCTGAACCATTGGATCGATTTCAACCAAACTTATTATCAGGCAACAATCGCTGTGGGCGTAAGAAACAGCTGCCTATCATAGTTCAGGAGATTGACACAATTAGACATGTTGTGTGCCACATCATCCATGACGTTTCAATTTATTACTTCTGTGCTACTAACTCTAGTCGCAATAAATTTTGCAGACAGTATCCACACATGTCGCTACATACACCTACAAAATTATACCATTGTATTTCACATACACACTTGGCCAAAAGTATTGGGCACCCTGCGTAACTTTAAATGTTGTGACAAATAAGACAATTGAATGAATAGCAACAATTTGTTCCAGTTTATAATGTTTATTAGTAACACAGAAACAATACTCAGTGGGCCCACCTTCTGCCCTTATTACAGCAGAAACTTTTTGGTAGAGTATACACTAACTTTTTACAATCTTCCGCACCTACGGCGTTCAACTCAAGGCGCAGACGGTCTTTTAATTCTTCTTCTGACTTCATTTTGTTCCGCCTGATTTTGCGCTTCAACAAACCCCGTTAATACTCTACAGGGATCAGTTCGGTCTAGAAGCTCGATGTTATTTTTCCGAAGCCAAGTCATTGTGCGAACAGATTTGTGGCAGGTTGCGTCATCATCCTGGAATTTAGCACCATCCATGTTTGTATCACCAAAAAGAATTACAAAAGAGCGCAGTAAAGAGGATTCTAGAACGTCTATGTACTTTGAAGAACCCATGCGGCTTTCACATGCAACCACTGTCCCACTCCTGCAGCGCTCATGCGGCCCCAATCATGACGCACCCTCCGCCGCGTTTTACGATAGGTGCCACACAGTCTGGATTATATTCCTCGCCCATCCGGCGACGGATATAGGTCACACCAGGTGTACTAAAAATCTGAAATATGCGTAAATAATTTAATGAAATATTTCAATACTTTTTAAATTCATGGTAGGTTCCTATGGGACCAAACTGCTGAGGTCATCGATCCCCAGGCTTCCACACTACTGAATCCAACTTAAACTAACTTACGCTAAGGACAACAAAGACACCCTTGCCCAAGGGAGGACTCGAACTTTCAACAGGGGGAGCCGCACTAGTTTTTAAATTAATATATTTTGTGTTCTACCCAAACTGATACGTGTTGTTAGAGTGTCATGTTGACAAACCTACCTGGATGTTTGCTTCGTCAGACCACACAATATTTGACCAGTCTTGTTCGGTGAACGTTTGGTGTTTTTAGAGACCACTCATACCGTGCCTTTCTATTCTTGTCAGCCATGGCTGCTTCCAGGCTTTACAGCCTTTTAGATCAGCTTCTTGTAGTCGTCTACAAGTGAAGCTAGCAGATAGTGTTTTGTTAAAACTTTCAGACAACTCAGCAGCGAGGTCTAAAGAGGTTTTTTTAAGGACTATCATTCGGTCTTCGCGGTCTGTTGTAATCCGTTTGCGCCATGTTCTGACCCTGTGAACATGCGACCCGTTCATGGCGAATCGTTCAATAGCATATTGTACAGATCGGCGTGAACATTTCACAGTTTTAGAAATCCCCAAATGCGATTTCCCTTGCTCATGCAGAAGCTGTGCCAGTACTCATTTTTGTAGAGTTCGTTTCTTTTAGGCATAATGCAGCAGTATTACCGATGTCACAGATCTAAACAGGAAAAGAGCACTGGATTGGTGATAGACCCGTGTGTCCAAAACGAGAGAATGTAGTGAATTGATTAGCACACAGAAAAACACTCACATGACAAATTTTATCACACCAGATGTTTTATTTGTGGCTTTGAGGTGGATAATTGTTTTGGCCGTTTTAGATGTCGGTAAACTACTTTTTAAACCAAGGAGTTTATTTATGTATCTCGCACACGTGAAAAATTTCTAGGATGCTCAATACTTTTGGCCAATGGTTTAGTTTAATAGATACGACGTCATGAACACTGAGATGCGTGAAAAAATTTCGCATCACGTATACATTTAATATTTACTACTATGACATTCTTACAGTTGAGTCGACTACAGGAAATCATTGACAATGGCAGCGCTTTTGACAGCTTTCAGTTGCGAAGTGCAAACGGCTCTAGGTGAAACCAAAAGCCGTCTACAGAGCTGGTAAGGCATTGTCATAGAGACGTTAGAAAATCACGTTACAGACACGCGAAGCTGCTACTTCGAGCATACAGAAAATTTCCTGGATCATCCCAGGACTAGTCTTGTGCAGAAGAATGTATAAGTTTTCGTTTCTAACAGAAAATTGGTAGAATGAATTCCCGGGCAATGTCGGGTTTGGTGGCTGGTTCAAGAAAAAAGAGCTACAGTATGTTGGTGTCACAAAGCAATACCTCAGTCACATCGTTACTCGGTTTTTCTGTACAAATAAAGATTGTCACCTGAGTGACAGATTAGTGTGAGATGGAAAGTGAACGCTTTCAAGAAGTGGAACAGCAGTACGAGAAAGTCAAGGATGGAATGGAAATCGGAGACAGACGTGGACGGGAGAGCTGGAAACCGAAAGGGCCCAAGTAGGACACTGCTGTAAGAGCAGAGTCCTCAGGGAGGGAGATGCGGGCGCCCTGTGCACACAAAGGAGCCAGCCCGAGTAGAGTTACCACGTCAGCTGCCGACATGCTGGCTATCGCGGGTCCCCTGTTCTCAACTTCTCCTCCACCAGCAACCAAACATCACGCCAAGTACTTGGCGCGTCTTTCTTCGAACAGGCGAATACGTCCCCAAAGTAGGGCAAGGGTAACTCGTAGGGACATAACATCGTTATCGAGGCCTTACAAATAAAATGTGTAAAATGACTGACTCTGTGTATTAATGAAAGCTTCAGCTCCGCTTGCCTTACAAAGCTGTATAGTCAGAGTCAAGGAGTAGTTCAGTAACTATTGAGAGGTTCTTCTGGCTTTCCCTAATTTAAAAAACAACGTCCAACAGTGTTGCCAAGCTGATTACCGGTGATGGTATGTTAAATGGTTTTCAAAACACTCTACTTGTTAAGTTCTTCCAGTCGAGAATTTTATTTGGTAGTTTATATCCAGAATCAGGGCTATGAAGGGTGATTGAGCTGCCCCTAACGATAACATCCATCAGAATTTCTGAAATCATTGGGGGAAGTGGCAACGAACCCACTATTCACGTTGGTGTGCAGAGTGTGAGTCAGGCGTCATACCATCTGACTTTCGAAAAAATATCATCCACAGAATTCCTAAGATTGCAAGAGCTGACAGATGCCAGAATTATCGTACAATCAGCTCAAAGGTTCATGCATCAAAGTTCTTGAAAAGAATCATATACAGAAGAGTGGAGAAGAAAATTGAGGAGGTGTCAGATGACGATCAGTCTGGCTTTAGGAAAACTGAAGGCGCCAGAAATGCAATTCTGACGTAGCGGTTGATAATGGAAGCAAGACTAAAGACAAATCAAGACATGTTAATACAATTTGTCGACCTGGAAAAAGCATTCGACAATATAAAATTCTGAGAAAAATAGAGGTAAGATATAGGGAGAGATGGTTAGTATACAATATGTACAAGAGCCGAGAGAGAATAATAAGAGTGTACGACCAAGAACGAAGTGCTCCAGTTCAAAACGGTATAAGACAGGGATTTACTCTTTCGCCTCTACTGTTCGATCTGTGCATCGAAGAAGAAATGATGGAAATAAAAGAAAGATTCAGTAGTGGAACTGAAATTCAAGGTGAAAAGATATCAGTGATAAGATTCGCTGCCGATATTGCTAACCTGAGTGAAAGCGAAGGAAAATTACATGATTTGTTGAACGGAATGAACAGTCTAATGAGTACAGAATACGGATTGAGAGTAAATTGAAGAAAACCGAAAGTAATGAGAAGTAACAGAAATGAGAACAGCGAGAAATTTAACATCAGGATCGATGGTCACGAAGTAGATGAAGTAAGCAGTTCTATTACCTAGGCAGCAAAATAAACAATGGCAAATGCAGCAAGAACATCAAAAGCAGACTAGCACCGGCAAAAAGAGCATTCTTGGCCAAGAGAAGTCTACTAGCATCAATGTGGAAAACACTGATAAGGAGAAGTAACAGGCTGATAGGACGTCTTTAAGACACCAGGGAATGAATTCCATGGTACTAGACGGAGCTGTAGAGGGCAAAAACTGTAGAGGAAGACAGAGACTGGAATACATCCAGCAAATGACTGAGGATGTAGGTTGTAAGTGCTACTGAGTTGAAGAGGTTGGCAAAGGAGAGGAATTCGTGGCGGGCTATACCAGCCCGACATGTGCAGAAAAAAAAATGTGGCTGCAGAATTTTCCTGGCTCCTTCCGCAGGCCCGACAAAGTACGTGCGATGTTATCTATGACAAATATACAGCTAAATGATTCCACATATACAGGAGAAAGACTCAGTAGATAAGGAAGGTCTCATTAGCATCATGGCCAGGCGCTGGGTGTCCTCATTATTGTACATTTTAGCTCCATGTCAGCCGAAAACAACAGAATTTGAAGAGGTCTGCCTCTCTCGATGGAAAGTACTCTTTGTTATAACCAAAGCAGTATGGAAGGGATCCGACTTTCGTTAGTGCACTGTTATTCTGAAAAGCACATAAAAACAAATATAAATGAGTTTCGTACGTTTTTCAGAGCACAAGTCCTATGATAAACAAATCTCAGTGACGTCTCGTCATCGTTGAAGTCATTAACCCTATTTTTGGGACCGATGTAATTAAAAAAAAAATATTTCCGAGGCTTTTTTTCGATTTTCCTGATGAACAACTTCAGGTTTTTATAAAAATTTATTTTTATTTATCTAAGAAGTATTATTTATTTTTATATAATTCAATAAAAATGTACATTAATGTGTTTTATGAAAGTGAATTTTCGAAGCCTGTTTGAAAGTCGTTCATCAACTGCGACGAAACTGTCAGTGTCGCCCGGCTACTGTCTTAAGTATCGTGGCCACTTTTCTCAGAATCAATGTATGGCTAAAATAGATATTCGTTGCGAAGACATGAGAATCCTCTGATTCACCCAAATTAATGCAGATTTATGTGATTTACTAATCTTCCTACGTTGTCTGCTTCTTGAAGGGAAAAAAGAAAAAGAAACGTGGAAGTTACATTCCATCGCTCTGGATACAGCAACTGGTAACAGATTTCTTCTCTCCTCTATGATGTTGTATACTCATCGATTGCACTTACTGATCACGTCAATACCTTTATTTTCTCCAATACGACGATCTGTTTTGATGCAAGCATTTTAACATTTCTTTAGTTCTTCGCCCGTCTTGCATTTATAAAATGAATTCCAACTAAGATTTAAGCTCGTGTTAAGGACATATTTAGGTTTTATATACCCCTACGCTTAGCCTCTGATGCAGGCACCTAAAAGGAAAATTTTATGAAGGCCGATCGGAAGAAAGGATTATAGAGAAATTTGAAAATTAAAAGCTTATAACACAGAATTAAAATTTCTTACGAAATTTTTTCTGCACAGTTTTCGGTTTTATGAATTGATGAGACCAAAATTTAAAGAAACTGAGTTTAAAGGTTGTTTTGGCTTTCCTGTATGTTGAGTCTGTCCTTCCGACAACCACTTCTTTTTCGATGTCTTCACATTTTTCCTACAGCCTTTTTGTCTTAGCTTCCCCCTTTTCCTATTTATTTCATTCCTCTGCGACTTGTATTTCTGTATTCCTAAGTTTCCCGAAACATTTTTGTACTTCCCCTTTCATAGATCAGTTGAAGTATTTCTTGTGTTAACAATGGTTTCTTCACAATTACCTTCTTTGTACCTATGTTTTCCTTCCCAACTTCTGTGATAGCCCTTTTTGGAGATGTCCATTCCTCTTCAACTGTACTGCCTGCTGAGCTTTTCCTTACTGCTGTATCTATATCCTTAGAGAACTACGACCGTATCTCTTCATTCCTTAGTACTTCCGTATCCCACTTCTTTGCGTATTGATTCTTCCTGACTAATGTCTTGAACTTCAGCCTACTCTTCATCACTACTATATTGTGATCTGAGTCTATATCTGCTCCTGGGTACGCCTAACAATCCAGTATCTTATTTCGGAATCACCCAGCCTTTTTCAAGTATACCACCACCTCTTGTGATTCTTGAACAGAGTATTCGCTATCACTTGTTACAGAACTCAGTCTTTCTCCTCTCTCATTCCTTGTCCCAAGCTCATATTCTCCTGCCACACTTTCTTTTATTCCTTCCCCTACAACGGTATTTCAGTCCCTTTACATACTGAGTACGCCCCAATAGCTGAGTGGTCAGCGCGGCGGTCTGTCACGCCAAGGGGCCCGGGTTCGATTCCTCGCTGGGTCGGAGATTTTCTCCGCTAAGGGACTGGGTGTTGTGTTGTCCTCATTATCATTTCATCATCGTCAGTGGAAGGCAACGAGAAACCACCACTGGAATCACTTACCTAGACGCTCGTGCGGTGGACCTCTCTGATGAGGCTTCCTCCATGACAAACTCTGCCGTAAGGCAGTACAGAAATATAGAAATATATATATATATATATATATATATATATATATATATATATATATATATTACTGAATTACCCGTTTATTATTCTCATATATTTTCTCTTTCTCCTCACCTTCAGCTTACGACGTCGGCATGTATTCATAACTATAGTTGTAGGTGTTGGTTTGCTATCGATTCCGATGAGGACAAACATATCATTGAACTGTTCAAGTAAGACATTCTATCCCCTACATTCCTATTCATAACGAATCCTACTCCCGTTATACCATTTTCTGCTGCTGTTGATATTACTCTATACTCATTTGACCATAAATACTTTTCTTCTTTCTACTTCACTTCACTGACCCCTACTATATCTAGACTGAGCCTTTCCATTTCCTTTTCAGATTTTCTGTTTTCCGTACCACGCTCAAGCTCCTGACGTTCTACGCCCCGACTCGTGGAACGTTATAATTCCGTCGATTATTCAATCTTTTTCTCGTGGTAACCCCCTCCTTGGCAGTCCCATCCCGGAGATCCGAATGGGGGACTATTCCGGAATCTTTTGCCAATGGAGAGATCATCATGACACTTCTTCAATTACAGGCCACATGTCCTGTGGACACACGTTACGTGTTTTTAATGCAGTGGTTTCCATTGCCTTCTGCATCCTAATACCGTTGATCATTGCTGATACATCCGCCTTTAGGGGCAGTTTCCCACCCCTAGGACAACAGAGTGCCCTGAACCTAATTCCGCTCCTCCGGCCCCTTTGACAAGGCCGTTGGCAGAATGAGGTTGACTTCTTATGCCGAAAGTCTTCGGCCGCCAAAGCTGATTATTAATCAAAATTTAAGCAGAAACGGGATTCTAACCCCGGATCTAAGACAATATGAATCAATGACGCTACCCTTTTTTTTCATTTTGTTCGATATTGATCGTTGCATTTGTTGCGAATGTCCCATGACACCCGTTCAAGTTCAGTGTTGAGCCGTTAACTCAGTTCTTTATTACTGAAAAATTTTACAGTTCAAGTGAGTTTCGAACTCACGTTCCCTTTATAGTCATAAAAGATGAAGACTTAATTTTTTTGTATGGCTTTGTCTCGGGATGTTTTTCTGTGTTCAGTTGACATGAGTTACACAAGATCCGCGCCCCCTTTCGTCATATTTCCAGGGGTACACGACCGGATGTACGGTAATTTAACCGCTAAGACTTAAAATAAATTATTAATCCAATTCTGGTACGCTACGATCATCACATGAATGTGCCTTCCAAAATGAAGACACAATGGATTAAAACAAGGAGACGACACCCAGAAAATGCTACACAAACACTCCCCAGACGTAACGCTCACTCCTGAATGCAGGGCCTTTGCTTTCATATGTCACGCCGTACAGCTCTACGCTGTCTCTCCGATGGAGCATAAAAAGTGATTCGTATGAAAAGGCTACTTGTGGCCACTCAGTGGACATCCATTTGCTGCTCTGGCGTGCAAATTTCTGCCTTCGTCGCCCACGAACAGCAGTCAGCATGGGCGCATGAACCAGGGACCTGCTATCGAGGCCTAAACGTAGCAATGTTCACTGAACGGTCGTTGAGACGACACTGTTGGTAGCCCCTTGGTTCACCTGGACGATTAGTTGCTCAACAGTTGCACATCTGTTCCTGCACGTGTCTTCGCAGCCGTCGTTCACCCCTCTCATCTAAGGCTTGTGTGAACCACAATTGCCTCGGCGCTGATATTGGATAGCGCCATTTTGCCATGCACGCTATATTTTGACCATGACAGCAGTTTACCTACTTATCCATGCTTACAACCTTGGCCCGAAAGCCAGTGATCATGCTTTTCTGGGCGTAAGATAAACCCATTCCGTTTCCACATTATGACGACGACTGCGCTGTTTACCGCGTTTCCCCGACACGCTCTATATGCCCTGTACTGCTAGTGCCGCCACCTGCTGTCTGTGACTGATTAACGCACTTTGACGTCGAACATAGGCGGTAGTCAAATTCATGTGACTGGACCGTACTGTACAAGAATTCGATAATCATGTTTTTTAAAGTCTTCACAGTTAAATTACAGTATATCTGGTCGTGTGCAGCTGGCACAATTTAACGACAGTGGCGGCAAAATTTGAAAGATGGTTGATGTAACTCACATCAGCTGAACACAAAATCATCGCCGAAACAAGCCCACACAAAAAAATTAAGTCCTGATTTTTAAGGATTATAGTAGTGAACCAGAGATACTACTTAATTTAAATTTTTTGTTGTGTGCCTAGATAGGACTTCGTGTAAATCCGATACGGTGTTTGATGTGGCTAATTGCTGGCTGTGGTCACCAGTCTACCACGGGTAGATCTGGTTAGACAAAGTAAACTCAATTTGCGATCGTGTTTCTTTACTGAGAGCCTGCGGTGAGCAGATGAAGCTGGCCCCCCAGAGACTGAAATGAGTATAGGAGCTGGAAATGATCGTTCCAATTAAACTTGATTAGGATCGGGAAAGGTGCACGCTCACGTACTGGAGGTCATTAATTCCACCGTCTGAAGTGGAAGCCTGTTGTTGCTAGGATGACGCCAACGGGCTATAGTAGGAGAGACGTTTTACATTCCATGACTATGGAGATAGCTAATGAGTGAACAATCTGCTCAGTCAGAGAAATACTTCGTGTGGGAAGTATTTTATTATACCGTATACCGGATACACTGATCTGAGGCATCACGCGCGATACAAGGGACGCCAAATTAACGAAGTGTATTTCTGGAAGTTCATATAAACTATCGAGCCATGTTGTTAACTTCAACAGTAAAAACAGTAAAGAAGAATCTGGTAAAAGCACCGCACGTGACCGAACGGAGGTCTGATGAAGAAATTCGTAGAAATTAATTACGAGAATGTGGAAGGAAGCACGAGCGGTTGTCCGAGAGCTATTATAATTATTTTGTTGTGGATGCAGGATACAGTTGTCTGGCCCTATTTGTGTTTGAAACACGGACGGTTGGAAAACAAGAGAGAGGATGTCTAGAAGTTCTGGAGATTGGGTGCTACAGAAGAATCACGAAGGTAAGGTGGAGAGACAGAGTAGAAACTGAAGAAATGCTGAGAGGAGTACAAGAATCCAGATTTTTCTGAAGATGCACACATTTCTACATTTTAAAACACAGTTATATTATCAAGACAGCAAAAGAAGAAGAAGAAGTAGGTATCGCAGGAAGGAATCACCGCTTACGAACAAGGATATCATACATGCAGCAGATTATGAACGACGTGAGATGCGCTACGTATTCATAAACTAAGAAGAAGGCCGACAGAAGTAGTTCTGCAAACCAGCTTCAGAGATGAGCACTCAAGAGCACGAAACTTGTAAGAGTTATAATACGTAACGGCTTCTCTCGCTACCACCTCTGCACCTAAGTGCTTTGAATTGATAAAATGTAAGCCCAGGATGGACTGCCATGAAAGGCACAAAAACTGGCCGTAGACTATCGACAACGTACCGCTGTGCAGAAAGGGTGCCGCAGACGACAACCAAAGGGGTCGAGGTATGTAAAGAAATGGCAAACCAAACCATCACTCCTGGTTGTCGGACCGTAGGGCTGCCAACAGTCAGGTTTGTATCCCGCCACTGTCCGGGCCGTCTCCAGAAACATCTTCGTCCTGTATTCTGCAATGAGTCCCACTTAGAATTCAAAAATGTTCAAATGTGTGTGAAACCTTATGGGAGTTAACTGCTAAGGTCATCAGTCCCTAAGCTTACACACAACTTAACCTAAATTATCCTAAGGACAGACACACACACGCATGCCCGAGGGAGGACTCGAACTTCCGCCGGGACCAGCCGCACAGTCCATGATTACAGCGCCCTAGACCGCTCGGCTAATCCCGCGCGGCACTTAGAACTGACCGCCGATGAGAGTTGTTTGTCTGTACATTGTAACACCCCAGATATAGAACCCATAATGACCACCCTTTTGTTGCAAAATAAATAGCAAAATTAGTCATCCTGACAGTGACGGCAGATACTGACAACAAAATTTACGCTCTTGTCACTTTGATTAACAGGGATGTTATGTAAATACTAATGCTTATCATAAAGAAAGGACTGAATGAAAGAACACAATACGATTCAAAACAGAAACTTTAAAGAAAGAATTCAAAAATTATTATTTACGAAGGTTAACGCCCAGACGAATCGTCCAAAGATAACATTTATCCTAGAAGAGAGTTGTAGTCGCATCGACCTGTAAGTTCGCTTGACTACAATGTAACTCGGCAAAGGAGATGTTAACTTCACTTCCCTCTTGTGCGCGGGCAACAGTAGTACGCATGTCAAGCGCTGCTAGATTGTTTTAAAACTGATTTGAAGTTTAAAGTTTTACGATATAGACTGGAATTATTAGTCATAAGTCGGACTAAAGTAGGATCATCTTTACCGTTAGACAAATAACGGGATTTTGATGTACGTGACAGAAAAGTGAATCGTGTGATTACCGATTTTTGTTGGGACTTAGCCTTCGTGATACTCAATAGTCACGAACATCAAAGGACACAGAAAGAGACTGATCGTCGACAAACTCGATTATTAGACTTGAGTAGGCCACAACTAAACGCAATCACGAAGAAATTACAATTTCGCCGTGTTGTCAGAAGTTAACGTCAAGGTCAGAATAACTTATGTTAACATATGCAGTTCCTTGAATGACATCGGTGTGTGTGCTCAGCATAGGGACAGACAATAATTACGAAGAACAATAAATCTTAATTCAACTTTAATTCTTCGTGTCGCCTACATCATTTCATGCACATTTAAAGTGTATTCGTGAAATTAACTGACTCTTCTGATAACATAAAAGTGCCAAGTGATTTAATGACAATTCACTGTGAACAGTAATAACTTTACACGAAAATTACGACGCATTCTGAACATTTCTCAAGGGTATGTTATCTCTGGAGCTACGTCGTGCAGTTGACGACGGAATAATAATTAACAACTTAATATCCTCGCAAAATTCATAATGTGGCCTCGGTTTGGATGATGGAATGATAATTCAAGACACTATTTTTTAATGTTTGAAAAGCCATTCTCAAACCAGGCATGAGAACTACAGTCAGCAAGTTCGCATAAACTGAAGGGTTTGTCGCAAACGCGCCAGGTTATTTCAGGTCAATGGAGGCTTCCCGTTATCGAGTGGTGCAGTGGGGACATTTGTAAGTGAATAAGATCGACAGATAATGAACAAAATTGCTTTCTTTGCAAGCAAGGGCGGCGCGCACACGCCGGCGTGGTGCTCCATCGAGACATGACATCACTTTCGAGATACAGTATCGAAAAGTAACCAAGCCAAGCGAGGAGTTTTTTTCCTTTTATTTAATAGTTAAAGATTGGCGTTGTCGTGATCGATGGACGACGTAATCTCGACTGGGACACCCATTACCATCGAGCAGAGGGAGAACAGAGCCACAACATGAACGTCACATTTACCACCCGTTCGGGCAGTTCCTCCGTGGTGCGTTTCTTTTTTTTCCGTTGAGTGTGTTGTAATATAACGGGTCGTGAAAAACATGGAAGATCACAGCAGCAAATAATCTGAACAGGGAATGGCTTGCAATATGTAATGTCTTTGGTTGACTCTTATTACAATTTCGAGTTACTATTGGTTTTGTTGAATTCGAGTCAAAAATACTCTCAGGATCTATGAATACTAGGGAAACTTGTAAACCACGGTCATTGCTCCGTTCTAGAAACTCTCGAATGTTGCAAATCATCCATTGAGCTACATGCACTTTTTAACCTAGCTCGTTTCTTTGCCTGATTAAAACTCCATAATTTTTTGGTTGAGGTTGGTAATGGTTTCAATGAATAGCTTATACGTTACAGCGAGACGGCTGAATTTGTTCTGTCTATAGGAGGAGGACAAAATGTAGGTGCTGCCTGTTTTCCCGTAGTAACCTAACACACATTTCGGTGATAATTTACTCGGGTAGTGGGTTACGTCAGTTCAGCTGTAAAAATATGGGAGGGCGGGAAGACACCAGGTTTGTATCCCCATATCTTTCTTTCTGTAACGTACAGACGACAGCGCTGCCACTCTGACTGCGTTCACACTTTTCCCTGTCGGATATTATTGTTCTAGGTTTTATGGTAATTATTAATTACAAACTCCAGTAATAACAGATCACCAGTTCCCCTTCGGTTTCATAGGTCGTCGTGTTTCTTCGCTGCACAGACTCGCTGAAGTTGTCGTTCGATATGGGGCCACTAGATGGCAGGAGCGGCAGTGACTGCCCAGAAGGCGACGTGCGAGCGTAATACAATTACACGCTTCTAAACAGCATTAATAAACAACCACTCAAAGTCTTCTGATTGTAGAATGAAGGCTTTCACGACCGGGTGACATGGCTGTTGATATACTTTCCGGGATGTGAGGTCGTGGTCCAAGAACTTTTCTGCTCCTTACGTTTCGTCCAGAACTGCGCTGGACTTCCTCAGAGGCGCTGCTCCGCTGAGTCTTGCCGACTGACTGGTCGGGTGTCTGAGAGCGACCATTCGTGTGCTTTTCAAGAGCTCATACATTGATAGTAGTGGAGAATTTTACCGTAATGAAGATTATCGGCCAGCCTTTTTTGTCTACTATAATAAATGAGAGTCCAATGCGTGAATAAATCAATTTTTGAAGTCAGTTCCTGACATTGAAGCAGTAGAATAATAACTACATCTCTTGTAAGGTACGTTTCTCGTTAACTCAATGACTTACAACGGAGTTTCACTACGCGAGGACTTATTTCTCTATCAAGATTAAAAAAACTTAATTCTGTCGTCGGAACTCTCACAAACGATTTAAACAGACAGAGATGAATTAAAATTGGGGCATGATTGTAGACGTGACGTAAACGGAGGCACAGTGTTTGCGTCTAGTAAACTCTTCCTTTTTTATCCCTCCACTATAAAACTTTGGTCCTCATAACAGGTGGGACGCATGGAGATTGAGCTCACAAACATTAATCTAAGGTAGGACGCTGTTCTGCTATGTTCGGGAATGTCTTTTGACGGTTTTAGATTAGTAACAAACTCGTCAAATATTGAACAAAGACTACGTTTAATTTAAGGGTTCCGTCTTGTTTGCACAAAAAATCGATTTTTTCGTTTACAATTTTTTTTTTAGATACCATGAGCCACTAATACACTGAGAGCCCTTATACAAATCATAGAACATTCTATACAGCAAACGCGCCGGACTAGTGCATCCTAGTAATTAAGGAAACCAATCGAAGATGGGGAAAAAGTGTGATTGAGTGATTCTACAGTTTATCAATCATTATACCAAGAAACTTAAATATGAAGTTAGACTGGACTGAAAGATACAGTAAACAACTCTGCAAAATTTCCACGAAACTATACACATGAAATTCAGCATCCATTGTCAAAAATTCCACTGAGTGTTACATAAGAAGTTTCTTTCATTACTCACGTAGCGCACTTTCCAAGTATTTTCTTCTTAGGCACATTTAAATATTGAGTGGTGAGGCCGTTACAGAAGAAGAGGAAAAAGATGCTCTTAATATACAAAAATTACCAACGTTATTCGAGTTTTCAAAATTATATAAAAGGTAATATGTAACTGAGTGGCTGAGAGCTGGCTTGAGATTGTATTTTAAATGACACTCATCACCTGCTTTGGCTTCGGTTGTGTGCAGTGTCACATTGTTGAAGTTTGAATGTGAGCGAATTGTTTGAAATTCATGTATCTATTGGTACAGAAAGTTGATGGAAATCCTCGTCTGTTCTAGTTCTGTCCAAGCGAACTTGCTAAGTTTAAACTATGGTTACGCTATTGGACGGTTATTCCTTTGGGCGAGTGTGACCTGTTATTTAATCGTGGGTTGTGGTAAACTGTAAACCAGTGAAGCTTAATTTACCTTGTTTTAAGTTCTGGGATTTTAGTAGCATGTTGCGCAGCATTGTAGGTCTTCGTGAAGTAAATTTGTAACCTAACTAATATTTTATTGCAAGTTATATTTTTAAGATTTCTTGTGCTGTCTGGTCAGCAGATTAATTGCATTTTATCGTGTTTGTAAGCTTCTTCATGTTATTTGAGGTTTCGAGATAGTACGGCCCAGGTATTTCGGGTGATTGCTTAAGTTTGTGACAGCCCCAAGCGTATTGGCCTGGTGCAACGTCTGGTTAAAGAAAATTTGATATTCATATTGTACTTCAAATTTGGTTTATCCCTCTATGCAGTCAACACTACTAATAAGTTTCCTATCCTAGGTCTGCCTCCCATCCTAGTTGTTAATGTACTTACTTGCGTGGGGCAGTTTTTCTTGCATTACACGTCCAAGCTTGAGTCACTGAGAGGGTCACACTGACCATTCTGCACATCTGCTATCTGGAAGGGAGACGTAGAGATCGGGCGACACACCTTGTGTGGAACCATTCCAGAGGAACTCCGTTTGTATATCGAGCCTATTGCAGCTAGCTGGCAAAGTTAAGTTGTTATTCAGAGTGGTTGGAAACTGGCCTTGTACTTTAATATTTAATGTGATAACTGAGACTTACTTGTTCTTCGTGTTCGAACAAGTTGCGTACTGTACTGTTTGATGCTCTTGCATATAGTTTCTTACTATATTGATTAATAGTTTTCCAAGTCTTCCTTCAATTAAAAATTATTCTCCTATTTCTCTAAGGCAATATTAATGATAAAATCTTAATTATTCTCGTAATTTTGATCCAATTAATTTTCTTAAAGGGTGCAATTTTGTATTCAACTTGTTGTACTTAGGGGGATGGCTCCTCGTAGTAAAAGAATTTAACTTGTTCTTGTAAAAAAAAAATTAATGTACAGTTTTATTCTGAATATTATCCAACCTATAAACCATGATTTTGATGTTATTAATTAGTTACATTACACATTCTTGATACTTGGAAAACAAATTAGGGTTAATTAATGGTTTAAAGTAATCTTCTTTTAACTGATTAATTATTTAATTAAATTCTTGTTTTCTGAATGGCTATGATAAATATATACTTCTGTTTGAATTTAAAAAATGGATGCTGTTGAACAACTTGGTATCAAGTCTTTACTTGTGAGCGTTTCCCTTGAAATTCACTGTGGTGTAATTTGTCCCTTTCACTAAGTGGTTGCTATTATTTGGGCAGAGTCCCCTGTTTGCAGAGCCCAGTTCAATTTTAGGGATGGCGATTCAGTTGCCTACAGAAAGTTTTGATACAAAACTACGATTTTTGGGTTTCTTCTGTCATATAACAAAGTCTTTTGGTTCTTTTGACCACAACATATTTGCAAAAATCTATAATATTATAGAGAAATGTCAAAGGAATTCCTTCGGCTTCATTAATACTTGAACGATATGAAGCAGTAGATTTCTGTACTCTATCACATAACGAAAACACGCTAGCATTCAACTGCGGGCTGTGACGTCTATTGTAACCTAAGTTTCCATAAAAGGGCAGTTTGTTTTCTGGACATAAATTAGTAACTTTCCATTAGCTGTAGGAGATGACTGAAAAGCTGTTTTGTTTTCGGACGATACAAGCTGTTACAAGAATACGTAATTATATATGTAAGAAGGTATGTGGCAAAGAATGTTGTGGAGGGAAAACGCTTTTTGATTTGCAACTTATAAACTGGCGACGAAATAGCCATTTCTTACAGACAATTTTGCGCTTTCATTCAACTGTGTTAAGATGGCGACATAGCAGGAGGCGCTAAATTCCTGGAACTTCTGGCGGTTGATAAGGTGTCATGAAGGGCAACACATTCACTAATTCCTGAGCGACCTGTACGACTAGAATTTCACCCGCAGGCAGACGCAGCGATATACTGCATGTTATTACTTCTTATACTGTACTTCCTTTTATTTGTAGTAAGTGGGACAATATTTTCGGATCAGCTCGGTTGAGGCACGAAGGATGGTTTAGCCCAAAATTGAGCCATCCGTATGCTACGTGCGTTCACTGAACTTTAGAGTTTTTGCCCTGATGAAGCAGTACATCCACCCGATTATGAAGTTTCCAGCTCACAATATAAACTCATTAAAGATCTTCAGAATATGTTAAGTGCACTCAAAGGAGAAGACATACTTAATGTTCTCGGTCACTCTATTTTGACAGCGCTCAATTCTTCCCTTTTTATGGATAGGAACCTATACTGAAAAATTCTGCTCTGTATTTCTTGGACTGAGAGTAACTCGAAATAAAAACAAAAGTAACGAGAAGTAGCGGAAATGAGAACATCGAGAAACTTAACATCGGGACTGGTTATCACGAAGTACGTATTAAGGAATTCTATTACCTCCGCAGTAAAGTGAACTATGACGGACGGAGAAGGCGGACATAAAAAGCACGCTAGTACTGGAAAACAGGACTACTAGTCTACTAGTATAAAACGTAGGCCTTAATTTGAGGAAGAAGTTTCTGGGAATGCACCTTTGGAGCATAGCATTGTACGCTAATGAAACATGGACATAGGGAAAACAGGAACAAAAGAGAATCGAAGCGCTTGAGATGTGTTGCTAGAGAGGGATGTTAAAAATAGGTAGGCTGTAAGGTAAGGAATGGGGTGGTTTTGTGGAGAATCAGCGAAGGAAGGGATATATGGAAAACACTGACAAAATGAAGGGGCAAGATGGTAGGACGCCTGTTAAGACATCACGGAATAACTTCCATGGTTATAGAGGGAGCATTAGAGGGCAACAACTGTAGAGGAAGACAGAGATTGGAATACATGCAGCAAATAATTGAGGACGTAGGTTGCAAGTGCTACTCTGAGATGAGGCAGTTAGCACAGGAGAGGAATTCATGGCGGGACGCACAAAATCAGTGAGGACTGATAAGAGAGAGAGAGAGAGAGAGAGAGAGAGAGAAATTGAGAGAAAGAGAATTACTGGGCTTGGTCACCGATAAGACTATATACACAACGGTCATGAAAATCTGAAGAGTTACTTAATATCATTTTTGTTCTTGTCGTTTGATATTTTTGTATTTTGTTGTTATTATCATGTTATTCACATATTTATGAACGCTTCCTTATTCGATAGTCAAATGCTCACGTAAATGTAAAGGAATCACAACGATACACGGAAACTAATAATGGTAAAACTATATTTTACAGAGCGATATTTTTCGAGTACCGTTACCATTAAGAGGGACGAAAAGTTTACGCTGTAGGACAATGTAGCATAGAACGCGAGCGGCCTTTGCACCTACACTGCTTTTAAAAACCATGATACTTCTATCATCATCACATGAGCCAACGGTTTCAGGCAAAGTTTGGTGAAGCAGGCGACGTCATAAAAAGAAGAAAATCTAGATAAATGTTGCGTCAAGCAGTTCAGTTCAGCTTGGGATTGTCAACCGAGAAGTTTAAATGGGCGTGGCAGAAGTGGGACGAAAATATTGCCTTATAAGGCGCTGGAGTGAGCACCAATGACGTAACAGCAGGCAGAACGGATATACACGAGCGAAGCTACTGGCTACACGGAAGTTACCATTTTACGATGTCGGAGGATCCTCATTCGAAAGCTCTTTGAAATTTAACTGCTATTCGCAGCTGGAAGATTTCCTCGCCTTTGTAAAATGTAAGGTGTCTGCTTCTGGAACTGAAACGTGGCGAGGGAAAAAGCGAATGAGTACAGGAAGGAAATAAAGGAGGAGGATGAGGGCTAAAAGCCTCATCGAGGATGATATCCCTGGAGCACAAGCTCAGCTTGAGGAACAAATTCGGTCGTACCCTTTCAAAGAAATTATCTTCATCTATATGATTACTCTGCAATTTAGAATTAAGTGCTTAGCAGAGGGTCCATTGAGTCCAAGCTATCTCTCTACCGTTTCTGTTATTTTATTATGATGATCATTCCTCTCTATGTAGGAGGGCGCCAGCATAATATTTTCACACTCTGAGGAGAAAGTTGCTGATTGAAATTTCATGAGAAGATCCTGCAACAACGGAAAACGCCTTTGTTTTAATGATTGTCACCCCAGTCCACGTTTCATATGTGCTGCGCTCTCTGCCCCTATTTCTTGATGGTGCAAAACGAGCTGTCCTTCTTTGAACTTTTCTGGTGTCCTCTGTGGATCCTATCTAAGGGGGATCCCACAACGTTCAGCAATACTCCAGAAGAGAACTGACAAATGCAGTGTAGGCAGTCCCTTTAGCGGGCCTATTGTGTTTTCTCAGTGTTCTGCCAATAAATGGTAGTCTTAGATTTGCTTTGCCCACAACATTATGGAAGTGAACGTTCCATCTTAAGTTATTCGTAATTGTAATCCTTAAGTATTTAGTCGAATTAGAGCCTTTAGATTTCGATGATTTATTGTGTAACAGAAATGTAGTGAATTCCTTTTGGTACTCATGGGGATGACTTTACATTGTTCATTATTTAGAGTTAACTGCCACTTTTCTCGCGATACAGTTATCTTGTCGAGATCTTCTTGCAATTTTTTGATCATCCGATGACTATATAAAATGGTGAATGACATTATCATTTGCAAACAGTCTTACAATGCTACTCAAATTGTCTCTTAAATCGTTTTGTAGATCAAGAACAGTTCCTAGCTGAACGCTAGATATTACTCCTGTTTTACTCGATGGCTTTCCGTCAGTTACTACGAACTATGATTTTTGTGACTGGAAATTACGAATACAGCCGTACAACTAGTCTTTAGCCACGAAATTTGATAGTAAGTCACTTGTGAGGTACGGTGTCAAAAGCCTTCAGGAAATCTAATAAAATGGAATCAATTAGATACCCCTGTCAATAGCATTTATTACTTCATGCGTATAAAGAGTTAGTTGTGTTTCACAAGAACGATATTTTCTGAATCCGTGCAGACTATGTAGAATTAATCGTTTTCTTCGAGGTAATTCATAATGTTCGAACACAGTATATGTTCCAAAACCCTACTGCAAATCGACTTTAGCGATATAGGTCTGTAATTTATCGGATTACTCCTGTTTCCTTTCTTGGGTATTGGTGTGACTTCTGCACTTTCTCAGTCTTTAGGTACGGTTCTTCCAACCAGCGATCTGTTGTATAGGACTTCTAAATATAGATCTATTGTACCAGCATACCCTGAGAGGAACTTGACTGTTACACAGTTAGGACCGGAGGCTTGCCTTTTTTCTGTGAGTGAAGCTGCTTTACTACACCGAGAATATCTACTACAAAGTTACTCACGTTGACAGTTGTTCTTGGTTCGACTTCTGTAATATTTACTCGTCTTCTTTGGTGAAGGAATTTTGGAAAATCGTTTTTAGAAACTCTGCTGTAGTAACCTCGCCATTGTTATCACGCAGCTAAGGTATTCATTGTTCCTTGTCGCTGGTGTACTCTACATACCTCCGAATCTCTTTGGATTTTCTGCCAGATTTCGAGACAGAGTTTCATTATAGAACTATTTAAAGTAGCTCGCGTTGAAGTTTGAACTACATTTCGAGCGTCTGCAAAACTTCACGAATCTTAAGAATTTTGCATTCTTTTAAATTTGGCAAGCTTATTACGTTGCTTCTGCAACAGTATTCTCACCTGTTTAGTGTGCCACGGGGGATCAGTATCGTCTCTTATTAATTTATTTGGTATGTGTCTCTCAACAGTCGACGATACTAATGCTTTGAATTTAAACCACATCTGGTCTACGCTTACAAGCTCAGATTGAAACGGTTGGAGACAGTCTCTCAGGAAGGCCTCAAGCGACTTTTTATCTGATTTTAAACCGATGTTTTTCGTTTAGTTTTGGTGAGTTTGGACGTTACGGCATTCAGTCTCGCTAGAACAACCTTGTGGTCAGTGATACCTGTATCCATCTTGATGCTCACTATTCGTAATTATCTCTTGCTAAGAGGTCATGCATGTTTTCCCAACCATTTAGACTTCGAGTGGGCTCCCGAGCTAATTGCTCAAAATAATAATGTTCTGAGAGCACATTCAAAACGATTTGGAAGACGTTTTAGGCTATATTTAAACAATAATTTTCGCCATCATATGGAGGGTAGATTTAAGTCATTAAACAGCTATAACTGAATGAGTGGGGTACCTATTTGAAATGAGACTCAAGTTTTATTCGAACTGTTCAGCGACTGCATATCTGAGTCGGGGTTCGGTAAAAATTAACCAATTATTAATTTATTCCAGTTGTCAAGTATAACCTCTTCCCACATACTAAGTCACAGTAACTATCTACTTAGATTTCACTACAAGATACACTACTTCTGACGGCAATAAACACTCCACGACCGTTGTATCATCTATCCTTTCTAAACACCGTTAGGTTCTTGGTAAAAATTTCCCCTGAACTTATTTCTGGATTTGGCCAGCTATCCATACCTATAACGCTGCGAGATTCAGTGCTTTCTATTAGAGCTTGGAGCTTTAGTTCTTTCGCAACACAGCTACGACAATTTACAACTAGAATTCCATTTGTTTCTAGCTTTACTTTCCCGTGTTTGACCTGCACCTTTTTAGACTGACGCGCTTCCTGTAGTTTCCTGAGAGCCTCTAACTTAAAAAACCGCCAAGTTTCCTCCACACATCCCACGCTAGCCGTGTAGCTGCTTCCAGGGTGTAGTTGACCCCTGACCTATTAAGTAGAAACCGGAAACCTACCACCGTGTGGCGTAAGTTGAAGAAATTCCTACCTACACGGTCGCAGAACCGTCTGAGTCTCTCATTTAAACACTCCACTCGGCTCTGTACCAATAGACCGCAGTCGGTTTTGTCGACGATGCTACAGATGGCGAGCTCCCTCTTCATCTCGCAAGTAAAACTGGCTGGCCGGCTGGTGTGGCCGTGCGGTTCTAGGCGCTTCAGTCTGGAACCGCGTGACCGCTACGGTCGCAGGTTCGAATCCTGCCTCGGGCATGGATGTGTGTGATGTCCTTAGGTTAGTTAGGTTTAATTAGTTCTAAGTTCTCGGCGACTGATGACCTCAGAAGTTAAGTCGCATAGTGCTCAGAGCCATTTGAACCAAAACTGGCAGTCTTTACTACTTCAGCTAGCCACCCAAAATCAGAAAGAATCTGTTCCGATCCAAAGCTACACACATCCTTAGTTCCGACATGGGCCACGACCTGCAGTTGGCTGTATCCTCTCCTCTTTAAGACATATCGAAGCACCATTTCCACATCTGTAGTCTCCTCCCGATATGTACATAGAGTGCACATTGGATTCCTTCCCCCCCTTGGTAGCCGCATCCCTGAGCTGCCTCATTACGCGCCTAACTCTGGACATCTCAACCACCAGTAACCTCACCCTTTTTGAATGCCTAGACCTCGCGGGGCGAGAGGCCTCCCCTGGAACGGGGGTGAGCGATTACATCTGGCTCAGGGACTTCGTCAGCCGTAGACAGCGCCAGAAACCTATTCGTCAGGCAAACGGGAGTGGCCTTCCGATCGGGCTCCCGGAAAGATTTTCGTTACCTTGGCAGTATTCAGGGGCCCTATTCTGTATCGTTCAAACCGATGGGTGTAGTAGATTAGTCTCGGTAGTGACGTCATTTTCGGTTCTTTATGAAAATATCCTATTCAGTAAGCTTCTGAGACCTGTTACCGAACAGTCATCCCACCGATTTTACAATTCTACCGGTGTGGCCCTGTCGATCGGTGAGCTGTGGTTTATGTACACCTATAATTTGTTATTTTAAACATATTTAGCGGTTTTAGCATTGTATTTAGTGATTGTGTTACTAAAGAATCGCCAGAGGACGCATCCAGTTGGAAAGTGAGTTCATAATAGACTATTTTCCTTTGTTAGAAATATGGTTAGGTTAGGTTGTTACTGTGAATGATTACGTAAAAAAAAAAAAACTTTTTCTGTCAATATTCTCTCATAATACGTGTTATTGTTATGCAAATAAGAGTTTAAAGATCATTAAATATCAAGACATCGGCTCTGCTTACGTATATTATATGAGTCTGAACTGACGTTAGTAGTGACTTTGTGTACTTTTTCCCACAAATGGTTTAGTTAGTAACTATCGAAACGTGTTTAGAACATTCAAGTAACAATGGAAAGCAATTATGTGAAGCCTGAAATTGGAAACCTTCCAAATTATCACTCATTTATGACTTACGCAGCACCGTTTGGTAACGAAGTCAGCCTACGTTCCTCTACGCAATAGTACAAGAATGGAGCTACGCTTTCGTGTTGTTTGGTGTGGCACGGTAGCTCAGCGTGTTCGGTCAGAGGGACGATTGTCCTCTGTAATAAAAAAAACTGAGTAAAGGAATGAACGATCAACTTGAACTGATATCATGTGACGTCCGCCCAGACCAAACGAAACGAACAATAACGAAAAAAAAAACAAGGAAAGTGGTTAGGGCGCGGGAATGCGATACGAAAGGACACAGGTCCGAACACGGATAGGTGCTTTTTTTTTTCCTCTTCATATAAGCAACACGTTCTAAGACATTGTTATTCGTGTAAGTGAAGATTTTTCTGCAGTATTTGTTATTACTTACATCTAAGAGCGCACTTCCTCAGTAATGATTTCGTGATTTCTGTGTGTTTAAAGCACGAAATATGAACTTGCGGAGATGAAATTGCTGTGAGTGAAACAACCGACAGTGACGTTTATATTTTTTCCTTGTCAGAAATAATTCACCATTTTTTCCGAATATGTAGAGATTTCGGAGTATGCGGTTAGACAGGTATCTAAGAGCACAACTTAAATTACTGGGAATGTAACTAGCAGCAGTCATCTTCATAATTTTGCTTGTCACAAGTATTTATCTGCGATCGAAATCACAACAACAATAGACAAAGATGAAAGATCTCCTCCGTAATATTTTTAAATTGCAGCACCATATACGAAACATTTTCATTCATGAGATGCATGTTATAAACTTCAACGAACGCGGATCTGCGGCCGCTTGTTTTTGATTGGCTTGCGCGACGCTAACCGACAACAGCACTTCGGTTCTCTAGACCCGAACGATATCGCTGCCGAAATGCATACTGAATAATGCAGGGACTCTAATTCGACTACTAGACCGTTCGGTGCTCTTGAGTACCGAAGCGATCGGCACAATGGCGGAAACATACAGAATAGGCACCCAGGGCAGCTACAATAGTGGACCGATCGGTATGTGCTGGACGTCCCCTGGATCCTCACGTCCGGCCCCCACAATGACGCCCAGTGAAAACAGCCTCAATCTGTGTGATCGAAAACAAAACCATTTGGAGCTGTGTGCGAAATGTCTGCAGCTCAGCTCGCATCTGAATACAACAAAAACGGCAAAGACGGCAAAACTGTACACCACACAGTTACCACAACGATAGACTGTGCCGAGTGTGCACACAAACACGCAAAAAGTTAAGAAAGTAAATTAGTGATTACACAAACAACTGAAAATAAGTAGCTCCTGTTTGAAACTCGTAAATATAATTCGGAAATAAACGGTGTACTCGCCTTGTCAGCAGTAGAAACGGAAGGCGGACTCTCTCGCTGACGGTCCAACCATTCTGTCATTACCGAAATGACCGAAAGCCTAGATTTAGATGGTCAGAAGGGGATATGAACCGCCATACTGCCGAATACCAGTCCTGCGTCTCGTCACTGAGTTCGGTAAATAAATAACGGGAGAAAAATGGCTCTGAGCACTATGGGACTCAACATCTTAGGTCATAAGTCCCCTAGAACTTAGAACTACTTAAACCTAACTAACCTAAGGACATCACACACACCCATGCCCGAGGCAGGATTCGAACCTGCGACCGTAGCAGTTCCGCGGTTCCGGACTGCAGCGCCAGAACCGCTAGACCACCGCGGCCAGCAAATAACGGGAGAAAGACAGAACGTCAGCAGAGCAAACAAACATTAGTGATGCATTTTGAAAGGACTGAGCAGGTAAGGGAATTAATGGTGAAAACGGCGAATAAGGAGGGAGAAATCAACGATCAGCACACGAATTGTCAGATTCCTACAGTCTGAGGCAGGTATCTCTGCTTCAAGGCTGTAGGGCGATCTATCCACCTTGCGTGTGCTTCAAGCTATTTATTTGACGGTACGGACAATTTTACGGGAGCTAATGTTCGGCGCAAATGATCCCCCACGCCCATCTGTAGATTGATATCGACAGGCACCAAATGCAGTAATTTTCCATTTGCGTGATTAATGACGGGCTTAGGCAGCCATAAGACGGCAGGGTCTGTTCACCAGATGATGCACTTTCGTCGAAGATTAGAGGGTACGCCGGCGATCCCACACGTTGATGTCGAGTAAGGAACGAGATTACCGTCGTCGCGCACGTACAGTCACCTTCCGGCATCAGAACACCTGGCCAGAAGAAGGGTTTTGATTGCTGTAAATTGCCGAGGAAGCGTTCTGAAGGTCCGTTAGCCCCCTACGTAATTCACCCTCATGTTTCACGTCATTTTGAGGTGCAAGATCGAAGCCAATCTGTCCTTGCATATCAACAGAAATCGGTGATGTTACTACGTCCTCTGTATATACGAATTCGTATTCATTTGACACCAATTGCGAACTTTTTTACAGAGCTTTTTTGCATTGTACTGTACTCCCTTACTAATATGAGCTGAAGCGTTCAGAACGGAAATTAATATAAAATTTCGTGACCTATACTTTACTGGTTGTATCAGCTTTTAAAATGATTCCAAACATTGTATAATAAATACGGAACGTCAGTACCGGAAGCTATGTTAGGCAAGCGCTAAAATAAACTCCTGCCAAAGAATATTTTCTGTAGAGAGTGCTGCACATATTTAGGGGAAAGTCGGCTTGTATAGACCACATAAACCAAAACTGGTATGAAACTTTTGTTCTTGTTCTGAAATGAGATATAACTGCATGAAACATTTTTTTGACCATTTGTTTTGGTGTAAATGGTGAAAAAAGATTTCTGACCAATATGACAAGAGGAAAAGATTTTCTAAGACACACATTTCGCGATGATAGTAAGTGTCGGGTAGTATGTGCCGCCCAAAAATTGTAAGTTCTTAAACGAAAAGTTCTTTTTGCTGTTCACAAACAAATGTAATGTGTTCATACATAAATATAATAAATAATTTAAGTAAATACTTACTACAGAATTGTAAATTTGACTATGGAAAATAATATTTTACTTCTTTCACTCGACGCAAGTCAGCTAAACCATATAATACAAAGTTTAAGTAAAAAAAAAAAAAAAAAAAAACAGTACTTTGTGTCACAATGCTTCCCTACAACTGAATTTAATCTAGTCTAGGAACACTGAAACGACGAACTGCAGCTCTTTCGTTTATTTCATTTATTTAACCCTCCAAAAGACCTGAAAACGCTTGCTTTTTTGCTAGCTCAGTGTCTCAGCCTACGAAAAACTAAACAAAAAAAAGCATCTTGAAGGAACGGTTTTTCATTATTACAATACAGTCTATATTAGATAATTTTAAAATTGGACAACCACGCCTAAAATAGTTATACATGATTGGTTGAGAATTCATACAAAAAGAAGTTTTTTAAATACAGATGTTAAATGGCTCTGAGCACTATGGGACTTAACAGCTATGGTCATCAGTCCCCCAGATGTTAAAACTATTCAAGTAAAACTGAAATGTGTAGTGAAGCGCTACAGCTGTATTTATTTAGGTCACTTACAAAGTGTTATAAAAATTGTAAAGGGTTATAAGTGACCTGAACGAATACAGCTACAGCGGACCGTTGGAAATTTCATTCAGTTTCATTGTAATAGTTTCAATACCTGTATTTTAAGAAAGTGTTCTCTGTATGAATTAAAAGACAATCCTGTATAGTCTACATTGGACTACTAAAATACTAATACAAATATGATAACATAACTTCTTACCTTCAGCAGTATAAACCGATGCTGAAAATCACACAGTTCACCAACATCGACACTCAAAATGAAATAAATTTTTTGTATGAGAAAAACTCAATAGCTACATCAAATAACAAATATAGAAGTGATGTGTGCTCTTTATTCCAAGCACTGCACGCATACGCTGTCTTACGACAAACTTGATAAACACGAAATAACCCAAACTACTCGCCGGCCCATACTAACCACCCTAATGTGTTTAATGTATGATGTCGTGGCTCCATGAAATCTGTTGCAACGAGTAGTTATTCCACTCAACTTCTCCGGTCGAAGAAGCAGTACGTTAACTTTAAGAAAGGTTCCGTGGCGTCAAGTACATAACTTTTTTCAGTTGCACACTGGCCTCTACTATCTAAAACATTTTCCAGCATACGCCAAACGCAAAAGCCGAGAATTTCTTATACGCAGTATTCAGCGTATTGTCTGGACAAAATCTTAACATAAACTCATGGTACGAAGTATGCTGGATAATCTTACGGACTGTCGACTTTTACATTTGATCACTGCTGTAAAATGTTTGAGCGATAAACACACTTGTATGTGACGGCAGCTGCAACTAAAAAACAATTATGAATTTGACGTTAAGGGGCCCTCATTAAACTTGTTGCTAATCCACGACTTGAAGACGGTCGCCTGGCCGAAACCAGGTGTCTGTAAATAAATATTCATTACAACAGTCGGTTGGTGGTCCCACGATGTCGTCCTTTTTTAAATGTCATGAAGCAAGTATGTAAGAGAGTTGGAAATTGTGAATTGCGATCCCGAAGGACCATTCAGAGTACAACAGTTCCAAGAAATGTAGCAAGTTGCTGTTTAAATCTTGTTATCTCCAGCTGGCTCAGTGCCTACCGATTTTCAAATATCTTGTCCGAATCTGATAATAACAGCATGGACAATCTCTTTTTAGCTCCTATCATTCTTTCAACAATCTCACTCCAAATTACGTTTGTTCATAATAGAGTAGGTCCGACATTTAGAATCGTACTATATTACCCGCAACTTCGCTTTTCTTCCTGTACTTAACAACGGTACAAGATTGTGTTATTTGATGAAGCTTTGGACATGACATGAAAATCAGTTGGAGACAGGGAGTGTCTAATGCGAGCTAGTTAGCTGCCAACATCAACTAAGTGGCAATGTCGCTATCGTTCCCTCATTCTTCTGCTGACTTCCAGCTTGTATTTTGACTTCAGCGAATCACATGACACTGATTAAAAGATGGATACTCTTTGATGTCCAAAAGACCCTTATATTCTAAAATAAACGATACACTATTCGCGTAGCTCTCCACGACACCCTGCGCTACGTCAATCATAAAGTCTACAGAAACCCGTGATGTAAACTGTGTAATCGAAAGTATCCGGACACCTGGCTGAAAATGACTTACAAGTTCGTGGTAATGCTGGAATTCAATATGGTGTTGGCCCGCCCTTAGCCTTGATGAGAGCTTCCACTTTCGCAGGCATACGTTCAATCAGGTGCTGGAAAGTTTCTTGGGGAATTGCAGCCCATTCTTCACGGAGTGTTACACTGAGGAGACGTGTTGATGTCGGTCGGTAACGCCTGGCTCGAAGTCGGCTTTCCAAAACCTCGCAAAGGTGTTCTTTGATTCAGGTCACGATTCTGTGCAGGCCAATCCATTACAGGGATGTTATTGTCGTGTAACCACTCAGCCACAGGCCGTGCATTATGAACAGGTGCTCTATCGTGTTGAAAGATGCAGTCGCCATCCCCGAATTGCACTTCAACAGTCGAAAGCAAGAAGTTGTTTAAAACATCATTGTAGGCCTGTGCTGTGATAGTTCCACGCGAAACAACGAGGGGTGCAAGCCCCTACCATGAAAAACACAAACACACCATAACACCACCACCTCGGAATTTTACTGTTGGCACTACACACGCTGACAGATGACGTTCACCGGGAATTCGCTACACCCACACCCTGTCATCGGATCGCCACATCGTGTACCGTGATTCGTCACCCCACACAACGTTTTTCCACTGTTCAATCGTCCAATGTTTACGCTTCCTTCACCAAGCGAGGCGTCGTTTCGAATTTAGCGGCGCGATATGTGGCTAATGATCAGCCGCTCAACCATGAAATCCAAGTTTTCTCACCTACCGGCTGACTGTCATAGTACTTGCAGTGGATCCTGATGCAGTTTGGAATTCCTTTGTGATGGTCTGATAGGCGTCTGCTTATTACACATTACGACCATCTTCAACTGTCGGCGGTCTCTCTCAGTCAACAGAAGGGATCGGCCTGTACGGTTTTGGGTTTACGTGTCCTTTCACTTTTCCACTTGACTGTCATATCGGAAAGAGTGGATCTAGGGATGTTTAGGAGTGTGGAAATTTCGCATACAGACGTATGAAACAAGTGACACCCAATCACCTGACCACGTTCGAAGTCCGTGAGTTCCGCAGAGCGCCCCATTCTGCTCTTTCACTTAATGACTCCTGCACCTAATATGAAAATCGTATGTTTTTGGGGGTGTCCGGTTACTTTTGACCACATAGTGTACGTAGCACCTTAACACAACATGGGTCCATCTCGAAAGCTTCTTCCTTATGGCGAGCTAGTGACTCATACCAGACAACCCGATATGTTTCATTTGCTCTTTTTTTGCCTTGTTTGACTTCTCTCTAGGGGAAGGAATTGTACTTTACTTATGGAGTTTAATATAGGTGTTTTTTTAATCTTTTGGCAATATTACCGATAGTGTGTTAAGTGTTGTGTAATAACTAGTGCGTTGTTAGTCATGATCTGTTATAGAAAAAATAAATTTCCATATCTTCTATAGTTTTCGCGATCCTGTGCTACATTTCGATAGTAATGTTACTATCTATTCCTAAGTCTTGGCCAGCCGCGGTGGCCGAGCGGTTCTAGGCGGTTCAGTCTGGAACCGCACGACCGCTACGGTCGCAGGTTCGAATCCTGCCTCGGGCATGGATGTGTGTGATGTCCTTAGGTTATTTAGGTTTAAGCAGTTCTAAGTTCTAGGGGACTGATGACCTCAGATGTTAAGCACATAGTGCTCAGAGCCATTTGAACCATTTGAACATAAGCCTTGATGAAGGTGTCTCGTATTTGGACCCCCTTGTAAGTAGGAGCCCTGTACCTTTCCATGAGACTAGAATCGGAGAGTGAGAGCGCGAGTTGCTCACACTTTAACGCACCACAAGCAGTCAACACAGTATGCAAAGTCAAGATTAAAGTAATTTATTCCAACAACTAATCAAAATCTACGGAGGAAACTGAAGCAGTTGAAAGCAATCGATAGTAGAAACAAAAATGTCTCACTGAAGGTGGGAACGGTGAGAACTATTTACGAGATATTTGGTAATTCTTCGATACTTCTTACCGCTAATCTAATTATTCGTAAACTTTTTTCTAGTTAGTAGGTTAGTAATCTTTAAGAAAGCTTTTGGATTCTTCGTGGGAAGTACCGTTGCTATTAATCAAGCAGGAAAATATAGGAGAACTCAGCTACAGCTGTTCACCTCAAATGTGAGGGACTGTTGGAAGGAAAGGATACTTAACAGCACTATAGCTGTAAGCGAACTCCTTATTCAGAAGTAATTATCAGAGCCCTGACCACAGCTATCCCACTATTTGAAGAGCCGAAGGATTCCTGTCCTCCATTCTGTCCTTTAATTCATCGTCCTAAGCGCTTTTCTCTGAGACTTCTTTTAGCGGACCAAACACATGGACGTCGCAGGGCGACATGTTCATGTTGTAGAGCGGATGCTCATGCTTCTGCTACTTGAACATTGTGTGACCTTGGAGACGAGTGGACGCGCGTCATCGTGGAATAGAATCACTCCCTCTCCGAGCAGCCCAGGCCCTCTGCCCTTCATGGACTAGTGCAGCCTACGGAGTGCCTCACAGCACGATGAGTATCGGGCCTCGGACATCGAAAAAGACTTTGAGCGTCAGCTTGTGCGCTGAGGACACATCGGTGAATTTCTTAGGGGCAGCTGAGACGAATACTTCCTTTGTCTACATGTCTCACTAAGGTATCCCAGAGCGGCATATGCAAATTTCAACCGGTTCCGTTGTTACAACGTTTCTCACCTCCACATTTGAACTCTCCTTACACCTATCGGGAACCGCTTAAGATGTCGTAATTGTTTTCACCCAGATGAATTGTGTTACTTTCCATAGCTACACTACTGGCCATTAAAATTGCTACAACAAGAAGAAATACAGATGATAAACGGGTACTCATTGGACAAATATATTATACTAGAACTGACATGTGATTACATTTTCACGCAGTTTGAGTGCATAGATCCTGAGAAATCAGTACCTAGAACAACCACCTCTGGCCGTAATAAAGGCCTTGATATGCCTGGGAATTGAGTCAGAGTTTGGATGGTGTATACAGGTACAGCTGCCTATGCAGTTTCAACACGATACCATAGTTCATCAAGAGTAGTGACTGGAGTATTGTGACGAGCCAGTTGTTCGGCCACCATTGACCAGACGTTTTCATTTGGTGAGAGATCTGGAGAATGTGCTGGCCAGGGCAGCAGTCGAACATTTTCTGTACCCAGAAAGGCCCGTACAGGACCTGCAACATGCGGTCGTGCATTATCCTGCTGAAATGTACGGTTTCGCAGGGATCGAATGAAGGGTAGAGACACGGGTCGTAACACATCTGAAATGTAACGTCCACTGTTCAAAGTGCTGTCAATGCAAACAAGAGGTGACCGAGACGTGTAACCAATGGCACCCCATACCATCACGCCGGGTGATACGCCAGTATGGCGATCACTAATACACCCTTCCAATGTGCGTTTACCGCGATGTCGCCAAACACGGATGCGACCATCATGATGCTGTAAACAGAACCTGGATTCATCCGAAAAGTGACATTTTTACCATTCCTGCACCCAGGTTCGTCGTTGTGTACACCATCGCAGGTGATCCTGTCTCTGATGCAGCGTCAAGGGTAACCGCAGCCATGGTCTCCGAGCTGACAGTCCACGCTGCTGCAAAACGTCGTCGAACTGTTCGTACAGATGGTTGTTGTCTTGCAAACGTCCCCATCTGTTGACTCAGGGATCGAGTCTTGGCGGCACGATCCGTTACAGCCATGCGGATAAGATGCCTGTCATCTCGACTGCTAGTGATACGAGGCCGTTGCGATCCAGCACGGCGTCCCGTATTACCCTCCTGAACCCAGCGATTCCATATTCTGCTAACAGTCATTGGATCTCGACCAACGCGAGCAGCAATGCCGCGATACGATAAACCGCAATCGCGATAGGCTACAATCCGACCTTTATCAAAGTCAGAAACGTGGTGGTACTCATTTCTCCTCCTTACAAGAGGCATCACAACAACGTTTCACCAGGCAACGCCGGTCAACTGCTGTTTGTGTATGAGAAATCGGTTGGAAACTTCTCTCACGTCAGCACGTTGTAGGTGTCGCCACCGGCGCCAACCTTGTGTGAATGCTCTGAGAAGCTAATGATTTGCATATCACAGCATCTTCTTCCTGTCGGTTAAATTTCGCGTCTGTAGCACGTCATCTTCGTGGTGTAGCAATTTGAATGGCCAGTAGTGTATATTAATTGCAGAGATATTTGTATGGACTTCGCCTATTTCAAATGGAACTACAGTAATTTCTGATGCTAGTACTGTAGTTATAAGAGATACGAATTCAATGGCATTTCATCTTCAAAATCCGATTACTATTGTTGGAGAAATTACAACATTTAGAAACTGAGGTTTGTTTTCAACACGAAACCGATTGTTATCTTACGTGAAAGTTGGTGATTTCATATCAAGATAAGAAAATACCTCACGTTGGATAGCAAGGATAACGGGTGTTGCACCGCCGCGATATCGTGTATAAAGATAGCACAGAGGAAACACAGCTTTCAATGCGTGTCGAATTCCGTTTAGTTTGAACAAATAAACGTCTTTGATAAACCGAGAGGAACAAGATAGGCACTTCTTCATGAAAAATGCAGAAGAAACACAAAAACAACAGTTGAATTGTACGCGTAAAGGTATCTCGACATACGGTGTTCTACAAGAATCTCAGTTACCGCAGATGCGAAACATTGTCATTGCAAGGGCACTGAAATACTTCGTACAGGGTAAGGAGCAAGCCTGCAACGAACAGAGCGAAGGAAATAAATGTCCTAGCAGCTGTTGCTCGTAGTCCAGAAGCTAGCTCCAGAGAAACTCCAGTGCCTCTGGAATAAGTCAGTGCAGGATTGTTAACATTTTGCGTGTAAACAGCTTCTATCCGTATCGCGTGGCACTTCAGCAGCAGGTCAACCAGCGTGACTGCAGAACACAGTAGGAACTTCGGCTAACATTAGGACAGTATGTTTCTTCTGCAAGGAACTCTCTTTACCCACGAAGCTTACTTTACAAGTTATGGGAAGCTGAATGTAAGAGATACGCACTATTTGGACGCTGAGAATCCGCATCTGTTGATGCATGGTGAGCATCAGCGTGAATGGAGTTTGCGAGATCATTACAGTGTGGTCTTTACTACATTAAAGAAACCTTAGCGGATAGAAGATATGCACAATTTTTAACCAAGTTCTATGGGCTAGAGGAAGTAACACATGAAATACGTAGGTGTATACGGTACCAGCACAATGGATTCCCGGCTTATTTCTCGGTTGTGGCTGGGAAAGTGCTCACCCAGTTCTTTCCTGGTGGCTGGATAGGATGTGAAGTCGTTAGCAGTTAGCCGATAGACACTACGCTCTTTTTTCTGGAGTTAATCTCAAGGATGAAATCTGTGCACAAGCTCTGAGGAACCAAGAGAATTTAAAGCATCAGATTTTTGGAATAGGACTATGTGCAATGCTATCATAATATTAAGTCTAACCAGAAGCCCTTGCACTAATAACTGCAAATGTATATAGCATTAGACGCTGAGAGTTTCGAACGCTGGATGCCACAAAGGTAAGCTCAGGAAATGTTTATGGGCATATTCTTTTTGAAGCTGTTCCTGACGTAATCTTGCAATGTGAGTGTCTATCGTGACATTAAACTCATCAGACGATGTTTTTTCTAAATAATCTTTACACCTTAATTCCCTGTTCTACAAAACCGTCCAATTTTCGATGTGCGCCTTTCTTTCATGGCTCTGTGGGAAACAAGGGTAAAACTAAGGAGCTTTTTCTTGCCATCAATATTATGGCTGGTTTGATGCAGCCCGTGACGAATTCCTCTCCTACGCTAACCTCTTCACCAGACAGTAGCACTTACACTCTACGTCCCGAATTATTTGTTGCCGATTCTACGGAAGATCACCTCATTCTTTATCTTACCAATCCACATTTCATCATTCCTCTGTAGCACCATATCTTAAACGACTCAATTCTCTTCTGTTATGATTTTCCCGCTCTCCATGATTCACTACCATGTAAGTTTCACACGTACATTCACAGAAATTTCTTCCTCATATTAGGGCCGGCCTGTGTGGCCGACGGGTTCTAGGCGCTTCAGTCTGGAGCCGCGCGACCTCTAGGTCGCAGGTTCGAATCCTGCCTCGGGCATGGATTTGTGTGATGTCTTTAGGTAAGTTAGGTTTAAGTAGACCTCAGATGTTAAATCCCATAGTGCTCAGAGCCATTTGAACCATATGAACCTCATATTAGGGCCTATGTTTGATACCAGTAGACTTCTCTTGGCCAGGAGTACCCTCTTCGCCTTCACTAGTCTTCTTTTTATGTCCTCCTTGCTTCGTGCAAAGTAGTGTAATTCCTTAACTTCGTCTATATCGTGATCAGCAATTTTGATGTTAAGTTTCTCGGTATTTTCATTTCTGTTGGATCTCATTACGTTTGTTTTTTCCGGTTTATCTTCAATCCATATTCTGTACTCATTAGACTGTTCATTCTATTCAACAGATCCTGTAGTTCTTCTTCAGTTTCACTGATGATAGCAACGCCATCAGCGAATCTTTTCATTGATCGACACTATTACCATAGTTAACTTGCGAATTAACGCTATACGTCACCTCCTTTGCTTTCCAAGTAATGTGTCGGTCCTACGAAATGTAGCCATGGGTGACTAGTACCCATCTCGAATTCAACTTTTAGCCACTACTCCTCTTTTGCAAGTAGACTCACCCACCTGTGTCATGCTGAAGAGCCCTATCAGCCTCACGCCTCAGTTGTAACATACAAACAAGCAATCGGTTTCATGTAGCAAGTACACTATTTGGTCAAAAGTATCAGAACGCCTGTTAGCAGAAATTAACATGAGTTGTGTACACCCTTCGCGTTTATGATGCCTTGAACTGAGCAGCGTCAACTTTCAACGAGGTGTATGAATGTGGGTCGAGGAAGAGCAGCCCACTCTTCCTCAAACCAGTGAAGGTACTGATGCTGAAGGGAAGTGGACGTTGTAACTCATCCAAAAGATGTTCCCTTTGATTCCATGGGGAGGCCAGTCCATGTGAGGACTGTTATTATGCCAAACAAATACCTCACGGATGCTGATTTATGACAGGGACATTGTCATGCTGACAACCACCTATTGTTGCTCTGCTGTATACAGAACACAATGCCGTAAGATGTGTACATATCATTTAGCATTTAGCGCTTTCTTAAACTTAATAAGGCGACCACACTGTAACCACGAAACACACCCACATACAGAAACACGACCTCCTTTGTACATCACTTATCACCACACACGATTGCAGGCAATGTTCTCTTAGCATTCACTTAACCCAAACACTTCCACAGTACTGCCACAGAATACAGCATGATTCGTCACTCCAAATTACTCACTTCCAATCACCCATTGTCCAGCGGTTTTCCCTTTACACCACTTTAGTAGTCGCTTAGAATTCACTACAGAAATTTGTCACTTATGGCCGCGCGGGATTAGCCGATTGATCTGAGGCGGTGCAGTCATGGACTATGCGGCTCGTCCCGGCGGAGGTTCGAGTCCTTCCTCGGGCATGGGTGTGTGGGTTTGTCCTTGGGATAATTTAGGTTAAGTAGTGTGTAAGCTTAGCGACTGATGACCTTAGCAGTTAAGTCCCATAAGTTTTCACACACGTTTGAACATTTTTTGTCACTTATGAGCAGTTGCTTTTCCATTGTACACCAGTATTTTTAACTCCTTACGCAAAGTTTCTGTGCTAGCTGGAGCGCCGGAAGCACTCTCGATTCCTTTCACTAATTTCATGCGGTTTTTTTACTGCAGCCCTCCACAATTTTCGACGGTCCCTGTCCCTCAGCATAGCACCGTATTGGTTTTACTTTAGCTGTGGTTGTTCTTCCGCGTTTCCACTTCACAATCACGACACCAACGATAGAGTTGGGTGGCTTTAGGTGGATTGAAATGTCCCTGATGGATTTGGTACTCAGATGACATCCAGTGGCTAGTCAACGTTCGAAGTCGTTGACTGCACCGGACGGTCTCTTTCTGCTGTTACGTTTCTCTAGTGACAAGACGTACCCCCCCCCCTCCCCCTCCACCTCCCTCCCGGGCTCCTTTTGTACTGGCGTATTGTGCCAATCTGTTCACCTAGTGGCCAATTCCTTATTAGTTAGGCGTGTCCGTATACTCTTGATGAGAGGGTTTAGATAAATCCTAGGTTATAAATGTTATATATTCTCCGAAACTACTAACTGGGTTTTGAACAGCGAAACACTGTTCACTTCGTCTCTTTTGGAACTACCGGACGATCAGAAAGTAAGTATAAATTTGAAAACTGTATAAATCACGGAGTAATGTAGATAGAGATGTACAAATTGACACACATGCTTGGAATGACATGGGGTTTTATTAGAACTAAAAAAATACAAACGTTCAAAAAATGTCCGACAGATGACGCTTCATCCGATCAGAATAGCAATAATTAGCATAACAAAGCAAAGATGATGTTCTTTACAGGAAATGCTCAATATGTCCATCATCATTCCTCAACAATAGCTGTAGTCGAGGAATAATGTTGTGAACAGCACTGTAAAGCATGTCCGGAGTTATGGTGATGCATTGGCGTCGGATGTTGTCTTTCAGCATCCATAGAGATGTCGGTCGATCACGATACACTTGTGACTTCAGGTAACCCCAGAGCCAATAATCTCATGGACTGAGGTCTGGGGACCTGGGAGGCCAAGCATGACGAAAGTGGCGCCTGAGCACACGATCATCACCAAACGACGAGCGCAAGAGATCTTTCACGCGTCTAGCACTATGGGGTGGAACGCGATCCTGCATAAACATCGTACGTTCCAGCAGGTGTTTATCAGCCAGGCTGAAGACGATGCGATTCTGTAACATATCGCCGTACCTCTCACCCGTCACGGTAGCAGTTACAAAACCAGAATCACGCATTTCCTCGAAGAAAAAAGGCCCGATAACGGTAGATGTGCTAAATCTAACCCATACCGTGACTTTCTCGTCGTGCAATGGAGTATCCACGACAGTTCTAGGATTTTCGGTAGCCCAGATTCTGCAGTTGTGGGCGTTGACAGACCCTCGGAGCGTGAAATGAGCTTCGTCGGTCCACAACACGTTACTCAATCAATCGTCATCTTCCGCCATCTTTTGAAACGCCCACACCGCAAATGCCCTCCGCTTCACTAAATCGCCAGGTAACAGTTCATGATGCCAATGGATGTTGTACGGATAGCATCGGAGGGTACGCCTAAGTGCCAACCAAACAGTAGTGTATGGAATGCCGGTGCGACGTGCGACTGCACGAGCGCTGACTTCCCCGTACATAGACGAACCTGCTACAGTCTCCATTTCTTCCTAACTGTCTCAGCAGCATTACGACTTGTGCTCGGTCGGCCACTACGGGGTCTATCGTCTAAACAACCCGTGGCTTCGAATTTCAAAATCGTTCTCGCCACAGCTGCATTTGTCAACAGACCTTTACCCGTTCGAATCCCCTTCCTATGGCGATAGGATCGTAACGCTGAAGTAGCACATTCCCCATTCTGATAATACAGCTTCACTAAAAGCGCCTTTTCAAGTAACGTCAACATGCTGCGACTGCTGACGCATCTGATTCTCTCTCTCTTTTTTTTTTTTACTTTATTGTTATTTTAAAACCTGTACAAATCAGGTAGGCTGGCAGCGGCACACTACGCCGCTCTTCAGCCATAGCGTTTACAACAGTATAAGAACGGAGAATGATAATGAACAAAGTGACGGGCAAAAGAGAGAGGTCACAGAGACACAAAAAACACGGAGTCGTTCACACGTGACGATAACAACACTGAAAACACGTTGGCACGGCGCACAGGACACTGATGAATCCGACGGCACAAGTGAACGTAGTAGTGGGACGGCGGACACCAAAAACACTAAACGACGTCACACACACGAGACACAGAAGGCGATGATCTCCGGCGCGCGAATGTTCACTGTGCGTGTCCGTGGACCTGCCAAGAGAGGAGGAGGAGGAAGGGGAGTGGGAGAGCGAGAGGGGAGAGCAGAGATGCCACGGGCAGGGGTGATAGGGGGGGGAGGGAGGAAGGGGGAGAGGAAGCCCGGGGGAATGGGGGGAGGGGGGGACGGGGAAGATTCTCTCTCTCATTACAGCTCCTTTTATACACGATTGTCATGCGCAGTCACTGACGTTTTGCTGTCCAGCGCCATCTGTCGGACATTTTGTGAACTTTTTTTTTGTTCTAATAAAACCCCTTGTCATTCCAAGCATGTGTGTCAATTTTTACCTCTCTGTCTACATTATTACGTGGTTTATTAATTTTCAAATTTATACAGACTTTTTGATCACCCGGTACTATACAAGCAGCAGAAATTATAACAGATCCATATGAAAAAGTGAAGTTGATACCTATATCTCTGTAATTAACATCGCTATGGAAACAGACTATAAATCATGTAATGAGGACTTTTTGCTAACTGATATAGGTCAAAACAAAATTACGATATCTATACAGGTTTATTATTATTATTATTACTGTCTTTAACCGTTCCAGTTGTAATTTCAGACCATCTCTTTAGGCCTGTGTAACTGGGCGCATTAGCAGGCAGCGATCCCTCTTGCGTCGCTGTGAGAATTTTAAGAGCTTGTCGGTGAATTACTGCGCTGGAGAAGCTATGCGAGGGGCCGTTAGTCGCGGCGCACTGATCAGAGATTCTGTTTCTCTGGCCGTTACAGCTTCCTGGCGCTCTGCAGAACGCAAATGAGGCGTGACTTGTACAACTCAGACCAGCTCCAGTCTCTCCTTTTTCTTATTTCTTTTACGCTCACTTTCACTACCAGTTCTGTTCTTCTGTTCTGAAAAGGGTCACTATCAAGCAACAACCCACATTTTCTGGGCGACCTCTTTTAGATTTCTGACTACGCCTTTTTCTTCTGTGTGGTTTGATGCGGCCCCGCCACGACTTCCCGTCCTATGCCAATCTCTTCATCTCACAATAGTATATACGCCCAACATCCTCAATTATTTGTTAGACATATTCCTGTTTCTCTCCTTCCCTGTAGCTTTTACCCTTCACAGCTCCCTCTGATAGCATAGAGATTGGTCTTTGATGTCTTAACATGTACCCTATGAACCCATTCACTATTCTTGTAAGAGTTTTCCACAAATTCCTCTCCTTGATAATTCGGCAACTAATTTTCAACCTCCTCCTATAAAACCACATCTCATACGCGTAGATTATCATCAGTTCCCGTTTTCCCATAGTCAATGATTCACTACCATAGAATGCTGTTTCCAAAAGATAGATTCTAAGAACGTTCTCTCTCAGATTAATGTCAATGTTTGTCCTTACGTTAGTCAGCTTTTTGTCCACCTCGCTTCATCTGCCATGTATTATTTTGCTTCTAATTGTAATAGGACATCAAAAATTAAGAAAAAAATGAATCCACAGCCTCCTAAAACGTCAGACACCACACACACACACACACACACACACACACACACACACACACATATATATATATATATATATATATATATATATATATATATATATATTCTCTGAATTTTTCTAATATTTTTGTCTGAAAACATTTGATTCTGCCGATTTACACCTCTTTGTATGTCTTGTCTCTTGGCGTCTTATATGTCTGCACGGATAGCGGAAGGTGGTGCTGTCTTACAATTTGGAATTATTACATTCAATTTAAACATGAGTTAACGTCGTTAACGTTATTAATATTTCCTGACCTAGCCTTGTTTTCGAATGTACACGCATCAAAAAAGTTTTGCATCATACCGGTTCCCAGAACTCCTGAAGACAGACGTTGACTGTGGATGTTGTATCACAGAAAAAGTCCCTTTGACTGTTCAGAGATGTCACTAAACCCGCTCAAAGATATAAACGACAATGGATGAGCAGCGCCCTTTAGTCGGAGGGAGTGCGAAAGCCGATCAGTTCCACTCATTCCACAAGGAAGGAGGCACACGGCTCGTGTTGTCTGTATTTCAACCATGCCTAGACGGTCAATACCGCGGTTCGATCGCGTCTGCTTTGTGCCAGGAAGGGCTCTCAACAAGGGAAGTGTCCAGGCGTCTCTGAGTGAACCAAAGCGGTGTTGTTCGGACATGGAGGAGATACAGAGAGACAGGAACTGTCGATGACATGCCTCGCTCAGGCCGCCCTGAGGCTACTACTGCAGTGAATGACCGCTACCTACGGATCGTGGCTTGAAGGAACCCTGACTTCAACGCAACTGTGTTGAATAATGCTTTTTGTGCGGCCACAGGACGTCGTGTTACGACTCAAACTGTGCGCAACCGGCTGCATGATGCGCAACTACACTCCCGACGTCCGTGGCGAGGTCCATCTTTGCAACCACGACACGATGCAGCGCGGTACAGACTGGCCCAACAACATGCCGAATGGACCGCTCAGGATGGTAATCACGTTCTATTCACCGATGAGTGTCGCGTATTCCTTCAACCAGACTATCGGCGGATACGTGTCTGAAAGCAACTCAGTCAGGTTGAACGGCTTAGCACACTTAGAGACACTTAGACACACTGCGAGTGTAGCAAGGTGGAAGTTCCCCGCTGTTTTGGGGTGGCATTATGTGGGGCCGACGTACGCCTCTGGTGGTCCTGGAAGGCGTCGTATGGGCTGTATGATTAGTGAATGCCATCTTCCGAGCGATACTGCAACCGTATCGGCTGCATATTGGTGAGGCATTCGTCTTCATGGACGACAGTTCGCGCCCCCTTTGTGCACAACTTGTGAATGACTTCTTTCTGGAAACGACATCTCTCGAGTAGTGTGGCTAGCATGATCTCCAGACATGAACCCTAACGAACATGCCTGGGATAGACTGAAAAGGGCTGTTTATGGGCTACGTGACCCACCAACCACTCTGAGGGATCTACGCCGTATGGCCCTTGACTGAGTTGATCCGTAAAACACTAGGGGGCATGTGTAGTGCGGCTCTACGATTACGTATCATACTGTGAAGCGGAAAATTTGAAAGTGGGCTGATCTTCAAAATTGTTTCATTTCAAAACGGTACATATACATGTGGGAAATCACGGGGAAACCTAAATCAGGGTGGCCGGATGCAGTTTCGAACCGTCGACCTTCCAAATGCAATTCCAGTGCGCTAACCACTTCGCTATCCCGCTCGGTGTATAACGGGGTGACAATTTGATGACCGATCTACAATTTCAACATCCAGATTCATAATTTACATCTTCCTCGTCCGTTTCTTGCTCTAGGTAATGTAAACACTGTATGTCTCTTTTTATTTAAATTAAAAAAGTGTGAAGTCGGTATGTTATTCCAAGCGCTTGGCTAATTTACATATGATAAATACGTTGGACCGTGACATCACTTCCGCACTCTAATCAATTCTGTGTTGCAAACAGATTGTTTGAATTACCGTTCGACAACCGATATAGCAGTTTTAATTTAAATTGAATTCATTTCGATATTATCAAATTTAATTTGGGACCTACACACCACTTGGTAAAGCGAACAGTGAAAGCATAAAATTAATTTCAAAACAAAACTTTACCAATGACGAACTGAAGCTTGCTGGCAACATCAAAATAATTTTCGGCCGTTTTATGTCTCGTAAGAATAATTTACCCTAAGGATACCCTGTTCACTGTTGCATTACATGCATATTCTACTGTAATCTTTTTTTTATGTACTGATGAATGATTGATTTTGTTTCTTTATTTGAGGAAGGAAGCTTTCTGCTCAGTAGTCTATTTCATACGTCGTTATCCTTTAGCTGAGTGGAACTTTGAGCACGCGCAATATTACGATATTTTCGAAAGAATATGGCAAAATGACAAAAAGTTAGGAGAGTAACAATTTCGGCGTACAACTGTAAGTTTTTAAATACCACGGGTCTGTCACAAATTATTTTTTTGCTGCAAACGGACTATCCACATTCCTGCAAAAGGTATAAACGCCAGCACACGGAAACGGATTCTGTTCGAAAGAAGTTGATTCGAACTCTTTCCACGGACAAACGATTTATCAGGATTTGACTTACAAGGAGAAAACTTGTGGTCATGTGTCATTCCCAATTACTAGGCTGTGTGCCAAATTATAAGTTCCAGTTTTTAATCTGTCGCATAGACTGACGGTTTGTGATCTGAATGTTTAGTTTGGCGATTTTCTTAGTGGTTCCTTTCATTCCATACTCACCCATACCTATATGTACAAAATACTACACTGTCAGTCTACATAATCACCCGGAACTAACACTTCATTGAAAGATATTCATGCATTTTACCGTTTGTGTTCAGCGAGTCTGTACAGGTCTTGGCCTTTAACATATCGATGTATCGCGAACAGCGATGTTCGGGAATCTGATGCGGAAGGAAATTTGACGCACCTCTGCTTCTTGTCATTTTATAGCCCAGTAAGCTTCTCAAGCTTGCTTTCCTGTAGTGGTTGTTGATACAATTTAGTTGGCAAGTTGATGAGACAATCAGATGCCGCTCAGTTAGAGCTGTTTTTTCATGTAATTTTTCTACGGTGAATTTTAATGGGAAGAACAGTTGTGTAATTTAGTGTTAAGTACATGTGTAACAAGGAATAATCTTCATATTTTCTTTATAAAGAAGGAATGTATTTAGAATATTGAATTTGATATTTTGTTATTGTAACACATGTAATGAACCGGTACAAACCGAGATAATATGGCGCACCATGGGCAGCTGCGTCAAATAACCATGCAGTATCAAATTTTCCTTTTGTATAACCATTATACAGCTGCAAGATGTAGACATACAAAAAGAGAAAAGGAGTATTGCACACTTTGTTCTGCCATTCCTTACAAAGGTATGTTCAAAATTAAGGAAGAGAAACGGAAGATTACAGGAAATTTGACGATCGTAAAATAGCAAAAAATTATAAAGTAAAAAACAGCTTCAGGTAGGAAAAAAATGTAGAAATTATACGGGAAAACCTCAATTTTCTCATTTGAATCCGAATCAGAGGTAGACATGACTAATTTGTGTAATGATAATGAACTAAACTATATAAATCTTGACTCGAAACAAGGCACTAGCTTGGTGTATGATGACTGAAAAAGACTGAGAAGTTTGATACAGATGCGTATCCTGCTCCTAATAGAGTCAGAATTCAGTTTATAGATCAATTCATATAATTATTTATATGATGTATGTTTATAACCCTGATTTTTTTCTTGTTCTGGTTGAACGTGTTTAGTACTCGACTTCATGCTTTATATCTATAGTTTATGCTGGCATGTTCTATTTTTAAGTTCATAATAATTTGAGTCATTCAGTACGCTAGAAAAATGAACTTGTAAAAGAAAACACATACACGAGAAAATTACACATCTTACAATGCTTTATTTAAGTCCACATTATGCGTACCTTTTCGGGCTATGTTAAGGCAAACATGGCGCAATGCAAAAATTTGGACTGAGACGTCATCACATCAAAATTTTTCATCCGAATGTTATCTTAGCATGAATTTACGGACACATGGATGAAAGACTAGAAACAGATTCCACGATTTTAAGACTACAATACTAATTAGCAATAAAATTTCCTGAAGTGTGCCCAATTCTCCACCCCCCCCCCTCCCCCCATCCGCGATTCGTGGAGAAATTACAGCCGCCAACCTGAGGTGGACAACAACGAACTGATGGCAGGGGACGTTATTGATCGAGTATTGTAACGACTTACTGGCGACTCACAATGTAGTAAACCACTCGCCATTTAGTGCAGCGAACCACTCGCCATTTCAACGATGGTGAACAGTTACACTATCTCGATGGCCATGGGATACAGAAACCACCGCCTCATGTGTTCTTCAATATTGATCACTGGATGTCACCGGGTGTATAGATTAGCATTAACGCCGAACACGCCACTGATCGCTATTGGACGCTCTAAACACTGAAAGGCCACGTGGGACGAGTAAATGCAAATGTTTCATGAACGATGAGAAACACTTGTCACTCTCTTGCTGATATCTCTTGCATGCATTTTTCAGGAAGAATCTGCATATTATGCACTTACCAAGGCAACACACTGAAGACGCTGCATCAGTTGCTTTATATTCAAGCAGAGTTTCCTTTACGAATCGGGTATAAATGTTAATTATGAAAGAGCGAGCAACAACCAATAAATGTGTTGTTTCAGCTTTTAAAGGAAATCATAGATGTTACACCTCTTAATCCCACTCTAGATAAGAAAAAGTAGGGATAAGCTAAAGGGAGAGACGGGTCATATACAATATGTACAACAGCCAAGAGGGAAGAATAAAAGTGGACGAGCAAGAACGAAGTGCTCATAATTAAAAAGGGTGTAAGACAAGGATGTAGCCTTCTCCCCTACTGTTCAATATGTACAATGGGAAAGAAATGATGGAAATAAGAGATAGGCTCGGGAGTGAAATTAAAATTCAAGGTCAAAGGATATCAACGATACGATTCGCTCAAATGGCTCTGAGCACCATGAGACTAAAGATCTGAGGTCATCAGCCCCGTAGAACTTAGAACTACTTAAACCTAACTAACCTAAGGACATCACATACATCCATGCCCGAGGCAGGATTAGAGCCTGCGACCGTAGCGGTCACGCGGTTCCAGACTGAAGTGCCTAGAACCGCTCGGCCACTGCGGCCGGCAACGATTTGCTGATGACATTGATATGGTGAGAGAAAGTGAAGAAGAATTACATGATGTGCTGAACGGAATGAACAGTCTAATGAGAACAGAGTATGGATTGAGGGTAAATCGCAGAAAGGTAAACAGAAGTAGTAGAAATGAGAACAGCGAGAAACATAACATCAGCACTGATGGCCATGATATTAAGGAATTCTGCTACCTAGGCAGTAAAATAACGAATGACGGACGGAACAAGGAGGACATCAAAAGCAGACTAGCTATGGCAAAAAAGGCAATCCTGGCCAAGAGAAATCTACTAATACCAAATATCGGCCATAATTTGCGGAAGAAATTTCTGAGGATGTACGTCTGGAGTACAGAACTGTATGGCAGTGAAACATGGACTGTGGGAAAACCGGAACAGAAGAGAATCGAAGCATTTGAGATGTGGTGCTACAGACGAATGTTAAAAATTAGTTGAACTGATAAGGTAAGGAATGAGGAGGTTCTGTGCAGAATCGCAGAGGTAAGGAATATGTGGAAAACACTTAAGGACAAGGGACAGGATGATAGGACATCGGTTAAGACAGGAGGGAATGACTTCCATGGTACTAGTGGGAGCTGCAGAGGGCAAAGACAGAGATTGGAATACATCCAGCAAATTATCGAGGACGTAGGTTACAAGTGCTACTCTGAGATGAAGAGGTTAACACAGGAGAGGAATTTGTGGCGGGCCGCATCAAACCAGTCAGAAGACTGGTGACAAATTAAAAAAAAAATAAAAAAAAGTTTCAGAGTTTATAGCCGTGGTAACATTTTGCCAAAGTGACGTTTGAAACCTGGTGCACTGATTAAGATATTGGACTGGTATTTCAATTTTGACAATGAATGTAATCTGCACGGTCTGTGGTTTCCTTAAATACACGTAACTTTGGTGAAAGTTGGGAGGTTTGCAGAAAAGAAAATACCGTCTACTGTTTGTCTCGCATTATCTATCTCACTTAATGCTCCGTTTCTAATGACCTCAACGTCTACATTAAATTAGAGCACCAAGTTTCCCGTTTTCAGTCCTACGCACGATTAATCTACAATTAAAATCATAGCGTTGAACAATGATTAGTGTAGGATTAACTGTAAAAAACATTAACTATTTCGAAAAGAGTTCTAGCTCAGTAAATATAAAGAAAATTTACCTTATTATACCTAAACCTATAAAGGAAGTTAAACACGAAATAAGAAGCTGAAAAAATGTTTAACTAAATGTCCGTAATTAGACAGACAACAGAGACTAGTTTCTAGTATAATAGGGCCCCAAAATCGAAGTAACAAGTGTAGTATTCTTCATAAATGCGGTTTCTGTGCAAAGTCTGTTTGATTTTTTATTCTGCAAAAGCAAAGAATGCTTACACACGGGGAGCGTCTATGAAGAAGAAAATTACAAAGTTTTCTACTTTAGTTCCCTAAAATATAAAACTGAAAAAATGACTCAAACTGCACACACCAGACCTACAATACAGAGGCGAGTTTCTGTTATCAGAGGCGACACTGTAATCAATTTGCAAAAAAAGGACTATTGTTCAGCAATAAGTCTCGTTGGCGGATAGTCTACAGTACCAAAGATAACGTGCTATGTTTGTTAGATGTGTATCAAGTAACTTGATGGAAGAGCTCTTAGTTTCTTCCTTAACGTTGGACATTATTCTCTAAATAGCGCGGATGTATATTAATTACTTTCATGAATTACGGCCTAAAACGATTAGGTTAGTGATCACCCTAGTTCAATAGTTTCATTTATCACTAAGAAGTTTACAAATCTAAAGGTGAAGAAGCGTTATTTGAGAAAATAAAGAGAATAAACGAATGAAAAACCTCCACGGAATAGTGGTAGGATCGCTGTTTTGTTAGTAGCCTGATAAACTCATCAAGAAATAACATTTAATGGAGTGCGTTATTGTGACAAAGGAGCAATTCCTCTACCGATACAATATGCGGTGTTTGCAGCTTTTCCTGTATCTACTCATCGAACACAGTATTTAATGTATGGTCCGATTATGAATCTACTAACGAATAAAGACCTTCGATGAGAGTGACACTACTACACTCGAAATGAGCGGAATATTCTGGAATGTGGCTCATAGACAGTTTAGGCACCCATATGAACATATTTTGCTCTTTTCCTGTACTGAACGACAAATTTAATTACTTTCACTGCGAGGCAGATGAATTCATTGAATATGAGGAGAGAAATTTTTTTCTGCGGATAGCAATTAACGGAATGAGACTCCTTTTGCAAAAGGAAATGTATAAACTCTAATATTCCCCAAGCGGAGTATCTTGTTCCTTAGAATTTTTATGCTGCATCATTTACAGACAGCTGAGGTTCTTCTAAATAATTTGGAAGATACCAGTAGTCACAATTCGTCCCCCACCGTTCCTTAGGCGAAAAGAAAGTTCAGTAATACAGATCGGATACACTACCTCATCAAAATAGTTTAACACTCGCTGAAGCTACGGGCCAATTAGGCTCTTGGGTAGAGCGATATAAACGCTATAGCGTGTTGTGTACCACAACAGTGACGTAATACACAATTATTTCATCTCTATGACAAATTTGCACAGAAGACTGCACGTCAAAAATAAAAGGAATTTTTTTAACGCTGATACTTCGCTATACACTCCAGACGTGATTAAACTTTTGGAATATCTTGTTATTAAAGCCACTAATTGCACTAAAATGTGTTATTATTTAACTGTGGATGTATTTCGCTCTTAGTCTATCTGAAACACTTGGTTAGAAGTTCTTTGACTATATTTTGGGAAATCGATTCGGCGCACTGTGCTGCATGCTCGATGTGTGGATTTTTAATACTAAGCTTCATTCCACGTCCAAATACAATTCGAGCTAGTAGCTTGCCATATTATTGTCATTTTCAATATTAAAATGCTAATCTTTTGTAAATAGTATTATTACCAATAAAGGACATTGTGACAGAGACAAGAGGGCCCATACCCGGACGTTAGGGGGATTGCCCACCCCTTCCACCCCAAGCTCTCAGGGAAAGGAAAAAATGTAGTGTAATCAGTTGTTTTTCTTTCAAGAAAAATATTTATTTTAAAATAAAAATATGCAAATCCCCCATGTCTACCCTCTGCCCCTCCTCCCCCCTCTCCACCACCTTTGCCCTAGGACAGAGATGGACCTTCATTTTCTGCGTAAAACAGAGGAATGCTCTTTACCATTCTATGGATACAACCTAGTATAGTATTCTCTTTGAAATCCTTCTGGGTGCACTATTGCTAAAATAGAAACCAATCGACATTTCGGACGTCTTGTAGCTGTCTGCCTTGGGAGATCGATTAATTTTGATGGTTTATTGTGTTTCTAACCTTGTCATAAGACCGCAACGGCGTCAGATTTCATATATTTTATTGGCTTTAATATACTAAAGGCCGGTGTTACGTGAGACGGAGGGTGTATGCGGCAGAGTATGTCTCGTTTACACGCATGGGGATAGGTAAACATTTTCCCACCCACTTTGTTCTCGCCGTATAATCCCGGACAGACTTTTGTTATGACTCTGTGATGTAGCCACTACACGTGCTGCAAGGCTATAGCGCCTTATCTTACGTGAAAATGAAACATGGACCATCAACATTTTAGACAAGAAAAGAATAGGTTTTGGACTCCGTTCTTACAGAAGATTGTTAAAGATTAGGTGGATATTTCGGATAGATAATAAAGAGATGAATAGACCACTCCGTGTACAGGCCACAAGTGGCCCATTGGACCAATCGACCACCGTGTCATCCTCACAGGAGGATGCAGTAAGGAGGGGCGTGGGGTCAGCACACCGCTCTCCCGGTCGTTATGATGGTATTCTTGACCGAAGCCGACACTATTCGGTCGCGTAGCTCCTCAATTGGCATCACGAGGCTGAGTGCACCCCGAAAAATGGCAACAGCGCATGGCGGCATGGATGGTCACCCATCCAAGTGCCGACCACGCCCAAAAACGCTTAACTTCGGTGATCTCACGGGAACCGGTGTATCCACTGCGGCAAGGCCATTGCCTAAGAGATGAATAGACACTGAACTGAATCGATAATAGAAGACAATTATGGCACATCATGAGTAAAAGAACAGAGTGATTGATAGGAAAATTACAGAGGTATCAAGTAATAGTTAATTCGGTAAGTTGGCGGAAGTGTGGGTTGAGTAGAGAGGTAGGAGGTAGGAGGTAGGAGGCTCCAATCGATGTATATTGCACTAGTTATGCGGAAATGAATACTCGCACGGGAAATGTTAGCGTAGAGAGCGATACCAAACCAGTTTTCAGCTACCTGGTATCAATCCAACTTTGTATCAACGGATACTGAAATGGGTCTGTACTTGGTTATGTCTTTTAAGGAGAGATTCAACCGCATGAAATAGCGCCGATCGGAAGCTAAATGTGTTTCTGTTAAGGAGTAGGCCATCAGACAATCCCGCCGGGCTAACCGCGCACTCTAACTGGCTGCTTCCCGAGCGTGAAGGTGTGCCGGTCCCCGGTACGAATCCGCCCGGCGGATAGTTCAAATGGTTCAAATGGGACTTAACATCTGAGGTCATCAGTCCCCTAGACTTAGAACTACTTAAACCTAACTAACCTAAGGACATCACACACATCCATGCCCGAGGCAGGATTCGAACCTGCGACCGTAGCGGTCGCTCTGCTCCAGAATGTAGCGCCTAGAACCGCACGGCCACTCCGGCCGGCGGCGGATTAGTGTCGAGGTCCGGTGTGCCGGCCAGCCTATGCACGGTTTTTGAAGACAGTTTTCTATCTGCCTCGGCGAATGTGGGCTGGTTCTAGTTATTCCGCACCAGTTACACTGTGTCGGCGATTGCAGTGCAAACACTGTCCGCACTGAGGGCTACGGCGGGATAAATCCTCTCCGTTGTTTCTAGGTCCCTGGTTCAGTACACAATACACAAGCCATCAGTCGCTGTACGCAGTAGACTGGAGAATGAAGAATTTCTCTATCGTATGTGACTGGAGACACTTTACGAGACACGCGGGGTAGCCGCGCGGTCTAGGGTGCCTTGATACTGTCCGCGTGGCTACCCCCCCCCTCCCCGCGTCGGAGGTTCACGCCCTCCTTTGGGCATGGGTGTGTGTATTGTCCTTAGCGTAAGTTAGCTTAGATTAAGTAGTGCGTAAGCTTAGGGACCGATGACCTCAGCAGTTTGGACCCTTAAGACCTTAACACAAATTTCCAAACACTTTACGGTGTCTCGCGTTACTGGTGTTGTAGAAATTGAAAATGGTTGCATTTATTTAGTTCTCTAATTATCTACGAGCTACAAGTTTCTGGTGTAGTTTCAATGCGCACAGGACATGGTGTACTCCTAGCTATAGGTCAATGAAATAAGGCGGATGCATTATTTCTTTACTTTCGGAAAGCGTTCGTTTCGGTAGCACAATAACGCTTACTAATGATAGTCAGATCTCATGGGGTATCAAACGAAATTTCTGACTTGGTTCATGATTCTTAGGAGAGAGGACGTAGCATGTTATCTTGGATGGAGAGTCTTCGATAGAAATATAAGTAGCTTCACTCGTTTCGCAGGAATTGTACTGAGACCCGAGCTGTCGATGTGGTATATGAATAACCAGAAGCAGTATTAATGGTAACCACAGACTCTTGCAGGTGATGTAGTTATCTACACTGAAGTACTAACTGATAAAAAGCTCCCAAAATATCAAGTCTGATGTTGATAGAGAGTACGGCGTGATGCACAGATTGGTAACGTGATATAATGTACCCAAAATGTAACACCAGAAAGATTGTATACTGTTACTACCGTATCAATGAGTCACAATTGAAACTGGTCAATTGATAAAAGTATCCGTGTATAACAGTTTTTTTGGGTATGAAAGGGAATGATCACATGCTCTCAGTCGTAGGAAAGGAGGAAACAGACTGGTTCATTGGCAGGATACTGGAGAAATGGAGTTACTATGCAAAGGAGACTGCTTACAAAACGCTTTTTCATCTCATCTTGAAATAGTGTGAAATTTTGTGGGAACCCTACCAAATATGACTTCTGTTCCTTAGCGCTTATCCCGTCTAGTATGGGATTCATTTTTTCAGGATTTCGCAGATTTTATTTTAACTGTTTAACTTCACGGCCGGATACACTTCCTGGCGTCGCAGTCATGAAGGTAACCTAAAGGAGGAAAGTCGTGTAAGCCGCCTGTCATTTAACCGTGTAACATTCGTTCCTTTTTTTTCTCTTCTTTTTTTTTCTCTCTGAGCACTATGGGACTTAACTGCTGCGGTCATCAGTCCCCTAGAACTTAGAACTACTTAAACCTAACTAACCTAAGGACGTCACGCACATCCATGCCCGAGACAGGATTCGAACCTGCGACCGTAGTGGTCGCGCGGTTCCAGACTGTAGCACCTAGAACCGCTCGTCCACCCCGGCCGGCTAACATTCATTCTGTGTGTTGTCATACTTTAACTATCAGCATATTGTACTCTCAGGCTAAATAGGGGAACCAGAACAGCATTTGCGTAAAAGAGCGAGGAAAGCCGCCTGAAAGTCACATACGCGGTAGTCGGTGCAACAGAGCCGCGTCAATCTATAGCAAGGACTCGACCGGCGCCGGCCGCTGTGGCCGAGCGGTTCTACGCGCTTCAGTCCGGAATCGCGCGACTGCTACGGTCGCGGGTTCGAATCCTGCCTCGGGCATGGATGTGTGTGATGTCCTTAGGTTAGTTAGGTTTACGTAGTTGTAAGTTCTTGGGGACTGATGACCTCAGATGTTAAGTCCCTTAGCGCTCAGAGCCATTTGAACAATGCAACAACGAAAGCGAGCGCGCTACGTGTTACAATATACGAACAGGTCTCATAACAAAAACCACTATCACGGGATATTGAAGATAACCAGAGAGGCGCTGGAGCTTGAAAATAGACGCCAATTGCTACGGAAAAGGCTACTTGCAGAACCAGTATAAAACCAGTTTTAAATGAAGAATATATATATTAGTCGCCCCCTACGAATGTCCCTCACGAGTATCACGATTAGATTAATGACACCACTCACGGAGGAATATGCATTCATTCTTCCTCCGCTGCATATTTGACTGTAACAGGAAGAAGGCTCAGTATGTGGTACAATGGAAAGTACCCTCGGTCTTATACTTCACAGTGCTTGCCTGAATGTGTATGTAGACGTAGTTGTGGAATGTGGTACCGTCCCCCCTAGTCTGTAATAGGGATGACGTTTATCAATGACAGAATCAGTATTCCGCTATATCGGTTTTATTCCAAACCAATTTAGTCTGACGTTTGAAACCGCTCAAATTACCAGTTTTTTGAAATAAGCGATTTTCAGCTTTTGTTCATGTTATTTCCTACAATAAACGTAGAAACCGGACAAAGATGGAAAAATTTGTCTCTCTCAGTTTCAAGATACATAGAATGAAAATATTAAATGAAATAGGCAAATAAAAAAAACTTAATCTGTCCACCGTTAGCTGTTTTTCTCGAAAAGTGATAAGTGGCTGAATATATCCTACTGATTCGAATTTTTGAAACTCTGCTCAAAAATCATGTTGTAATCGGGGATCATACCAATATTTGGGTATCGGGAATGGTCGATGCTTAAACTCTGCTTTTCGTGTTAATTTGTCCATTTGCAAGGGATACGAGTACATAAAGGCATATTATGTATACATAACCAGCAGATCAGCAACTTCTTATTCTTATTGTGTGCTATGGTTCAAATGGCTCTAAGCACTATGGAACTTAACATCTGAAGTCATCAGTCTCGTAGACTTGGAACTAATTAAACCTAACTAACCTAAGAACATTACACACATCCATTCCCGAGGCAGGATTCGAACCTGCGACCGTAGTAGCAGTGCAATTCCGGACTAAAACGCCTAGAAACGCTCGGTCACAGCGGCCGGCTATTTTGTGCTATGAATGGATTGTTCTTAAGTTTTTAATTTCTTACTGTTGCCATAATTTCCGTCCTCTTTCATTATTTCATATAAATGGCAGATAAATTTTTAATCTTCTAAAATAAATGAAGCATTCTACTTCATAGCTACGTCACTTGGTTAAAATATTTCGAGACTAGGGTTGGTGTCTTTCTGCAATACGAAGGATGTGAGCCACGACAGCGAGAAACTACCGTATACTATACATCAGGTGGGGGTGGTAAATATTGCACATTGTACTTATACAAGTACATTGCGCCACGACACACGGCAAAAAGAATTATCGTCTCAGCATTCTGTACCAATTATTACGCTTTGTGTTTGATGCTTGTTTCCGTGGTCATTATTACTAAAACAGCACTGATCACTTTTCCCGTTTTATATAATAACGCAGTATTTCAAAACAATGCAGACATAACGAACAAGAGATACTCCTCTTAAAAAATATTTATTTGATATCTAAAAATTTTAGCACTGCTGTTATGGTTAATTGGTACTTAGGTTTTATACTCGGTTATATGCAAGAAATAAAAAGCACCTGTTATGATCGAGACCAAACAAATGCCGAAAAATTCCGGTTATTCAGAACTAAACTACCGGTATCGGTTTTAAGCGGTCGGTTTTTATCATTCCTAGTTTGAAGGTCAGGCGACATGAGGAAGCAGATAGTTCGTTCGTTGGTGGTGCAGGTGATTTTCCGTAGCTCGTTGCAATTTCCATAACTTAGGAGCGCAGCGGGTGGCCATTCCTCATTAATGGCCTCCACGTGCAGCAGGTGCGACAACATATGCAGAGGAACCATCGCTTCACGGCTGCCGAGCTCATCAGTCATTTGCAGCAAATCTCCCGACCCTTGCTGCTGCACGTTATTACTCATGAAAATTGTGCGTCAGGCAGTTGCTGAGGAAATCGACAATCAAACGCAAAACTGAATGCATGGAGGCATAATTTACTATTATAATCGGTTCCATTGTTGTATTTGTTTTTAATACGATTGTAGCTCTCGGGGTGCGCAGCTGGCTTAGCAGTTTTGAAATATGTCGTCTTGAGATAAGGGTAAGTGTGCCTTTCATGAAATACAACTTTCCCTAGGAATATTACCAGGTGTTATTCCTCTCTGCCACGACGGGCTTGGATACCAATTTTTAGCAAACCGCTAGCTATATAACCAGAAGCCCAGCTATCGAGGTGTTGGAGCGCTAGGACCTTGAACTCGCATTTCTGACTTGTTTCCCAATCGCTTAATGTGAATAACAGTGAAGTTTCTTTCAAACGAATGTTGTTGATTTCTTTATCCTTTTACTTGTTCTTCTTTGTTATTTTTCTCGTCTGCTCGAACAATGTACTGACTCTAATAATGTCGAAATTGATGGAACGTTGAATCCCAACCTTCTCTCCTATTCTTCCTTCCTTCCTTCCTTTCACTGTTTGAGAAGATGCATACAGTGATGCTCTTATCTTTCATTCTGGTATCAAATCATCTTTCTGTAACTTCTGGATTTATAAATACAAATTTTAATTGAAATTCTGTAGTTACGCACGGAAACGTCTTAAGTTCAAAGTCCAGAAACTCTAGAGATTGTTCTCTAGGACACGTAATGCGAAAACGATTCAAAAATAGTCTATAGATTTTCTAAGTGAATTATTGTGATGAGTTTGTATTGATATTAGCATGAATAAAGTTTACGATCCTTCCAGAAATAGATATGCTCCTTCAAAAGAGTAATGTAACGCTAGTTTTGTGTTAACTTCAACTGCGAATTACTTCTGCCACTACCCAATTTCTTATTGGCGTTTCAAGAACACCACAATCTGCCAACATATGGGGGACACACACAGATCCACAGTTACAACTGTACTCTGGAAGTCATGTTATGATGTGTAGTGGAAGGTAATTTATGACCACTATCACTTCCCGTTTTCGTGTTCCAGTATGATTTCACCGTCATATTATCTTCGCCAGATATACGTAGGGGGGGAGTAGTATATTAGTGACTATTCTAGGAACGCCCTTTCTCGAAATTTTAGTTTTACACCACTCGGTGTAACATGACACCTCTCTTGTGGCGTCTGCCAATATAGTCAAACCAGCACGCTCTGATGCTTTCGGTCTTGCCGAAGAAAGCTAAGACGAACTGCGCTGCTCTTCTCCGCATCTTCATTTCCTCTCTAGCTTCTATGGGGTACATATTCCAAACTGGCGAGCAATATTCGAGTCGCTGTCGAAGTAGGGTTTTGTAAAGTGGCTCAATCCTGACGATTTTTCCAATGAATCTCAATCCCATATCTGCTTTTGCTACAAGTTTTTTGTCTTCATTCGACCATCAATCTTTCCTTCTTTCGGCCTATTTATGTGCGGCATGTTAATTTATTTACGTTGAGGTAAATGCTCTAAAACAGCAATTTCTCACGACAGGCATTGTGTACGTATGGTACCGTCTGGAATAATGAATTACGGGTTCCGTCTTGTGACACATAACGAAAATGTATGAAATAAAAATTCCGTGGAAAAGTTTAGAAGTTTCACTCATTTACTACTGGCATGGCCACACACACAGAAAGAATCCACAGTTCTAAGCTAAAAGTTTGAGGAGACTGCGCTCCGTTATTGTAATGGAGATGGCTCCTCGGGTCAAGACTAAAATGTTACCTTTATTACCATCTGCCGCCTCCTGCACTCCTTTTTTCAAGCCGCTGACTTCATACTGTGGCACTCTTATAAGCTCCGTTAGCAATGATTCGTCTCTCATACCAACATGGCCGTCGCATTTCCTAATCTAATACCCTCAGCATCACCCGATTTAATTCGACTACATTCCATTATCCTCGTTTTGCTTTTGTTGATGTTCATCTTATATCCTCCTTTCAAGGCACTGTCCATTCCGTTCAGCTGCTCTTCCAGGTCCTTTGCTGTCTCTGACAGAATGACAATGTCATCGGTGAACCTCACAGTTTTAATTTGTTCTCCATGGATTTTAATTCCTACTCTTAATTTTTCTTTTGTTTTCTTTACTGCTTGCTGAATATACAGATTGAATAACATCGGGGATAGGCTATAACCCTGTCTCGCAACTAATGCGTGCTATATCCAGATGAAGTTGCTTACTATCATCGTACCTAATCCTCGTTCTATAATTTTAGCTAGCCACACTGCTCTCCATTAGCTAACTAACTGTTCCTATCAACCGATCTCAAGTCGTGACATCAATTTTTTCTCTCTAATTTAATTCAGTTCAAAATGGTTCAAATGGCTCTGAGCACTATGGGACTCAACTGCTGAGGTCCTTAGTCCCCTAGAACTTAGAACTAGTTAAACCTAACTAACCTAAGGACATCACAAACATCCATGCCCGAGCCAGGATTCGAACCTGCGACCGCAGCAGTCACGCGGTTCCGGACTGAAGTGCCTAGAACCGCTCGGTCACCGAGGCCGGCCCTTCCCGTCATTTCACTTTGCATTCACCGAAATTCACCACTCGCTGGCCGGAGAGGCGCTCCGATGCAGCACCAGGCAATTGAAGACCAGGGAATTAACGACGAGGGACGGTGTGCCAGCCGGTCTAGTTGGATTTCTAGGTGGTTTTTCGCATCCCAGTAGGTGAATATTGGGCAGGTACCCACTTTACGCATCACATATGCTACACGAATATGTACATATGGGGTTAATAGGAGACTGATGACCTTAGAACTTGACTCCCTTAAACCCATAATCAGTAGCAATAATATTGTTAGTTCGGAAACTGGGCATCAAGCTCACAAGTTAAATCTAACTATGCCTGAGTAACGTGTTTGCTTACCAAGCTTTGGTAATAGAGATGTTACTCTTCTCCTGGCAGGGGGACGGTAGCCTGGTGCGCTATTATGTAGTTAATGTTTAGAGTTCCATTCTCTTGAAGCCCAGCTTTAATAAAATTCTTACTACCGCTTAAATTTATATTACATAAAACATTTATTCCTTTAGAAATTGGTTTTCTTACTTTCACTAGTCTGCATTTTATATCCTCTCTACTTAGCCCATTTCAATATACTATTCATTCAAGTCTTTTATAGTCTATGGCTACATTGTAATTGGTAAATGTTAAAGTTTTTATTTCTTCTCGCTTAAATTGGAAATATATTATCAATCGTTTTGTAATTGAAATTATCAAGTGGTGTTCTGTAGCAGGATATTTTATGCAAATAAAACGATTCTAACGAATATATTTATTTGTTTTTTACAGTTCTGCTGTCGGTGCGCAGAATTTTTTATTAACGGCCTAATGGCAAATTATGCACACCAATGCTATTATGTTGTAAGTAATAAATACGAACATTAAATTTTTGAAGCCCTTTTTTGTGCATAAACGTTGCTGTTTATGTTCGTCCAACCTCAGCACCTCCTCCGTTCACGCAGCAGCCTATCATCGTGGTATAAATGGTCTGAAGATGGTCACATTCTGACCGAAACGGGTTAACATTGCAAATAAATAAATATTTATTGTTGTCAAGATTGATATTAATCCATTTTTAAAATGTGATCAATATTAAGTAGCTTCTATATAGAGGCTAATAAATAAAATTCATCAGTGCTTACAAGGGGACCACACGGCAATAGGATTTTCATTGCTCTCGGTCCAGGATTCTAACCCCGCCACCGTCTCAATTGTGAATAAAAATCATTAGCAATGGCGGCCGAATATTTCCAGCGTAAGAAGTCACCCTCATTCTGCCAACAGCATTGTCAAAGAGGTTCATGGCACACTCTTGCCCTTGGAGTGAGAAACTGCCCATAAAGGCAGAAGAATGAGGAATAATCCACAGCATGAGGAAGCAGAAGGCAATGGAAACCACTGAATTGAAGACAAATAACGTGTATCTATAGCACATGTGGCCTGTAATTGAAAAAATCATGATAATAACTCAAGTGGCAAGAGATTCCGGAATAGTCCCCCATTCACTGCAAAAGTTCAGAAGTTTCAGTGTGGTAGAGAAGCTGGAAAATCTTTAAAGGGGAACGCTAAGTATCAATCTAGACATTGTAGGGTTCAACCAAGTGAAATGGAAAAAAAGAAAAGAATTTCTGGTCAGATAAGTATATGGTAATATCAATAACAACAGAAAATGATGTTATGAGTAGGAAGGTAGGGTAGAGTGTCATTTACGTGGACTGTTCAGTGATAGGGTTGTTCTCTTCAGAATCAACATCAAACCAGCACCAACAACGACAGTTCAGGTATATATGCCGACGCCGAAACCCGAAGATGAAGAGATAGAGAAAGTATATAAGGATATAAAAAGGATAATTCAGTACTTATAAGGAGATGAAAATCTAATAGTCATGGGGGGATTGGAATGAGGTTGTAGGGAAGGAGCGTAAAAAAGGGTTACGGGATAATATGGGCTTGGCACTAGGAATGAGAGAGGAGAAAGACTAATTGAGTTTTCTAATAAACTTCAGCTAGTAAAAGCGAATACTCCGTTCGAGAATCACAAGAAGAGATGGCATACTTGTAAAAGGCCGGGATATACTGGTAGACTTCAGTTAGATAACACCATGATCAGACAGAGATTCCGAAATAAGGTACTCGATTGTAAGGCGTACCCAAGAACAGATATAGACTTAAATCTCAATTCAGTAGTGAAGAAGAGTAGGTTGAAGTTTAAGAAACTAGTCAGAAAGAATCAATGTGAAAAAGAAGTGGGATACGAAAGTACTTAGGAATGAAGAGATACGCCTGAAGCTCTCTAAGGCTATGGATACTGCAAAAAGGAATAGCTCGGAGTTCATTTGAAGAGGAATAGACATCTATAAAAAGGGCAATCGCAGAAATTGCAAAGTAAATCATAGGTATAAAAAAGGTAACTGTGAAGAAACCATGGGTAACAGAAGGAATATTTCAGTTGATCGAAGAAACAAGAAAGTACAATAATTTTCAGAAAATTTAGGAATACAGAAATACAAGTCACTTGGGAATGAAATGAATAGCAAGTGCAGGGAAGCTAAGGCGAAATGGATCCACGAGAAATGTGAAGAAATCGAAAAAGGAATGATTGTCGGAAGGACTGGCTCAGCATACAGAAAAGTCAAAACAACTTTCTATGAAACTGAAAGTAAGAGCGCTAACATTAAGAGGGCAATGGGAATTGCACTGTTAAATGGAGAGGAGAGAATGTATAGGTGTAAAGAGAACTTTTAGGGCCTCTGTGAGTGGGAAGACTTGTCTGATGACGTAAAAGAAACAGGAGTCAACAGGGAAGAGATAGGGGATTCCGTATTGGAATGTAAAGCAGCTTTGGAAGACTCAAATAAGGCAGGAGGGATAGATAACATTCCATCAGAATTTCTAAAATCATTGGGAGAAGTGGCAGCAAAACGACTATTAACCTTGGTGTAGAGAACGTGAGAGTCTGGCGGTATACCATCTGACTTTCGGAATAACACATCCGCACAATCCCGAAGATTGCAAGAGCCAGCAAGTGCGAGGATTATCGCACAATCAGCTTAATAGCTCATGATCGAAGCTGCTGACGAGAATAATATACAGAAGAATGCAAAAGAAAATTGTGGATGTGTTAGATGATGACCACTTTGGCCGTAGGAAAGTTAGAGGTGCCAAAGAGGCAATTCTTACGTTGCAGCTGATAATGAAACAGTAAAAATCAAAAACAATAAGAAAAAGAATGAAACCATGTTCAAAGGGTTTGTCGATATGGAAAAAAACGTTAGATAATGTCAAGATGCTCGAAATTCGGAGAGAAAGGAGGCGGCTTATAGACAACAAGACCCCAGAGAGAACAATAAGAATGGAAGAGAAAGAACGAAGTGCTCAGATGGTGTAAGACAGGATGTAATCTTTCGCCCCCACTGCTCAATCTGTATGTCGAAGAAGCAATGATGGAAATAAAAGAAAGGTTCAAGAGGGAACTCAGAATTCAAGGTGAAAGGACACTAATGATAAGATTGGCTGATGAGATCGCTATCCTCAGTGAAACTGGAGAAGAATTATAGGATCTGCGGGATGGTATGGTCTATGAGTACAGAATATGGACTGAAGGTAAATCGAAGAAAGACGAAAGTACTGAGAAGAGGCAGAAATGAAAACAGCGAGAGACTTGACATTAGGGTTGTTGATCAAGAAGTAGATGAATTTAAGGAATTCTGCTACCCAGGTAGTGTGACTCTATGATGGAAGGAGGAGGAGGAGGAGGAGGAGGAGGAGGAAGAAGAGGAAGACGGGAAGATCAGTGTTTTACGTCCAGTCGACAACCAGGTGATTAGAGATAGAGCAATAGCTTGGATTAGTGACGTATGGAGAAGGAAATCGGCCGTTCCATTTGAAAGGAAACGTTCCTGCACTTTGGTTAAGCAATTTAGGGAAATCAGGAAAAATATAAATCTGGATGGCCGGACGCGGATTTGAAGCATCGTCCACCCGACCAGAGTGCGAATTATTGGCTCTGTGGTAGAGTGCTCGCTCGCTGCTTGGGGAGCCTCGGTTCGAAACGTCAAGTATGAAATTATTTGTAACACTGACTTAGTCTGTAAATATAAGTTTATACAAGTTAAAAATGTCCTGGCCGAATCAAATTTTCAAGTAAAGATGCATGAGACATTACGAGAAGTGCAAAATACAAAAGGCTAAAAAAATTTAATTGGTTGTACTTTAAATTATGCAGTCTCTATTAAGTCTTTTACACAGGATCAGTAACGAATAATTTTTCTTTCTAACGAAAACTGGATTTTTCAAAAAATGGCTCTGAGCACTATGGGACTCAACTGCTGAGGTCATTAGTCCCCTAGAACTTAGAACTACTTAAACCTAACTAACCTAAGGACATCACAAACATCCATGCCCGAGGCAGGATTCGAACCTGCGACCGTAGCGGTCTTGCGGTTCCAGACTGCAGCGCCTTTAACCGCACGGCCACTTCGGCCGGCTAAAACTGGATTTTTGTCTGCAATATGTAACTAGAACTAAAAAGAAGTGCATTTTAGAAGAATGACGGTTAGATGTGTTAATTAACATACATTTCATGAATCTTATATGCGAACGGACTTCCCGCAGTGGTAACACCGGTTCCCTTCGGATCACTGATGCGCTGTCGGACTTGGCAGCGCTTGGATTGGTGACCGTGCATGTGTGCCGAGAGCCGTTGGCAAGCGGGGTGCACTCAACCCTTGTGAGGACAACTGAAGAGCTACTTGACTGAAAAAGTAACGGCTCCGGTCACAAAAGCTGACAACGGCCGGGAGAGAGGTGTGCTGGTCAGGTGCACATCCTCATTCGCATCCAGTAACTTTTATCGGCTAACACGGAGGTCTGTCGCTACCGCTGGGCCTTCAGAGTCCTGTTCGGAAGGATTTTAGTTTTGGTTTAGTTTAATGAACTTTGTATTAAACGACGCAGGTATTCGAACTGAATGGAAAAAAAAATGACTGAAACGAGATTCTATCTGGCATTACCAGTCTCGTGAGCCTTACGTATACCACACTACAGGGAAATGCTATTAGGACCTGCACTTTCATTGAAAAATTTGATACCGGCTGGAATGGAACCGAGGCCTCTTACACATCATGCGAGCGCTCTACTCCGGAGCCACACTACTTTTCGGAAAGTATCTACCTTGTTTGAGCATATTAAACATGATTTGAAAATTTCAGGGTCGATTTTCTCGAGAATTTCTGAGATTTTCATCGAACTGCTTTGGAAGAGGTACGTAGGGTATCTGCATATAAAAATTTACGAAAAGCCGATTTTCGTGTGCTCACATTTTAGTCTTTATTGATAACACGTGTACTCCCTGCTGCTGCCGCCCTCCGTCTGATATAAATACGAAAGTAGGAAAATTAGATAAAGTGCACTTCTATGTTCCAAAGAGAACGTAATATGCTCGCATTTTGACTCGTTTGTTAAAGTGACGTTTCTTAATTAGTTTTCCAGTTTGGCAAGCCGCACCCAGATTGTTTACATGATACGGTCATCTGAAGTCTTCCTGTACTTCTGTCACGGGTACACGAAATATAGTGATTGACAATGGCACGACTCACTTACCGTAATACTGGAGTCTCTTACGAAATTTATGTAAAGATCTACACCTACATCTACGTGATTACTCTGCTATTCACAATACAGTGCCTGGCAGAGGGTTCAATGAACCAACTCCAAGCTGTCTCTCTACCGTTCCACTCTCGAAAGGCACGCGGGAAAAACGAGCACTTTCTCCCTCTGGAGAATGTATTCGCAATCTGAGGAGAAAACTGGAGACTGAATTTCATGAGAAGATCCTGTCGCAACGATAAACGCCCTTGTTTTAGTGATTGCCACTCCAATTCACGTATCATGTCTGTGGCACTAGCTCCCCTATTCTCTACAAAACAACCTGCCTTCTTTGAATTTTTTCGATGTCAATCCCACCTAATGCGGATCCCACCCGACTCAGCAGTACTCCAGGATAGGGCGGACAAGTGTGGTGTAAGCAGTCTCTTTAGTAGACTTGTTGCACCTTCTAAGTGTTCTACCAATGAATTGCAGTCTTTGGTTTGCTCTACCCTCCGGGCGGGGACTACACAGGAGGACGTCGTTATCAGGAGAAAGAAAACTGGCATTCTACGGATCGGAGCGTGGAATGTCAGATCCCTTAATCGGGCAGGTAGGTTAGAAAACTTAAAAAGGGAAATGGATAGGTTAAAGTTAGATGTAGTAGGAATTAGGAGGCAGGAGGTGGCAGGAGGAACAAGACTTTTGGTCAGGTGAATACAGGGTTATAAATACAAAATCAAATAGGGGTAATGCAGGAGTAGGTTTAATAATGAATAAAAAAAATAGGAGTGCGGGTAAGCTACTACAAACAGCATAGTGAACGCATTATTGTGACCAAGATAGACACGAAGCCCATGCTTACCACAATAGTACAACTTTATATGCCAACTAGCTCTGCAGATGACGAAGAAATTAAAGAAATGGATGATGAAATCAAATAAATTATTCAGATAGTGAAGGGAGACGAAAATTTAATACTCATGGGTGACTGGAATTCGGTAGTAGGAAAAGGAAGAGAAGGAAACGTAGTAGGTGAATATGGATTGGGGGAGAGAAATGAAAGAGGAAGCCGTCTGGTAGAATTTTGAACAGAGCATAACTTAATCATAACTAACACTTCATTCAAGAATCATAAAAGAACGTTGTATACATGGAAGAATCCTGGAGATACTAGAAGGTATCAGATAGATTATATAATGGTAAGACAGAGATTTAGGAACCAGGTTTTAAACTGTAAGATGTGGACTCTGACCACAATCTATTGGCTATGAACTGTAGATTAAAATTTAAGAAACTGCAAAAAGATGGGAATTTAAGGAGATGGGACCTGGATAAACTGAAAGAAGCAGAGGTTGTACAGAGTTTCAGGGAGAACATAAGGGAACAATTGACAGGAATGGGGGAAAGAAATACAGTAGAAGAAGAATGGGTAGCTCTGAGGGATGAAGTAGTGAAGGCAGCAGAGGATCAAGTAGGTAAAAAGACGAGGGCTAGTAGAAATCCTTGGGTAACAGAAGAAATATTGAATTTAATTGATAAAAGGAGAAAATATAAAAATGCAGTAAATAAAGCAGGCAAAAAGGAGTACAAACGTCTCAAAAATGAGATCGATAGAAAGTGCAAAATGGCTAAGCAGGCAAGGCTAGAGGTCAAATGTAAGGATGTAGAGGCTTATCTCACTAGGGGTAAGATAGATACAGCCTACAGGAAAATTAAAGAGACCTTTGGAGAAAAGAGAACCACTTGTATGAATATCAAGAGCTCAGATGGAAACCCAATTCTAAGCAAAGAGGGGAAAGCAGAAAGGTGGAAGGAGTATATAGAGGGTCTATACAAGGGCGATGTACTTGAGGACAATATTATGGAAATGGAAGAGGATGTAGATGAAGATGAAATGCGAGATACGATACTGCGTGAAGAGTTTGACAGAGCACTGAAAGACCTGATTCGAAACAAGGCCCCGGGAGTAGACAACATTCCATTAGAACTACTGACAGCCTTGGGAGAGCCAGTCCTGACAAAACTCTACCATCTGGTGAGCAAGATGTACGAGACAGGCGTAATACCCCCAGACTTCAAGAAGAATATAATAATTCCAATCCCAAAGAAAGCAGGTGTTGACAGATGTGAAAATTACCGAACTATCAGTTTAATAAGTCACAGCTGCAAAATACTAACGCGAATTATTTACAGACGAATGGAAAAACTGGTAGAAGCCGACCTCGGGGAAGATCAGTTTGGGTTCCGTAGAAATGTTGGAACACGTGAGGCAATACTAACCTTACGACTTATCTTAGAAGAAAGATTAAGGAAAGGCAAACCTACGTTTCTAGCATTTGTAGACTTAGAGAAAGCTTTTGACAACGTTAACTGGAATACTCTCTTTCAAATTCTAAAGGTGGCAGGGGTAAAATACAGGGAGCAAAAGGCTATTTACAATTTGCACAGAAACCAGATGGCAGTTATAAGAATCGAGGGGCATGAAAGGGAAGCAGCGGTTGGGAAGGGAGTGAGACAGGGTTGTAGCCTGTTCCCGATGTTATTCAATCTGTATATTGAGCAAGCAGTGAAGGAAACTAAAGAAAAATTCGGAGTAGGTATTAAAATCCAGGGAGAAGAAATAATAACTTTGAGGTTCGCCGATGACGTAATTCTGTCAGAGACAGCAAAGGACTTGGAAGAGCAGTTGAACGGAATGGATAGTGTCTTGAAAGGAGGATATAAGATGAACATCAACAAAAGCAAAACGAGGATAATGGATGGTAGTCGAATTCAATCGGGTGATGCTGAGGGAATTAGATTAGGAAATGAGACACTTAAAGTAGAAAAGGAGTTTTGCTATTTGGGGGGCAAAATAACTGATGATGGTCGAAGTAGAGAGGATATAAAATGTAGACTGGCAATGGCAAGGAAAGCGTTTCTGAAGAAGAGAAATTCGTTAACATCCAGTGTAGATTTAAGTGTCAGGAAGTCGTTTCTGAAAGCATTTGTATGGAGTGTAGCCATGTATGGAAGTGAAACGTGGACGATAAATAGTTTGGACAAGAAGAGAATAGAAGCTTTCGAAATGTGGTGCTACAGAAGAATGTTGAAGATTAGCTGGGTAGATCACGTAACTAATGAGGAGGTATTGAATAGGATTGGGGAGAAGAGAAGTTTATGGCACTACTTGACTAGAAGAAGGGATCGGTTGGTAGGACATGTTCTGAGGCATCAAGGGATCACAGGTTTAGCATTGGAGGGCAGTGTGGAGGGTAAAAATCGTAGAGGGAGACCAAGAGATGAATACACTAAGCAGATTCAGAAGGATGTAGGTTGCAGTAGGTACTGGGAGATGAGGGAGCTTGCACAGGATAGATTAGCATGGAGAGCTGCATCAAACCAGTCTCAGGATTGAAGACAACAACAAGAACAACCCTCAAAATTATCCATGGGATCGTTCCAATTTAGGTTATTTGTAATTGTAATCCCTAAGTATTTAATTGAATTTTCAGCCTTCAGATTTGTGCCACTTACCGTGTTATAGAAATTTAGCGGATTTCTTTTAGTACTCATGTGAATAACTTCAGACTTTTGTTTTGTCAATAAATCGTTTTCTTCGAGGTATTTCATAATGTTCTAATACCGGTACAGTGTATGTTCCAAAACCCTACTCCAAATCGAGGGTAGTGATATGGGCCTGTAATTCAGCGGATTGCTCATACTGTCTTTTTTGGTTATTGGTGTGACTTGAGCACTTTTCCCGTCTTTAGGTACGGATCTTTCTGTGAGCGAGCGGTTGTATATAATTGCTAAATATGGAGCTATTGTATCAGCATACTTTGAATGAACCTTACTGGTATACAATCTGCACCGGAAGCCTTGCCTTTATTAAGTGATTTAAGCTGCTTTGCTACACCGAGGATGTATACTTCTATGTTTCTAATCTTGAAAGTTGTTCCTGACTGGAATTCGGGAATGTTTACTTCGTCTTCTTTGGTGGTGGAGTTCCGAAAAACAGTGTTTAATAACTCTGCTTTAGTGGCACTGTCATCAGTGACTTCACCGTTGCTATCGCGCAGTGAAGGTATTGATTGCGGCCCGCATCTCGTGGTCGTGCGGTAGCGTTCTCGCTTCCTACGCCCGGGTTCCCGGGTTCGATTCCCGGCGGGGTCAGGGATTTTCTCTGCCTCGTGATGGCTGGGTGTTGTGTGCTGTCCTTAGGTTAGTTAGGTTTAAGTAGTTCTAAGTTCTAGGGGACTGATGACCATAGATGTTAAGTCCCATAGTGCTCAGAGCCATTTGAACCATTTATTGATTGCGTCTTGTCACTGGTGTGCTTTATGTACAGAATCGCTTTGGGTTTTCTGGCAGACTACGAGACAGAGTTTCGTTGTGGGAATTATTAAAAGCATATCGCATTACGTGACGCTACGGTCGCAGGTTCGAATCCTGCCTCGGGCATGGATGTGTGTGATGTCCTTAGGTTGGTTAGTTTTAAGTAGTTCTAAGTTCTAGGGGACTGATGACCTCAGAAGTTAGGTCCAATAGTGCTCACAGACATTTGAACTATTTTTGAAGTACGCGCTATATTTCGAAGTTCTGCAAAACTCTACCAATCTTGGGGATTTTGCGTTTTTTAAATTTGGCATGCTTTTTTCGTTGCTTCTGTAACAACGATGTGACTCGTTTTGTGTACCGTGGAGGGTCAGTACCTTCACTTAATAATTTATGTGGTATATATCTCTCAATTTCCGTTGATACTATCTCTCCGAAGTCATTCCACATCTTTTCTTCGCTTACATGATCGAATCGGAAGGCGTGAAAACTGTCTCTTAAAAAGGTGTTAGAGCATTTTTATCGTTTTTTAAACAGATATACTTTACGTTTCTTTTTGATGGTTGTAGGTGCTACGGTATTCAGCCTAGCACCAACTGCCTTGTGGTCGCTGGTCCCTTTACTCGTCACGATACTCCCTATTTGTCCAAAACAATTTGCTGCTAAGAGATCAAGTATGTTTTCGTATGTTTTCGCAGCATTTACTCTTCGAGTGGGCCCGTGAACTAACTTTTGAAGATAATTTTCTGAGAAAGGATTCAGTAAAATTTCGGATGACGTTTTATGCATGCCGTCGGCTTTAAACGTATAATTTTTCCAGAATATCCAGGGTGGATTGAAGTCACCACCGACTATAATTGTATGAGTTGGGTACCTATTTGAAATCAGACTCAAGTTTTCTTTGAACTGTTCAGCAACAGATCTTCTGGGGGGGGGGGGGGGGGGGGCGGTGGTCGGTAAAACGATCCAGTTAATAGTTTAGTCCGATTGTCGAGTATAATCTCTACTCATTCTATTTCGCAGGAACTATCTACGTCAAATTTCACTACAAGGTAAACTACTTCTGACAGCAATAAATACTCCACCACCAACATTATTTAATCTATCCTTTCTGAACACTATTAAATTGTTTGAAAAAATTTCGGCTCAACTTATTTCCGGCTTTAGCCAGCTTTGCATACCTGTAACTATTTGAGCTTCATTCCTTTTCAGTAGGGCTTGGAGCTCTGGTTCTTTCCAACACAGCTACGTCAATTTACAACTACAAAACCAATCGTTTCTGCAACTACATTACTCTATTTTACCTGCCCCCTTTCAGACGGACGCCCTTTCTGTAGTTTCCTGTGACCTTCTAACCTAAAAAACCGCCAAGTCCATTCCATACAGCCCCCGCTAAACGTGCAGCTGCTCCGTGTGTGTAATGGAGTTCAAAAATGGTTCAAATAGCTCTAAGCACTATGGGACTTAACATCTGAGATCATCAGTCCCCTAGACGTAGAAGAGACAAACGTCATTGGTACCAACATGAGCCACCACCTGCAGTTGGCTGCTACCTGTACTCTTCATGGAATCTGGAATCACCCTTTCCACATCCGGAATGATTTCCCCCCGGTACGCACACGGAACGCACAATGGCTTCTTTTCCCTCCTTGGCAGCCATGTTCCTAAGAGGCACCGTTACGCGCCTAACGTTGGAGCTCCCAACTACCAGCAAACCCACCCTCTGTGAATGCCCAGGCCTTCCGGGCCGAGAAGCTTCCTCTGGAACAGCGTGGACGACTGCATCCGGCTTAGAGAGTTCATCAGCCACAGATAACGCCCGAAACCTGTTCGTCAAACGAAGCTGATCGTCATGCAGTCGAGTCAGACATATGACACTGAAGAGACGGTGATGTGCGAGCTACGCAGAGTCAGAGGAACGAGAGGAGACAGTGATTTTGCCATCTGAAGGCAAGCCAGCACTGTGCCGACTCATTCTACAGCCTTTGAGATAGATCCTTGCTTACGTTCCACTGTTTATCATCACTTTGTTTCACATTCAGTGCTTTATTTGGGTGGGAACAGGTGGGAAAGGCATCCCCAGAATTATTTATTTCAAAACGGGTCCGAACAAATTTTATTGCAATCAAGAATCATGAAATTTTCCAGCTTTGAACATGGCTGTTACTCAGCAACCATATACTAGTTCCAACATAGGATTATGCAGCCAACCGGTTGCACATAACTAGTAGGTACACTGACCCAGGTTTCGAAACCTACTAGGGGTTCTTCATTGACAATGAAGTCTCACGCCACTTTACAGAGCGTAGGGGATCGATGCGGGAGACCCGCACCGCCGTACTAGGGAAGGTCTTAATTGAGGTGGTTTGGCGTTGCCTTCCTCCGACCGTAATTGGGATGAATGATGATAATGAAGACGACACAACAACACCCAGTCATCTCGGGGCATGTGAAAATCCCTGATCCCTACAGGAATCGAACATGGGACCCTGTGCTCGGAAAGCGAGAACGCTACCCCAAGACCACGAGCGGTGGACGGCGTCTTCATTACAATAATATTTTGTAAATCCTATAAAATAATACATAGAAAATTAGGTATGACAAAAAACAGATTAACCAAGATGACAAATTTCATGACATTCAAGGGTTACTTACGTAAAATTACATGCTAAAAATCAATGGTCAGAATTTAGAGCAGCTATGCTCGAGTCAAAAGTGGAGTAAAACGTTCTAGTCTAGTTTCACTTTTGACTTGAGCATAGCTGCTCTAAATTCTGACCATAGCTCTTTACCAATGTAATTTTAGGTAAGAACCTTTGTCCGGCATGACAATTGTCATCTTGGTTAATGTTTTTTTGTCATGCCTATTTTTCTATGTATTATTTTATACGATTTAGCAAAAAATCATCCTGATGAAGACACCCGTAACAGATGTCGAAACCCAGGTCAATGTACAGTCGTGCTCAAAAGTATCCGAATGACCTGAATTGCATTTCGTCTGATTCGAATGCAACCCACATAGCGCAGTTGTCTAGCAGGTCCTCTAATCGCCCCTCGGTACAGTCGTTTGACTATTGAAAATAGTTCCAACAAGTCACCACTAGAAAATACTGCTCTGTATCGCAATAACTCAAGATGTAAAGTAATACCAAGGTCCTACAAATATCACGGAACATCTTATCACAGATAAGACGGTTCTTAAGGCTTGTAAGCTCACATTTATTACAATAAATGACATACATGACATGTTACCACTCTCATTATTACGTCAGATAGGTAATTCACGTAGTAAGTTCGTCGTATTCATGATTTCCTCTTCAAAATAACATACCGTAATTATTATTTAACACAAAATGACATTAAAAATTTAAGTTATTGACGAGCAGCTAGTTGAGAATATGTATGAACTTCAAATGACACGACGAACCGTGTCGTTCTGCATATGGATTCAAACCCAGGTCATGCAGACTAAGCAAAGACTTCGTGACTGACGAAAACTAACAGTCATTCCTGACGAGGCATACAGATAGTGATATACCACGATTTTAGACAGTATCAGTTAGCAAATATCAACTTTAAATTACATAACGTAAACATTTTTAACGGACCCGAATCCCTACCCAGCATCTATTGTCCTTGTTAACGAACTACGAGAAATGTTAAATATTCCTTCTTCACAAGTAACTTACTTGAAATGCCGTGAGGTAAAGCTTCGTGTTGGACAGGGATTTGAACCCAGAACCTAATTGGATTGTCATCGAAGCACAATCAACTGTGACATATCGGATTTTCTCGGCAGTGGGTAGATGTTTTAACTGAAATAACGAGACGAAACAATGTTTTCTTTCCCAGGACTCCAACATGGTACCTATCCCTGTTATATTCTAGAGAAAACGACCGTTAAAAATGGGTTTGTTACACCAGCAGCGACATGTGAGCATGTTTGAACCAGAAATAATATGAGGAAGAGTTCTGTGCTGACTGGGAATCAAACCCCACACATATCGTTGTTGACTGCACACAAAGAGACGTCAGCTACCGAATTTTTCTCCCCCGGCAGTTCGGACTCAAAAACGTCAGATATCGTTAGTGCTGACAACGAATGAAAATACCTTAAAAATCAAAATTATTATCCATCAGCAGATAGGTGTTCTCATGCTAGAGCTTGATAATACATAATGAAAGCTTTAGTGCCGGGCCAGGATTCGAACCCATTCATGCGCAATATGTGGAGATGTTGAGGAATCTGCAGTTTTGATCAAACAACAGATTTCAGTCGAGCTGTATTGTCACGAAGGGATCAAATTCCGCGTTAAGGGCGGTCTGAGTTGCATTCCCAGTTCAGAACCAATTTTATCGACATACAGAAGCTCAAATAAAAGATGGAATAAGTGTCCTGTGGCCCTACATAGCGTTTGTTTCGTCACTAGAAATAAATAACTAGTATAAGAAAGGTTACTGTTGATAGAGTTTCTACGTGTCGCGACTCCTGACTATTGTGGTTCAGCCTAACGTCTACTTGGTAGAGAAGGAATATCCTGTTTAACATGAATGTCAGACCACAATGCCATTATACCTTCTTCCCTGGGCGTAGCCAGAAGAGAACAGAATCTGTCTCTCCTTATCAAAAATCATCAGCAGAAGTTGGAATCGAACCCAGACCATAAGTATATGAGCCTAGCATCAGTCCAACATACCACCAAATTCTGTTCCCTTAAACTCATTTCTCTATCATAACAATGTTGCGCCACACTGGATGAGTATTCTGACACACAGGATCCCTGTAGTGGTTTGCAGAATGTTCAGTACATTCAGTACCCGGTTGACCGAATCGCCAGGCTACCCGGTGCACACACTCGACTCTATTTAGTAATCACCGAAACAAAATCACGTAACTGACACCTACAGTGTAGGATGCAGAAATTTAAATAGGAAGTGTTCCTTTCGACTTGAGCTACTCTATTGCGCTATCTATTTGTTAAAAACGTCGTGCAGTGCAAAAGAAAAGCTGTAACTGTCTGTCTCTCAGAAGTCTAGATCCGGCCATAGCATTACCTCACAGCGCTGTGTAATGCTGAAGTTCTGGAGGATTTGTTCTTGAGTTCTGGAGGTGTTGCAGCTATGTGTTAGCTAATAGCGTAACGGTAAGCGTCGCGCGCTCTTGATAAGACGTCACGAGTTTGGGTACATTCACTGCTACATTTTTTAAATCGCCATACTGCTGTCTGCTGAAGTTATCGATCTAATGGAGCTTTGAACATAATTCCCTTCACTTCTCAACCCAAAATAGTCGCATGTGGAAAAAGGGCTAACTTCTGCGACATTTTGTTCTTTTCAGGTTTAATAGATGGCCAGGCTGCAGATGCATCTCGAAACTTTTGTATTATGTATGGGGAGAGCGCATCGTGCCAAAATACGTCAGAAAAGTATTTTCGACATGAGCTGTCGTGTGGCAGTGGCATTTTATTCTTCATCAAACCTTGTTTGACAGCTTTAACTCAGAACAAGTTTTCTACATGCATGTAATCAATAAACTGCATGTGCATTGTCAGACTGTTATAGATAACATCAGAGAATTCGCGTATATCGTTGATGATTAATTTCTCTCTCATGTTAACTAATGTTTTAACAACACTAAAAGAAACCGTACGAAAATTGTGCACTGTATTATAAGAAATGAAATAAAACTACCCACGATAACCTTACGACGAAAGACTGTTTCAATAAAACTGAGTATCTGTACACAAGCGTGCCTCTATCTGCACGAATTAGTAAAATACTAATAACATAGATTTCGATTGGGTCTGTGTTTGATTAGTATGCTGTATCATACTCAAGTGGTATGCAAATGTGGCATTTCATAAATTAAGTTTGTATTCCTAGAAACCCAAAATTTGCTTGTCAGCAGCGGAAAGAAGCGTTACCTGTTGTGCAGCATTGTAAGTTTTTCACCATTGCACTATGAGCCGAAGGTATTTTCTTGCAATTTCCTTATCGATGTGTGATCTGACTGCTTGTAGCTCTTTCACAGAAGGGATAAAAACGTTACAGTCAGCAAGTTTGGAACCACAAACCATAACAGACGCTTTTTCACAGGTTACTACGTTTCCACAGAGCAAGGAAAGAGGCATGCAGCTACATCTCCTCTTACGAGACCAGTAGTGGCTAGAACTCGTAAACCGCTATTTAAAGGACGAGATTAGATGCGATTTTCACGTGCAACGACTTTCCTGGGCTGAAAACTGTAAATTTACAACCTTTTGTTACAGCTCAGGCTATAATAACTCAGATTAGTCAATGGAAATGACAGGAAAAATCAAGTGAACTTTGAGGCTTAATTCCGTGCACACCAGGAAGTAACTCGTCGATCACAGAGTTGCCAAATATACCTTGCCTTGTTGCCAAATCTCCGTTACATTACCAGCAGGAAGAAGACGAACCGATGTGATCCTACAGTGGGCTGGGAAGTGACCATAGCTGACGTCTCAAAGACGCGGCTGCTACGGCCTGGAATATGTAATCCGTCTGATTCACATTTCTGTAACTGGGTTTAGGGACTGGAGCGTAGTTACTAATAATATTCAGAACTGACGGCAAACTAAGCTTCATAAATCAGTAACTCTCATAGTTGTTTTTAATTTTATTTTGTAAGTGTACTCAAAACTAAGAAAATCATTGACGAACGTTTTCGTGTCTCGCCGATAGTCGACCACAACAAACGAATAAAAAAAAAGACTGTGTATATATGTGTGTGTGTGTGTGTGTGTGTGTGTGTGTGTGTGTGTGTGTGTGTGTGAGAGAGAGAGAGAGAGAGAGAGAGAGAGAGAGAGAGAGAGAGTGTGAGGGAGAGAGACAAAAATAAATAAGAATGAGAGAGAAAGTAAAAAGTAGTTGCAAATAAACTGAATAATGGTATGTAAAGAAATCTTTCATTAAAATGACGCGTTCCACATCATTACGAAATGTCGTCTTCATGATCTATGGAACAAGTATTAATCTAATCTAATCATATAATATTGCTGACTAGTCATGAAGAGGCACGAATTACAGAAATTTTCGTCAATATCAGTAACCAAATCTAAACTTGAAAATAAAAGACGACAGTTTTTGGAATAATAAACCGGGATTCCTGTAAAGACCCTTTCGTCCCTGTTAACTAACCACGAAAGAGGTGTGATATACCTCCATTCAGAAGGAACAAAGTATTCATGCATTTAAAGATGAAGCGCATGATGTGAAGTTCTGTGACGGAGCTACGAACCCAACACGCAATCGGATTGTTAACTACGTAAAATCAAATGTTACGTATCGGTTTTTCTTACCAACTGCTAGATGTTTGAATCTAAAATAAGGATACAAACTTTTGTGCCTAAGCGACAATCGAACCGCACACCTACCGTCCTTCTTTATCATCCACGAACATAGCTTAAGTAACACTTGCTTACCAACAGTAAGATGTGCGATTGTTGGCAACACATGAACAGACATTAAAAATGGACGTTAAATTTCTCTAGCAGACTGGTATGCACGTGATAGGGTTTGAAATGATTAATACGGTTCCTTATTTACATGAGCTGCAATTTTTTACTTAACGGGAATAGAGTCCATGTGTTGTGGTATGAGCTCATCAGTAATAGTCCTTTTGCAGACAGTATCGACAATCTCTATATTATAATCTTTGGTTTCACTGCTGATAAAGTGCAAGTCCCACTATAGTCACTAATCCAGATGCCATGCATTTCTGCAGCCAGTTACAAATTAAGCCCGCTCTGCTGGCTGTGTGTGTCAGCGAGGCCCTCCTGTTAGCATGTGGGGTAACCCCGCGCCCAGAGGCGCCTAGCCGCAGTTCACGTGGCTGCCCTCGTCGGAGGTTCGAGTCGTACCTCAGGCGCGTGTGTGTGTGATTAAGTAATGTGCAAGCGTAGGGGCCAATGACCTCAGCAATTTGGTCCCGTAAGAACTTACAACCACTCACCACCTCTGGTCAGCGGCGGCGGCGGTCTAAATACACGCTGTCGAGAGGCCGTTGGCGGCGTGTTACTTGTAGGTGCGCCTTTGGCCTCTCTCATGAGAGGCACACTAGATCCTGCGCCTTCTGTCGATCTTCGCGCTGTATCGATCTTCGCGCTGTATCTTTGCCGACCGGTGTGCTGGCGACGCCGGCCGGAGTAGCCAAGCGGTTCTAGGCGCTATAGTCTGGAACCGCGCGACCGCTACGGTCGCAGGTTCGAATCCTGGTTCGGGCATGGATGTATGTGATGACCTAAGGTTAGGTAGGTTTAAGTAGTTCTAAGTTCTAGGGTACTAATGACCACAACAGTTAAGTCCCATAGTGCTCAGAGACATTTGAACCATTTTTTGTGCTGGCGACAGCTTACACCAGCTTACGCCAGCACCTGTGGGACGATTTACATTAATTTCCATCATGTAAAGTCACTTTTCAATTCACTACAGTTCCCATAGTAATGACTTTAATGGTGGTCGTATTGCTTAGGGCATAGGGTCATTCCAGAATGAGATTTTCACTCTGCAGCGGAGTGTGCGCTGATATGAAACTTCCTGGCAGATTAAAACTGTGTGCCCGACCGAGACTCGAACTCAGGACCTTTGCCTTTCGCGGGCAAGTGCTCTACCATCTGAGCTACCGAAGCACGACTCACGCCCGGTACTCACAGCTTTACTTCTGCCAGTATCTCGTCTCCTATCTTCCAAACTTTACAGAAGCTCTCCTGCGAACCTTGCAGAACTAGCACTCCTGAAAGAAAGGATATAGCGGAGACATGGCTTAGCCACAGCCTGGGGGATGTTTCCAGAATGAGATTTTCACTCTGCAGCGGAGTGTGCGCTGATATGAAACTTCCTGGCAGATTAAAACTGTGTGCCCAACCGAGACTCGAACTCGGGACCTTTGCCTTTCGCGGGCAAGTGCTCTACCATCTGAGCTACCGAAGCACGACTCACGCCCGGTACTCACAGCTTTACTTCTGCCAGTATCTCGTCTCCTACCTTCCAAACTTTACAGAAGCTCGCAGGAGAGCTTCTGTAAAGTTTGGAAGGTAGGAGACGAGATACTGGCAGGAGAGCTTCTGTAAAGTTTGGAAGGTAGGAGACGAGATACTGGCAGAAGTAAAGCTGTGAGTACCGGGCGTGAGTCGTGCTTCGGTAGCTCAGATGGTAGAGCACTTGCCCGCGAAAGGCAAAGGTCCCGAGTTCGAGTCTCGGTTGGGCACACAGTTTTAATCTGCCAGGAAGTTTCATATCAGCGCACACTCCGCTGCAGAGTGAAAATCTCATTCTGGAAACATCCCCCAGGCTGTGGCTAAGCCATGTCTCCGCTATATCCTTTCTTTCAGGAGTGCTAGTTCTGCAAGGTTCGCAGGAAAGCTTCTGTAAAGTTTGGAAGGTAGGAGACGAGATACTGGCAGAAGTAAAGCTGCGAGTACCGGGCGTGAGTCGTGCTTCGGTAGCTCAGATGGTAGAGCACTTGCACGCGAAAGGCAAAGGTCCCGAGTTCGAGTCTCGGTCGGGCACACAGTTTTAATCTGCCAGGAAGTTTCATAGGGTCATTGTTAGAAACAAATATGACCAACGGATATGAGCTCCGCTACAAATTAAACGGTCACATTGCTGAAAACTAAGTAAGTCGTGAAAACTGTTTGTTAGGTGAGCTCTCCGCTTCGGCAGCTGTTGGACCACCATGGCTAAATGCCAACTGCAGGAGCCAGTGTTCAATTCCTCGCTGGTTCGGCCATTTTCTCCACTATGGGGGATTCGTGTTGTTTTCTCCTCTTCATCGCTTCATCACCACCGATGTGCAGTTCGCCTAAATGGCGGCACATAAATGTATAAATGACTTGCAGATAGCGACGAACCACTACGTGAGAGAAAGAGAGAGAGAGAGAGAGAGAGAGAGAGAGAGAGAGAGAGAGAGAGAGAGAGAGAGAGAGAGAGAGAAGGGGGGAGGGAGGGAGGGAGGGAGGGAGGGAGGCAGGGTTTGCACATTTCATAACAGAAAGTCTCATGTGAGCCTTGAAAATAGAATATATACATAGAATTAGCAGCTGTTAGAAGCCCTGTGAGATTTCTGCTGTAATCTAATATTTACGTACGTACGATAAAAAGCGACTTGCAACCTCATTGCAAGTTGTTACGAGTACGTGCAGAGTTGTAAAGAGGACTTTAAAATAACTCTGAAAATGTATCGTACTGCTGTTTTCTTGCTATAGGCTGAGACAACAGGTAAAACAGAATTAAAACTCTCAAGTTAGAGTCACTGTAAAAATAAGCCCTGTATGTAGTCCAGAGGCTATCTGCTCTAGTTAACTTTAGCTGGTCGCATGCCCGCGAGCTGTTGAGCGGTGTGCCATCAAGTTTCACTGCTACGCTTGTTACAGCGAAATTGCGTTAAAAACTTCTCGCAGCGACTTACTGAAAAACGTCTACCAGGCATGCCGCAGTAGCTGGCAGGCTTTTGCAGATTCAACGCTCTTAAGGTATCGCTGCCATTGAAGTTAGCCTCCATTTTCGGTCTATAGCGAAATGTGACAGTGAACGACATAATATTCTATTCGTTATTGTTATTTTCAATGAAGTCCTTTTAAGTAAATGGCACTGTACTGCTTTTATTATGAGCCCAGGCTTAGAACACTGTTGCAAGTGCCCGAAATGTTGGCCACATAGGGACTTGATCCGATCACATAAGAAGCAAATCCCGAGTTAGCGGCCTAAAAGAAAATTTTTCTTCAATTTCCGGACAGTATTTCTTGTACCATGGTATCTTCCACCGGATGATCATTTCCTCGTCATGAAACTGGCCCTTCCTGCTATTGTCTGTGTGGCGTTCCTAAATGTAACATATTAATGTAATGCTAGGAATACATTAGCCGTCGTATACTAATCGTACAAACTTTAGAAGAATTCGACAGCATGACATCTCCTATTATCGAGAGAATAACGATGTAGTCTTGAAAAAACTTTTCAAGTTTCTTCGTCTGATGATGAGTAGGAAATTTGTCGAAACAATGCTTCAAGAGGGCACTGTTATTGAAATGGTAAACCAGGGAGTTTTCACTCATATTTGTTTATATTTTTCAAACCATAAGGATATTAATTCCTTATGAGAAGCTTAACGTCAGAAATTATGGTTACGAAGTAGACGAAGTTAAGAGATTCTGCTACCTAGGCAGCAAAATAACCAATGAACAACGGAGGAATGAGTACAACAAGAGCAGACTAGCACTGGTAAGGAGGGCATTACTGGCCAAGAGAAGTCTACTAGTATCTAACATAGGCCCTAATTTGAAAAAGAAATTTCTCAGAATGTACGTAAATCGTTGCGCGATCGATAGCTCGCGCCACGTTCGGGTGGAAAATGGCATGAAGGGGGCGTATTACGTTTGCCGCGAGTACCGTTGAGACCGTCTTTCGCGATAGAGGTAGTGCGTGAAGCAGTACGGACAGCGAGATCCGAAGGGCAACGAGCCGGCTGTTTGTTCCACTGTCCGTGTGACTTCCAAGTCGTCTGGCTGAGCATCTTCTGGATGCGAGCGACCTGCACCGGAAACGGGAGTGAAGACATTATTCCTTTGGTCGAGCAGGTCTGGAGGCGACCGGTGGGCCGCCGTCATCCGCACATTTTCTGGTGGCTCAAAGTTTGTCATCACATAGCGGCTTTGTTCGCTCTGTGAGCCACTTTTAGTTCGTTGCTTTGGAGCCGAGATCACGTGTCATGGGTGAGGACTGAGCTTGTTCTCCGATGTGAGCGTGACCCCTGGTTAGCTTCCTGCGCGTGTTTGTGTCCTGCTGCTTTATTGGATTCGGTTCAGCCTTGTGTTGTTCCCTGTTCCTGCGTCTGGACAAGCAATTGAGGAGTGCCGCTCTTATCAGAACATAACAGCTCCCATTCGGTGACTGTCATAAAGTTGTTCCTGTTCGTATTTTAAATTATAGGGGTTTTGTAAATTGCTTTAATGTTAAATGCATCATCATTTTGAACGTTCAAGGTATTTTTTTTGTCTGGCACGTTGTGTACTAAATCGCCAAGTCGCTTTCTCTAGTTATTTGAGCCGGGGCAAATATTTGCATGTATTTTGGTGTGTTATATTTCCAGGCCAACTTATGTTTACAGAGGTGAGTCAGACGTTCTTGTCTTCCTTCTACCTATGTTTTCCATACCGCGCGACGGTTAAGTTTTCACAGTTTCCGCCTCGTGGCGTGATTTGAAGCTGAATGTCGGTTGGATGCTGAACTTCTTCACTATCAGGTGTAAGTGAGGCCTTGGCTACTTACCTTATTATCTTGTAGCAACTTTTCACAACTGTTCTGTCCGCAGTGCCAGAATGGAATCGGATGAGTTATGTTTTTACTCGTTTTACTTGTTATTACTTCTCTGTTCATCAGGCTATCATTGTCTGTTTGTGCCTTGGGGTGTACTCCCATTAGTTGCTTACAAAGGAGTGTGGTGAGCAACGCATCAGACCTGCCACAAGCAATTTCGGGTCCATTCGTCCGGACCACATTGCCCGACGTGTGGTGGATTTCATAAGTTCTCAACTGGCTCGATTTAAGGTTGCTGGGACATTAAGGACAATATTTAAAAAAGTATTAGCTGCCCTCCTCTAGTCATTCACAAGGAAATGGATGAGGTTTTTGTACTGATTGGTCTAAAGTACTATTTTCCGCGACTCATGACTTACATAGCGTACATCGATTTCCAAAGGAGATTCAGTTTGGTTTGGATTTTAATCTATATCATCTTAAGTGGATACTCATGTTATTCTTCTCGCCTACGTAAGAGTAGCGGAGGAGGGTTCGGATATATGTAGCAAAAATATCAATGAACCCAGTGTGAAACGCAGGGAACACTAAATAATTTCGTGTTTGTCAGGAGTATTGTCCAGACTAAGTGTGTTGCTTTGTAAGCCAAGAGGGATGTGATCTCATCTGTCTATAACCTGATACAAAAGGTTGAGAAGGTCACTAAGAACCCCACACAGGGAAAACCCAAAGTGGATTCGAAATGTTTCGTTGAACACCGGCCAGACAGGGACTTGGAGAAACTGGAGAAACTGATAGTAGCTCATAATAAGTGAATACTTCGAGAGAGAAATCTTTCTGGCCAATAAGTGCAACATTGAGTTTACGAAAAGAGGGACAATTATGTTATGAGTTTACGAAAAGAGGGACAATTATGTAACAGCTGTCAAAGTTTGTTAAATATTCTTTTAGAAAGACAAAGAATCAGCGCTGCCCAACCACTTGGATGGACATGGTCATACAAAACTTTTCTGTGTGCAAGGGAAAGGGCCTCTTCGTGTGTGTTACTTCACTTCTATGGTACACGAGACAAACATAGCTGCTATGACTTGTGGGATTCAGTTCAGTGTCTGCTGACGTCGTTTCTTGCGTATGATAATGATCCTGGATTTGTAGACATGACTTGGCTGCTAACACAGTGCCTGCCGCCTGGGAATGCTGGCGGTTGTTGTGCACTGCCACCTCTTACATTAACCGTCTGCCCTCGCAATGATTGGTACACGAAATGCGCTACAGAACACCTGCAATGTCCTGTTTGCCTCGTAGTAAGAATTACAAAAATCTAGGATTGCTGTCCCTGATGAATGTGATTAATATAATAGGCACATTATTGTTTACAATTTCATACAAGGCAACTCTAACTAGTTAATAAAGAAAATAAATTTCCTGGATGAGTCGGTTGTAGCTGATATTGTGTAAAGAATACCGTCAAAGACAACCTTGCAGATAGGGCAACCACAGCTGTGAATAATCATCTTGGGTATTAATAAACCGCTTCAGCTGCGTCTAGTATGTATGACGCAGCGCGTAGCCGCATCTCCTGCTCTCGACTGCATACAGACAGGGGAAGCGGACCCATCCACCATATTGGAAGCCGGTTGTTTTATTCGATGAATGTTTTATTCCGTGAATGGCATACCGCCTTTTAGCGGTGTTCTGTTCTGACGAGCAACGAATGTTGGCTACAAAGTTTCGAATTTTCTAGCACTAGTGTTTTAGTTATGTGAGTACAAATATTTTCATACTCTCAGGTAAAAGTTTTCAATTGCTTTATTTTTTAAACAGAAATTTAAAATCTTAAAATAATCTTAGAAAATTAACGTATCAGTGGATGTCTCAGGGTTGTTGGTCCTTCTGGATTTATTTCAGTGCCACGAAACCGGCAGTGATCTAAAAAATAAAGAACTAAAAACAGCCGAAGCGGTTTATTCATACCGAATATAAAAACCACCTAAATCACTTAATATACATTACCGAAGAAAAAAAAACGGGAAACACCCAGAAAGAGATCAGGAAATGAAATCGAGCTTAACGGGTTGAGAAGATATGTGACGTAAGTTCAGTGACTACAAAATCGGATCAAATTTACGAACAACTTGACAGTATGAGCCCTCTTATCAATATTACGTTGCACCTCCTTCTGGCCTGGACGCACGCACTGATTCGGTTGTTGGGAAGGCTGTCGTAAGGCCTTTTATCTTTTCCTGAGGAAAGCTGGCTGACAACTTTTGTAATTGGCTCTTTTATAATAGATCCTGCCACTGGTATGGGTTTCACGTCCGAGCTGGTCCAACACATGTTCCATAGATGACGGGGTTCGGATCTTGCCTAGCCATGCGAGAATATCATCACCACTCAGACAGTTCACAGAGACATGCCCTATGTATGGACGAGCACTATCCTGTTGAAAAATGGGATCAGCCGACTGTCACACGAGAGGCAACAGATGACGTTGCATGAAGTCCAGTATCTACCGTTGTACTAGCAGAGTTCCCTCAGTCACTAACATCTTTGATCTATGGCTCCGCCCAACATGACGCCAGTATTGACACCGCTGTGCCTCTTCAAAATACTGGAACCTCTCCTCAGGTCGCCCTCGTACTCGCCGAAGATACGTCGTGCTTGGTAGTGGAGAAATTAGTTCGTCGCTGAAAACATTGCGACGCCATTCTTCAGCAATATATGCTTCCCTGTCACAGTACCATTCACAACGAAAAAGTTTATGTTATGGTATTAAGGGCAGCCTACACAGGGGACGGCAATTCCCTAGGCCGGCAGCTGTTACCTGAAACGAATGGGCGTAATGATACAGAACGTTGCAGGGAGGCCATTAGCTGTTCTCGGATGGCAGGCACAGATGTCAACGTGTTACGATGTGCTTGGTGCACACTATTGTGATCGTCTCTTGCGGTGATTTGCCTTTGTCGGTCGAAATATTGACGATGAGTATGCCTGCCATCACGAGGCCATGTAGTGCATCAGGCTGCTATGACATAGAAAAACCCAACAAATCGTGATACTGTACAACTCGATCAGCCAGTCCAATAGAGACCTACAATAAGGCCGCTTTCAAAGTCTGTCACGTGGAGATAACGCTGTCTCATTGGAGCATCTCTGGATCTTTCATAGTGATCACTCCTTATCTGACGCTATTCAAGCGTCTTATATACCTTATCATACCTGGTAATAGAACAAAACTAAACGCGAACAACTCTATTGCACTCTCATGTCCGATCTACATGTCACGGAGAATTCCAAATCATTTACATATCTGCCGATGGTGTGTACACGCACGAAGTTACGTTGACATCCGACCGTTTCGTCTGGGTGCTTCACTTTTTCTGTTAGGCAGTGTCCATGGCAGTTTATTTATAACAACGTTTCCACTAATGTCATTATTAAATCAAAACTTAGTGTCAATCAGAACGTGAACGTCCAAGCGGAGAGTGAACTGTGAACTCAGCAGATATTAAGAGATTTAAACGGTTTTATTCATATAATCGTATGTACTTAAAACAAAACATGTTATGCAAATAAGACGATATTACAAAAATATCTCGCTGACAACTGGACTGATTTAAACCGAACTTGTTAGACATAACCCTTACGGTCACAGTTCAGGAGATATTACGTTGTATACACTCAGATGCATGCAAATCTGCCGCATTGTACACGGTATTTAAATTTATTACTTCTTTTCCATTAAATCTATTAGCAACACATCTTGCATTCAGTGTTTACATATGCCGCTGATGTACCCACAGAATTATATTTTTTATGACACATAGATCAGGAGATAGGACATGATAAATACTGACACGTGTGAAAAACTTTGTCTTCAAGAATGAAAATTTAATACAGTTATTCTGTACTACTAACACACTGCTACAGTAGAGTCAACGTAAGAAACTCCTCGATACGCAGCATCGCTTTCGACAGCATTCAACTGGGAAGCGCAGACGGCTGTAGGTAAAGAGGTTAGCTGTCTATTGCTCTTATTTGGATAATGTAGCTATACATTCGTACAGGAAGCATATTTCTTTGTACGACAGTTTCATAATTTCGAAGGTGTTTCCAGGAATATAAGGAAATGAGATTTTTATCGACATTTAACTACAAGCATACAGGGTGACAATTATTGAACTGTGTCAAAAAAACGTAAATTAGTTACAAACAGCGGCATGCGCACACTTTATCCATTATTGGCGATGATGTGGCCGAGACGAACAGTGAAGTTCTGCATGACCCGCCGAAGTGTCGGAACATCGATGCTGTCGGCAACCTCCTCAATGGCTGTTCTCAGCTCAGCAATAGTTTTGAGGTTCTTGCTGTACATTGTCTTCAATATAGACCCACAAAAAGGAGTCACATGTGTTTAGACTGGAATATATGGCGGCCAATCGAGGACCATAATTCGGTCCCCAGAGTGCTCCTCCAGGACATCACTCTCCTGCTTCGATTGGGTCGAGGTCCGTCTTGCGCAAACCATGTCTGGTTGAAATCAGGGTCACTTTGGATAATGGGGATGAAATCATCTTCCGAAACCTCCAAGTACCGTTCGGTACCCACTGTGCCATCAAGGAATATCGCACCGATTATTCTGTGACTGGTCATCGCACACCGTAGAGCCACTCGTTGACAGTGAAGAGACTTCTCGATCGCAAAATGCGGATTCTCACTCCCCCAAATGCACCAATTTTGCTTCTTGACGAACCCATCCAAATGTAAGTAGGCTTCGTCGCGAAACCAAACCCCGCATGTGCATACTAATTCCCATTATAACCCGCGGCCAGCCGTGCAGTTAAAACGTCCTAACGCAAACCGTTCGGCTGTTATGATGACTTTATTTCATATCGTTCAATGATTGTCACCCTGTACTTAATTTTTTTGTTTTCGTTTGTAATAGAAATTTGGCCAAAAGAATACCCGTGCAGTGCCGGGTTTCTCAGCTAGTGTACTATATTTATAATAATGCAACTGGTTTGTACAAACCCTTCCCTGTGCACTGTTACGTGGCTTTATGCTTAATTACAGACTTACTATTTTATCAGTTGATTTGTTTTCACCACGTAACACCCGCTGTTTACGTCCTTCTTCGTTGCTGAGCGATGTATCACTTTTCGTTCTGACGCCGCAACTCTTCTTTTCCTATATCTTTACTACTTTTTATCTACATAAATGATGAACTATTGGTTTCGCCGTTTAACAACTTTTTAATAACTGTGGAAGTATTACAGGCATCGGGTCCTACCTAATGTGTCGCCCGCCTATACGTTTTACATGAACCTTTCAAGACTCGATCGATCTATTTACAAAGAGAAAGCAGAATATCTCTTCCTTTGACGTCGTCCAACAACGACCTAGGAAGCTCGACGACCTCGCGGCCCAGGCTCTTCCATGGCTCGCGGTAGTTTGCAGCATTCGTTTTATTCCTTGCCCACTTGCCGCTACGTCGAACTTTCGTGGTGATCGCTGGGCAACGTCTTCCACGTTATCTGTAACATGAATAAACTTTCTTCCCACAGTATTTCTGAAAACCCAAAAAACAAACTTAAAGAACATAATAATAATAACTGTTCTTACAATTATTCGTATAAGTCTTGGTCGATTTAATGAGGGGTGGGACAGGCCTAAGCCTTGACGCACTGATGGGCATTTGTCCTTCAATTAATAAATGTGATCAGTATTAATTGCCTACACAATGTGCAAACTAACTAAATAAATTGCTGCAAGTTAACTCTCCTCCCAAAGGAATTCGTGATTTGTGTAGTTCAGTCTACATACCGACAGTGTTCCTTTACAAAAAAACAAAAACAAAAACACAAAAAACTGAATAGTTAAAGAAGAACAGAAAAGACGATTGGCATACACCAGACTGAGAGGCATCCCCTGGATGTGCCCAGTGACCTGGACATAATCTGTGAGCTGGATTCCAGGCGGTCGGAGCTTCGCTTTCTTGACGGTTCTTTCCGCGACCCGTGAGGAGACGAGGCAAGGCAAGGCAAGGCAAGGAAGGCAGGCATGGCAAGGCGGGGCGAGGCGAGACGAGCGGCCGAGATAATGGCCGCCGTGCCTCGGAGGAGCTGATGGGCTTTTACTGCCGCCTTATTCAGCGGCCCAGGCGGAGACACAGGGAGACAATGGCCCGAGAAATAACGCTGAGGCGAGGCGAGGCGAGGCGGTGCCGCGGCGTGGCCCGCTCTGGCCATTGTCCAGCACAGAGATCGCCGCAACCAGGTCAGCAGCCGGCGGCAGCGCCAGCTGATTCATGCTGCCGCCGATCTGCAGCTGAAGCGACAGAGCATCCACTGTTAAGTCACAGGATCAGTAGCACTTGTTAAAAGTAATAATGCCCACATACACTGCGAAACACCCGGAAGATATGGTCAGATGTCAACGTAACTTCGTAGATATACATATACCATCTGTCGATATGTAAATCATTAGAGTTGCAGTTCTCTGTAACAAGCAGAACAGCAACTAGAGTGCATCAGAGGTATTAGTGTTTACTGTTGTTACCAGGACTGGTTTGGTATACCGGAAGTCCCAGAAACATTGCGAATATGGACTGGAAAACAAATTTTTGAGGCTTCCAGGAGTAATGTAAACTGTAGATGGAAACTTGTGTCTGAAACTGACATCCACCGAGGCAATAGAGCACATCATTCATAGGAGACGAGGCCTTCCTATGGAGCAGCTATCTACATTTTTTCCAATGGCGATCGTGGCAATCAGTCACGAACACTGAATAACAAACAATATTGCGAGAAGTCCTGCATACGGCCCGTCAGCGTAGAAAGTCACATTTGCTGCCGAAGGGGTGGCCTAGTGGCAGGCGCCGGCGCCTATAACTCTGCACAGCATCGTTGGATGCCATTTCTGGACGAGGGTTCCTATCCTCGATTTGTTCGTCAGGACACCCTTTACAACCAACCGAACTTTGTGGCAACATTTCTGGGACACCCTATGTACAGAGTGTGAACAGTACGAGATGTTAAGTGAATGACACAGAGGTGCCACATACTCGGGTGAGATAGCGTTATCAACACCTGATAGAATTGCAAAAGGCCCTGCCTGTGGTCCTACATTTGGGTGGGTAGTCGAATCATGCAGTATCCACATTATTGGGGAATTTGAACGTGACATTGAGCTGATGTTGAAATTCAAGGCCGGCCGGTGTGGCCGAGCGGTTCTAGGCGCTTCAGTCTGGACGCGCGCGACCGTAGGTTAGTTAGGTTTAAGTAGTTCTAGGTTCTAGGGGACTGATGACCACAGATGTTAAGTCCCATAGTGCTCAGAGCCATTTGAACCATTTTTTTTGAAATTCAAGGAAATGTGGAGGCAGACATACTCATCGTGAAAATTCCAGTCGACCACGTCTGACCACCACGAGGGGCGATCGCCGTATTGTACACCAAGACCATAGTATCCACGTCACTTCTGCACCTGCCGTTTGGGGCCAAGTGGCGGACTCCCTGCAACATTTTGTGTCATCCAGCACCACTGGGCAGAGACTGGCAGCTGCTGGACTGGGTAATTATTCCCCTACGTGTCTTATGTGTAGGCTTGTGTCAACACAACACAAACACCTGTGTTTGGGATGGTGCCATGACTGGGATGTATGGCCTGATGGTGTATGGCATCGGAATGTGTCAGAAATGAATCGTGGTTCTGCCCCAGACGACCTGGCGAGAGGTCCCAATCTTCCAATGTTTTGCAGAAACACAGCAGCATTTTTCCTGGTGTTATGGTCTGGTGCGCAATGGAGTGCGACTTCAGGTCACAGCTGGTAGCGACCTGGGTAACTCTGATTGCACAATGGTATGTCACGGGTGAAAAGTGGTTTTACACTTCGTCGTCAGCATAGTTAACTATTAGGTGGAAGGATTGGAGAACAAAGAAGAACATAACACTGTTTGAAGACATTTCGGGATTGCAGCCGGTCGTCGTTAACTTCATTCCACGATATTTCAACTGGACGCCTGCCAGTTATCTTCAAGTGAGCCATCGAAGACTGACGAAGACGTTCTTCGCTCCGCCTTATATAGCGTGCTGATAGTATTGCCGTGCATGCGTCAGAGGCACGGTGACAGAGCGACCACACCGCTCGGAGGCAGTGCTCTCGCTGGTGGAACTACAAGATGAGCTTTCTTTGGCGTTGGCGCTCACCGCAGTTATCCGAGTATTCTGGAGTTAATCTCGGAGATGACGGGATTCCACGCATTATCCAGCTGGTAGCAGCTGTCACATTTCATTAGATTTTCCTGGAAGCGGTATTTCAACGGATTCCTTGCAGTTACACCAGCGAAGGGTCTACCGCCGGGCGGTGTGGTGTTTCTGTCACCGTGAATGACGCATGACCCGCAATACTACTGTATTAGCACGCTATATAAGGCGGACCGGAGAACGTATTCGGCAGTCTTCGATGGCTCTCCTGAAGATGGCCGGCAGGTGTGTAGTTAAATTATCGTGGAGTGAAGTTAACGGCGATCGGCTGCAATCCCGAAATCTCTTCGAACATTTAATTCGCCGGGAAAGTATTAAATTTCACAAGAAATAATATTTCAAATACTGTTCACAATTTAATAACAGATTTCAATAAACATTTGTTTTAAACGATTAGTTCATGTATCACTCCTAATAACAGCGTTTAAATCTTCATTGCAAAGCTTTAAAAAAAATCAGATTTTCAACAAGAATCTTTTGATAGTCGCTATCGGTGATCGTCTAAAATCTGGATAGCCCAGTCGCCATAACGGTATCACCCAACATGGCAACAAGAATGGATGGAAAGGCAGTTACAATCCAATGACTACAACAGACTAAAACCTAAAATTACATTTCAAATGTAAACAGAGCACCAACAAATTCAGTTTAGGACCAAAGCAGAAACCCCTTAAAACCTTAGACCAAAGCATAGTAGAAAGATGAGGTAAATTTTAAATAAAAGTTTTCTTTTGAATACTAAGGTTGACTGAGCATAAACAGTCAAAAATAATGTAAACCTTGAAACATTCGGTGTCTTTAAGAAAATTCTAATACGCTTTCAGAAGGCCTCATGTTTGAACGGAACCGATAATAAGAAATGTATTAACATTAATTAAAATACCTGCTTGAGGTTTAATAACTACGAAATTCAGGACGGCAACGGCTATTTATGCAGTAAAACTTAGATATATATTGGATAAACAACAATTAAATAAGAAAGTACAGTATAGCAGTCCTTTAGCGGCAACTGCCAATTGTGAATTAAACTACTTAATGAAATGGGTGTTCAACCCGCTGCCCAATGCCCTAAAGTGGCTCCAAAATGTGATTCAGACGGCGCAGCAGCTTTAAAACTTAAGAAACACTTAAAATTTTGTAGGCTAATAAGTCTCCTGACCAATTTGCCATATATGAGGTTCCTGGCAGATTAAAACCGTGTGCCGGACCGAGACTCGAGCTCGGGACCTTTGCCTTTCGTGAGCAAGTGTTTTACCATCAGAGCTACGCAAGCACGACTCACGATCCGTCTTCACTGCTTCAGTTCTGCCGGTACCACGTCTCCTACCTTCCAAACATCACAGAAACTCTTCTGCGAACCTTGCAGAACTAGCACTCCTGGAAGAAAGGATATTGCGGAGACATTGCTTAGCCACAGCCTGGGGGATGTTTTCAGAATGAGATTTTCACTCTGCAGCGGAGTGAAAATAAACTGTTTTTTGCGTTGTCTTATTAAGCACAATGAAACCCAAAAACAAACACTAAGTACGTTTGTTTAGAAGTTTGATCTCTGTTCACATTCAAAAGTTAGTTATAAAATACCAAACACGCAAAGCCTTCCCTTCATTTCACTTTGCATTCCCTGAAACTCCCCACTTCTGCCTCACACAAATATGAGTGGAATCAATCACTATTATTGTACTGAATACAGTCACGTTTGAAGCTGCAAAACATGGATAAAATTAAGTTAAAATCACTATTTAAATTTGAAGGGCGCTGCAGTCATGGACTGTGCGGTTGGTCCCGGCGGAGGTTCGAGTCCTCCCTCGGGCATGGGTGTATGTGTTTGTCCTTAGGATAATTTAGGTTAAATAGTGTGTAAGCTTAGGGACTGATGACCTTAGCAGTTAAGTCCCATAAGATTTCACACACCAAATTTGAAGGGTCTGCTATACTGCAGTTGAACAACCTGGTACTGCAGGTTTTACAGTGCCTCCAAACTTGAGTCACACGCATAGTAACTACAGCATCACGTGACACAACAAAATTATTCCCTAAATCATATGTAATCTTGATAAATAGCCAGGTTAATTAATTCATGTACATTTGCGGTATAGGCGGTTGACATAAAAGTGCTTGAAATCCAGAGCAAGGTTTTGCAGTGATACGGCAGCACGGTGCAGCCCGATAACCATGCAGGTGACTTGTTACACGATCGCGGTCCTGGCTTGACGCTCTTGCACACTGTATTGCTGCTCACTTCCTGGTGCCTGGCCGAGCCGTCACTCCATGGCTGCCCCTGACTGTCCGAACGCTGTCCAAACACCACTTGCGCTCTCCGCGCACACCCTCTAACTCTCCCGGCGCGGCTCTCAGTCGAAGATAAAAACTTCCGTCGGAAAGCAAGATAGGTAGAAGGCCACACGGCTCAACGGACGTCCTGCGTCCTTAGGTTTTTCTTCTCATGTGAAAGCATCGTTGTGCTATTTTTCAACAGGACAACGCTCGTCCACACGTCTGCTTGGTGCTGAGGTAATCCCATGACCATCAAGATTTCCAGACCAGTCCCCGACAGAACATGTGTGGCATCAGCTCGGACGTACACTCTGTCCCAGTGCCAGTCTCCAGGATATCTCGGACCAGTTACAACATGTGGACAAGCTTGACTCAGGAGAAGGTACAACAGCTTTATAACACCCTTCCTAACCAAATCAGTGCATGCTTTCAGGCCAGAGGACTCGTACTGCTAGCTCTGTAAATTTGACTCAATTTTATTGTCACTGAAATACAGTCACATGTTCTCTCGATCTGTCGAGTTTCATTTCATTCTCCTCCACTTCTGGGTACTTGATATTTTGTCGGGCAGTGTAGAAATAAGAACAGAACTGTGGATGAATACCGAAGTGTATACCAGCGAAATCCTAATTCATATTGAAATGTGGGTCGCAAGGATAGGTTAGACGCCAATATCTAGTGAGACTATTACTGATCCGCGTTGTGAAATAATATGGGTGAAGTTAAGCTTTAAAGGTGGGGCACACATGGTAATCGGATGCTGCTACAGACCACCTGCATCAGAAGCTGCAATGCTAGAGCGCTTAAGAGAGAACGACCAGCATATCACGTTAGCTAATGATGATGTTATAATGGGGGGGGGGGGGGGGACTTTAATTTTAAGATCTGCAGAAGGTCGATGAGTAGGTTGTTGAACTTGTAACAAAAATAACGTATTGCGCGTAAACAGATGAGGCATTTATAACATCCACGATATATATACACTCCTGGAAATTGAAATAAGAACACCGTGAATTCATTGTCCCAGGAAGGGGAAACTTTATTGACACATTCCTGGGGTCAGATACATCACATGATCACACTGACAGCACCACAGGCACATAGACACAGGCAACAGAGCATGCACAATGTCGGCACTAGTACAGTGTATATCCACCTTTCGCAGCAATGCAGGCTGCTATTCTCCCATGGAGACGATCGTAGAGATGCTGGATGTAGTCCTGTGGAACAGCTTGCCATGCCATTTCCACCTGGCGCCTCAGTTGGACCAGCGTTCGTGCTGGACGTGCAGACCGCGTGAGACGACGCTTCATCCAGTCCTGTTGGAACAGCAAGTTCCCTTGCCGGTCTAGGAATGGTAGAACGATGGGTTCGATGACGGTTTGGATGTACCGTGCACTATTCAGTGTCCCCTCGACGATCACCAGTGGTGTACGGCCAGTGTAGGAGATCGCTCCCCACACCATGATGCCGGGTGTTGGCCCTGTGTGCCTCGGTCGTATGCAGTCCTGATTGTGGCGCTCACCTGCACGGCGCCAAACACGCATACGACCATCATTGGCACCAAGGCAGAAGCGACTCTCATCGCTGAAGACGACACGTCTCCATTCGTCCCTCCATTCACGCCTGTCGCGACACCACTGGAGGCGGGCTGCACGATGTTGGGGCGTGAGCGGAAGACGGCCTAACGGTGTGCGGGGCTGTAGCCCAGCTTCATGGAGACGGTTGCGAATGGTCCTCGCCGATACCCCAGGAGCAACAGTGTCCCTAATTTGCTGGGAAGTGGCGGTGCGGTCCCCTACGGCACTGCGTAGGATCCTACGGTCTTGGCGTGCATCCGTGCGTCGCTGCGGTCCGGTCCCAGGTCGACGGGCACGTGCACCTTCCGCCGACCACTGGCGACAACATCGATGTACTGTGGCGACCTCACGCCCCACGTGTTGAGCAATTCGGCGGTACGTCCACCCGGCCTCCCGCATGCCCACTATACGCCCTCGCTCAAAGTCCGTCAACTGCACATACGGTTCACGTCCACGCTGTCGCGGCATGCTACCAGTGTTAAAGACTGCGATGGAGCTCCGTATGCCACGGCAAACTGGCTGACACTGACGGCGGCGGTGCACAAATGCTGCGCAGCTAGCGCCATTCGACGGCCAACACCGCGGTTCCTGGTGTGTCCGCTGTGCCGTGCGTGTGATCATTGCTTGTACAGCCCTCTCGCAGTGTCCGGAGCAAGTATGGTGGGTCTGACACACCGGTGTCAATGTGTTCTTTTTTCCATTTCCAGGAGTATGTATATATATATATATATATATATATATATATATATATATATATATGTTCTTACGAGTGGAATATGAACATGTGGAAAATTACGTAACTCAATAATATTCATTCAATTATGTAATTATTTCTTAAAAAGATGATAATTATGTAAAACAGAGACAATATTTGTCTCACATTCTTTGTTAATCTATGTCATTCTTTTCTTTTGTTTTGTACCCTTTTGTCGTCTTCTTCTGATGTACGTCGCCGACGCAAGACGCGAATCGATTTGAGGTCTGTTGATGGAAAGCATTTAACGTAAAATTATTGTACTTTTATGTTCATTTGCTGGTAAAAAACAAATAGAGCCAAATGCATTAAAACTATTTATGATTAATTACTGAAAAATCACTTCCTCTTTTAATTATAATTTTGTATTAATTGTTTTATCATAGCTGCAAGAAGCGCAGCCATTGTTAGTTGCGATTATATAGCAACTTAGTCTGTACTTCTGGTCGAAATATCAAGGGTTTGTGTTAAACTAATTTGCAAAACAGTATTAATAATATTTTTGGTGGCATCAATTTAAATGATTAATTATTTATTGAGCAAAGGAAAATCTTAATTAAAAGGGAAATCCTCTAGCTTTTGTTGGCCGAAATCTTAGCTTTTATCTCAGCGACAAATTTAAATTACTTGAAACTGCAAACTTTCAATATTCCGATGTGTGAGAAATAAATGTGCACCGGTGGTACTGAACTCTATTTATAAAAGAAAAAATTAATCGAATCAGACTGCATTTTCTGAGAACAGTGCTGATGGTATTTATTGTTGAACAAGATTTCATTGCTGATGTATGAGGCCAAAATTAAACTACGCACGAATCACGGAGAAAAATATTTCTGGTAGCATACGTCAGTGTTGTGTGCGGGTGGTATTCTGCGGTTCCTTTTCATGACCAATTTGCTAAGAAAAATTAAATCCATCGAAGACAAAAATTATAAAAGCTCTGATGTACGATCTGTAATTTTAGTGATATGAACACAACTTACAGTCAACATTATTACACTACGTCAGGTGGAATTCTTGTGCAATTTGAACAAAATAACTATCCGGGAGAAGTTGTAGTATGAATAATGCATTATACATGTGTATAATATCGCCAGTATCATTTACAAAATCAAATCACTGCAACTGCTAAATAACAGAGTGTATTCAAACCGCAGAATACCATAGAGTATCATATCATCCATATTCATTGCATTTGTCCATGTTGATGATATGCAAAACCGCCACACATTCTACTACTGTTTTATTAAACTATTGACGAAAAGTCAATGGAAACAGTAACTATCCTAACTTACCTAGGAGTAACCACGCGGAATGACATACAATGAAATGGTCGTATAAACATTACAGGAAAGGAAAATGCTAGGCTGAGATTCCTCGGAAGGATCTTAAGACAATGTGCTCACCCACGAACGAAGTGGATTGCAATACATTCCTCCGTCGATTGTCCGTAAGTAGGCTGGCTTAAAGGCTGCGAAAGAGATGAATTAAGAGCGGCACTTTTTGTCACGGTATCCTTTAGTGGGCGCGAGAGCGATACGGATATGCTCAAAAAACTTCAGGAGCAGTCGCTACAAAAGAAGCGTTGTGCGTCGCGGACAGGTTTACTGTTGATTCCGAGGGCGTTCCCAGAAGAGTAGGACAACGTATCACTTCCACCCACGTATGTCTTGGAAAATTACCAGAACAATAAAATAGGTAAGATTGTACCTCATACGAAGATTTACCGATAACCTTTCTTCCCACGCGTCTTGCGCAAATGTACCTGGAAATAAGGAACAGATAGAGATATCAGAAGTAGCCTCCGTCACACGCGTTCGGTTTCATAAAATTATTTACAACAGCCTTCACAGCAATTTTCTATAGATGGTGTCAAATAACTGTAGGTAACAGTATAAAGTGACTCGCTATGACCTTTATTTGATGCCGCAATACGAATATTGCCAACTAGGCTAATTTAAATAATTTTACGATATCGAAACTGGTAGTAAATAAAGAACTGTTTTATGAGCAGCTCTTGGCGAGTTTGAAATATTTTTCTAACGCAGAATGCAATAAAATTCAACGCCAAGGTACCCTACTCCGCCTTATTGAGAGACTTGTCAATTTTCCGGTGTATTATATAGCCTACAACCTCACTACTGGTGTACCATCTATTAAGCCAACGCTGCCACCTTATAGAAGATTGGACGATTTCTTATGCCCATCGCAAGGGACTACCTCTGAACTATTCTGATATGTTAGTAGCGTTCTATGTAATACCTGTGGTTTTATTTTCTTTCTTTCTTTCTTTCTTTCTTTCTTTCTTTCTTTCATAGAGTGTTGCTGTTAGCTGAAGTGTTCATTTCAGATGATCTGATGGCTCCGACACTATGGGACTTAGAACTACTTAAACCTAACTAACCTAAGGACATCACACACATCCGTGCCCGAGGCAGGATTCGAACCAGCAATCGGAGCGGTCGCGCGGTTCCAGACTGAAGCGCCTAGAACCGCTCGGCCACAACGGCCGGTTTGTTCATTTCAATTCCGCATATGTCAGCCCCGACATATATTTTATTTATTACCAGTGCTGCGAACAGACTGACAGTGTGGTTACAAGGAACAATCATTTTGTGGAAGCTTTCGAGCTTTTAATCGGTAGGTATGAAGTTGATACTATTGTAATATTATTATGAACACCCATGCAATCAAAATTCAGTATCAAAGTCAATATCATGTATATGTAATTGTGAAACAGCAAATGAAAACAACTATCTGTCATCATATTCATCAATATTCTTTGTAAAAAGAAACTTAAAGTTCTTAATTTTACAGCCACTGAGCTAAAACGCAAGGCATCTAGATAGACATAAGAAAATGAAATAAGTAAACTTCAAACATTGAGAAGTTACATGGTTTTACTTTAGTTACTAGAAAAACAAGTTAAATGACTCACTAAATTTGCAGTAACAGTACGCTGCTGACAGTTTAACAATAGAAGCAGGCCACTCTTAGACCTGGATTCGTGGCCTAATTTTATTAGTAAAGAAATCATACATCCTCCTGAGGTACGTGGGCCTACAACGTAAATAGACCCCGATATCCTGAAAAGTGTTAATGGGGTACTCAACGACGTCAGGGCAGGAGTCCTTCCTGTGCAGTCCAGCAATGTAGCGTGTTTATGAGCGCTGTCCTGTTGTAAAATGTAAAGGGATACTCTCGGTCATTGGAGAAGAACAGGTGAGTAAGGAGCATGTCTGTAACTACTCCTGTGTAGTCAGAGTTTTATGATTGACTAACAGAGGTGTCCAGATGGTTGACCACATCATGACAAGTGCAAAACCAAAATGACTCGCCAAAATATTCGTAGGCTTAGTCTATTCCCTTGGGCGGCTCCATACTCGCAGACGATGGTCATCCAATTCCTTGCAGAACCGAGGTTCATCGCCGGAAATGGTGCAATGCTACTGGCGAGCAGTCCTTGCTTAACAGCTACGGCACCTCTCAGCATTCTGGATTCTGCCACTCTCCATCAAGTCGCTTGGGATGACACTGGCTGTTTACGGGATCCTATTACTTCTATCCAGGTCGCAGGTGCGGATATGTAAGTTGTTCGACCAGAACTTTGGGGACTCGTATTGTTTCCGTCGAATATCGGGTCACTAGCGCATCCAAATGACTACCCCACATGGACGGATATAGCACAATGCAGTTAGCCACCCACAGTCGCAGTGATGCCGCTTTCAGACGCCGGCCGAAGTGGCCGTGCGGTTAAAGGCGCTGCAGTCTGGAACCGCAAGACCGCAACGGTCGCAGGTTCGAATCCTGCCTCGGGCATGGATGTTTGTGGTGTCCTTCGGTTAGTTAGGTTTAACTAGTTCTAAGTTCTAGGGGACTAATGACCTCAGCAGTTGAGTCCCATAGTGCTCAGAGCCATTTGAACCATTTGAACCGCTTTCAGACTCTACAGTATGCTGGCGCTCACTAACGATCTGATGGAGTGCACAAGCATTGTCTGCCCTGCCAGTCGTCATAATATGTTTGTGAGGTGACTACACTTCCACAATCTGGTGGCCTTCGTATCCTATACAGCTCATTTGCAACTCTAAGCATTTCGTTAGCTGCTGAAGGTACATACGCGTACTGATTTGCGTCCACATTGGACCATTCCCTCCAGTTATTACCTTTCTTTCCATAATATGAAATTATGTTTAATGTACCAAAACGTATCCCAGTGCTAGATTACCAGATTTTAAATTTGTAAAACAAATGAGTGACAGTTCTTGTTCAAAATGTTCAAATGTGTGTGAAATCTCATGGGACTTAACTGCTAAGGTCATCAGTCCCTAAGCTTACACACTACTGAACCTAAATTATCCTAAGGACAAACACACACACACACACACACACACACACACACACACACACACACACACACACACATACACACACACCCATGCCCGAGGGAGGACTCGAACCTCCGCCAGGATCAGCCGCACAGTCCATGACTGCAGCGCCTTAGACCGCTCGGCTAATCCCACGCGGCGACAGTTCTTGGTTATTCGTGAATGGTGACGAGACTGAGTGAACGGAAATTTCCAAGAAAAGAAGAAGTGTCACATTACGCTCTAGTGAAGTAATGAAACGCAGCCTGAGAACAGATTTAACATCTCAATGCGGAAATCCTAGTTGTGCTGCAGGAATGCGACTGTATGGACTGCGCAGACTAACTCATACATCAACTGCTGGACTGAACATGTTCAAACAAGAATCGTTTCAGCGGTCCCTAGACGTGATTACAAATAACGCAATGCATTCTGTTCTTTACTTGTTCTATGAAACTGGTAAAATCGACAGACTACATTACAATTCAGTAAACAGTGTATAATAGCTATTTCAGCGAATTTTCAATTAATCTTCCCTGGCATATTTTGTGATGGATTTTGTCTAGCTGTTTGTGCAGGAGCATTTTATCACATTCATGAGTGTTGTTGATGTAATCCCCACCATATTGTTCACACGGTGCGTAAGATTTCAGTTTCACGAAGATATGTGTGGTACCCCGAAAAACTGTTCGTTTTTGAAGATAAGGGCAAAAAACTTTATGCTTATACAATGCGTCGTTTACTTCCAATAAAGAACGGAACTAACGACGGAATTTAGTACAATCACGGTTGTGTTATTAAAGAACAGCCTTAAAATTAATACACATACGAGAATTAATACAAACCCGTATTAATAACGTTATCGAGTGACTCCATTCACTGATTTTTTCGGGGACAATAGACAACAGCAAAAGCTGGTCCGATCTCTAAGTTCCCTGCAAGATTTTCGGGAGGTTTTGCCCTGGGTGTAATGCCGGAAATTGTAATTCTTGTCATTCATACAAAACTGTGGATCAGTCTGCGCCATTACCACCGCACACACTATCTGCCTGAAAAGAGCCGAGACTGTATAATTAGCCAAAGATTCACTCTGCATTGCTGATGACACCGTAAATCTTTGACAATTCCAGCCACTCGTGATGGGGAAACTTCTGAAAAATCATCAGACAGACTTCAGCCCAAGATCCCGAGACGAAGGCCAACACCAAATGCATCAACCCCAAGTGGCCAGTAAAACCTAAACAACTTTTTATTAACACCTGCTCTTCAGTTATGTGTATAATACAATTCTATACGTTAAATTATACTACGTCACGACGTATAAAATCTTTTCCTTGCAGTTTCAGGTAATAAACAAACAACTACTGTCTTCCAAAGACAATATGTGACAACATATGAGTCTCATTCCTATGTAAGGAGTACTTTCTACAAGTAATGTGCATGCTGCTTCTGTCTTTCTTGGTTCCAAAGTTGCAAGTGCTGGTACTTCTATATGGTCTTCACTAGTTGAATAATAATCTTCATATTCTGTTTACGGTAGATGATGACTAACGGTGGTTTGGATAACTTATAAACAGAAGATATAGTTCGAAGTTAAAGTTTCGACAGCTTCAATTTCTGTCACCATCACAGCATATTGAACGGTAGAGTCATTTTCAATGCTTGGTTACGCCGTTTTCTAAGGCAATAATCAATTAAAAGGGTTTAGTAACATTTAGGAATAACCTTGCTCATAATGTCACCATAGGTCCTCTCGAATAACAGTGAGGCGACCAGCGGCCTGAATCGTCATTAACAACGTCACAGGATCACGTTCTAAAATACTGTACGAAAACGTCTGTGAATGAGCCTATGTCACTGGCACAGAGGTTGATGTAAAGTATTGTTTATTTTATTTTTGACAATATCACTTGTTTATGCTACAAGCATAACCGATTTCGGCATTCAAGGGCTATCTCCATACGCTATGGGTACCATTTGATGAACAAGTGTTCGTGCGTTGAAAACTGTGTTGCCGCCCATATCATTTGAAGATGGTCTCTGACAGCCGAAACCGCTTATGATTGTACCATTAAAACGATTGGCTCAAAAATAAGTAATAATACTTTACAATAAGTCAGTCACCGACTCCGCAAACGGACTGTCATCTTTTCGAGAAACAGAGTTTGATGGTCAGCTAGTATATTCTTTGGAGTCAAATATCGGCCTCCATCACTAGATCGCAAACCTCCGATTCAAGCAGTGCTATGCTATCGTGCCGCAGGAAGCTCAGCGGGCGAAGATTCTATTTATGCGTATTGTTTAGCAGAAATAATGAAGGAATTTGTGTTTCCTTTAATCCTTGCCAGTAGTGGCCTTTCCTTCAAGGTGAATGGTATGCCATTATTGATTTGGTTGTTAACAGATACAGAGCGTTAGGCATAATACCGAGTTACGTTTAGGACGAAAAAGCGTTTACTCGTGATGGAGCGCACTGTACTCCGCAAAAGTTACTGTGTGGTGCGCAATGTCTTCATTAGGGATCATAGGGCCCCACTTTTTTGAAGATGACCTTGGTAATTATGTAACAGTGACTTCGCAGAGATACGCAGACATGTTGGGAAACTTTTTTCCTCCACAACTTGCACACTACGAAGTGAACGATGAGACGTTTCTCCAGAAGTCCAGAAGGACGGAGCAACCTCCCAAATTGCTCGAGTAAACATCAATACTATCAATCGTTTGTTTGCAAATCACGTGGTCTCCCGCATTGGAGATATTGCATGGCCCTCTCGTTCACCCGGCCTCACCACAAGTAACTTTTTCTTGTGGGATTATCTGAAAAGCAAAGTTTATCATCCTCCTCGAACAATTGAAGCCCTGAAAGAGCGGATCCGACAGGAAGTTGTTCAAATCCCACTGGCAATGCTGCGCACTGTGATGAGTCACTTCAAAGTTCGGCTCGATAAAAATGTGCGTCTAAACGGACGCCTTCTTACCGGAGTTATCTTCAAAAAATAACCGATATTTTACTATTGCAGAAAATGATTTTTCATCTATTTTCAGATTATGAAATAAAAAATTTGTAACAAAATGTTTTTACTTAACAAAAAAATGGTTCAAATGGCTCTGAGCACTATGGGACTCAACTGCTGTGGTCATAAGTCCCCTAGAACGTAGAACTAGTTAAACCTAACTAACCCAACGACATCACACACATCCATGTGCGAGGCAGGATTCGAACCTGCGACCGTAGCGGTCGTGCGGTTCCAGACTGCAGCGCCTTTAACCGCTCGGCCACTCCGGCTTGCTTTACTTAATAGCCTTTTAAAAATCGCTCTTAATTCTGCCTCACCCTGTAGTTGGGGAAATAGACGTTCCAGGCGGGAGCTTCCATATTTTCGAAAACCGACACACGACACCATTTCAAACTCAACTGACTATAACTTAATTAACTTAACAACATTTCCCTCCGTTGCTTACATCTCAAAGCTACTTTCCACTCTAGAGGACTATTGAGATAAGCGCAGAAGAAGTATCTGGTAATTACATCATTGGAGTGTAATGTGACTTTGCTTTGCCTGAGCCTCAAGTATACAGAGGTAGCAGTTATGTGAAGCAGTTTTTCGAGAAACGAATATGCAGTAATAAGTAATGACAAGCAAAATTGAAAATATTGTAGCTCAGAAAAAACAAAAGTCTTCTTGCACGGAAGTGCTGCGTAACTACAGAAGTGACATAAGCACAGTAAACTCGAGAGGGGGTCCCATTAGCGCGCTTGCTTCAGGCTCACGCAAGGATGATTAGTAGGTGTCACGGTCATTAGTGTTTGGCAATTTACATTTTCGGGCGGACCATACCTGTCGGCACTCGGCTTCTTGAAGCCTCTCAGTGAGGATTACAGAGATGGATTTGTTGTTTGATTTCCCATCCAGCGAGGTTTTACGACTGGTCTCCTCTACTTATGCGTGAGTCATCTTCTGTGTGAGAAGTGGAAAGTTTTCAGAATGCCAAAGGCTCTTTCGTGTCCTCGAGCGTACTCGCAGAAAGCTTTCAACGACTATGCGTGATGAACCTTATGAAGAACACTTCTCCACTAAAATGTAACCTATATTAAAAACGCAAAAATTGTCTCATCTATAGACAAAGGTATTTTATTTTTCTGTTGTGCGCTAAAACTGCGAAAATTAACTCTTTTAAAAAATGAAAATAAACGCGAACTTTATACAAAGACGTTATGATGTCAGCGTGTAATAGAAATATTTATAAATAAAGAGGTCACATTACATGCAAGGTGGCCAGAAACTGTCTGAAAAACTTGTAAGGCTATTTCAGGGTACGTTGTGGTGAGGAATAACTGCTAAGAAAGAAATTCGGTGCCGGTCGGAATGGCCGTGCGGTTCTAGACGCTACAGTCTGGAGTCGAGCGACCACTACGGTCGCAGGTTCGAATCCTGCCTCGGGCATGGATGCGTGTGATGTCCTTAGGTTAGTCAGGTTTAATTAGTTCTAGGCGAAAGTCGCATAGTGCTCAGAGCCATTTGAACCATTTTGAACCAAAGAAATTCGGTACACCTGTTCTGTGTTAGCTAGAAATGAATTTGGTAATTAGGCAGTTGCGCGCCCAAATTCAAGCGACACGCCAAAGATGGTTTCGCCAAACGTGTACTTCGTTTGGTTTCATAAAACACAAAAGAGCGATACAAAAATTAGACAAGAGTAGAACCCCAGCCAAATGCTGAGCAGTCTACTGCGCTGCTATTTATGCAACGGGTTCCCAAACCGTGTTTCGCGGAACATGCTGTTCCGCAGGAAGTGAAGGAGTGTTCTGCGAAAAACTATTATTAAACAGGGTACTTTCCCAAGTTTTTCTTATTTATTTAAAACTTTATTATAAGCTCTGTGCTGGCAGCTGTAATTTGAAACTGAAGTAATCTATGCATAAAACACGTTTTCTCATTTACAAAAAACCTGTATTACTTGTATTATATATTCAAATTAAACAAAGTGTTCCATCAAAGTACCAGTCTTCTCAAAGTGCTTCGTCGGGTGGAAAGTTTTGGAAATCCTGAACTACGCTATGAAAAGGACTGACTGTAATTGTTCTGGTGGGCCGCTTGAACCGGTGCGCGTAACGACCTGACTGGCTAATTTCAGTGATCATTAACTGGGGAAAAAGGTCAACGTACCGAATTTTTTTCTAAACACTTATTTCTCAGCAAACAATACTATTACAAGCTTTCCAGACTTTTTCTGACCACCCTGTATGCTATAAAAGAGCTTGTTTTTGGTTGAAATTACCCTGTGAAATTTCTCTGCAAATTACTGCGAAGTACATACAGTTATCAGCAATAGATTTAGAAATAGTAGATGTGTTGGAAAGGGAGAACCTCCACTGCCATAGTGAATTGAGTAAGTTTTGGGATGTGCCACCTGACCGAGATATCATTACTCCTTCAATCAGCCTTCAGCGTGAAATTTGAACGCATTGTGGTCAGGGAATGCGATCCAGCGCATTTGATTGCAGCCATATTGTGGTGCATGGTGCATGTGATATTCCACTTCAAGGGTCAAGTAGCTACATGGTATTGGCGCACTTTATCACGACCAGATCGTGGTGCCTGATGCATGTTGCAATCCACGTCCGAGGTCGTCCAGCTGCATGGTATTGGAGCTTTGATCTGGGCCACATCGTCAGTGCGTGACGCGTCTGGCATTCCACTTCAACGATCGTGCAGCCATTGCGCTTTTTATGAGGCACAATATCAGAGTTGTGCCACGAGTGTCTCGATCCTGAGTCATCTTCTGAGGCCAACAACGTATTGACGACTGGAGTTATCACCACTTATGTCGGATCCTGAGTGCTGGTAAGCAGCCCACGGCACCTCAAGTCACATATCAATCCAGTGATGTACAGTATTAGTGAGTAGCCATTCCAACCGGACCAACTTCCTCATTACAGTGTACAGAAACCATTGCCTGCGCGTGTTGCAGTATACGTCAGAATACGCTGGTGGAATATTACGAATACCAGGATAAACACTTGACATGATTCATCAGAACATACGGGCAGGTGGTGGAACTATTCTTATTTTGGGAATGTGTAAGGGGCACTCAAAAAGTTTTGGTTCCAAGATGGTGCAGCCCAGAATGAGAAAAAATCGAAGTGAGCATTGTGACAGTCATCCCCACCGATGCACCAGATTGAAGACAACCGTTTAGTAAAACACCGTATTCTGCTGCGTAAAGAAGTTCGTTACTGTGCACATCCTCACCCAACAGCAATCGTCAGCCTTTCAAGGCTTTTTTTAAGGGACGAAGGCATGATAATCGTTGGGGGAAGATTATGACAATAGGACGCGTGCTCAGTTGGCTCCCACTTTCTTCTTTTTTGTGTCCTCAGTCTTCTGACTAGTTTGATACGGTTCGCTACGAATTTCTCTCCTGTCCCAAATTTTTCATCCCGGTTTAGCACTTACAACATACGTTCTCTACAGTTTTTGCCCTCTACAGCTCCCTCTAGTACCATGGAAGTTATTCCCTCAAGTCTTAACAGATGTCCTATCAGCCTCTCCCTTCTCCTTGTCAGTGTTTTTCACATATTCTTTTCCTCTCCGACTCTGCGCAGAACCTCCTCATTTCTTATATTATAAGTCTACCTAACTTTTAAAATTTGTCTGTAACACCGCATCTCAAACGCTGCGGTTCTTTTCTGTTCCGGTTTTCCCACAGTCCATGTTTCACTACCATACAGTGCTGTGCTCCATACGTACATTCTCAGAAATTTCTTCCTTAAATTAAGGGCTATGTTTGAAACCAATACATTTCTGATTGACAGGAATGCCCTTCTTGCCTGTGCTAGTTTGCTTTTGATGTCCTTTTTACTCCGTCCGTCACTGGCTATTTTGCCGCCTCGGTAGTAGAATTCCTTAGCTTCAGCTACTTCGTTACTATCAAACCTGATGTTAAGATTCTGCTGTTCTCATATCTGCTACTTCTCATTACTTTCTTCGATTTACTTTCAACTCATATTCTGTATTCATTAGTCTGTTCATTCCATTCAGCAGATGTAATTATTCATCACTTTCACGAAGGATACCACTATCATCAGCGAATCTTGTCACTGATATTCTTTCACCTCGAATTTTAATTCCACTCCTGAACCTTTTTCAATATCCATCATTACTTCTTCGATGAACAGACTGACCAGTAGGGGCGACAGACTGCTTCTCCGTCTTACACCTTTTTAATCCGACAACTTCGTTCTTGGTCATCCACTGTTTTTATTCCCTTTTGGCTGTTGTTCGTACTGTATCTTATCCGTCTCTTCCTATAGCTTACCTCTAGGTTGACCTGAATGTGAATATCTTGCACCATTTCATATTGTCCAACGCTTTTTCCTGGTTGACAAATCTAGTGAACTTGTCTTTATTTTTCTTTATCCTTGGTTTCATTATCAAGAGCAACGTCAGAATTGTCTCTCTGGTGACATTACCTTTCTTAAAGTCAAACTGGTCGTCATCTAGCACATCCTCAATTTTCTTTTCCATTCTTCTGTATATTATTTTTGTCAGCAACTTGGATGCATGACCGATAACGAGATGATTGTGTGCTAATTCTGGTAATTGTCAGCTTTTGCAGCGTTCGTAATTGTGTGGATGATATATTTTTCCGCAAGTCATATGGTATGTCGCCAGACTCATACATTCTACACACTATCGTCAATAGTCGTTTTGTTGCCGTATCCCCCAATAATTTTAGAAATTCTGATGGAATGTTATCTACCCCTCCTCCCTTATTTGACCTTAAATCCTCGAAACATCTCTTAAATTCTGATACTAATACTGGGTACCTATCTATTCTAAATCGGCTCCTGTTTCTTCTTCTATCACGTCAGACAAATCTTTCCTCTCAAAGAGGCCTTCAATGTATTCTTTCCACCTATACGCTCTCCTCTGCATTTCACAGTGGAATTCCCGTTGGACTCTGAATGTCACCACCTTTGCTTTTGATTTCAGCGAAGGTTATTTTGACTTTTCTATATGCTGAGTCAGGCCTTTCCATTGTAGTTCGCGTAATTTCTGCGTTAGGACATTTGTGATATGGGGACGTCCGTTTTCATGAAGCAACAGCACCCCTTGGCGCACCATTCCACAGTGTTGCTTTTCAATAGACACGCTGCCCATACACATTCTTCATTCTCCGACGGATGTCTGCCGGTGTTTGTCCTTCGCCAACTAAGAAAGGACTATCAGCACGTTTGCTCTGTTTGGACGCATTGTAATAGCGTCGCCATAGTTCACGTTTCCATATTTATCGCACTCACGTCGAGAAAGCACGAATGTCACACTATCTCTTGCCTACATGTCAGTACTTATATACCCGCACTGATGTTGCGTTGGGTTGCATATAAGCTGCAACAACACTCTCACATGGAAAATCTTTGATCGCTATTCAAAAAGAAGGAACAGATTTCTAACATTTATTACTTCCAAAGTACAAAATACAGAAACACAATTTCAAGCCCGCATCTCGTGGTCGTGCGGTAGCGTTCTCGCTTCCCACGCCCGGGTTCCCGGGTTCGATTCCCGGCGGGGTCAGGGATTTTCTCTGCCTCGGGATGGCTGGGTGTTGTGTGATGTCCTTAGGTTAGTTAGGTTTAAGTAGTTCTAAGTTCTAGGGGACTGATGACCATAGATGTTAAGTCCCATAGTGCTCAGAGCCATTTGAACCACAATTTCAACGTACCAAGAAAGAGAAAAGTTCAAATTTTTTGCATTGAGTGTGAGCACCGTGTGTTACACAATAAATATCGAAATGGTGGCTCATTTCCTGAGACACACGAAGCAACTGGTCTCTGCCGGCCGGAGTGGCAGAACGGTTCTAGGCACAACACTCTGGAAGCGCGCGACCGCTACGGTCGCAGATTCGAATCCTGCCTCGGGCATGGATGTGTGTGATGTCCTTAGGTTAGTTAGGTTTAAGTAGTTCTAAGTTCTAGGGGACTGATGACCTCAGCAACTAAGTCCCATAGTGCTCAGAGCCATTTGAACCGTCTCTCGTTATCGAATACAGAGCGCCAAGAGTGTGATTTCGTAGGCTTTCAAGATCGTCAGGAATAGGAGGAATAAAACGAGGTCTTTTATGTGAGAACATAGATAAAAACCACATTCCGTGAGGTCAGGACACCTGGGAGGCCACTGGCGATGAAGTTCATCTTCTCCTCCTCTTCTTACAATTCAACGTCCTGGAATGGTATCATTCAGAGAAGCCGTGCTCAAATTAATTTTGTTTCGTCCCTTTCTTTATACCGCCCTATTCTCCCTCAAATGGTAACTTGATATAAATCCTTCTGAGCACATCTTGGAGGTTATATGCACCTTGAGTCGAGCCCCAATCCGCCGATAACGGTTCAGTGCTCATGTATTTCCACTACAACTTGCATTTCGGTTTTTTAATTCTTTAACCCACCTAGCCGATTAAGGGATCTTCAGAATTATCTTATCCAAGAGGGTGCAGAGGATACCCGCCAGGGTAGCCGAGGGGGCTAATGCACTGCTTCCTGGACTTGGGTAGGCGCCCTGGCCCTGTATCGACGAGTGCTGTTATGCCGGGCAGCCTGGATCTGGTTTTTAGGCTGTTTTCCACATTCCGCTAGGTGAATATCGGGCTGGTCCCCACGTTCCGTCTCTGTTGCACGACTTGAAGACATTTGAAAAATGTTCACACTCTTTCATGGCTTACACTAGATGCAGACAGCTTGTGTACACTAATTCCATCCTGGGGGGTTTTGGGGTGGCGACAGGAAGGGCATCCGGCCACCCTCTGACACTAACATTGCCAAATCCATGGTAACAAGGTCCTGCATCGAAGCTGGACAAAGGCCCAAAGCAAATGGTGAATGAAGAGGGTATATAGGATACCATCATCTTTAAGCCATCGAGCTGTATGACCTTTGGAAATTTAACGGCTGCGTTTGCCTCTTGATTTCACCTAGCCACAGCATCCACATAGCAAGGCCACATTGGCTAATGTTACAAGGACAGATCAGTTATTCTGACTGGTGCCCCTGCAACTACAGGAAACGTTGCTGCCTCTCTTCAGGAACCACATGTTGTTCTGGACTCCGCACAATTCATCTACGGTACCCGTCTATGTCATGGCATACAAACCATTGCGTCAAGGCCGTATGCTCGTCGGGAGAGTGGGTGAATAATTATGCCATAAATAGAACAAGGCATTCAGAGTAACAGAAAAGGGAAATGTAAAGGGATTCCTTGGGTCAGGCAGAAGATTCTTCCGAAGGAAGCTGTCTGAGTAGGGTAAATTTAAATATAAATCTACCTCACATGAAATTTTATGTCAACACCATTGTAAATTTCATACGATAGGAAGAGTGGAACTTCTGAAGAAATTAAAAGCTAGTTATTAGGATGCAACTGAAGACAAGAAGACATGGAAACCTCGGTTTCATAAAAACAACTGCTACGGAAGATGCATATTCGGCTACAAGACGAATAATAATGGTGATAATGTTTTGGTTCATTAGTGTAGATCTTCGTGCTTTCATTTAGGGTGATTACATGGACGGCGCGAAATTATTCATATGAAAGAAACAATAAAAATGTTGTAATAAAGTGCGGAAGGCCGTAGGCACCCTCACGTATAATGACTGATGAAATAACGTGTATGAGTGTATCTCAGGTTAGTGGCTTATCCCATCATCTAATGAATTAACAAAAAATGGTTCAAATGGCTCTGAGCACTATGGGACTTAAGGTCCGAGGTAATCAGGCCCCTAGAACTTAGAACTACTTAAACCTAACTAACCCAAGGACATCACAATGAATTAACACTCATGTAGTGCAATCAAGGGTTCCCAAAGGGCAGAGTGGTATCGCGATACCCACTTGATTTCAATCTGTAGCTTGCATATGCCGGAGCTCACTGTCTAATTAATATGTATGCTATTGATTCGATCCACCCCATCTGTACCGTTAGGCAAACTGAAGCTCGTAGTTACGCAAACGGACACATCAGTGTGGTACAGTAAATAAATACCTCTATCCAATTTAATCATTTCTTATGACTTGACTCACTGCGCTCAGAACACGTGCATAGCTAAAAACATTCTTTAAACTAGCTGATCTCAATTTACCAACTATTTAGAAGCTTACAGTATTTCTAACCGAAATTCTGGCAAAGAATTTGATCATACAATGTAAACTTTCACGGCCGGTATTGACTTCACTTAAAACTTCCGGGCTGATAGGCCGTGGTCGAAGTATAAAACTGTCTCCTAACGTTTCGTCTCCGACTGCGGGAGACATCATCGGAGGTAAAGCCGCTTTACCTCCGATGATGTCTCCCGCAGTCGGAGACGAAACGTTAGGAGACAGTTTTATACTTCGACCACGGGCTATCAGCCCGGAAGTTTTAAGGGAAGAATATGATGTTAAATAATTGATTTTATTTTCGGTTCTGTCTTTTCACTTCTTCTACTTGAAGTGTTGTATACATCCCTTCTAGCACCATCGTCCTGTTTCTTTTTTTTTTTCTTTCTTCAGCTGCTTTCCACTGTGCAGATGAGTGGAAGTACTAGAGTTTTAATGTAAGCAAATGTTGCCTTGAGCCAATGTGCATTCATTACTAGCGTCAAAGTACGCATTACAGTGCTATCGATTCTTGTCATTTTTCACATCCTCTTACGCTGGATTTAATGGTTTTGAGAAAGACTGATTAAGCTTTTGACCGCTACGTAACATTTATTTTATAGTACATGTATATCAGTTAACATACGTAAAAATGGAGTTCCAATAAGAAATCGCTTTATTAATAGTGTTGACCTACTGGACTGGGGACTACCTTATTTGCAGTTCACCTAAATTTTCCCACCTAGGCCTACCTCTAAGCACCATCTAATTCCCTTTATTGCAATGTTTCATCATGATCCCAATTTTAATTTCTTCAATAATTACTTTGGTTATTGCCACCATTAGAATCTCTTAAAGTAAGATGAAAAGAGAAGATCAGAAACAAACTATAAGACTTTTAAAAAACTACTGAGTATGCATAGCACATAGAACTTTACCAGTATTTCTTCGGATACGTTGTATCAAGTCAGATGGACAGATGTCAGATGTACGCTACTGCTTACACTAATTGTGATGGAGCCAGTTTCCAGTGTGTTAAGTTTGTAAAATGCTTTTACAGTGTAGTTTGCACTAAGCAGCATAATGGAATCATATGCCACAAGGAAAGTGGCAGATGTCTTCCATTATGATCAATAAAATTTTTCTGGGTTTTTGACCACATTGTCAATATGTAGAACTATCACTGTTGTAAGTAACCTTCTTCAGGGTGTTTTTGTAAAAAAAAATTAAAGAAAACATCCTGAAGGAGTTCATTTGCAACAGTGACCGAAACGTCGATAGTTTTACATACTGACAATATGTCCAAAATCCCAGAAAAAATTTATTGAGTGTGACAATGGCCGCGGAAGCCTGCGTTTATATCTTGCATTATGATCTGACAAATGAATGCAACCATCAAGCACGTGTCCTGCAAGTTGTAAAATATCCAGAACGCAGGGTACCATCTCCGCAATTGTTCAGCCGTTTTTTTTTTTTTTTTTTCCAGCGACTAGAAGACTGCATTCTGTAGGTGGTTTGCGACAGTGAACAGCTTGTGTTAGACGAGATGTGTTTCACATTAGCGAAGCTGAATAAATGCTCATAGCTCTTAAGGTGCGGAAGTTTAGAACCCAAAGTTTTTCCACTATTTTTTCTTGTTTTAGTCCATACTACCACCTCTCAAATTATGAAATGCTTTTTGTAACACGCTGCGCTATATAGACTGTCTTATTTCCTATACCTGACAATTTTCTTCTTTTTTGGGATAAAATGAAACGACGAATGGGTGAATTCATATGCTTCGAATATGTGTTTCAAGTAGGCCAGCTGGAAGTGTAACAGCTATAGCTCTTTGACAGTTGTCGAGAGAAGTATGTCTGTTGGTAACACTGTACGGAACACTTGTGGTGTGCTTTATCGCCGTGAGCGCAGTCGAAAGGAAGAGATAGCGAGATCGCAGCAGGTGGCAGCCGTCTTAACGGATGTGTGAAAAGAAATTCCTGGTCTCGATAACGAACCGGCACTGGCACAACTTCACTACATTCTCCTCTGCTTTCATATGCAGCATGACTGGAGTAAGGTGCGCGATTTTTTTTCCGCCTTGTTTTCCGTGCGGTAGCAGGCGCTCCGCAGCATCCCCGCTTAAATTGGGTGCGGTTTGTAATTAGCGCGCTGGGGAGTGTTCCTTTTGTTGTGGGCGTGCGCACAGAAACAGTGGGTCGAATGGCACAATGGAGAGCACCCTCCCCAATCTGCTAATCCGGCCGGCCGTGCCGTCCCATCCCGGCCTCCTCTGTTGCGGCGTGTCGTGTTTTATGCTCTCCTGCAATTAATGCTGCGGTCTTGCGACGAGGGATTTGCACAAACTGTGTAAGACAGTACGTACTCATTATAATGTCGGTGTTCTATGTCTTTGGTACCTCGAACCTTAGTACAGTGTAACAAGTTGTCGTGCTAGGTTCAACAAAAGATACAAGCCGACAAAACGACTGCTGGCTGTTAAAGAATTTGCATCAGTATGTGCGTTACAGAAAAATGAAAAGAAATTGGTAGAAGCCGAACATGGGGATGATCAGTTAGCGTCCCGGAAAAATTTAGGAACATCTAAGGCAGTACTGATCCTGCGGCATATCTTAGAAAATGCGTCAAAGAAAGGCAAACCTACGTTTATAGCATGTGCAGATTTGGAAGTTTATAGGGTTTGTATAACAGCCAGCTGTTGGACGCTACGGCCTTGGTAAGAGGAATGATAGAGGAGACCGACTTATAGAATTTTGTAACAGGAATCAACTGATAATATCGAACACGTGGTTTCAACATCACCCCCGTAGAAGATACACCTGGAAGTCACCAGGGGATAGAGAACGATACCAAATTGATTACATTCTAGTCAAAAATAGATTTAGAAATCAACTAAAAGACTCTAGAGCATACGCAAGCCCAGATATTGTGAGTGATCACAACATGGTTGTTGCGGAATGCCGACTCAAGTTCAAATGCATAAGGAAGAAAATAGGAAATGGAAAACTGGATATAGGGAAGCTTGGAAACCGTGAGACGCAGAAGGAGTTCCAAGAAAGGGCTAAGGATCTAATTCAACAGCATCCTATAGAGAATGTAGAACAACATTGGGAAAATATGAGAGATGGCCTAATAAAAGCAGCTGAAGAGATAATTGGAAAACAAAAACCTGAAAAGAGGAAGGAGTGGATAACTGATGAAATAATACTTATGTTTGAGGAAAGAAGGAAGCTCAAAAATAATGAAACGGAAGAAGGGAAAACGGCATACCGAGTGCTTAGGAACAAAATCAACAGGAAGTTGAAGCAAGTAAAAGAAAGATTCCTTGAAGACAGATGCAAAGAAGTTGAAGACCTTCTGAAGAAAGGTAACCTTGAATTAGCATACAAAACAGTGAAACGCTTCTTCTCAGGAGGACAAAGGATTAGATGTAATGCCCTAATAAGAGAGGATAATAAGATGGTGTATAATCATGAAGATATAGCACTTACGTGGAAGGAATACCTAGAGAAATTATATGGAGGCAACATACAAGATAACATGATTGAAAGTGAGGACGAAGTAGATAAAGATGAACTAGGAGACAGCATACTAAGGTCTGAATTTGATCAGGCAATACAGGCACTTAAGCACGGAAAAGCACCAGGAATTGACTCATTGCCTGCAGAAATCATCAAAGCAGCTGGAACAGAAATAAAAGATAAATTGTATAAATTAATCTGCCAAATATATGATACTGGAGAGCTGCCTGAGGACTTCAAAAAGTGTATTATTGTTCCATTACCAAAGAAAATGCCAGCAAAATCGTGTGCACAATACAGAACCCTCAGCCTAACATCACATGCATCAAAAATTTTGACGACCATCCTCCTCAGAAGAATTGAAGGGAATGTGGAATGCATGCTCACAGAAGACCAGTTTGGCTTTAGAAGAGGGAGAGGTACGCGAGAAGCCATTATGGCCCTAAGGCTCATAATAGAAAAAAGAATGGAAAAAGGAAAGGACACCTACATAGCATTTGTTGACCTCGAAAAGGCCTTTGATAAGGTTGAATGGAAAAAACTATTCCAGATATTGAGGGAAACTGGAGCTAAGTACAAGGACAGGAGAACGATATGGAACTTATACAAAGAAGAGGTGGCAATAGTGAGATGTGGGGAACATCAACAACAAGCAAAAATTAAACAGGGTGTCAGACAGGGATGTGCACTCTCCCCTGTCCTCTTTAATATGTACATACAGAAAGCAATGGACGAGGTCAGAGAAAAGTTAGGACAAGCTAATGGAATCAGGATCCAGGGAAAAATAGTTGATATGCTGCGTTTTGCGGATGACATTGCTGTCCTAGCGGAAAATGAGGAAGAATTACAAGTAGTGTTGGAGGAAATGGAAAACACTCTTGCTACACGGTACAACATGAAAATTAATAAGTCAAAAACAAAAATCTTAGTTGCAAGCAAACAAAATAATCAAGCAATTACGAATATAAGGCTGAATGGAGAGAAGCTGAAAGAAATACAAGACTTTGTCTACTTGGGAAGCAGAATAACATCAGATGGTCGTAGTAGGAAAGACGTAATAAGTAGAATAAATCAGGCAAAGACTGCATTCTATAAAAGGAAAGGACTCCTCACATCAAATATGATAAGTCTGGCGTTAAGGAAGCGGTTAATAAAGACCTTTGTTGGGAGTGTGCTTCTCTACGGCAGCGAAACCTGGACACTTGGAGAGGACGAAAGAAGAAGGATTGAAGGATTCGAAATGTGGTGTCTGCGAAGGATGTTAAAAATTCCATGGACGGCCAGGATGACAAATGAAGAAGTCCTGCAGAGAGCGGAGGAAGTTCCAGTTCTTTGGAAGACGGTCAAGAAGAGGAGAGATATATGGATGGGACACATTCTGAGACATGAAAGTCTTCTCCACACTATAATGGAAGGCCTTGTGGAGGGCAAAAGGGCAAGAGGCAGACCTAGAAGAAAGTACATAAGCCAGATAATGCAGGACCTAGGATGCGGAAGTTTCACGGAATTGAAGAGGCTGGCCGACAATCGCACTGAATGGAGAGCTGCTGCAAATCAATCTTAGGATTGGCAACTTAAGAAGAAGAAGGGTTTGTATATTTTGACTATGTTGACTGGAATAAACTCTTACATTTGTGTAGGTAGCAGGGTAAAATACAGGCAGTGAAAGGTTCCTGAATGTATACAGAAACCAGACGCCAGTCGAAGGACATGAAGAGTAACCACTACTTGAAGAGAGAGTACGACGGTGTTGTAGCTTGTCCGCAATATCATACGCTCTGAGCATTAACCAAGTAGTAAATGATTCCAAAGAAAAGTTTGGAAGAAGAATAGTTCAGAGAGAAGAAAAAAAAACTTTGAGGTTAGCCGATGCGTTACAATTTAAGATAACATTAGATATTTTAGATCTAAACCTGAAATAAAGGTGATTAAATTTTCAGTTAGGCTGAACTTAAGAAATACATTGTCCTACGGACTTAGCAGAGATGCGCTTAGCCGGAGATTTTACCACTTCAGACGCTCGCCGCGGACAGACTTCTGTGGGCTCCTACCGAGGGTGCTTCACAGATACAAACGGAAGTGACCAGAGAGGTAGCTTCCTATACCAACATGACAAGGGACGGACAGGACCATACTAGGAATGGAAACCTCTTTGCATTTAGAAAGCGTAGCTACCTGTTCCGACGTTGGTCCTACTGTTCTCTAGCAGACAGGCTTGTCTGCTACCATCAAGCATGCAACTAAAAATACATTTGCTCATTCATCCTTTCACACGGAAGGGAAGGGGGATGACAGTATCTTATCATATACAGTACATGAAAGAAAACACATGTAGGTTCTGTATGAGACTGTGTGACATGAATTACATATAAACTGTGTTTTAAAGTGTAGTAGTGTGACAGATCGTTCTTGTTTATGTGTAAAAGTAACACGTTTCACTGCTCAGTCTCCTCCCAGATGGAGTCAGAAAAACCACAGTAAATTCAGAAGTGGAATTTATGCCTTAAATGACAACATATTTAAGAAATTAACATGAAAGGAATCCAACAGAGACCTTTCAATATCAACGAAATTTTGTTTGGATGCATTTCTAAAGTAGTCGTGTTCCGTGTCTTTTTGCAATGTGTAAAGTTGAATACTGTGGTGTCATGAGCTGATTTATTTTGGCCGGGTTACAATCTAAAGAAATAGACTCAAAGATTGTAAAGGCTTGTAAGGAGCATGCTTCTTCTCCGGTTTGAACATGTAAGAAATGGTCATTTGTATTGCTACGCAAACCTACTTCCTCTGAACGTAATTCACGTGAATGACGTCCCGCAACTGCAACCATAGAAAATATCTAGACCATGTGCAGTATGTCACTGGACTACATGCCGTTAATAGTGCAGATGTATGAAAAGAGATAGAGAGCGACACATTCCGCGTGAGGAATTAACTATGAAGAACCTCTGTGTCAGTGTGTTCTGCAGTTATAAATGTATTATTCATTTAGTAATAAAGTCTAAATCCAAAAAAGAGAACTTCAAATTAAAAAGGTGGTAACGCGAGGATGATGATGATTGGTTTGTACGGGGCTCAACTGCGCGGTCGTGAGAGCCCATGCAAAGTCCCAATTTTTACACAGTCCAATTCTTTACACAGTTTAATCGAGTCACTGTCACGAATGATGATGATGAAATGATGAGGACAAGAGTAACACCCAGTCCCCGGGAAGAGAAAATCCCCACCCTGCAGGGAATCGAACCAGGGATCCCGGGGTCCTGGCGCAGAAACGCTAGCCACTAGACCACGAGCTGCGGACGTGGTAACGCGAGTTTGCGACTTATCGTCACTGTTGTTCGACATACACGTCGAAGAACAAATGAGGGGAAGGGAATACAAGTAAGAGGGAAGCAAATACCAACGATGGAGATTGCGGCGAACGTAGCACTTGAAATCGCATGCAAGTAAGACTTAGATCTGCCGGAAGGAATGCATAAAAAACTTTCCACAGAGTAAGATTAAAGAATAATCAAAGTAAAGACGAAAATCAGGAATACTACGAGGGTTGTTTTTTAAGTAAGGGCCGTTTTTATTTTAAAAAAAGATACAAATACTTTTGTAAAAAAACTTTTATTTTCTGATTCTACACACTTTTACCTATTTTTCTACATAGTTGCCTTGTTAATTTAAGCGCTTGTCATACCGTACAACTAAGTTTTTAATTCCCTCTTCAAAGAGTTCGGCCGCCTGCTCCGACAGCCAGGAGTTCACGGCCGCTTTCACTTCATCGTCGTCATTGAAGCGCTGCCCGCCAAGATGGTGTTTCAGGTACCGGAAAAGGTGAAAATCGCTAGGAGCAAGGTCGGGGCTGTATGTTGCATGGTCCAAAACTTCCCAGCCAAAAGAACCAATCAAATCCCGAGTCTTTTGAGAGGTGTGAGGCCTAGCGTTATCGTGCAGGAGCAAAACTCCTTTTGTCAGCATGCCGCGCCTTTTGTTTTGAATTGCTCTGCGGAGCTTCTTTAGAGTTGCACAGTAGGCATCTGAGTTGATTGTCGTTCCTCGTGGCATAAAGTCCACTAGCAAAACACCGCGCCGGTCCCAGAACTCAGTTGCCATAATCTTGCGCTTTGACAGCGTGTGTTTGGCTTTGACCTTGACGTGTGAGGTTGTGTGTCGCCATTCCATCGATTGTCGCTTGCTTTCGGGAGTGATATGGGATACCCATGTTTCATCTCCAGTGACAATTTGTCTCAACATGTCATCCCCTTCTTCCTCGTAACGAATCAAAAAGTCCAATGAAGTGGCAAATCTCTTCCGTTTGTTGTCCTCTGTGAGGAGTCTGGGTACCCACCGAGAACACAGTTTCTTAAAGTTTAGGTTTTCAGACACAATTTTGTACAAAACCGATCTTGAAACTTGTGTAAATTCCAAAGAAAGAGTGGAAATTGTGAATCTTCTGTCCTCACGAATCTTTGTTTCGACCGCAGCCACCAAATCATCAGTGATCACAGAGGGCCGGCCTGAGCGTTCTTCGTCATGGACGTTTTAAGGGCCGTTTTTAAACTCTCTAACCCATTGACGCACTTTACCTTCACTCATTGCATTCAAGCCATAAACTTCTGTTAACTGACGATGAATTTCTGCAGCTGATAGGCTTCTCGCGGTCAAAAAACGTATCACTGACCGTATCTCACACGCGGCGGGCGATTCAATAATCGTAAACATTATAAAGTAGCACAGCGATGCGTACACGTCAGCTACAGAGCTGCAACTTGCATCAGTGTGAACGGGAAGGATGCCAGCAAGTGGCGCGGTGGCTTGTTGCGGCGTCCGCGCAAACTACGGGACTATACGCGCGAACGGCCCTTACTTAAAAAACAACCCTCGTAGTTATAAGAAAAATGACACATAAGATCAAAATTGGAAGTAGTTCAGAAGTGGAAGAGGTAGGATAAATGAAAGAGTTCTTCTGTATGAGAAGCAACGTTACTCAGCATCACAGGGAATAAGAACTGCTGAGATGTTGGTGGACTGATTGCTTTTGGTATTGATGTTATTGTTGCTGTTGTTGTTATTGTTGTTGTTGTGGTGGTGGTGGTGGTTCTCAGTCCAAAAACTGATTGGATTAACTTCTGCACGCTTTTCTGTCCTGCGTAATTCTCTTCATCTGTCTTCATCCCTCTTCATCTGCGAATAACTACTGCAATTTACAACCTTGTTTACTGTATTCATCTCTCGGGCTCACTCTACAGTTTTTACACCACACACTTTCTTCCGTTACCAAACTGACAAATGCTTCATGCCTACGAATGTGTCGTATCAACAGATCCCTTCTTTTTTTTCAGGATGTGGAATAAATTCTATTTTCTCCATTCGGAATCAGTAAGTACTCATTATTTTATCTAGCTACTCATTTATTTTTGAGTGTTTTTCTGTAGCACGATGTTTCAAAAGCTTCTAATCTCTTCCTGTCCGAATCACTGACCATCCACGTTTCACTTCTACGCTCCAGACAAATACCTTCAGAAAATACTTTCTAAAACTTAAACATGTCCCTTTCTTTCAGGAATGTTTTTCATGCTATTGGTTCAAATGGCTCTGAGCACTATGGGACTCAACTGCTGAGGTCATTAGTCCCCTAGAACTTAGAACTAGTTAAACCTATCTAACCTAAGGACATCACAAACATCCATGCCCGAGGCAGGATTCGAACCTGCGACCGTAGCGGCCTTGCGGTTCCAGACTGCAGCGCCTTTAACCGCACGGCCACGTCGGCCGGCTTTTCATGCTATTGCAGGTCTACATTTTATTTACTGTCTACTTCGCCCATCATGTTACTTTTTGCCAAAATAGCAAATCTCATCTACTACTTTTAGTCTTTCATTTCATAATCTAATTCTTTCTGTATCGCCTGATATAATTGGACTATATTCCATTACCAGTGATTTACTTTTGTTGCTGTTCACCTTTTACCCATTTTCGAGACACTATCCATTCCACTCAACTGCTGATCCAGGTCCTTAGCTGTCTTTGACAGATTTGAAATGTTAACGGACAACTAAAATGCTTTTATTTCCTCCCGCTGAACTTTAATTCCTTTCCCAATTTGTCCTGGGTTTCCTTTAAGGCTTATTCAATGAACAAACTGAATGATATCGAGGATAGGCTACAATCCTGTCTTATTTCTTTCCCATTTATTGCTTCCCTTTCGCATCCTTCAACTCGCATAACTGTAATCTGGTTTTTAGAAAAGTTATAAATAACCTTTCACTCTCTGTGTTTTACTCCTGCTATCTTCAGAATTCCAAAGAAAAATTTTTTTAAATCTCCAAATAACAAAAAATGTGCATTTGCCATCTAAGGTAAGTCTAGCGTCAGTCCTGCCTTGCGTGTTCCTATATTTCTACGGAAACCAAACTGAATTTCCCCGAGAAACTGCGAATAATTGTATCCAGCGTGGTAAGGAGGAAACAGTGATCTGTTCTTGACGATCAATTAACAAAAACAGTCAAGATCGCCAAATCTCTCTTTTATTAAAAAGACTGGTTTAGTAAATGAGATACTCTGCGATCTCGACTGGTTTTGCTAATTGTTGATATGTGAATAGTTTGTGTCAGTATTTTGCGAGAATTAATTATTAAGCTGATCGCTTATATTCAAACCTATGAATAACTACATTCTTCTTGAAGACTCAGAGTATTTCTCCTGTCTGATACATCTTGCACATCTGGTGGAATAGTTTTGTCATGGCTGGTTCTCCCAAGGTTCTCAATAGTTCGGAGAGAACGTTGCCTACTCCGTGCCACTGCTTCGACTTATGTCTTTCAGTGCTCTCTCGAATTCTTCTCGTCTATCATATCCCCTAACTCACCTTCACGTATTTTCTCTTCTCGTTCTTCAAGTTTGTTTCTCTCAGTAAACCTTTCGCATATCCCAGCCACCTTTCCCTCCTTCGGTCAGTGATGGCTTCTTATCATCTGAGCTCTTTATATTCGTGCAACTGCATCTTTGTTCTGCAAAGCCCTCTTCAGTTTTCCAATAGACGACCGCTCGCTTTCCGCTTGCTATGCATTTCTCTACATCCTTGCATTTTTTTGTCTAGGCATCCTGCTTAGCCATTTTGTGCTTTCTATGAGTCTCCTTTTTATACGTCTGTATTCTCTTTTACGTGTTTCATTTGCTGACTTTTCTCACTTCGACAATTATATTTAATTTTTCGTGTGTAATCCAATCTTTGTTTTATTATCTACTTTCCTCTGCTTCTTTCACTATTTGATTTACCAATGCTACCCATTCGTCTTTAATGTTTACCATACTCCTTTTGTAGTCAATCATTACCTAATGCTGCATTCGAAACTCTCAGCTGCCTCCGGTTCTTTCAATTTATGCAGATTCCATCTCCTTAATTTCCTACTGTTCTGTAATTTCTTCAGTTTTAATTTGCGGTTCATAACCAATAAATTATAAAGTCCACATCTGTCCCTGGAAATTTTTGCAGTTTAAAATCTGGTTTCACAAACCCTACCTTACCATTATGGAATCCACATGAAACCTTTGAGTGTCTCCAGGTCTCTTCCACTTACAAAGACGTCTTTCACGACTCTGAATCGTGTTAGCGACGGTTATATTGTAGTATATGCTAAACGCTATGTGGCAGCTTCCTTTTTCATTACTTTCTCACAGTCCATGTTCTCCTATTACTTTTCCTCCTCCACCTTCTTCTGCTGTCGAATTACAGTCATTGAACTCAATAAATACTCATCTCCTTTAACTGTCCACATAATTTCTTCTAACTCATCACAAATTGATTCAATCTCTTCATGGTCTGCGGAGCAAGCATATGAACTTGTACTATTGTGTAGGTGATGGTTCTGTGTCCATATTGTCTATGATACCGCTTTCACTATGCTGTTCACAAAAGATTACAAGGATTCTCGCTTTTTTATTCATTATTAGACGAACTTCTTCATTAATGCTTTCCAGTACAGTGATGCCATATGGCATCACCATATTTAACTGTTTCTCAAGGCCAAATTATTTATCCAAATATTATAAACAACATTGCAGGACTTCCCAAAATTAATTGTGATTAGGTTGACGATCGTGAGTTCTATAAAATGGAAGGCATCAGGCTACAACGCATTGAAAAATGTGTTGTTCCATCTTGTCTAAGCTACAGTACACGCAGCAGGACTTTCAAAACATTATATGGAAATAAAAGAATCAAAATAGTTTGAAAATTGCACTAATACATTTTTGTTGAATCCTAAAATTAAGTAGTAAACAGATCCAAAATGATGTCAGTCATGGTAACTCGTCGCCTGGAAATTCACATATAAGTGTTATTGCATTTGGCGTCATTGGGAATTTGGTATGATACCGTACGTAGTATATGCAAAATCCTGGACTAACATTTACCACAAAGTGTAACGCTAATAATTTTAAGTTTCTTTGAACCCTATGAAATACTGTAGTATTTGGTCATACAAATATTTTAATATTCTGTATTGACATACACACATCAAAAAAAAGTTTTGTATCACCTAGGCTCCGAGATTTCCGGAACCTGTACATTTCAACCTTTATTGTTCATGAAAACCACACATTGCATGTTGTACCACCGTACAGCGACTCCTTCAGAGCTGGTGGTCCAGATTTCTGTACACACCGTTACCTCTAATACCCAATTGCACGTCCTTTTGCAGTGATGCATGTCTGTATTCATCGTGGCATACTATCCACAAGTTCATCAAAGCATTGTTGGTCCAGATTGTCACACTCCTCAACGGCGATTCGGCGTAGATCCCTCAGAGTGGTTGGTGGGTCACGTCGTCCATAAACAGCCCTTTTCAATCCATCCCTAACTTGTTCAATAGGATTCATGTCTGGAGAACATGTTGGCAACTCCTGTCGAGCGATCTCGTTATCCTGAAGGAAGTCTTTCACATGATGTGCACGGTGGGGGGCACGAATTGTCGTCCATGAAGACGAATTACTAGCCAATATGCTGCCGATATGGTTGTACTATTGGTCGGAGGATGGCATTCACGTATCGTACAGCCGTTACGGCGCCTTCCATGAACAACAGCGGCGTACATCGGCCCCATATAATGCTAACCCAAAACAGCAGGGAAGCTCCACCTTGCTGCACTCGCTGGACATTGTGTCTAAGGCGTTCATCCAGACCGGGTTGCCTCCACACAAGTCTCCAACGATTGTCTGGCTGAAGCCATATGCGACACTCATCGGTGAAGAGAACGTGATGCCAATCCTGAGCAGTCCATTCGGCATGTTGTTGGGCCCACCTGTACCGCACTGCATGGTGTCGTGGTTGCAAAGATGGACCTCGCCAAGGACGTCGGGAGTGAAGTTGCGCCGGCCGTTGTGGACGAGCGGTTGTAGGCGCATCAGTTATTTTTTTGTTATCGTGAAGCATTTCCTACTTGCAAAATGGTTCAAATGGCTCTGAGCACTATGGGACCTAACATGTGAGGTCATCAGTCCCCTAGAAATTAGAACTACTTAAACATAACTAACCTAAGGATATCAAACACGTCCATGGGACTGAAACTGCTGTGTTCGGATGCAGGCTGAGTTGGCATCCCTTCGCTCCCAGCTTCAGGCAGTGTTGGCTTCAGTCACACAGCTTGAGGCTGTTGCCAATGGGCATCACTGTGGGGGTCCGGATGGGGGTTTGTCGGGGACGGCCAGCTCGTCCCACGCATCCCCTGATCGGACTACGACTGTGGTTGCCCGGGATACTGCCCACATTGAGGCTGGTCCCTCACCTGTGGTACAGTGGGGGGTCGTCTCGAGGTGTGGCAGGGGGCGAAAGACGTTCCGGAGGGCTGAACGGAAGGCCTCTCCAGTTTGTCTGACGAACCGGTTTCAGGCTTTGTCCCAGGCTGATACTGATCTTCGGCCGGACATGGCTGCTTGTCCTGTTCCAGAGGTTGCCCCTCAATCTGCAAGATCCGGGCGGTCGCAGAGGGTGGGCTTACTGGTAGTTGGGAGCTCCAACGTCAGGCGCGTAATGGGACCCGTTAGGGAAATGGCAGCAAGAGAGGGGAAGAAAACCAATGTGCACTCCGTGTGCATACCGGGGGGAGTCATTCCAGATGTGGCAAGGGTCCTTCCAGATGTCATGAAGGGTACAGGGTGCACCCATCTGCAGGTGGTCGCTCATGTCGGCACCAATGATGTGTGTCGCTATGGATCGGAGGAAATCCTCTCTGGCTTCCGGCGGCTATCTGATTTGGTGAAGACTGCCAGTCTCGCTAGCGGGATGAAAGCAGAGATCACCATCTGCAGCATCGTCGACAGGACTGACTGCGGACCTTTGGTACAGAGCCGAGTGGAGGGTCTGAATCAGAGGCTGAGACGGTTCTGCGACCGTGTGGGCTGCAGATTCCGGAAACAGCGATCGTGTGAGACCCAACTCGCTTTATTTGTTCATGAGACCCAGAAAATATTAGATACAGGCTCCCAGGTAGATGCTATTTTCCTTGACTTCCTGAAGGCGTTCGATACAGTTCCGCACCGTCGCCTGATAAACAAAGTAAGAGTCTACCGAATATCAGACCAGCTGTGTGGCTGGATTGAAGAGTTTTTAGCAAACTGAACACAGCATGTTGTTATCAATGGAGAGACGTCTACAGGCGTTAAGGTAACGTCTGGCGTGCCACAGGGGAGTGTTATGTGACGATTGCTTTTCACAGTATATATAAATGACCTAGTAGATAGTGTCGGAAGTTCCATGCGGCTTTTCGCGGATGATGCTGTAGTGTACAGAGAAGTAGCAGCATTAGAAAATCGTAGCGAAATGCAGGAAGATATGCAGCGGATAGGCACTTGGTGCAGGGAGTGGCAACTGACCCTTAACATAGATAAATGTAATGTATTGCGAATACATAGAAAGAAGGATCCTTTATTGTATGATTAGATGATAGCCGGCCGCGGTGGTCTAGCGGTTCTAGGCGCGCAGTCCGGAACCGCGCGACTGCTACGGTCGCAGGTTCGAATCCTGCCTCGGGCATGGATGTGTGTGATCTCCTTAGGTTAGTTAGGTTTAAGTAGTTCTAAGTTCTAGGGGACTGATGACCACAGATGTTAAGTCCCATAGTGCTCAGAGCCATTTGAACCATTTTTTGATTATATGATAGCGGAACAAACACTGGTAGCAGTTACTTCTGTAAAACATCTGGGAGTATGCGTGCGGAACGATTTGAAGTGGTATGATCACATAAAATTAATTGTTGGTAAGGCGGGTACCAGGTTGAGCTTCATTGGGAGAGTCCTTAGAAAATGTAGTCTATCAACAAAGGAGGTGGCTTACAAAACACTCATTCGACCTATACTTGAGTATTGCTCATCAGTGTGGGATCCTTACCAGATTGGGTTGACGGAGGAGATAGAGAAGATCCAAAGAAGAGCGGCGCGTTTCGTCACAGGGTTATTTCGTAACCGTGATAGCGTTACGGAGATGTTTAGCAAACTCAAGTGGCAGACTCTGCAAGAGAGGCGCTCTGCATCGCGGTGTAGCTTGCTTGCCAGGTTTCGAGAGGGTGCGTTTCTGGATGAGGTATCGAATATATTGCTTCCCCCTACTTATACCTCCCGAGGAGATCACGAATGTAAAATTAGAGAGATTCGAGCGCGCACGGAGGCTTTCAGACAGTCGTTCTTCCCGCGAACCATACGCGACTGGAACGGAAAAGGGAGGTAACGACAGTGGCACGTAAAGTGCCCTCCGTCACACACCGTTGGGTGGCTTGCGGAGTATAAATGTAGATGTAGATGTAGCATGACCGAGGCAGGATTCGAACCTCCGACCGTAGCGGTCGCGCGGTTCCAGACTGAAGCGCCTAGAACGGCTCGGCCACAAAGGCCGGCTCCTATTTGCAGATAATTTATAAAATAAAGACCCAGTGATGATGGTGCAGATGTAATAAAACATGTTCCCGCCAAAAACTGATAAAAATGTAAGTTTTGACCAAAATGAGATGAATCCAATACTATAAATATATTCGACATTGTTGTTCGTGCTTATTTTGTTTACGTTGTACAGGATTGAATCGAGAGACGAAGATTGGAGAAATGCAGATGTGTGTGTTTAAACGGTGGCCATTAATCCCGAGTTTGAGATCTTCTGCTCGTGCCAAATGCCCACAATGTATTACTACCAGTGACCTCCGTTCCTCAATTAAGATCGCAGATAGACGGCGTGCTTGTAACTTCACTTTCTACTCATTGTCACGACTATTTTAAAGGTCACTGTCGTGACTCCACCAGCCCGATTCTTCAAATTCTGGCGTCTTCTTCGGTGAATGAGGCGTCAGGAAGCAACAGCCCAAAGATTCGGCCGAAACGATGTACAGTTGCGTTTCATAAGATAGTATTTAGTCTCACGTTATTGGATGCGTTCTCAAATTAACATTCACCATTAAATAAAGCATAAATAACATAACTAGCAAAGCTCGGTCACCGCAATATTGATTTCAACCTTTTTCTCAAGCTCACTGTTGCCAATAAACGTGGAGACTCTGGTTGTTTTTCTATTTACATAAACCAAACCAAACGCGTCTTTGCCTTTTTTCAGCAAACTTTATTTTCGTACCACCTAGGTCTGTGTTTTTAGCCCATTTTACATGACACACGTGATACCAAAGTTACGTGCTAGAAAAGAGCTTGCATCCTGAAAACTTTGTCTTACGAAAATAAAGTTTTGCGAACAGTTTATGCAACATACAGTGTTTTTTACCAAGGATCCACGTTTGAATCAATTAAAGCAATAATGAATAAATAAAATTACTTCGTTTATTGGCAGTCCGCCACACTGTTAACTGCAAGGTATGCTACGACATACATATACAGGGTGAAAGCGAACTTGGTTCAAATGGCTCTGAGCACTATGGGACTCAACTACTGAGATCATAAGTCCCCTAGAACTTAGAACTACTTAAATCTAACTAACCTAAGGACAATACACACATCCATGCCCGAGGCAGGATTCGAACCGGCGACCGTAGCGGTCGCGCGGTTCCAGACTGAAGCGCCAGAACCGCTCGGCCACCAGCGGCCGGCTGAAAGCGAACTGAGCTAAAAAGGTAAAAATAGTCGTGACAATGAGTAGAAAGTGAAGCTGGATTTTGAGCATTCACAATGGGCCACACATTTGCCATGCAGAATGTGGAAAGTAATGTTAAAACGAAAGCTACTGTATTACCTTTATTAGAAATGCAAGTTTTGCTTGCTGTTGACTTCGGATGTCGCGTAACGTTGAGTCAGTGAATACATCAGCTCTGTATGTTCGAAATGCACTTCATTGTGCACGAGCGTTTATCTTATGAAGCCTGTTTCACTAGGATCGAAATTCTTAACAGTCACAATAGTCGCAGCAGATCTGTATAAGCTGTTGAGAATCCACACAGTACAGTCCAGAAGAGCCGCAATATATGTTATCAATAAATCTGCAGCCAAACTTGATGATTGCGTAATAGTCGTTTCTAATTAACTATACTATACTGTATTTCTGAGAGACGCTTTGCTCATGTAGCTGAAACATATTCAATATGTAAGCAGTATTTCAAGGGGCCCAGTTTAGAAGCCAGTCCGTTCGCCTGATCTGGTTCCGCTTCACTACTTGTTTAGTTATGTTTAACTGGAGAGGACCTCCTGGCAAGAAATCTCGATGCTTATAGCACAGTTCGAATAATATAGTCGTTGTTTGAACAGATACAATAGAAAGGTTGTGAGACAGTGTCATGCCTGTGTGGATGCTGTTTTACAATTACCTTCCTGTCACTGTGACTAAAGGCCATTCGAGCTAAATTTGGACCTAATTAACCTAAAATATTAGAATTACACGCTTACAATGTTTAATAGAAGACATTGAAGGTGTTACATAAAGCTGCATAAATGCGACATCAGTAGAAGGTTGGTCGAAAACGCACACAACAATGTTCGAAAGAAATATTTGTGTCGTGATACTTTAACGGATCGGGAAATAAGAAATGATGGAATGCAGAATGGGCTTGAAGGCAGTGACGAAGGTGAGCCGGTCGCCGACGTCATCCAGTTAGTGAGCGGCGACTCAACAGCTGCTGCCACACAGTCTGATGCTGCTGATGGATTTGCAATTTAAAGCGGAAACACTAGACCCGTGCGAAACTCGCACAATGACAGTATTTGGAATAAGTGTAGTCGTTGGGATAAGGGTGGTTGTGGGAATAAAGAGAAAACATCTTTAATAATGATCCGAACGGCATGAAATAATAAGCATGAATTTATGAGGCATCCTTGTATATACATTTCAATGTAGTAATTTTAAACAAAATTTAGTTACATTAAGCGCGTTAGGCCGTAGTAGCAGTAGGTAAATGATAATTCAATGCAACATTGACAAATACATTTGCCGTTTCGGAAAGTTCATTCGTTTAGAAAAATCAACTTGTACGACGGGCGAAGATAGTGGACTAACGCAGTGCTCACGGTTCTTATTCATGACAATTCTGTATGCAAATGATCCAGTTAATAAGTACTATAAAACTAATAAAATGATATTTGTAATAATATAATTTGAAAAGGGTCTCTTATTCGTCATTAATAACTTATTTTCATAAAATATAGGTATGAATCTGGACATTCATGACGCCATATTGCCTGCGATAGTAAAAATCTTTATGTTAAAGTTTTACAAATAGTAAGTTCATCGCAAAAACAGTATGCAGTGTCACAAACCGGTTAAAAACTTTCTAACGATACCGCATTCATCCCTGTACCATTAATAAGTGATCAGAAAAAGGGACGATGACTTGAGGAATAATATGTACATGATGATGATTTAAGACTATGTACACTGTTCAACAATAAGAACATGTCATAAGAATTACGGCCTATGAGCAGGGTAAATGGAAAATTACATCTATTCAGCATCAACAACGTTTTCAAATAGAGTGTACTGGGGTGCCAGCGGTGAGAACTACAATTAACGAACACCAACGCCCACGCTACACATCGCTAAAGCTATGCAAGGAAAGCGGTACGTTCTGTCACGAGGAATTCTTAGCTGATGTGGTAGTAAAGTTTATGAGGACACAGTTGTATCACAGTCGATACGAGAACAAATACAACCTCTGTGAGGTGCGAAAACGTGCGGTTAAGCGTGTCTGCGCTCAACGGTGAGTTTTATGGTGGCTTGAGTTTGAGCGCTCTAGCGCGGCAGTCGTTAATACGGAGTCTTCGGGTGTGGTCTGTAGCGAACACTTGACCGAAAGTAGTATTCGAAAGGAAGCCAAGTAGTATATTGAAACGTATCGTTCGTGTGTCGTAAGAATATCGTACAGTAATTCGCAGGTAGGGAATCTCGTCCAAGTTTGAAGCATTCATGAAAGTTGAAGAATTATTCAAATCCCGTGGCATGATTTCGTTACGGTTCACTCAACCGATCATCAAATACCACCGATGATGAAACAATATATCATCGGCATGGAGAGCAGTAATTATCAGTGGAAATGAGAAAACGAAGGGAACTTCACCGGCAGAGAATCTTACTTCACCTACGAGATTTAGATTCAGGTGCTTCGGCCTTCTGTGATCTCGCTTCTTGGTTATCAGATTTCTTTTAGATCTTCTGTTGTATTCCTCAGTTGCAGTATCGAAGAATTTAGTTGCGTACTTTTTACTTAGAACAACTCTAACAACTTACGACTGTACTAGGCGTTGCAGCATCGTCGCACTTCAGCAAGTATCATGCATGCTCTTGACCAGTGATTTTCTGTACCTGAAACAAGAGAAAACAGGATTAGTAGAGGCATTCGTGAACAAACGGAATATGGAAATATTATTTTACACAGGACAGGGTTTAAATGCGATATAAACAAATATATATGTCTTGATGGCATTCAAGTATTAGTGGCAGTCTAATGAAAACGAGAGGGATGGAAAAAAATAAAGAGTTTATTATTTCTAAAGTAACTGCCATAGCTGTTAGAGACTTTATCCAAGTGTGAGAAAAGACGGTCAATGCCTTCACGGAAAAAAAATTGCGGTTACCTACAGAAACACGGTTGTACCCCGGCGTGCAGCTCTTCGTCCGAAAGTCTTTCTGCGCGGCTCCATTTTGTGTAAATCGTTGGGGAGGGATCGGAACTGTATTGAGGACGTGTAAGGGATTCCCAGAGAAATTTCTGCAGCGACACATAAACAACATTGGCAACGCGTCGGCGGGCAGAAGTTTCTCAGGGGAGTCATTACATGTACCCCATACAGCCTGATATCACCCCATGCGATTCACATGTTTTTGGAGCTCTGAAGCAAACCATTCGTCGCCGTCGATTTGATTCGGACGAAGAGCTAGATGTCTGGATAGAATCATGATTTTGTACATAACCGCAAATATTTTTCCATGAAAGCATTGACCACCTTATCTCACACTGAGATAAATGTGTTGATTGTTATTGTGATTTCTTTTGAAATAATAAACAGTTTACTTACTTTTTTCCATCTGTATCGTTTACAGTTGCCTGACCCTTGTATTTATTAATTCTCGATTAACAAAAAATGTCATGTGGAAACGTTAATAAATGATGACGTTTACTTTAAAAGAGATAGTATACTCCACAAAATTGCCTGCATTTTCATGAGTAGGCTCTGGTAGCCTCTGCTGTGTTGCGAGCTCTCATTAGTGTGCATTTGTAATACAATGATCCATGACATTTTAACGATAATGTCCTACACCTCACTCGATATTGCAGCAAGGCGTCGTATTGTTAATATGCACTGCATTGTACAGAATCGGATTAACTAGATGTTATAGCTACACTACGTACAAACGTAGGATATTGACAACAAAGATCGAGGTGCCACTCATGTGAGTCAAAAACTGGGGTGCAACTGCACTACACATGATATACGCATAACTAGAACGCACAACTGAATTGAAGGATCACTTTTTCGAAATCCCGTAACTGTCTCCCTAAGTTTGAAATTTGGCTCATTGGTGCGTACAGCCATCCTCTCTAAAGCTGCAATGAATTAAGGGAATAAAACGGCAAAGAGTTCCTCTAAGACCTCCAGTTCGGTAACGCCTTGAATACCACCAACACACCTTAGCTGAACAAGTTACAAATGTACTTGTCTGGAACTTCGACACACATTCTACGTTGCGGCTGCTCTAGCGCCCTAAGGGAGCCCAACAACCCCTGAGAGGTGTCGAAGAGGTTGCTCAACACTCAGGCGCTACAGCAGCGACGAGGCTTAACGTGTGTCGAAGTTTCAGACAGGTTCTTTGTAACGTGCACAACTGAGGTGCTTGGGTTGTACCCGGACTGTTGCCGAACTGCGGGTTGTTTTATTCAAGCGTGCGTCAATGTCGCAACCGTTTCTGCCCCCACCCTTCCGTGCTCACGCTACAGGATGACGTGAAATACAAGCGATAAAAATGCGGATCACGTTCAGATTTTGCAGAATGGTTTTTAACGGTCCCTAGTTGTTCCAATAAGTACACGAGAACAAACACTGCGCTCGCACTGCCTTCCAAAGAGTCAGGTCATGTTTAATGGCGATGCAGCCGCACAATGCCCTTGGAGAGTGGTTGAAATGTCAGAGGGTGTAAGCAGCGTCGAACATTGTCAAGAACTTGGGTTGTTTTGCCTTATGCAAACACAATTAATTTGTTTTCATATTTGCCCAGATATGTTTCAACACCTATGTGTCATCTCCTGTTGGTCAAATTTTTATTTCTGTAAAGTACAATCTCTAATTATTAATAATTTAACTGTTGTCGGCCTAAGAATTATAAACTGTGCCATTTGCTTTATTTTATTTAGGCGCTCACCTTAAAACTACGTCACTAAATGAACTGCATTATTATACACCAGTTTTTGCGCATTTTTCGTCGTTTTTTTGACAGCATGTCATCTGAAAACCAGCCATGAAGATAATTATTGCGTATTTGCTATGAACTGTTTCGCGGGTAGATGTTATGTTCGTTTCTCTGCTTACATTTTTCGGCCTGTTGCGTGCCTCTGGTGTCTCGATCAACTGCTATTCACTGCACTGCTTCCACACAGTATTTTTACAAAATTTTCGCTCACTAGTTCACCTCACATGCACTTTCGCGAAATGTGGCTGCGCAGAGACTTCTGACTCCTTACTCAGTGAGAGGTGTTATGTCATTGTCACTGCTTACTTCTTCATCGTTGGTCTTGTGTTTTTTCTGGTGCTAACTGTGCATGTTTCGTCAGTACCGGTGCGGTGTGGCTGCTGGGAGATGGCAGAATGTATGTTTTAACGTGTGTGTGTGTGTGTGTGTGTGTGTGTGTGTGTGTGTGTGTGTGTGTGTACGCTCACGTGGAATAAGAGAGAGGCTGAGAGTGACACGTTCATAGGATTTGCAGACCTGGAAAAAGCGTTCGACAATGTAAGTGGTGCAAGATGTTCGAAATTCAAGAAAAAATAGGGGTGAGCTATAGGGAGAGACGGGTAATATACAATATGTACAAGAGCCAAGAGAGAATGATAAGAGTGTAGAACGACGAAAGAAGTGCTCGGATTCAAAGGGTGTAAGACAGAAATGTAGTCTTTCGCCCCAACTGTCCAATTTGTACGTCGAGGAAGCAATGATGGAAATAAAAGAAAGATTTAGGAGCTGAATTAAAGTACAAAGCGAAAAGAATCAGTGATACTAATCGCTGATGACATTTACATTGAGTGTAAGTGATGAAGAGTTACATGGTCTACTGAAATGAAGTCTAATGAGTACTGAATATGGATTGATAGTAAATCGAAGAAAGACGAAAGAAATGAGAAGTAACAGAAATGAGAACAGCGAGAAACTTATCAGAAGTGATGGTCACGAAGTAGATGAAGTTGAGGAATGTTGCTACCTAGGTAGTAAAATAACCAATGACGGACGGAACAAGGAGGACATAAAAAGCAGACTAGTAATGAGAAAAAGGGCATTCATGTCCAAGAGAAGTTTACTGGTATCGAACATAGGCTTTGATTTGAGGAAAAAATTTCTGAGAATGTGCGTCTGGAGTACAGCATTGTATGGTAGTGAAATATAGACTGTTGGAAAACCGAAAGCAAATAGAATCGAAGGACTTGGGATGTGGTACTATAGACGAATGTTTAAAATTAGGTGGACTGATAAGGTAAGGAATGAGGAGGTTTGCGCAGAACCAGAGAGGAAAGGAATTTGTAGGAAACACTGATAAGGAGAAGGGACAGGATGATAGGACATCTGCTAAGAGATGAGGGAATGACTTCCATGGTACTAGAGGGAGCTGCAGGGGGCAAAAACTATAGAGGAAGACATTAGAATACATCTAGCAAATAATTGAGGACGTAGGTTTCGAGTGCTATTCCGAGATGAAGAGCTAGGCACAGGAGAGGACTTCGTGGCGGGCCGCAGTAAACAAGTGAGAAGATTGACGACAAAAAAGGAAAAAAAAAGATAAAAAGAAAGAAAAAACGAAAGCTTCTTTGCAGACTGAACTCGACGCTCTTAATGGAACAAAGTCGATAGATCTGAAGGTAATTTCCGGCCTACCTCAAGGAAGTGTGAAAGGACTGTTACTGTTTACAGAGTAAATAAATGATCAAGCAGAAAGCGTGGGAACCTATTTAAGAGTATTCGAGGACGATGCGATTTTCTACAAGAAGGCAGAAGACAGTATGTATTTCTAGAATGACCTGCAGAGGATTTATAAATGGTACGCTCCGGCAGTTAGTCCTGAACGTAAATAAATGTAACGTATTGCGCATACATAGGAAAACAGGGCCATTACTGTACAACTACACTGTTAAGGACAAATTGCTGGAAATAGTTGTTGTTGTTGTTGTTGTTGTTGTTGTTGTCGTCTTCAGTCCTGAGACTGGTTTGATGCAGCTCTCGCTCTCCATGCTACTCTATCCTGTGCAAGCTTCTTCATCTCCCCGTACCTACTGCAACCTACATCCCTCTGAATCTGTTTAGTGTATTCATCTCTTGGTCTCCCTCTACGATTTTTACCCTCCACGCTGCCTTCCAATACTAAATTGGTGATCCCTTGATGCCTCAGAAAATGTCCTACCAACCGATCCCTTCTTCTAGTCAAGTTGTCCCACAAACTTCTCCCCAATCCTATTCAATACCTCCTCATTAGTTATATGATCTACCCATCTAATCTTCGGCATTCTTCTGTAGCACCACATTTCGAAAGCTTCTATTCTCTTCTTGTCCAAACTAGTTATCGTCCATGTTTCACTTCCATACATGGCTACGCTCCATACAAATACTTTCAGAAACGACTTCCTGACACTTAAATCTATACTCGATGTTAACAAATTTCTCTTCTTCATAAACGCTTTCCTTGCCATTGCCAATCTACATTTTATATCCTCTCTACTTCGACCATCATCTGTTATTTTGCTAATCTAATTCCCTCAGCATCACCCGATTTAATTCGACTACATTCCATTATCCTCGTTTTGCTTTTGTTGATGTTCAACTTCAACCCTCCTTTCATGACACTGTCCATTCCGTTCAACTGCTCTTCCAAGTCCTTTGCTGTCTCTGACAGAATTACAATGTCATCGGCGAACCTGAAAGTTTTTGTTTCTTCTCCATGGATTTTAATACCTACTGCGAATTTTTCTTTTGTTTCCTTCACTGCTTGTTCAATATACAGATTGAATAACATCGGGGATTGGCTACAACCCTGTCTCACTCCTTTCCTAACCACTGCTTCCCTTTCATGTCCCTCGACTCTTATAACTGCCATCTGGTTTCTGTGCAAATTGTAAATAGCCTTTCGCTCCCTGTATTTTACCCCTGCCACCTTCAGAATTTGAAAGAGAATATTCCAGTCAACATTGTCAAAAGCTTTCTCTGAGTCTACAAATGCTAGAAACGTAGGTTTGCCTTTCCTTAATCTAGCTTCTAAGATAAGTCGTAGGGTCAGTTTTGCCTCACGTGTTCCAATATTTCTACGGAATCCAAACTGATCTTCCCCGAGGTCAGCTTCTATCAGTTTTTCCATTCGTCTGTAGAGAATACGCGTTAGTATTTTGCATCCACGACTTGTTAAACTGATTGTTCGGTAATTTTCACATCTGTCAGCACCTGCTTTCTTTGGGATCGGAATTATTATATTCTTCTTGAAGTCTGAGGGTATTTCGCCTGTCTCATACATCTTGCTCACCAGATGGTAGAGTTTTGTCAGGACGTGCTCTCCCAAGGCCGTCAGTAGTTCTAATTAAATGTTGTCTACTCCCGGGGCCTTGTTTCGACTCAGGTCTTTCAGTGCTCTGTCAAACTCTTCACGCAGTATCGTATCTCCCATTTCATTTTCATCTACATCCTCTTCCATTTCCATAATATTGTCCTCAAGTACATTGCCCTTGTGTAGACCCTCTATATACTCCCTCCACCTTTCTACTTTCCCTTCTTTCCTTAGAACTGGGTTTCCATCTGAGCTCTTGATATTCATACAAGTGGTTCTCTTTTCTCCAAAGATCTCTTTAATTTTCCTGTAGGCTGTATCTATCTTACCCCTAGTGAGATAAGCGTCTACATCCTTACATTTGTCCTCTAGCCATCCCTGCATAGCCATTTTGCACTTCCTGTCGATCTCATTTTTGAGACGTTTGTATTCATTTTTGCCTGCTTCATTTACTACATTTTTATATTTTATTCTTTCATCAATTAAATTCAGTATTTCTTCTGTTATCCAAGGATTTCTACCAGCTCTCGTCTTTTTACTTACTAGGTCATCTGCTGCCTTCACTACTACATCTCTCAAAGCTACCCACTCTTCTTTTACTGTATTTCTTTCCCCCATTCCTGTCAATTGTTCCCTTATCCAGGCCCCCTCTCCTTAAATTCCCACCTTTTTGCAGTTTCTTCAGTTTTAATGTACAGATCATAACCAATAGATTGTGGTCAGAGTCCACATCTGCCCCTGGAAATGTCTTACAATTTAAAACCTGGTTCCTAAATCTCTGTCTTACCATTATGTAATCCATCTGAACTGGAAATAGTATCCACAGCAAAATATCCGGGAGTAACTATCTAGCGCGACCTGAAGTGGAATGACCGTATAAAACGAATAGTAGCAAACGCAGATGCCAGATTCAGATTCATACGAAGAATGTTAAGGAAATGTAACTCATCCACTAAGGAAACGGCTCACAAAGCGCTTGTTCGATTGATTCTTGACTATTGTTCATGAATATGGGATCCTTACCAGCCAGGACTGACAGAAGAGATAGAGAAGGTCCAACGAAGAGCGGCGCGTTTCTTCACGGGATCAGTAATCCGGCGAGAGAGTGTTACTGAGATGCTCAGCAAACTCCTTTTTGCTGACGTTACACAAGGGGTGTTGTGCATCGCGGAGAGGTTTACTATTGAAATTTCGAGGGAGCACTTTCCGGGAAAAGTCGCTCAAAATATTACTTTCTCCCACATACCTCTGATGAAATGAACACAGTGAGACAGTTCCAGAAATTACAGCTAATACCGGAGCTTGCCGACAGTCATTCTTTCCATGCGTCCTTTGCGAGTGGAACAGGGAAGCGGGTATCAGTTTTTTTGGAAATTCGTGGTAAATTCCTATGGGACAAAACTACTGAGGTCATCGGTCCCTAGGCTTACACACTACTTAATCTAACTTATGCTAAGGACAACACACACACACACACACACACACACACACACACACACACACACACACACACACACAATATCCTCTACCACACAACGTTAGGTGGTTTGCGGAGTTTGATGTAGATGTACCGGTAGAAGCAGCCCGCTGCTATTTCTGCAGACTCTCTTCGCCTGGATATTTAGGCTATCTCGTTCATCCACACTTGCTGTAGTATAATCTGTGTATCCTGGATCGCAACTCGGGAATACGTCACTATTGAGACAAGAGATTTCTGCGATGTTGAATGTGAGTATGTCACCAAAATTAGACGTATGCGACAGTGCTACATGCGTGGTGGATGAAAGTGAAAGAATCGTATTATATCCGGAGGACTGAGGTTCGGATTTTCGATTACAATTGTGACCCTAAGACTGCAGGCAACCATGTATCACAAGAAAAGGAAAGGAGATTAGTTTATCGTCCCGTCGACAGCGAGATTATTAGAGACGGAGCACAAGCTCAGATAACGAAAGGACGATGAAGGAAATCGGCAGTGCCCTTTTCAAAGGAACGATCCCGGCATTTGCCTGGAGCGATTTCGGGAAGCCACAGAAAACCTAGGTCTGGATGGCCAGTCGGGGATGTGGACCGTCGTCCTCCGGAATGTGAGTCCAGTGTGCTAGCCACTGCACCACCTCGTTCGGTGGTATCACACAAAAATGCAGTTGTGTCGACTATAAGATAAAAGCCTTCGTGAACGTCAGATTACAAGAAAGAAAGAAATGAAATAATATTTCGGAAGACGAACAGATACCAGTTCTAAAATTCGCAGGCGAAATGATCTGTTGAGTGTAATTGGCAGCAAGGTTTGCACAGAAACGTAATAAGGATAAACAAGGCTACAACTGTCCTCACACGAGAGGTGAAGGTGAAGATGCACGTGAGCCCTCATAAACGGCCATAAGGAACATGCTCGTCAACGTGATCTGCGACCTCACCTTTTTATAGCAGCAGCTGTGTCTACTTCTAAACCTATATGCACGTGATTCCTCTGTAATTCACAGTTAAGTGGCTGGCAGGGAGTTCATTGAACCACCGTCGAGCTGTTTCTCTACTGTTACACTCTCGACCAGCGTGCGGGAAAAACCAACACTTAAATTTTTTCTGTGCGAGTTATGATTTCTATTTTATTATGATGATTATTTCTCTCCATGTAGGGGGGCGCCAAAATATGTTTTCACACTCTCAGGAGAAAGTTGGTGATTGAGATTTAGTGAGAAGAGCTCGCTGCAACGAAAAACTCCTTTTTTTAATGATTGCCACAACAAATCGCGTATCACATCAGTGGCAATGACTGCCCCGTTTGCGATAATACAAAACAAGCTCCTCCTCTTTGAACTTTTTCGACGTCCTCCGTGAATCCTATCTTATGTGGATCCAATACAACACATCAGTACTCCATCAGAGGTCGTAGAAGAGTAGTATAAGCAATCCCTTTAGTAGACCTGTTGTATTCTCTGAGTGTTCTGCCAATAAACCTCAGCCTTTGATTTGATTTTCCCCACAACATTATCGTTGTGATCGTTGAACATTGTTATTCGAAATTATTAATAATAATCCGCAAGAAATCGCAACATCAAGAGCTCCAATCACATTGCACTCAAAGTTGGATATGCGTGACACTGCTCCGAAAACTCTATTAATCATTTTAGAAAGCGGGGGGAGAAAATCACTAAGAACAATACTGACACCACAGTATACTCAATTATGCTTCTGTGTTCAAAAGAGACCTTTGAAAATCTTACATCCTCTCCTTGAATGAACGTTATTGACAATATATTTGAAAAGGCCAAACATCTGGAACTGTATGAGGAGTTAAAATCAACTACAACATTATAATTACTGCCCACCACGACATTTAATACAACCAGATGGCATCGCGGACACGTGACCCAGAGGGACAGTTTATAAGCCGAGAAGGTTCAAATCAAATGGCTCTGAGCACTATGGGACTTAACTGCTGAGGTCATCAGTCCCCTAGAACTTAGAACTACTTAAACCTAACTAACCTAAGGACATCACACACATCCAAGCCCGAGGCAGGATTCGAAGCTGCGACCGTAGTGGCCGCGCGGTTCCAGACTGTAGCGCCTAGAACCGCGTGGCCACCAGGCCGGCTAAGCCGAGAAGGGACGAATGGGGAGTCATTCTGCTTCGACATCTGCATCTACATATATACTCCGCAAACCACCACACGAAGACTGGCACAGAGTACCTTCTACTAGTCATTCCCTTTACTGTTGCACTCGCTAAATGAGCGAGGGAAAAAGGACAGTCTGTGTGCTTCCACAAGAGCCCTAAATTTGTCTTTGGCGTCCTCACGTAAAATGTGAGCTGGCCGCAGTGGAATCGTTCAGCAATCAGCCGCAAATGCCGGTTCTCTAAATTTTGCTCCACAGTTTTTTACGAAAACAACGTCGCTTTGCCTCCAAAGATTCCGATTTGAGTTAACAGAACATTTTCGTAACGCTAGCGTTACCTGCCAGTGTCAAGGCCGGCAGTACGACGCCGAATTGCTTCGATATCTTCCTTTAGTCCGACCTGGTTGGGAACACAAGCATACTAGCAGTACTCAACTAAGGGTCGCACTAGTGTTCTACAAGCGGTCTCCTTTATAGATGAGCTACATTTCCCTATAATTCTCCTTATAAAACGAAGTCGTCCATTCGCCTTCACTACCACCATCCTTACGTGCTCATTCTATTTCATGCTTATTCTATTTGATATCGCTTTGAAACATTAGCCGGCCGGTGTGGCCGTGCGGTTCTAGGCGCTTCAGTCTGGAACCGCGTGACCCCTACGGTCGCAGGTTCGAATCCTGCCTCGGGCATGGATGTGTGTCATGTCCTTAGGTTAGTTAGGTTTAAGTAGTTCTAAGTTCTAGGGGACTGATGACCACAGATGTTAAGTCCCATAGTGCTCAGAACCATTTGAACCATATATTTTTTTTGAAACGTTCCGCCTCGATATTTAATCGACGTGACTCTGTCGACCAGCAAAACGCTAATACTATATTCGTTCATTAGAGGATTGTTGTTCTGCCCATCTGCATTACCTCACATTCTTTTGCTTTTAGAGCAAGCTGCCATGAATCTAAGAAAACAGAAATTGTGTTCCCGTTATCCTGCATACTCCTGGGACGACACTTCCCTGTGCACTATGGAGTAATAAGCAAAGAACCAAAAGCTGCTGCTCGTCCTACCCGTCAGATCGTTTATGTACACTCCAAAAAATAGCGCACCGTGAAAGAGTTAAGCAAATTGGTGAAAAACTGATATTCATACAGGTGGCGGCGCAAAAAAAAAAAAAAAAATGTATGGCGGCTGATGTGTGAGGCTGCAACATAGTTTCACCGCACAGCTTGCAAGAATTATAAACAGGGAGCATGTTGATAAGAGGGCATAAAGTCTTTGAGAAATTCAATCCGTGTACTCTGCTGAATAGTAACTATGCCTCGCAGACATGTGTGTGAACGATATACAGAGGAAAGTGCTCAGAGCCATTTGAACCATTTGATGCCACTATTCGACGCTGTTGGCAGGAATGGGTGATCCATGCCGGAACACGCAGTCAAATAGGAAACATTCGACGTAGACCTAGAGAGACAACAGAATGTGAGGACCGAGCAGTCGTCAGAAGAGCACTCAGAGCCCCAGATTGACCACTATCATCGATCCGACGTGCAAATGGCGCTGCAGGACGGTTAACAGATGACCGATCTGACCACACCCTTGTGCCGATTATCATTGACCTCTGTACACCAACAAGCCTGTTTGCGATGTTGGCGAGCACATTCGGCCTGAAACGTCATTGACTGGAGTAGAATTGTCTACAATGTGCTTCGAATTGAGCCTTGACGACCAGTGAAAACATGTCTCGAGACGCCCCGGATAGCGGTGGGATACCGACCTGAGTGTCACCCACCATAGGGCCGGCATCCAGGAGTGATGGTCTACGGGTCCATTTCATTTCACAGCAGGGCTCGTTTGGTTGTTACCCGTAGCACCCCTCGGCACAGCTGTACGTCGATGATGTTGCACGCCCCGTTTCGTTGCCATTGTGGCAAGCCATCCTGGCTTACATTTTAGCAAGATATTCCCACTCACACAAGGGAAGAGTTTCTACCGCTTTTCTCCATGTTTGCCAAACCTTACCTTTGTCAGCAAGATCGCCTGATCTGTCCCCAATTGATAACGTGTGGAATATTATGGGCAGCACCCGTCAACCATTTCGGGACTATCTAAAGCTCCAGTCTGACAGTGTTTGGAACGATATCCCTCAGGACATTCAACAATTCTATCAATCACTGCAAGCCGAATAACACCTTGCATATGGGCCAGAGGCGGACCAACACGTTACGGTTTTGCTCAGTTTGTGAAGGTCCTTCTGTTGAATAAGCTAACCATTTTTTCTGGAATTGTAATCATTTGTTTGTCTGGATACATACATCGTAACTACGGATTTCCATCCCATTTTTTAGTTGTATATAGTGAACGAGAACCATATAGAGAACACTTCCCTAGGTCTCCTGACGGTATCCTTGCTTCTCAAGAAGACTCGCCTTCCAGTACAAAGCACTGGGTTCATGTACTTAGGAATTCTTTCGGCCAATCATATATTCCGTATGCTATCACCTTCTAGAGGTGATAAGGGCCGTAAGTGAGGAATCCACTGACATAAGAGACTTTGACAAAAGATAGGTTGTTATGGCGAACGACCATCTGGGAAACGTTATGGCGAACAACCATCTGGGAAGAGGGTCGGCTGTTCTCTTGGTACCGTCGACAGAACGCTGAGGTCGGAGGGTTGACTGGTCTGTGAAGTACGACATGCTAAGATCTGTGCCAGATCCGACCACAGAGTACCAGCTGCAGGTACAAGAACATCGTTCAGTACACACTGTTGAAAATGGGGCTTGTGTATCAGTTAAAATACGTCACGTGTCTCTTTTCAGAGGAAATAATTGATGTGTAAATGTTAAGCGATGCAACCGTTTCCGAACGAATAGGCCAGTTCCTGATTTACCTAACGACTTGATTTATTTTCGACGCTGCTAATTTTCGTATAGTCCTGTATAATTTTCGAACAAAGGATTACAATTTCTGTAAGATGCATTTGAATTACAGCCGGCCGGTGTGGCCGAGCGGTTCTAGGTGCTACAGTCTTGAACCGTGTGACCGCTACGGTCGCAGGTTCGAATCCTGCATCGGGAATGGATGTGTGTGATGTCCTTAGGTTAGTTAGGTTTAAGTAGTTCTAAGTTCTGGGGGACTGATGACGTCAGAAGTTAAGTCCCATAGTGCTCAGAGCCTCCTTTTCTTTTCTTTTAATTACAGTTTTTGATATTACTCTGACAACTGCTAAGAAGCAACTGCCACTTGCTAAGAGACAACAGACAGTTCCTACCGAACAGTAGATGATTGCTACGGAAGACCCGACCAATGGCGGGACATATTGGCTGAGTGCTCTGTATGCATTCGACAGATCATGCAGTACGGTGTCTGACGGAGGTTGTTGTGGAACTGATTAGTGCGACGTTCCATGTGGTACAGCAACATGTATGGAAGACATCATCTGAGTGCTTACGATCGTGGACGAGCCGATCGAAGTGTGGCCAGAGAAATGGGTGAGTCCAAGAGTGTCATCTCGCGATTAAAAAGGCCGTTGAAGGTGGAAAATGCTATACGAAAGCACGCCGGTGGTCTTAAACGGACCACCACACGGCGAGAAGAATAATACGTAACTCCAGTGTAGAAAAGGAACAGATGTCTCACTCCTAGACAAACAGCTGCAGACCTTGCAAACGCTACCGGTAATCCTGTCTCTGCCAGAACCAATTCACGGCGTTGAGGTCGGGCTAGTTTGTATGCTATCAATCCTCCTTAACTGATCCCACATTAACCAACCATCATCTTGAAAGTGTTCGTTGGCATAGCGAGCTTGTTGGTTCGGGTCAGTAACAGTGGTGCAGAATGCTGTTGACTGTGACAACTTATTCTGGCCACCAATTGGTATCGAGAGAGAGGGAGAGAGAGGGATATATATATATATATATATATATATATATATATATATATATATATATATATATATACCACAGAATGTTCATATACGTCACCTAGGCGTTATGTCCGCCCCGATGTCTGAGTGGCCAGCTTGATGGATTGCCGTCCTACGGGGGCGGGTTCGATTCCCCGCTGGATCGGGGATTTTCTCCACTCAAAGACCGGGTGTTGTATTGTCTTCATCATCATTTCATCCCCATCCGGCGCGCAGGTCGACCAATGTGGCGTCGAATGCAATAAGACCTACACCAAGGCGGCCGGACCTGCCCCGTAAGGGGCCTCCCAGTCAATGACGCCAAACGCTCATTTCCATTTACCTAGGCGTTATGGTGTGGCCAGTCTTTATGCGCAATGGCCGAAAACCGGTGTATTTCTTTTCGCGTGGTACCGTTAGGAAATAACGGTAGTTTAGGTAGATTATTCTGGATCATGTCCGTCTGTTAAGGTGTGTGGTAGGACACGACTTCTGTTTATGGACGACAATGCCCGTCCAGTCGGGACCGCTGAGGTGTCGGACACACATGAAAGTGAAGATACTCAACGTATGGAGTGGCCGGACCTAAACCCTGTAGGTCAAGCCTGGGATGCTGTTAGCAGATGTGTTGTTCAACTGACGCCCCCTACCCAAACCATGCAAGAACTGAGAAAGGGGTGGGACAATATCCTCCAAGAACTGCTAATAGTTTGGACCAGTACGTGTAACAGTTGCAAAATCTGCATTAGTGCCCGAGGAGGCCATTATCGTTACTAAGGGTCCGATATAAACCTTTATCTTTGTCAAACATGAGCGTTTTTCAAGTCTGTTATCCTGTTTTCCAGTGTGGAAAAATCTGTTCCACTTTCCGTTATACAATGTAGCTCCAAAGAAATTCGTATAGGCATACGTACTCAACTACAGAGATATGTAAACAGGCAGAATACGGCGCTGCGGTCGGCAACGCCTGTATAAGATAACAAGTGTTTGATGCAGATGTTAGATCGGTTACTGCTGCTACAATGGCAGCTTATCAAGGTTTAAGTGAATTTGAACGTGGTGTTATAGTCAGCGCACGATCGATGGGACACAGCATCTCCGAGATAGCGGTGAACTGGGAATTTTCCTGTACGACTATACCACGAGTACACCGTGAATATCAGAAATCGGGTGAAACATCATTGAGCATATCTGGTATGCCTTGCAACGTGCTGTTCAGAAGAGATCTCCAAACCCATGTACTATTTATACTGTCAATTCCGTCCATCATTACTTCAGACAGTAGTCGAGTCCATGCCACGTCGTGTTGCGGCACTTCCGCGTGGTCGCGGGTGCCCTACACCATATTAGACAGTTTAAATATACCACTCAGCCTCTATTACGTATTTACTGTGATTCTTGTTGTCTAACGTTGCCTACGATCACTCGTGTCCAACTATGTCTCCGTCCCTTATCAGTTGTCCAGCAGTGTATATAAGAAGCACTTATGGTAGCATAATCCTCAGTTAGTACGTCAACTCTGCGTACATGACGATGGTCTTTCGTAAGACTACCACTTGTAGTTCTGCCACTAGTAGTTTCAATACGGAATACTGAGACACAGGTCTTTCAAAGTTTTATCATGAATAAAAGCAGCTCATTAACTGTCAGTAGATGTAATCAGCTTTTAGCCTCCAACTTACGGGCCGTAATGGAAAACGCGATTCACTGCTTCATCAAATCTGCAAACAAAGCTCGGGAGGGGCGAGAGCGCCGGCGGCAGTAAAGGAGAGATCTTCAATTACCCCCAAGGCCGGTGTGGATCAGTCGCCGAGAGCGGCCTGTTTTACGGCGCCGGGCTGCCTCGCTGCCTGATCCGGCCTAGAATGGCGTCGTAAAGCCCGCCACCAGCAGAGGGGCACCAGCGCTACAGTGTAATTGTGCTACTCCTCGGCGGAGGGTTTCAGTGCCCCAGAGCGCAGTTAATTGTACACTTATTGCAGGCTGTATTAACGAAGGAATTATCCGAGTGGGATGGAAATGGTTAGATGCGATGAACACTTACAAACAAACAAATGATGAAAATTTCACAAAAATTGGATGATTTATTCAAGAGAGAGAGCTTCACAAATTGAGCAAGTCAGTTATGTGTTGGTCCACCACTGGCCTTATGCAAACAGGTTTTTTGCTTGGCATTGACTGACAGAGTTGTTGCAAACTACTGTCCAATAGGAGCACTAGATCGTCCAGATCCTGGGCTGGTTGGACGGTCCTACTGGTAATGCTCCAAACGTTCTGAGTTGGGGAGAGATCGAGCGACCTCGGTAGCCATGGTAGGGTTTAGCAAGCATGAAGAAAAGCAGTAGAAATTCACCTGCGTGTGGGCGGGCATTATCTTGCTGAAATATAGGCCCAGTTTGGATTGCCATGAAAGGTAACAAAACAGAGCGTAGAATATCGAGAGTGTACCGGTGTGCTGTAATCGTGCCCCGAATGACAACCAAAGGGGTCCTGCTATGAAATGAAATGGTCCCCTAGACCATCACTCGTGGCTGTCTGGTTGATGTCCCACGACTATCCAGTGCGTCTCAAGAAGCGACTTCGCTGGTCATCAGGACTCAGCTCGAAGCGTAATCATTACTGAAGATTATTTTAATCCAGGCAGTGAGAGTCCAGGCCGAAGACGTGTCTCCAGGCGTCCCAGACAACTGTGGGATACCAGCGTGACTGTCACACACCATACGGCATGGCAACCAGGAAGGATGGTCTGGGATGCCCTTTCTTTTCATAACAAGACCCCTTTCGTTGTCATCCTCGGCACACTCGCAGCACAGCGGTAGGTCGACGATATTAAACGCTCCTTTTTGTTGCCCTTCATGGCAAGCCGTCCTGGGTTTACAGTTCAACTAGGTAATGTCCGAATGCACACGGCAAGAGTTTCTACTTCTTGTCTTCATGTTTGCCATACCCCGCTCATGGCCAGCAATGTTTACGGATTTTCCCCAAATGAGAATGTCTGAAGCATTATGGAGAGGACCCTCAGCTCGCGACTTTGACGATTTAACGCGCCAGTTGGACAGAATTAGGCACGATGTCTATCACGAGGACACGGTTAGGGGTTAGAAAATTAGCAAAGTGCGGTCACGCCAGAGGCAGACACAGAATGAGGAAATAAGCCGTACGTCGTAAGAGGGTCAGGTCTCAGCACGTTACAACACTGCATCAAGAGAGAGAGAGAGAGAGAGACAGAGAGAGAGAGAGAGAGAGAGAGAGAGAGAGAGAGAGAGAGGGAGAGAGAGAGAGGGAGGGAGGGAGAGGGGACAGGGGGGACGAGTTCAGCAGGAAATAGCACTGGACAGAAAACCACACGTTTCCACGTGATATGCATATTCGCTAGCTCGTAAGAGATGTCGAAAGAAACTGTACCTATTTCATAAGAACCAGTGTCAGAGAACCTACGCTGCACTTAAGAGCCTGTTAAGCGCGTATAGCAAGGAGTTGATCATCGGGATCGATTGCGTTCAGCCGGCAGAGGTGGCCGAGCGGTTCTAAGCGCTACAGTCTGGAACCGCGTGACGGCTACGGTCGCAGGTTCGAATCCTGCCTCGGGCATGTATGTGTGTGATGTCCTTAGGTTAGTTAGGCTCTGGGCACTATGGGACTTAAGTTCTGAGGTCATCAGTCCCCTAGAACTTAGAACTACTTAAACCTAACCAACCTAAGGACATCACACATCCATGCACGAGGCAGGATTCGAACCTGCGACCGTAGCAGTCGCGAGGTTCCGGACTGAAGCACCTAGAACCGCACGGAAACTGCGACCGGCTAGGTTAGTTAGGTTTAAGTAATTCTAAGTTCTAGGGGACTGATGACCATAGATGTTAAGTCCCATAGTGCTCAGAGCCATTTGAACCATTTTTGACCTCAAAAGTTAAGTCCTATAGTGCTCAGAGCTATTTGAACCACATTTGATTGCGTTCACAGTAATAGCACTCGCTCCCATGATTACGAGACTATAGGGAATCTATGTCCTAGATAGTCCAGAACAGTGTACGAACAAGCCGAAGATGAGATGGCAGTCTTTGTCTGATGAACTTCATAATGTTCGCTGCCTGCCACTGGTGATGGAGAATCTAACAGTCTTCCGACACCACCACATCGCGGACTGCTGACAGCATCGCACTTCAGTGCAGAAACCAGCGGCAGGCGCCTCTGGGTGCTGAAACCCACATCGCCAATAGAAAGGCCATCGACCGTAAATACGTCTATTGACAACACCACATCACAGATAGATCGTGAAGGGCCAACACAGAATTCCAGCAGCTAGTACGAGACCATTGGGGCTGGAACCCAGCCGCGCCGCCAGCGCTCCTAGGCGCGAGGTCACTCACTCTTCGCCTGGGCCTGCAGACCAGGAGGTGACTCGACAGTTGTCAGTAGGAATCCAACACGCAGCTGAATGAGGCATTGGTTACAAGGCCGCTGCGGAACAAGTCGACTCCAAACATGGTTGATAAGTAATTGAACTCTGATGATGTTTTACTAGCGTCAGAGACGCTTCACACGTATCGAACTGCTATCCTGTCTTCATGTCGAGGAGACTCCGCTCGACCCCTCTGTCTCACCCAAGTACTCTGTGAGTTAATGGCAAGCCGAATAACTCCTTGCATAAGGGCCAGCGGTGGACCAACGCGTTATTGGCTTGCTTAGTTTTTAAAGCTCTTTCTCTTGAATAAATCATCCAGTCTTTCTGAAACTGTAATAATTTGTTTGTCTGTAGGTGTACATCACATCTACCAATTTCCATCCCAGTCGCATAATTTCTTCATGATACGTCAGTTTCTCCCTTTTTTGTTTTTTGTCTTGGACTGTATAACTTGGCTGCCGCTTCTTCCACGGCCTTATCAGAACAACTTATGAACATAATGTGTCATCGGGATCAGAGCCTAGTGAAAGGCTACTTGCGCGGCTTGCCTGTAGTTGCGGAGTTTTGGCTGCCAAGTTGCGTATGCTGGGAACTGTGGCACGGATATGCATTACCACGGTGAGTGCGGAGTTAAGAATGTTTGCTCAACAGGGACATTTTTTATTGCTTGACGCCTTCCGTACAGTAGCCGCCCGCGGCCTGGTTATGTTTAGTAGGCAGTGCCATCCTCAGGGCTATGTTGTAACATGTGGTGGCTTGTGGAGCACAGCGAAGATGCTGATGCGGGCAGGCCCGAGTTCGGCAACTTTTAATCAGTGAGCCGTGGCAGCTCGGTTTGCTGGCCTAATGCCTTTGTCACCGTTATCGATAGTCACCTCCCTTGTGACTTATCTTTGGTTCTCCTGATTGAGGTGTGGAGGCTCGGCGCGGCGACAGTCTGTTGTGAACGGCACATGACGGAAGCAGTGCTGGAACAAGCAGCGCCTGGCGACGGGCCGATTTGGGTTGGACAACGCATGTACCCAGCCGGACCGCCGAGCGAATTTTCGAATGTTGGGCAGCCGCTACAGAAGGTGACGAAGGTCGTGCTCTGGAGCTCTGGTGACGGGGACCTCCTTCTGTTATTTGAAGAGTGGTTGAAAGGATAATTCACGGTGGGGAGAGTGCACCCTAGCGTACTGCGTATGGATGTTCTGGCCATGTGGTTTTATTGTTCAACGGAAAATTGGTGCAATACTATTGGATCTTGTTCAGTGAATAATATTTATTTGTTTGTCCTACAGTGTGCCTTGGATTGAGAGTGGCCAATGGTTGTTAGTGCATCTTCTTGGAAGCCACGTGATTCTGTTAATTGGTAAACCGCTTGTGTGCACCCGCTTGGGATGCGATGTTGTGAATTGAAGTGGTATGGCGCTGCACCCGGTGGCAATGTCATGGTACTGTATCAGGTACTGTATAAATTTGAAATCTAATCGTGATTTAGTAAGGTGTATTTATTCTAACCTACGTTGATGTGTCTTTGTGCCGGCCGCGGTGGTCTCGCGGCTCTAGGCGCGCAGTCCGGAACCGTGCGACCGCTACGGTCGCAGGTTCGAATCCTGCCTCGGGCATGGATGTGTGTGATGTCCTTAGGTTTGTTAGATTTAAGTAGTTCTAAGTTCTAGGGGACTGATGACCACGGCAGTTGAGTCCCATAGTGCTCAGAGCCATTTGAACCATTTTTTTGTGTCTTAGTCATAATTGAATTATGTAGGCCTACTACTGAGTGTAGTTTTCTGCTTTGCTTAAGCTCATCTTAACTAGTTTTTCTTAAGGCGTTATAGCAATAAATATTCATGCTTCAGGGGCTTTAACTACTACTTCTCTGTTTGTACCTGCACCTTGTTAGTTACATGTACTCTCTTATCATTTTACCTAGACAGAGGCGTATGTATTTATTGTGTACGACAAAATTCATTCTAAACTCATGCTCATAAATTAAGGATAATTGCAGAATGTGGTGCCCCACAACGTGGCACTACACAAAACTGGCGCTAATAGCATAGTCACATAGTGAACACACACGACACAGATCTGCCGTCCCGAAAAACATGTGCTACAAAACGCCACTGTTTCCGACATCAATATGGGATATGATCACCATGCACACGTACACAAGCCGCACAACGGTTTGGCATACTCTGGATCAGATGGTCGATCAGCTGCTGGGGTATAGCCCAAAATTCTTGCACCAGTGCTTGTCGGAGCTGCGGAAGTGTCGTAGGGGTTTGAAGACGTGCAGCGATACTTCGATCGAGAGCATCCAAGACGTGCTCAATGGGGTTTAGGTCTGGAGAACAGGCAGGCCACTCGATTCGTCTGATATCTTCTGTTTCAAGCTACTCCTCCACGATGGCAGCTCGGTGGGGCCGTGTGTTATCATCCATCAGGAGGAAGGTGGGACCCACTGCACCCCTGAAAAGGCAGACATACTGGTGCAAAATAACGTCCTGGTATACCTGACCTGTTACAGTTCCTCTATCAAAAACATGCAGGGGTGTACGTGCACCTATCATAATCCCACCCCACACCATCAAACCACGACCTCCATACAGGTCCCTTTCAAGGACATTAAGGGGTTGGTATCTGGTTCCTGGTTCACGACAGATGGAAACCAGTCGAGCATCACTGTTCAGACTATACCTGGACTCCTCTGTGAACATAACTTGGACCACTGTTCCAATTACGATGTACTGTGTTCTTGACATCAGGCTTTACGGACTCTCCTGTGACCAGGGGTCAATTTAACACATCCTGCAGGTCGCCGGGCGAATAAACCATGTCTGTTTCAGTGGCTGCGGTAAGGTCTCGAGCAAGGCTACCTGCAGTACTCCGTGGCCGTCTGCGGGCACTGATGGTGCGATATCGGTCTTCTTGTGGTGTTGTACACTGTGGACGTCCCGTTCTGTAGCGCTTGGACACGTTTCCTGTCTACCAGAATCATTGCCATAATCTTGAGATCACACTTTGTGGCACACGAAGGGCCCATGCTACGACCTACTGTGTTTGACTAGCCTCCAGTCGCCGTAGTATTCTACCCCTCATAACGTCATCAATATGTGTTCCTTGAGCCATTTTCAACACACAGTTACCATTAGCACGTCTGAAAACGACTGCACAACTAATCGCTGCACCGTACTCTGACATGCACCAACACACCCCTGCGTATATGGACTGCTGCCAGCGCCACCATGCGACGACCGCAGGTCAAATGCACCCCGAGGTGGTTTAAACCCGCAAACTAATGCAAGCCTCATCATTTATTAGTGTATAGTCTGTTATTGTTTGAGGGTGTTGCGTCGCGTGTGATTCATGTTCACAGTTTCTAGAGAAACATGCGAGTCTACCGTAGTGTTTGCAACGTTGACTTCTGGGCCGTTGCCTTGGCGGCATCCTGCCCAACGCCCGAGTTGTAAGTTATTGCCGCGGGAGCTCTTCGCCGCGTCTTCTGTCATACCTAGCAAAAGATGAGTAGTTGTCTTGTTCCTTGGAGCTATAGATGGGTTGAGCGACTGCCGCCAGGGTTGTAGGCAGTGGAGTTTAGCGGGATTAACTCATGAACTCTTGTGAATTATACTGTTCATACACTCAGATGCTTTGCGTTTATTGAATACTGTTTCCTCTGCTTATATAGGTAAATTTCAGCAGTTTGTCACTTTATATATCACTATAATTCTGATGGTTTTCATGTTGTTATTAATCTGGCATTTAATTTATGAGTACGTTTTTCTTAAATAAATGATAATTTGGTAAAAACAACGAACTATCTGATGGGTCTCCCTTCCACGTGTTGATGTTTGATCCCTTCCTATCCTGAACCTGTTACCTGGGTTAGTGAATATAAGCTGCTCTGAAATGACATGATATTTAATTCTTTTACAATTACGAATACAGACTAGAGAAAAGTAAAAGCTGTGTATAATTTTTGACTCAAATTCTTAACTACTGTATGCCATGGCTCATCCAAAATATGATACAAACGTGATAATAGTATGCACAATGAAGACAGAAGGCTGAGGTCTTCAAAATGTAATAGGGACCACAAAAACGATGTATGTAAGTATGGCTGGAACTTTTCTGTGTGGGTATTTCTAGGAAATTAATTTCATTAAACCTACGTTATAGATAACTACAGAAAACTATCACGTCAGCCAGAAATGGGTAGAAACTGTTTACAATTGTAATTAATGTATTGACATTAGTACAGAACAAAAATATACACAAAAGAGAATCATTGGCTTATATTTTTTCATGAATATCAATTGTACCGCGCAAAGTCGATTCCTCGTTCGATATCTCCCGCCCCAGTAGCAATTTGATAAATTGGGAATTTCGGCATTACATCGCTCTTATTAATAAGCGAAGTGTGTATTACATTCAACTGAAGAGCCATTGCGTTTATGTGCACAGAATTTAGAGATAAAATTTAAGTAATTTGCAGCTGTTCTTTTTTTCGTCGTGCTGAAATATCTGTAGCTATGTGAATACCTGTTTCCTCCTCCAAATCTAGCCAAGACAATCTCCCGCACCATCATGTGTTGGATCTGTCATTACAATACGATATAGTGTACGTTCTCCAAAGGGAATATCCAAAGAGGTTGCCCGTACTATCGACACTCATCGAAGAGATGTCTGAATCAGAATGTCTCCTCAGTTCTTTTGCTATTTTGTATACGTGTCACAGCTTTGGTCTGATTCTCCTGCATTTTGCCTACCCGTGTTTTGGTTGGAGGATTTTCTTTTTCAGGAATGAGTATACTGCTAGAGATTTGGTCTCTGGCGGTTAGGTTGCGGGCGTATGGGAAGGGCGGCAATCCGCGGTACACCTCTGTGTGGCCGGTGGCTGGAACTTAGGCGACAGCGTATCACTTTTAGGAATCAATGAAGTGTATCATTGGGATAGAGCGTATCACATTTAGGAGTAATATTGAGTGCTTAATAATTTATTTTCAGTATGAAAGTGCTGTATGTCAAAATTATTTCTTATCGCCAAAATGAAGCTGCTAATAGGAAGACAAATTATGGCTAACTATTCCCAGACAATCGCTGCATAACTAACAGTAGGAACATTTGTGAGAGGTCTGGTTTTCTTATGAATAGAATAAGAGTATAATTTTTTGGTAAGTTTTGATTGCATCAGTTTTAGGATACTTTACCCTGCATCAGTCATGTTAACAAGCTTAAATTCAACAAAAATTATTTTTTCTACGTACTTCATGTGGCTATTAGCAGTACACTCAGCATCACAAGTCCTTATGACAGTTGGTTCTTAGCCTCTTTTTGCTGGTTATCATGTTTGCTTTCTTGCTGTATCACAGTGATACATAGTGACACAACTGTAACATTTCCGCTACTTTCTTGGTTCGTCATAAGGGGCACTGACCTTCGTCATGATCCACATGTTGTAGTAAAGGTTCAAAACTCATCTATTTATCTTCCGCTATCGCTTCGATCGTGATACGCCGATATTCGGACATCAGAGCCGTAATTTCTTTCCGACTGCCAATTCGTCAGAGTCAGATGGTCTGCCACTTAGTTCTTCGTTATTCCCACTTGCCTGTGCTTCCTAACCACTGTGCTGAATTGTTGCCATTCAATTCCACCCATTCAGCATGCACTGTTGGAGCATTGTTCCCATTCCAGACAACTCGACGAATTACGACACCATACTCTACTTTACGCAGTTTCATTTTTAACTAGCGGCGTGCTGTGATGCTGCAGAGCGGGGCATCTGTAAAAAAAGACGACGCACCGCGAAGGAATTATCCGAATGTTATCATCATAGGTTTAAGAGTAGTCGAATCATAGCTGATAAGGAAAAGCTGAACGAAGCGAAAAAGAGCGTAAAGAGAGCAATGAGAGAAGCATTCAACGAATTCGAACATAAAACATTGGCAAACAATCTAAACAAGAACCCTAAAAAGTTTTGGTCATATGTAAAATCGGTAAGCGGATCTAAATCCCCTATTCAGTCACTCGTTGACCACGATGGCACCGAAACAGAGGACGACCGAAGAAAGGCAGAAATACTGAATTCAGTGTTCCGAAACTGTTTCACTGCGGAAAATCGTAACACGGTCCCTGACTTCAGCCGTCGCACGGACGCCAAAATGGAAAATATTGAAATAAACGATATCGGAATTGAAAAACAACTGCTATCACTTAGTAGCGGAAAAGCATCCGGACCAGACGAGATACCCGTAAGATTCTACAGTGATTATGCTAAAGAACTTGCCCCCTTTCTATCAGCAATTTATCGTAGATCTCTGGAAGAACGTAAAGTACCTAGCGACTGGAAGAAAGCGCAGGTCGTTCCCATTTTCAAGAAGGGTCATAAATCAGATGCGAATAATTATAGGCCTATTTCGCTTACGTCAATCTGTTGTAGAATAATGGAACATGTTTTATGTTCTCGTATTATGACGTTCTTAGATAATACAAATCTCCTTCATCATAACCAACATGGATTCCGCAAACAGAGATCATGTGAAACTCAGCTCGCCCTATTTGTCCAAGAAATTCACAGTGCCGTAGACACTGGCGAGCAGATTGATGCCGTATTCCTGGACTTCAGGAAGGCATTTGATACGGTTCCGCACTTACGTTTAGTGAAAAAAATACGAGCTTACGGAATATCGGACCAGGTTTGTGATTGGATTCAGGATTTCCTAGAAGAAAGAACACAACATGTCATTCTTAACGGTTCAAAATCTGCAGATGTAGAGGTAATTTCGGGAGTACCGCAAGGAAGCGTGATAGGACCTTTATTGTTTACAATATACATAAATGACTTAGTTGACAACATCGGTAGCTCCGTGAGGCTATTTGCAGATGACACGGTTGTCTACAAGAAAGTAGCAACATCAGAAGACTCGTACGTACTCCAGGAAGACCTGCAGAGGATTAATGAATGGTGCGACAGCTGGCAGCTTTCCCTAAACGTAGATAAATGTAATATAATGCGCATACATAGGGGCAGAAATCCATTCCAGTACGATTATGCCATAGGTGGTAAATCATTGGAAGCGGTAACGACCGTAAAATACTTAGGAGTTACTATCCGGAGCGATCTGAAGTGGAATGATCACATAAAACAAATAGTGGGAAAAGCAGGCGCCAGGTTGAGATTCATAGGAAGAATTCTAAGAAAATGTGACTCATCGACGAAAGAAGTAGCTTACAAAACGCTTGTTCGTCCGATTCTTGAGTATTGCTCATCAGTATGGGACCCTTACCAGGTTGGATTAATAGAAGAGATAGACATGATCCAGCGAAAAGCAGCGCGATTCGTCATGGGGACATTTAGTCAGCGCGAGAGCGTTACGGAGATGCTGAACAAGCTCCAGTGGCGGACACTTCAAGAAAGGCGTTACGCAATACGGAGAGGTTTATTATCGAAATTACGAGAGAGCACATTCCGGGAAGAGATGGGCAACATATTACTACCGCCCACATATATCTCGCGTAATGATCACAACGAAAAGATCCGAGAAATTAGAGCAAATACGGAGACTTACAAGCAGTCGTTCTTCCCACGCACAATTCGTGAATGGAACAGGGAAGGGGGGATCAGATAGTGGTACAATAAGTACCCTCCGCCACACACCGTAAGGTGGCTCGCGGAGTATAGATGTAGATGTAGAAATCGGTAGATGTGATGCACATAAAAGGATAAACAAATGATTACAGTTTTATAAAAATTGGATGATCTGCTCACGAGAAAGCGCTTCACAAATTCAGCAAGTCAATTACGCGTTGATCCACCTCTAGCCCTTATGCAAGCAGTTATTCGGCTTGGCGTTAATTGATGGAGTTGGTGGATGTCTTCCTTAGGGATACCGTGGCTCATTCTGTTCCAACTGGCGCGTTAGATCGTCGAAATCCCGAGTTGATCAGAGGCTCTTGCCTATAATGCTCCAAACGGTCTCAACTGGCGAGGGATCCAGCAAAATGGCTGACCAAGGTAGTGTTTGGCAAGCAGAAAGCACTGTTGCGGGCGGGCTTTATGTTGCTAAAATGTAAGCTCACGACGGCTTGCAGTGAAGGGCAGCAACGAGGAGCGTAGGATATCCTCGTCGTGACACTGCGCTGTAAGGGTGCCTCGGGGGGGGTGACAACCAAAGGTGTTCTGCTATGAAATGAAGTGATACCCTAGGTATCAGTCCTAGTTGTCGGGTCGCATGGCGGGCGGCAGTCAGTTTGGTATCCCACTGCTCTCTGGGGCATCTCCTGACACGAATTCATTGCTCATCGGAGTTCAGTTCAAAATGGGACTCATCAGTGAACACAATTCTAGTCCAGTCAATAAGATTACAGACCGAAAGTGGCCGACAACACTGCAGAACGGCTTTTTGTGTACGGAGGTGCGTCATGAGCTCAGTCCCCTTTCAGGGGGATCCTGTTAATGATCCTTGTGGTCACTGAAGAACCAGTTGCACGTCAGAGTGATGATAATGAAATGTTGAAATGTGTGTGAATTCCTAAGGGACGAAACTGCTGAGGTCATCGGTTCCTAGATTTACACACTACTTAAACTAACTTATGCAACACACACACCCATGCCCGAGGGAGGACTCGAACCTCCGGCGGGAGAGGTCGCGCAATCCGTGACATGGCGCCTCTAACCGCGCGGCCATTCCGCGTGGCGATAATAATGATACGGGGCTCTGAGTACTTCTGTGATGATAGATAGTTAAGTCTTCACGTTCAGTCGTCTCTTTAGGTTGACCACTTCCTTCTTGACGCTATGTTTGGCCACGGTTCACCATTTCGGCAAACAGTGGCTTCACTCCTAATCAGACTTTGACATTCGCCGATTACTCGAACCAGCTGCTTTGAGCTCATCTGTAAGTCTTCTCTCGATTGCTGAAGTCTGCAGATATTATTTACGCGCCTGTCCGCGAGGCATAGTTACTGTCCAACTGAGTACCCGGAATTAAATTGATAAAGATTTTATGCCCTGGTATCGACGTGGCCCCTGCTTACTTTCATTGCCAGCTGCGCAGTGAAAATGTTCTGTAGCGTCACACATTCATCACCAAACGGCTGCCAAAGCTTGCAGTTTAGCATTTTTCGCCGATATCTGTATGAATATCTGTTTGTGACCAATTAGCATGACGCCTCCGTGGTACGTTCTTTTTTTAAACTTTAGAGCGTATTTACGTAACTTTTTATTGGTTGGGATTATCAAAACCTCATTTTTGAAGTTCGTATGTTTTCGTTAGGCTAAGGAAGCAGCGTGTGTTAGCACCAGAGAATCTGGATACGAAGCCTCGATCGATCACAAATATTTGTATGCAGATGTTTGATGAACATAGTATAAGACGATAAGACGACAGGATGATGAAACGACGTAGCTTTTTCTACAACATATATGTCATATTTGTCTGGTAATTTTTGCACGAAGAAAGAGGCACAGTAACTCGCAAATATGGAAAGGTGACTATACGGAAAAAAGAGGAGCTCGTAACTTATTCAGTTTTCATTCTTAGCATTGCGCATAGGATACGCCATTAACACTTGAAAGTGGGAACATCCCTGAAATTTGTTATGCGACGAACGGAAACCGTAATTGACCTAATAAATTTGTTATTTAAGTTAATACTGACACAGTTACAGACTTTTTTCAACATCGTTTATAACAATTAAAATTAAGGAAGTAAGTGAGTAATACATTTACGCGCCGTGATTCGATATGGATATTCAGACCATTTGACTTAAAGAGATATAAACAGGCAGATTTCAGTGAGATATGGCTAACTCCGTTATCCAGTCGCTGTGTCTGGAGTACCGAGTGAAGTGCTATAGTAATAAGACAATGGACTCCAGTAAGATTGTGGTTAAAATCCCCTTTGGCTATCTAGATTTGGGTTTTCCGTGATTTCCCTAAATCTCTTAGGGCAGAGGCCAGAATGGGTTCCTTGAAAGGGAAGGGCCTATTTCCTTCCCCATCACGTGGTTTAATTCCGTCTCTAATGACTTCGTCGTCGACGGGACATTAACCATTGTCTTCCGTCCTTCCGTCCTTGTATCCCTTACAACGCTTGCTAGTTGTAAATCAGGCAACCTGAGTAACAGTTGCGTTGGCTGGGTTGCCTCCCGCTCAGGCGTCATTCTCATGTCTCGTATTGCTTAATTCGTTGATGTTCGAGACTGTGACCTATGTAGAAACGTGCACGCTCGAATGTGAGACAACATTTATTTACATTAACAGCGACGTTTTTCCTTATGTACAAGCAGATATTTACATTATTATGTTTAGACTGACCTTAGAATTATTTAGTATTTATGATTATCAATTGTGCATCATTTACGTTGTAATTCGTTAAGTACCACATCATATTGGCATATTTTAAAGTCGCATTGATCGACAGTATGTTCGTAGTATTCACATTTATGAGAAGAGCTAAAATTTCATCACTTCACCGTTAGAAGATACGTAACCATCACCAAAGTACGAAATCAAATTACAAATAAATTTTAGAAACTGGGGAACAGTACAAAACAGATACATACTACAAATGGAGACAATGCACAGAGAAACAATATTTGTGGGAAAGCTCATAACGTCCTCCAGTTACTCTTTCCCATTCATCATTTATTCAATCTGTTATTTAATCAAATCAGTTCATATTTATATTCAAGAACTGTTTAACTAGTTCTGCATGAAGAATAATAAAATATAATTGATATATTTCTATTTGGGTATGTCAGTATCCTCACAACGGACAGGTACCAAGCGTACTTCTGTCCCTGGTACCTAAAATTCTTCTTCTATTTGTTGAGAATGATAGAATCCACTGATTTATCAAACTGCAGGATTTTAGGGGAAGAGTTTCATTTTAACAATGGTGGAAAGCTGATGGAAGTAAGAGAATAACAAAGATGGTAAAACAGTTAAACGGGGAATTAATGGCTTCAGATTTCACCGCAGGAGGAATATTCAAAACGGCAAGGAATTCCGATGGAGCGACTTGGGTAATTTTAATGTCTCATTGTTGACGTTATTCTACATCAAGATATTAGGAGGTGAGTGTTCAAATAAAGCTTTGGGGAATGTCTCTCGGAGTGCTTCTTTCGAGAGAGGTAATCAAATTGCCAATACTGTGGTTGTACTTGGAAAACAAGAAATTATCATAATTTTTCAAAAATCATTTCAGGCTGGGATAAGAGCTAGTCTATCTGTTAACAAACTTCATTACTCCACTCATGATGATTTGATTGAATATGGATGTTTAAGCACAGAAAAGAAGACATGTATTGATTATTGACAACGGAATATTACTATTATAGTCTTGCTCCATATATCATAGAAATAGAATAGCAATGAAAATAAACTATACCCACGATAATTTATTTCACAGATTAAATATTAGCCTTTACCAATGGTTTTTCAACTCCGCTTCACGTTCAAGTGCCAAGTTAACTTCTAAAAATGTCGTTATCACGATACACTGAACTGTTTCCTCCCCTTCCCCCTTCCCCTTTGTGGTACAGCATTTCAACATACTTCCTCCGTAGCTTATTCTTATATATATTTGTTTATTCAATGCTTTATGTGGTATATAAACTCACATTCTCATATCTTCTTCGGCTTTCTAAAGTTCACGTTGGATTTCCTTGGGTTTTCTTCTCATATACGATAACGAACCATTATAATGTCTCATGTTTGTCTAGAGCTGACAGCCCGAAGCACTCAGAGTGACAGAAAATACAGAACGAAGAACTCCAACGGCAGGTTATAGTTCGATATAAGAAGGCAAACCCATTTCTTCAGCTTCTGTTAGCGCTCACGAATACATTTCGGCTTACGCCACAAGAAAGCGTCAAAGGCATATATTTTCTACCATACATTAGTTTTTAATGTGCATTGGAAGAAAGGATTTTTCTTTAAAAAAAATTAACATATGCAGTGTGAGTCTGAACTCCATCGACGAACTCAGAGGTGTTGATAAGGAAGACTTTCCGAGTATCTTGCGTAACGGACCCCTCGTCTCCGATGACTCGCTTTTTATCTTCGTATCTGTATCCTATTGAAAATACATATGCACAATAGTGCAAATGTGGTCAGTATTCGCTTTTGTCCTATTTTGAAATACAATTGCAGCACTGAGTCATGATGCTTGATGTTGAGAACAGTAATGCTGACTTTTCTCATCGCCGTCAAACTTCTATACAGTACCATCTGTAGACTGTCGGCCCCCGGTAGCTGAATGATCAACGTGACGGATTGTCAACCTTCTGGGCCCGGGTTCGATTCCCGGCTGGGTCGGGGAACTTTCTCAGCCCAGGGACTGGGTGTTGTGATGTCCCCATCATCATCCTGTCACCCTCATCGACTGCAGGTCGCCGAAGTGGCGTCAAATTGAAAGAGGCGGCACCCGGCGAACGGCCTGCCCTAGCCGTACGATTAAATTAAAAATCTCTAGGCTTTATTTTTATTCAGCAGTGTTCGTTGTGCGCTAATGATAGCACACAGCAGTACGGATAGATTTACTGACGAGCTGACCGGGGCATACATCGTGTATGGCCTCACCTAACACAGTGGATGAACGGCATAATGGTGCTCTGGTTAGCATCTCACAGTACTTTTTTGCATCCGAGAAATGTTGCATGTTACGGTGATGGATTATTGCAGGCTTTTTCTCTGTTTTGAAGGTATTTCCACAGAAACAAATGTGAACGAGGTAACAAACCGAGTCCATCATACTTTGAACGAGCCAGCGGTGCTAAAGAATCTATTACACCAAACTATTCACGAAATATCCCTGAACAACCTAAGAAGCAATGTCGGTGGAGCTATGGTTCACCCTACGTATATGTGTGTCTCAATGAACCTACTACTACGAAATGCTAGTGGAATCGTCGGAACTTCAGGCGTGTGTTTGGGCTTTTGTTGCTCATTTTTCGTTTTAAAGACCTGCCCGACATCGTTAATAGTAACTTCAGAATTTTGCAGACGATGCAGTTATCTACAATAAAGTACTATCTGAAAAAAATCTGCGCAACCATGCAGTCAGCGGCTGATAAGATTTCAATGTGGTGTAAATATTAGCAACAAGTTTGAAATTTTCACAAACGGTAAATTGTACGTTTCACAAAAAGCATAAAAGAATTATGTGTTACTACATAAAGACAAGACATTGTTTACAGTTGTTGCCAAAAACATCGAAATGTTCTTGACCGATTTACTTGTAATTACGAGGGCTGTTGAATGAGGAATGATCATAATATTTTTATGGTCATAATTTCTCGAGCTAAAATTTTATCTTACGATATTCTGTTAGCTTAATATGCAACAAAACGACCTAGTAGTTTCATTGTTGGGACTCCTGGTTTCCGCCTGTGAGAAGCAGGCAACGTCAGACAAGTTCAGTATCGCCTACCTCTGCAGTGGAGGTAACACGCGAGGAACAATATGCGGCTTTGAAATTCTGCTTTCGTCTCCATAACTCTTCCGCTGAGGCCTATACAGTGTTATGGGCGGTCTAAAGAGAGTCTGTTCTTCCATACAACACAGATCAAAGGTGGTTTAAAATGTATAAGGAGGGGAGACAATCAATTTCAAAGGAAGGTGGGCCCGGTGCTCCAGTTACTGCTCTTACGGTAGAAAACATCAACACTGCTGATGTCATTGTGAGAGAGAATCGACGAATTACCTTAAGATCGCTTTTCGAAATACTGAAAATTTCATTGGGTATCACCCACACGTTGGTGACAGAAAATTTCACATGACACGTGGTGCGCGATGGGTACCAAGACTGTTGATTCCCGAACAAAAGGACGTAGTTAATGTTAGTGGAAGATTCGGAATTTCTTTCGAATATAATCACTGCTGATGAAACTTGGTTGCTACATTTTGATCCTGAGAGCAAACCGCAAACCTCAGTGTGGAAATCTCCTTCATCACCAACTCCCAAAGAAGCAAAAGTGGTTGCCTCTGCTGGGAAAGTTATAGTCATCTCATTCTTTGATATTCATATAATGCTTTATCAGCATGTTGTACTTGCACACACATCAGTAACTGGACAATGCTACAGAGATGTCCTGGAAACGTTGCAAGTCCATATCAGGCGCAAAAGACCACATTTCTGTGAAGCAGGCTGGATGCTGCACCATAATAATGAGCGGCCGCATATTGCCAGCATTGTTGCTCAATATCTTGCAAAATTCAACGTGAAGTGCATCCCTCACCCTCCCTATAGTCTGGATTTAGCGCCATCTGACTTTTTACTATTCCCTAATATGAAGAAACGCCTTCGTTGAAGGCGTTATAAATTATCAGAAGCATTGGTGAAGGCGGCGGAGGCGATTTTGAAGGACCTCTCAAAAAATGGTTTCCAGTATGCATTAGAAGACTGGCAGAAACGCTAGAACAAGTGCATCGCATTCGTGGGAGACTATTTTGAGAAGGAACATCAAAATTATGAGGAAAAGTATGTTATATATATATATATATATATATATATATATATATATATATATATATATATATATATATAATTTTGAAAATTAATCTGTAACAACTCAAGCAGGAAGTCCAGCCTCATAGAAGGCAACACTTCTGCAGAACAACGCCAAAAAGGACAAAGTAATTGTTTCGCCTGTATACCATGTTGTTTCTCTTTACGCATGGTTTTAAACAAAAATTGTATGCACAATAATGTGCTGTTTTATTTCCTTCCTTTCTTTTAAAAGAAAATATGGAAGCTGTGAGTACGGACTATCGGCTTAAGCCCAGAATACTGCTACGGAACTTTCTAAAATTACCCGTTCGCAGATTAAAACCTGGCGAAATACTGTCATTGAAGCTACTACCGTCACAATCAAGCTGCTGAAGAGGTCCCTCTCATACTCTGTGTAATAATGTTCCCAATCGATATTGGCACGCATTTTATGCACCATCGGTTCCCTGTCAAGTCGCATCACAACAATAAACGAAGCCCAATGTCAGTGAATGGTTGAGTGGCGCGGGGGGGGGGAAGGAGAGAGGGAGGGAAGGAGAGAGGGGGAGGGGGAGGGGGGGAGGAGGAGGGGGAGGGGGAGGAGGAGGAGGGGGAGGGGGAGGAGGAGGAGGGGGAGGAGGAGGAGGAGGGGGGGAGAGAGAGAGAGAGAGAGAGAGAGAGAGAGAGAGAGAGAGAGAGAGAGAGAGAGAGGGGGGGGGGGGGATGGGGGAGGTAGGAGAAGCAGACGGACACACGGTAAGAGAGAAGGAGATTAGAACGTATATATCCAGTGCCGTTACATATTTACCAACTGCAAAGCACTTCCGGGTTTGCTAGTATCATAGAACCACAGTATCAATGAGCTATGATTGGAATCAGTCGATTAATACAAAAACATGTAATGGAATGATCACAGGGGCTTAATCGTAGGTAACGAAGCTGGTAAACTTTGGTTCATTGGCAGGATGTTGGGGGAAAGTGCAGTCTACAAAGGAGACTGCCTGTTAGTCACCGGTGTGTCCAGTCTTAGTGTATTGCTCAAGTGTGGCTCAAATGGCTCTGAGCACTATGGGACTCAACTGCTGAGGTCATTAGTCCCCTAGAACTTAGAACTAGTTAAACCTAACTAACCTAAGGACATCACAAACATCCATGCCCGAGGCAGGATTCGAACCCGCGACCGGAGCGGTCTTGCGGTTCCAGGCTGCAGCGCCTTTAACCGCACAGCCACTTCGGCCGGCTTTGCTCAAGTGTGTGAGACTCACACTCGATAGGACTGACACGGAACGCATACAAAAAAAGAGTAGTTTGTTTGACTCAGGAGAGAGTGTTACAAAGTAAGGTCCCCATATCTGCGGAAATCTCCGATGACAAGTTGCATTTCACTCAGTGACTAACTTTGTAAATGTAAAGATATTAATGAACACTGAAGTCAAATCCCAGTACAACAGTTTGATTAGAATAAATCACCATTCAAAAAACAAACTTTGCATTCATCATCAAACCGTGTCAAGCCACATGTAATAAATGGAAATCGTCGCACATGACGTAGGGACGTTACATATTTGTGTCAACCGAGAAGATATAACCCCTGGAAAGTAATGCAAAGGCGGTTGGGACCACACGGACGCCGAGAGCAAACACTGACGAGTGAGGTGAATTATGTGAAGAAAAAGTGGAAAAGTTAACCGAATATTGAGGTTGGAAGATAGCGCTGAAAATAGAATATAAAATTCCTTGGAAAGTTTTATTTTTGTTGAATTACAACATAGTGAAAACAAATTGTTCAAATGGTTATTAGCACTATGAGACTTAACATCTGAGGTCATCAATCCCCTAGAACTTAGAACTACTTAAACCTAACTAACCTAAGGACACCACACACATCCATGCCCGAGGCAGGATTCGAACCTGCGACCGTAGCGGTCGCGCGGTTCCAGACTGAAGCGCCTAGAACCGCTCGGACACATCGGCCTAGCTCACAGTGAAAACAATAGATAATAACAGTGTGTGGTAATAGTTGGTGACGCGGTACAACAGTGGAAATAATAAGAGGTAATACAAAACGAATGCCGGCCTCGGTGGCCGAGCGGTTCTAGTCGCTTCAGATCGGAACCCCGCGACTGCTACGGTCGCAGGTTCGAATCATGCCTCGGGCATGGATGTGTGTGATGTCCTTAGGTTAGTTAGGTTTAAGTAGTTCTAAGTTCTAGGGGACTAATGACCTCAGATGTTAAGTCACATAGTGCTCAGAGCCGTTTGAACCATTTTTACAAAAGGAATGATGTAGTTCTTTCCTGTGTCAGTAAGTCATTTGGCCACAAATTCACACCGAGAACAGATCGACGCTCTCCGTCGAAGCTCAACCACATCTTAAGGTAACAGAGAAGTGAATTTTGCTGGGTGAGTTGAAGCACAGGTCTTCAGACGAAAAATACATCTTCAAGTACACCACTTGCGGCTGTCAGTGTCATTTATGTGGCACTGAATCACTAAATAATTTTCCTTGCAGCCAGATTCCACTCACTCATAAATAGTCTTATTCAGTAATACGAACTTGTACAGGGCATATCATAATTAATGGCTTACACGCATACTGTTGAAAGTAAACGATATTAGAAGCATAAAGGTCCAGTAAAAATGGGCTTTAAAATGAATGCCTGAAGAATTGTGGGCAGCATTTTCGATATTGTGAAAATAACCTCTTCTATTGCAAACTCTTTGATCCCATATTTTGAGATGAAAGGGTCCTGTAGCCACCTTTCATTAGTCCGGTAGCCCATTTTCACTAGCATTTCTCTTTCTTTTCCTTGTTTCTCTTTTCTCATAACTCTCATAGTGGTGTGACTGAATGAATGTGGTTGTGTGTCACGCTGCTAGACGGTGGTGTAGTCTGCTGCAGAAAGTCTGCGATAGTCGTACAGATTCAGCAGCACTGGTACAGAATAGCCAACTCTCGTAGTGGTCAAGTAGGCAAAGAGGTTTGCGCTTGTGAGAAATCCACCTGCGTTAGGTTGGTGGCGGAAATGGCATCTTTGGGTTTTACGGGCCACGCGGAACATGGAGGAGGCTGGAGATGAAAAAGGGAGGCAGTCTGCCGCCGGTACCGGAAGCGTCCACAGTTGTGCTCCAGTCGAAGAAGGGTGAGTTAGACTGACCGCGTGGCGCGTTGTTACTTGGCTGTTAGCTTTTGGTCTCGCTTTTCAGCTCTGAAAGATTGCTTTGCCTTGTCGCAGCAAGGAATGCAAAACTTTGGCAAATTTTTCTTTTAGTAAATTTCTGTAGCTGACTTGGATCCGCTGGAAGAGCACCACACAAAGGTGTCGATAAGAAGTGAGCACTCGCTTCTGTATGAATGTCTGTTTGCCTTCAGCTGTGCCTCTATAAGCTTTCATTTTTCTAAATATTAATAGCTTTGCCTTCTCGTAAATTTTCCTAGCTTTATGTATCTTTCGCCGGGGGGAGCCGACCACGTGGTTGAAGATTAGAGTTTGTTGGGCTACTGTCATCATGTTTGTTTTAAAGAATGTTAACTGTTCATGGATGTGTGATGTGATATTGTTGCAACTTGGCCACGACACCTAGAAATTGCGTCTCCACAACCCACGTGGGTACGCGGGTGTACTGCGAAACGTGTACCGTTTCACGAGTTATTGCGATCAGTTATCAGGCTACAGCAGTTGTATGAATGATTCAAACCAATGATTTTAGATGCAGATTATAACGGTGTATGTATCGATGTTTTTTTTAATGTTTTAGGAATTAATGTTATCAGGATTTGTATACATGCCTCACATCCATATCTTAGGAATAAATGATTTTATACGCAATCTTCTCTTACATTCCGAGATTACGTTTTTGCACCTAAGCCACTCACCTCGTAGCTTTCCTGTCAGCACATCCAACGTGTTTCCTTACGCACAGGTCCAGTGATTAGTTTCCCCTTTTAAAACAAATGCTTTAGATTAAGTCTTATTTTCAGGGTTGTTGCCGGGAGCTGATCTTCTGCACAGTGTTCATGCATGTACTATTTTGCTTTAAATTGTTGATTCTCGTGGACAGTGCACGGGAAATACTATTAATTACATCGCATCTCCTATGAGCGAAATCACGACGTACGAATTTTTATGAGTTTTTGGTCTGTGATCAAATTAATTTATTTTCCGACTCGGCCAAACCTTTGATTAGTTGTATGGTTAGAGTCGGTGGGGACCCTAATCTTCTCACGTTAGTTTCACAATCAATAAGCATTTCCATTCCCACTGTTAACGTAATAACCGGTAGAAACAGGTTAGTTACAGAGATTGGAATTATGGACAAAGACAAGAAAAAATGTCCACTAAATATGGGCTCTAAACTTGATGCCTTCAGAGCGGTGAGGACTTGTTCACCTCTGCTACTGTGGAAACAGACCTTTTCTACTGAACAAGTGCGCATAGCTCTTCAGATAGAAATTATAGAAACCACGTTACTAGAGAAATTTTTCGTGTTATACCATCTCATCCCAAAACATGGAAAACAAAGACTTGAAGTAGAAGAGATTTGTTTCACAGTACCGAAGATGAAGAAATGCTCATAGCTCTATGCTCATACCTCTTCAGGTATGCGTTTTAGAGCACATGATTACCAGAAATCTTTCCTTCTAGTATCACGTACTGAAAGCCGTATTTGTTTACATCTTTAATGATGGTACACCCTATACATAAGGTTCGTAGTGCAAGGACTACAACCGAACGAGGTGGCGCAGTGGTTAGAACACTGGACTCCCATTCGTGTGAACGACGGCTCAGTCCCGCGTCCGCTCATCCTGATTTAGGTCTTCCGTGATTTTCCTAAATCGCTCCAGGAAAATGCCGGGATGGTTCCTTTGATGGGCACGGCCGACTTTCTTCCCCATCCTTCCTTGATCCGATGACACCGATGACCTTGCTTTTTGGTCTCCTCCTCCAAACAACCCAACTCAACCATAGACTACAATAAACTATACCTGTCTTACAAAATCAGGACAATCATAACGAAAGGACGCTTTAGAACGGAAATATTGTAAAACCTGAATTGACAGACCCTCGAACACAGACGTAAATTGTTCTGCGAAAGGCTACTTTTTAATAAATCATCCGTTTTCCGAGTGGCTTGATGCGGCGCGCCACGAATTCCTCTACTGCGCCAACCTTTTCATCTCAGAGTAGCACTTGCAACGTAAGTTCTCAATTATTTACAGTATGTCTACCGGTCTCTGTGTTCCTCTACAGTTTTTGCCCTCCCTCTGTTATCGTGGAAGTTATTCTCCGACGTCTTAACAGGTGTCCTATCATCCTGTCGCTCCTTCTTGTCGGTGTTTTCCATACAGTCCTGGCCTCTCCGATTCTGCGGAGAACCTTCTCATTCCTTACCATATGCACCCACCTAATGTTCAACATTCGTCTGTAGCACCACTTCTCAAGTGTTTCAATTCTCTTCTGTTCCTGTTTTCCCACAGTCCACGTTTCACTACCATGCAATGTTGTGCTCCAAACTTACATTCTCAGAAATGTTTACCTCAAACTAATGCCCACGTTTGATACTAGAAGACTTTTCTTGTCCGGGAACGTTCTTTTCGCCAATGCTAGTCAGTATTTGATGTCTTCTTTGATCCGACCTCATGAGTTATTTTGCTGCCTAAGTAACAAAATTCCTTAACTTCATATACTCCGTGATCGCCAATATTAATGTTAAGCTTCTCGCTGTCCTCATTTTTGCTACTTCTCATTACTTTAGTCTTTCTTTGATTTAATCTCAGTCCATATTCTGTACTCATGAGACCGTTCATCCTATTCAAAACGTCCTTTCACCCTGAATTTTAGGCCCTTCCTGAACCTCAGTTATATTGCCATCATTGCTTCTTCAATGTACAGACTGAACAGTAGGGGGGAAGGACTACATCGCTGTCTTACATTCCGGCCGGGGTGGCCAAGTGGTTCTAGGTGCTACAGTCTGGAACCGCGCTACCACTACGGTCGCAGGTTCGAATCCTGCCTCGGGCATGGATGTGTGTGATGTCCTTAGGTTGGTTAGGTTTAATTAGTTCTAAGTTCTAGGGGACTGATGACCTCAGAAGTTAAATCCCATAGTGCTCAGAGCCATTTGAACCTGTCTTACGCCCTTTTTAATCCGAGCACTTCGTCCTTCCATTCCTATTATTCTCTCTTGACCCTTGTACATGTAGATTACCCGTCTCTCCCTATAGCTTACCCTGTTTTACGCAGAGTTTAGAACATCTTGCACGATTTGGCATTGTCAAATGATTTCTCCAAGTTGATAAATTCTATGAATGTGTCTTGATTTTTCTTTAGTTTTGTTTACAGTATGAACCGCAGTGCCAGGACTGCCCCTCTGGTGCTTTCACCTTTCCTAAAGCCAAACTGGTCGTCATCTAACAGATCCTCAGTTTTCTTTTCGATTCTTCTGTTTACTATTCTTATCAGCAACGGATGAATGAGCTGTTAAGCGGGTTGCTTGGTTTTTAGAAACAGTAGTAAGCGAAGAATTACAGAAGCTCTTCATACAACTATGCGTTGCCCCTGCAGAGATCGTGAAAATTAGACTAATTACAGCGCGCAGAAAAATATTTCGGCAGTTATTCTTCTCATGGTGCATACGTGATTGGCAGGGTAAGATATCCTAACATGCTATCTACCCTTTACCATGCGCTTCATAGCTGTGTGTACACTATGCATGTAGCATAGCAGCTACGGTCATATTACGAACGACATAGTGTTAACGAGAAGTAATTTTTTTGCATGGGCTTACAATTCAGAATATAAGTGATAGGTTTTCACATTTCTCTCTCGTAGCAGTGAAACAATTACGTAATTCCATTACAACCTGCGTAAGACAGAGAGTTACGTTTGCGAGATTACATTTATTTCCATGATTTTTCTCCGCGATTCATTTCGCAAAGAGCCACGAGCACTTTTTTAAACATCTGTGGTGCGAGACCGTTAATTCTCGCCGCTTCCTGCTCTTGTTGCAGGTTTTCAATTTACGGCTTTTCTTTCCCTCTCTCATCCTTACCTCTTTATCCGCTACTCCCGCGCAACACCCCTCCCCACCACTCCCGGTAGGAATACCTCGCACTTTTTAGCGCCGGCAATTAACAAGTTGTAATGAATTTGGCAGCGTGGCTGGGACCACAAAGAAGCCAGCCGGGCACTTCTTCATGTTCACCGGCAGCTGGTCAGAAACTTGCGGCCCGCTGTTCCCGTGCTGGACCCACTCCACTGGACGCACCTCGGTCAGAAGTTGGCCTGCCGTGCGTGGGGCGGGAGGTGTGAGGTGAGGTGAGGGGCGGAAGCCGCCCTTCGCGGGTCGATAGGGCCCTTTAAGGTCGCGCCGCACCGGCCGCGGAGCGGAGCCGGGCCCTGCCTGGTGGCCCTTCGCGACTAATTTCCCTGCGGTAATTGGAAGTGGCGCTCTTGGGCCGAGCTGGCACCACGCCCAGCCAACGGGCCTCTTCGGTCGTTGCCCCCTCCCTCTCCCCCAACACTTTCCATCCAATCACTTCCTCCTTTTACAAGCACTCACTTTATGTAATCTGGAACCTAATGCGCCCACTGCAGCGTAATCAAATATCAGATTGTGAAGCCAAACAGCGAGACAGGAGGGACACAGGGTATTCCCTACCCAATGAGCCTGATCTATGTGCACTACTGGCCATTAAAATTGCTACACCACGAAGATGACGTGCTACAGTCGCGAAATTTAACCGACAGGAAGAAGATGCTGTGATATACAAATTATTAGCTTTTAAGAGCATTCACACAAGGTTGGCGCCGGTGGTGACACATACAATGTGCTGACATGAGGAAAGTTTCCACAGATTTCTGATACACAAACAGCAGTTCACCGGCGTTGCCTGGTGAATCTTTGATGTGATGCCCCGTGTAAGGAGGAGAAATGCGCACCATTACGTTTCTGACTTTGATAAAGGTCGGATTGTAGCCTATCGCGATTGCGGTTTATCGTATCGCGACATTGCTGCTCGCATTGGTCGCGATCCAATGACTGTTAGCAGAATATGGAATCGGTGGGTTCAGCAGGGTAATACGGAACGCCGTGCTCGATCCCAAGGGCCTCGTATCACTAGCAGTCGAGATGACAGGCATCTTATCCGCATGGCTGTAACGGATCGTGCAGCAACGTCTCGATTCCTGAGTCAACAGATGGGGACGTTTGCAAGACAACAACCATCTGCACGAACAGTTCGACGACGTTTGCAGCAGCATGGACTATCATCTCGGAGACCATAGCTGCGGTTACCCTTGACGCTGCATCACAGACAGGAGCACCTGCGATGGTGTGCTCAACGACGAACCTGGGTGCACGAATGGCAAAACGTCATTTTTTCGGATGAATCCAGTTTCTGTTTACAGCATCATGATGGTCGCATCCGTGTTTGGCGACATCACGGTGAACGCACATTGGAAGCGTGTATTCGTCATCGCCATACTGGCGTATCACCCAGCGTGATGGTATGGGGTGCCATTGGTTACACGTCTCGGTCACATCTTGTTCGCATTGACGGCCCTTTGAACAGTGGACGTTACATTTCAGATGTGTTACGGCCCGTGACTCTACCCTTCATTCGATCCCTGCGAAACCCTACATTTCAGCATGATAATGCACGACCGCATGTTGCAGGTCCTGTACGGGCCTTGCTGGATACAGAAAGTGTTCGACTGCTGTACTGGCCAGCACATTTTCCAGATCTCTCACTAACTGAAAACATCTGGTCAATGGTGGCCGAGCAAGTGGCTCGTCACAATACGCGTCACTACTCTTGATGAACTGTGGTACCGTGTTGAAGCTGCATGGGCAGCTGCACCTGTACACGCCATCCAAGCTCTGTTTGACTCAATGCTCAGGCGTATCAAGGCCCATATTACGGCCAGAGGTGGGTGTTCTGGGTACTGATTCATCAGGATCTATGATCCCAAATTGCGTGAAAATGTAAGCACATGTCAGTTCTAGTATATTTGTCCAATGAATACCCGTTTATCATCTGCATTTCTTCTTGGTGTAGCAATTTTAATGGCCGGTAGCGTAAATGGTGGTTTTATTTTCCTTTCGCCTGTGACGATGACGATGGAAATTCACCAACGTTTAACTCCAGCAAACACACACACACTATATATATATATATATATATATATATATATATATATATATATATATATATATATAAATATATAAATATATATATATATATATATATATATATATATATATATATATATATATATAAAGATGATGTGACTTACCAAATGAAAGTGCTGGCATGTCGACAGACACACAAACAAACACAAACATACACACAAAATTCAAGCTTTCGCAACAAACTGTTGCCTCATCAGGAAAGAGGGGAAGGAGAGGGAAAGACGAGAGGATGTGGGTTTTAAGGGAGAGGGTAAGGAGTCATTCCAATCCCGGGAGCGGAAAGACTTACCTTAGGGGGAAAAAAGGACAGGTATACACTCGCGCGCGCACACACACACACATATCCATCCACACATATACAAGCGGTGAGCAGCAAGGCGCGAGCACGGGAGCAGCGCGAGCACGCTACCCCCACTACCGGACCAGAGCGGAGAGGGGGAAAGTCACGTGGGGCACACAACAGCTGCCGCCAGTCAATGTAAATCCGCGGCCACCGGCAGGGATATCACTCACGAATTATTACTGCGACAAATGAAACAAATAAAGGAGAATGTACACATATCACATAATTTTATTAGCTTAGTGTATGCCTCTACATTCGCATTAATTTGTGAACTGTTACACAATAAAAGGTGTCACTGAAGTGTGGGCTTCTCGGTTATCTTGTGCTTTTTGCCCTTTACAATTGCGTCTATGTTCGGAGTAATTGTACTTGTGCATTTTAGGCGCAGCGTGCAGTTTAAATTTCGATCAGACAATGCGTTTCTCAGGCGCGTCTTGTTACATTTCATCGCAGAGAACAGTTGTTCACAAACACGTGGAACTGAACATTGATATTATTGTAGCCGCCAGTTTGTGCAAACGAGGAAATCTATCCTGAGGGAAGTGTCTGTAGAATTCCAAAATGTTTTTCTTGTTCTGAAATTTGTCTCTGTATTCTCTGTCACACTGCAGGTCAATAATTTCTTGCTGCAGCTTAGGCCGAATCTCTTAAATATTCGCTGAATATGGAGAGAACAGATCAAAATCACTGTCTAGTGCTGTCAGATCTCGAAAGCGCTGATCAACTAAACTATGTGAATAACGTTCACAGTCTTTGTGAACATCTTGCATGGATGATAATTTAGGAAAATGAGCTAGGTTTCCTGTTTCCAGCTGACTCACCCAAAGTGTCAATTTCATTTTAAAAGCTCGTATTCGATCAATGAAGTGAGTAATTAGCAAATCTTTTGCTTGTAGTAAAATGTTCAAAGCATTCAGATGGATAGTTAAATCTGCTAAGAACGCGAGATCACATTCAAACGTGCGCGCGCATTTCCCCTCCCTCCCCTCCCTCCCCTCCCTCCCTACTCCGCGACCTTGCACCTGCTCGCGAGCACGTGCCTGAGCAGACGCGAGTACTCGCGCTCAAAACCGCCCAGTTGTTAAGCCCTGCTTTAAAGCGTAGAGGAAGAAGAAATCTGTACCATATTGTCGACTGACATACAAAGTAAGTTCTTATGGAGTAAGATCGGCTCGAGGTATTTTAACAATGCGCTTTTTTATCAATGTCACTCACAGTGGAGGTGGTACAGAGACGGTGGAGCAAACAGGCAGTTCTCGTGGTTAGTTAAGGGAGAGTTCACGGGGTAAACGAATGAGGGAAATCCAGAACGCATTGCGGGTGGTCTTTCTTGTTTTATTCTTTGAGTCGTTGGTCTTTGATGGTTTGATGCCGCCCTCCAGGAATTCCTCTCCTGTGCCACTCTCCTCACTTCAGAGTAGCACTTACAACCTACGTCTTCTAGTATTTCCCCGATGTATTCCAATATCTGTCTTCCTCTAGAGTTCCCTTATGTCTTAAAAGATGTCCTGTCATTCTGTCCCTTCCATTTGTCAGTGTTTTCAAAATGGTTCAAATGGCTCTGAGCACTATGGGACTCAACTGCTGAGGTCATAAGTCCCCTAGAACTTAGAACTACTTAAACCTAACTAACCTAAGGACAACACACACATCCATGCCCGAGGCAGGATTCGAACCTGCGACCGTAGCGGTCGCGCGGTTCCAGACTGTAGCGCCAGAACCGCTCGGCCACCAGCGGCCGGCGTCAGTGTTTTCCACATACTCCTTTCCTCTATGGTTCTGCACAGAATCTCCTCATTCCTTACCTCCACCTAATTTTCAACATTCGTCTCAGAACTGCTTTGATTCTTTTCTGTTCTGGTTTCCCCACAGTCCATGTTTCACTACCATACAATGCTGTACTCCAGACGTACATCGTCAGAAATTTCTTCCTCAAATTAAGGCCGGTATTTGATATTAGTAAACTTATCTTGGCCAGAAATGCCCTTTTTTTCCATTGCTAGTCTGCTTTTGATGTCCTCCTTGCTCCGTCCGTCACTGGTTATTTTGATGACTAGGTAGCAGAATTCATCAACTTCGTAACCATCAACCCTGATGTCAAGTTTCTCGCTGCTCTCATTTCTGCTACTTTCCATTACTTTCGTCTTTCTTCGATTTACTCTCAATCCATATTCTGTACTCATTAGACTGTTCATTCCATTCAGCTGATCATGTAATTCTTCCTCTCTTTCACTTATGGTAGCAATGTCATCACCGAATCGTATCATCGATATCCTTTCACCTTGAATTGTAATTCCACTCCTCAACCTTTCTTTTATTTACATTACTGCTTCTTCGGCGTACAGATTGCACAGTAGGGACGGAAGACCACATCCCTGTCTTACAGCCCTTTTTACTCCGAGCACTTCGTTCTTGGTCGTCCCCTCTTATTATTCCCTCTTGGCTCTTATACAAATTCTGTATTACCCGTCTACCACTATATCTTACCCCTATTTTTCTCATTGGAACCATTTTATATTGTCGAATGTTTTTTCCAGGTCGACAAATCATATGAACGTGCTTTGATTTTTCTTTAGTCTCGCTTCCATTATCAACCGCAACGTCAGGATTGTCACTCTCGTGCCATTAGCATTTCTAAAGCCACACTGATCGTTATCTAACACATCCTCAGTTTTCTTTTTCATTCTTCTGCATATTGTTCTTCTCAGCTACTTGGATGCATGAGCTCTTGAGCTTATTGTGCAATAATTCTCGCACTTGTCAGCTCTTGCAGCCTTCGTAATTGTGTGGATGATGGTATATCACCAGACTCATTCATCCTACATTCCAACTTGAATAGTCTTTTTGTCGCCGTTTCCACAATGATTTTAGAAATTATGATGGAATGTTATCTATCACTACCGCCTTATTTGATCATACGTTTTCCGAAGGTTTCTTAAATTCTGATTCTAATACTGGATCCTCCTGTTTCTTCTTCTTTACCATCAGACAAATCTTCCTCCTCATAGAGGCCTTCAGTGTAATCTTTCTACCTCTCCGCTCTCTCCTCTGCATAACAGTGGAATTTCCGTTGCACTGTCAATGTTACCACTATTGCTTTTAATATCACCGAAGGTTGTTTTGATTTTACTGTATGCTGAGTCAGTCCTTCCGACAAACATTTCTTTTTCGATTTCTTCATATTTTTCGTGTAGCCAGTTGTCTTAAGCGTGTGCAAATAGTCCTGGAAGCGATCCGAAACTAAAAATGTTAATACGGGGAAAGTCAATCACTCTGTTATTAATGGTACATAACGACGGCTTGAAAGAACAGGAAGAGCTCCCGGACAAGTTCAGGGCCACTTTTTGGATGCTGTCGTATCAGTGGTCGGGTCCACGTGACATGCCCGTAGCTACAGCAGCGCTCACTTCAAGAGAAAGCTGCTTAGTATGAAGCCGAAGTATCTCGGACGTTTCCTGTACATCGATACTAGAATGTCGTCTCCAGTGCATTCGTGGCTTTTGTGTCTGTCAACACGCTAGTATTACCCCCGCCCCCCCCCCCCCCTACAGTGTTAACAGCTACGTTAATAACAAATTCCTGTACATCGATACCGTCTCCAGTGCATTCGTGGCTTTTGTGTCTGTCAACACGCTAGTATTACCCCCCCCCCCCCCACCCCTACAGTGTTAACAGCTACGTTTATAACAAATTGCTACGCATGCTACAGCATGCTTACTAGTGTGTTCCAAAACGCCGCGCACTAAAAGAGATTTTTTTCTGAGGCTTATACATAGGGTCCTACTGGTGATGAGAAGGTATGTTAAAGTTCTTGGATAGCCCTTGGGCTAGGGACCATTTGTACATCCAACAGAAGGATCGTCTTAGTGTCACCATCCTACGGAACAGGGTCGAAGTATGAATATTACACACTGCTTCTAACTTACGTACGTGGAGGAAATCAGATGGTTCTTTCTGAATTTGATGTTGTCCACGGTGGGCTTAAGGGAGTTTATAGACGCTCTGTTAGGTAATGGTCGATTTCTTAGAAAACCTGCAAAGAGCGTATTCCGCAGCACGCGACATAAGTTAGCAGACGATAAATGTACACGTTTTGGAGAGAAAAGCGACCAATGTGACGATGTGGCATTACGTCGATTCGATAGCAAATGAAGTAAACGGGAGGATTTCTTAGGTTTTTACTACATATTAACACTTTTCACATTTTCTCGTGCAACGTGGCTGCCAGACCTCGGTTCATGCAAAATCTTAAGGTCCTCGGTCATGTCCAAGGCACCAAAACCGGCCAATTATTCAATAGTCGATAACTAAAACTTGAATTGTGCTACTTCTTACTGTCCGATTGTATCAACTTAAAAGCTTCTACTGTCTTCTACTGTGTTGCTTGTAGTGTCAAAACCGAGCCGCGGATTCTAAGACGGCTACGCACAGCAAAAGACTGTGTTTCTAAGATCCAGATTTCGAACATATTTGAAAGCTTTCTTGATATCTTTATCCATTTACGAGATACAGGGGTTCAAAATTACCTTACCAGTACAAATAATATAATATGGTAAAGTCCGGTGTGAGGCGAAGACGAAGTTTATAAATTGGAGAAATATGCTGTAAAGTATCTTCGTCACCATCGTACGGGTTCTGTGAATCCAATGTTATAGAACTGTAAAGGATGCAAATTTTTATTGCACAGAAAATGCGGTCTGGGGTGTAAATTAGTTTTGCGTTATTTCAGTTTCCTCCAAGTAGACTATCAGAATGTTACTTATCAATAGATTTCTCTTCATATGAGTGACACGCCTTAGTGCAGAAGGGAAAACAAGGGAATCATCGTAAAAATGCTATTATCCTGTTTATTTAAAAGACGCTGACAAAAGTGTGGTACCAGCTGCCGTATCTACCATCCTTAGCACCTTTAAAAATTGTCGCAAAATTTTTGGAATGTGAACATAGTGGTGTTTTTTTGTGCTAAGAGAGAAGGAAACAGTGCCGTTGGCAAAAACAAGGAAAAGTAACAAATACTTGCGAAGGAGGCAATGACAGTGTGAAAGAAAGACGGGGACTCAGTGACAGTGGAGCGTAGTTGACAGCGACCTAACAGCATTGGAAAAAGAATGATGGAGACAGAGCCAGAATAAAGAGACGGAGAAAGCGGATGTGATTGAGATCCACTGATAATGTAAGACAGAGTCTATGACAATGCGAAAGAGAGAAATATTGACAATGAGAAGAGACAACAGCAATGGGAAGGAATGTGTGAATGAGACAGTAGCGGTAAGGAACAGCAAGAGGGAAACAGTGACAGTGAGACAAGACTGTTATTTGTTCATGAAACCCAGAAAATATTAGATACAGGCTCCCAGGTAGATGCTATTTTCCTTGACTTCCGAAAGGCGTTCGATACAGTTCCGCACTGTCGCCTGATAAACAAAGTAAGAGCCTACGGAATATCAGACCAGCTGTGTGCCTAGATTGAAGAGTTTTTAGCAAACAGAACAGAGCATGTTGTTCTCAATGGAGAGACGTCTACAGACGTTAAAGTAACCTCTGGCGTGCCACAGGGGAGTGTTATGTGACCATTGCTTTTCACAATATATATAAATGACCTAGTAGATAGTGTCGGAAGTTCCATGCGGCTTTTCGCGGATGATGCTGTAGTATACACAGAAGTTGCAGCATTAGAAAATTGTAGCGAAATGCAGGAAGATCTGCAGCGGATAGGCACTTGGTGCAGGGAGTGGCAACTGACCCTTAACATAGACAAATGTAATGTATTGCGAATACATAGAAAGAAGGATCCTTTATTGTATGATTATATGATAGCGGAACAAACAGTGGTAGCAGTTACTTCTGTAAAATATCTGGGATATGCGTACGGAACGATTTGAAGTGGAATATTCATGTAAAATTAATTGTTGGTAAGGCAGGTACCAGGTTGAGATTCATTGGGAGAGTCCTTAGAAAATGTAGTCTATCAACAAAGGAGGTGGCTTACAGAACACTCGTTCGACCTATACTTGAGTATTGCTCAACAGTGTGGGATCCATACCAGATCGGGTTGACGGAGGAGATAGAGAAGATCCAAAGAAGAGCGGCGCGTTTCGTCACAGGGTTATTTGGTAACCGTGATAGTGTTACGGAGATGTTTAATAAACTCAAGTGGCAGACTCTGCAAGAGAGGCGCTCGGCATCGCGGTGTAGCTTGCTGTCCAGGTTTCGAGAGGGTGCGTTTCTGGATGAGGTATAGAATATATTGCTTCATCCTACTTATACCTCCCGAGGAGATCACGAATGTAAAATTAGAGAGATTCGAGCGCGCACGGAGGCTTTCAGACAGTCGTTCACCCCGCGAACCATACGCGACTGGAACAGAAAAGGGAGGTAATGACAGTGGCACGTAAAGTGCCCTCCGTCACACACCGTTGGGTGGCTTGCGGAGTATAAATGTAGCTGTAGATGTAGAATAGTAGGGTAGAACGGAGGAGACTGTGGCCGTGACACAGAACACAGTGACATGTAGAGAGACTCAGAAACAATGAGGACGAGCCGGGAAGAGTGAGTGAGTAAGAATTGACAGGTGGAAGTGGATGGTTATGAGCGACATACAACGACGGACTAATGGACGACAGCGATTATCAGCTAAGGGAACTCGATGGAGCACGAGGTGAGTTGCATGTTAAAAAGAGCAAGAATATGCGAAATTTTTAAAGGTGATGAGGAAGGTAGAATGAGGCAGCTATTACCCAACTTTTCAGTCACAGTCTTTTAAATAAACAGGAACATATTCGATTCTTTTTTTTTGCTCCAACAGGAACATTTTTCCGCTCGGAAAATTGTTATGTGATACAAAACAACGATTCACAACTTTCCGTATTCACTTTCAGTGCTAATTCACAACACGTTTGGTTTCAAAGTTTTCGATTCAGTATTATTCCAGTCGAGTCTTCTTGACCTCAGTCTGACACTTTTGCTCTTCCCTATCCTATGTAAGTTCATAGCGTCGCCACACGAACACCTGTAAATCATGATATTAATGTGATGAGGTGACAGGCTGAAACGGCTCTTCCTATCTTTACCGAGCGAGGTGGCGCAGTGGTTAGCACACTGGACTCGCATTCGGGAGGACGACGGTTCAATCCCGTCTCCGGCCATCCTGATTTAGGTTTTCCGTGATTTCCCTAAATCGTTTCAGGCTAATGCCGGGATGGTTCCTTTGAAAGGGCACGGTCGATTTCCTTCCCAATCCTTCCTTAACCCGAGCTTACGCTCCGTCTCTAATGACCTCGTTGTCGACGGGACGTTAAACACTACCCACCACCACCACCATCTTCCTATCTTTGCCATAGCCCACACAGGTTGGCCAAAATGACATTAGGTATTTTTTCGGTATTTCGTGACAACGTAAGGTAAACAGGAAAGAGGTTCGCACATGGAAGTCAACGTGTCTAATTCTAATTTCTGTAGAAAGCGGTTTGCGTGCCTACTAACTAGGGTAATTTCTTTGTTCTCAGACGAACATTTTCCGGATCAATTTTATTTTGACCATCGTGTAGCTGAAATTATTGCATGCCTCTATATTACACTGTTGAAAAGGCAAGTCACAGTAACAATGAGTGTCCCTGTGAGTTAATGTGCATGCTACATTTGAAACGTCGCCTTAAAAAATTAATGAATTACTGTTCTGATAAACCTCTTACATTATTTGATTTTCAAACAGCTGAGCAGAACTGAACATACTCAGACATTTCGCTCTTTCCCTATTCTGATCAACACTAAACTGACACACAATATTTTTAGCGCAACGCAATCTGACTTTTAATAATCCCTACAAAAGAATGGCCCTGACTAACAATAACCTATACCTTTCACAAATCACTTACCACACAAAAATCTTCGTTACTCGAACTACTGCAATACAGCGAGCGCCAATACTGCCAGCTAAATAAAAGATTCAAACTACTGAAGGCACTAACTACTGATAGGCACAGTTAGCAAATGAAAGATTTTGATAGAGAACAAACAATGTATTTACCTAAATAGTGTTCAAAAGTCATAATATATATATCAGTCCATGATATCCAAGATTACAAATTTATTGTCTCGGTCCAGATCACCCGCTCTCAAAACTCCGCCATCTCACTCCCCACATCCACCACTGCTGGCGGCTCACCTCCAACTGCGCAACGCTTCGCGCTGTTAACAGCCAACAGCCCAACACTAAAATAGCCAACAACAATGCAAACCAGCCACAGACTGCACACAGCACAGCCAGTGATTTTCATACAGAGCGCTACATGGCGTTACCAAAAAAAAAAAAAAAAAAAAAAAAAAAAAAAAGAACCTATACAGCCTACTTACACATTTAGATCTAGCACTGAGGTAATCCTGATCCTAATTGGACATTAATGCCACCACAGACAAGTATATCGGATTTCAGCAGGAAATAAGGAAGTGAAGATGGCGAAAAACGAATAGCTTTTGCGTTACTTACGACGGAACAGTGGAGAAAAAGAAATCATTTCTGTGATACGACTCTACTTAAAAAATGGAATAACCTCAGCCTCTTTAAAGACAAATCGGGCATTCCACTGTTCCAGAGATTTAGGGTACTCTTTTTCTCCTCGAAGAGGAGCCAGTTGTTATGGATAATCGATAGGGAATATGAAGGGTTGCCGCAGGAGAACCCCTTGCACTCCATCTGTCGAAATTCTGGAGATTGGTACTGGTATCACAATCAGGTAAACTGCGAAGTTTTAATTCTGATACGATAGATACACAGAAAGTCATAACGATCACTTGTTATCAATATCAATTTTTAGTCCTTAGGGAATGCAAGTAGTCCATCTTAAACTACAGTCTGTCCCTTTTCAATTATATTGTCACCATTTCTGTTCTTGTAGTCTGAAATTTCCCTTCCCTTACGACGCATTATTAATTTGCTCTAGCAAACCATTGGTCTCACAGCTGGTTCTGTTTTCCCCCCGGAACTGAAAAGGTTGTAGTCAGAGGGTGCCAAAACTGCAGAGAAGATGTGCAAGACTTCCCCACCCAGACACACAAATTTTCTTAACGGTGGCACGAGTTACATGAGGCCAAGCACTACAGTTGCTCTCCCATGCTGCTCTAGGGCCTTGCTTGCTGGCATAAATAATAGAAGGCGTGTCGAAGGGATTGCCTGCCCTCGGGTGCTAGTGCAGCAATGGAGTGTCCCTTTGATGAATATATGTCGAAGTCTCTGTACGGGTACATTTTTAATATAGTCAATGAAGGTGCTTGGGTTGTAAAGAGAGTGTTGCCAAAATAGGGGAGAGAATCTTATAGAAGACCTTTGCCGTTTTACTCAACCATTTGTCAATGTTGCAACCCTCCCCCCCCCCCCCTTCTTGCTGCGATCACGCCACAAAAGGGTACGAAACATGAAGGCTGAAAACGCATATACACACTTTGCTGCTCCGGATTACGTTCGACTTCCGACAGATTAATTTAATCGGTCCCTAGGGTGCTTCCACCCCGTATGCCAGAGCAAAAATTGCGACCGTGCTACACTAACAAGAGTTTAGATGAAGTTGTATGGGTTTAGAACCCTAATATGTACTTATACGGGGTCTCTCCGCGGTGCCGTATGATTGTTCGCCTGCCTGGGTTACTTCCCTCCAAGTGGACGTTCCCAACATTCCACTGTTTCGTTTATCTCAGACAGCGTCAGTAGTATCGTTGGTGTGTGTCGTTACGTCTTGACGTGAAAGTTTAAGTTCCTTTGTTCGTTTCTTTCGTTTTTGTCACTGTTAAAATGCTAACCACTGAAGAACGTGTGTTTTTAGTCGAACAAGTGTTCAAAGCTGGCAGTAAATACGCAGTTTCAGTTCATCAAAAATTTAATTCAGTTTTCCCGGAGACAACACTCCTACATCGTGATACCGTGCGAGATTTGATTAACAAATTTGGAAGTGCGAGTTCAGTGACAAATGGCACCGAGAAGTGGTCGTCCTAGTGTTTTGTTTGAGGATGAACTAATCGATAATTCCGATAAAATGTCCATGAGTCCGAACAAGTCAGTAAGAAAACTCGCCCAGGAAATCGATGTTAGTGTCGGAACGGCCCACACAGCTGTAAGGAAAAAATTAGAACTTTTTCCATACTAAGTGACAGTCGTGCAAAAACTGAAAAATACAGATTATGGCAAGAGACTGCATAATTGCCAATGGTTCAAAAATTTCGTGCAACAAAATGGAAGTGATATTCTTAATGAAACGTTTTTCGCTGATGAGACGTGGGTCCGCAGCTCGTGCGGTAGCGTTCTCGCTTCCCGCGCCCGGGTTCCCGGGTTCGATTCCCGGCGGGGTCAGGGATTTTCTCTGCCTCGTGATGACTGGGTGTTGTGTGATGCCCTTAGGTTAGTTAGGTTTAAGTAGTTCTACCTTCTCGGGGATTGATGACCATAGATGTTAAGTCCCATAGTGCTCAGAGCCATTTGAGCCATTTGATGAGACGTGGTTTCATTTATCCGGGTACATGAACTAGCAAAATTATCGTATGTGGAGCACTGCAAATCCATTGTGTATTCATGAGTAACCACTTCATTCTGTGAAAATAGGAGTTTGGATTGCAATTTCTAGGATTGTGGGTCTCATATTTTTCAACGGAACAATAAACGCACAACTATAATGCAGTGATATTCTGCACCCATTAATAGGAGAACTTGTGTTAAGTGAAATACTGAAGGGTTATTTTCAACAAGATGGTGCAACCACGCATACAGCTCGCGTTTCAATGTTACTGCTTTCTGATGTTTTTCGTGATCGCATAATTTCACAGGGACTTTGGCCTTGACGATCGCCTGACCTAACACCACCAGACTTTTTCTTCTGGGGTGCAGCGAAAGCAAGCGTCTATAAAAACCGTCCAAAATCCATCGATGAATTGAAAACTGCAATATCCAATTTTGTGACACCTTGTTTTTGGCAACATGGTTAGACAAATTAAATTGTGTATTCAACAACAGGGGGACGCTTTCAACATTTAATATGAAAATTTGTAAGTAAAAATGATTATTCAATAAATTAATAACTTGTATTTTACTGAATTTCATTTCGGTATATTCACTGCGGCATACGGCACGCGCGGCTAACAATCATACCGGACAGAGGAGAGACTTTTTAACACCCCGTAGAAGGACTGAATCGTTTGGGGGTTTTCAGCAGTGACGGAAGTTGTCAAGAACTTCGTCCTGTTGGTCATCACACTGCGAACTGTCTGATCCAGCCTCGAAATGGGTGGGAAATCTACGGTCCGCTCCCCCCCCCCTCCCCCCCCCCTCGTAAGGAGTGGTTTCATTGACGTCCTTTGTGCTAGACACTCTTCTCGTATCGCTTCTGACTCTTGTGTGTCTGAAAGGTTTTTCGCAGCCACCCATAATAAAACCGCGTGATTTCTAAGTTGCGTTTTGTATTTCTGGCTTCTTTCGCAGAGTCGTCAAAATGCGGTGTGAAAAGTGAGTAAGAAAGGTTGTGACGACCTCCCCAATGTGTGACACGTCCATTATGGCATTGGGCACAACTGTAGTGACAATGTGACGTCATAAACCCACCTGCCACCTCACATGAACTTCTGTGGCCTTTTTTTCGCATGTGCCGACACATCCCTGTTTGAAGCGTCATCGCGCCGCAGTGTTACGTTATAGGGTGCTACATTCCTGCACCCTTATAGAGGTTGCCCGTAGGCACATTTGACCCAAATTTCAAACTTATGCGTCGCAGTGGGAGACAATTAGGAGGTTCCAAAAAATTGATAATTTTTCCCACAGCGTAATTTAATACTTCAAAATGAACAAAAGACAGAAATTTAGTCAGTGCCTATTCAATAAGCATTTCAGTCCTAGACTATTTGGCACTCTTCACCATATCTACGTTTCGGGTCATACCGCACTACTCCTCGTGACAATCAAACAAACTGATATGTTGCTTGAAATATGATAATTACTGTTTCTGGTCTGGCACATCCGATTGTTAACTTTAACCAAGTGAGTCATTTTAAATTAAAACACTACGTATTTAATAACTTCTTGTTACATTCTTACTATTGGCATTGCTAATTAGTATTCTTTCTCTCACCATGTTTCCACTTCATTTCTATCGTCTTGAAAGTAGTCACTGAGGTAAGCCTCAATCAATCTGTTTTTCCACCGTCATGCACTGAGCCATTGTGCAAGTCCCCACCTCTATGGCTCATGTGTGTCTGTTAAGAAATTGTGCACACGGAAATGGAAGGAAAGTTTTGGCCCTTACACGTTGACTACAGTTGTGTGCCCCGAATAAACATTAATAATTACTAAGTTGTGATGAGGCCTATCAGGTACTGTACTGAAAGAAGGGTTGCAAATCATGTACTTGTGTTGGTTATGAATTCAATGACTGCTCAAAACAAAGGATCAAACACTACTCACGGAAGAATGAGTACATATACGCATATGAATGTGTGATAATTAAGGATCTTCAGGAGGAAAGGATAGGTAAAGTTCTCATAAAATTGACTGAACAACTAAAAAATGGCATTAACATAGTGCTAATCGCGAAGTGTTGGTGATGACTGCATCGGAAGATTAGTGAGAAAAGAGAAATAGATCGTGGCCGAAAAGTCACGAAAGCGTGACTGGACTATTACGCCTACCATCCAGCATGAACTTCGTACGCCGTTGCTGCGACACGTACATAATTTGCGGAAGACGAGGCGCGTGGGGTCGCAGGCAGAGACGAACACGCAAGGAGATGACCGTCTGCTCGTCGATGACTGTTCCTCTCCTGGTCCGTTCCTCTCTCGCGCCGACTAAGTGTCTTTCCTCTAAGCCTCACAGTGAAAAATTCTGTTCTCTATGCCTCTGAAAGACGAAGTACCTGACACTTTGCTCTACTGCTCCTCCCCGGTGTGAGCCCGCCTGCATTTTTGGTCGGTCTGAAACCGCTTACTTGATTTCTCCAAACAGAAAACTCCTAGCAATTTTATGTAATTCTGCAGGCTTTCGTGGCCGTTGTCACTGTAGTTACAATCTTCTGGGTTATTAGGCCACGTCATATGTCTACTAAAATGATCGACGTTTCGACTCCTTTGCTGGGATCTTCCCCAGGATCTTCTTGTGTCCACTACTGCTTGAACACTGAGGAAGATCCCAGCAGAGGGGTCGAAACATCGATCATTTTAGTAGAAATATGACGAACAACTCAGAAGATTTTAACTACAGTCCTAACAATTTTGTTTTGGAAGATTCAGGGCCGCTTTTTTGAAGATTCCGAACGCTGATACATCCCAACTCTTCGTTCCAAAAACTTTCGAGCTCCTCCCTATGACACATCTACACTCCAAAAGACTTCGCCAAAAAATTTTTATAACGTTGCAAAACTACACTGGACTGGCGGTATGTTTTGAAAGGCGAGAGGTGACTCTGAGTTATAGCCCTGACAGGAATCACTTTAACTAGTAAACTTCCCACTTGACTACCGGCTCCATGTTTCTGCTAAATTGATTTTGCCCTTTACCTGTGCTTGTTGTTAATAGGCTGCATTAGAGGTGAACACAGTTGTTTTGACGATGCCATTACGACCTTATCACTTTAAGACATTGTGTAGAAAAAGATCTGAGGATGGTCATTACTGTCTGAAACCGGTCATCGGCAAAAGAGCTGATATTGTGATCAAAGACTGAAATAAAAAATATTTGACAGTTATCAGACTCTAAATCGAGTTAGGAAAATTTGGAAATTTGTGTTAAGGTCTTATGGGACCAAACTGCTGAGGTCATTGGTCCCTAAGCTTACACACTACTTAATCTAACTGAAACTAAGTTACTCTAAAGGCGACACACACACACACACACACCCATGGCCCGAGAGAGGACTAGAACCTCCGACGGGGGAGCCGCGCGGGCCGTGACAGGACGCCAAAGACCGCGCGGCTAAAAGAAGTTAAATGCTGAAATAGTATTAATGGAACTATGGCCCTGTCATTATTTTTGTCAGTTGTTGTTCAGTGATTAATATTTCAACATGTGATTGATCTCTTATAAACGTAACGGTATAAATTTATTGACTAAAATCAGACAAAAGTACATGTTAAGAATGATGACAAAAGTAAAGTATGATCTGATGGCATCATGAATACGCAACAAACAGTTAACAAGGCTGTGTGGCAGCTGGTTGGCTAAGATTTAAGTTTGTCTGATTGAATTATTTACTCTGGCACAAAATGTGGATAGCAAAATCTGAAATTATCTAATATTGAATAGATCTTGATGGATTTATTCTACCCAGACGTTGATGCAGCTGAGAACAAGTGTCGAGATTGTGATCTTGTTTGCCTAAGAAGCTGGAGCATCAATACAATACCCCTGTTATCGATGTGTGGCACTGGCTCAGGTAACGGTCGTGATTGAAGCGTCTGCAGAGCAGCGATGTGCAGCGGCTGTAATTTCTTATCGTGGGCACGAAATATGCAGAGTCGTGGCTGGTAGTCAGTTAGATGGATCGCAATTGCTCTCTAACGGAGCCCCAAACTCTAGTCAGATTCCAGCGTGTGACACTCCTGTTCGCCAGTCATACCATGGACCAATTTGACTCACTTGTACAACAGTGGGAAGGACTTCAAATGTCAGAGTAGTTGACCCATCACAAATAAGACTGCCCTCATCACAGTGAGCTGTCCGAGATGACTGACGAATAAACTATCAGTATAGCTGATACGCACCATAGGCTTCCAAGTTAAGACCAGTGCTAGAGCAGAGTCACACTCTGGACAAGCGTCCCAAGTGCACCCCACACATAACGAAATTCAAGACCAGTATCTTCTCCAGAGCGGACTCTGAATCAGAAGACCCATTCAAGGTAGGCAAAATCTCTGCCTCTGGCACAAAATATGGATAGCAAAATCTGAAATTATCTAATATTGAATAGATCTTGATGGATTTATTCAACACGTTGATGCAGCTGAGAACAAGTGTCGAGATTGTGATCTTGTTTGCCTAAGAAGTTTGTCCTCTCCACACTTTCCATCAAACCTCGGTAAACTCTCCAAAAGCACTCCCGCTACCACCTCCACAAGGCTTTCATGCCAATCACAGGACTCCACAAGCTCCATGTCTCCCCTCTAATTCATCTGCTCTACTAACCGGCCAATCCTAATCGAAGTTAACAATATTCTTCTCTTTTCATGAGACGGGTCCAATACCTGACTCACCAATTCCCACACAGACAAGAGACGTTCTACTCATGACTTGTTTCTTCTTCCCACGTCCACTTTAGGTACATGTTATTTTGAGTTTCCGCAAAGTTCTAAAGTGAACAATTATCATGGATATCATTATCTAGGCGGTCTGCGTGTTACTATGTGTCTGACAAGAGCCCTGGATAAACCAAGAGACGTGGCTTTGAGTACAAACATAGATCATTTCAGAGCCGCCGTAAATGTTATGTTCCTTCTAAAATCCTGTTGAAGGCCTGAGGCTTCCCAAAAAACTCTGCAGGCCGACGGACAACACCACCTGACGGCTACCTCGATAGCATTCTGTCCACAGTAAACATGGAAACACAAATTGTTATGGCCGTCATCTCTAGTCACAAAGGACGTTTACGACGCCGTCATAACGCGATGGCTGGGTAACCTAGATTTCTCCCACATCTACGGTCTCTGCTGTAACAAGAGGTGCCTAACAGGTAAGTCGAGGTAGGCTGCTTTCCTGTGTCATCCACCAAACACCGTGTGCGAAATTCGTGGACCCAGCATTCTGTCTCCAGTAAGTGCTTTGAGGTGTTCCTTTCACTAATAGCTGCACGTGGCTTTCAAGCCCGAAACGTTCACTGCAAGATTTGCTGTTAAATGACCAAACTGCCTGCTTAACTCCAGAAAAGCACTATTAAATGGAGAGCAACCATAAGGACCCCACATACATTAACAATGTACTTGCTTCCATCATTGTCTACTTAAGCTCATAACTTCCTGTCGTTTCACAAAGAGGACACCTTTGGTGAAAAACAAACATTAAATTGCGCAACTGAACATGGAGAGTAGTGAGAGAGTGACTTATCCTCTCTCAGCGTTACCTTCTCAATGTTTACGCTCAAGGCATCAGAGACCTGTCAGCTATAGACAAAAGATTCGCCTATAGAGACGCCATATGGCTACTTCACAACAGTACGATGCTACTGTACGGTGTACGCAATTTGCATGGGTGGTCTGTCCTTCGAAGAAACCTCTGTATTCATATTCACCAACTGGCGAGGACATTCCGAGTTCGCTGAAATCAGTAAGCAAGTACGTTATTCCTCGTGCGATGCTAAACTTGCGAAAGACACAAGCAGCCCTCTACCGTTCACAGGACTCAGATGCCACCCCCAGTATGCGTCCAATCAGCCGCCTGGCCAGCTGGAGGCAAGCCGAGGCGAGGCGAACGGAAACTGAGGGCCATGTATTCACTACCCGTTAACTATAAGAATGAATTCAACATGCACTTTAGAATTAAGAGAAATTAAGAAATTTACAGTCATCACCAACTCCCACGGACAATACCGCTCTTTTGAATATACATCTCAATTTAGTGATTAATTAGAACTATCATATCGATGGATTAAGTGTTCTAAGTGAAGAAATGAAGGGAATACGTGGCTGGCTACAGCCTGACACATTTCAGTCCACGCGTACATTAATCTCATACTCATTAATAAAACGCATAATGTTATTGTTAAAAATTTGTACTGCTTCCATCAAGACTCCAGCGACTGACTGACTATGAACACTTTTGCCCCACATCGTCATCACTGCAATATCCAACCAACGAATATGGCATTGGTAGAAATGGTCCCCATACACACTGGTCCTAAGTTCCCCAACCTCTCGAGCTGACATTTCTTTCCATGCGGATACGAAACTCATACTTCGGGACATCCGGTATGATTTGGAAATATAGTCAATGGCTCCAATGAAACGTATACAAAATACAGCCTTTCGAGGTTATAACCAACACTCCCCGCTAAACTTACAATGCACATATGAGACAACGATCGATTTGGCTCACCAGACAGCAAATATCCATAATTATTGTGTAAAAAATTTTTCGCGCTCATAATCTGTTAGACCAGGAACCCCCACATTTTTTCACAAGAGATCCAAGACAACCCACACACGATGCCTCAGGGGCCGACACACATTTACAGGCGGCACAAAACACTAACACAAAGAACATAGTCCGTTATTTTTCTAGTACGTGGCATGTTCAGAAAGTAAGTACACTAATTATTTATACCTTTTTAGAAAAAGTGAATCTGAAAAAAAATTACAGTATATTATTGATACACTTGTTGAATTCCCAAATAATTGCCGCCCCGTTCAATTCAAGTTGTGAGCCATGCCACAAGCTACTTCATGTCCTTCTCGAAGAATTCTCTCACCAGATCCTTCACCCACTTCACAACCTCTTTCTGCAGCTGCTCGTGGTATTTAATTCCATTCACACTCATGTGTACCTCCATGGACGTGAAAAGACGATAATGTGAAGGCGCCAGGAGAGGGAAATCCGGGGTTTGATTCAAAATATTCCAACCAACCGAATCCAAGAGCGCCATCATGGTCTCCAAGGCTCTATGAGGACGCGTGTTATCATGCGACTCTTGTCAGAATTCCTATCCTTTTGCTTTGAATGCTATTTTTGAGATATTTTGGGATCTCCTTGCGTTGCATTGCATTTACGGTATCCCCCTGAGGCAGAAATTCGACCAAAATGATGCCTTTCCGGTCTCAAAACAACGAGGCCGTGAATTTATGCCCGAAATTTTGATCTTGAAGTTTTTGGCAGATGGGGTACTGAAGTGTAATGAGCCAGTCACAATAGACCTCAGAAAATCCTAACCTTCCAATACATTTCGTTCAAGAATCTCGCGGCCGCTATTCACCCGATTTTTCTTGTGCTGGTCTGTCAGCTGTTTTGGGATCCTTCCTGTGTTCAGTTTCCTGTATCCTACTGTTTCCGTAAGCGTCTCGTATAAGAGAGTTCTGGAGGGTTGTGGAAACATCGCAGAAATTTCATCCATTGCAAACGCGCGATCTTCATGAACAGATTCCTGAATTTAAAATCTTCTGGGTTATTCCACCACGTCGTACTTCCTCTAAAATAATCGAAGTTTCGAGCCCTCTGCTTTTTCAGGATCTTACGGTGTCCACACTATTTCTTTTCTTCTTCTCTCTCTGTTCGTCACGAATATTTCTTCCACCTTAATCAAACAGCATAAACCGCCTAAGACACTCGCTGTGTTCGTAACACCATCGCTGAAACCAGTTATGAATTGTGAAAAAGTTCGGTAGGTGCTTTTCCTTCTACGATATGAAGCTGTTCACAGTGCCTGACTCGCACTTGGCGGGATTTCATACCGTTATCTTTCACGTGTGAGTTTAGGTACTACCGCGTTACTGTGATGCTCTCTGGTCAGGGGGATCCCCTTTACCACTCAGTGTTGCCAACCCTAAAAAAAAAAAATAGCCCGTTATTTCCACAGTACTTATACTTTCTGAATATCTGTAGCATTGTCAGAAGTCAGACGAGCGCGATGCTTTGTGGATCTTCTGTCATAGTAACCCTTAACTCACGAAGTGTTGCCTCTCAACGGCGCGAAAACTTTCCAACTCGCTCTCCAATGTCAGTTCTGGAGGAATGCTTCTGTATCCCACCTACCCTCCTTAATTCAGCAACCCTGCAATGTTTTGTTGCCATTTGTATTCTTTGTTTACTGTTGACACGTGTTATTAACATATGTTGTGGCCTCGTGAAATATGGATAGGTTTTCTTCAGTGTAGTACGAAATGTGTTCAAAGTAACGTATCAGTTTTAACGATCCTACATTTGATGAAATTTTAGTCAGTGGCTGGAGGAAGATGTTAGTGATATAGACCAAGAAACGGCGGGAAAAGACGATTTTACAATAGGAAGCGATCACATTTCTGTTACCTGAAGGTGGAAGAACTACAAGACAATTGTGATGGGTTCTCTACTCCTCCAAGTATTAATTAAAATCAAATATGGTGATAAAGAAAGTAGTGGATCCCTGCACTAAATGTCACTTTTTCAGACTTCTTTTTTGTACCTAAAGAATGCAATTTTTATGTTCAATTTTAAACGCTGGAATTTAATTTTATGTAAAAATGTACTTGCTACAGAGCTACTATAATTTTTCAGAATGTAATACTCAGTTTTCTAAACGTTCGTTTATATATACTAATTCAAAAAACCGCACAAAATGTACGATTTCTGTACGCTAAAAAGCAAATTCCTGCAGGCTTGATTTATTGTAATAAGAACAAGGAGAAGTTAGACTACATTTAAGTAATTATAAAAGTTTATGTTATTCAACTAAAATTAAAAATTTGAAATGATTTGCGCCTTAATACTCGGTTTAAACATAGGAGTTCCCGAGACCCCACCTCGTAGTATACGTTACAGAGAAGTCAGCTAGTAAGTTAAGGGTTATGAAGACCACATGGAGCCTCCAGATGCTACCTATGTTTGCACTCTTAAAGTTAGTCATCTATTAATGTTTATCATCTGCTATCCGACAGCATCTCGGCCGAAGGCTACAGCTACTGTCAAGGACTTTCTACCGATTTCTGTGATGGCTGTATTCTTGCTTGCTGTTTACCGAAGAACACACCTAGACTTGAATGAGATTTTTCACTCTGCAGCGGAGTGTGCGCTGATATGAAACTTCCTGGCAGATTAAAACTGTGTGCCGGACCGAGACTCGAACTCTGAACCTTTGCCTTTCGCGGGCAAGTGCTCTACCAACAGAGCTACCCAAGCACGACTCACGCCCCGTCCTCACAGCTTTACTTCTGCCAATATCTCGTCTCCTACCTTCCAAACTTTACAGAAGCTCTCCTGTGAACCCTGCAGAACTAGCACTCCTGAAAGAAAGGATGTTCCGGAGAAATGGCTTAGCCACAGCCTGGGGGATGTTTCCAGAATGAGATTTTTCACTCTGCAGCGGAGTGTGCGCTGATATGAAACATCCTGGCAGATTAAAACTGCAGCCGGACCGAGACTCGAACTCTGAACCTTTGCCTTTCGCGGGCTAGTGCTCTACCAACTAGCTACCCAAGCACCCAAGCACCCAAGCACTAGCCCGCGAAAGGCAAAGGTCCCGAGTTCGATTCTCGGTCCGGTACACAGTTTTAATTTGCCAGGAAGTTTCACATTGGACCTATTTGTGTGCATTAAACTTGTACTTTGCGCAAACTGTTCTTGTGCAGTGTGTTCAGTTAAGTGTTCAATAACGAGACGAGTACCACGGTTCTACTACTCTCGTAAGATTGAGCTGTGCTGTGGGCACAGCCGCGGAAGACACCACCAAGCAGCGGTCACGTCCCGCCTGTGTGAGACGACCAGGCCGCTGCAGGCCGTTCCTCAGCGCTAATTGCATTCCCAGCGCCACGGGCGGCGCATTTTTGCAGGCGGCCCCCAGCTGGGACGGGAGTGCTCGGACACAGTGGCGGCGGCGCGGTGCAAGTAATTACTCCGCAGTGCAAAAAGCTGTCGCCGCGCCGCTGTAGCGCTGCTCCGTGCAGCTTCGTTCCGTCCGAGGATTCGCCCGACTCCACCAAAATTCCTCGCCCAGTGGTGTGGCTTGGGCGAAAAATGTTCTTCCCTGTGACGAACTACTGTGAAATTTCTGAAAGTGTTTCTCCTTCCACACATAGGGAAGCGCGTTTCGCTTCGTTTTACACAAATGTGGCCACCGCCTTTGTTCGACGTCAACGAGCAATATCCACTCACAGACCACCGGTGGCGGCACTAGCAGTGGAGGGTATACAGGGTGCTACAAAAAGGTACGGCCAAACTTTCAGGGAACATTCCTCACACACAGATAAAGAAAAGATGGTATGGGGGACATGTGTTCGGAAACGCTTAATTTCCATGTTAGAGCTCATTTTAGTTTCGTCAGTATGTAATGTACTTCCTCGATTCACCACTAGTTAGCCCAATTGAAGGAGGATAATGTTGACTTCGGTGCTTGTGCTGACATGCAACTCATTGCTCTACAGTACTAGCATCAAGTACATCAGTACGTAGCATCAACAGGTTAGTGTTCATCACGAACGTGGTTTTCCAGTCAGTGCAGTGTTTACAAATGCGGAGTTGGCAGATGCCCATTTGATGTATGGATTAGCACGGGGCAATAGCCGTGGCGCGGTACGTTTGTATCGAGACAGATTTCCAGAACGAAGGTGTCCCGACAGGAAGACGTTCGAAGCAATTGATCGGCGTCTTAGGGAGCACGGAACATTCCAGCCTATGACTCGCGACTGGGGAAGACCTAGAACGACGAGGACACCTGCAATGGACGAGGCAATTCTTCGTGCAGTTGACGATAACCCTAATGTCAGCGTCAGAGAATTTGCTGCTGTACAAGGTAACGTTGACAACGTCACTGTATGGAGAGTGCTACGGGAGAACCAGTTGTTTCCGTACCATGTACAGCTTGTGCAGGCACTATCAGCAGCTGATTGGCCTCCACGGGTACACGTCTGCGAATGGTTCATCCAACAATGTGTCAATCCTCATTTCAGTGCAGATGTTCTCTTTACGGATGAGGCTTCATTCCAACGTTATCAAATTGTAAATTTTCACAATCAACGTGTGTGGGCTGTCGAGAATCCGCACGCAATTGTGCAATCAAGTCACAACACAGATTTTCTGTGAACGTTTGGGCAGGCATTGTTGGTGATGTCTCGATTGGGCCCCTTGTTCTTCCACCTACGCTCAATGGAGCACGTTATTATGATTTCATACGGGATACTCTACTTATGCTGCTAGAACATGTGCTTTTACAAGTACGACAAAACATGTGGTTCATGCACGATGGAGCTCCTGCACATTTCAGTCGAAGTATTGGTTCAAATGGCTCTGAGCACTATGGGACTCAACTGCTGAGGTCATTAGTCCCCAAGAACTTAGAACTAGTTAAATCTAACTAACCTAAGGACATCACAAACATCCATGCCCGAGGCAGGATTCGAACCTGCGACCGTAGCGGTCTTGCGGTTCCAGACTGCAGCGCCTTTAACCGCACGGTCACTTCGGCCGGCCAGTCGAAGTATTCGTACGCTTCTCAACAACAGATTCGGTGACCGATGGATTGGTAGAGGCGGACCATTTCCATGGCCTCCACGCTCTCCTGACCTCAACCCTCTTGACTTTTATTTATGGGGGCATTTGAAATCTCTTGTCTACGTAACCCCGGTACCAAATGTAGAGACTTTTCGTGCTCGTATTGTGGACGGCTGTGATACAATACGCCATTCTCCAGGGCGGCATCAGCGCATCAGGGATTCCATGCGACGGAGGGTGGATGCATGTATCCTCGCTGACGGAGAACATTTTGAACATTTCCTGTAACAAAGTGTTTGAAGTCACGCTGGTACGTTCTGTTGCTGTGTGTTTCCATTCCATGATTAATGTGATTTGAAGAGAAGTAATAAAATGAGCTCTAACGTGGAAAGTAAGCGTTTGTGGACACATGTCCACGTAACATATTTTCTTTCTTTGTGTGTTAGGAATGTTTCCTGAAAGTTTGGCCGTATCTTTTTGTAACAACCTGTATAAAACGTGACGGGGAATGCGGAAAACAGTGAGGCCTTTTGCTATAAAATGAATACGGAACGATTTATCTGACGTCCAATAGGATCATTGGCCAAGGGTGGAACAATTTTCGAAACGGCCACACTTGTAAGCTGTTTGCGTGCTGCGTGTTTAAACAACACTGTACATCGCAAAAAGGCGTATCCAAAACCGGCGCTGCGGCAACTGTGGTGCAGCACAGGCCGTAGATGGCAGGGGCGATGAGAGTCGCTTCTGCCTTGGTGCCAATGATGGTCGTATGCGTGTTTGGCGCCGTGCAGGTGAGCGCCACAATCAGGACTGCATACGACCGAGGCACACAGGGCCAACACCCGGCATCATGGTGTGGGGAGCGATCTCCTACACTGGCCGTACACCACTGGTGATCGTCGAGGGGACACTGAATAGTGCACGGTACATCCAAACCGTCATCGAACCCATCGTTCTACCATTCCTAGACCGGCAAGGGAACTTGCTGTTCCAACAGGACAATGCACGTCCGCATGTATCCCGTGCCACCCAACGTGCTCTAGAAGGTGTAAGTCAACTACCCTGGCCAGAAAGATCTCCGGATCTGTCCCCCATTGAGCATGTTTGGGACTGGATGAAGCGTCGTCTCACGCGGTCTGCACGTCCAGCACGAACGCTGGTCCAACTGAGGCGCCAGGTGGAAATGGCATGGCAAGCCGTTCCACAGGACTACATCCAGCATCTCTACGATCGTCTCCATGGGAGAATAGCAGCCTGCATTGCTGCGAAAGGTGGATATACACTGTACTAGTGCCGACATTGTGCATGCTCTGTTGCCTGTGTCTATGTGCCTGTGGTTCTGTCAGTGTGTTCATGTGATGTATCTGACCCCAGGAATGTGTCAATAAAGTTTCCCCTTCCTGGGACAATGAATTCACGGTGTTCTTATTTCAATTTCATATGAATGATAGCTAGAAGTTTAGTACGTTTTTTTGTATCCTTGTTCAAACATATGTGTGTCTTCTTTAGATAATTACTGAAGTATAGTGATAAATTCCATAAATAACAAAAAAATGGCTCTGAGCACTATGGGACTTAACATCTATGGTCATCAGTCCCCTAGAACTTAGAACTACTTAAACCTAACTAACCTAAGGACAGCACACAACACCCAGTCATCACGAGGCAGAGAAAATCCCTGACCCCGCCGGGAATCGAAGCCGGGAACCCGGGCGTGGGAAGCGAGAACGCTACCGCACGACCACGAGCTGCGGACCATAAATAACAGAAAGTAGTATTAGCAGTACTTATTGCCAAGTGACCGTAGTAAGTGAAAGTAGTTATTTATTCAGCGTCGAAAATTAACTTCATCTGTTTGTGTAGACACTGTGCCCGATTTGGCCCGGCGGCCGTTTTATTAAGCGAAACAGTTTATTGTTATAACAGGCTTTGTCTGATAAAAGGTTTCCAAAAGTAATTATTCTCATTGCTTTTCGCCCAAACTGTATGATTCGGAGAAAAATAGTTCGATACTTTACCATTGGCTTGAAGACGTTTGAAATCTCTCTCCGAGAGTCGATGATTTGGAGTGTTAGTGCTGCGTAGTTTTGTGGAGGTGTTCCTGCCGCTACTTACTGCACAGTTCTGACATTCCGAATCGCGGATCTTCCGTCTTTACAGTGGTACAACTTAAACGTTCTGGTACCGTATTGACGAGAACGCGAAAGTACCGCTGCAAACGTTGCTAGGAATGGACCTCCGCAGCAGGCGTTGTAATGTAAAAATGTAAGAACAGTCATATGTAAAAAATATACTGGAGTCTGCCAACGTAATCGTATTCTTAATGACTCAATAGTAGTGGTTGAAAACACTTTTCTGAAAATGACTCACAAGAATGTTCTTAATAGTGCAATAGCTTTTAAGTTAGCCCGACACGGATCATTAATTAATAAACTAGCTCAGTTCTCAGGGTAGTTACGTAATCGTCGATCGTTAATTGTCCTTTACTTCTTTACCCAACACAACATTATTCCAGGCTCGCGAGAAGTTGTGTACTTATTGCACCAGACAATATTTCACAAGTCTGTTTGATGTAAACTACAGCAGTACGTAACTTAATATCGTAGTTTCGTCTCGATTCTCCAATACAAGATAACAAGAGTAGCATCTACAAATGAAATCCTATAATGGAACTGGAATCCTATGGCCAGACGTTTTCTGCCTGGGATGTTATCTCGTTGTATAAAGAAAAGCTGTAAGTAAAAATTTGTTAAATTATTATCAGTGGCCGCCAGGCTCGTAGGATCTGCAACAAAGTTAATTGTCCTAACCGACGGCATGTCTCGTAGATGAGCTTAAAGAAAAATGTTGAATATTTTCTAAGATGGCCCATAACAATGAATATTCTTTGTTAAGGCCCATCTCGGACAATTCAGGTATCAGATTACAAATTGATTGACCACATACAAATTATTTTGACAAAATAACCATTATATTTTTCTGGTTTTAAGTACAACTTAAATTATTAGCTGGTACAGCAAGATGAGCTTTACACAAGAACGTCCTCTCAGGTCCGAATCCAAGCAGATTAGATGAGCTAGTGACAAAGGAAAGATAGTTCATGCATAGAAGCGCCAGAGTCCATGGAATAACATGTCCATTGTAGTTCTCTCTCTTCTTCCTTGGCGTAACTTGTCGGTTATTTATAAAATTTATAGTAATATTTAGTTTACATTTTTTCAAAACGCAAGAACACCCAGGAGAAACAGTACAGCGTCTGGCTCATGCAGCCATGCTGACTGCGGGCAGAAGTATGACATCGGCGATGAAGTTTGCAATTTGCACGCCGATACCGTAACTGAACGTCCACTGAGTGGTGACACGTTGCCTTTTCCGATGTATCACCCCGTTGGCGTGCATGGTGTGAAACGTCCAGGCGTAAGGTGGGAGCGTTATGGTCTGGGCAATGTTTTCGTTAGAAAAAAAAAAAATGGTTCAAATGGCTCTGAGCACTATGGGGCTTAACATCTTAGGTCATCAGTCCCCTAGAACCTAGAACTACTTAAACCTAACTAACCTAAGGACATCACACACATCCATGCCCGAGGCAGGATTCGAACCTGCGACCGTAGCAGTCCCGCGGTTCCGGACTGAAGCGCCTAGAACCGCACGGCCACCACGGCCGGCTTTATCGTTAGATTCCGCGGATAATCTCGTCCTTCTGGAAGGCACAATCGATCAACATAAGTATGCATCTCTCCTTGGGGATCCTGTGTAGCCCTACACGCAGTTGGCATGTACCACTAGGACAATGCAACGTGTCACACTGCTCACAGTATGCGTGCGTGGTTCGAAGACCACCAGGATGAATTAACTGTAGTCTCTCGGCCAAGGAACTCCCCGGATTTCAACCTAGTCAAGAATCTATGGGAGCACTGTTCGTGGCGTGTATCTTCAGCCGAGATACCTACAGCAGTTGGCCACGGCGCTGCAGTCGGCATGGCTCCAAATCCCAGTCGGTACGTTCCGCTGACTCTCTTCCCGCAAGTTGCGCATCTGTCTGCGCTGCATAATGTGGTTAATCAGATTTTTGACAGGTGATCGCATATGTGACTGTCGTATATATTTACGAACCATCCTCACTGGCCTCTAACACGTTTACTGTATGCGTATAGTAATGTGTTGCTTAACGTTTACAGATATATTACGTCACACTTTTATGTTATTCTTTTATTGTTAGTTAAGAAATAACATTTTGGAGAGCAAGTTTTGTATTGTTAAAATACTGTATTGCACTACTCGCAATTTCTCCTTAGATGTTATTAGAACAAATGAAGTCCAACAAAAGTATCCATAGACCCATTCGTGGGCATTAATGTGGGGCTGTTCGCCCTTCGCCTCTACGACAGCTTGAACTCTGCTTGGTATACTTTCAATGAGGCGTCTGTGGAGGAATGGCAGCACATTCTTCTTTAAGATCCGAAACCAGAGGAGCTATTGAGATTGCACACTGGTGTCTTGACCGAAGTCAACATTCTAAGTAGGTTCTTCTCGTCCTAAATATAAATTTAATCCTTTTGAGTTAAAAGTTAAATTCAAAAATTTATTCAGAGACAGCTAATTCCTCGTCAATCCATTCACCATGCCAAATATGGTCCATTGGCTTCAGATCGGGAGGCCAGATACATACCGGAATGTTATAGTGGCGCCGCGCGGAGTGACCGCGCGGTTAGAGGCGCCATGTCACGAATTGCGCGGCTCCTCCCGTCGGAGGTTCGAGTCATCCCTCGGGCATGTTTGTGTGTGTGTGTGTGTGTGTGTGTGTGTGTGTGTGTGTGTGTGTGTTATCCTTAGCGAAAGTTAGTTTAAGTGTGTAAGTCTAGGGTTTATTCCTTTAAGAATTCGCACACATTAGAACATTATGAATGTTACTGTCTACAAACAATAGCCTCAAAGATGCTGCTGCATGTCACGTTGCACTGACATGCCGATATAGATGATGATTGGTTTGCAGGGCGCTCAACTGCTCAGTCATCAGCGCCAGTACAAAACTCCCAATTTTTACACAGTCCAATTTTTCACGCAATCGAATCGAGCCACTGTCACGAATGATGATGATGATGATGATGATGATGATGATGATATGATGAGGACAATACCCAGTCCCCGGCCAGAGAATATCCCCAACCTCCAGAATGAGATTTTCACTCTGCAGCGGAGTGTGCGCTGATATGAAACTTCCTGGCAGATTAAAACTGTGTTTTTTTTTGTTTTTTTTTTGTGGTTTTCGGGCGCACAACTTCAATGGTCATTAGCGCCCTGACTACTCTAAGAATGCACCGCGAGGCACAAGTTGACAACAACAACTAAAAGGGAAAACACAATAAAAGACAGACTGACAGGCATAGGATTAAAAAACATCATCAAATGTCCTTAGCGAGGTTTGTCAAATTGATAAAACAAAGAACACGAGCAGCTGCTCGTGGGTCATCCGCTAAAATGGCATCTAAAGTAGTAGGCAGGTTAAGATCGAGGCGCAGTGTTTTAAGATCGGGACAGGACATTAAAATGTGACGAACCGTCAGCAAGTGCCCACATGGGCAGAACGGCGCCGGCGCAGCCGTCAGCAGATGGCGATGGCTGAACCGGCAGTGTCCAATTCTTAACCTTGCTAAAACGACCTCCTCCCGCCGAGAAGGGCGTGAGGAGGACGTCCAAGCCACGGGAAGAGGTTTTAAGGCCCGAAGCTTGTTGTCGGTAAGTGCAGCCCAATCGGCATGCCACAGCGACACAACGCGCCGACAAATGACCCTGCTAAAATCGGACGAAGGGACACAACAAGAAGCTGTCCGAGGCTGGAGGACCGCAGCCTTGGCCGCGGCATCTGCAGCTTCGTTCCCAGGGATACCGACATGGCCAGGAACCCACATAAAGCTAACCGGCGTACCGACGTCCACCAGCTGCTGAAGAGAGCGTTGGATCCGGTGTACGAAAGGGTGAACCGGGTACGGATCACTGAGGCTCTGGATGGCGCTCAGGGAATCTGAGCAGATGACATAAGCAGAATGTCGGTGGCGGCAGATGTACAGAACAGCCTGGTAGAGGGCAAAGAGCTCAGCTGTGAAGACCGAACAATGGCCATGGAGCCGGTATGGGAAACTTTGTGCCCCGACAATAAAGGAACACCCGACCCCGTCATTGGTCTTAGAGCCATCTGTATAAATGAAAGTCATGTTGTTGAACTTCGAACGAAGTTCCAAAAAACCGGAGTGGTAGACCGAACCGGGGGTGACCTCTTTTGGGAGCGAGCTGAGGTCGAGGTGAACGCGGACCTGAGCCTGGAGCCAAGGTGGCGTGCGGCTCTCGCCCACTCGAAAGGTTGCAGGGAGTGAAAAATGAAGGTGTTGAAGGAGGCGACGAAAGCGAACTCCAGGGGGTAGCAAGGCAGAGACATACAACCCGTATTGAAAGTCAAGAGAGTCGTCAAAAAAGGAACGATAAGAAGGATGGTCGGGCATTGACAGTAGCCGACAGGCATACCGACAAAGCAGTATATCGCGCCGGTAGGTGAGTGGCAATTCGCCAGCGTCAGCATGAAGACTCTCTACGGGACTGGTATAAAATGCTCCGATCGCAAGTCGTAAACCCCGATGTTGTATGGAGTTGAGGCGGCGTAAGATGGATGGCCGTGCAGAGGAGTATACGAAGCTCCCATAATCCAGCTTGGAGCGGACGATCGACCGATATAGACGAAGTAGGACGGTTCGATCCGCTCCCCACGACATACCACTGAGAACACGGAGGACATTTAAAGAACGGGTACAACGGGCGGCCAAATATGACACATGTGGAGACCAGCTAAGTTTCCTGTCAAAGGTAAGGCCTAAAAATTTGATTGTCTCCACGAGTGGGAGAGCAACGGGACCGAGTCGTAAGGACGGTGGGAGAAACTCTTTGTAGCGCCAGAAGTTAATACAGACCGTCTTCTCGGCAGAAAAACGGAAGCCATTGGCGACACTCCAAGAGTAAAGACGGTCAAGAGAACGCTGAAGACAGCGCTCCAGGACACGTGGACACTGCGCGCTGCAATAGATGGTAAAATCGTCCACGAAAAGGGAGCCTGATACATCAGCTGGGAGGCAATCCATTATTGGATTGATCGCGATGGCGAAGAGAGCGACGCTCAAAACTGAGCCCTGTGGCACCCCATTCTCCTGGCGAAAGGTGTCGGACAGGACAGAACCCACACGCACCCGAAACTGTCTATCCATTAAAAAGGAACGAATAAAAAGAGGGAGGCGACCGCGAAAGCCCCACGTATGCATGGTGCGGAGAATGCCCGCCCTCCAACAGGTGTCGTAAGTCTTCTCCAAATCAAAGAACACAGCCGCGGTCGGGCGCTTCCGCAAGAAGTTATTCATGATGAAGGTCGACAAGGTAACCAGATGGTCGACAGCAGAGCGGCGCCTTCGAAATCCACATTGTACATTGGTAAGTAGGCGTCGAGACTCGAGCAGCCAAACCAATCGAGAGTTAACCATTCGCTCCATCACTTTACAGACACAGCTGGTAAGCGAGATAGGTCGATAACTGGAAGGCAAGTGCTTGTCCTTCCCCGGCTTAGGAATCGGGACAACAATAGACTCGCGCCAGCATGCGGGAACATGTCCCTCAATCCAGATGCGATTGTAAGTACGAAGAAGAAAACCTTTACCCGCAGGAGAAAGGTTCTTCAGCATCTGGATATGAATAGAATCAGGCCCTGGAGCGGAGGACCGTGATCGGCCAAGTGCGTTTTCCAGTTCCCGCATGGTGAATGGGGCATTATAACCTTCACGATTCGAGGAGCGGAAGTTAGGTGGCCTCGCCTCCTCTGCCTGTTTGCGGGGGAGGAAGGCAGGGTGGTAATGAGCGGAGCTCGAAACCTCGGCGAAAAAGCGGCCGAAGGCATTGGAGACAGCCTCAGGGGCCACAAGGACTTCATTCGCGACCTTCAAGCCAGAAACTGGGGAGTGGACCTTAGTGCCAGATAGCCGGCGCAGGCTACCCCAGACAACAGAAGAAGGAGTAGAACTGTTGAAGGTGCTTGTGAAAGCAGCCCAGCTGGCTTTCTTGCTTTCTTTAATAATACGACGACACTGAGCACGTAATCGTTTATAATTAATGCAATTCGCCACTGTAGGGTGGCGTTTAAAGGTGCGTAAAGCACGTCGACGAGCACGTAAAGCGTCCCTACATGCTGCGGTCCACCAGGGGACCGGTACGCGACGTGGAGAAGAAGTAGGGTGAGGGATGGAATATTCAGCAGCAGCGAGAATGACTTCCGTGAGGTGTGCGACCTGACGATCGCAGCTTGTGAAGGTTTGATCCTGAAAGGTCGCCCTGGAAGAGAAGAGCCCCCAGTCTGCCTTGGAGATGGTCCAACGAGAGGAGCACGGAGAGGGAGTATGCTGCAGGAGATGGATAACACACGGGAAGTGGTCGCTCGAATATGCGTCAGCAAGTGCATACCACTCAAACCGGCGTGCAAGTTGGGGAGTACATATAGAGAGGTCTAAATGGGAATAGGTATGAGATGTGTCCGAAAGAAAAGTAGGGGCGCCAGTATTGAGGCAGACAAGATTGAGCTGGTTGAAAAGGTCTGCTAACAAGGAGCCCCTCGGGCAGGATGCTGGAGAGCCCCAAAGAGGATGGTGGGCATTGAAGTCTCCAGTTAACAAAAATGGTGCAGGTAGCTGAGTAATAAGTTGCGTCATGTCTGCCCTGGTAACGGCAGATGACGATGGAGCGTAAACGGTACAAAAGGAAAACGTGAAAGTGGGGAGAGTAATGCGGATGGCTACTGCCTGCAGGCCGGTGTGCAACGTGATGGGATCGTAGTAAATATCATCCCGGACCAGCAACATAACCCCTCCATGAGCTGGGATACCTACCACAGGGGGTAGGTCAAAACGCACAGAGGTGTAGTGTGCCAAGGCAATTTGATCGCATGGGCGTAGCTTCGTTTCCTGGAGGGCTACGACGAGCGGACGATGCGAGCGGAGCAGCAACTTCAAGTCCTCTCGGTTGGAGCGAATGCTGCGAATATTCCAGTTAATAAGTGCCATCGTAAGAAAAGGAAGATGAGAGAAGGGGTCACCTCGAAGGCCGCTTAGGGCCTGGCTTCGAGCGAGCACTGCCGCCGCTAGCAGGAGGCAGACAGTCATCGTCCATGGGGTCTATAGGGTCATCGGCCATCTCAGGAGGATGGCCGGGAGGGGGAGCTTCCTCCGCCGGTGAACGGCCAGATGTTCGGCTACCAGCGTTGCGGCCAGGCGAAACGGATGACGGCCTGGGGCGGCAACCGCTGGGTGGCGCAGGAGAAGAAAGGCGCCGCGGCGGAGAAGGAGAACTGTGCTTCCTATGCGCCTTTTTAGAAGGACGTTTGGTGGAAGTACCGGTCGAAGGCTGGGAGGTCGAGGAACGGAGGAAGTCTGCACGGGATGGTTCCTTCTTGAAGGCCCGTGCATCTGACTTCGGGGTCTTCGACTGAGCAGAAGCTGAGGAATTGGCTGGTGTCTGTGGGGTGATGGGAGGAAGAGGAGACGTCGACCGCGCGATCTTAGCACTGGCCGAACGGACGACCGTGGTGCTGAAGGTCAGATCGCATGTCTGGGTTGCTACCTCCCGGGTAGTCCGAGGAGAGGCGAGGACAGTGCTGTATTTCCCCGCTGGGAGCAGCGTGGGCTTCCTACTAGCCAATAGCTTGCGAGCAGCCGAGGTGGACACTTTCTCTTTGACTCGAATTTCCTGGATACAGCGTTCTTCCTTATAGACAGGACAGTCGCGGGAGGATGCGGCATGGTCACCCTGACAGTTCACACAACGAGGAGACGGAGGTGGACAGTCACCCTCATGGGCATCCCTGCCACAAGTGACACATTTAGCCGCATTGGAACAAGACTGTCGAGTGTGATTGAAACGCTGACACTGGTAGCAGCGCGTAGGTGTCGGGACATAGGGGCGAACTGAAATGACCTCGTAGCCCGCCTTGATGCGCGATGGCAGCTTAACACTATCGAAGGTTAAGAAAAGTGTCCGGGTCGGTACAAGGTCATTGTTGACCTTTTTCATGACCCTATGGACAGCCGTCACGCCCTGCTCAGCGAGGAAAGATTGAATCTCCTCGTCAGTCAAGCCGTCGAGGGATCTAGTATAGACCACACCACGAGACGAATTCAAAGTTCGGTGAGCCTCCACCCGGACAGGGAATGTGTAAAGGAGTGTGGCCCGAAGCAGTTTTTGTGCCTGAAAGGCGCTCTCAGTTTCGAGTAATAGGGTACCGTTACGCAATCTGGTACAAGATTTGACAGATCCAGCTATGGCATCGACGCCCTTCTGGATAACGAAAGGGTTGACAGAGGAAAAATCCTTTCCTTCCTCAGATCGAGAAACGACGAGGAACTGTGGGGCAGGCGGTAGTATTTTTGTCACTGTTGGCTGGTCACGTTTCCGTTTGTGGGTCGAAGTCGAAAGCGATGGAGTAGAATCCATTGCGGAGGAATCCCCCATGATTGCCAGCGTCTCCGATGGCGCGCTCCTTCCTTGTGGGGACCCTCTCAGAGGGCACTCCCGCCTTAGGTGAATGTTTACACCTCAGGTCACACCTCCCGAGAAACAGACGGAGGGACCAATCGGCATGGTCAGAAGGTATCAGCTCAGGCAATCACCCCTCCCCGGGCCTGGCCTTTACCAGGGGGTACGCGCGTGCCTTACATGTCTACCCAGGGCGGGGACTTACGCGTTACCCCGTCACCGGCTACGCGTGCGAACGCGTGGGTCGGCCTTCAGACACGCACAGGGAGGAAGGAAGAAGAGGAAAAAGAAGAGAGAGGGAGAAAGAGGACAGACTGTCTCAAACGCCGAGGCGGAGACCAGAGAAGGCAAGGAGAAGAAGGCAATGAGAAAGCAAGGAGAAGGAGGCAAGGAGAAAGCAAGGAGAAGGAGGCAAGGAGAAGGCAAGGAGAAGAAGGCAATGAGAAGGCAAGGAGAAAAAGGCAATGAGAAGGCAAGGAGGAGTCAAGGGAAAGAGTAAGGAAGACAGTGAAGTGGAGAAGAGCAAAGAAAGGAACCAACAAAAGGAAGGAAGAAACGAGAAGTGAAAAACCAAAAAGACCACGATTATAGGTCGTGAAACCGTCCGTCTCCGGACGCAGGCGCTAACTACCCCCGTGAGGGGGATGGACTCCTTTTAGTCGCCTCTTACGACAGGCAGGAATACCTCGGGCCTATTCTAATCCCCGGACCCGCAGGGGGGATTAAAACTGTGTGCCCGACCGAGACTCGAACTCGGGACCTTTGCCTTTCGCGGGCAAGTGCTCTACCAACTGAGCTACCGAAGCACGACTCACGCCCGGTACTCACAGCTTTACTTCTGCCAGTACCTAGTCTCGCACCTTCCAAACTTTACAGAAGCTCTCCTGCGAACGTTGCAGAACTAGCACTCCTGAAAGAAAGGATATTGCGGAGACATGGCTTAGCCACAGCCTGGGGGATGTTTCCAGAATGAGATTTTCCCTCTGCATCGGAGTGTGCGCTGATATGGTAGAGCACTTGCCCGCGAAAGGCAAAGGTCCCGAGTTCGAGTCTCGGTCGGGCACACAGTTTTAATCTGCCAGGAAGTTTTTTATCCCCAACCTGACCGGGAATCGAACACGGGATCGCGGGATCCAGAGGCAGCAACGCTAGCCACTAGACCACGAGCTGCGGACGACAGGCCGATGTAATCTTCGTCTCCCAGCTATTCTTCTACTGTACGCAGTACATAATACTGTAAAATGTTCTCATATCCTTCCGCATTGAGAATTTTCCTAAGCGCAGTAAGGGGACCACCCATTAACGACGGAAAAAAAATCCCATACCGTAATACCGCTTCCTCCGTTCTTTATTTTTGGCGCTACGAATGAAGACAGGTATCGTTTTCCAAGCATTTACCAAACTTAAGCCACTCTAAGTTACTCGTTCCAAGTCATCCAGTGTCCAATGGTGTCGCTCTTAAGACCACCTAAGGCAACGCTTAGCACTGACTACAAAAATTTCCGGCTTATGCGGACCTGATCGACCATTGTGCCCCATTCTTTTTAACTACCGAACAGTCATTGTGTTGGCTGGAGTGCTGGTAGCACTCTGGAACTCGAGAGTGAGTCTTTCCGCTGGTTTCGTGCGATTTTTTACAACCAGCCTCCGCAATGTCCGATGGTGCCTGTCCGAAAATTAATGCGGTCTGCCTGGTCTGGGTTTTGCTATGATTGTTCCTTCCTATTTATACTACACAATTACATCACCAACAGTCGACCTGGACAACTTTACAAGGGTTCAAATTTCCCTGATCGATTTTCTACTCGTGTGATATCCAATGACTAATCCACGTTCGGTGAAACTGCGTACTCCGAACTGATCCATTAAGCTTTCACTGTTTCTGTACTGACAACACAATGCACACTTACTTTTTCAGTGGTGTGTGTCTGTCTCTTGTGATACCTAGTGGTAATTTATGAATTACATAAGCTTGTTCAGATACTTTGTGTACACCAAGATGTCTGACTTTCGGTGTTTGCAAACATACTGCACTTAAAAACTGCACTTTCACTGTATTTTTTTTAAGTATGATTGTTGATTGTTTTTTGTTTATGCTGTTAGCAATTGCCACTAAATGTTTTTCTGTCGTCTTTTGTTCGCATGTAGGTGTCGGTATGCAATCTGATAGTAGTTTGTTTGTTATGTAGGTGTGGTGGAAGATGCTCCTGCAAAAGCAAGCATTTGACTGGACGAAATAGCAAATATTAGTTATTGTACATCGGTGGCAGTGTCAGGGGTGAGGCGGTTGAGTAAATTACTTTTTTTATCTCGTTATGTCCTACAGATCGGTTTGTTGTTGTTTTAGTGGCTAACATGATCAGCGATTTAATTTGATCAATCATTACTTGCTCTTTCATTGAAAGCGTTGCAAGTACGTGGAAATTTCCTGTAATGTTAAGAATCTTCTGTACTGATCGTGCAATGTAGCACTTTCACATATAGTTCCATATTCAATGATTCACGCCATGCTTTATCAGGTATTAAGTGATGGTTAGTCGAATCAAACTTACGGAAATTGCGCTCCAACAAAAAAAGTTTCTTTCCTAACAGTAAGAACATGATGATAATAAGTTTGTAAAAAAATACGGTCAAATGTTTTCTATCTACATCTACATCCATACTCCGCAAGCCACCTGACGGTGTGTGGCGGAGGGTACCTTGAGTACCTCTATCGGTTCCCCCTTCTCTTCAAGCCTCGGTATTGTTCGTGGAAAGAAAGATTGTCGGTATGCCTCTGTATGGGCTCTAATCTCTCTGATTTTATCCTCATGGTGTCTTCGCGAGATATACATAGGAGGGAGCAATATACTGCTTGACTCCTCGGTGAAGGTATGTTCCCGAAACTTCAACAAAACCCCGTAATGAGCTACGGTGCGTCTCTCTCGCAGAGTCTTCCACTGGCCTAAAAGAAATGAAATAGATCAGAGGAATATTTAACACGCCTTTGAATGATACTCGGAATCAAGTACAGCAAATGACGGGCAGACTGAGAATTTAAAGTTCAATGTTTAATGTGTCTGTTGGCATATGTAGACCAGGGGTGTCCAACCCGCGGCCTCCGGGTCACATGCGGCACAAAGCCAGTATCAGTGCGACCCAGACAGTGAGCATCCATCGCACGATCGGGAAAAAAAATAAATAAGTTTCTGACTATGTAACGTTAGGATAAAGTGGATATTTTTAATTTGAAATTACAGCCACACTGTGCTATTTGCTCATTGGTCCATGCCGTTTTTTATTTATTTTATACCCCAGCTGTGTATAATGTGCGGAAAGAAGTACTCTTCTTCTTTCTATGTGGCACGGGTAAGCTAAAAGGTTGGATACCCCTGATATAGACCTTGCAGTCTGCTGTTGTGTGGTGTTGAAATATTATTGCTATGTGAAGTTAATAGGTAATGTGTTATTAATAGGCAGTGGCGAGACGGATTTGACGGTTCCCGTAAGATCGAGGTTAAGCATCCTTGGGCGTGGCCAGTACTTGGATGGGTGACCTTCCTGTAGTTGACAATTTTATCTTTGCCTTAACGACAGAGGATACAGGAGGGGTAGTGGCGTGCGACACTGCTGATTGCGATCCTTCCGTCGGATGGGAACGTTAAGCTCGGCGGTGCCCTTGCTGTGCTTCGAAAGGAGAAGGCGACATACGCCGGCACCGGGTTATATCTCCCTTCTTTCCTCATCTCCAACACGCACGTGACACTACACTCCACACATACCCACTACAGTCACCTACACTTAACAGATACATTTACGTAAACAGTTCTCACGCTTCCGGCAAGAAAATCTGCCTGCTGGCGTGAGGGAAAGGGAAATATAAAAAAAATGGTTCTGAGCACTATGGGACTTAACGTCTGAGGTCATCAGTCCCCTAGAACTTAGAACTACTTAAACCTAACTAACCTAAGGACATCAAACACATACATGCCCAAGGCAGGATTCGAACCTGCGACCGGACCGATCGCTCAGCTCCAGACTGTAGCGCCTAGAACCGCACGGCCACTCCGGCCGGCTAGAGGGAAATCGTTTCCAATTATTCAACTGAATCACCCCTTCGGGGTCTCCCAGTCTTTCATGCCTTACGACTGTTCGCTACTATACAGCTGTGAAAAGTCATGCGGTCAAATATTTTGACGATAAAGTTACTACTGCTTTGCAAATCATTAAACTCAGCAGTTGAGATAACCATACGTTAGAACGTAAGGGGGCCACTGTGTGAAATTCGGCAGCAGATTCCAACTGCTGCCTTATCCGAAGTTTCTATTTGTGCACAATTTTTTTTAGATAAACACTTTCCTATTGACGAACATTATTGAGCATGAACAGCGTTATCAACAGCAATGGGAAGAGATGCACTTATTTATTGTACCAGATTACGAGCGTCACTCCAAGTAGTTTCTATTTTTTCTCTAATCTGTTTTATTTCCATGTTTTGGACGAACATTTCACAAAATATTTGACAGTTTTTTTTTTCAAATCCTTTTATGAAATATGTTTAAAAATTGCTCGGTATTCTATTATTATTAAGAGTCTGCTCAAATATGAGACATCATTTGTCCATTTCACACTCTTCGTTTGAGTCTGGAAAGTCGGACAAAAATTTTCCTTCAAAACAGTAATTAATTTTCTCTGAATTCCGCTGATTACTTTCTAGCGATTAAAAATCGTTCTTCAAAACTACACCTAGATAATTTGATATCCCATTTCTCATTTCTCAATCTATGAAAGTTTGACGGAAATACTCCCTTAGATTGCTAATTACATTTTTCAAGGGACTAAATTTTTCGTACCTCTACTTGGTCAGCTTGATACCCCATCTGTCCATTACCCACTCTTAATTTGGCCATGAAAATTTGGACAGAAGTCCATTACGTAATTTCTAGGTAGTCCGCTGCACTCACACATTTGACAAAAAATATAAATACAGAAACATATATGAAAACATTACAAGACACATTTATTATATGCTACAAACGTGTATTACAGGTCACTAAGAGTTTCTTCATGAATAAAAGGAGGTATGGCATAAAATCAGACCGATTTTTATTTAGTTGCATACATGGACTACATCTCCAAGAAAGTAATAATGTAATAATAATAACAATAATAATAATAACAATATATAAGAAATTCAAGAACGACAAAAAGCATAGAAGGATATGACACTGTATATTTTACATATAGCTCTACAAAGCTATTTTTTTTTTTTTTGCCATCCTTAAATATAAGCAAGACAAGCGAATAATTCAAAACCAAGAAGAAAAAAACTTAATCTTGAATTTTTTAAAATGACGTTCTTCTATCATAGATCACCTTGTCTTGTGCCACAGGATGAAAGTAGATATCAGGAGCACCGGCTGTTAACATCGTTGCATCAAATTCACTGAAAATAAAGTTTCGTATTCCGATCCCGAATTCGGAATCACTCATATTGATTATCGTCGTTAAAACGTTAGGGAGCAAAATCAAGGGGGCAATCGACGACATTAACAAACTTCTAACGTCAAGGGTCTACGTGTTAGAGAAATGTTCTACATTCCAGAGTTGCTAATCCGCGGATGGCACATGCGTGTAGAATGCTGGAGAACTGTGGGGGTTTCTCGGCCTATTATTAGACGTGACATATCATCGTTTGGTGTCTTCTCTTAGTCAGCCTGGCAAGGTCGCTGTTTCTAACTCATCGAATGCAGCTTGTTGGATTGTACGCCGCTTTAGTGACAGAAGACACACAGATCAAAGGAATGTTACACCGTATTTCTTGTTTGGAATCGTCCGACCAGATTACCTAAATTCCTTTGCACTGTGCTAGTACACTACGGGTAAAGTGTTTTATGTTTATCAAAATAAGATTCACTGATAATATATTCGGCAGTCCCCACGTCTATTTCACACGACGTTAGGCTGTCATATACGGGACAGCTACACTGTTAAATTGAAATCACTCTTGACGTTAGGTATGGACTGCAGTGACTTAGCTAAAGGAGGTAGACTTTTGTTTTATTACATGTTAGCGCCTGTTTCAAGAGGTGTAAACATTTTGTCTCCCTCAAAGGTACCGCAGGCAATAGTGCAGTGTTGCGAAATTCGTAGGACCGTGAAACCATAGAATTTTATAACCACCTTGACTATTGAACCGTCTTGCATTTCCAGCAGGAGCTTGCATCATTTTTTGAAGACGTACGTGATACAAAATATTCGGTCGCCCCAGTCTTATGGGGAGAAATCGGTTCGGCGCATTTCCAAATGGTTTTAAGAAAAGGATGAATTAATATCACGATTAATACCACAAAAAATCACTATCTAAGCTCGAAACTGTCTATAGATTCAGATATCAAGGTTGAAATGGCGGCTGTGCTAAGTTCTTTTTGAATTTTTAAAAATTTCTTTATGAAGACAAACATTACCGAACATAATTAACGCCATAAAAAATCTTTTGTTCCTTGTAACGTATTTGATCTGGAAGTAACTAAATTTTACGACGTATAATCTGCTTTCAGCACAACGACTTGGTTTACTATTGTCGACTTGAAACAGCTCAATTCCGTAATCGAACCATTTTGCTTCTACTCCATATTTTTTTAGACTGCGGTAGTTTCCTCTATTAATCTAAAAATATTTGTAGTCATGTTTTTTTTTCTTTTAATTTCATAGCGTTCGCTTCAGGAAACTCATACATTTGCTTAACATTCTTGTATGTGTGTATGAAATTTTCTGTATTCCTCAGAACCATGAAGTGTCTGCGCAAAACAATTCACTGTGTCACTAAATAGCATGCTACTTAAAATTCAGCATGTTGTCAAACTCAAATGTAGTGAATTTATTACTAGCAACAGTAACCAATAGTGAATGGCAGTTTCTGCCAAAAAAACTCAGATCAGCAACTAATAAGCTTTGAAATATTTTTTATTAAGACTTCTGTTAGAAGCACGCTACACAGCCCAATATTTCGTGTTTGTTTTGTTTATTTCCAAATCGAGGATAAACGCAGGGAAAAAAGTATACGTAAATGTGCTACTAGCATACGAAACTTCCCGTAAGTTGTGTTATTGGATGTGTGTATTCGCACAACTGAAGAACGTAGAGAAACACGCATCACGTGTTCTGCTTAAAGGACTATGCAGATTTTTTTTACCAGAACAAGGAGGTGGTGGGAGAAGGACCCCGGAAGTCTGTCTGTGCTCTACTCTTAGGTACAGAGGCAGTTAGTGATTTTTGGTTATGGAATTAAGCTGTCATCATTACTCTAAAACTCAAGAGTAATCGTTAGTAACAAGCAGATTTCCTGTTCTGTATCAGATTATGATGTAAAAATCATTAGAAACAATAGATGTTTGTGCTTGATCTCCAGTATAAAGAGGATAGCATATATCTACTGGTTTGTATCTAAGTGTACTTTCCTGTTTATTTCCATTTCCTCTCTGAATTTTTTGTCTTACCATATACTGACATTGTGAAATTTGAGCTCTGTATGCCTCCAACAGCTTGACGTTGTGGCTAACATAATACATCGAGGTACTGTTTTCTACTGCGTATGCCAATGTTCTTCTTTCATACGCTAGTTAGTACTAGTTAACACGGTCGTCTAGGTATGTTTCTCAGCATGGTATGAGATCCGTATTTCATACATTTATAATCCTTTTCAAAAATTTACCTTGACATACGTCAAAAAGTAACAAAGCTACCTTGACACCTAGATGGCCTATGTTGCTTGAAAAAAACCTTGCTTCACTCCCTTAATGACACCTCTTCTCGAAAGGAAGGTTGTTGGAGAAAGGAACTACTGTATTTTGGAAAGGGAATTTCGCTCATTTACACAGTGTACTCATAGACCATAACCATGGACATTTTAGTGCTGCGTAGAGGCATCAGGCTTTATTTGTAAAAGAGAATCCTGTTTGTAACAACGTTAAATGTTGCTGCCACAGTGAACCAGTCCCGTGCTTTATTTAATTGTGGTATAGTTACAGTAAAGAGCTCATGTAAGAGAACACATTACACAAGCATAGTATCCCTTAGTAAACTTTTATCCTATTTGTGAGCAACTCACAAATTTATTTCACAGTAAAGCGAATAAAGCGACAGAATGTAAATTCCATTCTGGAGTAACTTCAGTTTTAGGCTGTGCCGTAGTTCTATAGATTCTTTTAACAGTACAGCACATTTGAGCTATTCGTTGCCTATTCTCGCGGAATGTCGTTTCGAATGGACGAGGTCGTTTCTCAGGGGAAATGTTCGGCAGCATTTGATTTACGACGCAGCGTGGCACTAGGGCATCGATGTGTAGTGGAGCAGCCCCTTTAAACAAAAGAAGGGCCTCGGTTACAGCGTAGTTCCCCATCACACACATCCCATTACGAAGTTTGCTGGTCTTGCTGAAGAAATCTGTCCCGCCATATCTTAATGGAGTAAACGTCTTTTTCTTCCAGACAAATATTTTTGTGTCCACAAGTTATATTCATCTCTTATTCAACAAACAACTTTTTAATACTGCTTAGGTGGATTTCGCTTTATTTGTAAAAACGAATCGCATTTCGAACAACATTAAAAGTTGTTAATCATTGCACAAAGTAGGGATTCTTTTCAAAATAACATTGTGTCAGTATCTGTAACGTAGCACAAACGCCATTTATTTCTCTAACCGTAGTAGTTCGGTTAAGTGACATCGAACTGTTAGGAATTTCTGAACGGACTTATAATAACATCATTCGTATAATGAAAATGAGAGATGGGCACTACTCAGTATCTCAGGGATGATGTCTGAAGGGCTTTCTATCTGAACTGTCGAGCGCCAAGGAAAATCGGTCATGGAAGTAGGGTATTATGATGAAGCGATAAGAAATTTAGCATTATAATTACTGGGATTTATAACTGAATATGGTCCGAAGCGTAGACTGAAGGAAGGAAGGAATTAAGATACTAAATTACTGAGTAATAATAAGACGCTTTTGAAGTTCGCTGAGGCTGTGGGTACTGCGGAAGGGAATACTTTTATAGGCAGTTCAGTCGAAGTGGAGTGGACATCTCTAAAAGGAGCAATCATAAATGTTGGACAGCTAAACATAGGTATAAGGAAGATAACTCCTACGACATCTTGGGTAACAGGGGAAATACCTCAGTTGATCGACGAAAGAAGGATGTTCAGAGAAAGATATGAATATAGCAATATAAATCGCTTAATAATGATATAAGCAGAAAGTGGAGCGCATCCATAGCGAAATGACTGATGGAAAACTGTGAAGAAACCGAAGAAGAAATGATCGTCGGAAGGACTGATTCAGCGTATAGGTAAGTCAAAGCAATCCGCTGAAGTTAAAAGCAAGGGTGGTAACACTACGAGAGCGTTGTTGAACGCAGAGGAAAGAGAGAACAGGTGACAAGAGCACATTGAAGGTTTATATGGGGGGCAGGAATTGTCTGTTGACGGGATAGTAGCAGCTGGGATCAAATGGCTCTGAGCAGTATGGGACTTAACATCTGAGGTCATCAGTCCCCTAGAACTTAGAACTACTTAAACCTAACTAACCTAAGGACACCACACACATGCATGCCCGAGGCAGGATTCCTACCTGAGACCGTAGCAGTCGCGCAGTTCCGGACTGAAGCGCCTAGAACCGCTCGGTCACCGCGGACGGCAACAACAAGCGAAGTGCCCAGTCGTCTCGGAGTGAACCAAAGCAATGTTAATCGGAAATGGAGGAGATACAGAGAGACAGGAACTGTCGATGACATACCTCGCTCAGGCCAGTGGATGACCGCTGCCTACGGATTATGGCTCGGAGGAACCCTGACACCAACGCCACCATGTTGAGTAATACTTTTCGTGCAGGCATAGGACGTCGTGTTACGACTCAAACTGTTCGCAATAGGCTGCCTGATGCGCAACTTCACTCCCGACATTCATGGCGATGTCCATCGCTGCAATCACGACACCATGCAGCGCGGTACAGATGGGCCCAACAACATTCCAAATGGATCACTAAAGACTCGCATCACGTTCTCTTCACCGATGAGCGTCGCCTATGCCTTCAACCACACACTCGTCGGAGACATGTTTGGAGGCAATCCGGTCAGGCCGAACGCCTTAGACACAATGTTCAGCGAGTGCAGCAAGTTGGAGATGGTTCAAATGGCTCTGAGCACTATGGGACTCAACTGCTGTGGTCATAAGTCCCCTAGGACTTAGAACTACTTAAAGCTAACTAACCTAAGGACAGCACACAACACCCAGCCATCACGAGGCAGAGAAAATCCCTGACCCCGCCGGGAATCGAACCCGGGAACCCGGGCGTGGGAAGCGAGAACGCTACCGCACGAGCAAGGTGGAGATTCCGTGCTGTTTTCGGGTGGCATTATGTGGGGCCGACGTACGCTGCTAGTGGTCACGGAAGGCGCCGTAACGGCAGTACGATACGTGAATGCCATCCTCCGACCGATAGTGCAGCCATATCGGGAGCATATTGGCGAGGAATTCGCCTTCACAGACGACAATTCGCGCCCCCATCGTGCACTTCTTGTGAATGACTTCCTTCAGAATAACGACATCGCTCGACTAGAGTGGCCAGCATGTTCTCCAGACATAAACCCTATCGAACATGCCTGGGACAGATTGAAAAGGGCTGTTTATGGACGACGTGACCCACCAACGAATCTGAGTGATCTACGCCGATTTGCCGCTGGGGAGTGGGTCAATCTGGACCAACAGTGCCTTGATGAACTTGTGGATAGTATGCCACGACGCATATAGGCATGCATCAATGCAAGAGGACGTGCTACTGAGTATTAGAGGTACCGGTGTGTACAGAAATCTGCACCACCACCTCTGAAGATCTCGCTGAATGGTGGTACAACATGCAATGTGTGGTTTTCATGAGCAATAAAAAGGGCGGAAATGATGTTTATGTTGATCTCTACTCCAATTTTCTGTACCGGTTAAGGAACTTTCGGGACCGAGGTGACGCAAAACTTTTTTGATTCGTGTACTTCCGGAAAGAATCATTCACACAGTTCCGAAGGCAGCAAGGGCAGATAAATGCAAAAACTATCGCACAATCAGCTTAACAGCTCAAGCATCCAAGCTTCTAATAAAAATAATATGCAGAAGAGTCGAAGAAAATTAGAATCTATTAGATGAGGTTCAGTTTGGTTTTTGGAAAGTTTAATAGAAGCAAGACGAAAGAAATCAAGACACATTCAAACGCTTTGTCGAGCTAGAGAAAGCGTTTGGCAGTGTAAAATTGTGCAAGATGTTTGAAGTTATGAGAAAAGTAGGAGTAAGCTTCAGGGAAATGCGAGTGATATACAACATGTACAAGAAGGAACAATAAGATTGGAAGAAAAAAGAATGAAAAGCTCGGATTAAAAAGAGTGTAACATAGGAGTACAGAGTTTCGCTCCTACTGTTTAGTTTATACATCGTAGAAGCAATGACGGAAATAAAGTGTTTCAGGAGGAAGATTAATTCAGTGCTGAGGGACATCAATGACAAGATACGGTGATGACAGTGCAATACTCAATGGAAGTGAAGAAGAATTACAAGATCTGCCTGAATGTAATCAACAGTCTAATGAAGATAAAATATGGATTCAGAGTAAACCGAAGAGAGGCGAAAGGAAGGAGGTGCGGCAGAAATAAGAATAGCGAGAAACTTGACATCAAAATTGGGGGTCACGAAACAGACGGAGTTAAGGAATTCTGCAGCTTTGGAAGCAAAATAATTTATGACACATGAAGCGACGAGCACATAAAAAACAGACTAACACAGGCAACGAATGCATCCCTGGCCAAGACGAGTCTGTTAGTATTAAACATAGACTTTGAGGAAGAGTTTTCTGAGACTGTGGGACTGAAGCAGAACACTGTATGGGCAGTGGGGAAGGAGGAGCGGGAGAGAATCGAAGCTACAGAATAATGTTGACAATCACGTGAACTGATAAGGAACGAGTTGGTTCTCCGCTGAATCGGTGAAAAAAGGAAAGTATGGAAAACGGCGACAATAAGAAGACCAGGATAACAGACTACATATTACGGCATCAGAGAGTAACCAAGGTTCTAGGGTAAAAACAGAAGGGCAAAAAGGGATTGGAATAGTAGCAAATAACTGAGGACATGTCCGTCATCGTCCCGATTATTGAAGTATTCTGGGCTAAGGATGCATTGAATGATACTGAATTCTTTTTTAAAATGAAACACTTACTGACACAGCGGTCCCAATGTCCACCTCATATTGCTGTGAAGTTCCCAGCAGGGATGTCTCAGTCTTTTGGATCAGAATGAAAAACCACGTGAACAATTTTTCGCGATTTAGGGTGCTTCACAAAATTGAGAACTATTATTTATCACCTGTGTCTCTTTTTTTTGGTGGTGGAGAGGGTCTGGGGAGGATGAGAGGAACCCCTACATCTGTTCCAGATTTTTTTCGTTCAGTATGTAAGCTTCGAGCCTGGCTGAAGTACTTTTCATACTCGGGCAGACAGAGAGCCCATTCGCATGTGCTAGTCCTCAGGCAAGCAAATGAAAAATATCCTGCGTCAAACGGAGCCTGCAGTTTCCTAGAAATTCTAGTCATTTTAGAGACCCTTAGTTTAGAAACTACTTCACTATCCCACAGTTGTTTGAACCATTTGAAAATTGTTGTGCATAAAAATGTAAAAGGGTTTACTAATTGGCCTGGGAATTTGAGGACAGCCAGTGGAGGAGGGAGGAAGGGAGGCGGTTGCATGAGAGTCGCGAATCAGCGCCTGGTCTAGGAGTCACATGGCATTTGTTGTAGATTTTCCAATCGAATTTATAAATTAACTAGCCTAGCACCTACTGCTTCGCTCGCGTGGGATCTGAGATATGCACAGATTTTTTTTGGCTTGATTTTCTTTAATCGAGTTTTTATGTTGTTCACCAATTGCAATACCTTCTAAATTTTTCACACAAAATAGGTCATAGAAGCATGGTGTCGCCCGAATGTACTACTGAAGAAAAAGCGATTCTGGTAGCTGGAGTCCACAGTTTTTGTTAATCATGCCTTTTGCGTTCTTGCGGTGGTATTTCACCCAACACATATTTCTTTGTATCTAATCGAGTACTGAAATACCAGTCTTCATAGACTCACCTTTAAAATTTTTTTAAATATAACGAAATATTTTCTTGAAAATTTTTATTCCATATTGTAAATCTCTTAGTGGCTGAACATCCAAAAATGCTGAAACACCTTTTTTTTATTTCTGACTGAAAAACCAAATACCAATTTTCGTTGTTCTGTCATCTAAACTGCCTGAACAGCATTATATTTTCAAAAACACGTTCATTCCCCAATTTCACCCCCTTAGAAGTTTAATTTCGAGTAAACCCTTCTAGAACTATGCATACAGTGTAAGATCCACACAATCTCCAAATTTCAATTTTCTATCCTTAGCGGTTTGATCTGGGCGATGATAAAGTCAGCAAATGAGTCTGGCCTTATTCCTTCCCCTTAGAGCTTGAATTTCCAAAAATTCTGAAACGCGTATTTTGTTACTTCTAACCGAGAAGTGAAATAATAGCTTTCGTGGATCTAGCTTTAAAAATACTTTAGTAGTTCTTTAGTAATCACTTATTGTCAAAACAATCCTTCACCTACTGTGTTACCCCCATGTGTTTAAATTTCAAAGAGTTATGAAACACGTATTTATTTCTGACCAAGAAACCAAACACCGATTTTCTTATGTCTAGCTTCGAAATTACAGAAAATCCAGAAAGCCTTTCGTCCCCGGTTTCACCCTCTTCAGAGCGGAATTTCAGAAAGTCCCTTCTTAAAAGACACCTGCGATATAAGGTCAGCACTCTCTGCATATTTCAAGTTCCTATGCTTAGTGGTTTGGGCTAGGCGATGATAAGTCAGTGAGTGAGTGAGTCAGTCAGTCGGGAGACTGCCTTTTATACACAGAGATTAATTTCATGCCTTAAACTGCTGGGATGGGTTTATACCATGGAACTCCATTCGCTGATAGCCAGATTGGAATCATAGCGGTGGAGAGAATTTAGAACAGGTCCTACATCAGCTACAGAAGCGGCTAAAGGCACACACCTTCAGACGATAAAAGAGCTGTGGTAGCATTCTACGTAAATGACGTTCTAATTAAAGCCTGTTTGAATCCTGTCGCTGTGGCACTCGGGACAGGCATTACCAACTAAACTTTTAGTTTTCAGCAGACTTTTTCGTATAATATGTGGGGAAGCTTTTGCAGAAAGCTTAATCTCGGAAGTGTTTAGACTTCGTGGTCACGTAGCCCTTTCGAAATACAGCTTTGTAGCCATTTTATCTGATAATTGATCTGCAATCATCACTCAGTTCTGCGTACTCAGATGGTTTCGCTGGTGGTTTTTCTTAGCGCAGCGGATATGAGCAGTAAATCTGTCCATGGAGATGCCACTCATGAAATATTTGTTGTAAGGCGCTCCTTTTCTCCTGACGTTTCTCCTCAGGGTAAACGGTGTTTCACAAATATTCGTCCCACTTCACAAGAATGCATCGTCCAGATGAACGAAGATAGAAACTGGAGTGATCTTAATTGATACTTATAATTGCAGGGACCCATCCGTATAGCCGTCTACCCTCGCACGTTAGCACGCCGCTACCTGTCTTCGAGGTGACGCGCCGGCTTCGAATCGAATTCGTTCGGTGGGTCGGGATGGGCGGTGGGGGTAAGGGTGGCGACAATAAGAGCATCCGGCCATCCTCATCCACTAACAATGTTAAATCCAATAATTAACATTCCCAACCCATGAAGACAGGGGATAAGGGCCAGCTCAAAATAAATAAATAAATAAAAATAAAAAAAGAAACAGAACTATAATCTAAACTCCGAACAGACCTCAGAAGGCCCAACGGAGTCGAGCGACCGCCGTGTCACCCTGAGTCTATAGACGTTGCTGTTTACGGATATCGAAGATCATGTGTTCAGCAGATTGCCCTTCCAGCCGTTATCAACTTTCCTGGCCGATGCTGGTATCTCTCAATTAAATGGTGTGTACTCGGTGGATGTTGCAATAAGGTTGAGGATCAAAATTTTAATTTACCTTTCACAAATGTTCACCGTACCCCAAGGCGGTAATAAAACTGGCAGTACACTTTTGCGAGCATGTTGGAGGTTATTGCGGTTTGAATATGGCTTCGCGGGTTACCGGAAGTTATTAGAACGGGGTGAATATAAACGAAGTCCTTAACAGACCTCCAGAAAACAAAAAAAAATTGTATACCGTGAAATCAGTTGGCCTTAGAGGCCAACGGTGCAATGCGGCTTGTGTACTCCACTTACGGACGAGCCAACTTTGTTGTTAAGAAGTGCTCTTATATGTAGGTGCAATTGTGGTCATACTACATCCTGCTGAAAAATGGTATACGTTCTCGCAGTTTTGGAGAAAGCCAGATCTCTAATATAGCCCGACTGCTGCTTTTTGTAGCCGAACCGGCGCCAAACACATGAATCTCTGGAGTGACTTTCTTTTGTTCGTCTGTGGTTGATGCGATCCCCATTTCCGATGCGGTCACTTTTCCATTTAAATCGAACCTGATCACTAAAAGTGAACGGAAATTGCATCTTTTATTTCCAGCCTCAGAATGAATTCAAAAAATTCTACACGTTGCTGTTTATCACCATCATGAAGGCTCCTTGCATTTGAATCATCTATGGTTTGAAACACTTTCGTGGCCCCATGTTTATGCTGCTGAACCCGAATCACATGGAACTACAAGGTCCGAGATCTGTTGAGTTACACAGGCAATAGCCTACCATACATCTACCCCTCTATACCAACCTTCGCCTCGACTTGTCCAATTGCATCCCAGAATGTGACATCGGTAGCCAACAGACAACCAAAATAAGATAGTATCTATTGGAAAGCCATCACCTGAATCCGGAAGTTAGTCGCCTTGAAGAGGGCAGCTGCCAAGAAAGTCTTAACGCCGGTATTTTAGTTATTTCAGTGTTTTGTAATGGCGCAGCTGAATATGCAAAATAATTTTACTTAATTTGATACTGGTCGTGAGAGCCTACCAACTTACAACGTGGGAAGCTGTTGGGCAGGATAGCATTAAAACTATGCGAAAACTACGACAACAGCTTCGAATGACAAGGCAGAATGGAGGCACGTTATTGAACAGTTAAAATATTTGATGGGCTACGAATTCATGAGAAGAAAAAGAAGAAGAAAACTTCGATAATACTCTCAAGTGAATTTATTTATAAAAAGTACAGTTACCGCACGAATATACTGCTTCAAAATATTTAACTGCTGCGGACTAAGTCTCTTAGTTAATAATATGGTGAAGATGGGTTATAAGTCTTATCTCCTGCTATGAAGGAAATTTCTTGTTCATACATGTAACTTACTTTAAGAGAACGGGATGGTAGTCCCCGGTTCCTCTGCCACGTAAAAACAAAACAAAAAAATTGATAAAAAGCTGTTTCGGATGAGTCCATATTTTCCTGCGCAAGCCTAGAAACTTCGAGATGTGAAGCACAGTGATGTCTGATGTTATCAGGGCAGACTCTGGGAAGCTGGCTAATCTTTACAGCCTCCTCTCCCTTCTGAGAAGGCAAGATGGTACTTTTCAAGTACTTCAACCCAGTGAACTTCTCAAACATTTCCGCAAATTCTACTGCAGTGGTGTCTCTGGGAGATTGTGTCTCATGTGCTCCTCACTGCTTGCTCCTGATCCAGAGCAAGGCACGAACCAGCACATCTCTTTCGCGTTTAACAGTTCCATACAGTCTTATTTCGATTGACAGGTGGCTATAAACGTCAAAATAGGGATGCCATTGGATGATTAGATGTGAAGACTGCTATGGAGTGGTGGCTGTACGGTAGGCTATTGTGCTACTCTGGCAGGTGGAGGAACGACATCATCGTCATTTGAGACAAATTACAGGCTCAGGTGCACACACTTCTCTATCGCCAAGTACGGACATATACGTCTGTGAACACACATGGAAATGCAGTTAAGAGTAGAACAGACTCAATAACTATACAGATAAATGGAATTTAGAAAGGAAAGAAAGAGGCGGTAGTGACCAACAAACCAGAACACACGCAACATCATAGTTCGGCGAAAACTTTACTAACTACATTGAAAGTGAAAGCAACCGTTTTACTCTTATTAACTACCTAATGGATTGTAAGCTAAAAGTTATAAAGACACATTTAAAACTTACGTAGAAGTTACATGAATTTCCAAAAAACATTTCTTGTGAGTTGCTACGGGACACAGAAACAAATAGCTTTTATTTTTTTCGCGAACGGATGCAATCACTATTTTTAAGTTACGTATATTGGCTACTATAATATTTCACACAGAAGAGGTAGCTAAGCGAATTGAAACTTCAATGCTGACGTTGTAAATGCTCGAGTTCCTCTTATTAATACTCCGAAAGTGTTTCACTAGAAGTAACATTTGACATGTTGGCGAAGAGCAACGGCGAGTGATCAGAATTTAGTATGTGGAACATTGTCTCAATTTTAAAGTTACCCAATGGCTCTGACCACTATGGGACTTAACTTCTAAGGTCATCAGTCCCCTAGAACATAGAACTACTTAAACCTAACTAACCTAAGGACATCACACACATCCATGCCCGAGGCAGGATTCGAACCTGCGACCGTAGCGGTCGCGTGGTTCCAGACTGTAGCGCCTAGAAACGCTCGGCCACCTCGGCCGGCAAAGTTACCAAATAACCGGTTCCAGATGTCAGTAATCGATTTTCAAGATTACTACGAAACTAAACCTAAGGACCCTATAATTAACGTGCAAACTCGTAAGAAATATACTTACATTTTGATACAGGATTACATTATCAACTCATAGTAAACTCTTTGTAAAATCTCAGCGACGAAGTAGTGTTTTCAATCCTGATTGTAAGTGCTTTTCCAGATCGATTATATACGTAAAGTTTTAATAGAGTTAGTACATTAATACCAGTAAACCTATGTTTTAGGAAACCTGAAAATTTATGAAACTTCCTAGGCGAGAAAAACTGTATGTCGGACCGTAATGAGAACCAGGAACCGTGACTTTCGCTGGCAATGAATTAGTTTCGAGTACCGGTGGGATCCGACGCACAAATCTCTCAGCGATCTTCAAAACAGGATACACTCCGTTGTAGAGTGAAAGTTTTATTTTGGGAAACATCTCTAGGATGAGGTTAAGACAAGTCTCCGCAGTATCCCTTCTTCCAGAAGTGCTAGCCTCTCAAATTACGCAAGAAAACTGCTGTGAAGTTTGGAGTGGAGGTACTGGCAGAAATCAAGCTGTGAGGACGCATAGTGAATCGTTTGTCAATAGCTCTATTGGTAGAAGCATTACCCACGAAACTCAAGATTCCGGATCCGAGTCCTGACGCTTCAAGCTTCTGTAAGAAGTTTCAAAATAACGCCCACTTTGCTCCATGGTTGAATGCTCAGTCATGAAAATGGACATCCTAAACAGCTAGTTTAATTCATTTTGTTGAATAAATGGGACTGTGTACTGTATGCTATGGTGTTTACTATGTACTTTTTTATAACAGGTTGCCTTCTCTATTACTGCATCAGAGACGTTGCACACACACTTAAATAGCTTTCATCAGAATTGAGACAATTCGTGTTCCCGAGCCTAAGTTTCTGATAATTGTTGTACGTGTAGGGTGTATAAAAAGCCTGAAACTTCAGGGATTGATTCTTGACATCAAAAACTTACACATGAGTTCATACGAAAACGGGTCCGAAAATCCTTTGTCACGGAGGTACAAAAGGATCTATTATCCATGTTACAAAAACGATACATTTACCAAACACATTTACATACACAAAAATTGACACGAGTGACACGTCCTCTCTCCATGCATCCCCTGAGCCCGCTTGCCGTGCTTTTCCATAGGTTGGGGTAAACTACTGGTGTGCTCCATACTTGGATGCGCTCGCTCAGAACATCGACATTGCGTAGAGGATTTGAATACACCAACAATTTTTAATATCCCCAAAGAAAAAAAAATCATTGGATTTAAATCTGGCGATAGGGAAGACCATGGAATAGATACCCAATAACCAGTCCATGTGTTCGGAAACTGTTATAGAGATAGTGGTGATCCATCTGTATAAAGTGAGCTAAAGCAGCGTCGTGAATAAAACACATCTCTGGATGACGCGTAGAGGTACATCATCAAGTAAATGAAGCATGTCATCTCTGGGAATCTGTAGATACGTTTGTCCAGTAAGATGTTGCAGAAAGGAGTAGGTGCCAATGAGATGATCATGAATGATTCCAACCCACATGTTGAAGCTGAACCTCATTCGATGTCTGTCCTGCTGCACTACATAAGCTGTTCATAATCTACGACTTGTTTGTTATGATAACTGACGATACCATTGCGTGAAAAACCTGCCTCATCAGTAACATGCTACTTAGTGCAGAAATACAGCACACTGTATAACAAGCGTTGTCACGAAGTTATTCTTGGCTGGATGCCTGCCTTTCTTAATCCTTGCACCCGCTGAAGGTGATGAGGATACACAAGATATTTATGGCGAATTTTCCAGATCGTCACGTGAAGCCTTCATTTCTCACAATTCTCTTTGTACTAACTGATGGAATTCCATCCTCAGTACTAAGAACCTGTTCTTAAAACTTGGGTGCTCACACAGTCTTCCGCCATTTGCAACTTTCTTCTCAAAATAAGTCTGCTTCTCAAACGCGTTGCAGGAGTCATACAAACGCCCTTGCACATGGTAAATAAATGCCTCTCGGCATAATGTTTAGCGTTATATTGACGTGTTGTATCTGCGTTCCCATTTACCAGAACGTACATGTAGTGCATGTGCATCATTTCAGACACTGAATATATCGACGTGATATGTTGTAATGGTAGTTACTCTAAAACAGAACAAACCACAATCCAAGTAAATAAAACAAAAGCCGTGAGCAACTATAAACAAGTAAATGAGTAAAAAGTGCACATTTGAGGTTAATTACACAACCAGCACTCACTACAAGGAATTGCTTTTGAACATACCTTACAAAATATTTTCGGATCCATGTTAATATGAATTTTTTGTAATATTTCAATGTCAAGAATAGATCCCTGAAGTTCCAGATACATGTTTTATGCGCCCTGTAGAACTACGCCCTACAAGCGCTCTTTCAGCAATGGAATTCAAATACAATGAGAGCCTAAGGATTTTGTAAGTAATGAGTTAGGGTACGAAAACAATATTATTTTTCTATTTGACTAATTCAGTTACTGTACACTCTTCATAGCCAGGTTCGTCTCTCAGTTCGGCTAGTTATTGTCCTAGCATTTATCGAGCATAGCAGCATCTACATATTTTTTATGATTATTTATTTTATCAGGTCGGCAAACCTACACTTGGTGCATTTCACTGAAACTTCGCTCTAGAAAGAAGCTCTTATCTTTGTGTAACGAATCTGATCCCATAATTTTAAACATAACCGACCTTGTGGATGTTATGATGTTATGTCAGCAAATATGTGCTGAAGTGTTGAAACGTGAAGGAACCTCCGTAACATTTTATACAACCGTTACACAAAACGAAGTAAACTTTTCACCATTTAGAAATAATTCGGCTCAGACGCGTTTAACATTAATCAGATTAAAACGCGATCGCATTATGAAGGTTTCAGTATGAAAGCGGAAACGTTTAAATGGTCAGATTTTAATAGAATTATCATGTGTCCGTCACGCTAGGCTACACTACCAGTATTTCTGAGGAACTTCCCACTGATACGCATTAGTGAATGTATTTCGACTTTGAAATACATACTCCCTCTGTTAAAAGTTTCAACCAAATCGCTCCGCTCACTGATAGTAGACGATTAAATACCTCTGAGTTCTTGGGCTGCATCGAAATGCAAATGCGACGGAACGCCATCGCATTCTCAAGGAGAAAGACAAGTACAGGTCCATAGAGTTTTGGGAGTAAAAAATGCAGAAGTGTTTCCAAATTTCGTGTCGTACTTTGCACACGCATTTTCCGGCAGATCCCGGGAACGCGTCTGTAGTATGCCACCCGAATACTACGCTGAGTTGGTCGATAATACGAGGCTATAGTGAACCCTCCTGCTAAGCTGAGGTCGCCAACGGCTGTGCAGTGTTTCTCGACTCTGAGATGTGCCTATTCTAATCTTGGTGGCGAAAATTTTTCACTACGAGTATTTGGCCGGCAAGAGGAGGCGAGAAGACCGCGTACAGTTTCGGATCACCAGTCTTTCTGTCAATATCCTGGATTAAATCCCAAACCTTTCCACACTGTCTCATGAAGTGAAATGTGATACTGTTTATGGTAATCCGTCCGTCGGATGGGGACGTTAAGCTCGGCTATTCCAGAGCAGTAGGCTGCCTACCATCATCGGGTTTCACCCTCTTCCTGCCGTTCATCCATAAGAACACAAACCCAACACTGTACTGCACAAGCACTCATCAGATACACACTGTACACTTCGTTACAAGTCCGAGGAAGACAACGGAAAACTACTTCCACTAGGGCCTTGCCCTGAACTGCGGTGCTGTATTACTGTATCTGCTCTCCTACACTCACTCCTTGAGTATGGGACTACTGTAAAAAAGAAGTACGCTAGTAAGTTACGACAAATATAGGGTGTTTCAAAAAAATTCATATGATTTCACAACAATTCTATATGAATGAGAGTAGGAACTTGCGACGGATTTTAACTTGCGCATCGAGTTTAAGAAAAAGTTGTAAGTTGCCGCCCATGTAGTTGCCGGTATTGGCGTCTCTCTGGCGCAGCTAGCTCGTTCGCTCGTTCATTACCCAAAGTGCATCATGTCTAGAGCGCGACAGCAAAGCAAGACGTTTTGCGTTCTCCGTTACAACGGCTGTGGACGTGGATTTCGTCGACAGTACACGCTGCACATCCTCACTGCCTTAAAGCGTAACTGCGTGCGGATCTCGCACTGCACCACTGGCCTCCAAGCTCGGTTGGTATCACAGTATGTGATTTTTTTGTGTAGGCTTTAGTGAAAGACTGCATCTACGCGTCTCCCCCTGCGCAAGCTTTGGGAAACTGCGGCACCACACCGTAACAAATGGCTCTGAGCACTATGGGACTCAACTGCTGTGGTCATCAGTCACACAGTAACAGCAGCGAATGCTAAAACTACACACGTCCTCGCAAAGGTATGGAAAGAGTCTGACTACGATACAGATGGTTGTCGTGCTTCCACTAGAACGCTTATGAAAACGTGAACATTAATCTTAAAAGTAACCGTGAGAAATTCCAAGCTTGTACGTGCATGCACGTGAAAGGAATGATCTTGTAAATCTGAATGATTTAAAAAAAAAAATAAAACATGTAGTGCCTTAGCATCACGAGAAATCTCAGTTCTTACGTATGTCTGTAGTAAAGTAAATCACAATACATCCCATGGACTTTACTAAATCTACAGAACGAAACCATGATTTTAAGTTTATTAGTATAAGCTCCTCTATCAAAGCACCTTTAGAAGCTCTGCAGCTCTCTCCCATTTAGGTTTTGAACTATTCCAGGTAGCTTTAAAAACTCCAAAAGCTTCGGCGGGTCAGTGTAAAGTAAAAACGCGTAAGTTCAGACAAAGATCTGGCCAGATACATACATACCAAATATTGGTAAAGTATACATAGTTTTAACGAAACAAAAAAGCACACAAAATGACTAACAGACGGCGCTTCATATGATACAAAAGCAGTGGTTCGCATAAAAGTTGATTTTTACTGAAGACGACGTTCTTTATAACAACAGCTCAATATGTCGCTTGTCGTTCATCAGCAATAACTGTAGTCGAGTGACAACGGTGTAAAAGCATTGTACAGTATGTATCAGTAGGTACGGTGAGAAACTACAATCGGATATTTGTCTTATGTTCCCTAATTATGTTAGACCATCGCGGTAGGCTTGCGAATTCAGGTAACTCCACAATCAATAAGCACACGGATTGACGTCTGGGGACCTGGGAGATAATACATGACGTAAATGCCGGCTCAGCAGACGATATTCTCCGAACGATGTACGCATGAGATCTTTCACACATGCTACAGTATCGTGTGGAGCACCATGCTCATAAAAGTCGTACCTTTCAGCAAGTGCATATCAGCCAGGCTAGGGACGATGCGATTCTGTAACGTATCGGCGTATCTCGCACCAGTAGCTATTACAGCTTGAAAAGCAGCACTCAGCATTTCTTCGAAGAGAAATGGTCCGATTACAATTTATGTGATCCACACCACACCGTGACTTTCTTGATATGTAATGGAGCTTCCATGATTGTTATATGATTTTGGGTAACCCAAATTCTGCAGTCGTGGATGTTTGCAGACCCTCTGAGTGTGAAACGGGCTTCATCGGTCCACAGCACTTTAGACAGCCAATCATCATCTTCCCCCAATTTTTTTAAGTGCCCACACTGCAAACGCTCACCGCGTCACAAAATCGGTGGCTAACAGTTGATGACGACGCTGGATTTTGTACTGGCAGTAATAGAGTATAAGTCTACCGTCTCTCCAAATAGTAGTGCGTGGAATGCTGATGCTACGTGCGACTTAACGAGCTCTGAGTTCACAGTGCAGATACGAAACCACTGAAGTCTCCACTTATTTCTGAACTGTCCGGGCAGCAACAGCACTTGTGTCTGGTCGCCCTCTACGGGGCCGATCTTCTAAACAACCAGTGGCATTCAAATTCGTGAGCATTTTTCTTCACAGCGACGTTTGTGACAGGTCTTTTACCCGTTAGAATGCCCTTCTTAGTACGATAGTATCGTATAGATGCAGCAGCGGATTCTCCATGCTGGTAGTAAAGCTTTAGTAACAATGCCTTTTCTGGTAGTGTCAACATGCCGCGACAGGTGGCACATCTAGCGTCCTCTCTCAGTGCAGATCATTTTATACACGAATAAAACTAATATTTAAAACACTCTTGACCGCAATTTTTGTATCGGAGTGAGTGACCGGTTTCGACTCTTTCATAGAGTCATCTTCAGACTCCAGAGCGGTGGATGGACACTGCCAGACGAGTACCGTCGATTCTCGAGAATCTGGCTGTGTCCATCCACCGCTCTGGAGTCTGATGATGACTATGAAAGAGTCGAACCGGTCATTCACTCCAATAAAAAAAAATGCGATCAAGACTGTTTTAAATTTTAATTTTAACAAATTTTAAGATCCTTGACTATGTTTTCAAATATTTCAAAAATTTTATAGACGATTCTCATATGGCATGACAGACGTGTTGCTGTCCAGCGCCGCCGGCCGCGGTGGTCTCGTGGTTCTAGGCGCGCAGTCCGGAACCGTGCGACTGCTACGGTCGCAGGTTCGAATCCTGCCTCGGGCATGGATGTGTGTGATGTCCTTAGGTTAGTTCGGTTTAAGTAGTTCTAAGTTCTAGGGGACTGATAACCACAGCAGTTGAGTCCCATAGTGCTCAGAGCCATTGTTTTTGTCCAGCGCCATTTGTTGTCCAGTATTTGCACTCGTTTTTGGTTTTAATAAAACCCCATGTCATTTCAGGCATAGTTGACAATTTTTACCTCTCTACCTAAATTATTCAGTGAATTAATGCATTTTTAAATGCCAACGGACTTTGGGTCACCATGTATATTACAAAAAGGCTGCATTGGGTTGCATGAGAAAACAGCCAGCTTGATTTATAATTTCGTGTTCAAAACAATCCAGATTACCTTTTATAAGGCTGAATTAGTTCGTCTTCAGGTCTAAAATAGGGAAGGACATGACAAGTACTGTATTTAGATCTGAAGATGGTCTAATTCAGCCGGAAAAAGTTCAATAAGAACAGTTAAATGAAAAAAATCGTATTTCAGATAGCTTTCTTTAGTAAAATTATTACTATTATTATTATTGAGATTATTGTTGTTTTTTTTTCTTAGATGTACTTCTTAGGTGCTGTACTGATAGTGAAGTTACGAGCGAGTTTAGCCGGAGCAAGAGGGGTAGCCCCAGAGCGTGGTCCAGGCCGACGACGTGGCTGGGAATTCCATGTTTACGCTGTGTCGCGGAATGGGCTTTGTGTCGATGAAGGAGATTTGGATGCCGCAGAGTGCCAAAGATGGCGGACTTTGTGAAACCATAACAGCAGACAGTACACAGCTCATGTAGGATTAATAATAGCCAGAGGAATCATGATACCTAAAAAATAAACATGTACAGCACCACATGTACATTACCATTATCTGCACGACGATTTTGATGGTGTAATCAGGTTTTCAATATCTTTATTATTTTAATGTTTAGTATCTGACAATAAATTATACAAGTAACACCCAGTAACGAACTTCCAAAATCTAAACGGTTCATACGATTTTGTCGATCGACGTGTCTTTAGAAAGCTATTAGTGTAAACCTAAATTGGTATGAATTACAGGCATGTAACTTGAATAGTACATGAGTTATTGGAGGTCAAAGTGGCGGATTACTATTAATCACGTCAGGCTGTAAGTGCTCCGCAGTTACACGAAAAAACGGTAGCAGCATGCTTATCAATATATTTATTCGTCTATGCATTTTTTTATATGAGATATATACTATTCATGAAGAAATTGGTCAAATATTTACTGTGTTTTAGGAAGCACAGAGACATTAGGCTACTGGCCTACTTTTGCTTCTATTCTTTTGATATATGTTTATTCAGTTTGTTTATGTATTTAACAACGTGTGTTACAGCGTGTTTATGGTTCAACCGTAGGAATATTTATTTAATTTCAAGTTATTCAAATGTAAATCCAGTATTTCGAGTGGGTTTCATTATTTTTGTAAGTGTGCTTTGGCTTGAAGATATGGCGGGAGCGCTTTAGACAATCACACCGCCCGTTATTGGGGAGACTGTATGGAAGTGACACAGTACGCGAGAGGACACGAGAGAGTCCTGGACAGTACGGCGTGACGGACGCAGAACCGCGGGAAAGACTGGGAGAGTGGAACAGTTTGCACCTGGTCGCGTGAGATTTCCGTGGCTTCTGCAGCGAAGACACAGTGAATATCTTGCGAGCTATGTTGTTCTTCATAACTAATTGCATGAAGTAGGAATCTATTGTGTCCCTGTTATTCTACTTATATTTTATTTAACTGCCTGACCATCGACACCAATAAGTGTTTTACAGTAATAAAGGGCATTTTTAAAGGTACATCTGCTATCGTTCTCATCATTTAAACTCCTTAAAACGGTGCCTGCAGAATTTATTTCATTGCAGTCTTTTATTTATAAATGTCTATATTACGTTCAAAATTCGTAATTGCCGAGTGATAGGATCCTTCGACCATTCGATTCATGTATATATTCATACTGTATACTGTAGACTCAGCAATATTTGGCTTGTAATGCGGAAAGTACGTATCCCAGCCCCTAGATAATGAAACCAGCCAAACTTTTAATATTTCATCTCTGAGTCTTTGGGTACGTAGTTGAGGGCCACATCACATTTCATTTTTGTTTTTGAAAGCCCGCAATATACACCATTTCAAACTGAAAATATCTTTCGCACCTTTACTATCGTTGTCATGATGATATAGTAGTTATCAGCAAACCATAATTTCAAAATTAAAACATTTGTCTCAAGTCTTAATCTGATTATAAATGGATAAATGATGTTTGAACGTGGGTATGAACCTACTTTTCGAAATCTCCCACCTTCGTCGTCGGTCGAACAGTCGATGTTTACGTTACTGAGGCTGGGTGCATTATCATGCTGAAAAACTTTTTGTAATTTGATGGTACGTTAACTATGTGGACAACGTAGAGAATAGCACAATAACCCTATGCTCTAGTGATGAGTAGATCATTGTACCGTATATCGATGACAAAAACAAATAACCAACTTCGGCGTTGCACTAGCACCAGACTGAAGTAGTGGGAGCTACGTATCGTCATTATCAGTCCTAAACAAGCGGTGCTGTGACTAATGTGTCAATTCGTATGTCCCTTTGCAATGTGCCACGTTGTAGCGTATGATAAACGTCGTGATGAAGCCAGTAATCCTTTACCCGTAGCATGTTGTAACCACCAACGATATGACGAACATACATTTCATTTAGTAGCAAGTTAGTGTGTTTGGAGAGTTCAGCCGGGTATTTCTGTCGGGCATCAACGACGAGGAACACCACATATCTAAATTGCCTTTTCCGCAGCAGACGACAATGTCTACTACATAGTGTTCCCCATACACTAGTGAAACTGTTGGTGCAAGAAAGGTAAAGCAAGGGAGAGGTCTCGTCGACTTCTTCATTAGAGATGGAGATCTAGATGATCTGGACTCTAAGTGAACTTTGGAAATAATGCAAAATGTAAATCAACATGACAGACAGCGAGTCAAATTTTGTTCCTTCTTATGAGCGAAGCATTCCAATATCTGCGCAATCTGCTTGTTGCGCACACAAATTGAAAACCGGAACATGCGTGGTTAGCAAAATGAAACTGTCCCGGAAACTATTTCGTGCACCTTAAGAAATGCTACCCATCTTACATATGATGTATTCGGGTGTAAGTTGGGTTGCCTATTTTATTTTTCAAATGTGTGTGTGAATTCCTAAGGGACCAAGTCATCGTCGGTCCCTAGACTTACACACAACTTAAACTAACTTATGCTAAGAAAAAAACACACACACACACACACACACACACACACACACACACACACACACACACACATGTCCGAAGGAGGACTCGAACCTCCGGCGGGAGGGGCCGTGCAATCCGTGACATGGCACCTGCACCGCGCGGCAATATCTTATGGTGCATGAAATATCTTCCAGGACGGTTTCATTTTGTCCTTCCGGTACACTCTAACAGTAACTGCCATTTTCCTCCCGAACGTTGTCGTCTTGCCATTCGCTATTAGTTTCTGTGGTAAGTATCTGAGAAAATACTATACATTGTAATTCATTGAATTATCTGGATTTTTAACTTGTTTTTTGAGCTGTCTATGATCTACAAGAGGAACAAGAAAGGCGTAAAAACTGAAGGTAGTACGACAATTCAATGTTCCGATTTCAGTGTTATTCCAAGCACTAACTACAGAAAACCTTCAAAAATGGTTCAAATGGCTCTGAGAACTATGGGACTTAACTTCTGAGGTCATCAGTCCCATAGAACTTAGAACTACTTAACCTAACTAACCTAAGGACATCACACACATCCATGCCCGAGGCAGGATTCGAACCTGCGACCGTAGCGGTCGCGTGGAGAAAACCTTCCACTGTCACTGCTATAGTAATGTGTAAAATGTGTCGGGGACTAGTATAAAATCTTTCTGCGTGCAGCTGGTCATTTAATTTAGTGGTTGACAATAGCAAATGAAGCTCATTGTGCCGTGTCTGGTGAAATAAACGATGAGGTCAGCGTAAATAAATCTCTGCATCAAAGATAGAAGCAAAACGATTTTCTGCGCATTATCGAAGACTGAATCCGTATTAATGAGCTTACCTCCCTACGCAACACGGAGAAAATGTGTTGTTAAAGTCACCATCGCTTCCGTAATAGCCACTCGCAGTCAAGTGCGTTTGAGATTTACGATGTGCATGATCGTTAATTGCGACAGGCAGACGTCTGGAATCGCGCACGTTTCTTTATTGCTTCCGCGTCCGCATGAAATACGACGTGAGCTATGTCTTATACCTAAATGTGTCATTACTGCAGTGGAGGTTTATGCTCTTCACTCTGTACGAAGGGGCGTTCCATGTAATTGCTAACTGGGGATTATTACTATATCCAACGGAATGAAATCATAACTTACACGAAAAATCAAATTTTGTGACAACTGTAAAGAGTCCGCGAATGTGACGACTGAATTTAGCTTAGCTAATGCAGTTCAGTTGATGTATCACTGCTTTACACAACGTGTCTCTCAACTTTTGTACGTCGCAGCAAACATCGAGCCTAAGCTCATTTCAGGTGACCAAGCAAATACACAGGGTTAACATTAATAAAACCGACATACTGCAGGGACGGATTACTGACTGGAAATGGAGATAAAAAGGTGCTATGAACATGTGCCCACAAGGGCATCGTTGCCACGGTAGATGACGCTGACGAATGACAGTTCCCCTGGACAAGTGTCGAGTGTTCCTTGCAGGCTGCAGGCTGTGTGTGTGACGCAGCGTACTGTAAGCAGTAGTATGGCCAGGTAGTCATGTTTCGAACAGGCCGGGATGGTGTTTGTGTACGGCCAAGCAGATATAAACGGTTGAGAGGCAGCACAGCTTTACCAAAACAAGTACCCTCATAGATGCGAACCACATCACACGACATTTCAAGCGCTTTTTTGGCGTTTGTGTTATCATGAGTCCTTTCAGAGCGACGAACTTGTAGGGAGGTGGCAGAGTGCGCGTACACTAGATTTAGAGTATCTGATGCTACAGGATATTGAGACGAACCCTAGTACAGGCAAGTGGCCCACCAACAAGGTGTAAGCAAAAGTACGATTATGTGTCTCATGCATAACAACTACTACTATCCCTATCACCTGCAATCCCATGGAGGCTACGTTGAACATCTGTTGTTGCGTGCGTGCGTGCGATGAAGCTCTTTACTGTGTTCCGGGACGTTTTGTCGTAGTTGCACGCACATCGTTCATTTCCGGGAACTCAAAGGACAGTCATGAATGCATCCCTACAGTTGGTCTGTTTTGTTAATGTTCACCATGTATGACAATATACAGTAGTTGTGCAAAATGTGAGTACAGACTTCGTTCTACGTAGGTCAAAACTTGTATCTTAAAAAGCCTGAATGTTATGTTTCTACTTTCAATGCATCAAGTTACTACACTCCTGGAAATTGAAATAAGAACACCGTGAATTCATTGTCCCAGGAAGGGGAAACTTTATTGACACATTCCTGGGGTCAGATACATCACATGATCACACTGACAGAACCACAGGCACATAGACACAGGCAACAGAGCATGCACAATGTCGGCACTAGTACAGTGTATATCCACCTTTCGCAGCAATGCAGGCTGCTATTCTCCCATGGAGACGATCGTAGAGATGCTGGATGTAGTCCTGTGGAACGGCTTGCCATGCCATTTCCACCTGGCGCCTCAGTTGGACCAGCGTTCGTGCTGGACGTGCAGACCGCGTGAGACGACGCTTCATCCAGTCCCAAACATGCTCAATGGGGGACAGATCCGGAGATCTTGCTGGCCAGGGTAGTTGACTTACACCTTCTAGAGCACGTTGGGTGGCACGGGATACATGCGGACGTGCATTGTCCTGTTGGAACAGCAAGTTCCCTTGCCGGTCTAGGAATGGTAGAACGATGGGTTCGATGACGGTTTGGATGTACCGTGCACTATTCAGTGTCCCCTCGACGATCACCAGTGGTGTACGGCCAGTGTAGGAGATCGCTCCCCACACCATGATGCCGGGTGTTAGCCCTGTGTGCCTCTGTCGTATGCAGTCCTGATTGTGGCGCTCACCTGCACGGCGCCAAACACGCATACGACCATCATTGGCACCAAGGCAGAAGCGACTCTCATCGCTGAAGACGACACGTCTCCATTCGTCCCTCCATTCACGCCTGTCGCGACACCACTGGAGGCGGGCTGCACGATGTTGGGGCGTGAGCGGAAGACGGCCTAACGGTGTGCGGGACCGTAGCCCAGCTTCATGGAGACGGTTGCGAATGGTCCTCGTCGATACCCCAGGAGCAACAGTGTCCCTAATTTGCTGGGAAGTGGCGGTGCGGTCCCCTACGGCACTGCGTAGGATCCTACGGTCTTGGCGTGCATCCGTGCGTCGCTGTGGTCCGGTCCCAGGTCGACGGGCACGTGCACCTTCCGCCGACCACTGGCGACAACATCGATGTACTGTGGAGACCTCACGCCCCACGTGTTGAGCAATTCGGCGGTACGTCCACCCGGCCTCCCGCATGCCCACTATACGCCCTCGCTCAAAGTCCGTCAACTGCACATACGGTTCACGTCCACGCTGTCGCGGCATGCTACCAGTGTTAAAGACTGCGATGGAGCTCCGTATGCCACGGAAAACTGGCTGACACTGACGGCGGCGGTGCACAAATGCTGCACAGCTAGCGCCATTCGACGGCCAACACCGCGGTTCCTGGTGTGTCCGCTGTGCCGTGCGTGTGATCATTGCTTGTACAGCCCTCTCGCAGTGTCCGGAGCAAGTATGGTGGGTCTGACACACCGGTGTCAATGTGTTCTTTTTTCCATTTCCAGGAGTGTATTTTTAATTGTTTTTTGTTACTCTAGTACATGCCGTGTGGATACCCTTAAAAACGCGACACTCAAGAGACCAAGAAGGAAGTTGTACTTCTTTTCGTAATGGGCCATGGCTCACTGACACTGCATATGTTGCTTGTTTCGGTTTGCTGTGTTGCTGATGAAAAATACCTAGTAAAAATAATATCGTTAATTAAACAATAATCAGGAGCGGTTTCGACAGTCCGTCTCTTGCGCAGATGTTTGAAGTAAAATTGAAATACGCTGATCGAAATGAAAAGTGTTACACCATGAAAATCAGTTTGATATTTAGTAAAATTTCTGGACATTTCCACCACATAATGGGTATTACGTATTACATTATCAATCTTTTCGGAAACGATCTCCACCTCGCCAAGGTGCGCGAATATATGCTTCCATTCGTTGTGGCATGACAGCAATCTGCGACTGCCGTCTTGAAGAATTTTGTTGCCGTGATTCACATAGCAGCAGTTCACAAATATTTCTGGTTGGAGACGTCCTAGACACGCTGTGGGTGACAAATCAGAAAGCCGCAAAGGCCAGTCTACAGATAAACATTCCTCATAGCGTTGTAGTATGAACTGCAGTGTGGAGTCTTGCATTATCCTGCTGAAATATGTTTGGTCCCTGGTCATGACAGGTCTACCATCCTTTCCACATACTGGCGAGCATTCTGCTTCCCCTCAATCAAATCGTCCTGTTTTCGTATCTAACAACTCCCCACGCCATGAGTCCAAATGGTTCAAATGGCTCTAACCACTATGCGACTTAACATCTGAGGTCATCAGTTCCCTAGACTTAACTACTTAAACCTAACTAACCTAAGGTCATCACAAACATCCATGCCCGAGGCAGGATTCGAACCTGCGACCGTAGCAGCAGCGCGGTTTCGGACTGAAGCGCCTAGAACCACTCGGCCTCAACGGCCGGCGCATGAGTCCAGGAGTCAGAGTGTTATGGATCTCTAGAATGGCTGCCTTCTGTGACCTTTCACCCGACTGCGTACACATACGTAGGCGTGAATCTGACCGCTACAAATAAGCGAAACGCTTACCTCAGTGCCACGGAATGCCACTTACCGCTGTAGTTGACTCTACATCACGTGTCTTCGTGGTCTAGTATCTAAATCTGTACTATATCTTAATCTGTAAGCCACCTAATGGTGCGTGGCGGAGAGTACTTCTAAGGCACTAGCTGATCCCTCCTTCCATGTTTCACTCGCGAAGGATGCGTGGAAAGAATGACTGTCGGAAACGGTAGTCGAGCAGCATTTGCTGTTGCGCAAGTCCGCCTACGAGCAAGGAAAGACACACACGGTCCGCTGCAGTGCCTTGTGTAGGGGCTGGCCCGTTTACTGAAGTCGTGGCCGCGACAGCTGAACGCTGAGGGCAGAGCAGCGTTTGTCTACCACTTCTCGGTGTCTTGCACTAAGGGCCGGGACAGCATGGATGCGAGAGAGTAACAGGCATCGAGAACAAGCTGTCTGCTCGTTGTTAACTCGATGCAGGATACCGCGCGCAGATGGTGATGGACAGGTGTAAGCTGTCGGCTTGCCTGTTTCTCGTTGCTGTGTATGTCTGGAGTACGGCTGCAGGGTGGGATTTCGGGAAACCGACCGGTTAAAACGGATACCGATATTTTAGTTCTCAATAAACGGTACTTCTCGGTATTTATTTGGTCTTGATTATAACAGGTTCTTTTACTAATAACCGGGTAAAAAACCTAAACATAAGCTAGCCACAGCATCAGTGCTAAAATTTTTCGTTAAAAAAATAGCTTTAAGGAACGAGCAATTTTTATTCGTTAAATTAGAATTGCTTTGAAATATAGCGTTGTTACAGAAAAATGAGGAAAACTGATCAGAACTGTTTTAATGACGATGCTGACCGAAACGACCAACAAACACATCGTCTAAGAATTGGTACAACACTATTGAGACAATGTACCTCTTACATTGTGGCGCGGCCTATTAGATAGTACGCGTGTGCATGGATTGTGTAAGACTTGCCCCATCTGATCTATGCGGTGTTTCTCACTGACGTCATCGTATATCAGTTGTGTTACAGTGTGGCAGCATCTCTAGTCTGGAAGTATTTTACGAAGAGCGGTATCAGTGAAGTACAATGCTCCATTTGCTTTCAAACAAGAAACGGTAGGAGCCAAACAAACATGCCACATAATATAAGAAGAAAACTTGAAACTTAACAATTCATTCATAGTTTACAATAAAAGTAGGAAGCAGTTGAGAAGCTGCCTGTGTCGACACAACATGCCTTTATCTGCTTTTAGCCCTTGAAAACGGACAAATTAACTCGAAAAATGGAGTTTTTTCAGCCTCAGTGTTAACCCTTTAGCACTAATTATTCGTAATATCCAAATAGAGGTATGGTTCTCGATTACAGCATGATTTCTGAATAGAATACCAAAAAATTAGAATAAATAGAAGAATACTGGTGATTTTTTGTAGTGGTCAACCTTGTTTCGAGAAAAGCAGCGAATGGGGGACGGACTAAATTTTTTTTATTTGCCTATTTAATTTAATATTTTGATTGTATGTATCTTGTAACCGAGGGAGTCAGAATATTTCAATATCCGTTGGATTTCTACTTGATTACAAAAAATGATACGAATAAAAAACCGGTTATTTTGAGCCGTTTTAACAGACCGCTTAAATTGGCGAAAGTCGGTTGTTTCAGCGAAAACCGCCATCCCTGACTCAGGGGACGTTAGCACAGTCGTCAGCCGGCCGCGGTGGTCTAGCGGTTCTGGCGCTGCAGTCCGGAACCGCGGGACTGCTACGGTCGCAGGTTCGAATCCTGCCTCGGGCATGGGTGTGTGTGTTGTCCTTAGGTTAGTTAGGTTTAAGTAGTTCTAAGTTCTAGGGGACTTATGACCTAAGATGTTGAGTCCCATAGTGCTCAGAGCCATTTGAACCATTTGAACCAGCACAGTCGTCAAATGAGGCTGCTACAGGACGATCATGTGTGTGAGCGGCGTTGTTGTGTCTGTCATTATGGTTTCTACTGCGTTGTATTTCCTGGAGTTTTGGGTATCTTATGGGACATGTTCGTGTGTTCACTGCGTTGGTGTCGCCTACCTCACGTGACTCAATGTCTGTAAAACTGTGTATTTCGGCTCGTTGGTCTCTCATACAAGTGAGGGGGCCTTCTATGCCATGTTCCATTCTCGTTCGCTCCCGTGTGGGTTATCGTTTGCACATGTCTGTAACCATGTATTTAAGTTCAAAAATGGTTCAAATGGTTCTAAGCACTATGGGACTTAACTTCTGAGGTCATTAGTCCCCTAGACTTAGAACTACTTAAACCTAACTAACCTAAGGACATCACACACATCTATGCCCGAGGCAGGATTCGAACCTGCGACCGTAGCACCCGCGTGGTTCCGCACTGAAGCGCCTAGAACCGCTCATCCACAACGGCCGGCTGTATTTAAGTGCTACAAAGGAGTATCATGTTTTGGTAAGATGTGAAGTCTTCCATGTGTCTCAGTTTAACTGGTGAACACCCCATGTATGCTCTCGTGTAGAGTTTTCTATGAATATGTAGAGCCTGGAGCGCCATTTGCGCCAAGTATACAAGCATTTCCTTGACTAAAATGAAATAATTTACACGCAATGTATATTCTTGTGTAAAGTTTTGCAAGAATAATAACTTTAAAGAATTTACTGAAATTGTTGTCTTAATATTTGGAATTTCAATATTGGCCATTAATTTGTCGTATTTTCTGTGTCACTTTGCATTGATTACATTTGTATGCCTGAGTTTTTCATCTGCTGTTTTAATATAAGGTATGTGAGAGAATACAGACATAGGTTTTTTATAAATATTTATTCGTTGGCTTACAGCCAAATGTAATACATATTTTTCGAGATCTAACTGTTGTTACCAACCACGTGAATTCGCCCTAGCAATGATGTGTTACGTTTAGTTTTGCTTCCTTTTAATAAATAATGAAGTTAAATTTGCCCAGTAAAACCACCAGCACATTCCACTCCCCCATTTTCCACACTTCCAGCTGTGTCATGAATATTGCAGACACATGAAAGGTGTCTATTCTTTCCAATTACAACGTATTCAGTAATGGTACGGTCGCAGGTTCGAATCCTGCCTAGGGCGTGGATGTGTGTGATGGCCTTAGGTTAGTTAGGTTAAGTAGTACTAAGTTCTAAGGGACTGATGACCTCAGAAGATAAGTCCCATAGTGCTCAGAGCCATCTGAACCATTTAGGAGATAAAGAAACCGATTTTTGTCCTCGCTCGTTGTGGTATCAATTGAAACTCGTACCTGACTTCGACTATCCGATGAAAACTGACTTGCCTTTGTGAATATATATTTTAAAGAATGCTTCTCCATACATATGTGGTGTGTTATGACAATCAGTTGAAGGGCTCTGTTTTGTTACTAAATCATTTGAAATTGTTCCATTGTTTAGACTTTTTTAGAAACAAACTTCTATCTTAATTGGAAGAGGTTCCTCTGGCTTCAAGAATAGACATGTACTTTCAGTTTCACTGTGCTCTTGTACATATTAGTCTTCAGGTGACTTATTACCTAAATATAGCTTTCCAAAGAAGATTGTTTCTACCTACCTGTAACGTTTCTTATCCATCAAGTTCCTCTAACCTTACTCCCTTAAAAATTTGCCTTGGGGAATGTTGAAAGTCGAGGTATAAAAAAAATTCAAAAGAAGGGTCGAGTTGATCGGATTATGAACACAGCTTCCCGCCATAAAGGAAAGAGAAGATGACCTCAAAAAATCAGAGCGTGATATTGTCAAGAAAAGTCGAAGGTGTATTGAAACTGAATTTACGATAATCAGCTTTGAACTAAGGTAACGTGGAACGCCCACATGAAACAAATAGTAGGGAATGGAATAGTGGGAAGAATAAATTTTTTTGAAATTTGTGGTAAGTTTCTATGGGACCAAACCGCTGTCATCGGTCCATAGGCTTACAGACTAGTTTTTCTAACTTAAAAACTTTAACTTACGCTATGGATAACACACACACACGCTCGAGGGAGGACTCGAACCTCCGACGGGGGGACTGCCTCCAAAATTAAGGTGCGTCTTATGCTCGAAATTCTCACCATATATTCGATGGCGCAAGAAACCGACCTCTGTTAACGATAGATTCAACTAGCACAACTGTCAGTAGCAGAGCACCGAGGCGAAGAACGTGAGTTGTGGGAATTCAAGCTTGCTAACACTGTCCACCCTTCCGCCCCGGCATTACAAATCCAGAACTGACCAGCCTATGATGCGTCACTGCAGTCTATGGTGACAGAGAACTTGAATGGAAAGCGATTTGCGTTATCGGTAACAGCAGAACACTTTTGTTAGTAGCTAGCTTCGTAATGGAAAAAGAGTAAAAGATATTCACATGATGTGGGCTATAAATCTGAAGTAATAGCCATTCGCGATTGTAGGGCTAGTAAAGAACAACTGAATAAAAAATGAGGAAAACTAAATGTGCCAATAGAGGGCTGAATGCAAAACAGCCAAAACCAGAAGATGATGTACGGGAATGGATTCAAGGACACCATCAAAATGGCACTGGAATTAATACAAAAATGACTCAAATACACGCTCGTAAGCTAGCGCTACAGTAGAACTTAACAGAATTTAAGGGTGAAGTTGGTTGGTGCTACAGGTTTACGAAGCCTGGACTCAGCATGTGAACCAAAACCAAAATATCTCAGATAGTGCCATAAGAGTATGCAGAGAACATACTATCTTTACATCGCTTTATCACTCAACGTCGACAGAAAACCAGTGTAGAACTAAGCCAAATAGCGAATGTGAGAGAAACTCCTCTGACATTTGAAGTGCCAAGTAACAGGGCTGTTGCCACAAAACTTGCTAAAACTAACCATAAAAACAAATGGACATGCAAAAGTGCACTACACTGTTGTCCTTTCACTTTGTGCTGACGGTACTAAATTTAATCCAATGATCATTTTCAAGCGCAAAACAAAACCAAAAACTTCTGAAATATTACCAGGTATTGTTGTTCACGAACATGAGAAACGTTGGATGGAAGAGGCTGATATGAAATTATGGATTAACAGAGTGTGGGAAAGAATAAGGATTCTTTTCTTGTGCTAGATCAGTTTAGCAGTCGTTTGGAAAATTCTGTGACATAGAAATTGAGACAGGGAAATACCAAGCTTGCTGTTATTCCGGGAACAAATACTTAACGATTTCGATAAATAAACCATTTAAAGTATTATGCGAGACGAAGGGAATAAATGGATGATGGATGAAACGCAACATGAATTCGCGCCGAAGGGAGCTTTAAAACGGCCTACAATGAAACAAGTGTGTCAGTCATGGTCTACAGTGAGAGAAGACATTATTGTCAAAATTTTCAAGAAGTGCAGGATACGCAACGCTCTCGAACGCAGTGAAGAACATCCTCTATATGAAGACGACAACGATGATAAATAAATGGAAGAGGAGCAAGAAGAAGGACGACGAAAGCTCAGACGACGGTCAGTTCGGTTATATAAACTAAGTTTTTTTAGTCTGACTTTGCAAAATAATAATAATAATGGTAAAAATGTTAGCTTTTTTTTAAAAACATTGCTTCAAAAATTAAGGTGCTCCTTATAGTCCGTAATATATTTTAGTCCATAAAATACGACAGTCGTGTACCCAAGAACATGGTCGCTTAAAAGACCCTCGTTCCATCGATACCCGTCAATCGGTGACCCGCACCTGGTAAGATTTATAGAGGGAAGTCTAAGAAGAGCAGCGCGTGAAGTTACAGCTTCATTCTGTAAGCTGGGAAGCGTGACGGAGATGTTCATCGAATTCCAGTGGCAAACGCTACAAGAGGAGCGTTGTGCATCACGGTACAAAATTATACTTTACTGTTAAAATGCTGAGAAAGTGTGTTCGTAGAAGACTCAAGCAATATACTGATATGAAACTTCCTGGCAGATTAAAACTGTGTGCCGAACCGAGACTCGAACTCGGGACCTTTGCCTTTGGCGGGCAAGTGCTCTACCGTCTGAGTTACCCAAGCACGACTGACGCTCCGGCCTCTCACTCAGTATACTGATACCTTCTACGTATGTTTCGCGAAACGTGAAGGAAGATAAAAATAAAAAGATTTCAGCTCGCACGGAGGCCTATTAACAATAGGTTGCCCTCACACCATTCGCGAAAGGAACCAGAAAAGTGAGATGTGACACTGATACATGATAAGGTAGCTTGCTGGGTATAGATCTAGATTATACAGGGTGTTTCAGCTAAAGTGTATGCCTCAAGAACTTACCAAATAACAGGAGACAGGAATATTTACTGAAATTGGTTCACATAAGAAACATTACACTATGTGCGGGCCTACAAACATAGTTTATTGAGTTGCTATCCAGAGAGTTACAGCGACGATTTTTGAACAAAACATTAACTTCTTTTTACCATGTAACTGGTACATCTTTTTTGTGGTAAGTTCCTATGGATCAAACTGCTGAGGTCATAGGTCCCTACGAGGGAGAACTCGAACCTCCGACGGGGAGGGGGTTTCTATCATGTTTACTTTGGGAGCTACAAACCAGCTAAGTGTTGGGGGTGGATGCGACGTGTTGTACATAATACTTGGCTGTGTACAGATGGATGTTCTGGTGCGGAATCTTAATTTAAGTGCTGTGTCTAAATGTGTGCCAATGTTCCTGAATGCACAACACGATGTCCCTCCTAAACGAAACGCAGACGCGATGTGACGTCTCCTGTGTCACGGAGCGAGAAACTTCCTCGATGCGCCGTTATAGATCACGCTCAGTTAGACTGCTGACCGTCGCGTTGTACCGCCGCATACGCAAACAAACGGGGTTCAGTGTACCGCGGATGTTGTTGTTGTTGTTGTTGTGGTCTTCAGTCCTGAGACTGGTTTGATGCAGCTCTCCATGGTACTCTGTCCGGTGCAAGCTTCATCATCTCCCAGTACTTACTGCAACCTACATCCTTCTGAATCTGCTTAGTGTATTCATCTCTTGGTCTCCCTCTACAATTTTTACCCTCCACGTTGCCCTCAAATGCTAAATTTGTGATTCCTTGATGCCTCAGGACATGTCCTACCAACCGGTCCCTTCTTTTGTCAAGTTGTGCCACAAACTCCTCTTCTCCCCAATTCTAAAAAATGGTTCAAATGGCTCTGAGCACTATGGGACTCAACATCTTAGGTCATAAGTCCCCTAGAACTTAGAACTACTTAAACCTAACTAACCTAAGGACATCACACACACCCATGCCCGAGGCAGGATTCGAACCTGCGACCATAGCAGTCCCGCGGTTCCGGACTGCAGCGCCAGAACCGCTAGACCACCGCGGCCGGCTCCCCAATTCTATTCAATACTTCCTCATTAGTTATGTGATCTACCCATCTAATCTTCAGCATTCTTCTGTAGCACCATATTTCGAAAGCTTCTATTCTCTTCTTGTCCAAACTATTTATCGTCCATTTTTCACTTCCGTACATGGCTACACTACATACAACTACTTTCAGAAACGACTTCCTGACACTTAAATCTATACTCGATGTTACCAAATTTCTCTTCTTCAGAAATGCTTTACTTGCCATTGCCATTCTACATTTTGTATCCTCTCTACTTCGACCATCATGAGTTATTTTGCTCCCCAAATAGCAAAACTCCTTTACTACTTTAAGCGTCTCATTTCTTAATCTAATTCCCTCAGCATCAACCGACTTAATTCGACTACATTCCATTATCCTCGTTTTGCTTTTGTTGATGTTCATCTTATATCCTCCCTTCAAGACACCATCCATTCCATTCAACTGCTCTTCCAAGTCCTTTGCTGTCTCTGACAGAATTACAATGTCATCGGCGAACCTCAAGGTTTTTATTTCTTCTCCATGGATTTTAATACCTACTCCAAATATTTCTTTTGTTTCCTTCACTGCTTGCTCAATATACAGATTGAATAGCATCGGGGAGAGGCTACAACCCTGTCTCACTCCCTTCCCAACCACTGCTTCCCTTTCATACCCCTCGACTCTTTATAACTGCCATCTGGTCTCTGTAGAAATTGTAAATAGCCTTTCGCTCCCTGTATTTCAACCCTGCCACCTTCAGAATTTGAAAGAGAGTATTCCAGTCAACATTGTCAAAAGCTTTCTCTAAGTCTACAAACGCTAGAAACGTAGGTTTGCCTTTCGCGCGGATACTGACGTTGAATAAGCATGGCCTACACATCCAGCAAGTAAGTTGACATATTGCTTATGTTGGCGAATGGAGACTCGATGCCAGTGAAGCAGCCATAGTGTATGCTGTGAGGTATCCTGGGCGAAGAGCTCTGACAGCCACTATGTTCTTACGTGTTGATCAACAACTTCGGGAAACAAATAGTTTGAGAAGGCACGGCAGGAACATGAAGATGAGCAAGAAGTGAGGATATGGAGGTGTTTTAGCTGCAATACACCACGATTCTCATGTCAGGTTACGATACGTGACTGTAGTCACTGGTATCAGCCTTACAACTGTCTGACGTAGGGTACACAACTATAGGTTTCACCCCTACCACCTGTCACTGACACAAGAGATGCATGAGGACGATTGCAATTGTAGAATTACTTTCTACGAATGGGCCCTGCGTAAACTCACTACATAGTGTTGTGCCCTCCAATGAAGCAACGTTCGCAAAGTACTGTCATAAAACTGTCATACGTGTTATTGGGCTACGCAAAATGGTAGGTGGTTGTGTCCTGTCGATCGTCAGCGGCGCTTGTCCATTAATGCTTGGTGTGCAGTCCTTGGGGATGAAATCATTGGCCCACACTACTTCGCAGATACACTGTCAGGTGTGGTATACCGAGCATTTATCATCGTCAATGTAGGTGCTCTCCTTGAAAATGTCCGTATTTGGATGTAGAACGATGGTCGCACAGACCGTTCTGCACGTGATGTTGTAAAAGAACTGAACAAGAGGTTCCTTGGTAGGTGGTTGGGGCGCCGTAGTCCTCTGGAATGGTCTACTGGGTCACCCAATATAAAACAAGTAGATTTCTTTTTGTGTGAATATCTAAGAAACCGTGTTTGTCATTGAACCCACTATAAGTGATAGAAATGTGGTTTAAACTGGTTTGTACACAGCTGGTTTACATACATCAGCTACGTGATAGAAACACTAATGTTCTATTTAAAAAATTGTATCTCGCTGCTGAACCTCAATAAACTACGTTCATAACACCACACAATATGCAACGTTTCTTATGTGGACATTTTTCAGTAAATGTTCCTGTTACCTGTTATTTTGTAAGTTACAGAGGCATACTCCTTACCTTGTATGTAATGTGGCGTTTCTACTATAGAAAACACTTGGCGTTTTCCATTGCTAATGAGAAATTGTTCTACCTAGAAATGACGAACGAATCCATTAATGTAATGAAATATTATGTGAGGAACATCCGTTATTAATCTTCTTTTGACATTAATAAATTCAGTTATTACCAAATCTACTTCCTTATTGTTGAGACTGCACGTCGACTTTTTGCATGGAGGCGGCCCTCTCATATCCTCACTATCAACGTTCGGTAATGGACAGTGGGACACGACGTGAAGTTGACGTTCCGTCTCTTGTCAATATACCACTAATTGACGCGACATTGCCGTGACACGACGTGACGTGACGTGGCGTGACATGACAGTAACGTCCCGTGTGGAAGGACTTCTACTCGTCAGTGAACTCCGTCCACTATCAGTCCTAGCCAGATAGATTCTGAGCCATCACCAAACCCATCGCTACACGTCGAACGCCCAGTTTCGCAGACGGTTAAACAGCGTTCAGTAGGACCGTTGACGTAGAAGGCTACTAAGTAACTGCAGCAAATTTTCATCGATAAATGCGAAGCGGTCGGGCAGTTCTGCGAATGGCTTGGACATCAGAATTAAAGCAAGTATAGTGCTTCAGTGTCACCACGGGGAGAGAATTCTCGTGGTTCCTTGGAAGCAGCTGTGTAATGTACGTGGGCAAGGCTTAACGTTCTGAGTCTGACGTAATATAGAAGATGCACACTCTTTCTGGCCAAAGAGGGTCATCAGTGTTTTTCCAAAGATTATTTTCCAGACTGAAGGGTGAGTATGAAAGATCTGCAAAATAACTATGCATTGGAATCTACATGTCTCGCAGCTACACAGATCGTTAGATGAAGAAATTTTTGAAAGTCAGTGGATACCAAGTCTGATAAACAAGAATCTTCCATTAATTTAGGCTTTAAATCTCCCATTTCTTCTCTTCGCTAAAGTAAGTCCATTATTTTTCTTTTGCTATCAAGTTCTGTTCTCACAGATGTCTCTTATCTAGTCTCCTTAGAAGACTTTAGTAGCATATGACCATTTTTATCACTTTGAACATATCTATCAAGAAATATTCATTTTGCACGCCCCTAAAATTCTGACCATAGTCTGTGCAGCACATATTCTTACAGAAAACGTTGAAACGCCTTCTATTGAGGTAATTGGCGAATTGTAAGGTACAACTGAGTTTCAGGTTTTTACGGAATTTAGCTTACACTGTTCATAGGGAATGCAAGGACTTTAACGTACAGAAAACGGCTAGTGAAATCAACTACATCTGTTTCAGCAAAATTTCATCGGTTTTCACGCACTACTCTGCTTCTTGGTTTCTAGCGTCATATGATAAACCTACTTACATTCAAAGCATCATATCGACGCACAAAAATCGCTGAATTCGTTTCAGTATAGAATATTCGGAAGATATTCGTTATCACAAATGCTTTTAACAAACATCCAACAACCTTACACATTCCCAAAGACAGTTTTCATTTGAAACGTACCGTACGCTTTCTTCCAATGTGTTTATGGTTCAGCTATTTCATACATGTTTAATCACCAGTTATCCAACAATATATTGTCTAATTTTTCGACACCTACCTCTATGGTAACAGGTTCAGGAGTTGTTTCGCGTAAGACCATGTTACAATTCCCTCTCCTGCTTCCTGGTGAACTTTCTGCGACTTCATATTTTCTTCTATCACACAACAAAAATAATAACAACAAAGGTTGTTTCTGTGAAGGACACAAAGACAACACTTACACTTCTAAAAACTACTCTGGAGAGCAAGTTAACACAGGACTTGTTATCGTGTAACATGTACCAACGTAACAAAAACTTTCCTTGATGTCAACGTTATTCCGAGATCTTCTCACTTTGCTGTCATAGATCTAGCACCGCCACACTTTTTAAGGTAAGGTATTCGACACAGAACTTGGGAGTTGTGTGGAATTTCCAGGAATTGCGCTTTTCAGATGTACTCTGCTGTATTCTTGTGAAAGAAGTTTGAGGTGCTCAGTTGTTCATTTTCACAATAAGTTTTAGCTGCTTCTGTGCAAGTGCTTAGGTTACGCTAAGGAAATGTTCGTTCCCTGTCACCATATTCCTTTTATTTCATTTTGAGAAAGCTTTTGTAGATCCACATAAAGTTAACCGTAAACGGTATCCTTATCTACAGCATAATAGTTACAAATAACGTTAATCGAATGGCTAACATAAGTGGGGAATGTATTAGTCATATTTGCAACAACTTCTAAAACAAATTGAAGAGTCTGATTAAATACATTCTGAACAAATATCATTAATGAGAGAAAATCAGAGAAACTGTTAGTAGGTACCAGATTTGGCATAAATAAAATGTAGGGATATGACCTGAAATTATCACATAAACTGAGTCGTAACTAGAACAGATGACAGACTTCGGTATAATGACAGAATACTAGAAAAAATGTAGGGTTATTCAAAAGTACTGCAGGAGTTTCAGAAGACGACTGTGCGAAAACTGAAAGACATTCAGAAAGAGACACGTATTGGTCGACTTTCGATTCGTAATGGTCGCAAGCTTAGTCGAAGACCGCACCACCAGGGGCGAGCGTGTCGGAACATGTAGACAAACCGTATTCTCTGCATCGATTTATTTCACGCCTGCTGATAGGCAACCAAATGAACAGATCTCCAAACCGGGCTGCTATCCTTTCGCAGGTCGTTTGCCGCGTCATAAACGGTGTTGATATTGATCACCTGTAATGCGAATTAAAAACTTGGGGAGTTATTCAGTCAGCAATATGTGCACACTTTGCATATGGTTTTCAGTTCTTACCAAGTTGTCTACTGAAACATTGGTCTTACTTATGGGTAAACGTGTACAATTATTCCACGAAGGAGATAGCTTACAAAATACTCGTGTCACAGATCCGAGATTATTGTTTCATCTGTGGGGCTACTTCGAAAGTGGACTAATGGATGCCAACTGGCGAAAGCGTACTTAGTGTCTTTCAAGGAACACCATTGAGGAATCTGACAAGAAAGTACAACCATTTACGTGTCGCATGCTACTCGCCGCATCACCGCAAAAAATAAGTGCAAAAATTAAGAGAAACTTATTTTGTTAAGGACATTGTACGGCCGATAAGGAACTTTTCACAGCTTGATTTCTTGTAACAAGGAGGCAAACAGCATCGAGCCATTGTTAATAGTACTAGTTACTTACAAAAATGGCGCCGTTACGGAACTCAATGAGACAGGCTTATTTACCGACAACAGCTCACGTTTGTATTTTGTTTATTATTTTTTACGTTACTTGTTGACAGTTTTTTGTCCAACAACCGACGTAAATAACAAAAAAATGTAATATAAGCGTGAACAGCAGTCTGAAGATGAACCACTCGCTTGGAATCAGGTAACGGTGCTATTTATCTAAATAAATTTCAGTATCGACAGTGGCTGGTTTCTGGTTTCTTGTGTGCAAGAATCAACGCGTGTTCTTACACAGCTAGACTCTCAAAAATATCAGTTTTCAACAAATTTGCTCGAAGTAGCGTTAATACAGAGGCACTAAGTTTAATCTCTGATAAAACAAGTACAGAAATACAGCGTGTGCTCGCGTAAGCTGCCGCCACCACATCGATCGGGAAAGAAGTAGCGCGAAGGTCGATAGCAGGTGTTCGATCAAGCGGGCCTACCACGAGAGGGACCAGAGACAGACTTGCAAGCAACACACCACCAACGTACTCTCGACCGCTAGTTTTTAGATCGCCGCCACTGACCAGAGTCGCTCAGTCACTAACTCACGTTCTAGTTTGGCGTCTGGCAGTTTCCTTGTGGAGCGGGACTAGCGGCAACATTAAAGTTGGTAATAGCAATGTGATTGATAGAGTCTGCAAGGGGATATTATGGAAGAGCTCGTACTACAACATAAGAAATATATTAAAGTCAAGTAGCAGCTATATGTTCATGTAAATAAAGAACTGTGTTAATCCACGTGTGCATTTGTGTTGTAGAAAGTGGATATTGGCCACACGTAATAACATCCTCTGCCTTGCTTCCTACAATAGAAGACTCTACAATAGCGACACTACACAGCATCATGTTTTCAAATAACAGAACTGTATCAACAAAAACCACATCTCCCATCTTATAAATTTTGGATCTCCAGAGAAAAGCTCAGCTTGTCACAAAGACCAAGGGCCATCTATTCACACATGTCTGAAACACTTCCTCCATGGTTTGGCAGCTGGATCAAGTATAGGTACATGAAACAGAGCTGAGAAAACTGCACTGAAAACACGTTTTGTGAAAAAACGTCGCTGGGGACGTTTTTCATTTCTACTCTTCAATTTAACGTTGAAGCATTAAACCATTCTTTCCGCTCTCCATTTGTGAATGGAATTTGAAAACACACTGATAGTTGGTACAATCGAAAGTACCCACCACCGCGCACTTCACTGTTGTTTGCACAGTACGGATGTCGACATAAGCGGTCAGACGGCAGTACCTGTTTGCTGAGAGGACGCGGTGCAGCAGCGGCGGGTGGTGCGAGTCGGCAGGCGGCGCATCTGGCGGCTCCCACGTGGTCTGTCCTGCCTCGCAGACGCGTCTGGGACGGCGCGCCGCGGCGGGCTGCAGCGGTGGGTGTGGCCAGCGAGCTGTAACTGCGAGCTGACTCAGCGCTCGTCCTGCCGGCGTCCTCCGCGCTAACTCTTCCCTCCAGCTCGTGCAGTTTTCTTCTGTTTGTCAGTGGGAAATCTTCTGCCGTCACCAACCCCCATATGGCAGCAGAAAGGGATCTTCTTCATGCAGAGTGTCCAAATTATCTTGACCACCGCGAATAACTGTTTCTTTGTTAGTTAGTCAGTTAGTTAGTTAGTTAGTTTCTTGGTACGTGAATCGTTTCACACGATAAATAGTAATGACGTGGAATGAGTCATTTCGCATCCACATTTCAAGTTAATTTCTCAGTATGGATGAACGCTGAGCATTTATAAGTCTTTTTTGTTTTATTTCATTTTTAAATATACAGATGTGAGTTAGTAATTGGCTCTGAGCACTATGGGACTTAACTTCTGAGGTCATCAGTCCCCTAGAACTTAGAACTGATTAAACGTAACTAACCTAAGGACATCACACAGCCATGCCCGAGGCAGGATTCGAACCTGCGACAGTAGCGGTCACGCGGTTCCAGACTGTAGCGCCTAGAACCGCTCGGCCACCCCGGCCGGCAGTTAGTAATTCCTCCCAGCACCTTCTACTCATTACAATAACAGAAGATTCTGCCACCAAAAATTTCTCATGAAGGAACTTTTCCAATTTGTTTTCATATTTGACTTTCCTGTCTGTTAAACGTTTTATATCACTGCGTATGTAAGCAACAATTTTTGTACCAGCATTTTGCACCCTGATTTGTGCTAAAGACAGCCTTAATGTGGAGTAATGAATGTTGCTTTTCCTTCTGATATTGTAATCCAGTACGTCGTTGTTCCGTTTGAACTGTAGTGGATTATTTACAATAAACTTCACGAGGGAATGAATATACTGTATACCCTGAAGCAGTGGTCATAGTGCTCGGATCCTTAAACAGATGTCTACAAGAGGATCGTGGGTGAGCGCCACATATATTCTTACAACACATCGTTGAGCAATAGAGACTTCCTTCCTTAAAGAGGAGTTACCCCAGAACATTATCTCATGTATGTCAACTTACTGATTTGTCTTTCCTCAAAAATTTGCAGTGATTCGAAGTGCAAATGTGGCTGAACCAAGTTATATCAGGAGTTCCAAAATGTACTTTTTCCAATTTAGATTCACATAAATATGGACACCTAAGAATTTTGAAGTTTCCACTCTATTTGTCATTTCCTCATCATGCATTACACTTTCCATTGGTAAATAGAAATGAGCGTACGCCGTCAGTGGCCGGGAGTTCCGAGTCGGGAAGTTCGGCCGCCAAGTGAAAGTCTTATTGAGTGCGACGCCACATTGAGGGGAGAAAATCTCTCTCCCCAGCCACGAATCGAACCTGCGTCCTAGTGCGTGTCATTCCAACTCGCTGACCATTCAGCCATTGGGGCAGACACCATTGGCGTAGTACCCTACATGCGCAGAATTGATTATGTTGTGTCTTTTTAAAATTAGGGTTGAGTATTCGCAGAAAATCAGTCAATGATACTTTTAAGAACACTGTTTACATTTCTTCTCTTTTTGTGAGTATGCTTTGATTGATTACGACAGTAGTGTCATCTACAAAAAGAAGTAATTTTTCTCATTGTATATTAGACGGGAGATCGTTTACGTAAATGAGGAATAATACTGGACGTAAGACTGAGCCTAGGGAAACCCCATACGTGATTTCTCCCCAGTCAGAATTACGTTCCCAGACAACACTGGCTGAATTACAGAAACCAAATAAATCATGCACATGCAAATATTGTGTAGCTACCAGGGAATATTAATCAACATTACTGCTTTCGTTCTTTGTTGGTTAAGGAGATGTGAACAGCAGTTTTCTTTTTCTTTTTCTTTTTTTTCAAACGCACCCTACACCTTTTGAAATAGTCACTAATTATAATTTCATTTTCGATGACTGGTTTCGGCAAATCTACGTTGCCGTTATCGGGTCTGTAAAGCATACAGGTCGCAAATTAAAGCGTAATCGAGTCAGATAGAATAACGTGGGGTACATATTTTCGCAAGTGCATATTCACAACGTACTTTATGGAATAACACCTCAATGGCCTAATACACCTCAATACATCTCCATGTTATGTACAATGCATAACGTGAAGTCGTAGCACATCATTACAGGGCCACGGGGTCACATATAGGCTAGTCAATAATAAAACAAGATTAACACAAAAATCAAGCAGGTTGCACCGAAAGTACAAGCTCGTTTTCACACAACAGATGAAAGAAGCCTGGGGATCACAGGTCAAAGGCAAAGATGTCACGAACTATCAGGATGAGGCACTGTAGTAGTAAACATACAGAAATAGTCTTAACGCACTAGTAGAGGCAAAGCGTAACGAAGAAGTTATATCCAAGGAGTATAAAAATTCCGTCTCTGTCTTCAGGCCACAAGTGGCCCATCGGGACCATATGACCGCCGTATCATCCTCAATGAGGATGCGGATAGGAGTGGCATGTGGTCAGTACACCGCTCTCTCGGTCATTACGATGGTTTTCTTTGACCGTAGCCGCTACTGTTCCGTCAAGTAGCTCCTCAGTTGGCATCACGAGGCTGAGTGCACCTAGAAAAATGGCAACAGTGCATGGCGGCCCGGATGGTCACCCATCTAATTGCCGGCCACACCTGACAGCGCTTAACTTCGGTGATCTGACGGGAACCGATGTATCCACTGCGGCAAGTTCGTTACAACAAGGAGTATACAAAACAGTGCAATAAATACAATTTTGCATGTAATTACGTAACACTAGTAATCCAAACCAGAGTGAATTAGAACAACAAAACTCTTCTTTTAAAACATTTTTTCTTTTTACCAAATTTTCTATTTTTATGTTTAAAAGTTGTTTTAAAATTTTAGCCATTACAGTCATTATAAAAACATAAACGACAGTATCCTAGCCGGCCGGAGTGGCCGAGCGGTTAAAGGCGCTACAGTCTGGAACCGCACGACCGCTACGGTCGCAGGTTCGAATCCTGCCTCGGGCATGGATGTGTGTGATGTCCTTAGGTTAGTTAGGTTTAAGTAGTTCTAAGTTCTAGGGGACTTATGACCACAGCAGTTGAGTCCCATAGTGCTCAGCGCCATTTGACAGTATCCTACACGAATTGCAACAACCAGCAGCGTATAGTCAGGACAGTTACAAGGCAATCACAAGATGGAAATTATGTCGCCACTGAATAAGGTTACCCGAGGTCACCCGAGGTCTAGATGATGAGAATACTGTAACTCTGAAGGAAGTACATGTCTTAGTGTATGTAGGTAGCAAAACGGAACAACTAAAATGTTGCAATCTTAAAATACCGTGTACAAGTATCAGAATTATTGACCAACAGCAGCACAACACAAGCTCTAGATGGTAACGTAACACGGTGTTCGAAGCTTAAGTTTGATTTAATAGCATCTAGTATCAGAAACTAAGTAATGAATAAGTGTACAGAAATAACTTGCAATATAGTGATGTATGTACAGCATCAAAGTAATTGCAATGAAATTATTTACAAACATTACAAAGCAGCCATAAAAGTTAATGGCAGCTCAAGCTCTAAGTGTAGAATATATATAGAGCCATTAGCGCAGGGAAGGCTATCATTATTACGTAATACATCGATTAACACGTACAGCATTACAGTGTTCAGTTTACATAATATCGAAAAATGGAACATGTAATACTCTAACAAAAAGTGTAGTACAATACAAGGTGTCAGTACAAACATAAAAGACAGTACTATAATTAGCAGTCTCGACTGTTGAAGTTTTTACTTCTGTATTTCATGTCGCTCGTTAGCCACATACTTGAGTGATGCCAAGCAGATACCATATTTTTTATTTCGTAATCGACTCCCTCTCCTCAAGACCAGTCGGCAGCTCGCGGTCTCGTGCCTAAAGTTGCTGACTTTGTATGACGGGGTGCCGGATTCGATTCCCGGCATGGTTGGGGATTTTCTCCGCCCGAGGACTGGGTGTTTGTTTTGTCTTCATAATGTCATCATCATTCGGGAAAGTGACGAGAAAAGTTTGGGACTTTGTACGGGCGCTGATAACCACGCGGTTGAGCCCCCACACGTCACATATCATCACATCATCATCATCATAATGAAGACCTGTTCGAAAACGTGTCACAGTATATCATACACGTAAACATGAGGTTACTGAAAAATAACCAAAATAGACTAACTCCACTGTACTAGCAAATAGTGCAGGCACCTGGTCCAACGTACCTCGTCCAGTTGCTGGAGTTGACGGTAAACAAACGGAAACACAAGAAAATACATACACGTTTTTCTCTTTCTTCACATTTTTCTTAAAGCCTTTTGGTGTGGCTTCCCAACACAATCTACTTATTACATTTCTTAATTGTACTGCCGCAGTGCTAACACCTGTTCCCGTCAGATCACTGAAGTTAAGCACTTTCGGGCTTGGCTAATACTTGGAGGACTGTCCGGGTAAGTCGAGGAACGTTGTTGGCAAACGGGGTGCATTCAGCCCTTGTGACTGCAGCTGAGGAGCTACTTGATTGGGAAGTAGCGGCTAAGGTCACGAAAACTGACAACGGCCAGGAGAGCAGTGTGCTGACCACATGCCTCTCCATGTCCGTATCTTGTGACGCCTGTTGGCTGAGGATACCGTTGGGCCTTCCGAGGCCTGTTCGCACAGAGTTAGTCATTAGTTGACTTATACCACCACATTCCTGTTTCTTTTTCCCTGAATGTTTTTGTACTTCCCTCTTTCATTGATCAATTGATGTATTTGTTCTGTTACCCAAGGTTTCTTAGTAGTTGACTTCCTTATATCTACGGTATGTCTGTATGCACCTCCTTGCGCTATTGCCGTTTTATAGAAGAGTCCAGTCTCTTCAGTTGGCCTGCCTGCTGTGGTATTTATTACTGCAGTATCTTTTCATTTCTTTGTGTCTATTTTGACGGAAGGTATAATAGACCTCTCTACGAGCTACAAATTGTTGTAGGATCTGTCGATGAACTATGTTCGTATTGAATATTTTCGGTCCTACTACAATCATTTATGTAATGGACATTAGATGTATGTGAAGATACCTTTCATTTCATTGCAAGAAATAGGAGTCTACTGTAATCCATCCTTTATAGCATCTTAATACTACACTTACGCTCTTACATTGCTGCTGTAAAGCAGTGATTAATTTTTTGTTTTACGTTTTGGTGTCATCAGACGTGCGATTTGATATACTAGAAAATATCAGATGAAAAAGTGATAAAATAATTATTAACTGCAGCAGTTTCTTCCGCTACTGTCTTTGCTACGGCTGTTGTTATTACAGGTAACAACCAAACGCGTTTCTGTAATATCCACATATATGGAAATAACAGGGAAACGTTTTTCTGTCAACATGAGAACTGTTCTCTGGAGTCTCGTCACAAACACTGAAACGAGTTACGCTTGGTCAACAGAAATGGAATACTGTAATTGTTTCCGCTTCCGCGATGAGAACAATTTGGACTGTCATGACCCAATTTCCTGCCTTTTGTTATTGTGGTTTATGCAGCCAACGTAGTTCTGTCGACTATGAGAATATGCCATGAGTCACTCTCTAACATTAGACGAGGTTAGCTTTAAGTATTTTAATTGCGTTCACAGGATAAGCATTCTAAGTCAGTCAGGCAGTAGTAGCCGACCGAGAGAGAGGCAGGAACAGGGAAGTAACCGCTTTTGTGACATATACTGGTTCCTAACGAGGAGTGAATTTTATTATATCATCTGTGTGATTTAATAGTTTAGTTTCTTGAGTTTCTGCGTGTAAATATAATACCTAATAGCCACAGTCCTCGCGTTTTCTTTTGCGTCGGAAAGTAAACCGATTTTGTGACATATTACAAGTTCCTTATCAGGGACAAATTATTTAGTTTCACCTGAATGCTTCGGTAGTTAGGGTTTTGAATATCTGTGTATTATTACACACAGTTCCTACGTTTACATCACGGTCTACAGTAGAGTTGTGCAGCACGTGCCGATAGTCGGTTTGTCTGCATAGTTTAGTTTTTTACGGTCTTTAGTATGGACACGGACTGTGATTGTTGTGTGCGGATGCGAGCCGAGTTGGTGACACTTCGCTCTCAGCTACAGGCTGAGACTGCTTCGAGTACACAGCTTGAGGCTGCAGTGGATGGGCACCATTCTTGTCTGGCCAACCGTGTGGACCCAACAGACGTCCAGCACATCCGAGTCCTCCGATCGGTCCTCACCGGTGGCCAACTCAGTTACTGCTCGCACTGAGGTTGACCCCTCACCTGTGGTCGAGTGGGAGGTCACACCGCGGCTAAGCAGGCGGCTAAAGACTTCCCAGGTGGCCGCACGGAAGACCACCCTGGTTTGTCTAACAAACAGGTTCCAGGTGCTGTCTCTGGCTGACACTGCCGCTGAACCAGATGCTGTCGCCTCTCCTGTTTCAGAGGAAACCACTCAGCCTGCAAGATCTGGGCAATCACAGAGGGTGGGATTATTGGTAGTTGGAAGCTCCAACGTTAGGCGCGTTATGAAGCCCCTTAGGGACTTGGCTGACAAGAAGGGTAAGAAAACCAATGTGCACTCCGTGTGCATACCGGGTGGAGTCATTCCAGATGTGGAAAGGGTCCTCCCATGAAGAGCACAGGGTGCAGCCAACGGCAGGTGGTTGCTCACGTCGGTACCAATTATGTGTGACACTTCAGATCAGAAGAGATTCCCTCTGGTTTCGAGCGGCTAACAGAAGTGGTAAAGGCTGCCAGTCTTGCTTGCAAGATGAAACTAGAGCTGACCATTTGCAGCATAGTCGACAGGACCGATTGCGGACCTCTGATATAGAGCCGAGTGGAGGGTCTGAATCAGAGGCTCAGACGGTTCTGCGACCGTGTAGGCTGCAGATTCCTCGACTTACGGCAAAAGGTGATTGGGTTTCGGGTTCCGCTGAATAGGTCAGGTGTCCACTATACGCAGGAGACGGCTACACGGGTAGCAGAGGCTGTGTAGCTTGGACTGGGCCGTTTTTTAGGTTAGAGGTTCTCGGGAAAACACAGGAAGAGCTTCAGTCACAAAGGGTGCAGTCTGAACACAGGAAGAACGTAGATACAGGAACCATTGGTATAACAGTTGTAAATTGTCGTATCTGTGTTGGGAAAGTACCAGAGCTGCAAGCGCTAATAGAAAGCACTGATGCTCAAATCGTTATAGGCACTGAAAACTGGCTAAAGCCGGATATAAGCTAAGCCGAAGTTTTTGCGAAGAACCTAACGGTGTTCCGAAATGATAGGCTAAACACGGTTGGCGGTGGCGTGTTTGTTGCTGCTAGAAGTAGTTTGGCGCGAAATTGAAATAGATACTTTCTATGAGTTAGTATGTGCAGAGGTCGTTGTTAGCAACCGAAATAAAATAATAATAGGATCCTTTTACCGACCTCCCAATTCAGATGATACAGTTGCTGAAAGGTTCAAAGAAAACTTGAGTTTGATTTCAAACACCTACCCGACTCATACACTAATAGTTACCTCGATATGTTGGCGAAAATACATGTTTAATTCCGGAGGTACGAATAAAATATTATCCGAAATTGTGCTAAACGCATTCTCCAAAAATTATTTTGAGCAGTTAAAAAATGGCTCTAAGCACTATGGGACTTAATATCTGAGGTCATTAGTCCCCTAGACTTAGAACTACTTAAATCTAACTAACCTAAGGACATCACACACATCCATGCCCGAGGCAGGATTCGAACTGCGACCGTAGCAGGCGTGAGGTTCCGGACTGGAGCGCTTAGAACCGCTCGGTCACAAGGGTCGGCTCGAGCAGTTACTTCAGGAGCCCACGCGAATAGTAAACGGTTGTGAAAAGACACTTGACCGTTCAGCAACAACTAATCCTGAGTTAATAACGAGCATCAAAACCGATACAGGGGTTAGGGAACACAGGGTTGTCTTAGCGAGACTGAATACTGTAATTCCTAAATCCTCGAAAAATAAGCGAAAAAATGTACCTATTCAAAAAAACAAAAAAATTCACTTGACGCCTTCCTGAGGAACGATCTCCACTCATTCCAAGTTAATAATGTAAGTGTAGATCAGATGTGGCTTGAATTCAAAGAAATAGTATCGGCAGCAATTGAGAGATTTATTCCAAATAAATTAATAAACGACGGAGCTGATCCTACTTGGTACACAAAACGGGTTAGAACACTGTTGCAGAAACGACGAAACAAACATGCCAAATTTAAACACAACAAAATCCCCAAAATTGGCGGTCTTTTACAGAAGCTTGAAATTTAGCGTGGACTTCAATGCGAGATGCCTATAACAGTCTCCACAACGAAACTTTGTCTCGAAACCTGGCAGAAAATCCAAAGAGATTCTGGTCGAATGTGAAGTATGTTAGCGGCAAGAAACAATGCCTTCTCTGCGCGATAACAATGGAGACACTACCGAAGACAGTGCTGTCAAAGCAGAGTTACTGAACACAGCCATCCGAAATGCCTTCACAAAAGAAGACGAAGTAAATATTTCAGAATTCTAATCGAGGACAGCTGCCAATGTGAGTAACGTAGAAGTAAATATCATCTGAGTAGTGAAGAAACTTAAATCACTTAATACAAGCAAGTCTTCTGGTCCAGACTGTATACCAATTAGGTTCCTTTCAAAGTATGCTGACGCATTAGCTCCATACTTAACAATCATATACAACCATTCGCTTTACGAAAGATCTGTACCCAAAGACTGGAAAGTTGCACACGTCACATCAATATTCAAGAAAGGTAGTAGGAGTAATCCACTAAATTACAGGCCCATATAGTTAACGTCGATATACAGCAGGATTTTAGAACATACGAGGGTCACTCCAAAAGAAATACACACTATTTTTGTAAAAATACAGTTTTCATTCTGCATGTGTGAAAGTTTTACAATGTGTAGATACATCCTTCCCGCTTGTTTTCAAACTTAGTTCAACCTGTTCCCGTGAGTGGCGTCGTCACAGCATATCTTCAAGAGGGCTGCTACGCTTGACGTCCGTCAGAAGCAACGTGCTGTCATAGAATTCCTGTGCTGTGAAAACGAGACAGTGAGAAAAAAGGTGTTGGAGATGCTGCTGTCGATTGCAGTACAGTTAGTCGGTGGGCAAGCAGGCTACGTGATGAGAGCGGGCACGGCAATGTTGAGGATTGTCCTCGCAGCGGTAGGTCTCGTACTGCACACACTCCAGACAATGCGCAGAGAGTTAATGAATTGGTGACTTCTGACAGACGCAGCACAGTGAACGAATTGACACGCTACGTTGGGATAGGGGAAGGAAGTGTTTGCAGAATACTGAAAGTGTTGGTGTTAAAAAAGGTTTGTGCCAGGTAGGTTCCCAGGATGTTGACAGTGGCTCACAAAGAAACAAGAAAAACTGTATGCAGCGAACTTTTGTAACAGTACGAGAATGGTGGCGATGAATTTCTTGGAAGAATTGTGACAGGTGATGAAACATGGCTCCATCGTTTTTCACCAGAGACGAAGAGGCAATCAATGGAGTGGCATCAAGCAAATTCACCGAAGGAAGAAAAATTCAAAACAACACCTTCTACTGGAAAAGTTACGGCTACGGTGTTTTTCAATTCCGAAGAACTCTTGCTTGTGGACATCATGCCAGGTGGAACCACCATAAATTCTGATCCATATGTGACGACACTAAAGAAACTTTACGCTCGACTGAGTCGTGTTCGACCACATCGGCGAAAGCAGGATGTTTTGCTGTTGCACGACAATGCACATCTACACGTCAGTCAAAAAACCACGGAAGCGATCCCAAAACACGGATGGACAACACTGAAACACCCGCCTTACAGTCCTGACCTGGCTCCATGTGACTATCATCTCTTTGGGAAACTGAAAGACTCTCTTCGTGGAACAAGGTTTGAAGATGATGACTCCCTTGTGCACGTTGCCAAACAGTGGCTCCAACAGGTTGGTGAATTTTACCGTGCGGGTATACAGGCGCTGGTTCCAAGATGGCGTAAGGCAGCTGAGAGGGATGGAAATTATGTGGAGAAATGAAAATATTGTTCCTAAAGGACGTATCTACACACTGTAAAACTTTCAAACGTGTAGAATAAAAGATGGATTTTAAAAAAATAGTGTGCATTTCTTTTGGAGTGACCCTCGTATATTGTGTTCGAACATTATGAATTACCTCGAAGAAAACGGCTAATAGGAATTCGTTAAACTTCGGTTACATGGTAAATCATTCTAATCTAAAAGCCGTAAATTCAACTAAATACGTAGGTGTTAGAATTACGAACAACTTTAATTGGAAGGAACACATAGAAAATGTTGTGGGGAAGGCTAACCAAAGAGTGCGTTTTATTGGCAAGACACTTAAAAAATGTAACAGATCTACTAATGAGACTGCCTACACTACGCTAGTCCTTCCTCTTTTAGAATACTGCAGCCAGCCGCAGTGGTCGAGTGGTTCTAGACGCTTCAGTCTCGAGCCGCGCAACTGCTACCGTCGCAGGTTCGAATTCTGCCTCGGGCATAGATGTGTGTGATGTCCTTAGGTTAGTTAGGTTTACGTAGTTCTAAGCTCTAGGGGACTGATAATCTCAGATGTTAAGTCCCATAGTGCTCACAGCCATTTGAACCATTTAGAATACTGTTGCGCGGTGTGGGATCCTTACCAGATAGGACTGACGACGGAGTACATCGAATTGTTCGAAGAAGGGCAGCACGTTTTGTATTATCGCGAGAGAGTGTCACAGAAATGATACAGGATTTGGGCTGGACATCATTTAAAGAAAGGCGTTTTTCGTTGCGGCGGAATCTGCTCACGAAATTCCAATCACCAAATTTCTCCTCTGAATGCGAATATATTTTGTCGACACCGACCTACATAGGAAGAAACGATCACCACGATAAAATAAGGGAAATCAGAGCTCTTACGTAAAGATATAGGTGTTCGTTCTTTCCGCGCGCTATACGAGATTGGAATAATAGAGAATTGTGAAGGTTGTTCGATGAACCCTCTGCCATGTAGATGTAGACGTAAATGCGACAACTTTACGCACAAGCAATCATATATGCTGTTACACAGGGATGTGTATTTTTTCACAAAAATAGATCATTTCATTGGTGCTATTGCTCTCATAAATCGTAGAGAAGTTTTACTTAAAGAACTAACATGTCGTGTTGTCGAAACACTGTGAAAGTCCAAGGAAACGGGTAGCGTAACTTTTTTCCAAGGAAAAGACTGATATTCTGTTCAATCAAGTTTCCAAAATTGAGTGCATAACGAAGTTACTTTAAGGGACTTCCGGTATAAGTTCCAGGAGTATAAAGTAAAAAACGTGTGTCCTCAGATGAATTTTCTTGTCTCATTCAGATATCGTATTGCTCATCTTGACACTTTGAAGGTTTCAGGAAGAAATAAACTTCTCATTTTTTCTATAACACTTCAGCATGTCAAGTGATTCGATCCTGTCTTCTCTCTTCCCATTTTGCACTACGTTAGTACTACACCAGACATGCCCTATAATTCCTTTTGTATATTTTATTCTTTGTCTTCTGCTGCAATTTTCCATTGCTTGTGACTGTAATCAGTGGTTTATGTGCCACCAGCCCTCTCCATCTCTTGGTAGGATTTTTCCGAAGACTTAGTCCTCGCTTTCCACTGATATGTGTCAACAAAATTTTTAACATTCTCTTATGGCAGCAACACATCCACGAGTTTTTAGTTTCGTCTTTTGTGGAAGTCCTATACACAACACTTTTTCCATAGATAGCATACACACACACACACTTCCATGAACGAACCCTTCCACACCGTATCAATAGTTGAAGCGTCAGAGAGTCTCTAGAATATTCCTTCAGGAACACCAGTTAACCTATTTTCTTTTTTTGGTCGTCCTGTGTAATTCTACGTGCAGTGTTTAACCTTGTTGATGACTTATGTTCCGAGATTTATTTATTGTTTTGGTGACTGTAATCGATAAACCAGTTTTTCAGTGATTTATGCGTTGGTCCATACTATATTTAAGGTGACACTGTTGTCAGATAAATTTTCTATTAACAGATGTTCTCTTTAGTATTAAGAGGAAGTGAAATATAAGAACTTATTCACCACTAGCCTCAGCTTCACATATCAATATGTTTCATGCCTGCCGACTTCTATAATTTAATCTTCCACCAGAAAACGACAGAAAAACGTCACCGCCATATGCTTATGAGGTACCGACAGGTACTGTTTGACGCAGTTTGAGGTGGAAGCATTAAAACGTTTGCTTCACCACACAAATGCCTGTGACGTTGTGGACTATCACTTCATAAAATTTCCGTGGTAGTAACAGACAATATTTTTATTTTACTGCGAATTGTACTCTAAAGAAACCTATCTTTCAACACTCAATTTCACATCCTCTATGTTGTGAATCATTTGCAATCATCAGCTTATGTCTCCTCACAATATCAAAAGAAAAGCCTAAAGATACAACAGAATTAACTGTCACGAATGTTTAACAACTGCTTTTTCAACAATATGAAATATCCTACAACAGTCCTTAATTCAGGATTGGGATTATACGTGAACAAAGCTCTCTAGACAGGTAATAGAGTGATTGATAATGTTGTATAGGATTGTTTTCGTTTTGGCTACTTACAGACAATATCTATAAAATCTTTCCTCATTATATCTATGAAGCTAAGTAAGTACTTTTGTAATACTCCCTAGTAGTATCAGTGCACACCTCGAAACGCTTGTCTTCTGTAGGGCACGTGTGATCAGAGGACAAAAACTGTGTAACTATTGTGGTTGTGCAGTGTATTCAGTAGGATTGCTAGGGCAACTCGATCACAACGAGTTCAGGCGGTCTCCTCTAGGCAATGATGCAGTCGGTTGTAACTACATTGCGGTCAAGTGCAGTCATTGGTAGTGGAGAGCAATTCAGATATCCAAAACGGCAGCAAGTCACATCAACCATATCTATGATGTGACAAGAAATGCTCCCTTATCAGTGAAATCATCATCATCATCGTATCACCATGTGACAATGGCTACTCCCACTCCTTCTACCCATCTTTCTCCAGCCAATAACAACCAAGTATTTTGCAGGCATTGAAATGAAACAAGCAAACGTCTCAGTACTTTACAGGCCATTAAAGCCAAACAGCCAATCAGCATGTAGTGCCAGCACCAGTACCAGCCAACTGTGCTGAAAAGAATTTGATACAACTTTTTTTTATAACTTTATGTTCGGAAGTCTTTATCCATAAAACTATGTAAAGTATTTACACTTCTGAAATATGTCAGCAACACACAAACAATGTTATTGACATGAACTTAGAGATAAGGCAAAATTGAGAATATCCCAAATTGGATTATTTTACTATACCTACAAATAACACTCTAAACAGACAACTAACAATTCATGTTTGTCCTAAATAACACGATGCAGCAAAACAAATATGTATAAGGTCATAACTACAGAAAACAAATACTACGCTTAACTGGGGTGTACACAAACAAATAAACACGTGAAACTTCCTGACAGATTAAAACTGTATGCCGGACCGAGACTCGAACTCGGGACGTTTGGCTTTCGTGGGCAAGTGCTCTACCAACTGAGCTACCCAAGCACGACTCACGACCCGTCCTCACAGCTTCAATTCTGCCAGTACCTCGTCTCCTACCTTCCAGACATCACAGAAGCTCTTCTGCCAACCTTACAGAACTAGCACTCCTGGAAGAAACGATATTGCGGAGTCATGGCTTAGCCGCGGCCTGGGGGATGTTTCCAGAATGAGATTTCATTCTGGAAATAAACACATAAATATCCACATTTCGTGACGTGTTCAAAATCTCTTGCCATTGATAGTTCCCGTGGGTCGTGACTCGACTTAAAGAGTAGGCCGTATACGGCAATTTTAAATCGAGAACAGTTCCTGTATTTGTACGTGCAGCTCGCTTCGCTGTCCCCTTCCTGATTATAGCAGATGGCAGTGTTCCTCCAAGCATGAATTTGCCACTTTATTTATCGTCATCAGCAAATTGATTATTTGAAGAAAATATTCCCAGCATTAATTTTTGACACCCGCTCATGTGCGTACATGGTCGGTTACAGTCTCTCGCTCTCTTTGAAGTGACATTTTCGTCCACTGAATAAACTAAGTGATGTCGATGGGTATACATCGTTGGGAGTCTTTATTGCGACTTCTGCTGCAATTCAGATATAAAACCCTAAGCCCGAACACTTTGACAGAATAAAAAAATCGATCAACAGATTTCCGTCCGTAGTCCGTACACTCCGGAACAGGTATGACAATAAGGCAAAATCGCCGGGAGCACTGAGGCAGTCATCCCACTGACATATCAAGTTCAAGATATCCGTTTGGTGCCGGCCCCTGTGGCCGAGCGGTTCTAGGCGCTGCAGTCCGGAACCGTGGGACTGCTACGGTCGCAGGTTCGAATCCTGCCTCGGGCATGGATGTGTGTGATGTCCTTAGGTTAGTTAGGTTTAAGTAGTTCTAAGTTCTAGGGGACTGATGACCTAAGATGTTAAGTCCCATAGTGCTCAGAGCCATATCCGTTTGGTAAAACACTGTGTCCTGCTGTGTGAAGAAGTCCGTCAATGCCTGCTGCACGTCCTCATCCGACAGCAATCGTCGACACGTTTCTTTTTTCTTTCTTTTGGTCATCAGTCTTCTGACTGGTTTGATGCGGCCCGCCATGAATTAGTCTCCTGGGCTAACTTCTTCAACTCAGAGTAGCACTTGCAACCTACGTCCTCAATAATTTGCTGGATGTATTCCAATCACTGTCTTCCTCTACAGTTTTCGCCCTTTACAGCTTCCTCTAGTACCATGGAAGTTAATCTCTCATGTCTTAAGAGATGTCCTATCATCCTGTCCCTTCTCCTTATTAGTGTTTTTCACATGTTCCTTTCCTCTCCAATTCTGCGCAAAACCTCCTCATTGCTTACCTTATCAGTCCATCTAAATTTCAACATTCGTCTCTAGCACCAAATCTCTAATGCTTCGATTCTCTTCTGTTCCGGTTTTCCCACAGTCCATGTTTCACTACTAACATTCTACTTCAGACGTACATTCTCAGCACTTCCTTCGGCAAATTAAGGCCCACAATTGATATTTGTAAACTTCTCTTGGCCAGGAATACCCTTTTTGCCATTGCTAGTCTGCTTTTGATGTCCTCCTTGATCCGTCTGTCTTTGGTTATTTTACTGCCTATATAGCAGAATTCTTTAACTTCATGTATTTCTTGACCATGAATCCTATTTTTACGTTTCTCCGTTCTCATTACTTTCGACTTCCTTCGATTTACTCTCAATCCTTACTCTGTACTCATTAGACTCTTCATTCCGTTCAGCAGTTCATGTAATTCTTCTTCACTTTCACTCAAGAAAGCAATGTCATCAGCGAATCGTATCATTGATATCCTTTCACCTTGAATTTTAATTCCACTCCTGAACCATTGTGTTATATTCATCATTGCTTCTTCGATGTACAGATTGAACGGTAGGGGAGAAGGCTACATCATTGTCTTACACCCTTTTTAATACGAGCACATCGTTTTTGGTCGTCCAATCTTATTATTCCCCCTTGGCTGTGACCCGTCTCTCTCTATAGATTACCCCTACTTTTTTAAGAATTTCGAACATCTTGTACCATTTTACATCGTCGAACGCATTTTCCACGTCGACAAATCCTATAAACGTGTCTTGATTTTTGTTTAGTCTTATTTCCATTATTAGCTGCATCGTCAGAATGGCCACTCTCTTTCCTTTACCTTTCCTATAGTCAAACTGATCGTCATCTAGCGCATCCTCAATTTTCTTTTCCATTCTTCTGTATATTATACTGGCCAGAATCTTTGACGCATGATCTGTTAAGCTAATTGTGCCATAGTTTTCGCACTTGTAAGCTCTTGCCGTCTTTGGAATTGTGTATGTGATGTTTCTCCGAAATTCTGATGGTATATCGCCAGTGTCATACATTCTACACACCAAAGTCAACAGTCATTTTGTTGGCACTTCCCAAATTCATTTTAGGAATTCTAATGAAATGCTATATATTCATTCTGCCTTATTCGATCTTTAGCCTTACAAAACTCTTTTAAATTCTGATTCTAGTCCTGAATATCTTATCTCTTCGAAGACGACTCCTGTTTCTTCTTCTATCACAGCAGACAAATCTTTCCCCTCATAGAGGCTCTCAACGTATTCTTTCCACCTATCTGCTCTCTCCTCTGCATTTAACAGTTGAATTCCCGTTGCACTCTTAATGTTATCGCCCTTGCTTTTTTTTAATGTCACCGAAGATTGTTTTGACTTTCCTGTATGCTAAGTCTGTCTTTCCGACAGTCATTTCTTTTTCGATGTCTTCACATTTCTCCTTGCAGCCATTTTGTCTTAGCTTCCCTGCACTTCCTATTTATTTCATTCCTCAGCGACTTGTGTTTCTGTACTCCTGAGGTTTCTGGAACATTTTTGTACTTCCACCTTTCATCAATCAATTGACGTATTTCTTCTGTTACCCATTTCTTCGCAGTTACCTTCTTTGTATTTACGTTTTCCTTCCCAACTTTTGTGACGGCCATTTTTAGAGATGTACATTCCTCTTCTACTGTACTGCCTACTCGGCTATTCCTTATTGCTGTATCTATAGTCTTACAGAACTTCAACCTTTTCTCGTCATTCATTAGTACTTCCATATCCCACTTCTTTGCGTATTGATTGTTCCTGACTAATGTCTTAAACTTCAGCCTACTCATCAGTACTATATTGTGATCTGAGTCTGTACCTGCTCCTGGTTACACCTTACAATCCAGTATCTGATTTCGGAATTTGTGTCTGACCGTGCTGTAATCTAACTGAAATTTTCCCGTATCACCTGGATTTTTCCAAGTACACCTCCTCCTCTTCTGATTCTTGAATAGAGTATTTGCTATTACTAGTTGAAACTTGTTACAGAATTCTAGTAGTCTTTCTCCTCTCTCATTCCTTGTCCTAAGCCTGTATTCTCCTGTAACCTTTTCTTCTGCTCCCTCCTACAACTGCATTCCAATCCCTCATGACTGTTAGATTTTCATCCCCTTTTACACACTGTATTACCCTTTCAATATCCTCATACACTTTCATCTTCAGCTTGCGACGTCGGCATGTATACCTAAACTATCGTTGTCGGTGTTGGTTTGCTGTCGATTCTGATAAGAAAAACGCTGTCACTGAACTGTTCACAGTAACACGCTCTCTGCCCCACCTTCCTATTCATAACGAATCATACTCCAGTTGTGCTATTTCCTGCTTCTGTTGATATTACCCTATACTCATCTGACGAGAATTATTTCTCTTCTTTCCACTTCACTTCACTGACGCCTACTGTATCCAGATAGAGCCTTTGCGTTTCACTTTTCAGACTTTTTAGTTTCCCTACCACTTTCAAGCTTCTGACATTCTCGTAGAACGTTATCCTTTCGTTGAGTATTCAGTGTTTTTCTTATGGTAACCTCCCCCTTGGCAGTCCCCTCCCTGAGTTCCGAATGGGGGACTAGTCCGAAATCTCTTGCCAATGGAGAGATCATCATGACACTTCTTCAATTACTGGTCACTTAGCCGGCCGAAGTGGCCGAGCGGTTCTAGGCGCTACAGTCTGGAACCTCGCGACGGCTACGGTCGCAGGTTGGAATCCTGCCTCGGGCATGGATGTGTTTGACGTCCTTAGGTTAGCTAGGTTTACGTAGTTCTAAGTTCTAGGGGACTGGTGACCTCAGAAGTTAAGTCCCATAGTGCTCAGAGTCATTTGAAGAATTTTAACAGGCCACTTGTCCTGTGGATACACGTTACGTGTGTTTAATGCAGTGGTTTCCATTGCCTTCTGCATCCTCATGCCGTTAATTATTGCTGGTTCTTCCGCCTTTAGGCGCAGTTCCAGTCCCTAGAACAAGAGAGTGCCCTGAACCTCTGTTCGCTCCTTCGCCCTCTTTGACAAGGCCGTTGGCAGAATGAGGCTGACTTCTTATGTCGGATGCCTTCGACCGCCAATGCTGATTATTAATCAAAATTAAACAGCTGCGGGATTCGAACCCGGGACCGAAGACATTTGATTATGAATCAAAGATGCTACCACTAGGCCACGGTGCAAAGGCCGTCGACCACTATAGGCCTTTTTTTAGTGACAGAATACGTGATAATAGAATGGGGGGAGATCAGGACAATAGGGCGGGTGCTGGAGTGCTGGAGTTTCTCACTCTTGGCGGAGCTTCTGGCGCCTCGTGTAGAATCGGACATACTGCCCCATCTACATTCTTCGTCATTCAGTGGATGTCTACCGGTGTCTGCCCTTCGACGGCCAAGAGTGAAATTACAGCACATTGGTCTTATTTGGGTGCATTTGTTAATAATGTCACCATAGTTCAGTTTCCACATTTACCACATGCACGTCGGGAAGACACCAATGCCACGCTGATCCATAGCCAAGTGTCGGTGGTCATTTATCCGCATTGGAGTCTTGGTACGTTGCATATACGCTGCAGAAACATCAGCAAGCGGAATCTCATTGATCACTCGTCACAGAATAAGTAGCCATGGTTAAGTAGCCCATGGTTCGTCATCGTGGTATCGCGCATAAGCAGATGTTAACTTCGTTAAATAAAACTGAAGAAGTTTAATCCCAAGGAGAATATGTAGACTCAATTTCAACCGGATAAGCAGAAGTTAACTTTGTTAAATGAAACTGAAGAAATTGAATCCAAAAGAATATGTAGACTGTATTTCAACCAAGGCTGATATGATGCAAACGAAGTATACCAGGGAGCCCAGAATAATCAGAGGGCAGAGATAAATATTCTGATGAAACCCCCCGTGTACACTGCAGTGGAGGAGGTAAGAAATGAAATGTTTCGGTGATCATGAATTTCTGCTTTTTCAGTGCAGCTGCGTTCATTCCCTCATTCCCGTCTCATCAAAAGGACAACTATGTCGTCACGGTACTAGAAAAGGGAGAACAGGCGGTTCTGCCTGCGATGGTGTGTGTGTTACTGGCGACAGAGCTGCGTTAGCATTCTGCAAAACAACAATGACGAACACAGGCGATGGCTGTTCTTATCTAAATAATGCACTACCGAGTCATGCATATGCTACGAAGCGGCGTAACTCTGGTAGGGTACCACAGCATGAATAAGCACAAACACTATACAGAAAAAAATTATTACGTTAGACTTATGCAAAAATTTCAAAATTACCAACGAAGAATTATTTGAAAAACAGGTCTCATCATTTAATAAGAGAAGTATGTTTACCCATTCAGATCTCTGGACGGACACTACTCAGGACGACGTCATAAGGAGAAACAAAACTGGCGTTCTACAAATCGGAGTGTGGAATGTTAGATCTATTAGTCGGGCATGTAAGTTAGAAAATTGAAAAAGGAAAATGGACAGGATGAAGTTAGATATTGTGGAAATTAGTGAAGTTCGATGGCAGGAGGCGGCGCGGAGTGGCCGCGCGGTTTGAGGTGTCATGTCACGGACTGCGTGGCTTCTCCCGCCGGAGGGTCGAGTCCTCCCTCGAGCTTGGGTGTGTATGTTGTTCTTAGCGTAAGTTAGTTTACGTAGTGTGTAAGTCTAGGGATCGATGATCTAAGCAGTTTGCTCCCTTAGGAATTCACACAAATTTTAACTTTTTCTTTTTGATGGCAGGAGGAGTAGGACTTTTGGTCAGGTGAATACAGGGTTATAAGTACAAAATAAAATAGCGTATGCAGGATTAGGTTTAATAATGAATACGAATAATGAATAACCGCTTAAGCTACTATGGACAGTGTAGTGAACGCCTTATTGTAGCCAAGGTAATCACAAACCAACACCCACCACAATAGTACATATTTGTACTACAACTAGCTCCGCAGATGATAGAAGAAATGTGTAACGAGGTAAAGAAATTATTCCGATAGTTAAGAGAGATGAGAATTTTAAATTTGACGGGGGACTGGAATTTGACAGTAGGAAAAGTAAGAGAAGGAAATATTATAGGTAAATGTGGACCGAGGCAAGGGAATGGAAGAGGAAACCGCCTGGTAAAATTTTGCGCAGTAAATAGTTCAATCATAGCTATAGCTTGGTTTGGAAACCATGAAATTACATTATATACAGGGAAGACACCGGAAGGTTTCAGATTGATTATATAATGATAAGATAGAGATTCTGGAACCATATTTTAAAATGTATGACTTTTCCGGGGACAGGTGTGGACTAACTACAATTAATTGGTTATGAACGGTAGATTAATGTTACAGAAATTGATAGAAAGCAGGAAATTAAGGAGAAAAGAGCTGTGCAAGTTGAAAGAAGCTAAGATCGTTCAGAGTTTCAGAAGTAAAATTTGGCAACGATTGACCAGAACAGGGGAGAGGAATCCAGTGGAAGATGAATGGGTAGCTTCAAGAGAGAAATTGTGAAGGTAGCAGAGGATCAAATAAGAAGAAAGACAATGCATAATAGAAATTCTTGCATGTCACCGCAGATATTGAATTTAATTAATGAACAGAGAAAATATAAAAATGCAGCAATGAAGCAGACGAAAGGGAATGCAAACAGCTAAAAAACGAGACTGACAGGAAGTGCAAAATGGCTAAGCAGGAATGGATAGAGGACAAATTTAAGTATTTAGAAGCTTGATCCACTAGGGGAAAGATAGACACTGTCTAAAGGATTTTGAAGAAAAGAGAGGTACATGTATGGATATCAAGAGCTCAGATGGAAAACCAAGCCTAAGCAAAGAAGGGAAAGCAGAAATGCTGACGGAGTATATAGAAGGTTTATACAAGGGAGATGAAGGCAGTATTACAGAAATGGAAGGGGACGTTGATTAATATTAGATGGGAGATATGACACTGTGAGAAGAATTTGACGAAGGACTGGAAGACCCAATACGAAACAAAGGTCAAGGAGTATACAACATTCCGTCAAACTACTGACAGCCTAGGGAGAGCCAGTCGTGGCAAAACTATTCCATTTAGTGTGCAAGATGTAGAAAACAGGCGAAATACCCTCAGACCTCAAGAAGAATATAAAAATTCCCATTCCAACTAAAGCTAACAGGTGTGAATATTACCGAATTCGCAGTTTGTTAAGTTATGGTTTTAAATACTGACGAGACTTTGTAGAAGAATGCGAAAACTGGTGGAAGCTGACCTGGGGGAAGATGAATTTGGATTCCAGAGGAATGTAGGAGTATTCGAGGCAATACTGACCCCACGACCTATCTTAAGGAAAGGCAAGCCTGCTTTTACAGCATTTGTAGCCTTTAAGAAAGCTTTTGGCTGTGCTGACTGGAATACTTTCTTTGAAATTCTGACTGTAGCAAGTGTAAAATACGGAAAGCGAAAGGATGTCTATAACTTGTACAGTAACCACACAGCAGTTGCAAGAGTGAAGGAGCACGAATGGGAAGCAGTGATAGAGAAGGAAATGAGACAGGGCTGTACCCTTCCGCCAATATTATTCAAAGGACACAAAAATGTGGAGTAACAATTTAAGACAAAAACTGAGGTTTGCGGAGGGCACTGTAATTCTGTTAGCAAAGGACTTGGAAGAGCAGCTGAACGGAATGGATAATGTCTTTAAAGAAGGCTATAAGATGAATATAACAAAAGCAAAACTAGGCTGATGGAATGTAGTCGAATCAAATCAGTTGATGCTGTGGGAATTAGATCAGGAAATGAGGAACTGGAAACAGTAGATGAGTTAGGTTATTTGGGCAGCAAAATAACTTCTGGTGACTGAAGTAGAGAGGATATAAAATGTAGAATGGCATGACAAGAAAAAATGTTCCTGCAGCAGAGAAATTTGTTAACACTGAATACAGATTTAATGCAGATTTAAATATTAAGTATTCTTTTCTGAAAGTATTTAGAGTGCAGTCAGGCATGAAAGTGAAAAATGAATGACAACAGTTTACACAACAAGAAAACAGAAGGATTTAAAATGTGGTGACACAGAAGAATGCTGAACATTAGGTGGGTAGATCATGTAGCTAATGAGAAGGTACTGAATAGAACTGGCGAGAAAACAAATTTGTGGCACAACTTGATTATAGGAAGGAATCGATTGACAGGACACATTCTGAGGCATCAAGGGATCAACTGTTTAGTAGGTACTGGAGCTAAGTGTGGAGATAAAAACCGTAGAGGGATACCAAGAAATGAACATAGTAAGCAGATTCAGAAGGAAATAAGTTGCAGTAGTCATTCGGAGATGAAGAGAGTTGTCTGGATGTACTAGCATGGAGATCTGCATCAAACCAGTCCTCAGACTGAAGACCACAACACATTTATTCGGATTATTAGTTATATAATACTTGTGAAATTAATAAGCAATGAATGCCTACAAATGACTAGCAGAAGTAATTAAACGACTTTTACTTCAGCACAATTAAATAAATGTACTTCTAAGGTAGTTAGATTCATACGCGTAAACATAACAAGCCCACTGGGGCCTTGGGATATCCAGGATAATGAATGACGCAGTACTATATGATGACACACACACACACACACACACACACACACACACACACACACACACACACAGAGAGAGAGAGAGAGAGAGAGAGAGAGAGAGAGAGAGAGAGAGAGAGAGGGGGGGGGGACGGAATTAGAAGGAGCATTATATCATTGAAACACCAATTAGGCCACCAGTAAGACTTGGCTATAGAAAAACAGGGGAACGTCAATCAGTTGAATAACCCAAGGCTTAATATGTTAGATGTGCTCCGTATATATTGAAAGGTCGCAGCAGAATATAAATAAAATATAGTTGCGGTTAAGACTGCTAAAACTATTCTCTTCTTCGTTACTCCCTGAATTATTACAATACCTTAGGAAAAAAAGCAATAGTTATAGAAGGCCTCTAGTTGAGGCAATATATTAAAAACATTAAACACGATACTCATCAGACAGTTACCGACCCAGAAGAAGAAAGGGTGTTTCCTGCTACTATTGGTAATTGTCATCACGAAAAATGGATTAAAAACAGTCTTGAGCCGTCAATGCTGATTTTTTTTCCATTTTTAAAGTATTTTAGCTAGATTGCTGTTTTCGCCACGAGATAAGTTCCCAAAAATTAGTCATCCCTAACATTTAGACGATATTGATAAATTCAGTAGTAAAATACTAACCATGGCAATCAGAAAAGATATATTTCCTGGTTAGATCCGAAGCGATAGAAATAATAAGATTAACAAAAGGTACTCATTGAAGAGTTTTTACTCTTTATTTGTCCTGTAGTAACTGATTCAAAGCGTCTGATATTGTGTGGCGAACTTAACCTGCTCAGACTAACTTCCTTCTCAAGGCGCTTCACCTAGTTAACAATTTGCCGTCCGCACGTCTCGTAGAAATTTATTTACTTGGCGCTGGCAGCGCTAATTCGGATTACTTGGCTTGTCGCCCGCTGTTCTTGACATTGTCGGGAGATTATAAATTGTTAAGTTTTAATAATCTCATCGTTACTTCTTATGAGTTCTCATCCCTCTTCCCCTACTTTCATGAAATGTCGAAGATATACATGCGTAAATAAATATAAAGTTTGTGTGTTTCATATATTTGTTTATCTGCATTGCCTTTGGTACTTAGTATTTCTCTTTCATTTGATATGCAGCAAATCAGTCTCCAAGACGTAACGCAACTCCACAAGACTTACACATTAAGTTTGTTGTTCTTTTTTCTTTTTGGAACACACACGGCAGTTTCTCCGTTTCCGTTTATTCGTTCCGGAAATAACTATTAGTTGGTGTTGGTGTATGTGACCGAAAAGTCTATCAACCGGAATATGGTGAGACGTTCGCGATGTAGTGGCAACCCCTAAGTTTTGCTCAGAAGTAGGTACAAGGTCTTTTATCCACGCATCAGACACTTTCAATAAAAGGTCGTGAAAGCGGAGACTCTTGTATTGAAATATTGACATGTACGGAATTCATTAAATAATGCGAAATGATAGAGGTACATGTAAATCTTTTTTGACCATTTTATCGTTACATAGGGTAATAACTCGAATAGTGGTCTGCCCGATCCAATCCGTTCATGTATTTGTTGTAGTCTTATCCACTTTTAGGTTTTTTTTCTTGTGTAATTGGTTTTTCTACATTTTCTGTGAGTGCCAGCAAAGTGGCACTATATATTGTAGAGATCATTCGCATCGTTTTAGTTTTCGAAGCTCTCCATACCTGTGCGAATACTTCACCTTTACGTTGATGACAAGCTTCAAACACAGTGACTCTTGCGCGCTCTAATTTTTCCGGAAATCCTCTATTTTCCCGTATCGTTCCACAAACTCGAATTTTATTTTCAAGTAATCTCTTGCAAGTTCTGCACTGTTATAATAATTATCCATGTAGAGGTGATGCCACTTTCCATAAGAAGGTGTCAATAGTTCCATCACTGTTTTTGCTAAAGACTGTCCAGCGCCGGTATATATCTTGAATGAGGAAATGTGTCCCGTACTCGAATCACACAGCATCCGAAATACTATGCCATATTTTTTAATTTTCGACGGATTGTAAACTTTAAAATTTAACCGTCCACGACACGATAATATTCCTTTATTAGTTGAGATGTTTTTGACTAAGATTAAAAGTTTCTTTAAACTTTTTGGAAAAATAATCAATTACGAATTGCACTTTGCAAAGCCGGTCGGCATTATCCGGTTTATTGTTGCCGTCAGAAAAATGTAAAAATGATAATATTTTTCTGAATCTGTTGTGGGACATCGTTTTGCGAAATATCGGTGTGTCTAACAACGGATTCGCTGACCAATAATCATCGATCCTTGCGTTTTTTTTACAATTCCCATAAGGATAGCAAGCGGAAACCATTTTCTAAGTTCGGGTCCTGTAAGGTCGACAAATGTCGCATTATTTTTATCCAGTTTCCTTCTATTGCAACTTTGACTGTAGTACTCGTTGGTTTCATTGCTAATATATTCAAATAGATCGTTCCCAATATGTAATTCTACGATATCCTCGACGCTCTGTGTATCTTTGGGAAATACACTCCTGGAAATGGAAAAAAGAACACATTGACACCGTTGTGTCAGACCCACCATACTTGCTCCGGACACTGCGAGAGGGCTGTACAAGCAATGATCACACGCACGGCACAGCGGACACACCAGGAACCGCGGTGTTGGCCGTCGAATGGCGCTAGCTGCGCAGCATTTGTGCACCGCCGCCGTCAGTGTCAGCCAGTTTGCCGTGGCATACGGAGCTCCATCGCAGTCTTTAACACTGGTAGCATGCCGCGACAGCGTGGACGTGAACCGTATGTGCAGTTGACGGACTTTGAGCGAGGGCGTATAGTGGGCATGCGGGAGGCCGGGTGGACGTACCGCCGAATTGCTCAACACGTGGGGCGTGAGGTCTCCACAGTACATCGATGTTGTCGCCAGTGGTCGGCGGAAGGTGCACGTGCCCGTCGACCTGGGACCGGACCGCAGCGACGCACGGATGCACGCCAAGACCGTAGGATCCTACGCAGTGCCGTAGGGGACCGCACCGCCACTTCCCAGCAAATTAGGGACACTGTTGCTCCTGGGGTATCGGCGAGGACCATTCGCAACCGTCTCCATGAAGCTGGGCTACGGTTCCGCACACCGTTAGGCCGTCTTCCGCTCACGCCCCAACATCGTGCAGCCCGCCTCCAGTGGTGTCGCGACAGGCGTGAATGGAGGGACGAATGGAGACGTGTCGTCTTCAGCGATGAGAGTCGCTTCTGCCTTGGTGCCAATGATGGTCGTATGCGTGTTTGGCGCCGTGCAGGTGAGCGCCACAATCAGGACTGCATACGACCGAGGCACACAGGGCCAACACCCGGCATCATGGTGTGGGGAGCGATCTCCTACACTGGCCGTACACCACTGGTGATCGTCGAGGGGACACTGAATAGTGCACGGTACATCCAAACCGTCATCGAACAGATCGTTCTACTATTCCTAGACCGGCAAGGGAACTTGCTGTTCCAACAGGACAATGCACGTCCGCATGTATCCCGTGCCACCCAACGTGCTCTAGAAGGTGTAAGTCAACTACCCTGGCCAGCAAGATCTCCGGATCTGTCCCCCATTGAGCATGTTTGGGACTGGATGAAGCGTCGTCTCACGCGGTCTGCACGTCCGGCACGAACGCTGGTCCAACTGAGGCGCCAGGTGGAAATGGCATGGCAAGCCGTTCCACAGGACTACATCCAGCATCTCTACGATCGTCTCCATGGGAGAATAGCAGCCTGCATTGCTGCGAAAGGTGGATATACACTGTACTAGTGCCGACATTGTGCATGCTCTGTTGCCTGTGGCTATGTGCCTGTGGTTCTGTCAGTGTGATCATGTGATGTATCTGACCCCAGGAATGTGTCAATAAAGTTTCCTCTTCCTGGGACAATGAATTCACGGTGTTCTTATTTCAATTTCCAGGAGTGTATATTTGGACCCGGAGATACTTCAAATGTATTATTGGTCCTCGGTAAATCAAAGCCTGACCACTGTGCATTGTCTTCTTCGTCCGATTCAGCCGAATCAGTTGGCAACCGTAGCGTTCGCCGAATTCTTCTTGGACGTATTTCACTATCTTCCGACGATTCGCTTCACTTTCATTTTTCTGTTATCCAATGTCTTCTTCCTAATCGGCCAAGTCGTCCGGAGCGTCAGACAAGACGTCCGTGTATTCATCGTAAATAATCGTATCGTCTCTTTCGTCTGCTACGACGAAAGGGCACAAGTACTTATATAAAAAAAAACCACATGTTTACGTGTGTAACTTATTGTTACCTAAACAGAACACAACGGAATGCAAAATATACTCGCGATACTATGCTCACGACAGCACTGTGGTTCAAATGCCTCTGAGCACTATGGGAATTAACTTCTGAAGTCATCAGTCCCCTAGACTTAGAACTACTTTAACCTAAGGACATCACACACATCCATGCCCGAGGCAGGATTCGAACCTGCGACCGTAGCAGTCGTGCGGTTCCGAACTGAAGCGCCTAGAACTGCTCGGCCACCGCGGTCGGCACACCACTGTGGTGTCGCCGGCCACTGAGCGATATTATGCACACGACACCACTGTGGTGTCGCCGGCCGTTGACCACTATTTGCCGGACGGCATAGATTTAACAGCCAGGCCTGGACTATGTGGAAAGCACCGGGAGTAGAAAGGCACTTTAAAAGAAGTGCCTGGAGTGTTGAGAGGTGATACATTTCTTCATATACTACACTATGTGATCAGAAGTATCCGGACACCTGGCTGAAAATGTGTTACAAGTTTGTGGCTCCTTCCATCGGTATGCTGGAATTCAGTATCGTGTTGACCTCCTTGATGACAGCTTCTACTCTCGCAGGCATACGTTGTGTCAGGTGTGAAAGGTTTCTTGGGGAATGGCAGCCCATTCTTCACGGAGCGCTGCACTGAGGAGAGGTATCGATATCGATTGGTGAGGCCTGGCACGTAGTCGGCGTTCCAAAACATCCCAGAGATATTCTATAGGATTCAGGCCAGAACTCGGTGCACGCCAATCCATTACAGGGATCTTATTGTCTTGTAATCACTCTGTCACAGGCCGTGCATAATGAACAGGTGCTCGATCGTGTTGAAAGATGCAATCGGCGTCCCCGAATTGCTCTTCAACAGTGGGAAGCAAGAAGGTGCTTCGAACATCAATGTAGGCCTTTGTTATAATAGTGCCACGCAAAACAACATCGGGTGCAAGCCCTCTCCATGAAACAAACGACCACACCATCGCCTACGAATCTTACTGTTGGCACTAGACACACTGGCAGATGATGTTCACCGGGCATTCGCCACACCCACACCCTGTCATCGGATCGCTACATTGTGTACCATGATTCGTCACTCCATACGGTTTTCCACTGTTCAATCGTCCGATGTTTACCCTCCTTACACCAAGCGAGGCGTCGTTTGGAATCTTCTGGCGTGATGTGTCGCTTATGAGCAGCCGCTGGACCATGAAATCTAAGTTTTCTCACCTCCCACCTAACTGTCATAGTACTTGCAGTGGATCCTGATGCAGTTTGGAATTCCTATGTGATTGTCCAGGTAGATGTCTGCCTATTACACATTACGACCCTCTTCAACTGCCGGCGGTCTCTGTCAGTCAACAGACGAGGTCAGCATGTACGCTTTTGTGCTGTAAGTGTCTCTTCACATTTCCACTTCACCATCACATTGGAAACAGTGGACCAAGGGATGTTTAGGAGTGTGGAAATCTCGCTTACAGACGTATGACAGCAATGACATCCGATCACCTGACCCGTTCGAAGTCCTTTAGTTCTACGGAGCGGCCCATCCTACTCTCTCACGATGTCTAATGACTACTGAGGTCGCTGATATGTAGTACCTGGCAGTAGGTGGCAGCACGGTGCACCTAATATTAAAAAAGTATGTTTTTAGGGGTGTCCGGATACTTTTATTCACATACTGTGTGTTTTACAAGTGGCACTGAATCCAGAGGAATAGTGCGAGAGATGTACGGATTATACTTTTACGAGTGTATGACGTCACGTAGTCGCTTTCGTGAAATCATGAGGTTCTTCAGCTTTGATTTGAGGTCGGGACTGACAGATAGACCAAATAATTACAAATTTGTTCTCATATGAGTCATATTCGAGATATCAATTGTAAAATTGGAAAGCATGTATATTCCTGGTCCATAAGTGTCGATGAGCATTAGTTACTCTCCAAGTGTAGGAGTTACTTCACTAATTTCATGGCGTTAAACTCTGGTAAGTATGGGGAGAAATACTGCATGGCTGTCGGCATCGATTCCAAATGTATGCGAAGTTGATTTCCATATTTTAGTTAAGATGAAACTCGTCCTAGTAGTAAACGTCTTATTGATTTTGTTGTGGAGAAACTCGTAGGTGCGTAACTAAATAAAGGAAGGAATGCTACGTGTGACAATTTTTTCACTTCACTCTCACTAGCATGACATGTGACAACAAACCGAACAAGATTTAGTGGTTTAAATGGCTCTGAGCACTATGGGACTTAACATCTGTGGTCATCAGTCCCCTAGAACTTAGAACTACTTAAACCTAACTAACCTAAGGACATCACACACATCCATGCCCGAGGCAGGATTCGAACCTGCGACCGTAGCAGTCGCGCGGCTCCGGACTGAGCGCCTAGAACCGCTAGACCACCGCGGCCGGCATTTAGTGGTTAAAAAAATACGAGGGTAGTGACTGAGTACATGAAGAGAGCGTCCAATAGCTACAAGACCGTTGCTGACAAAGACGACGATACGTTCCTCTCAGTACATCAAGGAAAGTCAGGGAAAAAACCTAGTAATTCTCAGTTCCTTGCATCCAGATTTTGAAACCGAAACTCGAAAAGTCACAGTGACATGTTACATTGAAACAAAGCACGGAATATATGTTGGAAATAGCGAACATATGACTTGGTCATCTACAGGTAATTAAGAAACATCAAAACAGCTAGACGAGATTTCCATCTCAAGCTCGGGGTGGAAATGATTATGGATTCTACAGGAAACAAGGTCAGAGTTCTGGCTTTCTTGTAGAATCATGAGACGTAGGCGGACGCTGCCAGATGCGAAAATCTCGCAAAGAAGACAAAAAATCTCGTATAAATCTGGATCTAATGACGAACCAGTTTTTAAACGAAAGTTTACTATGTCTGTGCAGCTTACAACGATCAGTATGCAGACAACAATCATTTTTACATTATCTGAAAGTAACATATTTTCGCAGGCTGTAATGTTTACCTAGAGATAACAGGGATCGAAGTATAGACCTTGAAAAAATATCGTTTCGTACTGAAAACTTTGTGACTTACCTGTGGTTTTGAAAAAGTGTAACATATTTTCCTTATATACGACATAGTTTTCAACTATTTTCAAAAAATGGTTCTGAGCACTATGGGACTTAACATCTATGGTCATCAGTCCCCTAGAACTTAGAACTACTTAAACCTAACTTACCTAAGGACAGCACACAACACCCAGCCATCACGAGGCAGAGAAAATCCCTGACCCCGCCGGGAATCGAACCCGGGAACCCGGGCGTGGGAAGCGAGAACGCTACCGCACGACCACGAGATGCGGGCCAACTATTTTCATTTTTAAGTTGGTCAGCACAAAAATTAAGGAAAAAATCGCTTTTTATTTTGTTACATGAAAATACGAGAGCTTTTTGGATAGTAACGACTCAGTTTTTTATTCTATTCTCAATGTTTGAGGTATTACGTGTCATGTATATTACTCGGTCGAGTTCCCCGCTTCGCTGACGCAAGGAGCAACCATTAGCCGCTAGAGGGCTAAGAATTGGATGTGGCGGTGTGGAACATAACTACGTTGGTGCTTGAGAGACTCTCAGAAATCTGAAAGCATCAATTCAGGAGTCTACACACACAGCTCGCTGCCCTTTAGATTTACAGTGACAGACCACACGTGAGTGCTGCGACTTCTGCAGCAATCCAACTCCTTGTGTTGGCTGGTTCACTGTTATTCACGCAACCCGAGGTGAGGCTGTGGCTCCGTCAACGAAGTCATTCTACAGTGACGGTATCAACAAACTAGTCTTGTTGGGAGAAATGTGTTAATCGCCAAAGTGACTATGCTGAGAAATTAAGATGTAGAATGCTAATAAAGTTAGTTTCATTTAAAAAGCTTTAAGAGTTTTCACAAAAAATTCAGTGGCATTAGTCTTCAGCACTCCATGGTAATTTAAGAAACTATATTTAGCACGACTGTGCTTAATGTTTAGAATTAAATCAAAATTACGTACCATTAGGCTAACTATTTGTTATAGAAAAACTCATTATCTAAAATAAAGCTACTAAAAGCGACTTGTAAAGGCATCGTCTACAGCTGGGAAGTTTTTGTCCTCATGGCTGATTCAGGGCCTTCAAAAAATCCAGCGATTCTAATGTTAACCAGCATGACTACCTTTCTTCTAGCTTTGTTTGTTACGAAGCTATAAACAGCAGAATGTTTCTTTTTAAATAGTACCTTATATTTTTTATTAGGCAATTCACTTTCACGAAAAAGCATGGTAATTGGAGGAAAGGGGAAAAATGCCATATGAAAGTAGGGGGTTTGGAAATGGAGCAAGTGAATGACTTCAATTACTTGGGAAGTGTAATAATGGATGATATGTATTGCTCAACTGAAATTAGGAAAAAAATTGCAATGGGAAGAGAAGGATTCAAGAGGAAACAGAAATTACTTTGTGGACCACTGAACACAGATTTGAGGAAAAGACTTGCGAAATGTTACATCTGGAGCGTTGCACTCTATGTGCGGCGACCTGGACATTGAGGACGGAAGATCAAAGAAGATTGGAGGCACTAGAGATGTGGATATGGAGAAGAATGGAAAAAATGAAATGGGAAGACCGAGTAAGGAATGAAGAAGTATTAAGAAGGATTGGAGAAGAAAGAAACATGCTGAAAGTCATTTGAAAGAGAAAAAATGAACTGGATTGGACATTGTTTGAGGAGGGACTGTTTATTGAAGGAACAGAAGGAATGGTGGAGGGAAAAAGGGGAAGAGTAAAAAGAAGATATGAAATGCTGGACAATATCAAAGGAGGCAAATATTCAGAAATGAAAAGACTGGATATGGACAGACAAAAGTCGAAGGCGCTTAACCCATGACAAGACCTGTCGTAAGGTAGAATACCATACATACATACTTTCTCTCCTTAAAACCTGTTCAGAAACCTACTTCAGTGTACCACCCACGTAAACATGACGTTATTGAAAAACGTAACAGGGAAGTCATTACGAATCACCTCTATTAGAACACAGTCCCGGTAGCGTAACTCTTCCGCTTGGAGAAGTTAAGAGTAAACAAATGGAAACACAAGGGAAATGCACGCTGGTAATTTAGTCAACAGTCGTCAGTTGACGGTTTGTGTGAGTGCAACGTACACTAACGAAGAGAAGGTCGACATGCTATTCATCAACGGAGAGGACTGCCGGTAGCGCCCCGTGTCGAGATGCATTCAGCGAGTATACAGGACGTTTAGAGGGGAGCAAATCTGATTTACAGCGGAGGTGTCTTCAAGATTTGTCCACTAAAACTGACTTAGGTGTTCTACGCTTCTACAGAAATAAAAGTAGTTTTCTTATTGCTCCTCGTTGATTGTATTAAAGGCTGTTCTTACCTGGCCCTGTTACAGAGGTGTGATTTACGACAGCTATAGTGTCGAGAATGAGGCGGTAAGACTCTCGCACTTATCTCGATTCCACGCCGGTGTTTGCACTGCTCGTTTCCGTGTCCAATCTGCTTGAGAGGGCGCGGACGGCCTATTTAACATGTAAATCCCATAATGGGATACCGGCCGGGTGATTGAATTGCTTTTGTAGCCGAGACGTCGTAATCCCGCCTACACGGCCGCTCGACGAGATGGATTGCAGAACGGGTCCTTGTACCGCTGCCGGTAGCAGGGCCGTGCCTTTGTGAAAGCTGGTCCGCTTCGACAACATCCGTACTCTCACGCCGCGCCCCTCCACAGATTCGGATCAGGCGTTTGTGCGTCCTGTCAATTATTGCGCCAGTAGCTGTACGACTCAAAACACCAAAGCTATTAGGCAAGAGGGACAAATGTTTCGAAGAGACACTAAATCATGTGGATGTTGATTAGTGAAGTAAAGACGTCAGTATTTAAGGCGTAGATATTCTTTCACCCAAGTCACATTCCACGTTGCCAAATCTAGCCCGACAATCTTTGCGTCCACCGTGAACCCCATTCCCCTACACTCGACGCAGAATTTGGTACCTAAATCATAAACTGTACACGTTAAGCGCAACACAAATGCTTTGCAATGTTAGGGAGATAAGATTCCGATTGATGAGCATTCAGGTAACAAACTTGTCTGTTGGAACTGGATGCACCGCTGGAGATAGGTGTTATAAACCATGGTTTTCAAATAACATTACTTTTGTAAGGGCAAATATGTTAAGGGGCAATACATAATTTCCAAATGCTTGCCGTAGCGTTTCCCTTGTGTCAATAAGATAGAAACTCAAGGCATAAGAAGAAAAATGCAGTAACTCATTTACTGGTGTTTGATTTTTCCTACATTTACCGGGAGTGGGGTGGGGAGGGGGGGGGGTAAAAGTACGGAAACAAGAAACACCGCGAGAAGTGAGTGCTTGAACCGAAATGCAGATTGAGACGCCCTGCTAAACCAGCAAGACAAGACAGGACAGGACAGGTAGTTTAAGTTGTGGAAAGGGGCCAAAATAAGCGGCTGTCAGTTACACTTGAACATACAACCTTTTATTTGATCAAACATTAAAAGAGTCAAAAAACTTAAAAACCACAGCTTTAGTTATGGAAATTAATCAGCGGCTCAATGCGCCGTACACTCTCATGCCTTAAGCGCAAGACCACTTTAATTTAAAAACGTCTGAAAGCCAATAACTTAAAGCCTAACCAAAATCAGAAATTTAAAAGGCAAAGCCTTATCTTAAGACAGTTCCTCAATTAGGCTGAAGGCCCAAACCATTTGATAGCTTAAGAGCAGAACAACTTTAATTCACAATCTGCTGAAGGTCCAACACTTAAGACTCAATAACATTAATTTTAAAAATGCCAAAGGCTTTCTTAAATTAGGCTGAAGGCCCAAACCATCTGGCGCCTTAAGGGAAAAACAACCTTAATCTGCAAATTGGCTGGAAGCCATACAAGTACAAACAACAATAACAAACAACAAAAAGACAGTACACCCAAGGGCGCTCAGAAGTCCCGAGCGTCGGGCTGGAATTCAAACATTAACGCTCGCTTAGGTGAGACAGGCAGTCAGCCCAATAATTGTCAATCCGACGACAACCCAACCGACAGACAGTCAACGGACCCACCGACAAGATAACCTCCGCTTCACCCGATCAGCACACAACTGGGAGTTCAATAGAACAACATAGAAGGTATTGGTGCCCACGACCAATTATACACTGGGCTGTCAAACTACACACCATGCTGGACAGCGACAACACGATGAGGAAAATACACTGCCTGAATTTACGTCAGTGGCCAGAACAGGTAACCGGAACGTTAACGGCCACAAGGCAGAAGATTCCACTGGTGCACTTCAATTCCAATAACCAAGTACAGTTAAACCCCACCGGACGGTGGCTAAAATTTGCCAACTTCAAAACACATGTTGTTGCTCGCGGTAATATCCCAACAGCCGACAACGAACCCCAAACGACACAATGCGTACAGTCGTGACTTGCTGGTAGATTAAGTCAAAACACAACTTTCATGTCCAGGATCGGTGAGCCACGAACCTCGTAGCAATGGGAACAGCACCACACACTCCGATACCGAACAGAGGCCACCAGCGGGCACGGACAAACTATGCACCGTGGACATTTCCTCACTGCTCCACACCAACCGACCAACTGCCCGCACACAGCACAGCCGGAAATCTATAAGCGCTAGGTCAAAGACAGTCCAAGCTGCAAATATCGATAAACACAGCTACTGCACCTGCGGAAAGAGAGGATAACAGCGTAATCGCGATAACCGAGGAAGACCAAACACAGAATAGCAACCGAGGTTTAATCCAACGCATAGCGTGAGCCAGCCACGGCTCACAGATGCTAGCCAATTTTCCAGATTGCACTGTTGTTTTCGACCACGATCGGAACATTTGCAGGGCCCTGAATACACTCGAAGTTTCAGTCGTGATCAGAACACTCTTCTGTGTAGTTGTGAGAGCGTAATATCGGAAATCAGTGCAGTCGAACGTGGGCAAATTGTTGGTGCTAGTATGGTGGGTGCTTCGGTCATCAAAGTAGCCAAAGTGTCTGGCGTTTCAAGAGACACCGTTTCGATGATTTATACCGCATACAGCGAAAGTGGAAAAATATAATCTACCCAGTCACAACGTGGACGAAAGGGTGTGTCGAGTGATCGTGACAGTCACTGTAGAGGACTGTGACGAAAAATAAGAGGACGACGGCTGCAAAAGTCACTGCGAAACTGGATGTCGCTCTCGCGAACCTTGTCAGCAATAAAGCAACAAGGAGGGAGCTCCATAAACCAGGATTGTAGGGTGAGCTGCAATTCCAAAATCACTCGTTGCTCTTGCAGATGCCAGTAACAGGAAAACGTGATGCCGAAGCCATAATACCTGGACTATGGAGCCCTGGAAGACAGTTAATCAGATGAGGCTTGTTGTATACTGTTTGCAACTTCTGACAGCCATAGCTTCCCAAGAGTGAACTATAGCCGGGGTTCCATGATGATTTGAGCGGCTACAGCGTGGAATGATTACTCTGCGAGCTCACATGACTGCCAAGGATTATCTGACCATTTCGGCTGATCATTCCATCCCATGGTACAATGTTTGTTCCCCAATAGTGGTGCTGTGGTCCACAATAGGGCCCTTGTTCACACAGATCGCAGCGTCCAAGACTGCTTTTGTGATCACAGTTTTGAATTGTTGCATCTCCCCTGGGCTCCTCAGGTACAGATCTCAATACTATTGAGCTTTTGTTGTCTATGTTGGAGAGAATGGCGCGTGATCGCTATTCATCACCATTATGCGAATTGGTCAGTATTTTGCAGGTAGAATCTACACAGGACCTGTATTTATCCATCACAAAGCGACTGGAAGCCGTTTCGAATGCCAACGAATGTCCTATACCGTATTAAGCGTGGTAATGTATTGTGTTTTTGTCCACCCTATGTATGAATGCTGTTCTGATAACGACCTTGGTCTGAGGTATGTTACTGAAACCAGTAGGGAATTTAGAAGCCAAATCTGCCTAAGATTTTAGCAACAATTTTATAACACATTTTGTAAGATGGCAAGAACTATGACCCTTACATGAAGTCATTAAAGATCACCGAACTCACGTTGAGCGAACAGTAGGGCTGAACAAAAATGACTGACAAGGCACAATGCATCTTGTAGAGGATATAGTATGGACGTATTGGAATAATTAATGTTGGGTGATGGTTTTAAAGTAATTCATGCGACATGAAAACTTTGTAGAAATGCGACGATTTAGTGGAGGTTAGTTTATCCCAGGGAAGTATTCAGTGTTGACCACGGCCGGGTGGTGGCGCGTGGCTGGGGAATGGTGAAGGGAAGCGACAATAGGCCAGCTTAGGGCGGCTCAAACTCTGAGAAAGCGGTAATGAGGCGCGGCCTCCAGCTGCCTTAAGATGAGTGACAGTGAGGGGGTGGTTGACCCCATGCTGGTGTACTGGGAAGCAGACGGAGAACTTTTACGTCTGTTGATAAATGTCCGTTGTTCCATTTTCAGTGAAACATGCGAGAAAGTGGCGCAAAGCTATGATGGAGTGGTCAACAGAGGCCGAAATATGCGTGTTCGTAACTATAGCAACTTCACGCTGAATTCACGGTCCGCAGAGACTGAAGTAAATCAGGTGAAGAGCGACAGAATGAAATATGCCGGCCTCCGATGGGAATGTATGACCAAGGAATTTGAAGTACTCTCCTGGGAGTCAGAATTTCGGAAAAATTGGTGTTTTATGCAGATGCTAACCTTGATGGGTGGCCTGGGAGGAGCTAATAGCAGAAGTTGAGAGGAAGGGAAATTTTTTGGGAATTTGTTCACTTCGCAGAGCAGGCATTGGTCGGCGCTGGGAAGCGACACATAATTAACGCGACTTGCGCTGCAATTGACGTAAGTGATTTTGCTGGAGGGGAAACCGAGGTGAAGAGCGGACTGGCAGAACTCTATGTAGAGGTCTTTCGTTCCCAGCTTGCCTAGAGTGCGGATGTGGCGCTCTTTGCTCACCTTGCCTGAGAGAGAGTAAGCATCTTTGTAGTTTAGGACTTAGCAAACGGAACGATTGCGCTTGGAGATAGAAAGTAATCGTTCAGCTGTGTACTGAGCAAGATAGCTGGGAGTGAATCGGCGAGCGCAACCTTGCAGCACCACGAGGCCGGCCGACGTCCGCACAACGACTTCGCCCCGCCACGCTGAATTCGGTGATACTGCGCCCGCTCCGGCTTGAGTTAGGCCACTAATTAATTTGTTGGATCACGTCGGCAAAGTTTCAAGGAGGGTCTCATGGGCCGTGTATTGTAGAATTCTTCTCGCACTTCGCATTATGCCTGGGTCAGTCGATAGGAATTAATTTTGATTTATCGCGCTTTACTCCACATAAACGCAATTTATTCCCACTGCCTGTTAGGAGAGTCATGTAATGTGATGATTGAAGGTCGTGAGTTAAATTTGTGCTAATCGACTGCATCTCTTTTCAATCAAGTAGTTGAAATCCCAACTCACTTTCTTAATAAATTTTATGTTCAAAATTTGCATGTGGTGTTCAGTAGCTGAATATAACCAATGTGCACCCATTTTTAATTAAAAGGGGTCAATTCTGAAACAATTAATGTCAACACTGCCACCGCAGTTCAATCAGGAGTCACAGAGCCTTATTACTTTCTTTGCATTATTCGATACTGCGACAGTTTTGAGCTCTCTGTTGGTCTGTTAGTCAACTACCTGGGATGAACACACGCCAAAACCAAATAAGTGATGGGTGGGGTGTTACAATTTTGTACAAGTGGCGTATTTTATGCGAAGCCAGCCATGTTCGTAGATGGTGAGAAAGGTGAAACAGTTCTCTGCAAGATAAAGTTATGGTGGTTGAATATTGGTTTGGGCGCACGACAGCCACGTCTTTAAAGACCGCACTGTAGTCCTTTACGTGAGAAGTGTGGGTAAAAGTGGTGAAATAGTCGAAATGTAACAAAAGTGGCTGGCTCGTTGCCAAATGTATTGGCAGGTAAGGGCGCTCACTACAAGCTCGCAATATCTTTTGTGATATGTAGGTTTATAACGGAGTAAAACTGCCTCATTCCTTTTTAGTTTTGTGGTGAGAGTAACAGAGTAAATGCACATATACAAAAAAAATTGTTGAGTTATGGAATTCTGGCTTTTTCATGGGGTAACTCAGTTGGGATGACTCGAATAACTATTTCTCATCCGTGTACACAGCTTGGTAGTCGCAAGGTACTTGTTTGTAAACTATTAGTGAAGGGTAGGACTATGAAACTATTTCAAGTTCCTTCAGCTTTTAACCTGCGACTGACGATGTTATACGTACATAATATTTTTTATAAGTCTTGCTGCACAACTTGAGCATCCTGAAATTACTTCATTGTGAAACTTCTATAATCTAATTAATGAATATAAGCGTTATTATACGGCATCTATCAGTTCGACATGAGATTCTTTACATTCGAAATTTACAAGAAAGATTTCTGACGTTTTAATGTGGATGCGCGATGCCTGACAATGCTTGGATACGATGAACAGCTGTAAAGAACTCTCCTCACACACTTTGGATCTCTTCATAACGGCGGTAGGACAAACCAATACTTCAATGGAGATTATACGCTGATAATCTTATCGTTGAGCCCTCCTAACCCAAAAACGTAATATGGATTATTCTTATTGAGCAGTTTACGCTAGATCCACAACTAAGCTATTTCAGTGGCTACAGAAGAAGTTAACACATCGAATGCAATCAGCTCCATTTACAGTTCGTCGGGCTTAGGTAGTGCGAAATTTGGCTTTACACTGGAAATTTCAATATTTAACTTCATATTTGGAATGTGAATATTTTCCTCCTTGCAACCTAACTACACCTCACAACTTCGCCGTCCAGCGGCCAGCAGCTCGCGGCCTTCAGCGGCAAGCACGACCTTCCTCAATACGACGGAACACAGAAGTGTCTATTCAGATTCATGCCCAGCATTCCCAGCAAGCAGACCGTGATCTCATTGGTTCAGTCACCCGGAACTCAAAGATGGCTGTCAGGATGCCTCACAGACTACCCCCAAAGAAAACTAATTTGTTCGCAGGAGAGCTTCTGTAAAGTTTGGAAGGTAGGTGACGATGTGCTGACGGAATTACAGCTGTGAGGACGGTTCGTGAGACGTGGTTGGGTAGCTCAATTGGTGGAGCACATGACCGCGAAAGGCAAAGGTTCCGAGTTGGAGTCTCGGTCCGGCACACAGTTTTAATCTTCCAGGAAGTGTCATATCAGCGCACACTCCGCTGCAAAGTGAAAAAAAAAATCATTCTGTAATTTGATCTTAATCGATACTATGTAAAGAATTGCGTATCTGCAGCAACCCTGCGGTAAGTAGTCTTCCTCCATCCGCTTACTTCGATGTTGCCACACACTCCCATCCATAAAAATTAAGTTAGGGGCGAATGCATCCCCGAAAAGACCCACATGAGGAAGGAGTACAGTGTCACAATCAGAATGAAAGGTGAGTGTAACGTGTTAAAAGATTTGGAAGTCAATACGCTCGCGCAACATTATGCCTCCCCCAGACCACGGCACTTAGACCGTCAAAACGATCAAGTTCGACTACGCTGGACGCTCCTTCATATGACGAGAGTCGGGAACACACAAAGCAGCTGGGAACATTGTCCAACACGATCGTTTCGTTGATCCAGGTGTTATGATGTAGAGAGGCACAATACTGCATGGATGTGCCGACCTCTAAGTATTTCAGTACCTTACATTCGACAGTCATCGTCACTGTGAAACTACGCTTTCCTGTGTGCTTTTCAGGGGTGCATTGGTCCCTAACTTCACTTTTAAGGATGACTGTACGCGACAGAATTGAGCAGCACAAATGCAGGCCCTCTTGGAACGAGATAATATATGGCGAATGGAACGGCCTGCCCCTTCCACTGACTTAAATCACATCGAGTACGTGTGGGATGCGCTCAGGATGGGTACTGCAGCGCGCCCACAGACGCTAACGACCATAAAAAGTTGTGAACGGCGTTGGTGGAGAAGTGGAACGCCGTACTACAAGAACTCCTTATCAGCCTTGTGGACCGAGCGAGGTGGACGCTTTGGTTAGCACGGACTGGCATTTGGGAGGAGGACGGTTCAAACTCGCGTCCGACCATCCTGATTTAGGGTTTCCGTGATTTCCCTAAACAGCTTGAGGCAAATAACGGGATGGTTCCTTTGAAAGGACAGGCCGATTTCCTTCTCCGTCCTTCCCTAATTCGAGCTCGTGCTCCGTCTGTAATGACCTCGCTGTCGTCGGGACTTAAACACTACTCTCATCCTCCAGCCTTGTCCCAGGATGATAACATGTTGCAAAGAAAGCGATGGCGTCCTTGGTGATCACACACGCTGTCAAGAACCGTATCTCGCTTCTTGAAATGTTCAGGGGACCATCATGAATCGAGATGACATTAGTATAATTACTATCTTTGAGTAATTGTTTAATTTTTGTTCGTCTCATTGCGTATTTTTTTCTGTTACCTTCTGTACTATACTGTAGCAGTTCTTTCTATGTATGAACTAAGGTTTATCGAGCTATGTTACTTAGCAGTGACACATCACGTGGAAGTTAAATTCGTCCTTAAGCTTTGCACTCCATTGTAGTAAGTGGCGGTCGCAAATATACTCTAAACAACCATAACGATCTGACAAATCTAGCTACCATCAGACAAATGCTAGCCGGTAAAGACAATCTGAACAAAGGGAAAAAAGAGACATAACACATCGGGAAGTACTCCGAAAAATGCTTTGTTACGGAAATCACGTTATTTATTTAGCAACTGATTCGGGCACTTGTATTTAAATTAGTAAAATTGTTTGCTTATCTATGAAAATGTTGTTTTGAGATACGTAGTGTTCCATGGCAGTACTTTTAGGTAACATTTAATACGGTATATGTTACTAAAACTACAGAATTGTGAATTATTATTTACTTTTATTTCTGCTATGGTTTGTGTGTGTCCATGGGAATTTGTGAAGACATGCCTATATTTAGCCTTTATCTGCCGTGTGTCAATGTGTTTAACCATGATTTTAACACAGTGAAGCCACATTAATGGCGCTAGCTGGATCGTGTCAATCGTATACATGACTTAGTGCCCAAAAGTGGCGTTTTTCATGTTTAATACTAACAGCTGACGAATAGGCAATATTTGTCGTCACAGAATTTTGACGAAAGGCACTTGAAGATCACCTAAGGTCGAAATTGTGTAACAGAGCATAAATCGACTACAGTTCATCAGTTGAAAGTAGCATGGAGAATTCGTTAGAGACGATCAGTAACTGATATTCGGGATGCATGAAGGGAGGATTCGGGGTGTACCTATCAAAATATGCGATGGAGTTATATAAGAAATTCATGTCAACGATTTGTGGCTGAAGGCTGTTACTGTATTATTATGAAATTCATGACAACTGTGGAACCGACTTCAAAGAAAAACTAAAGACTGGGTTGAAAATAGGATGTGAAAGGTTAATCTTCCTTTGCTCGTAGAATGTGCTGATTATCACAGCTCATCGATGTGTCACGTCAGAATAAAAATGAAACTCAATAACTGATCAATATTGTATATTTTCCCCCACACTGAATTCATATTCGTCCGTTGCAAATACAATCTCATTGCCTAGTGGGTATCTCATTCGCTGCAGAATGCTGTGCAGCCTAGCACATCCTTCTGTTAGCTACAAACGTTTTCTACAAAATTGCCCTTTACAAGCAAACATAAAACTCCGCTTTCGAAAACAAGCTTAACATCTCGTAAGCAATTAATTTGGTTCACAGTTTCGTCACGCACAAGCTTCAGCATAATGTTTTCATTTCCTCGAGCGAATGTTTACTTATCTTTGCAAATATGAATTTTAATTTTGTACCAGTGAAACACTTTTTGAAGCGGTAACATTACGCGTGTTGCGAAAATTACCTCGCGGGCTACACAAGAGAGGCGGCACACAGCACGCGCGTCTCCCAGCTGCCTCGGCAAAGAGTTTCGCTCCCTGGCGACGGTCCGCACTCACACACTGATAACAGCAAAAATTGTCATCTCCGACTTTGCATATGAAAATCCTCTGACGTCCAAGGCAAAAAAATGAAATTATTTCGCAACGCTGAGAATGATTTCTACAATCAGTTTTATCTGGTTTCCTCTCTCCTTATACAATCGTGAGCCAAAACATTATGATCGCCTGCGTATTGGCTTGTTTGTCATTCTTTGGAACAAAATACGTCACTGATTCTGCGTGTCAAGGGTCCGACATTTTGTTGCTAGGTTTGTAGAGGCATGTGGAATTACATGGCTACGCACAGTTCGCGTAAATATCGGACTGCTGATTTGCGTATGAGGTGGTTGCCCCCGATAGCGACACAGATCGGTTTCATAGGATTTACATCAGGCCAATTTGGTCGCTGAGACATCAACGTGAGTTTACTAGAATGCTCGTCAAACCACTGCAGCACCGGTCTGGGTCCGTAACACGGAAAACTACACTCCTGAAAGATGACATCGCTGTCGGGGAAGGCATCAAGCATGAAGGAATGCAGGTGGTTCGCAGCTGCCGCGAGTCTTCGATTACTACCAAAGGTCCCATTCAAGCGCAGGAGAATTTCTCTCATAGCGTAATACTGACCCTACCAGCCTGGGTCAGTGGCGCGCTGCACTTTTCGAGCCGCCATTCATCTCAGTGACGGCGTATTTGGAAAGACCATAGACCTAGTGTACCAAAAATGTGATTCACCCGAAGAGCCGACACCTTTCCACTGATCGACGTCGAATCCCGATGGTCCCACACCCACTGTAGTCGTTACTGACCATGCCGTTGGGTCAACATGTGAACACGTAGTTTCGGAGCTCCACGTTCAACAATGTACGATGAACAGTAGTAGTAGAGGGGTTTTGTGGGCGCACGACAGCAAGGTCTTCAGCGCCCGTTCAGTATCATAGTGAGACGGGTGTCAAGAAAAAAAAAAAAAAACTCAGAACATTTACATAAAACGGAACATAAAACACGGGGAACAATCATTGAAAAATAGGTGCTCACCCACACCGAAGCGTGGGATGAAGCAGGGCGTCAGCAGTAAAACATGGACAACACAGGAAGAAAATGGGAGAGGGAGCTAAAACATTGTAGCAGATGGAAGTGGCTGGCTGACCGCAAGGAGAAAAGGGAGGAGTCAGCCACTCTGCAATACACTAAAACCTCCAGCCTAAAAGTTTAGGCCAGAGTCCAGACACATCACAAAACTTAAAAACCCTAGACACACACGTCTCATCGTTAGCTAAAACACAAGGCAGATCCCCATCAACTTGTGCTTCTGCCCTTGCGTCACGGTATAAAATGGAGTCTGTTAAAATGTGCCGGACAGAGACGTGCACACCACAAGCATCACAAAACGGAGGATCCTCCCGCCGTAATAAATAGCTATGCGTCACAGGACAGTGCCCGATCCGAAGACGTGTGAGGGCCACCTCTTCCCGCCTGAGCAACCGGCAGGAGGAACGCCACGGCCGAGTGGTTGACTTTACCGACCGCAGTTTATTGGCCGTCACCGCCAGCCATTCGTCCTCCCACAAATCCATGCACTTCCTGTGGAGTGCAGCGATGACTGGCTGCAAGGGGATAGGACACTGGACCACATCCTGCTCTCTGCAGGCCTCCTTGGCAGCCCGATCAGCCTGTTCATTGCCCCATATGCCGACATGACCAGGCACCCAGCAGAAGGATACCTCTTTACCCCGCTGTTGGAGCAAGTACAGTTGGTCATGTATCAGCTGGACCATCTCCTCAGTCGGGTATAGGTTCTGCAGTGATTGTAAGCCACTAAGAGAATCGGAGCAGAGAAGAAATCGATCGCCCCGAACACGATTCATCTGCTCCAGTGCCTTCAGGATCGCGTGGAGCTCCGCTGCGAAAACGATATATTCAGCAGGGAGGCGAATCCGGGTAACATGATCAGGGAACACCACAGAACAGCCAAGGAAAGTCTCCTGTTTGGAGCCATCAGTATAAACGACAGTGAAACCGTGATGCACATCTAAAATGTTAAAAAACAGAGATTGAAACGTAAAATCAGGTGTTCCATCTTTCTTAAAATTAGTCAAATCTAAAATAAGTTTGGGTCTCCGGAGGAGCCAAGGTGGAGATCTGCTCCAACCGCGACGTAAAACACGATGGCCCTGTGGGTTGTCTAGATACGAGCTCTAGATTCTACACTATGATTTTTCGTACGATGAACAATTTGCTCCACAAAAAACTTGTGCGTGAACCAGCATTGTACATTTTCGGAAAAGATGCCACAGATCGAAAATTATTGTACAGAGCTGACAAGCCTCAGAATCCCACGTTCTCTGATGAGTCGCGGACGTCCAACCATTTAGTACCTTGTGGTACTTTCTCTGTCCTTCTGCCTTTTTCCGTAGATGTTCACGACAGTAGCAAGTGAACATTCGACCATCTTCATCATTTTCGAGTTACTCTTTCACAGGATTTGCGTAATAATAATCTGCTCTTTGTCACAGTCTCTTATCTCAATGGGTTTCCCCATTTGCAGTCCACATCTTCGGCGGGATGATACCACGCCCGTGTCTGCTCCGCTTATATACGTTTGTTACCGTGTCACGTGCGAGCAAAGACGCCATGCGAATTCAGCGTCGCGGTGGGCAGTGATCGTGATATTTTGGCTCATCAGTGTAGGTGAGGCGTCTTCCCAGCCAGTTTGATCGTGGACAACCGCTTTCAGCTCATTATTTGTTCAATATCGACGATGAATTGTCGGAATTGGATCGTAGCATTTACTTTGCCGCGCGATGGCTCTTTAAAAAAAAATAAAGAAATTGGTGATTACTTATTTATTGATATATGGCGTTTTATGGAATGATAGATTTGTTTTGAAAATCATTGTAATCATTTACTGTATAGTTTCATCTAGGGAAGATACATCTGCACTGATGCGAAACCTGTTGTAACTTTTTAATGAAAGTATTTTAACAGATAGTGCGGGAGATTTTATTCATCGTGTGTGACGGCGGCTGTGGTTGCCCGACTTCTAACATGAGTGCTAAACGGTGTATCCATATAAACTGTTAAGTGATACATATTGGTAACATCTAATTTTATTGTAGAATAACTTTCAAACCAACATGCATCTGAAAGTATAAAACAAATCATACCAAACGCTAATGTTATAAACCTTAACGAAACTGATGAGCCACTTAAGACACTCACTTCGTTGTGTACAAGGGAAAGGCCTCAGACACAACCAAATGATTCGGCTCATTTTTGGCAGGTCGCTTGCATACATGGAAGACTAAGACATTTTGAATCAGTATATCCACGCTTTTGAGCAAAACCACCTCTAAAGATCTTCTGACTGGTTTGATGTGGCCCGCCACGAATTTCTCTCCTGTGCCAACCTCTGCATGTCAGAGTAGTACTTGCAACCTACGTCCTCAATTATTTGCTGGATGTATTCCAATCTCTGCCTTCCTCTACAGTTTTTGCCTTCTACAGCTCCCTCTAGTACCATGGAAGTTAATCTTTCGTGTCTTAACAGATGGCCTACCATCCTGTCCCTTCTCCTTATCTGTGTTTTTACATATTCCTTTACTCTCCGATTCCCCGCAGAACATCCACATTCCTTACCTCGTCAGTCCACCTAATTTTCAACATTCATCTGTAACACCACTTCTCAAATGTTTCGATTCTCTTCTGTTCCGGTTTTCCCACAGTCCATGTTTCACTACCATACAATGTTGTACTCCAGACGTACATACTCAGAAATTTCTTTTCCAAATTAAGACCGGTATTCGATATTAGTAGACTTCTTTTGGCCAGGAATGCCCTTTTTGCCATTGCTAGTCTGCTTTTAATGTCCACCTTGCTCCGTCCGTCATGATTATTTTAGTGCCTAGGTAGCAGAATTCCATCAATCCTGATGTTAAGTTTCTCGCTGTACTCATTCCTACTAATTCTCATTACCTTCGTCTTTCTTCCATTTACTCTCAGTCCATACTCTATGCGCATTAGACTGTCCACACCAGTCAGCAGATCATGTAATTCTTCTTCACTTTCACTCAATGTAGCAATGTCATCAGCGAATCGTATCATTGATATCCCTTCACCTTCAATTTTAATTCCATTCCTGATCCTTTCTTTGATTTCCATTATTGCTTCCACGATGTACAGATTGAGCAGTAGGGGAGAAAGCCTATATCCTGGTCTTACACTCTTTTTAATACTAGCACTTCCTTCTTGGTCGTCCACTCTTATTATTACCTCTTGGCTGTTTTATGTATTGTATATGTCCCGTCTCTCCCTACAGCTTACCCCTACTTTTTCAGAATTTGGAACATCTTGCACCATTTCACATTGTCGAACGCTTTTTCCAGGTTGACAAATCCTAAGAACGTGTCTTTGTTTTTCTTTAGTCTTCCTTCCATTATTAACTGCAACGTCAGAATTGCCTCTCTCGTGGCTTTACCTTCCTTAAAACCAAACTGACCGTCTTCTAGCGCATCCACAACTTTGTTATCCATTCTTCTGTAGTCCGGCCGCGGTGGCCGTGCGGTTCTAGGCGCTGCAGTCCGGAACCGCGGGACTGCTACGGTCGCAGGTTCGAATCCTGCCTCGGACATGGATGTGTGTGATGTCCTTAGGTTAGTTAGGTTTAAGTAGTTCTAAGTTCTAGGGGACTGATGACCTCAGATGTTAAGTCCCATAGTGCTCAGAGCCAGAGCCATTCTTCTGTATATTATTCTTGTAAGCAACTTGGATGCATGAGCTGTTAAGATAATTGTGCGACAATTCTCGCACTTTTCAGCTCTTGCAATCTTTGGAATTGTAAGGGTAATACTGTAACAGTTACCGTCGGAATAGGGGTCCTGTTATGTCGGCAGACTCATACATTCTACACACTAACGTGAATAGTCTTTTTGTTGCCACTTCCCACACTGATGTTACAAATTCTGATGGAATGTTATCTATCCCTTCTGCCTTATTTGATCGTAAGTCCTCCAAAGCTCTTTTAAATTCTGATTCCAATACTGAATCCTTTATCTCTTCTAAATCGACTCCTGTTTCTTCTTCTATCACATCAGACATATCTTCCCCCTCATAGAGGCTTTCAGTGTATTCTTTCAACATATCCGCTCTCTCCTCTGCATTTAACAGCGGAACTCCCGTTGCACTCTTAATGTTATCACCCTTGCTTTTAATGTCACCAAAGGCTATTTTGACTTTCCTGTATGCTGAATTTATCTTTCCGCATCATTTCTTTATCGAAGTCTTCACATTTTTCCTGCAGACGTTTCGTCTTAGCTTCCCTGCACTTCCTATTTATTTCATTCCTCAGCGACTTTTATTTCTGTATTAATGAGTTTCCCTGAACATTTTTGTACATCCTGCTTTCAGCAGTCAACTGAAGTATTTCTTCCGTTACCTGTGGTCCCTTCATTACCTCCTTTGTACCTATTATTGCCTTTCCAGCTTCTGTGATGGCCCTTTTTAGAGATGTCCATTCCTTTTCAACTGTACTGCCTACTGAGCTATTCCTTATTGCTGTATCTATAGCCTTAGAGAACTTCAAGTGTATCTCGTGATTACTTAGTACTTCTACGTCCCACTTCTTTGCGTATTGATTCTTCCCGACTAGTGTCAAACTCCAGCCTATTCTTCATCACTACTATATTGTGATCTGAGTCTATACCTGCTCCTGGGTACACCTTACAATCCAGTATCTGATTTCGTAATCTATGTCTGACCATGATGTAATCTAACTGAAATATTCCCGTATCACCTGGCCTTTTCCAAGCATACCTCCTCCTCTTGTTAGGATTTTGGATAAAAATCATCAGCAGTAGCGGCCGAAGACTTCTGGCATAAGAAGTTACTCTCATTCACGTTCTTAGGATTTGTCAACATGGAAAAAGCGTTCGAAAATGTGAAATGGTGCAAGATGTTCCAAATTCTGAAAAAGTAGGGGTAAGCTGTAGGGAGAGACGGGTCATATACAATACATAAAACAGCCAAGAGATAATAATAAGAGTGGACGACCAAGAAGGAAGTGCTAGTATTAAAAAGAGTGTAAGACCAGGATATAGGCTTTCTCCCCTACTGTTCAATCTGTACATCGTGGAAGCAATAATGGAAATCAAAGAAAGGATCAGGAATGGAATTAAAATTGAAGGTGAAGGGGTATCACTGATAAGGAGAAGGGACAGGATGATAGGACACCTATTAAGACATCAGGGAATATGACTTCCTGACTTCCATGGTACTAAATGGAGCTGTAGCGGTCAAAAACTGCAGAGGAAGACAGAGATTGGAACGTGTTCATCAAATACGTGGTTTGCAAGCGCTACTCTGAGATGAAGGGGTTGGCGTAGGAGAGGAATTCATGGCGGGCCGCATCAAACTAGTAAGATGACGGTGGGGGGAGTGGGGGTCGCTAGTATTCAAGGATTCCGCAGCCGAGTGAGTAAGCTCTTATTGTTTCACAATAGTGCGCCATGGAATTGTGTGACGAACAAGAAAAAAATGGTTCAAACGGCTATGAGCATTATGGTACTTAACATCTGAGGTCATCAGTTCCCTAGAACTTAGAACTACTTAAACCTAACTAACCTAAGGACATCACACACATCCATGCCCGAAGCAGGATTCGAACCTGCGACCGTAGCAGCAGCGCGATTCCGGATTTGCCATGTTAAAACTATAACTTCTTAGGTAACTTTTATGTAAAAAAGTGCTGTAAGACAGGGCCTGCTGACCCTAATCAGATCGGTTAAAATAAATAAATGAATTCATAAATGAAATTATGTTTCCAGTGAAATCCTCGTCCTTATCCAATCGTTACAATAACTACACACGAAAGTGTTTACGCACAATTCTATCTGCATGTTTCAGTTTTTGTGCCAACGGTAATTTGTACGGTTTGTGATGCAAATGTGATTCTAAAGGTTGCCTGACAGTCACATGCACGACGCTAAACCCGCGGGAAGCACACTGGGTCGAATTTGTGCACCTGTCAACAAAGGTTTCCCTCGCTTGCCATACGACGTCGTCTAACACACACGGTCGACCTGCGAATTTTTTATGGTTTACTTACATCTCAGTTTCAAAGGAATATTAACGTTACTCATAAATGGTAAGTCTACTGGAAAGATCTTCATGTTGCGTAGTTGTCTCAGGCTTTGATTCTTCAAACCAAAACATGCAGCGTGCGCACTCTGAACTGGTGAAGGCAGCCATCTTTGATACAACTTTCGCTAGCGCTTGTGGTGGTGTGATTCGGAACTATCATGGTATGTGAGTCAGAACACGATCAATTTTGGCACGAAATTACTCTAAAGTTAGGTCTGTATGTGGTGTGAATAAATGTGCAATAATTTTCTAAGTTGTCAGTTCCCCTTAGGGATCCCATGTGTTTGTTTTATGCAGAAATATACATATGCATCTGAGATGAAAACAAAATGAAGTCCAAAGCCAGGATGTATAAAAAAACTGTCATGCACTTTGGAAGTATTCACCATCCACCGCAAGGCGAGAGCGTAACAATAAAACATCCGAGGCAAGTTCGCATATCGCAGTCAAACGGTAGCGTGTGGACGCCCGAAAGCAGAATTGTACCCGAGTCCTGCAGAATGTTACTCTGTTGCTTTAAAGTCTGCACCACAACGCTCGGTGCTGTTGGGAGAGGCAGGATTTAATTTTACGCTTTCATCCAGATTTTGCATTTCTGCTGGTCCACACAGACAGTTGATGTTGGGACCATGGTAATTTGTCAGAAGCTTGTCCACCGTTGTCTTTGTCTCTGTTCGGCTGTCATTGTGTAGACCACACTTTCCAAAATCCGAGAACAAATAAAATGCTTTGTCAAACAAGGCCTCAGTCTACAGCCCAGCTGTTGTACAGAATCGTGTGTGTTACCACACTATTCACGGAAGTTCAAACGTCAATAATGAATCATTCATTGTTCTTCATGTCTACAAACAACTTTCTGGGAAGGACAAACACGGTTCGAAGACGTTATGAATAACAAAAACAACACTCAACACTCAATAACCGTTCGGATTATCATAAAAATTACAGTTAAAAAACCAAGAATGATGAGGTGTTTCCAAAAGCCGCATAGCTGTATGAAGGTGCGTTATTCAAAACTTCATACCGGTACAGACGCATCTTCAGGTTCATCTGTCAAAAATACAAATCACTGTGTAAAATTTTTGAAATGGTAGAAATACAGAACCATAGTGTTGACGTTCAACACGAAACAATGACGATTACTGACAATGGTTAGATTTCTATGATGTAGATGAACAATTACAGAGTCCCAGCTTTCGGGAAGTTATCCACGTTAAAAGTCAAACCACAATGGTAGGTGCGCGTAACGAAATTGAGTACACCCGAAAGATCCTTGTAAAAATGTGCAAAGAATGACTACTGAATGAACTAAGCCTACGAAAAAGCGGGGGAAGAACTAAGCATGAATGGAACATAACTGTGAACATGGATAAAATGCCTAGAAAACTATGGAAAGTGCTGTAAGTATCCAGGAAATATTATCCCAAAAGTAATAACACATACGGAACCAATTTGTCGAGAATGTAAGCAATCTGAAAACAGCTCACCGGATAACACCACGTGGGATATATTTTAAGATCCGGTGGACACCAACTGGATAAAATTAATGAAGTAAAATTTAAAATCCCGGGTAATGTGTTTACTCCCGCCTTATTGATAACCGGCCTGTGTGGTGTAAGCAGCCCGTGAAAGCTAGCAATACACTGGAAGGCGGAAGGCCACTTTGACTAGGATACAGCAATAAGGAATAGCTCAGTAGGCAGTACAGTTGAAAAGGAATGGACATCTCTAAAAAGGGCCATCACAGAAGCTGGAAAGGCAACAAAAGTAAACACACGAGCAGCTGCAGGGAATACTAGAAAAACAACTGAAGGCTCGCAAACGATTTACATAACTTTAAAAATCCGTAGTTTATCGTAGGTATAAATGAAAAATGAAATATAATCTGCTTTAATCAGTACCTCAATATTATCAGATTATCAAACGAGTAATATTTCAGTATTATACAGCTGCTAAATTATCGTGAAGATCATCCTAATAGCTATTGGCGACAATTCAAATAAAATTCGATATGGTATTGTGGTGACTCAGTTCACTCTGATTATTCAAACTAGGGGCTCGCTTTAATGCCTTCGTATTTCTTCCTAGACATTTAAAATATTCCCTTTTGTTTCCTTAGATATAATACACAATTTTTTCTCAGTGTTGGAAATAGAGTGGGCATTGCTTTTAGATGAGCTGAGATAACTGACTGGGGGCCGTCAAAGTTTAGTTGCTAAAACTGTGTTCTGTCTGACCAACATATTTCTAGGAGGCAGCCGTTGCTGGGCATTCTCATAAACCCCAGATCCATTACACAGGGTGTTAGAAAAAGGTACGGCCAAACTTTCAGGAAACATTCCTGATAAAGAAAGGATGTTATGTGGACATGTGTCCGGAAACGCTTAATTTCCGTGTTAGAGCTCATTTTAGTTTCGTCAGTATGTACTGTACTTCCTCGATTCACCGCCAGTTGGCCCAATTGAAGGAAGGTAATGTTGACTTCGGTGCTTGTGTTGACATGCGACTCATTGCTCTACAGTACTAGCATCAAGCACATCAGTACGTAGCATCAACAGGTTAGTGTTCATCACGAACGTGGTTTTGCAGTCAGTGCAATGTTTACAAATGCGGAGTTGGCAGCTGCCCATTTGATGTACGATTAGCACGGGGCAATAGCGGTGGCGCGGTACGTTTGTATAGAGACAGTGTTCCAGAACGAAGGTGTCCCGACAGGAAGACGTTCGACGCAATTGATCGGCGTCTTAGGGAGCACGGAACATTCCAGCATATGACTCGCGACTGGGGAAGACCTAGAACGACGAGGACACCTGCATTGGACGAGACAATTCTTCGTGCAGTTGACGATAACCCTAATGTCAGCGTCAGAGAAGTTGCTGCTGTACAAGGTAACGTTGACCACGTCACTATATGGAGAGTGCTACTGGAGAACCAGTTGTTTCCGTACCATGTACAGGGTGTGCAGGCACTATCAGCAGCTGATTGGCCTCCACGGGTACACTTCTGCGAATGGTTCATCCAACAATGTGTCAATCCTCATTTCAGTGCAAATGTTCTCTTTACGGATGAGGCTTCATTCCAACATGATCAAATTGTAAATTTTTCACAATCAACATGTGTGGCCTGACGAGAATGCGCAAGCAATTGTGCAATCACGTCATCAACACAGATTTTCTGTGAACGTTTGGGCAGGCATTGCTGATGTCTTGAGTGGGTCCCAGGTTCTTCCACCTACGCTCAATGGAGCACGTTATCATGATTTCATACCGGATACTCTACCTGTGCTGCTAGAACATGTGCCTCTACAAGTACGACTCAACATGTGGTTCATGCACGACGGAGCTCCGGCACATTTCAGTCGAAATGTTCGTACGCTTCTCAACAACAGATTCGGTGACCGATGGATTGGTAGGGGCGGACCAATTCCATGGCCTCCACGCTCTCCTGACCTCAACCCTCTTGGCTTTCATTTATGGAGGCATTTGAAAGCTCTTGTCTACGCAACCCCGGTACCAAATGTAGAGACTCTTCGTGCTCGTATTGTGGACGGCTGTGATACAATACGCCATTCTCCAGGGCTGCTTCAGCGCATCAGGGATTCGATGCGACGGAGAGTGGATGCATATATCCTCGATAACGGAGGACACTTTGAACATTTCCTGTAACAAAGTGTTTGAAGTCATGCTGGTACGTTCTGTTGCTGAGTGTTTCCATTCCATGATTACTGTGATTTGAAGAGAAGTAATAAAATGAGCTCTAACATGGAAAGTAAACGTTTCCGGACACATGTCCACATAACATATTTTCCTTCTTTGTGTGTAAGGAATGTTTCCTGAAAGTTTGGCCGTACCTTTTTGTTACACCCTGTATTTATTGTATTCGGACTTTCCATTATGCCTGTATCTACTACAAACATTCCTTGGAATAAGGAATGCTCGTCGGATTTTTTTCTTTTTTAACTGTCTACCAACATATTCTGATACACTACCGAAATAAAACACTCTGTGATAATTTAGCCTGACACTATTTTGATCAGATGCAATTAACGTTGTGGTAAACCGATAGTGCAGGCCGTATGGACAGAGCGAGCGGACCTTTTCTTACTGAGGACTCCTTTATCGATCTTCTCCACAAAATAGCTATCGCAACCATTCGATTCCGACGTATACGGAATGGTGCGGTATTCTCGTTAAAAGGCTTCCTTTTTAAGCGGTATGGTATGTAACTGGTGTAACAGTGCCCTATAAACTGCCTGTTTGTACTTCTTGAGATGATTTGATGACTGATGGATTGTAGTGCTGATGGTAATAGGCTTCTGAAAAACATCGTGAGAGAAAGTAGCCCGAAAAATATCAACAGAGAAAACAGCACCTACTATAATTACAAGCAGGTCCAGAAACGGTAGTGAGTTATCCACGCTATGTTCTATTGAAACTTTAATTTCATCTTGCACAGAGTTCAGGCGATCTACAAACTGATTACAATCATTGTTTTACCCTCATTATAGCATAATACGCCATCTACATATCACAGCCATAAAATAACCATATTACTGTGCTCTGAGAAATGGAGTAAATGTTGATGCTCGAAGTGTATCCACAGAGGTTCATTATTTTTAGGCATTTTATCTTTGTTCACAGCTATACTCCACTCACTATTAGTTTTCTCCCGTTTTTCCTAGGCCTGACTCATGTAGCAGTAATGCTCTGTACATTTTTACAAGCACCTTTTGGGTGTACTCAATTTTATTATGACAACCTATCATTGTTGTATGACTTTTAACGTGGATAATTCCCGAAAGCTGGGACTTCCCTATCCATCTATATTGTGGAAATATAGCCATTCTGAGTACTCATGTTTTTGTATGTCCATTCTTTTGATTGGAGGTTTGAGGGACTTCGGCCATTCACTTATGCAATAAAATGGAACACTTAAAGACGTCCTTGTGATGTTATTTATTGTATGGCTACCAGTTTCGATGCTTCCGTGCACCATCATGGTAGTTGATGGTTAGAGACACAATATCATTGTTACAGGTAGTCTACGAAAAACAGTTCATAGATGTTGGCCACGGGCGAATCGTGTTCAGATGGTTCAAATGGCTCTGAGCACTATGGGACTCAACATCTTAGGTCATAAGTCCCCTAGAACTTAGAACTACTTAAACCTAACTAACCTAAGGACATCACACACACCCATGCCCGAGGCAGGATTCGAACCTGCGACCGTAGCAGTCCCGCGGTTCCGGACTGCAGCGCCAGAACCGCTAGACCACCGCGGCCGGCGCGAATCGTGTATACGATTGAAATAAACTCCCTCATCGTCAATTAAGACCTGAAGATGGTGCACTGAAGCTCCGGAACTGGTAGCCATATATTAAATAACATTACAAGGACGGTTGCACGTGTTCCATTTTATTACGAGTACTCGTCACTGTTCTTGATACAGGGTACTTATAAATGGTGGAAAAATCGATTTCCTTTTAATGATTTTGTAAAATCTTTAGTCTTTCCTGATTACATTGATATATACATTACAAGGTTCCAAATTAAAACCGTCCTATATATACCAAATTTTAAAGTTACGGTCATGTATGCCACCACGCCCCCTTCATTTCTGTTACAGAAACCAATATTATTTCGAAAAGAACTGTGAACTTTCTGTTTCCAGCGATTATCCGTATGATACATTGTATATGTTGATAACAGTGCAGGTTTCTAGTGTCTGTAAATGATTATCTTTGCTAGTATTTACTTTTGTTTCGCTGAAGCAGTTTGTTCACATACTACTGAATGTTTGTTGCCCAAGTGCTACATATATTTGTGGAAGAACACATCCTCTAGTGTGCAGTAAATACAAACTATGCCACGCATCAAGACATTCAATAAAAGGAAATTCCGTGGTAACCAGTTCACAAACAAAGAAAGCAACATTGTTGAAAGTAAACTATGTATCAGTTCTTCAGGGAAGGAACTCCGACAAGGCACGCCTCCTGGTGTTCAAATTTTTGTGGTAAAAATGATGTTGTTTGTAGTGGATTTGTTGTTGTTGATGTGGGAATCTTATCTTCTTTGATAAAGGAAGTGGCGGAATGTAAACAATGTGTGGTGTAGGCTGTCTGGAAATAACTGAACAACAAAGTAGCAGGAAGGGTTTCGGGTCAAAATTAGTTGTTCTGTGTAGGTCCTGCAATAAATCTACCTCGAAAATGACTTCGATCATTGTGCATAATTCATATGATTTGAATTTGAAATTAGTGTATGCAATGTGTGCAGTAGGAAAAGGAAAAAAAAAGGCTGCTCAAACATTTTGTGGTTTGATGGACCTTCCTCCTCCTCCCAGTAGGTTCAGCAAGTACACAAAAATACTTTTATCGGCCTTGACATTTGTGTCTAAAGCAGCTATGAAAGGTGCAGTAGTAGAAACTGTAAATAGTAGTGGAACCAGGGACATTGCTGTTGCACTTAATGGGACATGGCAACGTAAGTGATACTTGTCTGGGGAATGGAAAAGTTGTTGATGTTGAATGCTTATCTAAGTACTGCCACACCTGCCTTGGTAACACTGAAGGACACATTAAACATCAGTGTTCTAAGAATTATGATGGTTAAAGTGCAGGCATGGAGTATGATGGAGCTCTACTAATATTTCGGAGGTAGTTTATAACGTTATATAAACGAAGTACCTAGGCGATGGGGACCCTAAAACTTTCAATAAAATTAATGAGTGCAGTGTTTATGGTGATTCCTTGGGAACAAAACTGGAGTGTTGTGGACATGTGCAAAAGAGAATGGGTGCTAGATTGAGGAAGCTACGAAGGGACATGAGAGGAAAGTTGCTATCTAATTGAAAATATCTGTCTGGCCGAGGCAGATTGACAGAAACTGAAATAGACTTTCTACAGTGTTGTTATGGACTGGCAACTACACGAACTACACTTCTGAATGATGTTACAGTGATGAGAAAAGCTGTGGGGCCCATCTAATTTCATGAGTTGCCTACAGATGACCACCCTGTTCACAGACTTTAGGCCGGCCGCGGTGGTCTCGCGGTTCTAGGCACTCAGTCTGGAACCGCGCGACTGCTACGGTCGCAGGTTCGAATCCTGCCTCGGGAATGGATATGTGTGATGTCCTTAGTTTAGTTAGGTTTAAGTAGTTGTAAGTTCTAGGGGACTGATGACCTCAGATGTTAAGTACCATAGTGCTCAGAGCCATTTGAACCACGGACTTTACCCTAAAGGAACAGATTCTTGGTGTGGCTACCAAAAAGCAAAAGAAAGTGGTCAAATATACCATCATAAGCATTCTCTTCCTGAGCCTGTTATGAATGAAATAAAAGCAATTTTCAGAGACATGAGTGACCCTGTTTTGCTTAGTAATTGTCTTCATGGGGCACTCAAAATACAAATGAAAGTTTCAACCATAGCATATGGGAAAGATTACCCAATAATGTTTTCGTAGGACTAAATACATTGGAAGTTGGTGTTCTAGATGTAGTGATATGTTTCAATGATGAAGTGATAGGAGGGTTGGAAGTCCTGAGTAGTTTAGGCATAAAATGTGACTAATATGGAAGATCAGTTGCTTACATACGACAGACCACGGTTGCATGAAGCTGGAAGATTCGCTCTTCAAGTTACCAAAGAAGCAAGAACTGCTAAAAGGAATGCCAACAGGAAGCTTGAAGATGAAGCAATGCTGCAGTATGAAGACTATGCTTCAGGAATGTTCAGAGGCACAGTTCAATTGGACCCCTATCTTCATTCGCAACTTCCCTCAAGTTGTATTTTTCAGAATTTAGGTACAAATATTTCCTAAAGTTTACAAAGCACTGCTCTAATTTTTTTCTTTAACTTGCAATAATCCATGCTTATGTAGTAGACCTAAGCTTTATTGCAGAATCAACTAAATTAGAGAAAAAATAACATTAGGAAAAAGTTATAAAAATTAAAATGTAAGATGTCAGATTTTTTATCCTAGTATTATACATAATAAGTGAAATTAAACAAGTCTAGTACCTCAGCCATCAGGTCTTGCGTATGTGGTAAAAATCTGGTGTCCTTCAAACGTATAACATTGGATTAAATGGTACCTCAATTTGAGGAAGCAATTTGAAAAAAAATGCATCAATTTCTTTGTAATCTTTTTAATAACCCTAAGCAGATTCAAAAATATTCAAAATACTTCTAATTTGTTTAGAAAGTGTGCTGCATTACCTGATATCAACAAAACATTTGTAAAACATATACATTATAAACAGTGCCTGCAAGATGTAGGTGTTGATTTTTACATAATATTGAGCCAGAAAGGTACACTGTATCCTTAATGTGAACACTATGGTTTTGTATATCTACCACTTCAAAAAATCACACATTGGTTTGTATTTCCACAGACAAACCGGAAGATGCGTCTATACTGACGTGAAACCGATTATTACGAATAAAGAACCTTCACATAGCTATGCGGCTTTTGGAAACACTTCAGCATTCTTGATTTTTTTAACTGTAGTAATTTTCATAATAATTTGAACGGTTATTAAGTGTTAAGTGTTGTTGATGTTACTCATTCTTTACATCTCATCCAAAATCAAAAGAGAAAAGTAAAAGAAATGTAACGCCCCTTCCTGATCCAGGTCATCAGTAGCTAATCACTTGCTTAGTTACCGAGGGGAAGACGGACTAAATTGTGACGAATGCCGCCTCTTGTAGCTCAGCGTTTCCGTCCGCGCGTGCTTCTGTGGGTTTTGGGAAACTTGGGAACAGGAAGTTGTCGCCGCAGATTGTGCGGGCAATTAATTCTTGTGTAACAAGAGCCTGAAGATAAACGCTCGGCTACGCCAACCTAACAAGTTCATTTAGACTAAAGTAATGACATAGGCACTGCCGTGAGTAAGGGAACACAGCACGTCATTCTCAACGGCGAGAAGTCTTCAAACGTAAAAGCAAATTTGAGCGTGCCAAAGGGAATGCTATAGGAACATTACTTTGTATAGTATATATAGATAACCTAGTGAACTACATCAGAAGTTCCACGAAGCTTTTGTCGGATGATGATGTTATATACAGATAAATACAACGCTAGAAAACTGTAGCGAAAAGCAGCAAGGCCTGCAGAGAATCGACGCTTGGTCTAAGGACTGGCAGTTTATCTCGACAAATATAAAATACTGCGCATAAATACCCATTGTTGTGTGATTACGCGATTGCAGAATAATCGCTGGAAGCAGTCACATCCACAATGTATCTAGGAATATGTGTAAAGAATCATTTAAAATGAAATGACTACATAAAACTAACGAGAGGTAAGGAGGATGCCAGACTGAGATTCGTTGGAAGAATCCTCAGGGTACGTAGTCCGTCAACAAAGCCATCGTTCGACCAAAACTTAAGTGTTACTAGTCAGTGTTGCATTTGTACCAGATAGGATTGATAGAGAAAATAGGGAAGATCCCAAGAAGAGCAGCACGTTCATCTAGTAAGGACGAAGATTCTGAGCCACCTCCAGCAGCAGAGTTCTGCAACATGGTGTGGTTCACTATTAAATTCCCGAGAGACTTCCTAGAAGAATCGACCAATACATTGTTTCCTCCGAAGTATAAGTCACGAAAGGACCATGAACATAAAATCAGAACGATGCGAGCGCACACGAAGACTTACTAACAATCATTCCTCCCGTGGACAAATCCGCAACTGGAACAGGGAAGGAGGGAACTGCCATTGCTACACGAAGTACGTTTCCACCACAAACCGTAAGATGGCATGTACAATATAAACATAAAGAGACAAGTAGAAAGCTTGCCTCAAGTGTAGGTGAGCGGTGCTGCGGCTGCATTGGTGCTGTTTGTAGGTTTCCGCCCTCTTTTGGAGGCCACACGGTATCCTTTAGTTGGCATGGTTGCGGTTGTGTGCCTTCTTCTCGTGTTGACTGGCCCAACTCGATTCCTCTAGCGTGTCCTGTCCGCTACTGGCAACAGCGGTGGTTATCGGTATGTAGTAACTGTTGCCCCATCTTTGGGGCGACGTCGTTGTTTTTTCCGGGTCGTGTGAGTGTGCCAGTTCGTTTGGGGACTCAGGAGGAGCCAGGTCCGCGCAGTGCCAGAAAACCCCGGGACAGCTGGTGGCACACGTGGACTGCCGGATGGAAGGGCTGTGGTCACGAAGGTGTAAGACCTCGTCGTAAACCTGATCCAGCAAGCTTTAAGATGAGTGGATTTCAATCCAAGTAGAGAAACCTCCACCATTGTGATATCTCTCGTTTCTCCACAGACTTGGGTTCGTGTTGCTGCTCGTAGTGTCGCCAAGGTGAAGAACAGCGAGTGGAGTGCTTCGGGAAAGCGGATATGATTAGCTTTCCTCGACTTCTTATTACAATTTACTGTTTTCAACTCGTTACAATATTTCTTTCCTGGTGGTCGCTAACGCCCCAATTACCTGCACTAGGGGTTAGTATATATAACGGCAATGTACGTTTCCTCGCCTTGCAGCTGCTGTCCGGTAAGGCGTGTAGTTTTGACAGCTTTCTTGATTGTAGGCCGGTTGGTGATTCTTCTACTCTGGTGGTAGTGTTTCCTTTCTCATTCCGGGCGCTCTAAACACAGCTTTCTGGGGACGTAGTGCAGACCGCCGGTTCCGGATTTGGCTTATTGTTCCATCGTTGCATTTGGTTTATCGGACGCCAGGTATCTTCAGCAAGATTATCATTTGTAATTCGTTAGACTGCCACTAGTCGGAGTTACCATCTCGTGAAGTGCAGGCACCTCTTGGCTGCTTATTTCATCGCTCGCGGAAGTGTTTATTGTCGGACCTTCTCAGAGGTCGATTCCTGGAGTACCGTCTGTGGCCCCTTGGTTCTTGTAAGAAACGTGTGTTCTAAAAGGAAGTCTGATGGCCAGTAGTTCAGTGTAACGCTCCTTCAGTCCACACCTTCTGCGGGTATAATCTGCCTCAGCACTCTTCAAGGAACTTATGTACTGGTCCTTGTGTTTTATTATTGTATTCTTTATTGCAATACCTTGTAATGCCTACATTGGAGGTTATATATGTCTAGTTAATAGTTCTGGTCGCCTTCTGGAATAAATCTAGCAGTGTAGTGTTCAGTGAATGTTAAAGGTTGTGTTACAAAGTTTACCATCATCTTATTTCACCCGTTTGGTGATCAGCTGCTTGTTTTTTAACTGACCTTTGCTATTGTATTTGCTGTTTTACAGTAGGTTTCTAAATTTTTTAAGTTATTGCCGTTCCTGGCGTGTAAGGCCTTCAGCCGTGATTGTGGTCATTTACCTTAAAATTCTAATTTGGTATTTGTATTTTAGCAGTAAGCCTTAAAACCTTATTTACTGCCATTCCTGGCGTCTGATGCCTTCTGCTGTGTTTGTGGCGACTTACCTTTAATATTTCAATACCTGTAATTTGTAAGTTGCAGCGATTTTTAAACAATTCTTAATTTATTACCGTTCCTGGCGTGTAAGGTCTTCTGCCCTGATCACAATGGCTTGCTTTTAAAACATTATGTGCTGTACCTGTATTTAATGGTGATTTGCTAAATTGTAACTCACTGAAAACACTATTATTTACACAGTTGTTTATTCCTTCATTAATAACGTGTGGTATTTTTTCTTTATTGTTGAGTCTGGAATTACTGGTTTAAAATAAATTGTGTGTAACTGTAAAAGGCAACCAATGGTAACTGATTTCGGCCCCGTCCACAATCGTAACCGAATCCTGCCTTACCTTGACTACCAGGGTTCCAGCATGTTACATCAGTGGCCATAAGAAATGAATGAATTTGGGATCAGCGGGGCTAGTGACACTAAAACTAGGTTATTAGTGTACCACTTAGTACTGAGCCACCAAGCCTGCCGTCGCAAATATACGCACTTGAAACCTGCATTCGTCCCGTTTGCACAACGGTATCTTGGCAGCCGACCCATTGTATTTCAAGACACGTGGGACGCTCCCACTTGTATGACGCAAAGCCTGTCATAACGACCTCCTACGCCGCAATTTTGCATAGGGACGGAATAAATCATTGCACACTGCCTTGCAATGGCAGCCGCTGAGTCACGGATGCATTGCCTGTCGCGTACCGCCTGTTTACACACTGACCCAGACACAAGCAGCCACTGTACACCAGGCGACACACACGAAAGATGATGAACAGCCGTGTTAGTCCCTGCGTTGATGAACGAAAAACAGGAAATTATTATCTTCGGGGCTAAAATAGATTTTTCTAGATAATCTCCAATTTGCGGTTCCGTATGTGGGGAAATTTTCAAGGAACAAGAGGGCGGGGCGCTGTTTTCGCTTCAGTGCATTGTAGACAAGACTCCCCCTTCGGACGCCGTCAATACAGGATATGGAGATCATTGGGATTATCTTATAAATCCACTGAATTACGCCTTAAAAGCTTGGAAAATTGCAATGTAAGACTGACAGCCGAATAAGTTTAATGCTTATGGAACAATACACCTGCGTAATTCATTGTCTATAGGAAACTGCGTTGGTGATTTGTTTGGGTACAATTATGCAAATTGTTGGTTTCTTGGGTTTTAAATATGGTTTACTTTCTGTGCCATTATATAGTTTTTGAGCCACTATAGGCTCATCATCAGATGGTACCGTTATAGGAATATTATTGGACAATATGCAGTTAGACGCTATGATCGTGGTGTGAGTGAACCGCGCTGCGGTATCACTGCCACATCTGTTCTGAAAATGCACATTTGTCATGCTATACAGATGCATAGAACATCGTAAGCTTCACTTATTTACCGTAAGTAAGCTGAAACCTCTACGCGGTTGATTAAAGAAATTTGTAGTTTCTATCCGTCCGATTGTTTATTAGAGGATCGATGAAAATTTAGAAGAAAAACGTCAAGAACTTTTAGAGATTTTTTTTTAAAACAACGACCCCCTTTAGGTTAAACAACATCCTGTCTTTATACGGTGGTACAGAACATACACTACTGTCATTAAAATTGCTACACCAAGAAGAAATGCAGATATTAAAAACGGGTATTCATTGGACAAATATATTGTACTAGAACTGACATGTGATTACATTTTCACGCAATTTGAGTGCGTAGATCCTGAGAAATCAGTACCCAGAACAACCACCTCTGGCCGCAATAACGGCCTTGATACGCCTGGGCATTGAGTCAAACAAAGCTTGGATGGCGTGTACAAGTACAGCTGCCCATGCAGCTCCAACACGATACCATAGTTCATCAAGAGTAGCGACTGACGTATTGTGACGAGCCAGTTGCTCGGCTACCATTGACCAGACGTTTTCAATTGGTGAGAGATCTGGAGAATGTGATGGCCAGGGCAGCAGTAGAACATTTTCTGTATCCAGAAAGGCCCGTACAGGACTTGCAACATGAGTCGTGCACTATCCTGCTGAAATGTAGCGTTTCGCAGGGACGGGTCATAACACATCTGAAATGCAACTTCCACTGTTCAAAGTACCGTCAATGCGAACAAGAGGTGACCGAGACGTGTAACCAATGGCATCCCATACCATCACGCCGGGTGATACGCCAGTATGGTGATGACGAATACACGCTTCCAACGTGCGTTCACCACGATGTCGCCGAACATGGATGCGACCAACATGATGCTCTAAACAGAACCTGGATTCGTTCGAAAAAATGACGTTTTGCCATTCCTGCACCCAGGTTCGTCGTTGAGTACACCATCGCAGGCGCTCCTGTCTGTGATGCAGCGTCAAGGGTAGCCGCAGCCATGGTCTCCGAGCTGATAGTCCATGCTGCTGCAAACGTCGTCGAAGTGTTCGTGAAGATGGTTGTTGTCTTGCAAAGTCCCAAGTCCCCATCTGTTGACTCAGGGATCGAGACGTGGCTGCACGATCCGTTACAGCCATGCGGATAAGATGCCTGTGATCTCGACTGCTAGTGGTACGAGGCCGTTGGGATCCAGCACGGCGTTCCGTATTACCCTCCTGAACCCACCGATTCCATATTCTGCTAATAGTCATTGGATCTCGACCAACGCGAGCAGCAATGTCGCGATACGATAAACCGCAATCGCGATAGGCTACAATCCGACCTTTATCAAAGTCGGAAACGTGATGGTACGCATTTCTCCTCCTTACACGAGGCATCACAACAACGTTTCACCAAACAACGCAGGTCAACTGCTATTTGTGTATGAGAAATCGATTGGAAACTTTCCTCATGTCAGCACGTTGTAGGTGTCGCCACCGGCGCCAACCTTGTGTGAATGCTCTGAAAAGCTAATCATTTGCATCACAGCATCTTATTCCTGTCGGTTAAATTTCGCGTCTGTAGCACCTCATATTCGTGTTGTAGCAATTTTAATGGCCAGTAATGTAGATATCTTTAGATATCTAAAGACAAGTACGTCTTGAGTTTTGAATGAAAGAATATGCTCCAAAGTTATCAAGTCACAAACGCTTTCGGTTTCATCCTAACAGTTTATGGATAATAATCGCGTTGCAACATCAGATGTTCTCCCAGCACATTTTACTGTTCCAGAAGAAACAGACTTGGTACGGAATTCGCCCCTGTAAACAAAAAAATGCAATTAACTTATGCGTCATGTGACTTCAAAACAGACTGTCAGGGGGGTGGGGGTGGGGTAGGGGGTACTGGTTCCATAGAATGCACTCTGCTTCGACCTCGGTATCTTGTTTTATAGTATGTGAGGAAATTTAAAAGAAATTGTTTATGCAGAAGATTGTCCTAACGCACAACGTGTCATGGAAGTCGACAAAAACTATGCGACATCGTCCAAGGTTGTTTGAAACGGTGTGCCACTGTAACTTTTGCAGTCGTTTTCAACATTTGTATGAGATTACGACGTGAGATCTTTCGTTAAAACTAAAAAAAAGTTTTTTTTTTTTTGAGAAATATTTTTCAGAAATATGTTTCAGTAACTTTATATTCCCTTACCCTCGCTGCTGAGTCTGATACACCCTGTATAACTGCCAGTGTCCTAGTACGTAGGTACTGAATTCTCATTCAATTAGAGAAAGACGCATTGCTTGTTAACCGTCCGGAACCGGATCAATTCGTGTCATGTCTCTGCCGTCAGTAGACATATTATCCACTGTAGAACTTTTGAACGTGTGTGACTGTGCATTACCACATTCCTCCCGCACCACGCAGGCCTATATAACCATTGCTTGCAGTACATGCAAGCGCAAATGCAAAACACAAATTCCGGGGTGCACTAGCGCGCGCCGGCACTAACTGCTGGCCGCTACCCGCTAAACGCCGCTCGCGGTTGAGATGCATACAGAGAGGGTGTAGCAGCGGGATCCTTGTTAGGGCACTGCCTTTCTATGCTCCCCATTCGCAATAAATTAAGTTCATACACTCTATCGTTTATTAACAACTTTCAGACTCTGCATTATCCCTTCTTACGTATGTAATAATGTTTATTATAACCAGCGAACAATTTTCGAAGTAATATATGACAAACTATGCTCTTTGTATGTTTACAAAATGAGTTATCTTGCTGTTCAGACACTTAGGCTTCGACACTTATTGATCAGATTCACCTACTTTTTTTTTAATTGTACACGGTGAAGTATTTCGAACTAATGTTCTCGTAGTCAGGGAAGACGGTACTTCAAGGGCTGTAGCCATGAAATCCGGAAATACACAAAAAATTAATTTATAAAATTAAACTATGGCAGTACCATTTATTTCGTGGTAGCGATACTTGGCCACCTATAGCTTCATCCCTTCCACTCATAGTCGCAGATTTTCCGATAACACACAATGCACCTTTTTGAACTTTTCACCAATAGCTGTGATTACTTGACATGGGTCTTCTTCACGGCAGTTTTAGGTCAGCTGATTATGATAGCGCAGATTGTTGATACCAATACGTAATTTTTCAATGAATTTCCATGGGCGATAAATTTTCAAGAACGAAGACATGGGTTTCAAGCTGACGCGGCAATACATTATGAGCACTATTGCGAAACTGAACAACACCGAGTGGCGTTGCGAACACGTGAAACTGTACAAAACGTATGTAAGTGCTGGATCTGCAGTGTACCGAATATGTCGGCACAAATGAAAATCTATGTGGGATTGGGACTGGAATCCAGATTTCTAGGTCTTCGCAAGCAGCTGCTTCAACTTTTACTCTGTGTGAGCACGCCTGCAGTGCTGACGCAAACTTTAAATATTTCCACTAATCGAGATTTGAGCCAGTGTGGAGGTGTGCTCAGTTTGCCTAATGGTTAAAGCGGCTGCTCGCGAAAATCTGGGAATCTAGATCTGTGTTCAGCAAGGCACTTTATGGTGTGTGTTGGAGCGTACTTTGTGTACCAGCTCATGACGTGAGCCAGTTCCAGTCGCGACTGTGCTGCGGGAAGACCGATGACCAGTAAGCCTCCGTGGGAGCTCGAATCTCTGACTTCATCTAAGTGGTCTTTCTGCAAAACATACGTAGGAGTATGCAGTGTATTGGATGACCCTTCTAGGAAGGTACGGTCTTGGAAATTAGTAAACCAAACCATGACGCAGAACGTGTCTCTTGTAGTTTATGCCGGTGTGCATTTCCGTGACGCATTCGCGCTTCCTAAATTAAAATGAACTGAAACACGTTGTTCTTCTTTGGGTTTTCTCTATTTCCCTCCTTAATTCTGTCTGGAGCGAATTCCAGACCGACAAGGAATATTCGAGTATAGGTCGAAAGAGAGTTTTGTGGATGGGATCCTCAGGATTCATCCGATGAACATATTTGCCTTACATGTGATTAGTTTTATGAGTCGTTCCACTTCAAATCATTCCATACGCTTCCCACGCCCGGGTTCCCGGGTTCGATTCCCGGCGGGGTCAGGGATTTTCTCTGCCTCGTGATGGCTGGGTGTTGTGTGCTGTCCTTAGGTTAGTTAGGTTTAAGTAGTTCTAAATTCTAGGGGACTTATGACCACAGCAGTTGAGTCCCATAGTGCTCAGAGCCATTTGAACCATTTTTTCATTCCGTACGCATACTGCTGGATACTTATTGGTACGAGCGAACGCTGCTCTTCTCTCTTGTACTAACGCGAAAATGAGTTCGTATTCTGATCTGCCAAAGGTTTTGAATTTTTGCGACATATTCAATGAAATTTTACTTTTGCCATTTTGACAGGTATTTTAGAATTACGTACGGGTCTACCTGATCTTTTGTTCACACTGAAGAAATAAAAGTCATGTGATACCCCTTAACATCATGTCGCATCTCCTTTTTCCAGTGTTGTGCAACAATTCAACGTGGCGTGGACTCAACAAGTCGTAGGAAGCCCCTTGCAGACATACTGAGTCATGCTACCTCCATAGCCGTCTATAATTGCGCAAGTATTGCCAGTGCAGGATGTTGTGCACGAACTGACGTGTCGGTTATGTCTCACAAACGTTAGATGGGATTCATGTCGGGCGATCTGTGTCGCCCTATCATTCGCTCTAACTGTCCAGAATGTTTATCAAACCAAACGCGAGCAGTTGTGGCCCGTTGACGTGAAGCCGTTGTTTGGAATCATGAAGTCCCTGAATGGCTAAAATGGTTTCCAAGTAGCCGAACATAATCATTTCCAATCAATGATCGTTCAGTAAGACCAAATGACCCACCCAGTCCATTCTTTGTAAACACAGCCGACACGGTAACAGACCACGGTTTCCTAGTCGCTTAGAATCCAACCGGTACGGATACGGTCAAAATCGCAAGAGGCTATATCGTGCTGTTAGCAAAAGCACTCGTGTCGGTGTCTCCTGCCATAGCTCATTAACTCCAAATTTCGCCACTTTATCCTGACGGATACATTCGTCGTACGCACCAGAATGATTTCAGCGGTTGTTTCACACAGTGCAGCTTATCTACATCTACATCTACATGGTTACATTGCAGTTCATAGTAAGTGCCTGGCAGAGGGTCTTTCCGTTCGAGCTCTGATTTCTCTTATTTTATTACGATGATCATTTCTCCCTACTTAAGTGGGTGTCAACAAAATATTTACGCATTCGGAAGAGAAAGTTGGTGATTGAAATTTCGTAAATAGATTTCGCCGCTAAGAAAACCGCCTTTGTTTCAGTCACTGCCACCCCATTTCACGTGTCATATCAGTGACATTCTCACCACTATTGCGTGGTAACACCAAACGATATGCCCTTCTTTGCACTTTCCCGATGTCCTCCGTCAATCCTACCTGGTAAGGATCCCACACCAAGCAGCAATATTCCAGCAGAGGACGGACAAGTGTAATGTAGGCTGTCTCTTTAGTGGGTTTGTCGCATCTTCTAAGTGTTCTGCCAACAAAGCGCAGTCTTTGTTTCGCCTTCCCCACAATATTATCTATGTGGTCCTTCCAATTTAAGTTGCTCGTAATTGTAATTCCTAGGTATCTAGTCGAATTGACAGATTTGTGTGATTCATCGTATATCAAAAATTTATCGGATTTCTTTTACTAGCCGGCCGAAGTGGCTGCGGTTAAAGGCGCTGCAGTCTGGAACCGCAAGACCGCTACGGTCGCAGGTTCGAATCCTGCCTCGGGCATGGATGTTTGTGATGTCCTTAGGTTAGTTAGGTTTAACTAGTTCTAAGTTCTAGGGGACTAATGACCTCAGCAGTTGAGTCCCATAGTGCTCAGAGCCATTTGAACCATTTTTTCTTTTACTACCCATGTGGATGATGTCGCACTTTTCTTTGTTTAGTGCCAATTGCCACTTTTCGCACCATACAGAAATTCTCTCTAGATCATTTTGTAATTGGAATTGATCGTCTGATGATTTTACTAGACGGTATATTACAGCGTCATCTGCAAACAATCCAAGGGGGCTGCTCAGATTATCACCTAGATCATTTACATAAATCAGTAACAGCAGAGGACCTATGACACTACCTTCTGCAACGCCAGATATCACTTCTGTTCTACTCGATGATTTACCTACCGTCTATCACTAAGTACTGCGACTTCTCTGAGAGGAAAGCACGAATCCACTCACACAACTGAGACGATACTCCATATCCACGCAAGTTGATTAATAGTCACTTGTGAGGAACGGTATCAAAAGCCTTCTGGAAATATAGGAATATGGAATCGATTTGAGATCTCATGTCAACAGCACTCATTACTTCAAGGGACTAAAGAGCTAGCTGTGTTGCACAAGAATGATATTTTCTGAATCGGTGTTGGTTATGTATCAAATGGTTCAAATGGCTCTGAGCACTATGGGACTTAACTTCTGAGGTCATCAGTCCCCTAGAACTTAGAACTACTTAAACCTAACTAACCTAAGGACATCACACACATCCATGTCCGAGGCAGGATTCGAACCTGCGACCGTAGCGGTCGCGTGGTTCAAGACTGTAGCGCCTAGAACCGCTCGGCCACAAAGGCTATGGCCGGCCGCGGTGGTCTAGCGGTTCTAGGCGCTCAGTCCGGAACCGCGCGACTGCTTCGGTCACAGGTTCGAATCCTGCCTCGGGCATGGATGTGTATGATGTCCTTAGGTTAGTTAGGTTTAAATAGTTCTAATTTCTAGGGGACTAATGACCAGAGATGTTATATCCCATAGTGCTCAGAGCCATTTGAACCATTTGAACAAAGGTTGTGTATAAATAAGCCATTTTCTTCAAGGTGATTCATAATGTTCGAGTACAGTATGTGCTCCAAAATCCTACTGCAAATTGAGGTCAGTGATATGGGTCTGTAATTCAATGGGTTTCTCCTATTTCCTTTCTTGAATATTGGTGTGACCTGTGCTACTTTCCAGTCTTTAGGAACAGACCTTTCGTCAAGTGAGCGGTTGTATATGATTGCTAAGAAAGACGCTATTGTGTCTGCATATGCTGAGAGGAACCTGATTGGTATACCGTCTGGACCGGAAGACTTGCCTTTCTTAAGTGATTTGAGTTGTTTCGCAACACCTAAGATATCTAATTTTAGTCACTCATGCCAACAGCTGTTCTGGTTTCAAATTATGGAATATTTACTTCGTTTTCTTTCTTGAAGGAATTACGGAAAACTGTATTTAGTAACAGGTTTAGTGGCACCATAATCGGTAACATTTTCATCGCTATCGCGCAGTGACGGTATTGGCTTGTTTCTTGCCACTGGTGTACTTTACATACGACCAGAAACTCTTTGGGTTTTCTACCATATTTTGAGACAATATTTCATTGCGGAAACCATTAAAAGCATCTCGCATTGAGGTCCGGACTAAATTTCGAGCTTCCGTGAAACTTAGCCAGACTCTGGGATTTTGCGTTCTTCTGAATTTGGCATGCTGTTTTCGTTGCTTCTCCAACAGTGTTCTGACGTGTTTTGTGTACCATGGTGGATCAGTCCCGTCTCTTATTAACTTATGCGGTATGACTCAGTCTATTGCTGTCGATACTGTATCTTTGAATTTGAGACACATCTGGTCCAGACTTACATAACTAGCTTGGTAGAAATGGAGACTCTTTCTTAGGAAGGCATCAAGCGAATTTTTATCTGCTGTTCTAAATAGATATATTTTGCGTTTATTTTTAGTGGTTTTGGTCGATATGGTTTCGCGTCTCGCTACAATGACCTTGTGTTCACTAATCCCTGTATCCGTCATGACACTCTATTAGATCAGGATTATTTGTGGCAAAGAGGTCAAGTGTGTTTTTGCTACCATTTACAATTCGTGTGGGCTCATGAACTAATTGTTGAAAGTAATTCTCAGAGAAAGCATTTAGTACAATTTCGGAAGATGTTTTCTGTCTACCACCGACTTTGAACATGTATTTTCGCCAACAAATCGAGTGTAGATTGAAGTCACCACTGTATGAGTGGGGTACTTATTTGTAATGAGATTCAAGTTTTCTTTGTACCGTTCAGCTATTATATCATCTGATCGGGGGCGTCTGTAGATGGAGCCAATTATTATTTTGGTACGGGTGTTGAGTATAATGTCTACCCATAGGAACTGTCTATTGCAACTTCAATACAAGATAAACTACTACCAACAGACAGAAACACACCACCACGTACTTTACGCCTACTGGTAACGCTGACAACTCTACACAAAAGCCGCTGCTCTCGCTCGTTAAGTAAATGCCATCTGCCCTTGCGGTTTCTGTGGTGAGAGGTGACGCCTGAAATTTGCTATTTTCGATACTCTTGACGCTGTGGATCTCGGAATATTGAATTTCCTAACGATTTCAGAAATGGAATGTCCCATACGTCTACCTCCAACTATCATTCCGCTTTCAAAGCTTGTTAATTCCCGTTGTTGGCCGATAATCAAGCCGGAAACCTTTTCACATGAATGCCTGAGCACAAATGACAGTTCCGCCATTGCACTGCCCTTTTATACCTTGTGTAAGCGACACTACTGCCATTTGTGTACATGCATATCGGTATCCCCCGACTTCTGTCTCCTCAATGTATACAGTGTTTTATTGTAAGCAAGTTGTGTTTGTGTCTCGTTCAATTAGATACCTGAAACATTGTCTTTTTTTGATGGATTATCGCCGATAGGAATTCATTACAAAATAATGAAAGCTTGTCAGTTATTTGTTATTTCATAATCAACGATAATATAACGTGTCAAAGTTCTCAACAAGAAGACCTAGGCAAAAGAATCACAATTGAGTCTTCTAATAAGGACATCAAGAATGTGTACAATGAAACGTTGGACGACGGGTGACTAGATGTGTGAAGCAGCTGAGACCACAGACATGTCAGAGATTATGTTATAGTCTTACGTGTCGAATGAACTAAACGAAACTTGTTTCAAAAAGGGCATAGTATTTGTAGAACGCGCACGTTGCTAGTATCAACAGTATTCCATCGTTAGGAACATAACCTTAAAATATTCGGGATGTAAATTGCGACGTGTATGCGATAACTCAGTCTCTGGTCGGTAAGATACGCAAAGAGCTGCTCTTGCCTTTGTTTTACCATTTTATTTTATTACTTTGTTGTTTCAACAAGAAACGAGGTTGCCCGACGAACAAAGTAGTAACTAAATAAGCATCACTGCTTCAGCAGTATATCCGGCAGTTAAAATTTGCAGTTAAAAATCGTCTCTGCTGTGAGCTGAATTTGTATACACTGGAGTAAGCTTATGTATAATGCATAAGCTCACCAGGACGCTGAAACAGGGGAGGAGAGAAGCGGAAAAGTAAACGTCGATCGTGGATAGGACAACATGCGAATCCCTTGTGGTTGGTTATAGGGTTCGAAACTTTTTTTTAAAAAAAAAGACTGTTTGCTATATTGAATTCAGATTAAAAGAAGCCGAACTATTATTGAACAAGTGTCAGGCATATATTAGTTTACTGTTGTCATTTTCTCCATATGTAGACCTACATTTGTTGCCGTAGTCACTTTTACTTAAGAGTCCTCTAGGTTATTTCAGAGTAATTAAATTCCTTACATTTCATCATTTTTACACTGTTTTAACAATTTCATTGTAAATAAAGTAAATATTACGTAAGTCTAAAAAAAAAGGGGGACACTATACGAACTGCAACACAGAAATTAAGAAATACTAGTGTTTATTTATTGCTTACTATATTGAACTACTAACTTTTCTAATTTAATGGTTGTACGTAAAGACAGTGTACAAATTCCGCGATTTTTACTGTCGTTTCATCTTTTAATTAAAAAAGTAATAAAGGAAAAAGAAGACAACTACTGAAATTTCTTTTGAATATTATCCCAGCTGTTTAGATATTAAAAAAGATTACGTAGTGCAATAGCTCTCAGAATGGGCATACCTAATGAACACTGCCGTATTCACAAGTGCTTGAGTGACGCTAAAAATAAACTGAGCGAATGACTGAGATAACTTCAATTCTAATCTCCGTCTGTGCCTGACATTAAATGATAGTAATTAGATACTACAAGGTATCAGATAGATTATATAATGGTAAGACAGAGATTTAGGAACCAGGTTTTAAATTGTAGGACATTTCCAGGGGCAGATATGGACTCTGACCACAATCTGTTGGTTATGAACTGTAGATTAAAACTGAAGAAACTACAAAAAGGTGGGAATTTAAGGAGATGGGACCTGGACAAACTGACAGAACCAGAAGTTTTACAGAGTTTCAGGGAGAGCATAAGGGAATAATTGACAGGAATGGGGGAAAGAAATACAGTAGAAGAAGAATGGGTAGCTCTGAGGGATGAAGTGGTGAAGGCAGCAGACGATCAAGTAGGTAAAAAGACGAGGGCTAATAGAACTCCTTGGGTAACAGAAGAAATATTGCACTTAATTGACGAAAGGAGAAAATATAAAAATGCAGTAAATGAAGCAGGCAAAAAGGAATACAGACGTCTCAAAAATGAGATCGACAGAAGTGCAAAATGGCTAAGCACGGATGGCTAGAGGACAAATGTAAGGATGTAGGGGCTTATCTTACTAGGGGTAAGATAGATATTGCTTACAGGAAAATTAAAGAGACCTTTGGAGAAAAGAGAACCACTTGTATGAATATCAAGAGCTCAGATGGAAACCCAGTTCTAAGCAAAGAAGGGAAAGCAGAAAGGTGGAGGGAGTATATAGAGGGTCTATACAATGGCGATGTTTTGAGGTTAATGTTATGGAAATGGAAGAGGATGTAGATGAAGATGAAATGGGAGATACGATACTGCATGAAGAGTTTGACAGAGCACTGAAAGACCTGAGTCGAAACAAGGCCCCGGGAGTAGACAACATTCCATTAGAACTACTGATGGTCTTGGGAGAGCCAGTCCTGACAAAACTCTACCATCTGGTGAGCAAGATGTGTGAGACAGGCGAAATACCCTCAGACTTCAAGAAGAATATAATAATTCCAATCCAAAAGAAAGCAGGTGTTTACAGATTTGAAAATTACCGAACTATCAGTTTAATAAGTCACAGCTGCAAAATACTAACGCGATTTCTTTACAGACGAATGGAAAAACTAATAGAAGCCGACCTCGGGGAAGATCAGTTTGGCTTCCGTAGAAATATTGGAACACGTGAGGCAATACTGACGTTAAGAGTTATCTTAGAAGAAAGATTAAGGAAAGGCAAACCTACGTTTCTAGCTTTTGTAGACTTAGAGAAAGCTTTTGACAATGTTGACTGGAATATTCTCTTTCAAATTCTGAAGGTGGTAGGGGTAAAATACAGGGAGCGAAAGGCTATTTACAATTTGTATAGAAACCAGATGGCAGTTATAAGAGTCGAGGGGCATGAAAGGGAAGCAATGGTTGGGAAGGGAGTGAGACAGGGTTGTAGCCTCACCCCGATGTTATTCAATCTGTATAATGAGGAAGCAGTAAAGTAAACAAAAGAAAAATTCGGAGTAGGTATTAAAATCCATGGAGAAGAAATAAAATCTTTGAGGTTCGCCGATGACAATGTAATTCTTTCAGAGACAGCAAAGGATTTGGAAGAGCAGTTGAGCGGAATGGACAGTGTCTTGAAAGGAGGATATAAGATGAACATCAACAAAAGCAAAACGAGGATAATGGAATGTAGTCGAATTAAGTCGGGTGATGCTGAGGGAATTAGATTAGGAAATGAGAAGCTTAAAGTAGTAAAGGAGTTTTGCTATTTGGGGAGCAAAATAACTGATGATGGTCGAAGTAGAGAGGATATCAAATGTAGACTGGCAGTGGCAAGGAAAGCGTTTCTGAAGAAGAGAAATTTGTTAACATCAAGATTTATGTTTCAGGAAGTTGTTTCTGAAAGTATTTGTATGGAGTGTAGCCATGTATGGAAGTGAAACGTGGACGATAAATAGTTTGGACAAGAAGAGAATAGAAGCTTTCGAAATGTGGTGCTACAGAAGAATGCTGAAAATTAGATGGGTAGATCACATAACTAATGATGAAGTATTGAATAGAATTGGGGAGGAGTATGTGGCACAACTTTTCAAAAAGAAGGAACCGGTTAGTAGGACATGTTCTGAGGCATCAAGGGATCACAAATTTAGCATTGGAGAGCAGCGTGGAGAGTAAAAATTGTAGAGGGAGACCAAGAGATTTAATACACTAAGCAGATTCAGAAGGATGTGAGTTTCAGTAAGTACTGGGAGATGAAGAAGCTTGCACAGGATAGGGTAGCATGGAGAGCTGCATCAAACCAGTCTCAGGGCTGAAGACCACAACAACAACAACAACAATTAGAAATCGAGAAACATTCGGCAGTTAATTTTTTTTCTTCTAAAAAACTTCCCACAACATGGTAATTAAATTCACAATTGAGCTGGGAGACGTTTCTCCAGTTTTCTTGCCAGGCGGAGTGGCCGCGCCGTTAGAGGCACCATGTCATGGATAGCACGGCCTGTGCCGCCGGATGTTCCAGTCCTCCTTCAGGCATGGGTGTGTGTGTGTGTGTGTGTGTGTGTGTGTGTGTGTGTGTGTGTGTGTTGTTCTCAGCATAAGTTAGTTTAAGTGGTGTGTATGTCTGGGGACCGATGACCTCAGTACTTTGGTCCCTTAGGAATTCAGACACAACTGAACAGAACTGTTGCAGTTTTCTTAGAAGGTTGCTGCGTTTAGGCCACATCCCTGGCCACTTCTATTACATTTTTTGTTGCTATGTTTTAATAAACATTATAGGAAGATTTTGCTACGGGAGGCTAGCAAGTAGGTAGGACCACAAAGCGGACTCATCAAACAGCGCGCCAGATGGTCACACAGAGTGAAAACGTCCTGGCGAGCAACAGCCGTATCGTTCTGGAGCAGAAAAGAGAGGAAAGATTCACCTACCATGCTGAGTGCCAAGAACCTTGTATTTTTTACTTTTACTGTTTAAATAATAACATATAGCTCCAGCCGTGCTGATGACGGTACTTGCTATGAGAACGTGTTATAATAATTATGTACCACTCATCAGGAAATGCTATTTACAAATTATAGGTAATATCAGTGCTTATTAATGGAAAGAATCGACCAGTCACAAGTGCGCCCTGAGAGGGCAGGGGCAAAACTGAAAAGATAGCTCGCGACTAATCTACTATCGGTTTCCCAGGAGTAATACAGGAATCCGAGATTAAGATCTTATCTCACTTAAAGATGGAATAGCTTGTTGAAAAATTGCCTTGGATGACCTACTTGTGCAATACTGTGTTAATCCATGAAAGTCTACTATCGGTTTTTGAGGGGTCAACAAACGAACTGTTGTGTAAAGTGCAACTCCCACAGAGACGGAAGGAATTAATTGTTACAGTTGCCTCGGAAAACATATTTGTGCGATCTCTTGTGGATTCTAAGATCGTGTGAAGAATTTTGTGACTTTTGCGGTGCTGGGGAACTAATAATTAATGACCGGGAATCTTGTTATGAATATTAACGATAGACTAGCTCTAGAAACCGTTTTACTAATTTTGCCAATTGACAAGTAAAACAAAATTAGAGGGTATCCCAACATTTTACGATTCTCATAATACTGAAGTATTTATCCTACCCACGTGCCACATTATTATGCACTGTTTATTGCAAAAGCGTTAGAACTGGCGACCGACGGAGAGGAAATCAGCTGGGACAATGTGAGAGGTGGCATGAGCCCGCTCTCATATTTCTATCTTACGATTCTCCTCTCTAGTTGCATGCAGTGGAGGGTTGATATTCCTTCACACGCGGACTTCCCATGCAGCGTCTCTCGCCACCCGGGTGGTCCAGTGACAGGCGGGCTCTTCTGACTTTGAAAGGGTAGGCCGACAGGTGTGGGGGGTCGAGTGAATGCTTTCCGGACGCCGACATTGTCAGGAGACGCGCCCGCGGGAGCCGGAAGTGGCGGCTGGGCTGGAGGTTCCGTTGCTTCGCAGAAGCTTAGCGTAAACACTTTCGGGCGGGCTACCAGCGAGGCGTGGGAATGACTTATGTACCCAGGCAGCTGTGGCGGGAAAATTCCCGCGCTTTCTGCAAAATAGTAACTGTGATTGGCTTGCTCAGGGCACAGCTCCGTGACGTAGCAAAATCAGCACAGAAATTGGCGCCAAGAATCTCCATTGGTGGAATGGTAGTGCTCCGGCAATGGAGTGGAATTTCCGCCGGTTTTCGAGTTGCTGATTGGAACGTAACCACAGCCACTGTCGTGGGGGCGGGAATGTTGTGTGTTCGGCCTGTACGGGTGCTCTAGGTAGTCGTCAGTCGCCTTTCGGTCGAGGACGTCGAAGCAACCAGCCAACGGCTCCGGTACGCCAGATCGTGTCCTGGCAGTCAAGAAGACAGTTTGGTAATGTATGTCCGCAGCACCGGCAGACAGGGATTTTCCTAGGTGATAATCAGAGCTCAGCAGAGCGCGCCTGTTCGTCTTTTTCTAACTTTGTTCTGTCTTGAGAAGCAGCAATTACTGTTGGGTTAGCTGTGTGTCTCTCTTGAGATTTGAGTGGCAAGGAATTGGCTCCACATACCACCTCGTCTTAAACCTCACGATCTAGTTTAGGGACAACTTCACCTTTACAGTGTTTGTATGAATCTCCAAATTTGAGCCAATTTGATGTATTATATTTCCTGTGTTTCTTTTACTATTCTGTGTTTAGTCTTAATAAATCATATTGTTATTTTGGACAGAACTTTCATTCTGTTAATCGATATAGCAACCCTATCATTCCTCACTATGCTAATGAAACCTTTGTTTATTTAACTTATTTATCAAATTAAATTATTGCAGGTGCCAAACTCTCTTCTACTCCACTGGCAGGGTTGATTAGAGTCAGTTCGCGTATTTTTTTTTATCCTTGTGCAACAGCAAAAGTCGGAGTTAGAATAGGGGGGGCTTAGAGCATGATTTACATATGTGGATTCTAGTAGAATTTAGTGATAAATACACTGCTAGCCCCGGCACCTCGCATAAAATGGCGACCCTTGGCCTCGGATCTTTCCTGTGAATCTCTGATAAGCAAACAGGATTCTTAGTAGGAACATTCAAATTTTTTTCTCTACTTTTTTTAATGATTAATACCCAACTTGTTTTTCTTGTAGTTCCGTGATTAGTTTTAAGTAGCGGCGCATGATTACAGTTATTGTTTTCAGTGTATATTTTTGTTTGTTCATTGTTTTTGTGTTTCGTTGATGTGGTGTCCGTACCACATCGCACTTTGTCGGATTTGTGTGCGGTTTCTGTACCACATCAAATTGCGTTTGTGATTACAGCGTTGGAACAGCGTTGTTGAAATTTTATGTCTATGTGTAAAAATACAGGGAGTAGATTATTTTTACTGTGTATTTTAGATTAATTTTGTTTCTCATGAATGATCACGAGAAGTAAGGCACGAATATTAGTGAGCGAAGCTAAAACAAAAGTGGATACTATAATGGATAAGGGGCACGTTACTGACGGGGATAGGTTCGGAGGTGAGATGGGCACATTTTTAGCAGGACAGGACGACAGGGTCATTGATGAGGAAGGTGATTTGGACGCGATCTCAGAGCAGCGTTTCGGCCGTGATTATGATAGTGAAGTAGAGGATGAAACAGAGACAGGCACACAGGTCGAGACGGTAGCAGAAGTTTATAATCAAACGAACGAGAGCCGACAGGGGCTAGCTCGGCCACGTCAGAGCTCTAGCGCACAGGTGTCCAGAGTTACATCTCCCATGTGTGACGAGGATCAAAAAGATGACATTAACCCAATACTGAGCTTCCTACGATCAATGAAAGAAGAAGATGAGAAACAGCGTAAGAAGGACACTCAGACTATAATTTCGCATATAGTAGAAATTCGGGGGGAATTACTAACAATAAAGAAAGAATGTGGAGAAGCAAAACAAATGTCAATGGTAGCACAAAAAGTAGCAGGCCTAGCCAGAACGGCAGCAACAGGGGCAATGAAAATCGCAAAAGTAACCTCTCAACTCGCAGGTCGCTTGCGACGTGCGACACAAGCCCACTCAAAATCCCTAGCGTTCTTAAAAACCCAAGGTAATATTGCGGTTACGAACATCACAAAACGAATGAAAGAAGTAGAGAGTCGGATAGCAAAACTAGAGCGAAACGGGCACACGAGCACTGCGCGTTCGGATACCAATGATGGAGTACACAGAATTGTGTCTCCGAGGAAAAGCCCGCCGTGCTCTAGCCCAGTGACAGAGTGCGGAACTAACAATGCACACGCAGAAACACCTAGTAATAGCTCCAATAATTGTAGCCCACTTAGGAGAGTGAATTCTGAGTGCCACTGCCACTGTGATACAGAGGTAGCACATCACAGTTATCAGCAAGATAGATCAGGACACTCAGCAGACGTGCAAGTATCGGAAACGAGTGACAACACCCGTGCGAGGATCGGACAGGATTTTGATCACAATCACTTCCTGTCGATACTAAAATTCCAAAAGTTCAGAGATAATGGACGATCGATGCATCCCAAGAGCTGGGTGATGCAGTTTACAAATTCATTACCGTCATCATGGCCAACCCTGGCAAAATTAGAATTCATGTGTGGACACATCGAAGGCCAAGCCGCGGAAAAGATGCGGGGTGTGGCAGCGACGTGTAAGACTTATCAGGAATTTGTTGATGCGTTCCTGGGGATCTACTGGTCAAAGGAAACGCAAGACAGGATTAAAGACGAAATAATATTTTGTCCTGAACTGGAAGTGTCCGGGCATAAGAGCGCAACCAAATTTTTTGATGATTTACTCAAGAAGAATCAGTTTTTAGATTGTCCATATAGCAAGGGAGAAATCATCAAATTTTGTTTTTCCAAATTGCCTGTTAGGTATCAACAGACACTTGTCGGCAAGTGTGGATCTGACATCGAAGCATTCAAGAGTCTATTCCGCGAACTCGAAGTAGTCTTCGATAAACAAGACGCAAAGGACAGGAAGAAGGCGCAAAATAACAAATACCACGGGCCAGCAAGGGCAGACGACAACAGATCGCATAATCGCGCTCGTCAGTTAGGAAACCAGGGTTATGGAAATCAAGGTTACGCAATTCAAGATTATGGAAACCAGAGACACGGAAACCCGAACGTCAGGGAACAGGGTCAATCTAGACAAGGAATCTGGGACAGGAGGAATAACGAACGGCAAAGCGACCGTAACTGGAGAGAGCGAAATCAAGGACCACAGGAGAACCAGGAGATTGAAATTAGACCTGCAAATCCTAATGCACGTCAGAGGAGGGGGAGTCTGACAAGGGATTGGCGCTAGTCCATAGGACCCCACCACATCTCTCACACAAATAAGTTCGTGGAATAATAGTAGTTTAAGTGGTGTACATAGTAGAATAGGCAAATATATGAACCTTTCTTCGGGGAACAATAATCGTTGCATTAATAGATTAAGATTGTTAAAGTATTAACACGCTGCGTTGTCTCGCGTAAGAATTTACTGCTGCTATCTTTTTTTTGTTTATGTTCGCGACTCCCAATGTCGATGGAGTAGGAGACACTACCTTTTCATGAGCAATGTTTTTGTCCATTCCTGGCTGGTGTCCATGTTGAGGGATAATGATGAGTGAGGAGATGTCGCACAAACGGGCGCATACAAGAACGTGCTCTTAGAAGCGTTCTGAGAAGTCGTGATACGCTCCATTGCGGCCACAACCAGTTCGTGAGTCGTTCATACCAATGCTTGCAGGCACGCGTCAGTGCACTGCAAGATTGTGGTATATTGCGTGATTTCGAGGATGAACATGGGCAGTATAGTTTTTACAGTGATGCGCCAGCATCGTTGTCTTGCAAGTCGGGGTGAACCTGTGAGCGTTTGACTCCAATGGTGCCCTAGGGCCTAGACGGTAGAAATGCGGGCATAAAGCCTACCATGCCAATGTGCTGGTTGGGGATTTAGCGTGCTGCTTGTGACTGTCACAGATGAATAACCAAGGACTTATACTTGGATATTCGTGACATACTGTGTAGCTGGCGTGTGTTGGGCGACTGAATGCTCAACAGGAACCACCCCTGGCTTGGTCATATTACATTGCTTCTGGAAAGGTGTGCTTTGATCCCGAAAACCGCATCAGATAGAGAAGGAAGTTGCAACTATAAATTTATTGTCGTGTATAGCCATGGCTAACCCAGTCTCTGGAGTTTCAGTGAGGCGTAGTGAGAACTCGGAGGCCATGTCGTACGGCGCGCACATCACTGTCGTCAATAGCGGCGAGCAGCGAGACATCTCAACGTAACAGGAATTATGTAAGAGTATTGTATAAGGTAAACAAAACAAAACAAAAAAATAATAAATAAATAAAAAAAAGGGTACGATATACTAGGATAAGTTAAACTGTAGGATTTAACAATAACTAGATTAATATTGTGGGGGTTTTCTACCACAAGTGTTGTGTTTGGGCGCGCCTGTTGGGATGTTATTTTTCAGGTCATCAAATCACAGACCCGAGATGGAGGGACGACCGGCGAGCGAACGTAGAATAGTTGCAATAACATAATTTATTCCGAAGACATAGAATGTAGATCGTTGGCATATGGTAGTTAATTCTTGAGCATGTCTACTGTCGATCTATATAAGTAATAGTAATATTGGTGCGGGCCCGCACATTTAGTTCTTCATCCAATATAGCGTCACACACCATGTACAATAGTGAGATCGGTCTCTACACAAATATCAAGATAAATTATTTCCATGATTTTTGTTATGATAGCTACAGATAAATAACTATAAAATTAAAATTAGAGTGTCTGAAATGACAGACCATCAATGTATCGTGATGTAAATTTATTATAACATAGAAGGTCATGGGGAAAACTTAGGCATAAGATTTTTGTAAGAATTGTGCAGATGACGGGGATCGTGGCAATGCAGGGGCCAGCCGGAGGTCATCGGCTACCTGCAAGAAGAAAGTGTCAGCGCGCTACCTGACGTGAAGGGCGGGAGAGCATCCGGTCCTACAAGCTGACAGCACCAGGCCGTGTACCTGAGGGATTAGGCGGCAGACAGCCCTCGCCGGGCCACAAGCGAAAGTGGGGCTGGCCGTTGACACTGACACGCGACCCACACGCGACAGCCTGCTAGCTCTCCGGACGCGGCAGCCGTTTGGAGGGATTCCCTGCGGCAGACCACGTTGTCGTGAGTACACGAAGAAGATCACATATCGTGTCAGAACCTGCGCCCCATGTGCCTCAGGACAGAAAGGGACGCTATATACTCACCTGTTTGGGTTTTTACAACTCACTAGCATTGGCCGATCTGCATACACAAAGCAGTATCGTGCCACACTAACAAATGTATGGTCTCATTTCTAACTTCTCCTCTCTATTAGAGAGCAGTTTTAGCAATCATCGCTCCTAGTTCGATCCTGTATGGATGACCTCACACACTTGTGGAGTCACTCCACGTGCCATCATCCCTCGTCGAACTGCAATATTGGGAAACGTAAAGTACTGTCCAGCGAGAGAAGAGACCTAGACTAGTGATGTATCCCAACAAGTAGATCTCAGAGACAATTAATCGACGTGAGGAGAGCCTATCACTGTGTCTTCCTACCAGACTGCCGTGATCATATGCGTAGGTCTTGGTGCAATCTCAACAGAGTACTGCAGATGCTCCAGAACACCCTATTGCCGTTGCAACAACGTAGCAACAACACCAGACGTTTAGCCCTATGTGATGTCAGTAAGGTGTAATGTGTGAAGTGCATCGAATATTTCTAACAATGTGATTTAGTGCCTCATTCTCAGCACAGTCGTGAACATTGTGCAATGTGCACGCACAACTTGATGCCCCATGAACCTTTTTTTTCTTTTCTTTCTTAAATTTCTTTCTCTAGTGTTGGTTTTGTAATGTATGTTATACCTTGTATGTGTTTGTGTTTTACACTGTAATTCTTATTACAAATTACTGTATTGTTCTCCACACCATGTTTTTTTTGTATTTTGTATTTATTGTTGTGTGTATGCGAACAGTGTGCCTGAAGTCCCCATAAACTGAAGCAGATACCACCACTGTCATTGTGAATGGACCATCAGTTCAGGGAACATTTTGTAAAGGTTATTCTTGCTGCAGGGAGACAGAATGAATCGGAGGTTGTAACTAGATTCTGAAAGCTCACAAAGAGATTGTTAACTTATATAGTATCATGTGTGAGTGAGTTCAGGTTAGTTTAATGATTAAAATTTTTGTAACATCTTGGGCATTTAATTGCGGAGCACTCCAACTCTGATTGTAAAGAATAAACTGCTCCATATTTGGCTCAGATGCCCGGGCCATATTTAGAGCGTGAATGTCTGCGTGAATCGGTGTTTGGGAAGGGGCTCCCTGGGTATGGATGTGTGATGTGAGTGTTAGTGTTCCATATTAAGAAGGTGAAGTTGGCTACATCATAAATAATCCTCCCTCTATGAGCTGCATTTTTTCAGTTGCAATGATTTTTTTTATAGAGTGCGGCATGTGGGGTCACTTTGTAAGATTGTTCTTGGGCGATTGACTCACTACCTTGCTCCTAAGTGAGCCAACTGCTCACCAATTACAATCTAAAATGGCGTAGGGGCAATGAGAGGTGGCATGAGCCCCCTCTCATATTTCTATCTTACGATTCTCCTCTCTAGTTGCATGCGGTGGAGGGTTGATATTCCTTCACACGCGGACTTCCCATGCAACGTCTCTCGCCACCCGGGTGGTCCAGTGACAGGCGGGCTCTTCTGACTTTGAAAGGGTAGGCCGACAGGTGTGGGGGGTCGAGTGAATGCTTTCCGGACGCCGACATTGTCAGGAGACGCGCCCGCGGGAGCCGGAAGTGGCGGCTGGGCTGGAGGTTCCGTTGCTTCGCAGAAGCTTAGCGAAAACACTTTCGGGCGGGCTACCAGCGAGGCGTGGGAATGACTTATGTACCCAGGCAGCTGTGGCGGGAAAATTCCCGCGCTTTCTGCAAAATAGTAACTGTGATTGGCTTGCTCAGGGCACAGCTCCGTGACGTAGCAAAATCAGCACAGAAATTGGCGCCAAGAATCTCCATTGGTGGAATGGTAGTGCTCCGGCAATGGAGTGGAATTTCCGCCGGTTTTCGAGTTGCTGATTGGAACGTAACCACGGCCACTGTCGTGGGGGCGGGAATGTTGTGTGTTCGGCCTGTACGGGTGCTCTAGGTAGTCGTCAGTCGCCTTTCGGTCGAGGACGTCGAAGCAACCAGCCAACGGCTCCAGTACGCCAGATCGTGTCCTGGCAGTCAAGAAGACAGTTTGGTAATGTATGTCCGCAGCACCGGCAGACAGGGATTTTCCTAGGTGATAATCAGAGCTCAGCAGAGCGCGCCTGTTCGTCTTTTTCTAACTTTGTTCTGTCTTGAGAAGCAGCAATTACTGTTGGGTTAGCTGTGTGTCTCTCTTGAGATTTGAGTGGCAAGGAATTGGCTCCACATACCACCTCGTCTTAAACCTCACGATCTAGTTTAGGGACAACTTCACCTTTACAGTGTTTGTATGAATCTCCAAATTTGAGCCAATTTGATGTATTATATTTCCTGTGTTTCTTTTACTATTCTGTGTTTAGTCTTAATAAATCATATTGTTATTTTGGACAGAACTTTCATTCTGTTAATCGATATAGCAACCCTATCATTCCTCACTATGCTAATGAATGTTTATTTAACTTATTTATCAAATTAAATTATTGCAGGTGCCAAACTCTCTTCTACTCCACTGGCAGGGTTGATTAGAGTCAGTTCGCGTATTTTTTTTTATCCTTGTGCAACAGCAAAAGTCGGAGTTAGAATAGGGGGGGCTTAGAGCATGATTTACATATGTGGATTCTAGTAGAATTTAGTGATAAATACACTGCTAGCCCCGGCACCTCGCAAATGTCTACAGGTCGCGAGGTAAGCAAAAATTGGTTCAAATGGCTCACTGCACTATGGGACTTAACTGCTGGTCATCAGTCCCCCAGAACGTAGAACTACTTAAACCTAACTAACCTAAGGACATCACACACATCCATGCCCGAGGCAAGATTGGAACCTGCGACCGTGGCGCTGTTCCAGACTGTAGCGCCTACAATCGCTCGGCCACTCTGGCCGGCCGAGGTAAGCAACCTTGCTTGAACACAGTTAAGAGAACTGAGGGGCGGACGTTCTGGACTTCCATATGAAAATCACACATCATTATGAGACCGCTTGTACACGTTGCGACAGGCGATGTTTCGAACAATCATTCCCCTGTCTGCAGTGATAGTGTTACAAGGTGACACAGATATTAGCACATGCATTTACAGTAAAACAACAGCTACTTGGACTACAATTCCTGTACGTTCCAAGTAATGCTTACTCAAAAACATGCAGTTCTCCATTGCAGTTCTTCGAACATGTCTCAATTTTATCCATCTTCCGCACAATGTTAGTACTACTTAGAGGTAAGCAATGCTGCTCTAGTACGATGAACTTCTCAAGCGTTTCCGGGAAATTGATAGTGACAGTTTCACGAGTCTGTTTACTCCCACAGAAAAGCGTCTGTGATCAAGACGGGGTGGTAACGCAACCAGCTGAAGCAGTGGTCTTTCTTTTTCCTCTTAATCTCCAGCAAAACATTATATCACTACAATGAATATTGTTTGCTTGGAAAGGACTAATAATAATAATAATAATAATAATAATAATAATAATAATAATAATAATAGTGGGGATGTGTAATAAAGAATAGTGATGAACATATACACTCATCAGCTAGTGCATTATGTCTACCGACCTGCCATCGATATAAACCTATCCAGGCGACAGCAGCGTCACCTACAGAAGAATGACTGCTAGTCAGGCACACGCACGGTGCATGCAGTAGCAGTCAGCGTGTGTAGAATGGGGAAGGGGTGCTATTTGTTTGAGTTTGACCGAGAGCAGATTGTGATGGCCGGGAGGAAATGAAATGGCTCTGAGCACTATGGGACTTAACATCTATGGTCATCAGTCCCCTAGAACTTAGAACTACTTAAACCTAACTAACCTAAGGACAGCACACAACACCCAGTCATCACGAGGCAGAGAAAATCCCTGACCCCGTCGGGAATCGAACCCGGGAACCCGGGCGTGGGAAGCGAGAACGCTACCACACGACCACGAGCTGCGGACTCTCATGGCCGGGAGGCTCGGCGCGAACATTTCGTCATCTGCACGACTTGTCGGGTGTTCGAGGAGTGCTGTGGTGAGTGTCTTCAACACGTGGCGAATCCAAGGTGAAACAGACATCGTGGGGCTTGGCTGCCACCCCTCCTTAAAGATGTCGGACACGGTAGGCGGGGCAGAACGGTCAAACAGGGCAGGCAGAGAATTCTGGCGGAACTCTCCTAACGATGGGCTCCGCAGCCGTCGACCCATGCACGTGCCATTGTTAACACAACGTTATCGGTAACTGGGACTGAAATGGGCACTTGACCATCGCCACTGAACGTTGCCGCAGTGACAGAACGTTGCACGGTCTGATGGGACTGCGCGAAATCGTCGTCTTCCAGGAACAGCTCCTTGACACCGGTACTGAGTGACGGAGACAAGTTGGTGGGGGCTCCATTACGCTCTGGCGAACTTTGACATGAGGATCGATGGGTCCAGCGGAGCTCGTACAAGACACCATTACGGCCAAGGAGTGTCGTACGGTCCATCATGATTATCATGTTTCGCGCCGGCCGGGGTGGCCAAGCGGTTCTAGGCGATACAGTCTGGAACCACGCGACCGCTCCGGTCGCAGGGTCGAATCCTGCCTCGGGCATGGATGTGTGTGATGTCCTTAGATTAGTTACGTTTAAGCATTTCTAAGTTCTAGGGGACTGATGACCTCGGAAGTTAAGTCCCATAGTGCTCAGAGCCATTTGGACCATGTTTTGCGACGCAATGACATTTTCCAGCATGATAATGAACTATGTCACAAACCCGGGAGGATGATAGAGTAGTTCGAGGAACACATTGGTGAGTTCCAGCTGAGGTGCTGGTCTCCCAATTAGCCACATCTAAACCCGGTCGAAAACATCTCTGATATGATTGAACTGGTGTCAGTGCTCACCGTTACCCTCCTCGTAATTTACGGGAGCTAGGTGACTTGTGTGTGTGTGCAGATGTGGTGCCAACGCCCTCTAGCGACCTACCAAGGCCTTATTCCTTCCAAGCCACGACACGTTGGCGTTATTATCCGGCCATTAAGTAGGTGATTATAGTGGTCATAATGTTCTGGCTGATCAGTGAATTTATTGATACATTCAGATGTGTGTCGTGAATACAATGCACGTTATTCACAGATGATAGAGCCCAGTATTTCACCGAGATGCGCGTGTAAATGCATTGACAAATAAATATTTCTTATTATATCTCGCACGAATGTATTGCACTTTTATTCCTCTTTGCACTAGTGTGCATCCCGACTAGCAGAGTCCGCTTTTACGTGACTTGAAAAGTTTCATTTCATTATTTAGTATCGAAGCCGGGGGGACTTTCCTGACCCTAGAGTCTTCTAGGTAATCTAAGGGAGAGAAATCGTGCGCTCCATCTGCCTGCGAATTGTGTAAACTTCGTTCTTTGTGTTACCGTATTTTAGCTGTTAGCGTATTGCATGAGACGGAGTTTGGGAACCAGCATAGATTTTGCCAAAACGGACGTGGGAAATCGCCGAAAAACCATTCTCAGGTTGGCCGTTGTAACAGCCGATGGTCTTTACTCTGGCGCAGGTATTCAGTTCGCGTTTGGGTCACGTCTCTGTCTTGCAATCATTGTATTATGCGAGCATCTAAAAATATACCGCAAAGGTTACTGATAATTTCATTATTGCTCCTTTAGAAGAAACTCGATTCGTTGCAGCACGCAAGTGTTTGGTATGAGATCAAGACAAATGATGCCACTCGAAAGCTGTACTTCTTGTCTGCCCCCTTGCCCCCCTTTCCCGTATGTCGCATGCTGTTGCTCGACGATTGAAGCTCTCGTATGGCGTTCAACAAACTCGTAAATCTTTGAATCATGTTTTCTCGAAAGCGCTTGATATGTTCATTGCACATGATCAGCGTTAATTCTAAGTATACACTACATTCTTCAAAAAGATGAGCAAAATCGGTGGCCTGTTGGATGTGTACATCCTTTGTCAGTATGGCGCAGTGTGGCGGTTCTCTTGTGTAATGGGATTTGAATTATTGGATTTAACTGCTAACTAAGCCAACCTCGCGCTCCCGGGCGATTCACAGATAATACAGGCTGATTCAGCTGCCCCTTCCGCTGTCGTTTGGTGCAACCCGCAATGTTGTAGCTGGGCTTCATAAACTTCGCCCGAATTTTCGTATTCTCTAGCTCGCTACATGCGAGTCCTATAAAAAAACGAGCCGGACGTGTTTGTAGAAAATTTTAGTTACAGTTTATACTGGGATACGATTTCTCTAGAGGCCACGGTTTTCGAGTTATTCAAGAAAAATGTACAAAAATGGTCTTCAAAGGCATCTCCAAACCACACCCATCACACATCAGTCAGGACTTCTAGTACATTGCTCGTGGCACTCCCTCATACCATTGCACAAAAATTTCGGATTACGTGAACTGTTTCCAATATTCAAATTTTTTTGGTCTCTATTGATTAGGCTATTACATCAGCATAGTCGATTACTTCGTTATTAATTTAAACTTGTCCATGAGGAGAATGAACGATAAACGCCTTTTGTAAACGTTACGTTAAAACTAACTACGATGACAGTTCGATCCGAGCTTAACAGTTACAAGCACAATAGTTTCGTAGTCAGAAGGCCAGACGAATACAACGATGTAATTGTGAGCCGTGGTAAAAATTGCTCTTTTTAAGAGCGCGCCGCAGCGCGTTGTGTGAAGCAGTCGTCCTCCGTTTCTGGCGGTGGTGCCGCTGTGGCAATCGCAGCTTTGGTGTCTCCCTCTGGTGGGAAAGGGGAAAGGTTGCCTGTTCAAGTGCATTTAAGGGGCGCTATGAGTTCGCCGAGAGCGACAGGAAAGCAACAGGAGAGCAATAGGAGTCAACCCACGACATCGGTCTGGCCGGTGGGAGCTGCGACGCCGTGGACGGGAGATCGGTGCGCCTTCCTGCGTCCGTTGAAGCAGCTGGCAGCGGACGGTTCGGGAGAGCGTTTTGGGGGTGCTGCGCCAAGTCTTCGCCAGAAATCGCAGGTTATTATGTGATTGGTGATATGTTGTTTCATTTACTTGTTAAATTCTACTTGTTTTCTTGGTGAGGTCACCACCTGCTTTGTATTGGTGTCGTCCCACCATTCTTCTCAGTTTGCCCACCCGCGGGAAGGTGGTTATTTATGAGTTGGGTGGTCCGTTTTTCCCTTGTGGAGTGGGGGCGGGTTAGAGCAACCTGCGGTTCGGGTTGTTCGGTAATCTTCCTATCAATCTGCCGTACGTTAATAGCTGCCTCTGTCATGTTTGTCGGATTCGGTGTGTTAACGAATTTATTGCTTGAAGTGTAACGACTTAATACCTGAAATATGTTTTTATCTTGCCTATCATCTTGAGAGACGGTATTTGTGTACTGTAGAGCATGTTTGGCCAACCTTGTATAATTTTATGTAAGATTGCATTTCATGGGGATTTATTTAAATGGTCATTTTAGTATATAAAATTGCCACCCTTCCACCATAAGACTTTTCTTAGAAGTTAAAATCAAGTTGCACCTTCGGTGGCAAGTTAATCTTTTAATCTTAGTGTTTGTACCATTTCCATCCCTCCTACGGGGTGTATAGTTTGTGTGCTTATGTGAATTGTTAAAACTTTTACTTTAAGGTAATCTGGTGTGTGTAATCTTTCAGAGGTTGTTGTGAGCGGTCATGACTACAGCCGTGTCAAAAGGGAGCGGCAACGTTCTCTGCCCGGAAGCACATATATTCAAAACTTTGTTTCTTTCTGCCTCTGAATAAATTTTAACTTGATATTTAGTGGGTGCTTTCTGCTTATAATTTTAAATCTGTTTCTCAAAAAGAAAAAAAATGAGCTTTTAGGAATAAAATTCCCATTTATTAAAAGCAATTTCATTTTGATTTCATTAATTACTCCCTGGCAACTATTTCCACGCTCACATAGTGTGATTAAATGTGTTAATGTTCTTGATGACTCGCTAGTAAATAAAGTAAATTCTTAAGAAAAAGTTTAGAAAGTAAATTCACGGGTCAAATTGTTTATTTTATGGTGTTAAAATTCACAAAATTGTTATGTAAAAATAACATGAACGTCAATTTTACAATTTGTAAGCGCTCGACTGAGCCGCTGGCGTAATAAGGTCAGTCAATAAAGAACAGCAAAGTTCGAATGTGGGAAATAGTTCGTTGATTCGCAAATATTTGTACAGTTGTATGAGGGAGCGCCATGAACAACATATTAGAAATTCTGACCGGTGGTAGAGGCAGCTGAATCATCATATATAGCTCTGACTCAGGTGAGTCGTCCATCAAACAGGGACCTAACACACAAAATACTCAGTAACGCATAACGGATAACAATTTAAAAGCGTTTCTGTGGCCTTAAATGTGCAATCGACTTCCTACGAGCTCTTAATTCCAATAGTCGTAAATTTTCAAAAGTTAAAGCGGAAAAATATTTCCGCAGAGTAAATAATACGTCAAATGACTGAAAATGCTCTACTGCTCTCTATAGTAATAAATTATTCATCACATAATCCCTTTAATACACTCATCCTTCCATAAAGTGAAAGTCCTCTCTAGGAACGAAACTTTTGATGTATATTCAGAATCATACCACCACCACCACCACCACCACCACCACCACCACCACCTCCTCCTCCTTTCAAAGGATTAGGTGTAATCACCTGTCCTGGTCCCTATCATCCATCCATCCAATTCATACGAGATCTACACAATTCTCTCTTTCCAGTCGACCAAAAATTTATTATCGTTTTTGCAGTCTGTTTTCTGTCATTCTATGAACATGATCCTTCCATTTCATTCTCTTATCTCCTATCTTGTCATTAACTGAAAAGCTATTACAGCCTCTTACGTATCTCATGAACTTAATCTCTGCTGCTTATGTATGTGATTCTTCGTTTTCTGTTACTGTCCATGATTCGGAACTATATACAAGAGTAGTTACAGTCTGAAATTTATAGATTTTTATTCGTGTTTCTTTTCCTGTTTTTTTTCCCAAAGTCCCTACAATTGTCCGACAGGTAGCTCGATTTTTATTACGCTTCTTCTCAATGACTTTTTCGTAGTTGAAACTAATATCACATCTTAGATAACTTAAGTGAGATACTTGTTCTAAATTGTTCTAATTTATTCATTTATTGCTACTTTCGAGCCAACTGGATTCTTCCCATTGCCAGCCATGATCTTTGTCTTATTTACAAATATAGTTAAGTTGTAATATATTGCGTTTTGGCTCAATTTGAGTACTTCTCTTTTTAAATTATCTTTTGTTTCCTCTTGTAATATATACCCTGAATCAATAAATATACACGCAGTGTGCCTCGTAATGCCTGACTCTCTTCGTTAAGTGAGTTCCAATAAAAATCAGATGCAATCAGTTTTCTGACCTAGCGCAGTCCTAGAGCATTATGTTAGTCTCGTAAGAATACAATGCGATCACTGACGCATTACAATATATTTCACATGTTAGTTTCTCTCTCGTGGCTTCCGAACAGCTGTTGCTGGTCGGGCGTCTGTCATATTGCTGTCACCACTTACATCTACATCTGTATACATACCCCACAAGCCACAGTATGGTGGGTGGCAGAGGGTATCTCACGCTGTTTACGCAGTGTGTACTTCGTTCCCCGACGGGTTGAATTACTGCGTCGTGGCCGGTAACTTACTTGCATCAATTTTTCATCCATAGTAATACAGTGGTTATACCCACTTGCAGCTTTAATTCCGTCGCTTAGCAAATAATTTTCCAACATTGCCCTAACCTCATCACTTTGTAGGAGGAAATGAAGTAACCGCATGTTCGGTCGATACAGCGAACAAATAAGCAGCTATCTAAATAAAAGACGGAACTTTTAATATACCTCGTATTTTAGCATCTTTATTTACACATAAAAGTGTAGTTTATGGCAAATTTCTGATATTCGACACAAAATTACCGTTTGCATTGAAGGCGCATGTCTGCAATTTCTGGTGGACGCGATGTTCTTTATTTACGTATCCCGCTTATTTTATCATATCTTTCTAAGCTTTATATTAAGGATATTTGACCTGAAGTAACATTACCACTATTGTTTCTGTACATCTTAGAAAATTTAAAGGCCAGTTCTTATCCGTGGAACGAAATAATTAAATTAGGTTTATTTCATTATTTTTACGCAACAATGTTTGCCTGTGCCCAGCTTAAGTCAATATAAGAAAACTGGTTTGAAATTATGTTTTTATTAAAATTGTCTTAATGCAAATGCGTCAAACTGTGATTGTACATAGTGCTTTGCCAAATTACTCAGTACAGTAAAAAACTTAAATGTGTAACTTACGGTTTACGGAAGACACAAATGTTTGAGAGCGCCACAACTTAAGCTCATGATATGCACAGTTTCAGACTAGTAAATGGTTCTTTTTCTCAGCGTAGAAAAGGTGTGTATTTTTCTCGATTTTTTGTGATTTCTGTGGACTTGCCGAGATTGGCAGCAATGTTATTTTTGTGTTAACACTTGGTTGTGTTAACACTTGGTTGAAGCAAGTGGGACTCAATACCCATTTTCTGTTCGTTCATCGTAGTCTGCTAATAATTTATCCCTTCGCATAGTATCTTATGAGCTCAACACCTTATACTGAAAGGTAGTGACTCACTTTCAGTATTTATACAAATATTTTAAATTAACACATGGTGTAGTTTATAATGAATTAAGTCCGTTCAGTTCTTAAAAATAAGCGCTAAGTGACTATGTATGTTTTAATAAAAAGAACTGACAAAGCACATACACATGTGTTTTCTTATTCGTGATGAACCTAAAATAAAAGACACACCTGCTGTGTGGCAGCTCACAGTGCGCACATAACCTGTCATATATCTGACGATAAAATATAACTCGCTTTCAGACGCTGGCAAATATGCATAGCCGGCGGAGAAGTAATAGCAGGAATGCCTGTTTAACCATAGATAACTAAATTCTCATAAAATTTACGATTGCAGTTCGTATCTCTTTGCGGTTACCGCCAGTCTGGAGACTTGAGCGACACTTGCTCTTGAGTAACTTCACGGCAAAACATGTTTGTTAACGATGGCGGAATTATTAATTGCCTGACTTCTTCAGTGGTTTGCTGGCTCTAGTACTCTTGTCATAAATATTACGAATGTTTAATAATGGTGTGCCTCTTTACTAATAGTCGGTATATTAGTTTTATCGCTTAGAATTTATGTTAATGTGTCAGCTTAGGTGAAATATCGGGCACTCAAACTTAGAAGGGTGTTAGTTTATATGACAGTGGCCCTCTTCTGTGCCAATCTCATCTTTTGCTTCTGAAATGAACGCAATATGGATGGTGTTGAGTTTGATTTTGGCATCAACATACTGAGTGAATTGCTTGAAGAATCCGTTAAAGATATAGGAGGTGGAGAATCTTGTGAAGGTGAAGATTTCCTTGGGATAATGTTGTGTACAGATGACTGAGCTGCAGACCCAGACGTTCAAGAAGCAAATGAGAAATCGTAAAAAGAATCCCTGGGTGAGGGTGCAAGAATGCAGAAGGATCCCTACTCATTTTTGTGCAAAATATTCTTCTTAATAATATTTTCAATAATTTGCAACTGGTGCATAACAAATTCTGACTTCCAATAATAGTTTTAGTTGGAAAATTGTCATTATAGTGGATAAATCACGAAATTTTGTACTTACTTTATATGTACTGATCTAATAAAACTAATATTAAGTAATTCGTAACCTATAAATTATGAACTCCTTTGAATAAACTTTGTAGTAGTAAAATTTACGATGGTGTAGTGACAACGTAACATCCCTCCACCCCTTTAATGCTCTAGATCGTCACAACTTTGGAAAACGCTTAATAATTTATCGGTATCACCATCAATAGGTGTACAGCAGCTTTACTATACCAGGATCAAATGTCTTCAATTGAGATACGATGCAATATTCAAAATACAAAACTGGAATTGTGGTGGGACTGGCGAAATGTGTACTAAGGCTCGAGGATTATCATGAACCCAGACTTGTTGTTTATTATTGGACACACACGAATCAAACCAAGACTGGTTCTTGCCATTAATTTACCTTAGCACAACTTGTATTTGAAAGAGGAACAGATCATTAAATAGTTTCTATAAATAGAGGCACGGAAAATACTATGAATATTATTCGGTTACTGGGACGAAGAGTGTATATAAAAATAGTACATTCACACACCAATTCATCGAATCACTCGGGACAAAAATCTCCCTTATAATCCTACGATCTGCAATGTTAAAAAAATGTGCACAGAGAGGGCCTACCACAATGACAAGTCCAAAGTTCTAAATTTACCTCACAGAAAACCGTGAGTTAAAACATCTCTTGGAATTGCATACGGTTTAATTAATGACCGATAAACATGACCCTGTCGCACTCTTTGTATTTTCGATATCGACGCATTGTCTGAGGGACACGTGGCGCTTATCAGTTTACTGTCATCCAGAAAACCTATTGAAATCTAGATACAAATTCTGCAATAAACCGAATGGTACATATTATCTGAATAATCAAAGCTCCTCTAATGATTTATACCGCACAAAATGTAGTTAGGACCGTGGTACACGTTCTCAGCGGTCGTACAAAGGCACGAATATTCTGAATTTAAAAGTTCACTAACGCAAATACTTCTATAAATTGACAACTAACGCCAAGCGCTCTGATTCGCATTAATTATTCCTGCAGACTAATAAATAGTGTATTACTATAAGCGTTGCCTATGTTCAATCGCTACACGTGGGTCAACGGTCCACTAAACAATGTAATCATGCGAATAAACAAAAAAATACCCTAAATGTCTGCACTTGCTCTTACGTGAAAACTGAAACGTCGATAGAAATATAATCACTCAAGGAAAACCGATTTAGCGACCTAAAAAAACGTCGAGATGGAAATTAGAACACCTACATAACACAAAATAAGGAGTGGAGCGTATCCATTTCCATCTCACTTGTTCCATGGACCGCAAGTGCTACTTCGATGTGATTTCCGTTCCCTAACCACTCGTGGCTACGGAGAGGGCAGAGTTCTCAAAGAAGCGTACTGCGCCCTGATCAAATTCGTGGAAACACCCTTGGTCTACGTCCCGAACGAGTTGTATAGGTAACCTCTCTGTTCACGTGCTAATGTTTTAAAACTGGCAAACCTTTCACCCAAAGAAAAGACTCACCCTCCTTTTAAAACACTTCACATATAGGTGGGAAGCAAGAATCAATATACACTTATTTAATGTTTCATTCATTAAAATTGATTTATACACAGCTTGGGGAGGAAGGAGTGATGCAGAAACCTTTCTGAGTCAGTGGAAGGAATACATCGACATACTTCCGCTTCGTCGAGGTCTTATACTGACATTTCTGTGCAGCGAGCGTCAGAAACAACACAGACATGCTAATTACCACGAGTGGGATATAATGGAGCCCTTCCAGCGTGTACAATATTTGTTACCAAATCATTAGCGCGACAGTTGCTGGTGGCGCGTTAGCCAGAGCGTTACTGACCTCATCTGCAGCCACCGCACTTATCCATGGCCTGCGAGCGGGAGCCGCCTGCCCCACGACCCGGCTGGCTTCGGTGCACTACTGTGCGGCGGGCGCGCGGAGTGCACTGCTCGCGGCCACGGGGCCCGCTCCACGGGATGTTTAGCAACAGCGGACGCGCCGTCGCTGTCGCTGCCGCCGCATCCTCATTGCCAGCACGGGCGCCACACGCCGGCCCACCGGGCGCAGCCTGCGCTGGTGTCTGACGTCGGCCAGTCGCCACCGAATCCCGCGAGAAAGACAGGCCGCGGCCAGTACGTCACAGCTCGTGACACTGCCGGTCTTACGAGCTGCAGCGACCGTCTCCAGCAGGAGGCGAGCTACTATCTTAGACGCCTCAATACACTACTGGCCATTAAAATTGCTACACCAAGAAGAAATGCAGATGATAAACGGGTATTCATTGGACAAATATATTATACTAGAACTAACATGTCATTACATTTTCACGCAATTTCGGTGCATTCATACGCCTGGGGATTGAGTCAAACAGAGTCGGGATGGCGTGTACAGGTACAGCTGCCCATGCAGCTTCAACACGATACCACAATTCATCAGGAGTAGTGACTGGCGTATTGTGACGAGCCAATTGCTCGGCCACCATTGACCAAACGTTTTCAATTGATGAGAGATCTGGAGAATGTGCTGGCCAGGGCAGAAGTCGAACATTTTCGGTATCCAAAAACGCCCGTACAGGACCTGCAACGTGCGGTCGTGCATTATCCTGCTGAAATGTAGGGTTTTGCAGGGATGAGCCACGGGTCGTAACACATCTGAAATGTAACGTCCACTGTTCAATGTGCCGTCAATGCGAACAAGAGGTGACCGAGACGTGTAACCAATGGCACCCCATACCATCACGCCGGGTGATACGCCAGTATGGCGATGACGAATACACGCTTACAATGTGCGTTCACCGCGATGTCGCCAAACGCGAATGCGACCATCACATGATACTGTAAACAGAACCTGGATTCATCCGAAGAAATGACGTTCTGCCATTTGTGCACTCAGGTTCGTCGTTGAGTACACCATCGCAGGCGGTCCTGTCTGTGACTCAGCGTCAAGGGTAACAGCAACCATTGTCTCCTAGCTGATAGTCCATACTGCTGCAAACGTCGTCGAACTGTTCGTGCAGATGGTTGTTGTCTTGCAAACGTCCCCGTCTGTTGACTCAGGGATCGAGACGTGGGTGCACGATCCGTTACAGCCATGCGGATAAGATGCCTGTGATCTCGACTGCTAGTGATACGAGGCCGCTGGGATCCAGCACGGCGTACCGTATTATCCTATGGAGCCCACCGATTCCATATTCTGCTAACAGTCATTGAATCTCGACCAACGCGAGCAGCAATGTCGCGATGCGATAAACCGCAATCGCTATAGGCTACAATCCGACCTTTATCAAAGTCGGAAACGTGATGGTACGCAGTTCTTCTCCTTACACGAGGCATCACAACATCGTTTCACCAGGCAACGCCGGTCAACGTCTGTTTGTGCATGAGAAATCGGTTGGAAACTTTCCTCATGTCGTGGCCGAGCGGTTCTAGGTGCTACAGTCTCGAACCGCGCGACCGCTACGGTCGCATTTTCGAATCCTGCTTCGGGTACGGATGTGTGTTATGGCCTTAGGTTAGTTAGGTTTAAGTAGGAGTAACACCTTGGTTCACCTGACTCGGGTGATAGTACTTCGTGAGGGCCCCTTGCCAGGGATACGGTGAAGACCTCAACGGCAGCGAAGGTGGAGATGGGCTTCGGTACGGCGGAGCTGGCGGAAGAGGCACTTTTTCTCTTTGGGTACAAAAAGAGTACAAGTAGCGACTGAACCCCAGAGGGGCGGCTACAGACAGCGTCTGACTCATGGTGAGAGGATGACTTTAGGCTGGGCATCCTACTGCCTATGTGGAAAGTAACGGGAAACTACCACATTACATTCCGAAGCAGTACATGTGAAAGATTCCGGAGTAAAAACTTCCCCTCATTCGGATCTCCGGGAGGGGAACACATTGAGAGGAGACATATTTGAAAGGAAGAAAGGGACAGTGAAGGGAGGAAAGATACGGATTGGTACATGGAATGTGAGGACACTTCTGCAAGCAGGAAAGCTAGAGAATGCAAAACAGGAGATGAAAAGGAACAGATTAGATGCCCTCGGTTTGTGTGAAATGAGATGGGGAGAGAATGGGGAGATAGAAAGTGGAGATTATAAACTCTTTTACGCAGGGGAAATCAAGAGTGGTGAAAATGGAGTAGGAATATTGATAGGGCAAAAGTTGAAAAATAAGGTAATGAAGGTACAATATATTGATGGAAGACTGATCATGATACGACTGAAGGGTAGTTCAAAAGATCTGGTATTAATACAGGTATATATGCCAACCAGCCAGCACAGAGATGAGGAAGTGGAAGAATATTATGAGAAAATACAAGAACTCATCGAGAAAGAAAATAGAAATGCCTGCATTATCATCATGGGGGACTGGAATGCAGTAGTGGGTGAAGGAAGAGATGAAGATACAGTAGGAAAATTTGGATTAGGAATAAGAAATGAGAGAGGTGAACGACTAATTAGTTTCTGTAAAGAAAATTCATTAGCAGTGGGTAACACATTATTTGAACACCACAAAAGGAGACGTTACACATGGATAAAAAATTTGAATAGGGAAAGATATCAGCTGGACTACATCCTGATACAAAAAAGGTTTAGGAACTGTTTGAAGAATGCTAAAGCTTATCCAGGAGCGGATATAAATTCAGATCACAACCTAGTGATGGGAGAAATACAAGTGAAGTTGAAAAAAGTCTGGAGAGGTAAAGCAAAGGAAAGACTAAACATAGAAAGACTCAAAGAGGTAGAAAAGGCATCAGATTTGGAGAACAGATCTATGGAAAAATGGCAAAGAGGTAGTGTTGATGAAAGTGTTAATGACAAGTGGATAAAAATGAGGGAAGGACTCATGGACTCTGCCAAAGAAGTACTAGGAATTAGAGTATCCCAAAGCACCAGGAAAGAATGGATAACAGAAAACATGTTGAAAAAGATGGAAGAGCGCAGAAAGTGGAAAAGTGTAGAAACTGAAGAAGGCAAAAAGAGGTACAGGAAACTGAATAATGAATTAAGAAGAGAAACTGAAGAAGCAAGAGAAAAATGGATGAAACAGAAATGCGACGAAATAGAGAAAATGGAGAGAGAGGGAAAGTATGAAATGATGTATAGACTGGCTGGTGAGATAGTTTTTGAACGTAAAAGAAAGAGGAGTAACATGGAAATAGAAAGAGCAGATGGAGCGGATGGAACTGTAGCAGAAGAACCACAGGAGGTTTTGAACAGATGGCAAGAGTATATTGAATGTCTGTATAAGGGGGATGAAATGCAAAGCGAAATGAAGGTTGAAGAGGAGCAATATGTGTCGGAAGATGGAAAGGGATTTACCATCTTGGAAGCAGAAGTAGAAAAGGCGCTGAAGGAGATGAAGAATAGGAAGGCATGTGGAATAGATGATTTGCCAGCAGAACTGTTGGAGAGTCTGGGAAACAAGGCAAGAAAAGAAATTGTCATATATCTCGTTACAGAAGTAGACTAAGGGGAATAGCCTGAGGACTTCGATGCCACAGTTATGATACCAATAGAGAAAAAGAGAAACACTAAAAAATGTGAAGAGCACCGGACCATCAGTCTAATTTCTCATGCAGCTCAAGTCTTGCTGAGAGTGTTGAACAGAAGGTTATATGGCAAGCTAGATAGAGGGATTGCAGAGGAGCAGTTCGGATTTAGAAGAGGAAAAGGAACAAGAGATGCTATTGGCCTGATAAGAACTATAGGGGAAAGGTATTTGGAAAAGGGTAGAGAAATCTTTGCTGTCTTTATAGATTTAGAAAAGGCTTTTGACAGAGTTCAGTGGAACAAGCTGATGGATATCTTGAAGAGGAAAGGAGTAGATTGGAAAGAGAGACGACTGACAGAGAATCTATGTTTACATCAGAAAGTAAGGACAAGGATTGGAAATGAAATGTCAGAAGGAAGTAGCATTGGACGAGGTGTTAGACAAGGTTGTTGCCTTTCCCCACTGTTGTTTAACGTATACCTTAAAGAGATTATTGCGAAAAGTTTAGATGGGAAAAGAGAAATATGTATTGGTGGAAAGAGAATAGAATGTGTAAGATTTGCTGATGACATGGTATTAGTGGCAGAAAGTGAGCGGACAGTGAATAAAATGCTCAAAGATCTGAATGAAGCTTGTGTGGAATATGGGATGCAAATAAACACAGCAAAAACAAAGAGTATAGTCATCAGTACAAGACGCAGACTGTCCGATATTAAAATAGGACAATCTACCATTAGCCAAGTAAGTGAATTTAAATATCTCGGAAGCACAATAACTGAAGACTTAAGATGTCACCAGGAGGTGAAAACTCGATTTGCCATAGCGAAGGAGGCATTCAACAGAAAGAGGAGACTCTTATGTGGCAAATTAGATAAATGACTAAGAAAAAGGCTTGCCAAATGTTTTGTCTGGAGTGTGGCACTATATGGGGCAGAAACATGGACTCTGAGACGAGAGGATGAAAAAAGGTTAGAAGCATTTGAGATGTGGATGTGGAGGAGAATGGAGAGAATAAGCTAAATGGAAAGAGTGAGTAATGAAAGAGTACGGGAAAGGGTCGGTGAGAGAAGATGTCTGCCGAAGGTTGTAAGAGAAAGGAAAAAGAACTGGTTGGGACATTCATTGAGAAGGGAATGCTTGCAAGTAGATGCTTTGGAAAGATTAGTTTGTGGGAGAACACTGAGAGGAAGAAGGAGATACAAGGTGATAGACGACATAAAGGGAAGAGGAAATTATGCAGACCGGAAGAGGATGGCAGAAGACCAGACAGCCTGGAGAACTACCATGTGAAAACCTGCCTTCGGGCAGAACACTGATGATGATGATGATGATGATGAAGTAGTTCTACGTTCTAGGGGACTGATGACCTCAGAAGTTAAGTCCTATAGTGCTCAGAGCCATTTCCTCATGTCAGCACGCTCTGAAAAGCTAATCTTTTGCATATCACAGCATCTTTCTGTCGGTCACATTTCGCGTCTGTAGCACGTCATCTTCGTGGTGTAGCAATTTTAATGGCCGGTAATGTACTTTTATAGAGACTCACCCTCTCGATAACATATTACGAAATTAATGCGTTCATTGGGCGCCTTTTCACTGACAAGCTGATTTCTCCCCTGGACCCGGACGTAACCGAGCGTTCACGATGTATGTCGGTCAAGGCGACTGATGTGAAGTCACAAGTTCGTTGCGGTGGCCTGCATTTCCCATGGGCTCTGGTGGTCGCCAGCGACGCCCACGAGAAAGACAGGCCGTGGGGGAGTTGGGGGGGGGGGGGGGGGGTACGTCCCAGCATTGTCATTCCAGTGCTTGCAGCCGTCTCCAGCAGGGAGCGATTTACTGTTTCAGAGGAGTTTAACAATTTTTATCTGCGCGTTTAAATGCATGCAAACTCTCGATAGCGCACGACTAAGTTAAGACCTATAATGGGTACCTGTTCATTGTCTTATTTATTTCCTGCGGATCCTGCATGGAGCCGAGTGTTCACCAAATGTGGAGGCCAAGGCGACTGGTGTAACGTCACGAGTTCGATGTGGGGCCCGTATTTCTCGTGGGCCCCGGTTGCCAGACAGCGAAGATACCAATGAAAACAAAAGAAAGAAAGAGTCGGATGGCAGTTTCGCTGGGAGACCCAGAAGGATAGTTTCAACCACCTAATAGGGAAGGCTGGTCATCCTCCGTGAACAACTGTGCCTTTATTCGATAACTTCACCATGCCAGTCGGAGAGGAAATTTCTTTGGAATAAGGATCGTGATAGTACATTTTTACGTATGATACGTGTGGGAATAGTAATGAGACTGGCAACACTGCGAGTGAGCTGGCACAAGCTGTGTTGTTCTACTTGCATCGACAGTTGTGTTCATCCTTTCCGTACTCAATCCGAGTTTCAGCTCCGTACAGCCATCTGCACCGTGGTCTAGGCTTTGCGTCTTTGATTAATAATCATAACGTCTTCGGCCGCAGGTTCGAATCCCGCAACTGCTTAAATCAGCATTGGCAGGCAAAGACTTCCGGCATAAGAAGTCACCCTCATTCTGCCAAGCGCCTTGTCAAAGATGGAGGAGCCGCGGACAAAAGGTCAAGGCATTCCCTTGTCCTAGGGGTGGGAAACTGTCCCTAAAGGCGGAAGAATCAGCCACGATCAACGGCATGAGGACGCGAAGGCAATGGAAATCACTGCATTGAAGACAGGTAACGTTTATCCACAGGACATGCGGCCTGTAATTGAAAAAGTGTCAAGATGATCTCTCCATTGGGAAGAGATTCCGGAATGGCCTCCATTCTGATGTCCTGGAGGGAACTGCAAAGGGGGGAGGGGTTACCATGAGAAAAAGATTGAATAATCAACGAAAGGACAATGTTCTACGAGTCGGGGCGTGGAATGTCAGAAGGTTGAATGTGGCAGGGAAACTATAAAATCTGAAAAGGACAATGGAAAGGCTCAGTATAGATATAGTAGGGGTCAGGTGAAATGAAATGGAAGGTAAGCAACGATTTCTCGTCAGATGAGTATAGGGAAATATCAACGGTAGCAGAAAATGGTGTAACGGGTGTAGGAGTCGTTATGAATAGGAAGGTAGGGAAGAGAGTGAGTTACTGTGAGCAGTTCAGTGTGAGGGTAGTTCAAATCGGAATCGACAACGACTGTTCAGGTATACATGCCGACGTTGCAAGCTGAAGATGAAAAGATGGAGAAAGTATATGAGGATATTGAAAGGGTGATACAGTATGTAAAGGGCAATAAAAATCTAATACTCATGGGGGACTTGAATGCAGTAATACAGAAGGAGTAGAAGAAAAGGTTACAGAAGAATATCGGCTTGGAACAAGGAAAGAGATAAGAGAAAGGCTAATTGAGTTCTGTAGTCAGTTTCAGCTAGTAATAGCGAATAATCTGTTCAAGAATTACAAGAGGAGGAGGTATACATGGAAAAGGCCTGGTGATGCAGGAAAACTTTAGTTACATTACAACAGGGTCACACAGAGTTTCCGACATCAGATACTGGATTGTAAGGCGTACCCAGGAGCAGACATAGACGCAGATCACAATATAGTAGTGATGAAGAGTAGGCTGAAGTTTAAGACATTAGTCAGGAAGAATCATACGCTAAGAAGTGGGGTACAGAAGTACTAAGGAATGACGAGATACGGTTGAAGTTCTCTAAGGCTACAGACACAGCAATAAAGAATAGCTCAAAGACAGTACAGTTGAAAAGGAATAGACATCTCTAAAAAGGGCCATCACAGAAGTTGGAAAGAAAAACATAGTTACAAAGAAGGTAACTGCGAAGAAACCATGGGTAACAGAAGAAATAGTTCTGTTGACCGATGAAAGGACGAAGTACAAAAACGTTCCGGGAAACACAAGAATGTAGAAATACAAATCTTTGAACAATGAAATAATTAGGAAGTGCAGGGAAGCTAAGACGAAATGGCTGCACGAAAAATGTGAAGAAATCGAAAAAGAAGTGATTGTCGGAAGGACAGACTGAGCATACAAGAATGTCAAAACAACCTTCTGTGAGATTAAAACCAAGTGTTGTAACATTAAGAGTGCAACGGGAATTCCGCTGCTAGATGCAGAGGAGCGAGCGGATAGGTTGGTTCAAATGGCTCTGAGCTCTATGGTACTTAACATCTGAGGTCATCAGTCCCCTAGAACTTAGGACTACTTAAACCTAACCTAAGGACATCACACAATCCATGCCCGAGGCAGTATTCGAACCTGCGACCATAGCGGTCGGGCGGTTCCAGACTGAAGCGCCTAGAACCGAGCGTATAGGTGGAAAGAATACATTGAAGGCCTCTATGAGGGAGAGGATTTGTCTGATGATGATGATAACAAAGCGAATAACACTGTGAATTGTAGGACTAGTCAGGACTGCTCTAAATTGTGGTTCGAAGAAAGAGGGAAATGTACACGGCCCAGTCACGTTAATGTGGCCACCGCGTTTGTACATCAACGTGCAATAACCACTCAAAGATGGCAGGTGGCAGCACTACAACTGGAGAGTTTATAAAGAGTGTCGGCGGAACACGGAAAACAGGGAAGTCTTTGACGTAAAGTTCAAAATGGCATAATCAATGGCTTTCTGGCCAAGGGTGGAGGTATTTTCGAAATGGCTAAGTTTTTAAACTGTTTACGGGCCGTCGTGGTTAAGTGGTGCTATACAAAACCGAGGCACAATGGGCTATAGGCCTTAGGATACATCAAATGTATTTGTAACTGCGAAAATATACAACCATCAACTGTAGAATGGAGTGACGATAGTAAAAACTTGTGCGGACCGAGATTTGAACCCGTATTTCCTGCATATCGCGAGCTGTTGCCTTACATTTTTTTGTTGATTTATATTGTTCGTTATCGTTCGTTGCATTTGTTGGCGATGGACGTCGGATGACACTGGTTCAAGTTCATCATTGATTCATTCACTCTGTATTTTTTTTTTCTTTACAGACGGCGGCTAACTCTCTGAACGGACACACTGGGCTCACCATTTGGCTATCCATGCACGACTAACGGCTATGCTCAGTCTTTTTTATGTCGTCAATCATGTGCCTGCATACTGTACCTGTACATCTATTATGCATATCCCCGTAAAGTTGAGTCTTTTACTTGAAAGTCGCTTGTACGCTGTAGGCGGATAAACACAATATTGCAGTACATATGTAATGTAAAATTCCTTCGGACGTGCATACATACATAATGGATGTACGTGTGCAGCAAGGAATAGGCACTGCGGCGACTGCACCCGCAATGAAATTGAAGTGTCGGCAGAAGTGCCAACACCGTGTTGTTTGAGGAAGCCGAAATGCACGCTATAAGCTCACGCAGGATGGCGTGAGGTCTGAAACAGGATACTTAATGAATGCTATAAAGAAACGTACGTAGCTGCTGGAATACTTAACTTTAATCCACAATTGGTGAACATTGATCTTGTTACTTTACATGCTTCATTAGATACATAGCAAAGGATAAATGGCGCCTTGCTAGGTAGTAGCAATTGACTAAGCTGAAGGCTATACTAACTATCGTCTCGGCTAATGAGAGCGTAATTCTCAGTGAACCCTTCCTAGCAATGTCGGCTGTACAACTGGGGCGAGTGCTAGTAAGTCTCTCGAGACCTGCCGTGTGGTGGCGCTCGGTCTGCGATCACTGACAGTGGCGACACGCGGGTCCGACATGTACTAATGGACCGCGGCCGATTTAAAGCTACCACCTAGCAAGTGTGGTGTCTGGCGGTGACACCACAGAAATAAGTTAAATGTATTCGCAGTTACTTCACGCGTCTGTTGTACCATCCAGAATGTCATCGACTCTCCTCCTGCATGTCTCGCAGCAATCCGCCCTGCAAAAGGTGGTTGTCAGGCTTTTGAGAAGTAGCATGTTAATGTGACTGGGTAGAGTAAATATGCCTTTGCACCACAGTCTAATACCTATTAAACCAAATTCATCAGAGAGGGAATTTCATGCCAGACGAGCTTGATGATCATCGTCCCTATTGGAAAGATTCCTGTGAATCCTTATTTCCATAGAAACGACCCTCGTCAATACGTCACCGTGTCTCTGAACTGTCACCTGCCTGGAGACTCGAGAGATTTCCACCAGAAATTAAGAACTGCCTACTTCATTCATCGGTTTCTAGAAAGAAGAGATTTTTCTGCTTTCTTCTTTTTTTCAGGTATTAATTCTACCCTTTAAACAGTAGATTACCTTGAGAGGCACCCACATGCCTTGCTCATACTGTGGCATCAAGCAGTCAGGCCTGCAAGACGAGTGGTCTGCCAAGCGAGTAGATTTATTCTTATTTCTCGAGTAACATCAATGACAGATGATGAGCTCTAGTACCCACAATTAAGCTACAAATTATTGTCTTGTTTGAATATTACGCAACGGAAACGGATAACGCACATCTGACTATTAGGAATTTACACAACTCTGATTGTTCACTACGCTCTGGCAATACCACATTTTCTTTCCTATCCAACGGCTTTGATCAACACGTGGCCATAGCACTGAATATGAATGGCGCACACATTATAAATTCTGGATATCATGACTCCACATTATTCGAAGAACAAGGCCACCAATCTTTTTCTTTTCACTATCTTTTTTTATTTCGATAAATTATGATTCAAAGGTAAACCAAACACACCATTACATTTTATACAACAATTTCACGTGAGAAACTCCGTCCAGTGGGCATGGCTTTACATTGGTGATTCTCTATCTTATGGTCTCGTAATTATCTAACGCTACAATGCACTTTCTGGATAGGATGGTGGATCTTTCGCTATATCTCACACTTCGACTCTCACACCCATCATCATGAAAATTTACTCCAGCCCGAGGGGTACAAAAAGGAACATGCATAACCCACTGCCTCTGAACCTATCTTGCTACTCTCACATGCAAACCACAGACACTTAAATTACATGAAATACATCACACTGGAAACATGAAATACAACACAAGGATTAGTCACAACGTTATAATCACATCACTTTCAGCTTTCCCACTTCAATTAGAATTCATCCCAGTTTCACACGACACTTCCCCACTTCGTAGCTTTTCTTTCCTACTATGAACTCTGGAGGATATGTGCACGTCTTCCTGCGCAATTAAAGCAAAATGGCGTTGCTGGATAGACGGCTGACACCTTGTTTCACTCTCACAGTATTACAGTTTGAATCAAGCGTCACACGGAAACATAACACGCAAAGTAATATTAAGAACATATTCGTCACACACGCGAGTCCTCAACTGATACCATGGACGAGTACTTCTCTTTATCCTTTGTCTCACACACAGATTGAGACTCACACAGTACTCACCACGTGGAAGTACTCGTCTCTAATTTCAAGTCCTGCACACGCCATTTCTGAAATATTTCAAACTTATAGTACACACGCCAGAAATTCAGCTTAACTTTAGCACTCGAAAGTATTTCAACTTATTGGTACACGTGGTTTCATTGTGACTGTTGCTCACTTCCGAAGATTACTACGATCCCCCTAATATTACCTGCCTGTCATTTAATTTCCCCCCCCCCCCCCAAAAGTTCCTGAAATAGAGAAATAATTATTCCAAACTACTCTTAAGTATTTCACATGCATACCATTCTCTCCACTCTTTTTTCTTTACGGAGCACACCTAAGACAGGTCTTACCAACACAAGATCCAGCGCCAGAGTGCTGAAGCATGGCCGTTCTTCAGGACATCTCGCACCTCCGCCGAGGTGGGGGAGCACCATGCTACCGTATTGGTCAGCCACATTTCAGGCGCTCAAAGCTCAGGTAAATTTCATCTCTTTGGTTCTACCAAAGGTGACCAAAGGACCGTCTCAAAGATGATCATATATTGCACATTCACTATCTGTGGTTAGCAGACGACCATACATTCATTCATTTCACAGATCTCACCAAATTGGATGTAGGGATTTATTTTGTGGGAGTGCACACGTGATCAATTAAATAAATAAATTGTCCTTCTTTCCTACACTGGTATCCGGCTTCAGTGTATTAAGTGAAATTGAGTTATTATTACAAAAAATATGTTGTTCTGACAAGAATTACGAAGAATGTTGTACCTATTTTCAATGTCGGGTGGTACTGTACCCTTTCAACCTTTCATAGTTGCGACGAACGCACACAGGAGCGTTATGGATCGCAAACACGCCGGAACGGTGAAGAAGCAGGCGCCGTCCCGAGTGTGCCGTTTGGCGCAGCGTAGAGCGCGAAAAGACGGCCTAAGCCTGCAGCGACGTCGGCTTCCGCTGGGACGCTTATCCCCCGCGGGCTGTGGCAGCTCCAGGAAGCAAAACAGGCTTACGACGCACGGCGGGTGCTGAAATACTGGCGGGCCCGCCCAGAAGCCGTCTAGCCGCCTGCCTGCTATCCACTCAGCTTTCAATCTCTGGGCCGTTAGTGGCCCGACATTGACAAGTGGCTCACATCTGCAGTCGTACTCCTCACTTCAGCACATGTTGCACACATGACGACTACCGCTTATTACGTTTTCTTTTCGTTTTATAAATCAAAAAGGTCCCGTTCGGAGACCATACTGTCCAGTCAGGCAAAATCACTCTGAGCATTGAGGCAATCATACCACCAACGCACTAGGTTGACGATGCGCATTTGGTAAACACCGTGTCCCGCTGCGTGAGAAAGTCCAGAAACGCCTGCCTGCATGTCTTCGTCCGACAGTAATCGTCGTCCTTTCAAGGCCTTTTTAAGAGAACCAGGGAGTGAAACTCTGTCGAAATAACGTTTTTTTTTATTCTCTTAAGCTACACTCTAGTCCTTCCTGAACCATAATACGAGTATGTATGGTTTTTGTGTGTCTGGTTCATATTAACGGGAAAGAAAGAGCATACCCTAAACAAGTCCGTTGTCAACTCAGTTGTGTTTATCCTCGATGCAGCAGACTTTCTTTGTCTTTGATTTGAAACAGTACTGTATTTTAAGAAGTAATCTTATTACCAGAAAGAGATTTTAACTCTGTAGCGCAGAGTGCGCTGATATGAAACTTTCTGACAGATTAAAACTGTGTGCCGGGTCTAGACTCGAACTCGGGACCTTTGCCTTTCGCGGGCAAGAGCACTACAATCTGAGCTACCCAAGCACGACTCACGACCCGTCCTCACAGCTTCAGTTCTGTCAGTACCCCGTCTCCTACCTTCCAAATTTCACAGAAGCTCTCCTGTGAACCTTGCAGAACCAGCACTGCCGGAAGAAAGGATATTGCGGAGACGTGCCTTGGCCACAGCCTGGGGGATGTTCCCAGAGTGAGATTTTCACTCTGCGCCGGAGTGTGCGCTGATATGAAACTTCCTGACAGATTAAAACTGTATGCCGGACCTAGACTCGAACTCGGGACCTTAGCCTCTCGCGGGCAATTCCTCTACCGTCTGAGCTACCCAAGAACGACTCACGGCCAGTGCAAGGTTCGCAGAAGAGCTTCTGTGAAGTTTGGAAGGTAGGAGACGAGGTACTGACAGACTTGAAACTGTGAGGACGGGTCGTGACTCGTGCTTGGGTAGCTCAGATGGTAGAGCACTTGCCAGCGAATGGCAAAGGTCCCGAGTTCGAGTCTCGGTCCGGCACACAGTTTTAATCGGTCAGGAAGTTTCAGTAATCTTATCGTGTTTCTAGTTCGTAAATGGATCATAAAGATAGGCAGAATTAGGAAGATTAAGTGGGAATAAATTTAAAGGTACCAGAGAACCTCTGTCAATCTCTTTGGCCAAAGAGTCCCTAGTCACGGTGGTAAATGTCAGAGAGCCAGTGTAACTGGTGATAATTATTTACGTAACTACCCCTGCCAATGCCAATAACAGATATTATAAAACCTATCTATAAAGACTATAGATAGAGAAACATTACTGAAAGTATTGGAAGAATTTGGGGTCGATAAGAAAACAATTCAAATTATCAAACAGACGCTAACAAACAGTAAGGCCAAAGTTAAATTTATGGGTGAAATTTCAAGGAAGTTCGAAATTAAAACAGGTGTTAGACAAGGTGATGGTTTATCCCCAATCCTCTTCAACTGCGTACTGGAAAAGATATTGAGAATATGGAAAGAAGAACTCAAAGGCACCAAGAATGACATCAGAATTGGAACAAAAAAAGAAAAAATAGAAGTGGACTGTTTAGCTTTTGCAGACGATCTGGCAATAATTACAGAAAACGAAGAAATAGCTCAGAATTACTTGGAGAAACTACAAGAAGTTTCGGCCAGAGCTGGACTGCAGATTTCATTTGAAAAAACCGTGTATATGTCTAATCATAGAAATAACTATGATTAGACATATACATATAACAATGTGATGAATCGTCTGTGCCCCCTCACAGACGATTCATCACATTGTTGCTGACTGCCCTCATCGTACTTTCAGAGGAACTTTAATGGACATTCATCGTACATCGGATGAAGCAGTCAAGTGGATTGAAGAACTAGACATAGAGCTGTAAAATTGTACGAACTTGTGATTGTACATTTTAGTCCTGAAAATATTGTATATAAATGTAAATCAATGTACACATCATACGATAAATAAAATAGAAATAACAAGAAAAATCTTATTACTAAATAAGGCAATATTAAGAGAGTAGAAAAATTTAAGTATTTAGGTGAAATAATTCAAGTGAATGGTTTAGACAAGAGTGCAAACCAGGCGAGAGCAAGGAAAATGGAATTTGCTTTTCAAAAAACCAAAGACATATATAACAAAAAAAAAACATTTCGATTCAAGCTAAATTAAGACATTATAAAACTGTCATTAGACCAGAATGCCTGTATGCATCGGAGTGCCTAACTCTTAGCAAAAAGGGGGAAATAGAAAACATGGAAAGGAAAGAAAGGAAAATTTTGAGAAAAATATTAGGACCGAGAAAGATTGGAGAAGAGTACAAGCTAAAGAGTAATAGGGAAATATACAAAACTATTGAGAAAGTGAGTGATGCAATGCGTAAACGCAGACTAACGTTTTATGGTCACCTGTCGAGGATGGATGGAAACAGACTAACAAGAAAAGTGTTTGAACATAGTAACAGGAACGAAAAAACCAACAATAAATGGATACAGATGGTGAAAAAGGATTTGGCCTATTTTAATGTCACCCGTGAGTCAATCAGGGACAGGAAAAAGTTTAGACAAATAGTGAACGAAATTAAGTGTTTTCCAGAAGAAACGAAACTAAAGAATAATAACAGGAAATGGTCGGAAGAGCGGAGGAGGAACCATTCGAAAATGAATAGGAAATATTGGGAAGAGAGAAAAAAGATCAAAAAGCCGGGCAAGTGAATTGTTGAACGTGGTCCAAAGATGGCCGAAATCGAAAGAAGAAGAAGAAGAAAGACTTCGCTAGCAAAAACTTGCGTCCTAAATGCTTCCATGGCAGAACTCCAAATTCCGATGAACGTAAGTATTTGTGGCCCTCAAATCGATAAAAGCTGTGTTCTGCTTCAATTATGAGTCAGCCAGCAGGTCGAAAGTTTTTAGTGATACGGGCATGGAACCTGGGGTGAAGACGAAGAATGTTCTTCTGTCAGTTGATCAGCTGAGAATACGGGAGGCTGAGAATAGTGTCCTACAAATGACAAAAGAGGCCAGAATAATTGGCATATTAAAAAAAATTATATTTAAATATTTATCAAACTTTTATTTGATTACCATATTACTAGTACATTTTAAAGAAAGTGTTGTAATTAATCTCTGTACCAAGTGTCACTGCCATAGGTGTATTTGTTTCAGAGAAAACTGTACCTAAAGCCAGAAAATTCATTCTTTCGGGAAAATGCATCAAAAGTTTTTGATTAAATCTTTTCAATTTACATTCAAAGTTAAAATTCCCCAGGTCCATTGCCGTCCCCATTGCGGGCCTCTGTGTACTCCAGCTTACGCCTGATGGCCCTCTTCTGAAAAGATTATGCTGACCACTCTAACAGCTTTTCATGAAATTGTACTGGTGATCGGTAGGGTCTAACTGCTGTCAGGTGTCTTGACCAGATCTTGAGACCTCAAAGGCGGTTCTTGCAAGGTGCAGTGGGCCCAGACTTTGTATCGATGGGCAATAGTGCTCACCTAATGGAGCACGGGTGGTTGATGTTTTCTCGGAAACGGAAGATATTACACGCATGGCTTACAAGGCAACTGCGAGCAGTCTTCGCCCAAGGCCTCAGCGCAGTCGTACCTGCGAACACTCCTGCGACCTCGTAGAAGGACATCCGCGCGCCTATCCCAACGCTTGCCCCAGCAGCACCGCAGGTGAAGGTGGAAAGAAGAAAACCGCCGGCCCAGCGGAACTGGTGGCGACGCCGACCGCTGCGGGAGCGACCCCTCCAAGGGACCGAGAAGACAGAAAGGCAGCCCTCATCGCGCAAGCGCGAGCGAACGGCGTGCATTTCTCCGACGCTCAAGCGGCGCTGCTCTCTGAACAAACGGAGCTGCTCGAAGCTACACTGCAGAAGACCTGCGCCGTGCAGTAGAGGAGGACGCTGAACGGTAGCCGATCGCCGCCGTTCTGCACCTGCCTGATGAAGCTGCACCAAGTCACTGACGACAAGGCGCAGCAGAGGGCCTAACAGCAACGCATGCGTTGCCGCGCCGACCTCTTATGTTACAGGGAGGAAGCCACTGCGGCCGGCCCAGGAGACTACAAGCGAGCCCAGCCGCAGCACCCGGACTGACCCAGCTAACGAACACGCAGCACATAGGTAACGATGCACGATACCTCATGCTAACCTTCCCTCACCTTGCATGCTCTGTCGCAGCTAGCAAGCCGCTACTGCCCTTACTACCCGTCCTACTGTCGCAGAGGTTTTTTTTCCCTTGGCGCTGGCCTTGGCACTTTTTTTCCTCTGCCCTTACAACCGCTACCCTTCAATCGTTTTCGACCACTTCTATCTCCTGATGGACCATGTTAATGAGTAATCTTACCCAGACGCATGGATAACATCACAGCTCGCATCCTGTGACGCCTGATTCAAAAACTAACATGTTTACGGAGGTGACAGTAGAACTTTTGGTTTGATCACCACGTTGGTGTGGGCGTGGAGGAGCCCCATCCTTTATCTGCCGGACAGAGTGGCCGAGCGGTTCTAGGCGCTACAGTCTGGAACCGCGAGACCGATACGATCGCAGGTTCGAATCCTGCCTCGGGCATGGATCTGTGTGATGTCCTTAGGTTAGTTAGGTTTAAGTAGTTCTAAGTTCTAGGGGACTGATGACCTCAGAAATTGAGTCCCATAGTGCTCAGAGCCATTTGAACCATCTGAGCCTGCTCACTCTTCCCATTTGAATCCCATGGGGCATACCTGGGATGCACTGCGAGAACGGGATTCATCACGCCAGCATCCAACAATCACTCCCCAAGACATGCGAGCAGCTAAGCAGAAAGAATGGGCGTCATTGCCTCAACATGAGATTTATGACATCATTCACTGCATGTGCCATAGTTGTCAGGCATGTGTTGCTGCCAGAGGTGGTGACACCACATACTGAGCACATTAATCAGTTGTCAGAATGCGTGTGCAAATCCGTAAAGTTGTAAAAAAAACGAAGATAATTTGTCTACCCTTGCACATGTTGCAGTTCGTTTATGTTCTGTACTCTTTACATTGTTTCTACGTTACTGTTTATACTGTTTTGTGGCAAAATAAGTGCAACCTTGCAAAAATTCCGTTTGTTGCTTGAACTTTGGACACCAGTATACTTCGTTGCCAAGTACCCAGGTGAAAATGTTTCCAAGCTACGGTTAGTTTCATTCTACAACATGACTGATGCCCGGCGAAGGCAGCGAGAAACTAACGTATAGGCCAGGTGGAGGCAAATGTTTCACACCGAACGTACATGCATATCGTACGACACGACACGCGGCAACAGGGAAATTATTGTCTTCACAGTGCTGTACTAATTCTCAAGCCATGTGTTTGTTGCTAGTTTAGGTTACCAATTCTGAAGCCACGTGTTTGTTGCTTGTAAGTCGGCATTGTTACTGACATAGCACTGATGGTTTTTTCCACTTTCTTTAATAACGCAATATTAAAGCAAAGTAACTTTTACAAATAAAAATTACTACATTTTTTTAAAAAGGATTTATTTAAGAACGAAAAATTTTAGCGCTGCTGCTGTGTTAATTTATATTTGAGTTTCTTACTTGGTTGTTAGCAAAAAAAAAAAGTTGTTGTAACAGAGACCAAACTAATAGCAAAAAGTACCGGTTATTCAAAACTAAAATAACGGTACCGGTTTTAACCGGTAGGTTTTTTGCATCCCTCGTGACCCGTGACACAGGCGTGAGCCCTCGCCGCGCACGTGGCTGGCCTCCATGGTGTGTTCTGCCGTGGCGCGGAGTAAGGCGTCCACCCAGGGGTGGGGGATGAGGGGTGACCACTCTGCCCGAGTGGAGGCACTCGCCCTCGGCGGACGGCCATTCAAGCCGGCCTGGGCTGGCGTACACGTGGCGAATGCGCCACCGTCTCACGGTCTCCCGTTCGTGTTTCTCGTGTTCACCTCTGGCACGCAACGAACTTTCACTTCATTAGCGACGTCCGCATCCTGAGGCAGAGGTTTGCCACCATTCTTGGAGCTTTTCCCCTGAACTAGAGCAAATGTTTGTCAACAAAGTGTAGCGCCTAAATAAATTTCCGATTATTAATTTTTTTTTGAACGCACCTTGTTTTTAAAAGACGAAATGTGAAACGTAGATTTTCAGACCGGAAATGTCACACTGAGTAATATATTCTTGCCCATTTTCCCGCAGTAGTATAAATTCCTTGGAGATACAAAACGTTTCGTCCACATCAGAGGAGGGTTTTATCAGTGGAACCTTAAAGTTGCTATGGAAGCCCGTTTCACACACCAGATCGCTACTGACTAAAGCAACATTTGATTTCTTCATGTGTGGATTCACACCCTCTACTCAGATGATAAAACGATTCTTCTTGTGCGCCACAGGCTGACGGAAAAAAATTTATATGCAAGAATTTTATTAAGTCATCTACTGCAGTACTCAGACGAAACTTTATGGTTCCAGCGACTTTTTAAGTCTCAGACATCTATGATGTATATATGCAGACAGAAGCGACGAATGAAATTCATTTGATTAAAATACCTATACCTGGATTTCAGGCTAGACACCCCGTTTCGTTCGATGCTGAGGTGCTATTCCAATACAGTCGGACAGCCTCTGCACTGTTGGTCTACTTAAGGGGGAGCATTAAGCGTGTTCATGAGTGAATGATAATTTGGACTTAGGAAAGAGGTGTGCTTTTGTTTCCGTGCAGTTTTACAAAGCCAGGGTGGTGTAGTGGTTAGCGCATCTGCCTAGTGAGCAGCAGACACGAGTTCGAATTCTGGGCGTTGCACAAATTTTCATTCCTCACTTCTATATACATATATATGAATCAATGGAAGTGAGCGACTACCTGTACCAACGTGCCATATGAGTATACAAATGTTAGAAAACCACTTTGTGTTTTTTGTAGTAATCACAGTTCTATTTTCTTGTAATTGCGATGTTAGGAGGTCAGGTTTCAAGTCTCATACACAATTGAACACGAGACAGTACTTTTACCAGTGACACAGAAGAATTTTGATACACCTACGATACATTTTATTTACCAATAACGTGTGTGATTGAGTGTTTTCATGTCTTATTGTTTGTTATTTTAACATACGATGTATAATGTTTTTGTTAATATTAATGAGATGGTACTTATTTCATGCAATCACACTGCCCAGGCAACTGTAGCTCTTTCTGCGAGTACACAACGACACTCGGTAAAATGTACGGTACAGACATATGGTTTGAGCGTGGCCTGTTACCGCATTCTCATAAATGCGTTTATTTCTGTGGAAATCAAAGGAATCGTTGGGTTGTTTAAACCTTAAGCAAGGACTTCTAAACCGTTTGGCAACTGCATTATAGTTCTTTGATGTTTACACAGTGCGTTCCTATATATAGTGAGGAACGTGCAAGACTATTTATGTAGATTTACGACTTGTTCCCACGCAGCACTAAATACTTTTAAATTGCAACATCAAACATTTCCCCGATGCACCTGTAAGTAAACTGTTGGAAGTAATTTGAAAAGTTTAACGATGTTAAGAAAGTGTCCTTCCTTTTTACCTTGTATTATTTCGTTGACATCCGAATTGAAAGCATTTGAAAATGCCCACAGGCTAAAACTGGCCAGTAATTAAATATGTGGTTCATCTGCATAAAAAATGGCTGGCAGTCTACGACGCACGTGAGAAAACATCATAAATTACCAAACTTAGCTGCAACAGGCCGAGCAAGGCCTAACGCACGACGGAAGAAGCTTAAGAAGAAGAGAAATTAAATCTAGTCTATGAAGCCACGCACGAGGAAAGTAAAATTTATTTTCCACGTGCTCCGGCGCAGGGACGTGACGTCACATGTCTACAAAATGGCTCAAATGGCTCTGAGCACTATGGGACGCAACTGCTGAGGTCATTAGTCCCCTAGAACTTAGAACTAGTTAAACCTAACTAACCTAAAGACATCACAAACATCCATGCCCGAGGCAGGATTCGAACCTGCGACCGTAGTGGTCTTGCGGTTCCAGACTGCAGCACCTTTAACCGCACGGCCACTTCGGCCGGCCTGTCTACAAAACTCAAGTGCAACCGGCCGTTGTCCGGTTCCTGTCAACCGCTATAGCTTTCGCTCCCATGATGGAAGATTGTTACACAGCCTTTTCAGTTACGGTACCATGTACTTTCACGCGCTCTTCCTTTCGAGGAAAATTATTGGTGTTCTTAGTATCTCTATCGCTTCTCTGCGTAGCCTGTCGTAGTAGTCGTTCGTAACAGCCGGGATCTCGGTCTCATCGAGTTTGATGGTTTCTTGATTGCAACGTGTGTTCCGCAACAGACTATCGTTCTATTTCTCCCTTTATGTTCTTCTAGTCGTTTTGCCACCATTGCATCACTGTCTTTGTCTTGAGCACCCAGAAGCTCCATTATCTTTGTGTACTTACGTACAGGCCTACGCAACTACGTGGTATCCTCTGAATCTCTGCCTTTTCCACTGATATGCGAGCTTTCTGAACCAAAGTAAAGTGTTCCTGTTTATTTTGGATGGGTTTGTGAACTACAGTGACAGATCGTTTCTGTATTGTACTATCAGTAACCCAGGAGAAGTCTGCTAGTACCAAACACAAGTCTTCATTTGAGGAAAAAGTTTCCAAGAACGTACTTTTGGAGCGCAGCATTGTATGGCAGTGAGATATGGACGGTGGGAAAATCAGAAGTATCTGAGAGAAGCATGTTGAAAATTGGATGGATTGATATGATACAGGATGAGGAGTTCTACGCAGAATCGGCGAGGAAAGGGATACATGGAAAATACGAGAAGAACAACGGACAGGACGATAGGGCACCTCTTACGGTATCAGGGAATAACTTCCGTGGTATTAGAAAGAGCAGTAGATGGTAAAAACTGTAGAGGATGACAGAAATTTGAATACATCCAGCAAATGATTCAGGATGTGGGTCGCAAATCCTACCCTCAGGTGGAATGGTTGACACGGGACAAAAATTCGTGGCGTGCCGTATATGAAAATAAAAAAAAAAAAACGCCTTTTATCATTTTTACTAACGACCAAAGGTGATAATCAGACCTTCGTATAAGTTACATCCTCCCTTGGAGATATTCTCGGGAGATGGTGACGAAACATTTGGTTTCTTCAAGGAAATTCATTCAGCACGAAGTAAAAATCAAGGAAACTTCTCTGTAATATTTCCGCATTGGAAGCCAGAAGCTGTCACTAATGGATGGCTCTACATAAATTTACATACTCTAGCGCAACTAAGACAATTCCATGAATTACAACGACACAAAAATTTTAGCCCATACATCCAACTTTTGGAGCTCGATTATCAATGAAGCTGTGGAAATAAGATGGTCTGACAACGAGACTCTCATCAATCGAGATAGCGGTTATCAGCTGAACTCTGCTTGGAATCCTGTTATAGAGAAACTTCGTAGTCGACGTAGTTATCTGCATAAAGATGGAAATCGACCTGACACCGATACGCCAGGCTTTCACAGTGGAGGGCGCGAGGCGCAGCGCACGGAGCCGTTATGAACGCGCGCACTGAGCGGCGCATGCGCAATGTCACCTCAGAAGGCTTTAAATAGCGGAGCTCAAACATCACATAAGACAATTCAGTTAAAAATATTTATACATTACAGAAAAAGAAATTATTACGCCATAAATTCGTGTAACAGACTGTGTCGTCAGAAATAGATTGACTATTTGAGGCTTGTCGAACATATTCTCGAGGAAGCATGGCAGTGAGGTAGTAGTCTACATTGAGCGTTACAATCTTTAACCCAATTCTATCAAGACAACTGCCACAATGATTCTCTTAAAAGTAACGCGAACAATTTCTAGAACCACCTTCGTTTCAGTTTCCTCATAACTGACGGCTGCACTTTAGACCGTAACCATCGTCCTTCATTGAAAAGAGATAGTGGCAACTGCGCACCTGTTTAATACGACCCAAATCCGAGTAAGCACGCTTCTGAAAGAACGGAAGCAAATCCGCATTACCATAGCAGAACCACGCATAGAGATTTCACCTTAAATTAAATAATAATACTGAATACATGACTGGCGTCACTATGTAACACGACCCCTTTTTTAACATTTTTTAAAGTTTTTATTTTTTCTTCTGTGATCCACCAGAAAGCTAAATGTACAGTGGGTGTCTTTTGCTAATGAGTCTAACTTCCGTGCGTAGAGTCGCGCCTTTACACTCGCGTGAACTAGTAATACACTCTCATTACCCCTGCATAAGGAGTGGTTGATATTAAGACAACTAGACAGTGGAATAGTTTAATTTTAATAAGCTTAGTGACATTGGATTTAAAAAATGTTTAAATGTCACGTAAAGGTATTAAGGCTATGGTATTATTCTGAAAAATTTAATGGGAGATAAGCTGGGTCTTCTTCGTAACCAATTTTCACGTACGCTGTACTTGTTACCATATTCTTTAATGACTCCAAGACAAACGCTAAGCCATAACGCTTGCATGCAATACTTGAACGAGAAACAATACCACCTTACCTCGTGGTTTTTTCTTTACTTAAAAGACACAACATTTGTAGTTGTTTCTGCGAATTCACTCAAAATCATTAAAAGTTTTGTGGTGGAATTTAACTACTTGCCTTTAATGGAAAATTAAACATGTAACAAAAATTTTGTTTTTTCTACTTTTGCAACCAAAATTAGGCAATTATCCAAAGATAAATAAGAACAATTGTTAACTCTCATAAATCTTGCCAGATCCTGCAAGTCATGTCAACCATAACAATAAACTAACAAAATTTTTGTTTGTTTTTGAACTGTAACTTTTTAATTACTTTTCCGAATCAAAATAATTCAGTTAAACGTAAGAAACTGAATAATCACTCTTTCTCTATTATGCTGAAGACATTTCGTTCGTGCTTCTGTTAAGCCATATTAGCATTACTGCACAAAGGTTTATACTTCCTGTAATTACACTTTGACTAACATTATGAATTTGAAAAATGATATGGGAGCAAGGAAGTGAAAAGTAGCACACGTTATTATAAATCACGCCAATATATTGCTCAGAATCAATTAACATGAATTTTCTTAGAACAACTGACCCTCCTTTCAAATTTCTAAGCAGAAAAGAAGAGCTTTCTAACCTCATCAACTGAAGGATACACGTGTGAACAGTGAGCTGTTAACGTACCGGGAGCGGCTCAAATATGTGACGGTTTTGAAATAAAAGTAACTTCATCGTTTACTAACATGTTTGTTTGTTTGTTTATTATTTGTTATGAATTGAAAAATATGGCAATCAATAAAAAACACTGCGAAAAACATAAACGTAAACTCTTATAAACACAACAATCACGAAACATAAAGGCTACATTTATTAAAGGTGTCATTTTAGTAGTGGGCATTCCTCAGCACACATACCTAAAGTCTCTCAGCAAAGCTGTCAAAAATTTACTCAACATGTCATTTGACATAGACACAGTCACTAGTCTTTAGCTTCTTTCAAGTCTTCTAGTGTACCGGAATTGTGACGTAACTTTCGATTTGAGGTAACCCCAAAAGAAAAAGTCTCGAACACTGAGGTCGGGGAACGACAGCTCCAAGCGATATCGTCGTTGCGAGAGATGATGCGGCCACGAAACTTCCTCCACAAGTAACCCACTGCATCATTTGCTGCGTAGGCAGTTGCTCCGTCTTGTTGGAACAAAATCTTTTCCATACCTAGACGTTTTCTGTTCAGTGCAGGAATTAAGAAAGTGTCCAACATTCTCAAGTAAAGTTCTTGGTTTACCGCAACTGTTCGCCCTCCTTTCTCAAAAGCAGTACGGCCTATAAAACATTTCTTAGTAACCCTGCGCCACACTGTGACTTTAGAACTATCCAGGGGGTGTTCGTGTAGCTCTTGTTGGTTTGTGTCCGACCAGTAGCGAATCTTCTTTCTTAACACATCCGTCAAACGGAAATGGGCCTGATCACTCACTACGAAATTTTGTTGTCATTCATCAGATCAATCATTCGTTCCTAAAATCTCTGAAGATTAGCTTAGCCATGAGACTTAAATTTTTGAACAACTGCAATTTTATACAGGTGAAAGTGTAGCTTCTCGTGCAGTATTCCTCTTACTGATCGGTCAGGCATTCAATGAGCAGCCGTTTATCTACCCACGGATCGATGCCGGCTAGTCGGTACGGCTTGTCTCACACGCTCAACGTTGTCTGTGTTCTGACCGACCTCGGACGTCTTTTAAGCTTTTGTATTAATGTTGAACAATTTGATCTGAAGTTCTTGACCCACAGTTTAGTCGTGTTACGGGATGGAATTTGTCCCCTACTACTCACATGAAAATGTCTGCGAAACTGATGTTGTGTAACAACAACAGAGTCACCACTCTTAAAATAAGTCTCAATGACGAACGTGTGATGCTCACTGGACCACTGCCGCATGTCAGCTGAAAGTACCTTGTGTAACCTTGAGAAAGCCCCGCTCCCAGCCACCCTCCTCCACGTGACTGCCATACTGTGCAAGAGAGAAAACCGTCAGATATTTCCGTCGCTCCCTGTAACGTCTCATATTAAATACGTAGCTGCTGCTCGCCACTTTACATTTATTCGCCACAATGTTTGTTGGGTTGGTTGGTTGATTCGGGGGAGGGGACCAAACAGCGAGGTCATGTTTCCATCAAATTAGGTAAGGACAAGGAAAGAAGTCGGCCGTGCCCTTTCAAAGGAATAAACCCGGCATTCGCCTCAAGCGATTTAGGGAAATCGCGGAAAACCTAAATCACAATGACTGGACGCGGAAATGAACCATTGTCCTCCCGAATGCGAGTACAGTGTGATAACCACTGCACCACCTCGCACGGTAATGCTTGTTGGGAGTTATGGTGCGAGCGATTCCGAGATAGATTTTGCCTCGAGAAAATATTGCATGTGGGACAATTACATACTCAGAGGAATTATTACAGCAACACAAGTGTGCTGCGATGTACACTAGCCGTCGACTGCACTGTGCCACTGTGTAGCTACGGCTGACTGTGACAGATTGTTGGTCTCCTTACGCGCTGAACGCCGAGAAAAAGAAAAGGAACAAAACGAAAAGACGTGGTACATCTCCCACTTTTGTGGTTGAAGATGACGTTCGGAAATTTATTAGAAAATCATTCCCTAAGGAAGACATGACTTATTTACCAACATTAATAACGAAAACAATTTGATATACAACATAGTTTCAGTCAAGCAGATAATTAGGCGAAATATATATCGTATAGTTACCAGTAGTTAATAATTAGTTTCACAATAAAACTGAACAAAATATGATCATATTAAATTATGATGGCAAAAAATACGAGGTAATAAGGAAAATGTACTGTTGTTACGTTATAACCTGAACAAACAGGAAACGGAGTCCAGCAACTTTTGACTACCTAGTTTCACGGATTTCTTGCAAAATACACATTCTGTTTCTGAAAATATCACAGACTTGCAGTTTGTGCATTGCTGCAGTTACGCTTGCCCGACCTACCCTGCACGGCGTTTTATCCTGTGCTTGTTGTAGGGGCTACTATAAAGTTGGCTGTTAACCGCGGGTTGGCAGTGCCTACAAAGTCGTACATGAAAGAGTGGCGCGCACGCATGCCAACTGATGAAATAATCAGCGACGTAGAGCACGGGCGGACGAATGGCTCGCGAAACAAACACCTGCAGTGGGTGGTCACGCCTTGCTACCGCCAAGTCTGCCGTGAGACAAATGTTGTTCCGCAACGGAGAGTCAGCTCACGCACTGTGGCTGTGCTCTGAATTCGTGCCTCCTTCAATACTGAATGAGTCGCTGGACAGCCACCAACACTCCAGACGGGTCCTTTTTTTGGGACAACACTAAATAACTCAGGCAACACCTACTAAAAGACGGCGTTACGAAGACGTGGAAACACCAACGTGATCTGTATGTTCTGTTTGAATAACACAATATACAACAGTATTTTGATTTTATTTTAGATAATTAGTTTCAGCCAGTATGGGAAAACTTCAGATAAATAAAAACCCGTCTCAATAAGTATTCGGCACTGAACATAATGGAACAATTGCTGCGACAATTTTGTAGACCGGAATATATCTATACAGACTGAAACATCGAGCGACGTGGCGCAGTGGATAGCACACTGGACTTGCATTCGGGAGAACTACAGTTCAAAGCCGCGTCCGGCCGTTCAGATCTAGATTTTCCGTGATTTCCCTAAATCGTTTCAGGTAAACGTCGGGACGGTTCCTTTCAAAGGGTGCAGCCAATTGCCTTCCCCAGCTCTGACACAGTCCGAGGTTGTGCTCCGTCACTAATGACCTCTATGTCGACGGGACGTTAATCCCAGCCTTCCTTCCTTCCTTTTACAGGTTAAAGAACTTATCGAAACTATAATTAAAATTGTATTCTAGACTGTGTCATTCAGACAATCAGCTGACACCTCACTCACAATAAAACTCTACTATGTGTCGTATGCCGAAGTTCTTTTAAGTCCTGATCGGTGCACAGGATGTTCCAAAAAGGTTCGTCAGATATCTCAAAGGTGAAGACGGAAACAAAGAGTGAATCTGAGTTTACGCATAGACGTTTTTACGAAGCGATTCAAAATTCCTATTACAGGCTTCTAGGGGTTAAAGAGGGGATTCGCTAGATAAAGGAACCACTGTCCGGAAATATACCTCAGTTTGAGGATCGGATCACTTCCAAACCTTCCGCTTCACGGTAGGCACATGGCGGAGGTAATGAGCTCCGACTTGTGTGCCGTAGGAGTATTTATCGTAGGGCTGTCTCCTACGTGACGAAGGACGTCCTCTTCGAAGTTCAGAGTGCAGTGCGTCGGTGGAGCTCCACAGCCAACCCTGCTAGTTTCGAACATATCAGTTTCTCGCTGTCACTGTTGTGGGACGATGGTGCGATGAATCTCCGCTGCAGAGTGAAAATTTCTATCTGGTGTTATGCGGGGTGATAATTACAGCAAGAAACGATGGCGGCGCTCTCTTCTCTGCTCGTTTGCATACCGTGACGTGGGAGATCTGAAACTGATCAGATCTTCGAACTTATTTTATATCCAAACGTTTGGCTACATTTCCGGACATGGGTTCCTTATCAAAACTTTATCTACTAAGTCCTCTCTACAATACCTCGAAGCTTAGACTGGGAATTCTGAACCACCTTGTACCCTTACGAGAATTAGTCTTTTATGTGGATGTACATATAATTTTGTTATAATATTAAAAATTACGTTTATTTTTACGTTTACTTTTCACAAACGTTCAGTGTGCCCTCCACAGGACGCACGATAAACATCCGGACTACGTAAAGGCACTTCTCGGTTTTGCCACAGGATAACGTTGTGCAAATCTCACAATATTTAATCGAAACAACTGTTGGATATCTTCAGGTGGTGGTTGTTGCTGTGTTCACTGCTGCAAGACGTGACAGGTGATATTGCACCAATGGTCATCCAGCAGTTGCCAAACGAATTGGTGGAGAAATGAAACTGCCTACCGCAAGAGTTGCTTACCAACCTTTGGGGCAAGATGATAGTACGTTGCAGACCACGCACTGAAGTCCGTGGTGATCAGATACCCAGTTAATAACCACGTCCCGCCTTTTTTTAATGTCCTCTGTTCATCTCTTGCCTGGTCCAAGTTTCAGCGAGCCTGCGGTATTTGACAGTGACATATCATGTGTCAGTTACTTTCATGCAGCGTGCCGTGTATTTAAGGAAAACATGGCAACCCTAAAAAATGAAGGATAGGAGAGGCACACGAAATCTGTCTCTAACAGGAGTGCATTGCCTTCTGTCTTCATCGCCGCATATCCTCGCTCGGCACCTTAAAACAACAGTGATGGGTGAAATAGGAATTATTCATTGACAACGTGTGTGCTTGTGCGCGTGTGCGTGTGTGCGCGTGTGTGCGTGTGTGCGTCTAACAAGGGAACCTCCCCATCGCACCCCCCTCAGATGCGGAACGAGAGGTTCCTGGTTAAAATCTTCCCAAGAGTGAAAATTTTTCTTTCTTTATTTTCGCAAAGTTATGATCTGTCCGTTCGTTCATTGACGTCTCTGTTCACTGTAATAAGTTTAGTGTCTGTGTTTTGCGACCGCACCGCAAACCCGTGCGATTAGTAGCCGAAAGGACGTGCCTGTCCAATGGAAACCGAAAACATTTGATTGCAAGGTCATAGGTCAACCGATTCCTCCACAGGAAAACACGTCTGATATATTCTATACGACACTGGTGACGGCATGTGCTTCACATGACAGGACTATGTTGTCGACCCACCTAACTTGTACACTTGGTGAATGGGTAAAAAGATTCTTCTACCTTGCCCAATTTAGGTTTTCTTGTGGATGTGATAATCACTTCCGAAAAAGTGTGAAAACATAAGAGTTTGTCACATAATCTGCAACAAATGAATGCAACAATTTCACAGTCGCACAGTTTTGTCTGTGCTCTGTCAAAACATATGTTTTTAACGTTTTCAAATTTTTCCGTGTGTAAACCGTCAAATCCTGCATATGTCCAAGCAAATCTGAACATGTCCTGGAATTTTGGAGAGCGAAGATGATTATATGTGAGTGCCAGAACTTTGATAATTGTCTGAAAATAAAAATTAAAATTTTCTCCCGAGGGAAGACTTGAACCAACGACCTATCGCTCCGCAGCTGCACACGTTAACCACAGGACCACGGCGCTCATGTATTTACACCCACCTGGATGTTGCCTATCTTACACATGGACTACTTAGTTTGTATATTTTGCTTATTTTTTCATAGTTCCATACAACTTCTTCCTGTTTTCTCGATTGATGTGTGTTCAGTTTTTCAAGGCCTATCCGCTGTGCCAACTTATAACTAATTCTGAGGGGGGTGCGATGGGGAGGTTCCCTTGTAAGTAAAAGCAGCATTTCAAAAAGAAACTTTTTATATTATAGTACTCTTCACAAAACCAATTTATTTGATCGCTATGTAAACACATTCACAGGACTACTAGTTTTGGAAATGTCTATTGCTATTTTCAGATCCATAAAACGGGGCGCTCGTAGCTACATCGTACAATGCCTACGCCATTCTCTCGCATGAAGACCATACAATATGCATTAATAAGTCGAAGCATTACACTGAAGTGCCAGATGTTTTGTCAAAAAGTATGTACATCTCTGAAAAGGAACAAGACAGATACATATCCTGAACTGACTGATCACATCAGGTACCCTCAACTGACTGATCACATCAGATACCCAAAAGAAACTTTTTATTGAGCTGACAGAATTGAAAGTATCATAATGCCTCTACATAATCTCCCTAAATCTCCATACACCTGGCTTATCTCTTGCCAACCTTTTTAGTTCCGTTCTGTAAGCAGTTCTGTGTCATCGTATACATCCACTCGTCATACGATAAAAACTTAGATTCACGCAGGTTCTCCTTCATCGGACCAACATGGTGAAGACTCTTTGAGCTATGTCATGACTGTAAGGTGGCCGCCCCAGCAGCTCAAAACGAAGATGTCTCGAATGAAAAACAGCCCACAGTTGCGCTAAGTTCTGTTTATTTTAAACCTTGACCATGGTTTGTGCTATAATAATATAGCTTTCTACAGAAGTCATACACACTAATAAATGAAAAAGTCTTAGCCTAGCGGCTGCGTCAAGACATATTTCATTTATTTGTGTGTATGACTTCTGGAAAAGGCTATATTACTATAGCAGAAACCATGGTCAAGGTTTAAAATATACAGAATTTAGTGCAACTGTGGGCTGTTTTTCTTTCGGGACAATTTCGCAACGGTTGCTGTTGTCGCTGGCATGATGAAAATAACAAAACGAAGATATTAAATCCACTGAATTGTTTTTCCAGCCGTATGAGGGCGGGTATTATTCTGAAGCAAATTCACAGACTTTGAAAGCGTTCATATCCTTTTCGTTTTGATTTTGAATTTCACATCCTCTCATTCACTGTTAGACCTTCAGGTTTGTAAGGAATCAACAATGACCCTTCCAGATCCCAAACTAATGTCATCACCAACTTTCCTGCAGAAGCTTGGCTTGGGATCTATTTTTGTAGTAGGTGAAGTCAGCTCTTTCCACACAATTTTCTTAAAAATGTCAGTTCGATATTTCCAAACATTTGTATTTCGGTTTGTCTGTCACTTAACATGGCGCCCAATCCAACCAGCAGAAACCCTGAGATAATTTAAGGATTCATGGACGACTGAATTGTTGGAACGTGGCTAATGTTCAATTAAGGACGACATACGGTCACCGAAATTTATTTCACAAACCAATATCGCTAAAAAAGCATTTTATTGGATGACCAGTTCCGACAGAGCTCTGCTGTCATGATCAGATCTTCTGCGAAGGTCACTATGCAGTGTGAAACGACTTGCAACACTGTTGGACGCTATACTGTAATATTTCAAACCATGATATCCAATGATGACAGTAAATCTCTGTCTTTCCTATCCTCCAGTAAAATGCTTCTTTAGCGGGCTTGGCCTGTGAAGTTTTCCTCAGTTACCATAAACTGCAGATCGCCCACATACTGACAATGTCATGAATTTTTAAATGAACACACCTACATTTAACTATATTGTTGTTTATTTAATTAGGATCCAGGTTTCGGTCTTTTATGCCATTTTCAAGTGATTGAATTTATGCCATTAACATATATATTGCACGACATCAAGCTCAAAATTGACCATAAAGTAAGAAAAATATTCGCTCCCCTCGATTTTTTCTTAATTTATGGCCAATTTTGAGCTTGAAGTCCTGCAATATATGTTAATGACAAACTTAATCACTTGAAAATGGCATAAAATAGCGAAACCTTCAATGGCGGTGTGTTCATTCAAATATTATTGTATGGCTGTTTAATGTAAGGGAGGTCATTAATCATGGGTTAGCAACATGCATAACCGGCCGCGGTGGCCGAACGGTTCTAGGTCCTTCAGTCCAGAGCCGCGCGACTGCTACGGTCGCAGGTTCGAATCCTGCCTCGGGCATAGATGTGTGAGATGTCCTTAGGTTAGTTAGGTTTACGTAGTTCTAAGTTCTAGGGGACTGATGACCTCCGATGTGAAGTCCCATCCATAGTGCTCAGAGCCATTTGAACCATTTTGAGCAACATGCACAAATACAGATAGCGTATGCAAAGAGTAAAATGGCAGTACATTGCCGGAGGTGTCGTTTGTACTCGGGTGATTCATGTGAAAGGGTGACTGTGGCCGGAAATTAACAAACTCTGAACACGGAATGGTAGTTGGAGGTAGACGTATGGGACATTCCATTTGGGAATGAGCCAGGGATTTCGATATTCCGAGATCCACAGTGTCGAGGGTGTGCCGAGAGTAGCAAATTCCATGCATTACCTCTCACCACAGGAACCACAGTCGCCGACGGCCTTCACTTAACAGAGAAGCATACTGCGTGAAATAATCATAGAAATAAATGTGGGACATACGACTAATTTATGCTTTAGGACAGTGTGGCGAAATTTGACGTTAATGGGCTGTGACAGTAGACGACAGACGCGAGTGCCTTTGCTAACAGCACGACATGACCTGCAGCGCCTCTCCTAGTCTCATGACCATATCGGTTGGACCCTAGACGACTGGAAAACTGTCCCCTGATCAATGAGTCCCGATTTCGATTGGTAAGAGCTAAGAGCTGATAGCAGAGTTCGAGTATGGCGCAGACCCCAAGAATCCGTGGATCCAAGTTGTCAACAAGGCACTGTGCATGCTGGTGTCGGTTGTGTTTACATGAAATGGACTGGATTCTATGGTCCAACTGAACCGTTCACTGACTGGACGCTGGTTTCTTCGGCTACTTGGAGACCATCTGCACCGATTCATGGATTTAATGTTCCCAAACCACGATGGATTTGAAACTTCCTGGCAAATTAAAACTGTGTGCCCGACCGAGACTCGAACTCGGGACCTTTGCCTTTCGCGGGCAAGTGCTCTACCATCTGAGCTACCGAAGCACGACTCACGCCCGGTCCTCACAGCTTTACTTCTGCCAGTATCTCGTCTCCTACCTTCCAAACTTTACAGAAGCTCTCCTGCGAAACTTGCAGAACTAGCACTCCTGAAAGAAAGGATACTGCGGAGACATGGCTTAGCCACAGCCCGGGGGATGTTTCCAGAATGAGATTTTCACTCTGCAGCGGAGCGTGCGCTGATATGAAACTTCCTGGCAGATTAAAACTGTGTGCCCGACCGAGACTCGAACTCGGGACCTTTGCCTTTCGCGGGCAAGTGCTCTACCATCTGAGCTACCGAAGCACGACTCACGCCCGGTCCTCACAGCTTTACTTCTGCCAGTATCTCGTCTCCCACCTTCCAAACTTTACAGAAGCTCTCCTGGGAAACTTGCAGAACTAGCACTCCTGAAAGAAAGGATACTGTAAAGTTTGGAAGGTAGGAGACGAGATACTGGCAGAAGTAAAGCTGTGAGGACCGGGCGTGAGTCGTGCTTCGGTAGCTCAGATGGTAGAGCACTTGCCCGCGAAAGGCAAAGGTCCCGAGTTCGAGTCTCGATCGGGCACACAGTTTTAATCTGCCAGGAAGTTTCATATCAGCGCACGCTCCGCTGCAGAGTGAAAATCTCATTCTGGCACGATGGATTTGTTTATGGATGACACTGCAGCATGTCCCAGGACCTCAGTTGTTCGCGACTGGTTTAAAGAACATGCTGGATTTGGCCACTCAGATCGCCCGACATGAATCCCGTCGTACATAATCGTCCGTGTTCAAAATCCTGCACCGGCAACACTTCCGAGATTACGGACGTCTCTAGAGGTAACATGGTTCAAATGGCTCTGAGGACTATAGGACTCAACATCTGAGGTCATAAGTCCCCTAGAACTTAGAACTACTTAAAACCTAACTAACCTAAGGACATCACACACCTCCAAGCCCGAGGCAGGATTCGAACATGCGACCGTAGCGGTCGCGCGGTTCCAGACTGCAGCGCCTAGAACCGCACGGCCACTTCGGCCGGCAGAGGTAACATGCCTCGATATTTCTGCAGGAGACTTCCAACGACGCATTGACTCCATTCCACGTCGAATTGCTACACTACGCCGGGGAAAAGGAGTTCCGACACGATATTAGGAGGTGTCCCATGATTTTTATCATTTCAGTGTATAATGGACAGTAGTTTCCGCTCAGGTATGACGCTCATCGCTTATTCACTAGGCTGTCTGTACATTCCTGTCCGTTTTCGATGTGCAAGGTGTACTCTGAGGCTGTGCGTCACAGAAGGATATACGTCACATTTAGAAGTTATCTATTCGCAAGCCCGACAGGTTGGCCGTGCGCTCTAACGCACGGCTTTCCAGGCGGGAAGGAGCGCCTGGTCCCAGGCACGAATCCGCCCGGCGGATGTGTGTCGAGGTCCGGTGAACCGGCCAGTCTGTGGACGGTTTTTAGGCGGTTTTCCATCTGCCTCGGCGAATGCGGGCTGGTTCCCCTTATTGCGCGTCAGTTACACTATGACGGCGATTGCTGCGCAAACAAGTTCTCCACGTAAGCGTACACCACCATTACTCTACCACGCAAACATAGGGGTTACACTCGTCTGGTGTGAGACGTTTCCTGGGGGTCCACTGGGGGCCGAATCGCACAGTAACCCTGGGTTCGGTGTGGGGCGGCGGAGGGATGAAGTGGACTGCAGTAGTCGTCGTGGGTTGTGGACCACGGCGGCTGCGGCGGGGACAGAGCCTCTCCGTCGTTTCTAGGTCCCCGGTTAACATACAACACAATACATATAATGTTGTTGTTGTTGTTGTGGTCTTCAGTCCTGAGACTGGTTTGATGCAGCTCTCCATGCTACTACATCCTGTGCACGCTTCTTCATCTCCCAGTACCTACTGCAACCTACATCCTTCTGAATCTGCTTAGTGTATTCATCTCTTGGTCTCCCTCTACGATTTTTACCCTCCACGCTGCCCTCCAATGCTAAATTTGTGATCCCTTGATGCCTCAAAACATGTCCTACCAACCGATCCCTTCTTCTAGTCAAGTTGTGCCACAAACTTCTCTTCTCCCCAATCCTATTCAATACCTCCTCATTAGTTACGTGATCTACCCACCTTATCTTCAGCATTCTTCTGTAGCACCACATTTCGAAAGCTTCTATTCTCTTCTTGTCCAAACTGGTTATCGTCCATGTTTCACTTCCATACATGGCTACACTCCATACAAATACTTTCAGAAACGACTTCCTGACACTTAAATCTATACTCGATGTTAACAAATTTCTCTTCTTCAGAAACGATTTCCTTGCCATTGCCAGTCTACATTTTATATCCTCTCTACTTCGACCATCATCAGTTATTTTACTCCCTAAATAGCAAAACTCCTTTACTACTTTAAGTGTCTCATTTCCTACTCTAATTCCCGCAGCATAACCCGATTTAATTCGACTACATTCCATTATCCTCGTTTTTCTTTTGTTGAAGATCACCTTATATCCTTGTTTCAAGACACCGTCCATTCCGTTCCGCTGCTCTTCCAGGTCCTTTGCTGTCTCTGACAGAATTACAATATCATCGGCGAACCTCAAAGTTTTTATTTCTTCTCCATGGATTTTAATTCCTTCTCCGAATTTTTCTTTTGTTTCCTTTACTGCTTGCTCAATATACAGATTGAATAACATCGGGGATAGGCTATAACCCTGTCTCACTCCCTTCCCAACCACTGCTTCCTTTTCATGCCCCTCGACTCTTATAACTGCCATCTGGTTTCTGTACAAATTGTAAATAGCCTTTCGCTCCCTGTATTTTACCCCTGCTACCTTCAGAATTTGAAAGAGAGTATTCCAGTTAACGTTGTCAAAAGCTTTCTCTAAGTCTACAAATAATATCTATTCGCAAATCTTTCGGCCACTATGACAGCTATCACCTTACTGCAGCTGCATTCTACATGTAATCTCCGCAGTTTCAGTCACTTCAGAGTACATAATACTAGTCACTACTACAATTTCTTCCTTGGTGCATGAGCGTCTACACAGGCGAATAGCGAGTGCCCCACTCTTCGTGGCCTTAAAGACCGCCCTGCACTACGGTGCCCCCTGTGATATCATAATCACCGACATTCCGTAATGGACGACCTAGCAGCCGAGTGGTACTACTCCATGGAAATAGCCCTGCGTCGCCAGGAGTGCGGCGAGTGACCTCATTCTAGACGCAGTACCGACGTCTGTAGCCGAGCGCCTCGCAGTTCAGTATGCGAAGCGGACGCTACGCACACAAACTGATAGCGGCGCGTGGAATGGCGCGTGGCTGCAGCAGCTGTAGCGGCGCCCGCCATTAGCAATTGTAATGCAGTTAGGCGAGCATTGTGCCGGCGATAGCATCGGCTCCCACGTCACAGCCGGCCGCCCGTTCCTACGGAGCCGCTCCCCTAATTGCGCTATTCACTGCGTCTCGGCACGGCCGCGACCTCCGCAAGCACGCCAGCCGAGAGGAGCGGTCGGGCTCCGTTCCAACAGGTTATACACTCATCAGGGAGAGCTGCCGTTTAGACGAACGGCCACTCCTGCCGCCAAACGGATGGGATTGTCACGTGCCTACGACGTCGTCAGACCATGTATTGGCCGACGGTGAACAGTGAAACATAGATCAGCAAGACGCATGATTGTCTTTTTTTTTATCGGTTATTTAAATGCATGGTGTCTGTTCCTTCGAAGCAAGACAGCGTGCAGATCCCGCAGCTGTGAAACACTATAGTAAGCTGAAGGGCGATCACTGCTATCAACTGCAGCGGGACATTAAGCGGAATCAGCGGAAACGAACGAAAATGTCTACCGGGATTCGAACGCGGAATCTCCTAATAGGCAGGTGCGGTAACTACAGCACCATCCGGGACGCAGCGTTATCGCAACTGCACGGATTATCTCGGTAGGCCACACGGCCGATCCACACTTCCATCGAACGCTACCTATTTTTATTAGCCTTCTAAATGGTTTTAAGCGGTCTCATACAACTTCTTCAAATGGTTCAAATGGCTCTGAGCACTATGGGACTTAACATCTGAGGTCATCAGTCCCCTAGAACTTAGAACTACTTAAACCTAAGTAACCTAAGGACATCACACACATCCATGCCCGAGGCAGTATTCGAACCTGCGACCGCAGTGGTCGCGCGGTTCCAGACTGAAGCGCCTAGAACCGCTCGGCCACACCGACCGGCACAACTTCTTCTCCTGCGCAAATACCTTCATTACGGCTAGCATTTAAACCCAATGTTCTCAATCATATGTTGCGCAGGAGAAAGGGGGGGGGGGGGGGGACAAAAATACGAAAACACACACACACACACACACACACACACACACACACACACACGAAACACTTACTATGACATTTGAAATCAGTCTTACTGCGAAATAAAGTGTAAGTAATGACTGAAGCGTTTTCATTTATTTTTTGTTAGAAATGAACTATGGTAAGAAAAAAGGCAATGTACCACTAAATACATTTGATAAACTAGATGTGTGTGAGGCTCTTAGTTAGGTTTAGGTAGTTATAAGTCTTGGGGACTGATGACCTCAGATGTTAAGTTTCATACTGCTTAGAGCCATTTGAAACTTCCGTGTCTGCGGAGTATGTTATTTTAATGTGTCTGAGAAAAAATGATACGTACTACTTAACTTGTCTTCTGTCAACCATTTGGACATTTCGTAATGGGATCTTGTGGTCATAATATGTAAGTTGATTAGATCCTAACTTTCTGTCTTAATAGCTACCTATTTCACCATAATTAGGTAAGTTCAGTGTATAACGGGATCTACCATCCATTTTTTTAAAAAAAGAATAATCTGCCATTTGAGAATATATCGCTGTATTTTTGGTCAGTACTACCTATATTCCGGCATTTATGCCAGTATCGAGTACACTGCTAACAGCTCTGAGATCATTAACACGTCACATCTGATGAAGATTGAAATCGGTCCTAAGTGAGTAACCACGACTAGCATATGCTTTTAAGATGTACAGAAGAAATATACAGTAATATGCAGACAAATGGCGCTTTTTTTATTTTAATCTACATGACTGTGTCTCAGCACCAACGAAAACGTTTCAACTACCATCCTGTTCCTTATTCTAACGTAATCTGTAGTTCATTTTGAACGTTTCAGCGGCAAAATAGATATTAGAGGTGGATTGTTTGGGGGCGAACGATAGAACACTATTTGCGTTTTATCGTTAATTGCTTTTCAACCTGATGCTGGAACCTCTTGCGACATTTTGTCCAACTCTTTTCCTTGCAGTGCGTAACATTTTTTCGTGAGAACTGGCTAGGTTTGATTGGTTACCGCCGTAGAACAGAGACACCTTCCGGCCTCCTCTTTGGTTTGATGCGGTCTGGGCTATAAGGCCAGGAAAGGTCAAGTTGTGGTCGGAGTTATAGAAATTCTTGTGACCTGCACTGTGCGGCGCTCTTAAAAGAAATTACTGACCATCATCTGAGTAGGTTGCCTCCATGTCACGACAGTTCATGTGTATTGAGTCATTTATCATATGAACTGCGATTTAGCGCCACCCATTAAGGAAGTTTCCATTGAATATCTCATTGCGAGACTGAAGGTGACGCGATACGATAATGGAGATGGTTAGCGATCATGCACCCCTCTCTCCAAATGAGAACACGAAGGCTGAATAGCAATGAGATCCGGTGGCTGAGATGGGCAGGGGAGCTGTGACAGTTCATCTCCGTGTTCACAAAACCAGTCCTGGACGATGCGAACTGTGGGAACAGGAGCGCTGCCATCTTGGAACACAGCATCTCCACTGGGGATCGAACGTTGTACCATGGGGTGGACCTGACCAGCCAAAATCTTCACATAATCCTTGGAAGTAATGCAGCCATGCAGGCTAAGCGTGAGACCCATACCACGATTTGGCTGCCCAAATTCTCACCAGAGTCCAGCCATGTTTCAGAGACGTAGACTCCGTCAGAAATGGAAAAGAGTAAAACAAGACTCACCCAACCTCAATTTCTTCCATTACTCCGTAGTCCAGGTTTTATGGCTTGGGCGCTGCATTTTGCTGTTACGGATATTTGGATCACTCATGAGTGGTTCTGGAATTCCAGCTCGCACTGAAATTACTAACTTATGGAGTTCCCTTCCAGTTGTTTAGTGCTAACAGAATTCGCTTACCCGAAATTCGGCTCCACAGTAACTTTCGTAGCTATGTTCTCACTAATGGCCATTTGTCTCGATCACTCAAAACACCAAAAATGTTCAAGCGTGTGTGAAATCTTATGGGACTTAACTGCTAAGGTCATCAGTCCCTAAGCTTACACACCAATAACCTAAATTATCCTAAGGACAAACACACACACCCATGCCCGAGGCAGGACTCGAACCTCCACCGGGACCAGCCGCACAGTCCATGACTGCAGCGGCCCAGACCGCTCGACTAATCCCGCGAGGCACTCAACATACCCTTTCGTCCGCGTTGTGACTTTGTGGGTGATGTTTTCACGCTTTCCCTGCACGCGTTATAAATCTTCGATACCGTGCTTTGAAACACCCAACTCCTTCGGCTACCTCAGTTAAGGAGGCATCCACCATACGAGCATCAACAAACTATCGACGTTGGAGTTTACATGCTCCGACGTAATGCCCTCACAGCACATGATACGCCCGCTAAACACGCTGGGAAGAACAAGTGATTACGATCGTGGAAAGGGCCAAATCAGGTTGGGGTCAGTTTCACCTTAAAATTTTAATTTATTATAATTTAATAATACATTTACAACCAAAGCGGCACATAGGCGAAATTTTACAACTACGAGTTTCAAAATACAATTCTTTCACGGCTTAAGACCTCCAAACAAGAAATCTTAAAAATCAACAAGATAAAAATGCAGTTAAAATAGCAAATAAAATAATTAAAATATATAGTAATCACATCTAGGCAGAAAGCCTCAAAGCAAGAGTGGATGGACAAACATAAACAAGATGGAATAGAAACGGCCGAAGGCCCACAATAAAATTTTCAAGATTTTAAAAAATAAATTACCATAACCTTTCAAAGACAGAAGGCCGCAGTATTTAAGCTAGGAAGGTACCGTAATTTTAATAATAAGGTTCCAAGCCTGAAGGCCTACAATTAATTTTCCAAAAGTTAAAAAAAATATAACCATAAGCCTTAAGTTTTAAGTAGCTGAAACCGCATTAAAAGAAAAGAAAACACAACCGCATTAACCTTTCAGAAAGTATCCACTTGCTGGAATTCAAACTCACTCACATAAAACACAGTAAAACCAATATTTTTTTTAACCATTGGCTAAGGTGGATTATAAACAGACAATTAAGCACCGGTGAGGAAGACAGTACAGACAATAGCACTCAGAAGCCTCCAGGGGGTCGGTCTGCCCTCGTTCACTTAGGTGAGACACGTGGTGAGCCCAACAAAGGGACCGCCACGGACCGACCGACAAACGACTTGCTTGCCACCAATCGGTACATGAGAATTCAAACACAAAATGTTACGGATGTGATTATCCACAACCAAATATGTATAGGCATTAAGCTGTCATAACTACACATGGTGTTTGACAGCGAAAACAAGTGAGGAAAGGACACTGCCTGAAATTACGTTACTGGCCAGGGCAGTTAACCGGAACACTAACGGACACAATGCAGAAAATTCCGCTGGTGCGCTTGAATTGTAGTCAACCAATATAGTTAGTTCCACAGCATGGCGGCTAAATTTCAGTAATACGAACACTCGATGTTGCTCACAGGAAAATCTCCTCAACAACGAACCACCGAAACGAACCACACAACATGAATGGACGTGGCTTGGGTACCTGAAACCACTACACAACTTTGGCGTCCTGTGTCGGTGAACCACGAAGCTCGTAGCGATCGCACAGCTCCAGACACGCTCCGACAGTGCGCAGGGACCACCAGCGGACCCAGCCGACTGCACCGCGCAGAGGTAACTTCCCTGGTCCCCAACAACCAACCGACTCCCTCAAAATGCCGACAACATCTAAACTAGTCGTCAGTGAAAATAACGCCAACCACACACACAACCTGACAAACACCTGTATGAAGACCAGAACGACACTCAACAGTAACTAAGCACACACGAAGACAAATCGGGAGTCGATGCGAACACACACACACAGCCGACTCATGAACGATCGGAGAGCCAAAACGCGTCGTCCTGTAGAACGACCGACCGACAATCCACCAAGACCGTAGCCCGGCTCAAGTGATGCGTGGCGGCAATGGTTGGGCGAGCCATGTCGACGCAGACTTCAGTCCTGCTCCAACCCGACTGCACTAGTGCCGCATTGCAACTCCCCGACTGGGAGGTACGGACTGCGCTCCAGACGCGTTCCAACTGACTGGTAGCCCGAACTCGCGACCCCTAACTCGCTCACGACAGACAACGACCGGGAAGTAATAGCAGTCGAGCAAAGATACTACGAGAGGGGATATATCGAAAAGCACTGCTAGCAGCGCTCACGGTCAGGCAAAGCTGCAACTCAGTGACAGTAGTAATTTAAATTAACGTAGTGAGGTGGAAGTACGTTAAAAACAGGGTGTAAAATACATGATGGCGGGAACACGAGCCACGCACGGTTCAAGCACAGAACACTATTCTGACCATGACTGACACTTGCAGCGTATTGAGGGCATTGCACAGGTGACGCTCGTGGTCATATAAAAAAATGCAATGTCCAGGCTGGACTAGCATCTGCATTTACGTTCAAGGATGCAGTTTTCTCTAGATGTTGGCTTATTTTCGCCCAGTCTGTGTACATATTTCAATCTCTGTGTTCCCCTACCGTTATTGGGGTATAAAGCTGACTCCAGTAAAATGCAGGTGGTTCGCCAAATGGTTCAAATGGCTCTGAGCACTATGGGACTTAACTTCTGACGTCGTCAGTCCCCTACAACTTAGAACTACTTAAACTTATCCTAAAGACATCACACACATCCATGCCCGTGGCAGGATTCGAACCTGCGACCGTAGTGGTCGCGCGGTTCTAGGCTGCAGCGCCTAGAACCGCTAGGCCAAAATGGCCGGCGGTTCGCAAATGTCTAAGCACATTTCCCATCATTCATTCCACTGAGAGAGAGAGAGAGAGAGAGAGAGAGAGAGAGAGAGAGAGAGAGAGAGAGAGAGAGAAAGAGAGAGAGAGGAGAGAGAAAGTACGTGAACTGCTTATTATGTCAAAAGTAAACGCCGTAACTGTTAATAAAGTTATCCCTCTGTGACGTAAGGAGGTCAGTGCCTTCACGGAAAAATGTTTACTGTTGCCAACCGAACCATGATTGCTTCCATTTGTGCACCTCTTAGTCTGAGACAAATCGACGACCACTAATGTATTTCTTGAGGGCTCCAAAAATATGGGCAGAGGGAGATCGGAACTGTATGGAGGATGTGTAAGGACTTCCCACCGCAATCTAAAACGTATTCGAAACAACATTAGGTAGGTGTGGGCAGGTTCCAAGAGAGTTCTATGTTTTTGGAGCTCTGCAGAAAGACGTTCGTGGCCTTCGATTTGCTTCGGACGAAGAGCTGCACGCCTCGGTACAGTCATGGTACCTTACGCAACCGTAAACTTTTTCCTTGAAGGCACTGACCGCCTTGCCTCACAGTTGGATCAATGTATTAACAGCTACGGCGATGATTTCTGAAGCAATAAAAAAAAAAGTTACTTATTGTCTACCTGTCTCGTTTTCATTTAACTGTCCTCTATATTATTCATGCACTCCATTCTTACATCTTCAGATTTTTAATTCTCATCTTTTCCTGTATTCACACACTTCATGATTCACTTTCATACAATACTGTGCACCACATATACGAGTACATTCTCAGGAACGTATTCCTCAACTTAAACCCTATACTTGAGACTAGTTCGTGAGGAATCCTCCGTTAGCAAGCTTAATCTCCCTTGATTCGTTTGTCCACCGTTATCTTGTCGATTTATAATGGACCCAAGCAACCACACGCTTTTGAATTTTATGCGATTTCTCGTAATACTTGGAGCTAGACACTGCGGACGTGCCGCTGGTGAAAATAACGAAACTTGAGACATAAATTGCGGATATGCTTACGAAACTAAAAGGTCGTTATCTATTCATCTATTTCACTGTTTCATGGTATCCACGACAAATTCAATGTACATCACAATGAGCTTATGGATGCCATCCGACTAAAAAACAAAGTCCATACCACAAGAAGTGAATTCCACATGTTGAAAAGATTAGAACCGCTAATTTATGCGTTACACAGAGATTTTTCTTGAAGAATGTCTTATGGAAAGTAAAAAAAGTTGATAAGACGCGTTGTTCTTTTGGTTTTCAGCTCGAAGACTGGCTTGATGTAGTTCTCCACTGTATCCTGTGCAAGTCCATTCATCTCCAAATAACTACTGCAACCTACATCCTTCTGTATCTGCTTACTTTATTCATCTCCTGGTCTCCCTCTACGATTTTTAACCCCCACGCTTCCCTCCAATACCTAATTCGTGATCCCTTGATGTCTCCGAATCTGTCCTGTCAATCAATCCCTTCTTCTACTCAGATTGTCCACAAACTCCATTTCCCTCTGACAAGCCGTGTAGGTTGCAAAGGGATAAATCAGGATGAGGTGCTGCAGTAATGGGATAAAAATTACTAATTGTGAGAGCGTCTGCCATGTTCATTTTCACCATATTTGGATCTACATGACTTCCACCTGTAAGAAATTTGTATGTGGGAACTGTTTTGAATTTAATGAAGCGGTTATGCTAAACGTGTGTATCATTTCAAGGACGTACTTCAGGACTCCGTGGTAAACCGTAGGACTATGTGCATTGACCTAAAACGGATCTACGTTGTCAAATAAGTACTTTCTAACCAAATAGGCACACTCGCTGCCAAAATGAAAAGTTTTCGTCAGACCTTTAAGCTAAAGAAAATAGAGATCAATTACTGATTTTGGTTACTGAATGTTTTGGGCTCTAATATGTTGAAAAAGTTGAAACGATGCTGAACTGGTAATTAAGAGAAGGTGTATGAAAAATATCTGAAACAGCACACTTAGTGCTAAAATTTCATAAAAGTAATACCATGAAAATCTCTAACAAAGCGGATTCATATAAATTGAATCTTCACAAGACTAGGCCGAAAGATTACTCTCGTAGATTTTTAGTTGGAATAATAACGAGAATGCCCGCATCTCGTGGTCGTGCGGTAGCGTTCTCGCTTCCCACGCCCGGGTTCCCGGGTTCGATTCCCGGCGGGGTCAGGGATTTTCTCTGCCTCGTGATGGCTGGGTGTTGTGTGCTGTCCTTAGGTTAGTTAGGTTTAAGTAGTTCTAAGTTATAGGGGACTTATGACCGCAGCAGTTGAGTCCCATACTGCTCAGAGCCAATAACGAGAATAACAATGGCATATTTTGGTCACTCTAGCACTACGGCATTACATATTTTAGACAGACTATGGGCGAGAAGTACTCGTTCGAATGCATGGAGATGTATAATCACTAGGTGTCTGAGAAGATTTTTTTTTCCACCATATCGCCGCGAATTCATAAACTCACACAGTACGTACCGTGTGAGGAAAAAATCCTTAATATGTTTTTGGAAATGCCACCACCGCCCACTGACCTGCTTTTTCTTTTTCTTTTTTTTTCGAGATAATTCATGAAATTCTTAATTTTAAAGGAGGAAGTGAGTGAAAGATAACTAAATGTTACTGACACTGATTTTTAGAACTACTGTTTGCATTGTTACGGTGACGTCGGACAATATATTCCTTTTATATTTAAAAAAATTATGATTAGTTGTTTCTGTAATCCAGGTATTATGACTTGTATACTTTCTGGCCAGGCAAATACTGATCTGATTCTGCAGTACGTTCCACAAAACAAATTTACTTTATTGTTCAAGAGCCCGAAGTATATTTAGTCGTTGATTAAATTTACAGTCTAGATTTCGTTTTCGGTTGAGAAACATTCAGCAGTTGAATACAGCTACAAAAACTGACCTGCACTACTGATTAGTGAATATATATCCAGCACATGCCACAGATACGAAACGAGTGAAGCAGGCAGCTACTAAACTTTTCGAAAATCTTCCCGCATAAGCGAAAAGTCTGACATACTTTTCAGATGATGTTATTCCTCCTCAAATATGTAGCCTGTATGACAGTTGAATAGTTGAATTTAGGATGAAAAAACGTTAAGTAGTGTATTTTTCACACACACACACACACACACACACACACACACACACACACCACAAACGCGCGCACACTATTTTACGCATTTACTCTGTTTATATGTTCCAAATCAAAAGGTAGGTATTTAATACATGCTATGTAACACACATCTAATTAAAATTGCCTAATTTCTGAAATAATTTGCAGACTCATAAATGGTTAATAACTCTTCTTAACAAATTGGAACAAGTGTCTTCGTGTTGTCTAATTAAAGCCGTGTCCTTATCTGTTTCTATGACTACACAAATTCCCATTTTTCATTTATAAGGTATTTAAATACCCCTAGAGTTGTTAGGCGAATTTAATGTACTGAAAAATTTATTTTTATTTAGTGAAAAGAACGTGTCACGTAAAATATTAATTTTGACGTCGTCTTTTTGTTCCTTGTAAAATATATTTTGAAATTATTTCGTCCTCGCTTCATTAATTAACCGATGCGTTTCCACGTACGTCTCTCTTTACATTATGGCGACAGGTAGATTTTTCGTACTACTGCGGTTCTCACTGCTTCATAGGAAAAGTCGTCTGTGTCTGATGTAAATCTGGTCGTTCGTTCGTTCGCTCGCTGCAGAAAACTACTAGTTTCGCCACATGGCTTATAACGAGGAACGCAACAGTAGCGCAGTGGGAACAAAAGCAGATTTCGAGGGCTAGGAGCGTGATGCTCAACTGAGTTTGTAAAGAGTGCTGGCAAGGCTTTTCCATTTGCCCCGGCTTGTAATCTGCGGAAAGTGGTGGCCGAGTCTAGCGCTTGTTGCAGCTTTTAATCCACAGCAAATCGGAACACACCCAAAGCGCTGCTGCAGCCAACCGTCTACTGGTCGATGGAACTTCAGTGAAGTCGTAGAGCACGCTGTTACGCTTGCGGATGGAGTTGGTGCAAAACTCATTCATTCCACAATGACTAAATGTTTATTTTTTATATTTACCTGCAAATGAATTGCTTTACCTGTTTGAAAATATACTGGTGCTGTGAATGATTTCCAGCAGAGAGTGGTTCGCTTACACTTAATAGACCAAAGATGAAAACCTTTTTAATGAGTGTGGCTTGTCTTTGGGTTTTTGGTGTGGTGAATACTAGTATGATAACAAAACAACCGGGTCACCCACTATTTTTACAAGCATTTATCAATATTAAAATAACTGCGCTTTTAGTACATTTAATATACTGTTTCAGTTAGTAATAACATGAAGTAGAAATTTCGGTGACAGTGCTTGCACTGGATAGTACATTTCAGCTTTGTTTTACGCAAAACCTTTCTTATTACTACCTCTTTACATCCAGTTGTGCCTGATTAATTTCTTAATGCCTTGTCTCAAGAATGAAGATACATCTGTGAGAGGTTTCGTCATCTATACGACGTAAAATGTTGGAAGGCTTGTTTGTTGGACCGTAATTTCTAAAAATGGTGTTCGAGTCCAACTTTGAATAAGAAATAACTGTGACTGAGTGGCAGGCTCGGATATCAACCACTGTTCTTATCACGTTTTTAGGCAACAAAATTGACCGACGTTATATTTCTGTTGAAGCCAAAGTGTTGAAAAAGTTTGGGAAGCTAGGCTGTTTCATGAGCCTGAAGGTTCCCTCTTTGAAGAATCACTTTCATTTTTTTTCCGTGAAAATTTCAGAGAGCAACAAGGCGAACGCTTTCATTGAGATATCAAAGTGGCGAAGTGGTGGTATAGCGCCACTGGAATGCAAAATATGACTGGAGAATACCGTTGGTCCGTTCACTGTGGCATTTAACAGACAACAAATCATCGAAGGAAAAGCTGAATGGACAAGAGAGAAATGAAGTTACACTAGTGAACATGTAATACCTATGTAATAAAGAGATACCTCTGTCTTTATACTTCAACAAATGGGTTGTTCAAATGGATAAAACGAATATATTTGGAAAAAAATCATGGTTTGGTATAATAGCAGGATACTCGTCTATTAAAACTAGGAGTTTCGGTCAAAGCACAGACCATCATCAGGAATAAGAACTGGTCTTTTTTTTTGTACCTGGGGTAGAATGTTTGTTCACCAAAACTGTTTAATGAAGTGACTGCTGCTATTGTGCCAAATCATACAGAAGTGCCTAAGGGCTGTAAATCCAGAGCTGGTTCGAACACACCTTTGACACCCCCGCCTCACCAACGCACACCTCTTCCCTTATACACATTCACCCATGTCAGTTTTCGTTACTAAGTGTGATATGCACTGAATAGAAAACCTTGCGCTTGGGCGTCTCTGGCACCCTTCTCAGTTTGGTGCCCCAAGCATAGGCTAGTGTAGGTTGGGCCTTGTTATAAGCCGGCCCGTATGAATCATCGCCTTCTTTAAGTAACCTGCAAAATTAAATAACTTTTCATTTGTATTACACGCGTTTTACTAATTTTCTACTTGAGAACGAATTCAGACTGTGAATGATTCTAAATCAATCTAGTCGATAATCCACAGACAATTTTAAGTGGGCTTTGGAATGCACTTTCTCTACACAGGGGGACTTCCCTCCAGCTTTTCCTTCCCTAACAATACATCTCTACCTATCGATCCATATGAATGAGTCACTAATAAGATGGGCTTTTTCTCGGTTTTGTCCAGATTATACAAAGTAAGAAGTTCACCCTTTCGGTGACCTTACTAATATTTTTAGCGCTTCAGTTAAAGTAGATTCAGATCGAGAATCTGCATTGTGGCCACGTCGTGGACTTGGGCGTCTCTGAAACCAGCGAAAGGCGTAAAGATATCCACAGGGATTATCCAGTTTGTAACACCAGCACTTTTTGACATACATTAACTATTGCTGGACTATTACTGAGTATTCGTGTTTGTATACACTTTTTCATTAATTGTAGTAGGCCTAATAATGAACATTTTCGTGTGTGATTTATGTTTGAAAAACCGAAAATTTGCTTGTTGAAGAAAATGACCGTTATACTTTTCCATTTAGTTTTGAAGCCATTCTTAAATAAATAATTGATACAAAGGTTGAATATTATTGTACAGAATTTCTTCTTTATAGCGTTCCAAACAAGTCTTGCCATGTTTTGCTGTATTGAGAGGGTCAAATATTCTAATAGTATGTTTAATAATTGCTTGAGTAGATATAGTAACAGAGAAGGCTAGGCGGTTCAGTTAGAGTCTATTAATATCTTGTTGTAGAGAGCTGCATATAAACTGTGGTTAATTTCACGAATCTGTGCACACGTGAGATAAAAGCTAAATGGTTCTATTTTATTTAATGATACTTTAAAGTTTAAAATTCGTAACAGTTATTTCAAACTTATGTGTAAAATTTGGACTAGCTGCCATATTTTTACCTGCTTACAAATAATTACAACTGCTAAACGATTCCCCTTCCAAATACAGCTTTCTAATATATACTTTCCTGTAAAAAAGAATGTTGTGTTTAGGAGACGAAGATATTACTTCAATTGCTTAAAACCTAGTAGTTATTTGATCAATGATAGCTCTTCTAAAAGGGATACACTAACTTTCTGTTATAGTGATGTAGTAAAGGGGTGTTATAAGTTGAATTATTTACTCACTTGAAAAAATTATTTTTTTTTTCAAGCGAAAATCCTGTGTGGAAACGGTTACTTCTATGACTTTAAGGAATCTGTGTTCTTCGACAAGAAGAAATCATAAACCATCTGCGCCTGAGGTTAGGAAATATTGCACAAGCGCTGTTTGAGGAACATCTAAAGCCGTCACAACCTATGATTTTCCGTTGTTTCCTGAGTGTCAATGGTCCTCTTCTCTATTCAGTAAATAATGTTTGAACGTCAGTCGACCTCTCTCTCACTCTCTCACTCTCTCTCTCTCTCTCTCTCTCTCTCTCTCTCTCTCTCTCATGAAGTTGTCTTGCTACGCACAAATGACTCTAGAATACTTACTTGTTCTGCTTTTCAGAAATGCAATTTTGTGCAGCTCTGCTGCAAGGAAAACGGGCATTTGATGTTCAGTTCTTTGTGTTTGCCCTCTTTAATACTGCTGTTTGCATTTTACGACCATTAATGAAAACTAATTTGTAGGCAGAAAATATGTATGACCCATAATTTAAGAAGCGTCCTGAAAAACGTTGCAGTGACACAATCGCAAGGCATCTGAGTATGAAAATAATATTTTTTCCCAGAAATTATACTAATGGGTACTTACTCAGCAATGGATGCTGTTTTACACCCACAAAAACGCGCCGTTTTACACGTGCTCACTGCATACCTGTAACGAAATAAAAATGTTGTTACAATCGTTCAAGTTGTTAAATGATCCTGTGCTATTGCAGTCCACCTGTGAACAATAATTTGCTAGTTTGTTAATAATTTTTTTTGTCCGGACGGAACGTGTCCAGACCGAAATAAACGCTATCTGTGAAATATATTCTTATCAGTTCAGTTTTCATCACATTATTTAGAACATTTGCAGCAATTCGCAGTCATGACGTTTAGCTGGGAAGTATAATTATTGTTTCCCTTGTGGTAGTGATCAGAAAATGGCGTATAGAATGTAGCCTCTCCCACAAAGCTAGTTTCTGCGTTCACATGAACAAAATCGCTGATTTAAACTTCTCACGTTGACTGTTCCTCTAAATCTCGGGTGTACAGTCTCATAAATTCAGCTTCTTCTTCCAATATTTGGACTGTATATCTTTCACTCTTTTTCAAGGTTAGACGAATGACTGACGCTCCAGCACTCGCTCCTTCCTTTTAACTCGTGAATAGCGCCACTGCGCAGGCGGCCACAGATACACAGGCGCCACAGACGTTGATAGACGGCAAATAAATACAGTTTGTATGAATTATATCTGTGGCCGTGCAGTCGATTCACGCTTGGATGTCTATGTATCACTATAAGCTGAACATTCGTGACTTCTTTGAAGTTTATTACGGAGAGCGCTGAAGTCCACGAATTACCCAAGCTGAAGCCGCTGTCTACGAGAAATATGACGTAGACGCTGAAATTTCGACGTTTTCTTACAACATAGAGTGACCACCATCGGTACAGTGTGCTGCCACAACCGATTTATTTGGCTGCACGTGGCGAGTGCACCTGCGGCATTCCGTATATCATTCATGGACTGTACGAATCTTCTGTCCGCTGTATGGGAGGCTACAATCGCAGGCATCTTGTAAACCCCAGACTTCCGAAACATCAAATCATCTTCAGCAGGACCAAACAGTGGTGCTGTATTCGGTGGAGGACGCAAAATCGCTTTTACTTTGTGCGCACTGAGAATCCGTCCTATTTTTGACGACAGGCTTTCCACATATGACATGGAAAGCCACGGATTTCAATCTTTGTGTGTGTCTTCTTCTACATTACTTACGCTCACCTTTGGTTTCATTAGTAGCGCCTTACGTATCTGCTGTGGAGAACACCCATTGGCTACAAAAACTTTCTTTAAATGTGGGAGCTCTTCCTTGAGACTGCTCTCGTCAGCAATTATGTCCGCTCTGTGAACCAAAGTTCTGAGAACACTCATCGTTTGTAAAGGATGATGGCAGCTATGTATGTGTCGGTTTCTGATGTACTGTATGTTCCAAGATACAATCATCTTCACGCCGAACCAAAACATCCAAAAATGGAAGGCATCCCTGCTTTCCAATTTACACTGTAAACTGGATTTTTCCATGAATGGACTTCATACGGTTTAAAATTGTTTGTAATTTATCTTCATCATTGGGACACACTATAATCCTGTCGTCAACTTAAGGCCAAAATTCTGTGGGCTTCAAGATGGAAGATTCCAGCGCCTTTTCCCCGAAGTCCTCCAAGGGCGACAAGGGACTATCCACGGCGACACCGTCAGGCTGTTCAAAAAATTCGTTATTAAATAAAAATTATATTGAGGTCGTTATTTATTTGAACATAGGCGAACTCTCTTTATCAAAATTTCCACCAATAAGCGACAAGCATGGTGATAGTGGAACCTTTGTGAGTTAAGACACCACATCGAAGCTGATTAATAGATCAGAACTGTTAGATTCAGCGACGGCGACTTGCACGGCCAATTTGTCTAGCCTGTAACACCTGTGCAGCGGAGATGACTGGGGGTTATCATGACGGAAACTTATGACGATGCTGTCTGCTGCATGTTCGTTCATTCCGTAAACCCAGATCTTCAGCTGGGGCCCTGGTTGTAGATTTTTGTACTACCTTTCTTTACCCCTTCCTATTTCTTCTCGTTCTTCCTTTCGCTAGTCATATGCTGTAGAATTGTGTTTACATACATGCTCGCTTGGACTGAAATTGTCTTTAGGCAGGTGTCGTTTGGTGCGCCGTTTCCTTTCCCTAGAATTCATTTTGTTGGAGGACGTGGCATCCAGATGAAGTTCACCGGAAGTCCACGCCATTGTAGATCATTACATTCGTATGATGCACATTGTTGTCCCTCTATCTTGTTTTGACGTCGAGAACAGATAACATATTTAAGAAGACGGGCTTGGTAATTCCTAGTGGTCCGACATAGCTTTCAGATCCTATGGCAGCCCTATCTCTGGTAATAGCGCTGGCGTGTTCTGATGGAGTGTATGATCGTCCTGCTCGATATTTCACGCTTGAGACGAAGATCGATGCCGCAGGAATCAAGCAACAGAGAAATAAGAATTTCGGAGTACAGGGTTATTACAAATGATTGAAGCGATATCACAGCTCTACAATAACTTTATTATTTGAAATATTTTCACAATGCTTTGCACACACATACAAAAACTCAAAAAGTTTTTTTAGGCATTCACAAATGTTCGATATGTGCCCCTTTAGTGATTCGGCAGACATCAAGCCGATAATCAAGTTCCTCCCACACTCGGCGCAGCATGTCCCCATCAATGAGTTCGAAAGCATCGTTGATGCGAGCTCACAGTTCTGGCACGTTTCTTGGTAGAGGAGGTTTAAACACTGAATCTTTCACATAACCCCACAGAAAGAAATCGCATGGGAGAGCATGGAGGCCATGACATGAATTGCTGATCATGATCTCCACCGCGCCGAAAATTCAAAGCGTTTGACTTTGTCATCGGGTGTCAGGGCTTGTAGCAATTGTAAACGGTAAGGCTTAAGCTTTAGCCTTTTCCGTAAGATTTTCCAAACCGTCGGCTGTGGTACGTTTAGCTCCCTGCTTGCTTTATTCGTCGACTTCCGCGGGCTACGCGTGGAACTTGCCCGCACGCGTTCAACCGTTTCTTCGCTCACTGCAGGCCGACCCGTTGATTTCCCCTTACAGAGACATCCAGAAGCTTTAAACTGCGCATATCATCGCCGAATGGAGTTAGCAGTTGGTGGATCTTTGTTGAACTTGGTCCTGAAGTGTCGTTGCACTGTTATGACTGACTGATGTGAGTGCATTTCAAGCACGACATACGCTTTCTCGGCTCCTGTCACCATTTTGTCTCACTGTGCTCTCGAGCGCTCTGGCGGCAGAAACCTGAAGTGCGGCTTCTGCCGAACAAAACTTTATGAGTTTTTCTACGTATCTGTAGTGTGTCGTGACCATATGTCAATGAATGGAGCTACAGTGAATTTATGAAATCGCTTCAATCATTTGTAATAGCCCTGTACTTGCTCTTCGGGCATTCTGTCTTGATAAACCAAAGTATTACTATTACCTGTTTAACTGTAGTTTACCACCTGTAGAATGCAATGCAACAGCGTTTTTGACTGGCATGGTATCGATAATTCCTGGGTACTTTTCTGTACATGTGAGACAAGGTATCTACACACAGGTCACGCATTTTACTTAAATTACGGGCAGGAGGTTTGCGGGCTAAGAAATGGAGCCGATAGCGTTAGAGATTTATTCCATAGAGTTGATGTCAGGCTTATCTGGTAACCATCAGATGGAGGTGTCCCTCAAACAACTAGTCTTTTGACTTTCACGATATTCTGTGGAAAATGCCATCAACGTCTGGGAAGACATCAGGCATGAAGGTAGTCCGCATTAGCGTTCGAAATGTCCACACTTGCCATGGTGTCGTCGATTACTAACACAGAACCCAAAGACGCCTATGTGAATGTCTTTCATGGCATAAAACAGCCCTGACCGGCTAGAACACCAGAGAACCGAAGCGTTTGACATGTGATGCTACAGAAGAATATTGGAAATTACGTAGACTAATAAGGAATGAGGAGGTTCTCTGAGGAACAGGTGAAGAAAGGAACATATGGAAAACACTGACAAGAAGAAAGGACAAGATGATAGGACATCAGGGAATAACCTCCATGGTACCAGAGGGAGCTGTAGAGGGTAAAAACTGTTGGGGAAGTCAGGGATTGGAATACATCCAGCAAATAATAGAGCGCTGCTCTGAGGTGCAGAGGTTGGCACAGGAAAGGAATTCCTGGCGGGGTGCATCAAACTAGTCAGATGCCTGATGATTCAAAAAGAAGAATAAAAAGAGAAATAAATAAAAATAAACGGCGTCCGTGGCTCAGTGCATGTTTCGGGCAGCCACTTGGCTGGATTATGGCGTACCCGGACGCTCGTCCGGACACCAGCATCGCACCAGCGATCTGGCGTACATAGAAACGCGGTTCATCCGACCAGTCGACGCGTTTACATTAATCCATAATTCAATCTGGAAGATTCCATCCCCACTGCAGTCGTAACTGGAGATGTCGTTGGATCAACACGAGAACACTGAGGAATTGTTCGTTGTGGAGCTCCATGTTGAACAGTGTGTGTTGAACAGCCTGTTTCGAAACATTAACGCCGACACAAGCATTGCACTCTGTAGTCAGGTATGCCACAGATTGCCGTATACAGTGGTCGGGCAAACCTCCGCCTCTCCCGCAAGCGAGTGCAGCCTGCTACCAAGTGCAACACCTCGCTTTGTGCGTGCCGACAGAAGTTGTTCGAGAAAATAATAAGTTGCTGACGATGTGATTACTATTATAATGTTACGGCTTCAAGATTTTTCACGAAGCTATCACGACAATTCCGTTCGGTCACGAGCTTTTATTATGCAAAATATTAGTCAGTTACACAAAGTGAACGCAGAAACTTTTATTGTGACAGTATATTGAAATATGTTTCTTTATTTTTAAGAAATTGAGAGGGGATCAGGGATAAAATACTGGGAGCGAAGGATGTCTACAGCGTGCAGAGAAAACAGACTGCAATTACAAAAGTCGGTGGACATGAGAGGTGGTGGTGTGTTTGGGGTATAAAGGGACCAAACTACAGGGTCATCAGTCCCTTTTTCCTCCAGCAAACAAGTCTTAAGGTAAAACAAAAACAAAGGAGTTGGGGGAAGTAAAGCAGGTAAAACTAATGGGGAACCGCACTGAAAGAGGAAACGAAAGAAGCTAACCAAAGGGGGAAACGTGCGCTAAAAGGAAAGGTAGAGGAAGATATTAGAATCATATATCAGATGACTTGGGCTAGCCGATCACAAGGATAAAAAAAAGGATGAGCCAGCCACTCCGCAACATACTAAAATCGCCAACCTAAAAGGCAAGACTAGAAGAAAACATATAGGGAAAAGACGAACAACAAGGCAAACGAAGTGCAGATCAAGAGTGACGAAGAGGTGAAAGGGAGGGAGGGTGAAGGAATGGGAGAGAAGGCCAGACGCCCAATCTTAGATGGTACGATAACCCCCCGCCCCCTCACGAATAAAACGTAAAAGTAAATCTGTCGTTGAGTCATTGTCGCCCAACATCGTAGGTAGGGTGCCGGGAACGTTAAAAGTTCGCCTCAGAGCGGCTAAAATTGGGCAGTCCAACAAGAGGTGGATAACAGTTATAGGGAACTACAGCGACACCGAGGAGGGTCCTCGCGACGGAGGAGATGGTCATAGCCAAGTACGGCCGATGCGGAGCCGGTAATGGACAACAGAGTCCCTGCGAGTGGCTTGCATGGATGACCGCCACACATTCATTGTCTCCTTGATAACACTAGTTGAGGAGGGAGATAGGGCTGAAGCTTCCCCCCCCCTCCCCCCCCCCCCGATATTATCTACACTTTGAATAAAGAGTGAAGGAGACCAAACAGAAATTTGGAGAGGGAATTAAAGTTCGGGAAGAAGAATAACAAGTTTAAAGTTTGCTGGTGACATCATAATTCTGTTAGAGCCGAGGAAAGATTTGGAAGAAATGTTGAATGCAATGCATAGTGTCCTGAAAAGAGACTTTTAAGATAACCATCAACAAAAGTAAAAGAACAACAATGGACTGTAGTCGAATTAAATCTGGCGATGTTGAGAGAATAAGATTAGGAAAACGGGTACTGGAAGTGATAGAAGAGTCTGGACCGCAAAATAACTGCGATGGCTGAGGCGGGAAATCGTGTGGCATTAACGGCCGGGAGACCCCATCCTGGGAAGTTCGGCCGCCGAGTTGCAAGTCTTATTTCAGGTGACGCCACACTCGAAAACTTGCGTGATGAGGACAACAGAACACCCAATCAATGAGCGATGAACATCTCCAACGCAGCCGGTAATCGAACCCGGCCCGCTGCATGGGAGGGAAACGCGTTAACCACTCAGCTAAGCAGGCAGACTGAAGCAAGAAAAATGTAGAGCATCAAATAGAAATTTTAGTGTTAGAAAGCCTTTATTAAAGGTATTTTTCTGAAGAGTAGGCAGTGAAATGAAATGTAGGCGGAAAAAAAAGTCAAACTGGGAGAGAATAAATACCTTTGAAACAAGGAGCCGTAGACGAATGCTGAAAATCTTGTGGTCGGTGAACTACTGAACAGGTATTGAATCGAATCGGTTGACAGGACACATTCTGAGGCAATAAGGAATTAACAATGTAGCAGTGAAGTGTAGGGTATAAAAATTCGAGAGGGAGACCACAACCTGACTACAGCAAGCAGACTGAAGTGAATGTACGGTGTAGTAGTTACGCCGAAAAGAAGAGGCTTGGACAGGTGAGACTGCCATGGAGAACTGCACCAAACAAGTCTGAAGATAACAACAAAAAATACCACACATTTTCCTAAATCTGTCTCTGGTACCTTTTATGCATGTATTGGGTAATAAGCAAAGGGTAAGCAGTGGAGTAGATTGGTTTGATCAGATAAAAGGAAGATGAAGCTTGTAAGAGACCTTTAGACAGAATATTCAAAAAAAAAAGTAATTAGATTTCCTGCTAATGAGACATCAGAATGTTTACAGGAAAGTAATTCTTCCAGCGTAAGGTTCCTGCTAGGCTTGCAAAACGGATTACCTATGAAATTAAATCCGAACTTTTCCTGAACTTATAAAAATTTCCTCACACAATAAATGTGTATACCAGTGAAAGAAATTAGCATCTGACTGCATCTGACATTAACTGAACAGAGAACGCTGATTTCGGCCAACAGTTTTTAATGGGCATAGCAAAAGAAAACTGAATTCACGTGAATCTACGTAATCGTTGCAAATATCTCACCAAGCATGAGAAAGTAGTTATGCAGCGTGGCTTACGGCACCGTACAGAGCTGTGGGCATGTGGAAAAGGAATGAAATGACCGTGTGGCATTGATGGCCATGAGGCCCTATTGGGGAACTTCGGCCATCAGGTTTCAAGTCTGATTTCAGGTGACGCCAGCCCAAGGGCGGAGAAAATCTTCAATACGGCCAAGAATCGAACCCGAACCCGCTGAAAGGTAGATAAACACGTTACCACTCAGCTAAGATGGCGGACTGGGTATGGGGAGACAATCCGTTATAACAGACAAAAAATGCAAGGCAATGAATAAACACAATTTCTGTAGAATAAATAGCCGCAACTCTGCCTGCTGAGTCAACACCGTCGCCGTTCATGTTGAAATATCATGCACAGAACATGAAGTATACTTTTCACAGCAATTGATGCAAGTTTCGATGCTAATTTCAGTACGAAATCTATAAAATTTTACCAACTGCTGAGGACGAGTAGCGAGTTTCGCACTGAGTGATCTTGTGCTGACTGCAAGACGGCCAAATCCGCCTTAATGGCAAGGGAAAATTGATTTGAAAGAACAAGTGATTCTAAATTCATGCTGTTGACTTCAGAAATGGAATTAAATCATAACAGCACATGTAATATTTCTGCTCGAAAGACACACGGCACACACAATTCCAGTACGTAAGAAAATGAAGCAAACCAAGATAAATATGAGTCACAAATCATTGACAAATGTTCACTGACAGGGAGGGTGACACGCGTCCAAATTATGACAATGTCAGTAACTTTGGGATGCGAATTGAGAAAATAACTACGCATGAGCGATAGGCTCGCTGTAAATGATTAGTTTTATTTATTTAATACGTGTTATAAGGTTTTCGCCTCATTACTTACCCTAGTATTAGCTGCCCTTAAGTATTTATTGACTGATGTGTACAACTTGTCAGTGCATTATGGTAGTCTGATCATAGATCTAGATGTCTTATTTATCGTTACATCTCATCTTCTTCCTGCTCTACTCCACTGCGGTGTTACCGTTGTCGCTGTCATTGTGGTTGTCGCTGACCACCCTCTGGAGATTGTAGTTACGGTGCATACGGGTATGTCTCTTATATCGTGATCGCAGGTACTCTTCAATTTGCTGTTTTTGAAAAACAGTTTGTTAACCCATTTAATGGTGCCCATTGTTCTTGGTCTCTTATTGCTGTGTATATAGTTCTGTTTCTGTGTAGTGTAAGTGTAGTGTATGTCTATTATTCGCGTATTGGGTTCCCGGGTTAAATTCCCGGCGGCGTCGCCGATTTTCTCTGCCTCGTGATGACTGGGTGTTGTGTGATGTCCTTAGGTTAGTTAGGTTTAAGTAGTTCTAAGTTCTAGGGGACTGATGACCATAGATGTTAAGTCCCATTGTGCTCAGAGCCATTTGAACCATTTATTCGCGTATTGCCCGCAGAAGAATGATTAATAAAACCCTAATGCAAGTGTGCTCTTCGTGCTCAAAGACAACCTACATGTTATCACCAAACCGCACAGAAAAAAAAAAGCAAACCGTGCCATCAGACGCCAAATCAAGTTTTCCTCCAAGCACGCCAGGACACAAAGTGCTTAATCAAACCCGCGATACAGCATTCCGAGCGAGAGGGGGCGTGGCCTCATACCCTTGCTGATCTGGAAGTCAAACAATACTGAACACCTCACAGACTGATCCAAAATAACTGATACTGTTCGCAGTCAATAAACTAGGTACGGAGTGGCAACATTTTAGTAAACCTGTGTCAGTTAATATGCGAAAACGCTGAAAAGTGAGAGTAGCAAATTAGGTGTTGAAAGCTTATTGGGGTACTATAGACCGAGCAAGTTCGATACTGGTCGTATCATTCATCATTCGCATACATATAGGATTCGCGGAGCATCGTATTGGGGAACCAGTGCAAAACAGCATCTATAAAATTCTGTTGACTTTCAGACGTCGTCACCTTGCAAAATGAACCAGCGTAACAGTCACTATTTCAAGTGGCGTTCATCAGGCAGATAGTTCTATTATATGCGTGGTATCTGTTCTTTTGTTATTTCTGACACGTCGGCAGCCATATGTATGATTAAAGAGAAATACAGACGTCTGCCACATAGGGAACTGAAATACTTCAATGGCTACAAGTGAATATTTGTGCTTGACCGACACTTGATCCTAGGTTTCTGCTTTACGTGAGCAATCATCTTAATTGCATCGGCTAACCGAGTACGCTTTCCGTCCAACGCAGATATCCAACTTGTCTCACATAGGAGTATTTTCTGTACTGTGAGAGCCTAAAGAACGTATTTGTAGGATTATAACTTATTTACATGTTTTATAACATGCAATAGAATAAAATTATGGTATTTTTTGTAGATCATTTATTTCTTAACTGCAGCACTATGTATTATTCAGATGATGCCTTCCACTTTTCGATAGCTTGGTCATGATGGTCTAGGATTCTACCAAACAATCAGATCTTTATTCGTGCGTCTAGTTACGTTCGAGAGGCACTAAAGATGACTGAAATATGTTCGTGTCGGAAGCATGGTTGTCTTCAAATTTTTGTTTAAACAGAATTTGCTGTGAGCCATCACAACCCCATTTATAGATAATTTCCAATGCGTTTATGTTGTCATTTGAAAGATAATTTAAAACCTCTTTCACATATAATTTTAATCGCCCACATGTCCGAAGTTGAATCTCTGCTCGCGTTGAAGTCACCTGGTGGATTAAGTCACAAGACAGCATTGCTTTAAGGGTATTGTAATAGGGATGGACATTCTTATCAGCTATTCGGATTATTTTTTCCTGGTCAACAAGGCTTCCACAAAGATATAAAATGCTTGGATGAGTGGATGTCGTTTTTTTTGGTTGTTTGCCTCTATACGACCGCGATCTAACGCTTGTCTGTATATACCAGTTTGGAATTCGCAACGTTTCGAGACTCTCGGAGCTTTATTTGACTATCATACGTTAATTCTATGGTTCCAAAATTGTTTCTCAGTAACTGTGTCCTAGTGTTTTACTGCGTTCGCTTAACTCTACAAACAAGTTTGATTGTCTTTCAATTCGAGTTACGCAAAATGGAATTTTAATGGTGTTTTACAGACAGTTATGGTTATTTTTTAAGAATGTGCGTTTAAGTTTGTGTGAAAGAAGCCATTGTTTCTTTAACAGTGACTTTTATTCATCGGGGAAGAAATAATATGTAATTTTTCACGAAGTACAATCTTTTTACGAACTCTTTTTCAGAACTGCTCTTAGTTAAGATCACAGACGCATTTCCTTGTCATAACTTTGACTTTCGAATGGCTAAGATAAAAGCAATATGCTTTCAGAATTCATTTCCGGGAAGACAAAAAAACGGGTCTGAGCACTATGGGACGTAACTACTGAGGTCATCAGTCCCCTAGAACTTAGAACTACTTAAACCTAACTAACCTAAGGACATCACACACATCCATGCCCGAGGCAGGATTCGAACCTGCGACCGTAGCGGTCACGCGGTTCCAAAATGACGCGCTTAGAACCGCACGGCCACAACGGCCGGCCCGGGAAGACAACTTTGATAGGTGAAAACTCATTAATGTAAATCGATCGTATATCAGACTGCGGTGTTCAGAGGCTATTTTTTAAAAAATTTCCAGTTAACACCCTGAACTGTAACAAAACTAGTGAATACTAACAAAAATAATAAAAAAAATGTGAATGAAAATAATTATGAATCACGGTACATACACAAATCTTCGGAATCCATATTGCTTTTCACCACACTTCATGTAAAAACACTTTAAAACATTCAGAAACGCAGAGAAATTTCAAGCCTTTAGCGAGGCTTCAGATGCACTGCAGGCGAGACGTAAATATGGACTAGCTCTACTGCATCTCAAGAAGTTATGCTTTCCGGGAATTACATCCATTTGAAAAATTGACTTTTGGCTACCTTTTAGGGCGAAAGACCCCTGCAAGTGTCGTAGCACCCCCTGTCCACGACCGACAAAACAGACAGCACACATTTAATAGTGCCTTAACGGCTTGTCATGGTAGCTTCAGTGTTGATGCACCATAGATCCGGCCTCGTGTAGGAAACATGCGAGATGGTGCTAACAAGAAGTAGTGTGCGACAGGTCGGGAATTTTGGTCAGACGGGGAATTGTGCTCAGACAGCCGAGGCAGTTGAGGTGACCGCTCGGGTAAAACGGGCAATCCGAGTTCGAGTCCCGGTCAGGCACAAATTTTCACTTGTCACCAGTGAATTTTATTTTCCTGCCGACAACGTCAGGTAACCATGTATTATTTCAAGGCCTTCATATGGCTGACGTCGATATTTCACTATTATCAGCGCAGATGGTGTTTAAACTTATACGACATTCGGTCTACTGTGCATTGTTAGAATGCAGAGTTTCAGACTGGGTTGTACTTAGCAGTTAGCCTCGCCTGCTTGCTGCAGATGAAGTTGCAGCTGCAAAGATATTCGAGTGTCAAACTTTCTTTTTCTTTCGTAGTAGTACGGAGAGAACCAATTAATCTGCACTCGCACAGGACTAACACGTGTCTGCCGCGGCAAAAAAGTGGCGCCAGTCACCCAGTGTGTGTCTGCCAGCGGGGCCTCCCGCTGTGTCCACCAGAAGGTCGGGGCGGAGGAGCGCCGACAGGGCGTGGGCGGAACAGCTGAGAGCGCGGGCGTCGCGACACGCACCGTCCATTCGGAGAGGGTGGGGAGGGGACAGGCAGCAGCCGGACCAGCAAATATTCATGGCCTCCCAGAGACTACTCGGGGCAGTCCACGCAACGTGCCGCGTGCCTTCGTCTCTTTATCGGCATACATGTGGTCACACACAGTTAGCAGGATGAAGATTTCCAGAGCTAATACACTGCTACCAGTAAAACCCCGATTCCTTAAAGAATCGAACTGCAACGACTAAAACAACTTCAAACACATGAATACTTTACAAAAGAGCTATGCTCATTTCACTAAGGTCTGAAGCTGTTCTTTCTTCCGTGTTTGCGATTTAAAAACTGGATGGTTTTGGAAATCAGCGTTATTCAAATATAATTAGTTTATTTTTATATTTACCCAGACATGTTTCGACACCAAAATGTCATCTTCATTGGGTCAAATTTTTATTTCTGTAAACTACAATATTACATATGTGATAATTTCTGTGCTGTAGGCCTTATAAACACAATATTTGCAGTTTGCTTCGTTTTGTTTGGACACTCACCTTAAAATTACATCGATAACTGAACTGTATTATTATACATCGATTTTAGTGCTCGTTTTGGTTGATTTTTAGACTGCATGGCATCTGCAAACTAGCCATGAAGAAAATTATTGCGTATTCGTGGACAGCTGTTTCGAGGGTAGAAGTTATGTACGTTTCTGTACCTACAGCCGGCCGAAGTGGCCGAGCGGTTCTAGGCGCTATAGTCTGGAACCCCGCGACCGCTACGGTCGCAGGTTCGAATCCAGCCTCGGGCATGGATGTGTGTGATGTCCATAGGTTAGTTAGGTTTTAGTTGTTTTAAGTTCTAGGGGACCGATGACCTTAGAAGTTAAGTCCCATAGTGCTCAGAGCCATTTGAACCGTTCTTTTTTCCGTTCTGTTTCGTGTCCCTGGTTGTCTAGTTTGCAGATGACATGCTGTCAAAAAATCGACGAAAACGAGCACTAAAATCGATGTGTAGTAATAGAGATCAGTTAGCGATGTAATTTTAAGGTGAGTGTCCAAACAAAACGAAGCAAATTGCAAATATTGTATTTCTTGGGCCTACAGCAGTTAAATGATTAGAAATGTGGTGTTGTACTTTACAGAATTAAAAATGTGACCCACAGAAGATGACACATTGGTGTCGAAACATGTCTGGGTAAATATAAAAATAAACTAATTGTGTTTGCATAAGGCTGATTTCCAAAACCACCCAGTTTTTAAATGAGCTATCTGTTAGATACACGGGCGGAAAGGAATTCGCAGAACCAAGAAGTAATTAATGTAATGAAGTTTTGCGAATACATTTGTCTAGGTAACATATTTAAATGATAAACACTGCAAGATCACAGATTTATGTAAGAGCGAGATAAGTCATTGCAAATGTGAAATGCTGGTACAATAACAACCGGTGTAACCACAAGAATGTCGAATGCAAGCGTGCAAACGTGCACGAATTGTTTGGTACAGATGGCGGATGTGAGTTTTTGGCATGGAGTTCCATGTCTGTTGCACTTGATCGGTCAGTACAGTGACGGTTAATACTGTTTGTGGGTGACGCTGGAGTTGCCATCAGATGAGGCATGTGCACGACTGGTGATCGAGCAGGCTAAGACAACATATCAACACCCTGTAGAGCATGTCGAAGTTACAACAGCGGCATTTGAGCGAGCGTTGTCCTGTTGGAAACCCCCCCCCCCCTCCCCATGCCTTGGAATGCTTCTCATGAAAGGCAGCACAACAGGTCAGATCACCAAGTCGAAGTGTAGTTTAGCAGTCATGCTGCGTGTGATAACTACGACGGTGCTTCTGGTGTCTTACGAAATCGCACCCTAGACCATAACTCGAGGTGTAGGTCCAGTGAGTCGAGGCTGCCTACAGGTCGGTTGCAAGCGTTCCACCTGGCTTGCTCCTAACCAACACACGTCCATCAGAGGCACCGAGGCAGTACTGACTTTTCATCAGAAAACACAACAGACCTTCACTTTCCAGTGAGCCCTCGCTTGTCACCACAGGAGTTGCAAATGGCGGTGATTGCGAGTCTGTGTGAGGCAGGGTACAGGATGTCTGGCTTGGAGCTGTTGTTAACGTAACCAATTTGTTACAGTTCGTTATGTTGCAGGGGTACCAACTGCTTCTCAGAATGCTGCTGCAGATTCAATACGGTGTGCCACAGCTAACGCCGAAAATGACGGTCTTCCCTCTCGGTCGTGCCAAGTGTACGCCCCAATCCCGAGCCCGTTGTTCTTGTGACCGTACCTTCCTGTGATGACCTCTCTCATCAGTCATGTACAGTTGTACCCTTCCTGCAAAGTCCTTTTGCAGTATCACGGAAGGAACATCCACCCCTATTACAAGACGACGTTCAAACTCACTGAGCTGTCGATAATAGTGTCTTTGTCGTCTTAAAAGCATACTTGACCAACATCAACTCAGTACGTCCAGTGTCAAAGGTCACTAATACTCGTGACCGTGACAGCTTTTATTTAAAGCAAACCTGATTTGAATTCTCGTGAAGGTGCTACTATCGCCACACTTATGTGACTGGCTCGAAATCTAATCGCCGGCTGCGGTGGTCTCGCGGTTCTAGGCGCGCAGTCCGGAACCGTGCGACCGCTACGGTCGCAGGTTCGAATCCTGCCTCGGGCATGGATGTGTGTGATGTCTTTAGGTTAGTTAGGTTTAAGTAGTTCTAAGTTCTAGGGGACTGATGACCACAGCAGTTGAGTCCCATAGTGCTCAGAGCCATGTTTTGAAATCTAATCAGATGTCATCTTTCAGATGTAGAAACAAGCCTACCACCTTTCGTTTGTGTTGCACAACTACTTCTTGGTGCTGCGACTTTTTTCTGTCAGTGTATTTAAGGTTGAGTAAGTAAGCGAAAAAGAGTTTAGGAGATGTTTGAAATTATGAGTAAAGTTTTGTGGACGTCGCTAAGTGCTCTCATATAAAACACTGGATTAATGCCGGCCGGAGTGGCCGAGCGGTTCTAGGCGCTACAGTCTGAAACCGCGCGACCGCTACGGTCGCAGGTTCGAATCTTGCGTCGGGCATGGATGAGTGTGATGTCCTTAGGTTAGTTAAATTTAAGTAGTTCTAAATTCTAGGGGACTGACGACCTCCGCTGTTAAGTCCCATAGTGCTCAAAGCCATTTGAACCAATTTTTGAACTGGATTAATATAGTTTACGTAATTTCCCATTTTAAGTAAAAGATACTTTTTCAGGTACCTCAGTGTTTTTGACGTCATATGTGGATAGTGGATAATACAATGATATAATCTCGAGGTTCATTCAGTGGCATATGTGGCTACCATCTGAAAACCGACTTGCGAACAGAGTAGGTACTAAAGGAGTAATAAATTAAAAATCATGTCTTATGCTGAAGCTGGACTACATTAATAGCGAAATCGTAGTAAGCGCCACAATTCTTTCCTTTGTTTGTTTTGTCAGCGACAAAATGTTTCGTGTAGATTTTTCATTTTGTTGGAATTCACTAAGGGCCCTTAATCTCAAATACTGTATGAATGTAGTCCGGGTATGTGCGCACCACAATTAATGCTGAGTCTAGCCAGACACAGGGTTTCTGACTGCAATACCTGTCTGCTTCTTTAAAACGCTCTGCATAAAATTTTAGCTCCAAATCAGTAGATTATGACAGCACTGCAAATTTTTCAGTTCGGACAATTGTAACGCGAAATATTTGAAAACAAGATTTGTTTCCTCTGGATGCCGTTAGATATGGAATGTGCAACTGGTACTTGATCGCAGAATAGTGATTTGGTAATTTGGAAAATCCGCTCAGCTATTTTATTAACAACATTTAATGTATGTACTGTATATATATATATATATATATATATATATATATATATATATATATATATATATTTTTTCAATGAGCAAATAACTTTGACCCGTATGGTCCAAAGAACCTGATATGTAAATAGATTACTCGTCAAAAAATTCTGGGCTCTAGCTCAGTTAAAATTTGGAGGGAAAGAAACAGATGTCTTTGTATAAAGAATAGCTCCAGGATTCACCTAAAACGATTTGTAGGGAACGCAGAAAGAAGGCTGGAAAACTGGACGGTGATCTGAAATCCGCACGACGCCAATAAGTTAAAGCGCCACGCCGCTCGGCAGGGCGACATCTGACGCGCGCACAGTACGGCCTTGGTTTGGGTGCGAGACGCGGTCCGTGTTTGCAGAGCAAACTCTTGTAGCGAGGGCCCTCCCGGTAACAGCGTCTGGGGCGCTCTCGACTCACCAGGAGGCCGGACCAGAAGACGGCGCTAACGACGCACTGCCCAGTGCTACAGCAGCACACGTTGGTACAGGCCCGACTGGTGGCTCTACCTCCCGTGTTGGTCATACACTACACCGGTTTCCCTCTTGAGTGCGGTCGCTTTTAGATGTATAGACAGCATCAGAAAAATGCTCATTTGGTAACGCGTCTCAAACATGCAGTGTCAAAATTAGAGTGTAGAAAGTTAGAGAAATATTTTGAAGGCGGTTCGAAGAACCATCGGCCAGGTACGTAAATGTGAACTGCTGAGAGATCATGTACACTACTGGCAATTAAAATTGCTACACCAAGAAGAAATGCAGATGATAAACGGGTATTCATTGGAAAAATATATTATACTAGAACTGACCATTTGATTAAATTTTCACGCAATTTGGGTGCATAGAACCTGAGAAATCAGTATCCAAAATAACCACCTCTGGCCATAATAATGGCCTTGATACGCCTGGGCATTGAGTCAAACAGAGCTTGGATGGCGTGTACAGGTACAGTTGCTCATGCAGCTTCAACACGATACCACAGTCCATCAAGAGTAGTGAGTGGCGTATTGTGACGAGCCAGTTGCTCGGCCACCATTGACCAGACGTTTTCAATTGGTGAGAGATCTGGAGAATATACTGGCCAGGGCAGCAGTCGAACATTTTCTGTATCCAGAAAGGCCCGTACAGGACCTGCAACATGGGGTCGTCCATTATCCTGCTGAAATGTAGGGTTTCGCAGGGATCGAATGAAGGGTAGAGCCACGGGTCGTAACACATCCGAAATGTAACGTCCACTGTTCAAAGCGCCGTCAATGCGAACAAGAGCTGACAGAGACGTGTAACCAATGGCACCCCATACCATCACGATGGGTGATACGCCAGTAGGGGGGTGACGAATACACGCTTCCAATGAGCGTTCACCGCGATGTTGCCAAACACGGATGCGATCACCATGATAATGTAAACAGAACCTGGATTCATCCGAAAAACTGACATTTTGCCATTCGTGCACCCAGGTTCGTCGTTGAGTACACCATCGCAGGCGCTCCTGTCTGTGATGCAGCGTCAAGGGTAACCGCAGCCATGGTTTCCGTGGTCCCCACCTGTTGACGCAGGGCTCGAGACGTGGCTGCACGATCCGTTACAGCCAAGCGGATAAGATGCCTGTCAAGTCGACTGCTAGTGTACGAGGCCGTTGGGATCCAGCACGGCGTTCCGTATTACCCTCCTGAACCCACCGATTCCATATTCTGCTGTCAAAGTCAGAAACGCGATGGTACGCATTTCTTCTCCTTACACGCGGCATCACAACAACGTATCACCAGTCAACGCCGGTCAACTGCTGTTTGTGTATGAGAAATCGGTTGGAAACTTCCGTCATGTCAGCACGTTGTAGGTGTCGCCACTGGCGCGAACCTTGCGTGAATGCTCTGAAAAGCTAATCATCTGCATATCACAGCATCTTCTTCCTGTCGGTTAAATTTCGCGTCTTTAGCACGTCATCTTCGTTGTGTAGTAATTGTAATGGCCAGTAGTGTAGATGTAGATGAGGTTTGGTGCTGACATCGTGATTCTGTCAGAGGCGGCAAAGGACTTGGAAACCGAGTTGAACGAAATGAATAGTGTGTTGAATAGAGGCTAAACATCAACAAAAACAAAACATGGGTAATGAAACGTTCAGGAAGAAATTTCTGAAATTTTATGTTGGGAGTAGAGCTTTGCATGGTAGTGAAACATGGCCTGTGAGAAAACCGGAACAGAAGAGAATTGAAGCATTTGAGATTTGATGCTACACAAGACTGTCGAAAATTTGGTGGACTGATAAGGTATTCAGATGGAACAATATATGGAGAATACTAGCAAGGGACAAGATGATTGGACATTTTTAAGACATCAGGAAATAACTTGCATGGTACTAGAGGAACGTGTTGAGGGTAAAAACTGTAGAGGAAGACAGAGATTGGAACACATCCAGCGAATAACTGAGGAGGTAGGTTGCATCTCTGAAATGAAAAAGTTGCACAGCAGGCGAAGAACGCGTGGGGGGCCGCATCGAATCAGAAGACTAATAACTCAGGAAAAAAATGGCACACATTAGTAAGAAAAGCATTTTCTGAAAAGATATATTGGTTAACATCGAATATAATTAGAAATGTTGGAATGTCTTTTCTAAGCTCTTTGACTGGAGCGTAGTCGTGGGTGTAAATGAAATATGGGTGACAAGCAGTTCTGAACAGAAGCTCTTGAAATGTGACGCTGCAGAAGAAAGCTGAAAAATAAACTGGCTGGGTAGAATTACCAATGAGGAGGTACTCAACTGAATTCGGGAGAAAAGAAATTATGGAACAACTTGACTAGAAGAGGGTGCTGGTTTACAGGACATCTACATCCACGTCATCTATATCTACGTGAATACTTTGCTATTCACAATAAAGTGCCTGGCAGAGGGTTCAATAAACCACCTTCAAGCTGTCTCTCTACCGCTCCACTCTCGAACGGCGGGCGGGAAAAACGAGCACTTAAATTTTTCTGTGCAAACCGTGACTTCTCTTATTTTATCGTGATGATCATTTATTCCTATGCAGATGGGTGCCAATAGAATTTTTTCACAATCGGAGGAGAAAACTTGTGATTGAAATTTCATGAGAAGATCCCGCCGCAACGAAAAACGTATTTGATTTAATGATTGCCACTACAATTCACGTATCATGTCTGTGGCACTATCTCCCTATTTCACGTTAATACAAAACGAACTGCCCTTCTTTCAACTTTTTCAATGTCATCCGTCAGTCCCACCTGATGCGGAACCCACGTCGCTCAGCAATAATCCAGAATAGGGTGAACAAACTTGGTGTAAGCAGTCTCTTTAGTAGACCTGTTGCACCTTCTAAGTGTTCTGCCAATGAAATGCAGCCTTTATTTGCTCTACCCACTACATTATCTATCTGGTCGTTCCAGTTTAGGTTATTTGTAATGGTAATTCCCAAGTATTTAGTTGAATTTACCGCCTTCAGATTTGTGTGACTTATCGCGTAAACGAAATTTAGTGGATTTCTTTTAGAACTCAGGTGAATAACTCCACACTTTTCTTTATTCAGGGTCAATTGCCACTTTTCGCACCATACAGGTATCTTATCTAAGTCATTTTGCAATTAGTTTTGGTCGTGTGATGACTTTACAAGACGGTAAATGACAGCATCGTCTGCAAACAATCTAATAGGGCTTATCAGATTGTCTCGTATGTCGTTAATATAGATCAGGAACAATAGAGTGCCTATAACACTTCCTTGGAGAACGCCGGATATTACTTCTGTTTTACTCGATGACTTTTCGTCTATTACTACGAAATGTGACCTTTATGACAGGAAATCACGACTCCAGCACAATTGAGGGGATACTCCATAGGCACGCAGTTTGGTTAAAGACGCTTGTGAGGAACGGTCTCGAAAGCCTTCTGGAAATCTAAAAATATGGAATCAATTTGACATCCCCTGTCGATAGCACTCATTACTTCATGAGTATAAAGAGCTATTTGTGTTTCGCAAGTTGGCAGTTGTTCTTGATTGGAATTGAGGAACATTTACTTCGTCTTCTTTGGTGAAGGAGTTTCGGAAAACCGTGTTTAATAACTCTGCTTTAGTGGCACTGTCATCAGTGACTTCACCGTTATTATCGCGCAGTGAAGGTATTGATTGCGTCTTGCCACTGGTGTGCTTCTTTCATCATATTACAGAACATTTATTCTCTTCTCTCCTGAACTGTTTATCACCCAAATTTCACTTCTGTACAAGTCAATACTCCAGGCTAATTCTTTTAGGAAAGACTGACGAACGCTTAATTTTATTTCCGTGTTAATAAATTTTTCGTTTTCGGAAGACCAGAATCTCTTTCGGTTTTCTGCCAAATTCCGATACAGGGAAGTAGGAGGCAGGGAAGTGGTAAAAACTGATGAACAGATGGAAACGGGTGTAGGATGTGAAAAGCACAAGATAGGCTAGCGTGGAGTGTTGCGTCTAATGCCGCGCTGGGGAGCCGCGCAATATCAAGCGCCTTGTCACGGGTCACGGTCTGTGCTGCTTGCTGCTTGCCCCTCGCCCTCCCCCCTCCCCCCCCCCCACCTATCGGAGGTTCGAGTCCTTGCTTGGGCATGGGTGTGTGTGTGTGTGTGTGTGTGTGTGTGTGTGTGTGTGTGTGTGTGTGTGTGTGTGTTGTCCATACCGTAGATTAAGTAGTGGGTAGGCTTAGGGACCGATGATCTCAGCAGTTTGGTCCCATAAGACCTTACCACAAATTTCTAAATTTGTTGTGTCTAGCCAGTTTTCGTACACAACAACAACATCAACAACAACAACAACAACAGCGGTATTCAAGTGCAGGTCTCCTTGTGCAAGCCTAAGGCGCCTCCCGTCACCCACACACCGCCATTCCTCTCATGGCTATAGTCCCTTCAAGTGCTGGATTAACTTTCCGTTAATGTCTTACGTTAACTGCATTTTAAATCACGCATTTAAACCAAACTGCAATGCTATTCACGTGATCGTCTGACTATTCAAGGAATTACATCGGGTAGCCCCGATCTGTCCAGTTTTAGGAGTATTATGGAGATGTAGCGTATAGTCCACGACATATGGAACTTAAAAGCATACCTGAAGGACATTGGTTGAAATGGCTCTGAGCACTATGGGACTTAACTTCTGAGGTCATCAGTCCACTAGACCTTAGAACTACTTAAACCTAACTAACCTAAGGACATCACACACATCCATGCCCGAGGCAGGATTCGAACCTGCGACCGTAGAGGTCACGTGGTCCCAGACTGTAGCACCTAGAACCGCTCGGCCACCCCGGCCGGCGAAGGACGTTCTCCGAAGAGAACGACTGTGAATCGGGAGTGAATGTGAACCGTACCGTTATTTTGTATTGAAACTTTCACTGTTCTCCGGTAGTTCTAACATTTTTGTTTTCCACTTCTCTTACGACACCGTAATGTAACCGAAACGAAATGGTTATAGAAACACAAACTATGTTTTTGATCATGTGAAAACATAAAATATTTGAACAATTCTTGAAGTATGTCTTCATTGTAAGTTATTTCGCTATGAGTAGCCTATTTTTCTGTGTTGATACATAACCATTTTTGTGTCCAGGTGGGCGATTATGATGACTTAAGAAGTAATTATTTCACAAAAATATGTAAGAAAGAAACAAACGAGCGACAGATTTTCGCCTGATACTACCTGACTGCATGGAAAGAACTGAATTAATTTAGTTCGTTAAATGTGAACACGTACACGGGTTAGTTGGTTCCATAATGGAGAAGAAAGTCTATCGATGAGATGTATGACATCATGCTTGGATGATATATTTACGACTCTCAAAGGACGCATAATAAAACGCCGCTCGGCCACGCAATTGGACACAGAGCAATAAAATCACGAACATATCGCAGACGCTGATCTGTCCCTCAAGCTTTTCGTCTCAGCGTGTGACACTGCGGTTTGGCGTCATATCCTAGACACGAGACACCTTTTTTTCCTCTCACACAGGAACAGATGTAGCACAAACGCAGCGATAAATTCAGTTTTTTGCTGTATTGCAGCAATAGTCGTGACGCGATTGAGAGTCTCCCAGAGGACCTCCCGCTTTACAGACGCGAAAACTGCACCACGTACACGCACCAGTAAAGGCATTAACATACTATTATTGAGATTTTCCAACACTGTACTGAAAAGAAACTGAAATAATTATTTAAATAAAAAATAATATAACACGTTTGTAAAATTGACTGAAAAGTATAACATAATATCTCCTAGACCCGTATAGATTCCTAATCCCATAAAGACTGTTTCGAAAATTTATGCTTGTAAATTTTTAACAACTATGACAATACTTGTATATTTAAAACCAAAAACATGAGGTGCATGTAAAAGGCAACTAATGAATAGTTCACGTAAGTCACTAATAATTATACTGCTCTGCAACTGATATGAACTATCGTGTGATTTTTCTCAAGAACAGCTACTCTCTACACTCCTTACTATTGTTTGTTGCATGCGCCCCATGCTTTCGATTTTAAATTTTACAGTTATTGTCACAGTTATTAAAAATTCACAAGTACAAATTTTCTGGGCTATCTGTACCGAGTTAGGGATCTCTATGTGGCTGGCGGAAATTATTTTATACTTGTTATTTCATTTTAGAAACTTATTATGTTAAAAAGTTTTGTACGTAAAAAATTACTTTTCGCTTCTTAGTCTGGCGTGTCTGACATTTTTCAGTCGATTTCAAATATTGGTTCAAAAAAATGGTTCCAATGGCTCTGAGCACTATGGGACTTAACATCTGTAGTCATCAGTCCCCTAGATCTTAGAACTACTTAAAACTAACTAACCTAAGGACATCACACACATCCATGCACGAGGCAGGATTCGAACCTGCGACCGTAGCAGCCGCGTGGTTCCGTACTGAAGTGCCTAGAACAGCTCGACTACAGCGGCCGGCTGTGATGGGATTAAAACAAGGATATGTGGTGTATTTATGGTTTACTTCACTTTATCTCCACCTGGGTCAAGCAGTCCGCCCCATGAACCATGGACCTTGCCGTTGGTGGGGAGGCTTGCGTGCCTCAGCGATACAGATAGCCGTACCGTAGGTACAACCACAACGGAGGGGTGTCTGTTGAGAGGCCAGACAAACGTGTGGTTCCTGAAGAGGGGCAGCAGCCTTTTCACTAGTTGCAAGGGCAACAGTCTGGATGATTGACTGATCTGGCCTTGTAACAATAACCAAAACGGCCTTGCTGTGCTGGTACTGCGAACGGCTGAAAGCAAGGGGAAACTACGGCCGTAATTTTTCCCGAGGGCATGCAGCTTTACTGTATGATGAAATGATGATGGCGTCCTCTTGGGTAAAATATTCCGGAGGTAAAATAGTCCCCCATTCGGATCTCCGGGCGGGGACTACTCAAGAGGATGTCGTTATCAGGAGAAAGAAAACTGGCGTTCTACGGATCGGAGCGTGGAATGTCAGATCCCTTAATCGGGCAGGTAGGTTAGAAAATTTAAAAAGGGAAATGGATAGGTTAAAGTTAGATATAGTGGGAATTAGTGAAGTTCGGTGGCAGGAGGAACAAGACTTGTGGTCAGGTGACTACAGGGTTATAAACACAAAATCAAATAGGGGTAATGCAGGAGTAGGTTTAATAATGAATAGGAAAATAGGAACGCGGGTAAGCTACTACAAACAGCTTAGTGAACGCATTATTGTGGCCAAGATAGATACGAAGCCCACACCTACTACAGTAGTACAAGTTTATATGCCAAGTGCCTCTGCAGATGACGAAGAAATTGAAGAAATGTATGATGAAATCAAATAAATTATTCAGATAGTGAAGGGAGACGAAAATTTAATAGTCATGGGTGACTGGAATTCGAGTGTAGGAAAAGGGAGAGAAGGAAACGTAGTAGGTGAATATGGATTGGGGCTAAGAAATGAAAGAGGAAGCCGCCTGGTAGAATTTTGCACAGAGCACAACTTAATCATAGCTAACACTTGGTTTAAGAATCATGATAGAAGGTTGTATACATGGAAGAACCCTGGAGATACTAAAAGGTATCAGATAGATTATATAATGGTAAGACAGAGATTTAGGAACCAGGTTTTAAATTGTAAGACATTTCCAGGGGCAGATGTGGACTCTGGCCACGATCTATTGGTTATGACCTGTAGATTAAAACTGAAGAAACTGCAAAAAGGTGGGAATTTAAGGAGATGGGACCTGGATAAACTGAAAGAACCAGAGGTTGTACAGAGTTTCAGGGAGAGCATAAGGGAACAATTGACAGGAATGGGGGAAAGAAGGACAGTAGAAGAAGAATGGGTAGCTTTAAGGGATGAAGTAGTGAAGGCAGCAGAGGATCAAATAGGTAAAAAGACGAGGGCTAGTAGAAATCCTTGGGTAACAGAAGAAATATTGAATTTAATTGATGAAAGGAGAAAATATAAAAATGCAGTAAATGAAGCAGGCAAAAAGGAATACAAACGTCTCAAAAATGATATCGACAGGAAGTGCAAAATGGCTAAGCAGGGATGGCTAGAGGACAAATGTAAGGATGTAGAGGCTTATCTCACTAGGGGTAAGATAGATAGTGCCTACAGGAAAATTATAGAGACCTTTGGAGATAAGAGAACCACTTGTATGAACATCAAGAGCTCAGATGGAAACTAAGTTCTAAGCAAAGAAGGGAAAGCAGAAAGGTGGAAGGAGTATGTAGAGGGTCTATACAAGGGCGATGTACTTGAGGACAATATTATGTAAATGGAAGAGGATGTAGATGTAGATGAAATGGGAGATACGATACTGCGTGAAGAGTTTGACAGAGCACTGAAAGACCTGAGTCGTAATAAGGCCCCCGGAGTAGACAACATTCCATTGGAACTACTGACGGCCTTGGGAGAGCCAGTCCTGACAAAACTCTACCATCTGGTGAGCAAGATGTATGAAACAGGTGAAATACCCTCAGACTTCAAGAAGAATATGATAATTTCAATCCCAAAGAAAGCAGGTGTTGACAGATGTGAAAATTACCGGACAATCAGTTTAATAAGCCACAGCTGCAAAATACTAACACGAATTCTTTACAGACGAATGGAAAAACTAGTAGAAGCCAGCCTCGGGGAAGATCAGTTTGGATTCCTTAGAAATACTGGAACACGTGAGGCAATACTGACCTTACGACTTACCTTTGAAGAAAGATTAAGGAAAGGCAAACCTACGTTTCTAGCATTTGTAGACTTAGAGAAAGCTTTTGACAATGTTGACTGGAATACTCTCTTTCAAATTCTAAAGGTGGCAGGGGTAAAATACAGGGAGCGAAAGGCTATTTACAATTTGTACAGAAACCAGATGGCAGTTATAAGAGTCGAGGGACATGAAAGGGAAGCAGCGGTTGGGAAGGGAGAAAGACAGGGTTGTAGCCTCTCCCCGATGTTATTCAATCTGTATATTGAGCAAGCTATAAAGGGAACAAAAGAAAAGTTCGGAGTAGGTATTAAAATCCATGGAGAAGAAATAAAAACTTTGAGGTTCGCCGATGACATTGTAATTCTGTCAGAGACAGCAAAGGACTTGGAAGAGCAGTTGAACGGAATGGATGGTGTCTTGAAGGGAGGATATAAGATGAACACCAACAAAAGCAAAACGAGGATAATGGAATGTAGTCGAATTAAGTCGGGTGATGTTGAGGGTATTAGATTAGGAAATGAGACACTTAAAGTAGTAAATGAGTTTTGCTATTTGGGGAGCAAAATGATGATGGTCGAAGTAGAGAGGATATAAAATGTAGACTGGCAATGGCAAGGAAAGCGTTTCTGTAGAAGAGCAATTTGTTAACATCGAGTATAGACTGAAGTGTCAGGAACTCGTTTCTGGAAGTATTTGTATGGAGTGTAGCCTTGTATGGAAGTGAAACGTGGACGATAAACAGTTTAGACAAGAGAAGAGTAGAAGCTTTCGAAATGTGGTGGTGGTGGTGGTGGTGGTGGTGGGTAGTGTTTAACGTCCCGTCGACAACGAGGTCATTAGAGACGGAGCGCAAGCTCGGGTGAGGGAAGGATTGGGAAGGAAATCGGCCGTGCCCTTTCAAAGGAACCATCCCGGCATTTGCCTGAAACGATTTAGGGAAATCACCGAAAACCTAAATCAGGATGGCTGGAGACGGTAATGAACCGTCGTCCTCCCGAATGCGAGTCCAGTGTGCTAACCACTGCGCCACCTCGCTCGGTCTTTCGAAATGTTGTGCTACAGAAGAATGCTGAAGATTATATGGGTAGATCACATAACTAATGGGGAGGTACTGAATAGAATTGGAGAGAAGAGAAATTTGTGGAGAAATTTGTGCCACAACTTGACTAGAAGAAGGAATCGGTTGGTAGGGCATATTCTGAGGCATCAAGGGATCACCAATTTATTATTGGAAGGCAGTGTGGAGAGTAAAAATCGTAGAGGGAGATCATGAGATGAATACACTAAACAGATTCAGAAAGATGTAGGTTGCAGTAGGTACTTGGAGTTGAAGCTTGCACAGGATAGAGTAGCATGGAGAGCGGCATCAAACCATTCTCTGGACTGAAGACCACACACACAATACGATATTCAGGAGGGGAAGATTCCGTGCCATAAACATCTCACCAAATGAACAACGTTAGTTACCGCAGACTCGTTACGCAGTTGACCGGCGTAGTATGTGATGAGTCATCACAATAATGTCTACAGCTTCTTTGCCATACGTGGTTACTCTTTCCAAAAGGGTTTGTCGTATTCTGAAGAAGCACGGTGTGATGTGATGTGTGGTTTACGACCACCAGCGAAGGTTAGGTGGCTTTGAGGCCCCTTTGTGATGGTTTGCATAAGGCGGGTGTCACCATATTCCCCACTGTTGTACAATGTCTTACCTCGGTCAGATCATGTGGACATTGGAGGACCGGTGCGTAGAACATAGGCATTACATACGAGGGTATACTACATCCGGGCAAATATGAAATAGCATATTACTCTTGAAACGGTCATCCTACGAAATAAAACAACACAGAGGATGCCTCCACTTCCAGTTACTGGAAGGAATTTGTTGGGATTAAACTAGTAGTGTGCTTTTAAATAGAGAAAAAAACTTTTATCCGAATTCTGCTCAGAATCTTGTTCTCCCTTTCCGACGGAAATACAGAGGGACAGAGTTAGCGCTGAATTTCCGCATGCACCATGTTTTGGTTTCCTTGTAGTCGCAAGCCCGTCGCACCGAGGATTTAAATTTTCATGCACTTCAATCTCTCCATTTGTGCCTTGAAAATGACGGTGTCTGCATCTGTCGAAATATTAATGGCTGACGAGGAGGCTACACGGTAGCATTCCCGTAAGTTATTTGAAAATCATGAAGTTCGAGCTCAGACAGCAGCTTACCGACATTTGTTCTGCTCGAGTACCAACCGTGAATGGAGCTGTATATGAACATGTTATTGAAATAAACACAAATACTCCAATATGTTAAACTCTCTTTTTTTGTTGGACTTCTGAATATATCGAGGGACTGCTTTACCTATCTAGCCATCTAGATAGTGGAGGAATTTCTTTTCTACCATCGGCTGTTTAAACTCTTTCTTTTTTGTTTTTCCTTTTCTTAACCTGAAGGGTATGCTTCTTTCCGGAGGTCACACTAGGCCTACTGCTAACGGTATCCACGTGGGAGAGGAGAAAATGTACCCTGTAAAATTAATTAGCATCAAAATCTTCAGTCATCACTGGTCTACACGCAGTCTAAGAACATACTAATCTTCAGCATCGCACGTAAAGCATAAGCACAAGAGAAAGAAAACAAAACGCAACTTCATTGCCATATTGATATTGATATTTTGGTCTTCAGACCGAAAACTGGTTCGAGTCGGCTCTCCATGCTACTCTAGCCTTTCCAACCATCTTCATCTCCGAATAACTACTGCAACTTACATCGTTCTGAATCTGCTTACCGTATTCACCTCTTGGTCTCTCTCTACAGTTTTTACCCTGTACACTTCCCTCCTGTACTAAATCCGTGATTACTTGATGTCTCAGAACGTGTCATGTCAACTGATACCTTGTTCAAACAACTTACTGAAATGCAATCAGGTGACGTCGTCGACAACCGCCGATATTTATACGGAAGCACACCCTGTCATTGTCAATGCAAAACTGCACACACACACACACACACACACACACACACACACACACACACACACTGTAAACACTAGCACCATCACGCAGGGAGAATTTCGGACAGGATTGGTCGTATTTTGCAGACATACGATGTGAAGCGTATTCTTCGACATCCATCTTTCAGTAAAGGGTGATCATGGCTTGCGTGAGGCGGATGTCTACCGTATTTCTTGCACTTGTAGAACGCCACATATTAGCCACATTGTCGGGGCTGGGCTGCACCTGTGTACCGTGCATAGGAGGCATAAGCGCTTACAATAGCCGAGCAAATCCGCTACCGCAGAGCATATCTTGGCACCAGCCTTCCTAAGGTACGTACCAACACGGAGATTCTGCCTCGCATTTGCAGCTGTTGGAATAATGTTATTAAAGCGGATGTTGAAGCGGAAGTAGCAAGTATCCTTATATAAAGAGATGGTGGTTTTTGTTTAAATTCTGCATGGAATCCTACATCCCACTGCGTTCCCATAAGTTATTGGAACATAGTATACGACAGCAGAAACTGAGGTCTAACTGACCCCTTCTCTTCAGTGAAGTTGTGCCACAAATGTCATGTCTCTCCAGTTCTGTTCAATACCTCTTCATTATTTATGCTATCTACCCACTAATCACCAGCATTCTTCTGTAGCACCACATTTCTAAAGCCCCTATGCTCTTCATCTCTAAACTGTTTGTCATCCACGTTTCACTTCCACCCACGGCTACACTGCGTACGAATAACTTCAGAAAAGACTTTCAAACTGTCGAATCAATATTCGATGTTGACGAATTTGTTTTCTTCAGAGACGCTTTTATAGCCATTGCCAGTCTACATTTTATATCCTCCCTACTTCGGCTGTCATCAGTTATTTTGTTGCCGAAATAGCGAAAGTCGTGAACAACTTTTAAGTTCCGTTTCCTAACCTAATTCCTTCAGTATCACCTGAATTCGACTATAATTCATTAATCTTGCTTTGCTTTTTTTGATGTTCATCTTATATCCTTTCGAGATGCTGTCCATTCTGTTCAGCTGCTAGGGCAATGGCTTTGCTGACTCCGACAGAATTACGATGTCATCGGCAAAACCTCGAAGTTTTTATTTCATCTTCCTGAACTTCAATTTTTGTCCGATTTTTTTGTTATCTTTACTGCCTGCTCAATATACTTTACTATAAACCACAGAATAACATTACTTTAACTACGCATTGAACTACAGAACGTAATATTCAAATCTCACTGAGAGCGGTTCATTACTCATGAAAAAATAACAGCAAAATTCTAAACGTAGCTCTAAAATAAATCTGGCACACACTCGGTCTGTATCACGATCAAGTCCCTCCGCTCTCGAACACGGCAAACGAATTACAGAACTCGCGAGTCAAAAATTCTTCGTTCTTCCGCTGCAAAAAGGCATTTAAGGTTGGCGGGTAAGCGATTACTGCTACTCCATCCGACCATTCTTACGTTTACTTCTCAGCCAAAAAAAAGTCACTTTAATGAATTCGAGGCCGTTACCTCATATAGACGATAAAGAGATGAGAATGTTGCTCGTTTGAAATCACCTACCGGGACGCAGCTCACTCGTACCCATTATATCAGAACAAGATGTCTAACAGGGAGGAGTAATTGAAATCAGTCAAGGAAGGCAGGATTCGGTTACGATTGTGGACGGGGCCGTAATCAGTTACTGTTGGTTCCCTTTTGCAATTACACACATTTATTTTAAAACGTTAATTCCTGAATCAGGAATAAACAACCGTGTAATTAATAGTGCTATCAGTGCGTTAGAATTCACCAAATGTGCAAAAAATACAGACACAGCAAATAATGTTTTAAAAATAATCCAACGTGATCCCAATTAGAATTTTAAGGCAAGTAACCACAGTCACGGCTGCTGGCCTTTAATGCCAAGAACGGCAAGTATAAAAAAAAAATTAACAAACATACCGTAAAACAGTAATGCAATAGCAAGGTAAATTAAAAAAAGACACGCAATTGATCAACAAACGAGTGAGACAAAATGATGGTAAACTTGGTAGCACAATCATTTACACCTGCTGTAACGCCAAGAATGGCAATTATATAAAAAATTTAGACACATACAATAAAACAGCAAATACAATAATAAAAGACAAAAGCCAATCACAGACGGTGCACCAGGAATCGACCTCTGAATAGGTCCGGCAAATCTCGAGCAATGAGATAGGCAGTCAAGAGTTGCATTCACTTCACAAGATGGTAACTCAGACTAGTGGCAGTCTAACGAATGACTAATGATAATCTGGCTGAGGCTACCTGACGTCCAATAAACCAAATGCAAAGATGTAAAAATACGCCAAAGCCGGAACTGGCGTTCTGGACAAAATACTGTGCTTAGAGCGCCCGGAACGAGAAAGGAATCACTACCACCAGAGTAGAAGAATCGCCAACCAACCTACAATCAAGAAAGCTGTCAAAACTACGCGTTTCACCGGACAGCAGCGGCAAGGCTAGGAAACGTACAGTGCCGTTACATACACTAACACCCAGGGTAGATAACTGGGGCGTTAAGCAGCCACGAGGCAGGAGAAATACCGCTGGTTGAACTTAACAAATAGTAACAAACTGAACACAATAAATAATAATTAGAAGTTCAGGAAAGCTAATCAGATCCGCCTTCCCCAAGCACTCTACTCGCTGCTCTTCGCCTCGGATACATTACGAGCAGCAACACGAACCCAAGTCACTGGAAAATCGCAAGATCTAACAATGGTGGAGGTTTCTCTACTTGAATCCAAATGCACTCAACTTAAAATCTGCAGGATCCGGTTTACGACGAGGTCGTGCACCCTTGTGACCACAGCGCTTCCATCCGGCAGTCCATGCATGCCGCCAGCAGTCTCGGTGTGTTCTGGCACTGCGCGGACCTGGCTCCTCCTGAGTCCCAACCGAAATTCTAACTGACACGACCCGGAAGAACCACGACGTCACCCCGAAGATAGGGCCACAACTACTACGTATCGATAACCGCCGCTGCTGCCACTATCGGACAGGCAACGCTTGCGAAACCAAGTGGTGCTAGTCAACACGAGAAGAAGACAAACACCCGCAACCATGTCAACTAAACGATACGGTCTGGCCTCCAACAGAGGACAGAAACATACAAACAGCAGCAACGTGAGCTCAGTAGTCTCGGCACATCACAGCAGGATGTTCTGTCTTTTCAGAGAAGTAGTACACGGTCTGGTCACATTACTGTGACCACCGCCTGTGTTGGATGTCAACGTGCAAAAACCACTCACAGACGGCAGGTAGCAGCACAAGTAGTGGAGGGTATATAAAACGGTAGGGAGGACAGGGAAAACAGTCCATTCGTTGTCGCAATGCGGAAACGGAGAGATTTATCTGACATCCAAAAGGGGATGATCATTGACTTTCGGACCATGGGTGCAACTTTTCCGAAATGGCCAAGTTTGTCAGCATGTGCCGCCGAGGTTAAAGTATACCGCGCTTGACAAAATGGCGTTATCCAAAACCGTCGCCGAGGCAACTATGGTTCACCACGGGCCGTACTGACAGGTGTGTGCGTCGGCTGCGGAGATCTGTACGGGCGAATAGACGTGCAACTGTTGAGCAAGTGACCTCCCAGATAAGCCAAGGGCTACACAACCAGTGTCTCCTCAACGAACGTTGCTGCATTATGGAGCTCCACAGCAGATGCCTAGTTCACGTACCCTTGTTGCTTGCTGTTCATAGGCGACGAACGCTGGAATTTTCACGCCGCTAATGCAAATGGACGTCCACTAAGTGACGACGGCCTTTTCAGGTGAACTATGTTTTTTGCTCCATAGGACTCATGGCCGTTGTCGTGCAAGGTATGACGGGTTTTCTTCTTGATGATTTGGTTTGATTTGTTCTTGGCCTCGGCTAAAACTCGGCGACAGTCGGTAGAGCGTTGAGATCGTTATCGAGTTACGAAGAAGACGTTACACAAAATAACAGTGCTGAACCGAAATGTCGACGTGCGTGAGATATTTACTTCACCAAGAATCGTAATTAATCGATCGTAATCGATGTTTAACTGATTATTGGTTTTATCATTAATATTTCATTATTGCAGTCACATCCACAACATATTCCCTACAAGCTGGTCGTAATTTGAAGTATCTAAGAAATCGTAACAATGGGCTTGTTATTTGAGTCAAAGATTCTACACAAGCGCCGAGCGCTACAGTCAAATATTATCGCTGCGCGTAATTATTACTCGAGAGTTTCATGTCAATAATTTGACAGAATTTTAAATCACAAATGCACAACTTGGCACGAGAGAGTGTTTTATTGCACAATATCAGTCACTTCCTAACCGAGCCTTGAGAAGAAAACTTTCCCAGGTGTTGGGGGGATTTAAATTATATGCTTCGGACCTATCACTGAAGTTCCATAAACCGCTGGCTATTATGAATGAAAATTGTCTATCAGTGTTCGTTGCCTAAATCACTGTCAAAGTAATGTTTAATTCAATTATCTAGTTAAACGTTCACTTTATTCTAGTAGGTAAAAGTCCTTCGTTCGAATTCTAATGCCGTGATATTTGAAGTCAGAAGATCGTATTACTGCGTCATAATAAATCGCAATTATTCAATCTCAAAAACAATCTAAGCGCACCTACATGTACGAGCATTCAAATATATGACCTGCTTCAGCTAACTCTCGTAACGTAGTGACAATGCATTAAATTATACTTAGTCATTACTCACGATTCCCAAAGAGTACTCACATGTAGTATTCTTTGGAATCGTTGGTTCTACTTTGCGAGTGTTAATTTATGCTAATTTTGCTATCTATTATGATTTTGATTTTATACTGACATTTAATCTTTCTTTCGTAGACTGCTAAATTGTCAAGTCTTAGATTCCTGATTTAATTACTTGTTATTGTCCTAATAGTAGTGATAAACGGAACTTCGTTCGCTTATTCACTTTTCTGGGAATTTGGGACTTGGGGGGGGGGGGAATCTTTGGGGTATTGGGAGCTAATTTTTGATTTTTATTTCTCGCCCGAGGAAGTGGCATTACAAAGGCGTGGAAAAAAAAGGTCCAGGCCAGAGAATGAAGCGTTACAGTCTGGGGAATATCTTCATGACATTTCATGGCTGATCTCGTCAGTCGGGAAGGCACAATGCAGCATCACAAGAATGCGTCTACCCTTGTTGACCATGTCCACCCCCACACGATGTTTGTTTTTCCTCGGCATGATGGCATCTACCAGCAGGACAGTGCAATGTGTCACACAGCCCGCAGTGTACGTGAGTTGTTCGAAGGACGCCGAATGAGTTTACCACACATCCTGGCCAGCAAATCCTCCAAATTTAAACCCAATTAAGGATCTGTCGGAATGCCTCGCTCTGTTGTTCCCGTCATGCTTGCGCAACCGTGGAAAACTGCGCAGCTGGCCACGTCAGTGGAGTCGGAATGGCTGCACATTCCTGTCGATGCCTTCTACAACCTGACTGACTCTCTTCCTGTATGTCCCGCTGGTGTCAGCACTACAAAAAGTCGTTATTCAGGCTTTTGATACTGCTCACATTAATGTGCCTGGACAGTGTATGTTTATAAATACGTGGGTGTCTAAGAGCACATATAAGCACACAGGAAAGAAGTTATTGTAATACTTCCTCTGTCCATGATATTTTGGCGAGGCTGAGAGTCCAGACTTTCCAAGGGAGTGTTGGATTACATGCCGCGGGTAAGAAGAGATACACTACCCAGAACACGGTTGAGACAACTGTGAAGCTGCGTTGGGGCGTTGGGTGAGAATGCTTGAACTACGAAGTGTAGGAAAAAAATAGGAATCCGTAAGTTGCTTCAGGTATTCCATATCCAGCTAAAGCTACTCATTGATGATTAGATCCAGTAGAATTACAAATTCGTGGGGTTGTTACTTGGAACGTTTGACCCTATGTTCAAAAGGAACTACACGTTTTCTATGGGATTAAGATCGCCTGACTACAGACTGGTCGATGTGTGTTCAGCAAACCAAGAACGTTTGGTTTCAACATATCGAACACAGCGATTGTACTTTCGGAAGATCATGAAGATAAAGAGTATGTTGAAATAAACATCCATTTACGTTGCCCTGAATGAGTGGGCCTAACTCAAGCTACAAAAACAAAACATGACAGACATGGCTGGTTAAACGCCTCACCGAGCCCTCGGAGCATCTTCTAACAACTCTGTTTCATCATTCCAATAAACACGAAAATAATTAACTGAACAGAAATGGAGTTCTGAACATTTCGGTTGGCATAAACAGACGTACAAATGTATAATATTACAATCTGGGAGTCGGAGTTGTAGAGAGTCAATGTCTACGTTTTATTTTGCGATAAACGTAAGTCGAAAATATACTCATCTCGAATTGTCGTTGATGTTGGCTCGGCTTGTTGTTTTGAGTCCCAGTCTACTAAATGTTAAGAAAAGACGTTAAACTGTTAGCGAAGGATCATCGTAGATTAATGCTGAAATCACTACTGTCTATGATACGATTCCGTACAATTGCGTAAAAATGTGACTGGATCATATTTTAGACTTTTGAAATAAACTCTGTTTTAAGACTGACTTTTCATATATTTCACCACAAACAGTTGAAGAACCGTTCTTCAATAAACGTACATGATCATAATTGAATTCCAACAAGTCCCTATTACATAGTTCAGCTTGGAGGCAAGACGCAGACTTGGCATCCAACGTCCGATCTCTTCCACCACCTGATGCAGACTTTCGCTCGTTATTTCGAAGACAACAATGATATTAAATTTCGTCAATACCAAGAGTATGTTAGACGGTATTGCAGCAAGTGTGTGATACTCTTTATCTAGAAAATGTTATTCGGAACCCAAACGTATTGGTAGAGAATGAATAATTACGTAGTCTTAAATACAATTTCTATAACGGATTTTCAGTAACTTCTGTACTGCCGGTAAATGGCGAAAGAAACATGTAATTACATAGAGTAATTATGTAATAGTTTGAGAGTTAAAAGCGTAAATGTAAAAAATGTGTTTCGAAATATAAGTGAAATATCATACAAACATGACAAAATTTCACAACCACCCCAAAGCTCCCGCTTAGAATATAAGGTATGCAAATTTCAAAGAAACACCAGCAGAATATGAACGGTATAGCGGTTCATTTGATATAGCTGTATCGATCTATTACTGAACAGGCGTCACAAAGGTACATTCTCGTTTCAGCCTCATGCTTAATTTGAAGAAGAGGCAAAACACCAACTCAGCGGACCACACTACGCGTCGCCAGTCAGCCACTGTTCAGTTTCTGTGTTCTTTGGCCCATCGAAGACGTGCAGCTTTTTGTGATGCTGAGAGTAATAGCCTTTGCGAGGTACCCGTCTCCTAATGTCCTCTGTATGCGGTTCTCTGGTTCATCAACAAAACGTGACACTCGCCTCCTGTCCTTGGCGGTTAAGACCTCTTTACGACCGCTATTACTACGTCGTGTTACATGGTTATGAGTTGTACACCATTCCTTATAGATTCATTGTATATATGCATCGGACACTCACAATGTAGTCATGGACGCGTTGAAACTCGATAGCTTCTTTATGCATGTTATCATGACTCTACCTTATTGCGAAGACTGATGCAACCGACTGGCTCGTACCCATGACTTCACTGCCATCACTTACGTCAGTACTGGAGGCTTGCAAGATCACCTGGTACCAGTTCTACATGATGCTGAGCACTTCAAAGAGTTCAAGAGGGTGTCTAATATTTACGCGGGATGTTTGTCATAGTGTCTATCAGCATGTATTGGGTCTGTAACGTAACTACAGTAGTAGGATTCACATTCTTACTTCTGCAATGCTGACAGTTTAAACATGTGCAAACTCTGAAATATGCGCTGTAGTGTGAAGCGGAATTTAACTGCCAACGGCCTTGCCGCAGTGGTAACACCGGTTCCCGTCGGATCACCGAAGTTAAGCGCTGTGGGTTGTGCTAGCACTTGGATAGGTGACCATTCGGTCTGTCGAGCGCTGTTGGCAAGCGGGATGCACTCAACCCTTGAAAGACAAACTGAGGAGCTACTTGACTGAGAAGTAGCGGCTCCGGTCTCGGAAGCTGACATACGGCTATCCGCATCTAGTGAAGCCTGTGGGCTGAGGATGACACGGCGGCCGGTCGGTAACGTTGCGACTTCATGACCTGTTCGGGAGGAGTTTTTAGTTTTAGTTTTCCAATGATTGTGTTATTAAATAAACTGGACGTTAAATGCACAAATTTCCCACCAATGAAAAATCTTCGTTTCCTGTTAGACTGCTGCCGACTGGCTTAGGAACTACCTGGCACCCGAAAATGCTTTTTTTGCACTCACTTCCTCTTTTCATTTAGTTATAATCTTTTAAAAGAAGAAAAAGTTATAACACTGCTGTTTGGATCGCTAGAAAAATGCATCACTTGTTGTTCACTAATTCATATTTATCGAAGCGTTTCGAATTTATTCGATCATCAGAGCATCAGGGAACAAAGGTGTAATCCTTCATACACATTACGATGCCATGTCTGAGCTAACCGCTATGTAACAAAATGTCCTCCTTACGCGACTTCATGTCGCACCTAAAAACATACCTATAATTGGGCATCTGATATAAATTTAAAAGGCTTGTATATTAAGAAACTTCTCTACGTATATGAATTTAAAAGACTTGTGTATTAAGAATGTTCTCTACGTAATCTGCTTTCTTTTCTGAAATATCAATTCCGTCACATCGAAAAGAAGAAAACATCGTCTGAAAAATTCGGTTTTGGATCTGTTTTCCTGTGATGTAGTGTGCCCGTTTGTGTAGAATTACGTATCAAGTTGCCTATATAAAAATAAATTTTCTGTAGGGGATGAGAAATCCACCAAATCTGTAAAGATTTCAGTATATCTTTCGCATCGACGTGGTATAGAACATTCGTCTAAAGGTTGTGCAAGAGTTTTATTGCCATACAAAGTATGGTGGCGCTTCCGCAACGAAGGAGACGGAGTGCTTGGTGTTTCAAGAGGCACCGTGTCGAGGACTTACAACACGTAAAGAAGGGAAAAAAATCTTTGACCGCTGACTCACAACCAGGACGGAAGCGGGTGTTGCGTGATCGTGACAGATGGTCATTCAGGATTTTTTTTTTTTTTTTTTTTGGGGGGGGTTTAAGGGCGCTCAACTACTGAGGTCATTAGCGCCCAGTCACAATTGTTAGAGCACAGAGAATCTAGTAAAACTCAAGGGGGGGGGGAGGGACACCAGAAAGTTCTTACAAAGATGCAGATAAAATAAGTGAAAGAATTAGATGTCTTTGGACAATCCAGTCAAAGTAATGAAAGGAAGAACACGAGCAGCTGCTCGAGCGTCATCCGCTAAAATATCCTGTAAAGTAGATGGCAGAGACAGGACAACACGAGATTGACTAAAATGGGGACACGACAATAAAACATGGCGCACTGTTAATGCATGACCACAAGGGCACTGCGGAGCTGGGTCACCGGAGAGCAGGTAGCGGTGGCTAAACCGGCAATTCCCAATCCGCAACATGGTCAGAAGGATCTCTTCTCGCCGAGATGGTCGGGAGGAGGTTGTCCAAGCAGTTGGGAATGGTTTTACTGCCCGGAGCTTGTTTCCTTGAAGGGAGGACCAAGTATCCCACCACAAGGACACAAGCCTCTTACAAACAACCCCACTAACGTCAGATGACGGGACACAATGGGAGGCTGGCCGAGGCAGGAGGACTGCAGCCTTGGCTGCAGCATCAGCAGCCTCATTCCCAGGCACTCCTACATGGCCGGGAACCCACAGAAAGCTGACAGGAGAGCCACCCTCAGCGAAAGAATGGAGGGACTGCTGGATCCGTTGCACCAAGGGATGGACCGGATATGGAGCTCCAAGGCTCTGAAGAGCACTGAGTGAATCAGAGCAGAGTACATACGATGAATGGCGGTGGCGGCGGGCATACTGAACGGCCTGATGGAGAGCAAAAAGCTCGGCCGTAAAGCTGGAACACTGGTCAAGGAGCCGGTATTTAAAGGTGAAGGCCCCGACGACAAAGGCACAGCCGACACCATCGTCAGTTTTGGAGCCATCAGTGTAAATAAAGGTGTGGCTGGCAAGTCGCGCACGAAGTTCGAGAAACCGTGAGCAATACACTGCAGCCGGAGTACCCTCCTTCGGGAGCGAGCTGAGGTCGAGATAAACATGAACCAGAGCCTGGAGCCAAGGTGGTGTCGGGCTCTCACCCTCTCTGAAGGTGGTAGGGAGGGCAAAATCCAATTGTCGAAGCAGGCGACGGAAGCGGACTCCAGGGGGCAGCAGGGCAGACACATACAACCCGTACTGACGGTCGAGACAATCGGCGAAGAAGGACTGATAAGAGGGGTGGTCGGGCATTGACAACAGCCGGCAGGCATACCGACAAAGCAGTACGTCGCGCCGGTAGGTCAATGGTAATTCGGCAGCTTCAGCATAAAGACTCTCGACAGGACTAGTGTAGAAAGCTCCGGTCGCAAGAAGGATGGCGGAAGGAACGCTTTATATCGCCAAAAGTTGATACAAACCGTCTTCTTTTCAGAAAACCGGAAGCCATTGGCCACACTCCATGAGTATAGGCTGCCTAGACAACGCTGAAGGCAGCGCTCCAGGAGACATGTTCGCTGGGCACTGCAGTAGATCGCGAAGTCATCGACAAAAAGAGAGCCTGAGACATTAGGTGGAATGCAATCCATAATTGGATTGATCGCTATAGCAGAAAGGGCTACGCTCAAGACGGAGCCCTGAAGCACTCCGTTCTCCCGGAGGAAGACGTCGGACAATACGGAACCCACACGGACCCTAAACTGTCGATCTGTTAAAATGGAATCAATAAAAAGGGGCAGGCGACCGCGTAGACCCCACCCGTGCATAGTGCGGAGGATACCTCCTCTCCAACAGGTATCATAAGCCTTCTCCAAATCGAAGAACACGGCGACCGTTTGGCGCTTTCGCAAAAAGTTGTTCATGATTAATGTCGACAAGGTCACAAGGTGGTCAACAGCGGAGCGGCGGCGAGATTCAAGAATCCAAACTAACCGAGCGTTAACCATGCGCTCCATCACCTTACAGACACAGCTTGTAAGAGAAATGGGGCGGTAACTAGAAGGAAGGTGTCTATCCTTCCCGGGTTTGGGTATAGGAACAACGACGGCGTCACGCCAACGCATGGGGACTTGACCTTCGGTCCAGACGCGATTGTAGGTACGAAGAAGGAAGCTTTTGCCTGCCGGAGAAAGGTGTGCCAGCATCTGAACGTGAATGGCATCTGGCCACGGAGCAGAGGACCGGGACAGTGCAAGTGCACGTTCGAGTTCCCGCATAGTAAAGGGGGCATTATAAGTTTCCAGATTCAGCGAGTGGAAGGAAGGTCGCCGAGCCTCTTCTGCCTCTTTACTGGGAAGGAAGGCAGGGTGGTAATGGGCGGAGCTTGAAACCTCCGCGAAAAAGCGGCCGAAGGCGTTAGCCACAGGATCAACAAGGACCTCATTACCTGAGGTCAGGCCAGGTACCGAGGAGTGAGCCTTAATGCCCGACAGCCGGCGCAGGCCACCCCAAACGACAGAAGAGGGAGTAAAACTGTTAAAGGAGCTGATGAAAGAGGCCCAACAAGCTTTTTTGCTGTCTTTGATGACTCTACGGCATTGCGCTCGGAGTCGTTTGTATCGAATACAATTCGCCAACGTAGGATGGCGGCGAAAGGTGCGTAAAGCACGTCGTCGAGCACGGATAGCGTCTCGACAAGCCTCATTCCACCGGGGGACGGAAACGTGACGTGAAGAAGAGGCAGTATGAGGAATGGAACGTTCGGCAGCATTGATGATAACAGCCGTGAGGTATTCGACCTGACTGTCACAACTGAGAAAATCGTGGTCCAGAAAGGTCGCCAGGGAGGAGTAAAGTCCCCAGTCAGCTTTCGGTATGTTCCAGCTCGAAGGACGTGGGGATGGGGTGTGGTGCAGGAGGCGAACGTCACAGGGGAAGTGGTCGCTCGAATAGGTGTCAGAAAGGACATACCACTCGAACCGATGGGCAAGACTGGTAGAACAGATCGAGAGATCCAAGTGGGAGTAGGTATGAGTAGAGTCCGAGAGGAAAGTCGGGGCGCCAGTATTGAGGCAGACAAGATTGAGATGGTTGAAGACATCCGCCAAGAGGGAGCCTCTCTGACAGGATGCAGGAGAGCCCCAAAGGGGATGATGGGCATTGAAGTCGCCAAACAATAAAAACGGCGGAGGAAGCTGAACAATCAGGTGCATCATGTCAGCCCGACTAACTGCGGATGATGGTGGAGTGTAGATGGTACAAACAGAAAAAGTAAAGGCAGAAAGAGTAATACGGACAGCTATTGCTTGGAGTGGGGTGGTCAATGGGAGGGGACGGTAATAGACATCGTTCTGAACGAGCAACATGACCCCACCACGAGCTGGAATACCGTCCACAGGGGGGAGGTCAGACCGCTCCGAGGTATAGTGGGTAAAAGCAATACGGTCAGTTGGGCGCAACTTGGTTTCCTGGAGACCTAGGACGAGCGGACAGTGCAGGCGGAGGAGCAGTTGTAATTCCTCCAGATTAGATCGAATACCTCTTATGTTCCAATGTAACAAAGCCATCGCTAGTCAGAAAAGAGGGGGAACGAAACGGGTGAAAAGCTGGTCACCTCGACGGCCGCGGAGGGCCAGGTGTCGAGGGAACAACGCTACAACCGGCGGGAGGCGGATCCTGTTCCATCGAGTCGTCGCCAGCGACGGCCGCTTTCCCGGGTTGCGTAGGAGGGGCAGCATCATTCGCCGACGAGAGGCCAGCTGAGCGCCTGGCAGCAGAGCATCCCGGCGAAACTGAGGACGGCCGGGAGCAGCGACTCACGGATGGAGCGTCAGACGAAACACGCCGGGGTGGAGAGGGGGATAAAGATTTCTTCTTGGAGGCCTTCTTGGAAGTCCGATGAGGCATGGGGATGGTGGGCTGGACCCGAAGAAGGTCCTCACGCGCGGGGTCCTGTTGGAACGCCGGACCTCGGAAGCCGGGGTCCGGAACGTTTCCCCGATGGACGCCTGAGAAGAGGATCGCTTCTCAGGCGGCGGAGGGGGAGGAGGAGGAGGAGGAGGAGGAAGGGTGGCCCCCGGGGCAGAGGGGGCAGGGGCCACAAGGGAGGAGGATTTGGAAGGGAGGGATTTGGGAGGCGGAGGCATAGACCCCGGATGGGGTGAGGAGGTGGAGGGGGGACAGGAGAGGGGTGAGGATACTGTGGAAGGAGTGGACACGACTGAGGCAAACGAAGTTGTCAACGTCACGGGATGGAGGCGGTCATACTTCTTCCTGGCCTCAGAATAAGAGAGACAATCCGAAGTTTTTAATTCTTGAATCTTCTTCTCCTTCTGATACGCGGGGCAGTCTAAAGATCTAGGCGAGTGGATGCCAGGACAATTGATGCACCGAGGTGGTGGGGTGCATGTATGTGCCTCACGAAGAGGACGTCCGCAATCGCCACAAAGGGGCTCAGCACCGTGACGACATGTGCCCAAAGCGCAAACACCGAAAGCAGCGCGTAGGAGGCGGGACATAAGGTCGCACGTCGCACCGGTAGCACATCACCTTTACCTTCTCCGGGAGAACGTCCCCCTCGAAGGCGAGGATAAAGATCCGGTGTCGACACGACGGTCTTTGGGTCCGCGCTGAACTCGCCGGACGAAATGCACGCCTCGGCGCTCCAGGTTGTCCCTGAGCTCCTCATCAGATTGCAGCAGGAGGTCCCGATGAAAAATAACCCCCTGCGTCCTATTCAGTGCCAGATGCGGGACAATAGACACTGGGATGTCCCCTAGTCGGTCGCACGCCTGGAGCGCCGCCGACTGTGTGGCGGAGGCGGTCTTTATAGGAACGGACCCCGAACGCATTTTACTGAGAGCCTCGATTTCCCCGAAGATGTTCTCGATGTGCTGGACAAAGAACATGGGCTTGGAGGTGGCGAATGTCCCCCCATCGGTCCGAGAACAGACTAAATAGCGGGGGAAGTACTTCGCCCCAAGCCGGCGGGCCTGTCCTTCCTCCCAGGGAGTGGCCAAGGGGGAAAGGGCAGGAGAACCAGAACCAGAGGCAGTACCTTTCTTTTTAAAAGACTCTGCCGCAGAGCGACCTGATACATGTTGACGTTTGATCTGCGAAACTTCCGCCCCGATACCACCCACTCCGACCAGGGGCTCTCCCCACGGGCGCCACCCAGCCTCAGCAAGGGCCACCTGGTAGGATGACCGTTGCCGGGAGTCCCGATGCCCCAAGGAGACGGGCATCTACTCCTTGGCCGACGTGGGGAGGGTGCAGCTCAGGTATCGGCAGTACGATCCCTGTGTTGTCAGGGGGCTACAACCTAGAGGGTACATGACGACCCCACCACAACGGGCTGGCTACCGTGCTGGATTTCGGGTGCCATGGAAGGTCCATCATGATCGTAGGTGCAGATGGGAACGCACTATGGGCGTAACTTGTGCAACCCATCAGGCGTTTAGGCCCAATTTGAGAAATAGTTGGTGCGGTTACAACGCCGTTACAATGCTGAGTGCCAAGGTCTTATTGCACTGAGGACCAGTGATACACCACGTAAGGCGTCCTTCCCCAAAAGTCTCGTACTTCTGTAGAATTTAGAAAAACGGAGGTCAAACCCCAAGGGGGACCTACTACTAGGAGGCCGAAACAGTTGAAACTCCTTTTAGTCGCCTCTTACGACAGGCGGGAATACCTCGGGTCTATTCTTACCCCGGACCTGCAGGGGGAGGTCACTCAGGAGAAATGTGACGAAAAATAAAAGGACGACAGCTGCAAATGTCACCGCAGAACTCAGTTTCAGCACCAAAACAACAAGAAGGGAGCTCCAGAACCTGGGATTTTCAGAGTGAGCTGGAATTCCAAAACAATTCTCCAGTGATGCAGATGCTCGTAACAGGAAATCTTTGTGGCAAAATCATAAAATCTGGATTGTGGAGCAACGGAAGAAAGTTATTTGGTCGGATGAGTCTTGTTACACACTGTTTCCTATTTCCGTCGGAGTTTACGTCCCAGGAGTAGAACACAGCGGGGTTCAGTGATGATTTGGGCACCCCTATCGTGGTATTCGATGGGCCGCATGGTTAGTTTACAAGGTCGCATTACTTCCCTGCATTATGTGACCATGGCTAATCATTTCCATCTCTTAGTTCATTGTTTGTTCCTCAATGACGATGCTGTATTTCATGACGACAGGACTCCAGTTCACACAGCTCACATCGACAAATGCTGACTTAATGAGTACGAGGGTGAATTGTAGCACCTTCCCTGGCCACCGTAGTCAACAGATATCACTATTATTTATATTTTGTGGTCTACTCTGGGGAATGCGGTGCATTATCGTTGTCGACCCGATTATCGTTACCTTAACTCGCCACTATTATGAAAGAATAATGGTATAAGATTCTCTTGTAAACCACAAGGGACCTATATTTATCCATTCCGAACAACCGAAAGCTTTTTTGAATGCCAATGGATATCCTACACCGTATTAGTAATAGTAAAGTGTTTTCAGTGTTTGCCACTCACAGAATTTTCGAATTAAAGTTGGTAAATACAGATCGGGAGTGTATAGATCGTGTTTGTGCAAGACCCACAAGTTTGCAGAAAGCGAACGGATCATGTCCTTTCAAGAAGCATAAAAGTAAAGCTATCTTTGAAACCGATAGAACAACTACAATAAAAACAATCGTGTGAAAAAAAGTCTTCCGTCGCCTCCACGAAAAAAGGAGAGTAGATAAAGACATTTGTTCAACAAAAAAAGCGTTTCGATTTATTTCAACGTTTCGTCCATTGAGGGACCGCGAGAACGCATTTCTATTATGAGATTGAAGATAAACCTGCCTCTGACTGCAAAAATGATCTTTACTACCTTTTTATGGGTGAGATCGGTTTCCAGGCTATCGACCAGTGAGGGGGAACATTCCCGTGTGGTGCTGTGGACACTACTGTTGGACTGTTAGGACAGCAAGCTATGATCCTAAGAAAAACACTAGGCCTACCTCATACCGACTAGATGTATGTATATAAAAGGTTCATCTGAGAATAAGGATGGTACCCATGACACCGGCAATGGAACAATAAAAAGAAGTTGAATATAATTTTTGCTGTCAAGCGTAAATTTATTCCTAATCTCAGCGTTTGTGTTTCATTATATATGCATCTTCATAAGATGGTTAAGCCTCAAAAGCGGAGAAAAGAAAGTTGGTACAGAACTGCGTCCGGCCCTACCATGTGACCAGTGACGCAGTTACAACAAAATTCCTCCTGACATTGTACAAGTATCTTTGTCATTTTCTCCATAAGGCTTTAGGAGTGCAGTCAAATGCAATGATTTTTCTGATTTTGGTTCAAAAAATGGCTCTGAGCACTATGGGACCTATCATCTATGGTCATCAGTCCCCTAGAACTTAAAACTACTTAAACCTAACTAACCTAAGGACAGCACACAACACTCAGTCATCACGAGGCAGAGAAAATCCTTGACCCCGCCGGGAATCGGACCCAGGAACCCGGGCGTGGAAAGCGAGAACGCTACCGCACGACCACGAGCTGGGGACGTGATTTTGGTGCTCCTTGGTAAATAACAATGTATCTGCAGCAGCAACGTTGCTATACCTTTGCTTTAATTAACTGGTCAATTACGCTCCTACATTTCTCAATGATGGACTCTATGCACCGTTTGACTTACGGCCAGTTTAAACCGATATTCCAATATTCATACACATGAAACTGACAGCGGCAGCCGTTGAGTAATATTTCACCGACACGTGTTGCCGTCTCTCGCTGTCCGTTAAACGTCAGCACTGTACAGAATTTTTTGATGAGCTTAATGTTCCATTATAATTAATACATCGATGTGTGTTTTACAGTACCTAAAAATATGTCATCAGTGTACATATGAACAATGTTAATTCTATGTCCAGCTGCCTCCCAAGAGAACATTCAGGCACTCATTCTACACTTTTATTGGGTCCAGTAGCGTTCAAAACCCCTTAAAAATCGAATTTTATTGAAAAACTACGGCCTTGTAACAAATTCGTTCTGAGTGACTATACGATATCAATGATGTAATGGTAGAGAAAATGTCATCGCGAAGATGGTGTATTTCCACCATCTTTCTTCTCCTTTTGCCGCCGAAAATTAATTTTGTGTTTTTGTAGTTATTTTCTTAGAGTTATACGTTCTAGAGTAACTAGTAGACTTAACGGTAACATTTTCATTCGAGATGTAAAGAGAGTCATGTGATCATAATAAACCTTATGAAATGACAATAAAAGTTGTTCAACGGCGAATAGGACTCGCTCACTGACGGGTCCATACGAACTTAATTATTCGCAGAGGTACGTACCGTCTATGCAACTAAATTAATTGTTGCCATACGGCCGGCCGCGGTGGTCTCGCGGTTCTAGGCGCGCAGTCCGGAACCGTGCGACTGCTACGGTCGCAGGTTCGAATCCTGCCTCGGGCATGGATGTGTGTGATGTCCTTAGGTTAGTTAGGTTTAAGTAGTTCTAAGTTCTAGGGGACTAATGACCACAGCAGTTGAGTCCCATAGTGCTCAGAGCCATTTTTTTTGTTGCCATACGCGTTTCGCTTATTTATTTGGGGAAGCATCAACAGTGACCTGAAATACATGTTTCCGTTTATACATACAATAAACGTATTATTTGATGGATATAAAATGCTGATATATTACATTTTGTAGTGTTTTCTCTTGCTTTTAGGTTAGAAGCAACTTTTGTAGCACAAGTTCCATAATGTGATTGTATCGTTCGGTGTTATTTACGATTTCCAGCGCTGCTAACACATATGTGTGTTCCTGGAGATATATTTGTTGGTCTTCATACTCCAGTTAGCCGAATCTGGCGTTGTTTATACATTTATACATTTATACATTTGTCACATCGCATGTTTCACTTTCACTTCCATTTTGGTGATCAACATGTGTGTGTTTTCGGTGTGTAGTGTTGCCAACTGTTGTTGTGTGTTTGTCAGTCGTTTGTTTCTGTTGTGTTTGATGATTTTCATTTGTTGTGTGTGTGTGTGTGTGTGTGTGTGTGTGTGTGTGTAATTTGCTGTGTGTGTGTGTGTGTGTGTGTGTGTGTGTGAGAGAGAGAGAGAGAGAGAGAGAGAGAGAGAGAGAGAGAGAAGAGGGGAAGGAGACTCACAGGGAGTTATTGTTTATATGGACTTGGTCACTGAGTACCTTCTTTTCCATTGCAATGGCTCTTTGTGTGTGGAAGTTTTCTTGCAATGTCGGGAGCTTTTTGTTGTGATTATTCACTTTGATAACTGTCATGTCACATTCCATGTTGGATGGTTCATGTCCATGTTTTATCAGGTGTTCAGCAAAGGTAGAATGACTGTTTTCGTATTTCCAAATTCTTATATGTTCTTTATATCCAGTTTTAAAGTTCCTGCTTGTCATCCCCAGGTGTACTGGTTTACATTCATGGCACTCTAGCTGGTATATATCTGCTCCTTGGTATTTATATGGTTTTTCTGTTGTTTGTAAATGTGATTGGAGTGTGTTTCTTGTTCTGTAAGCTATTTGTAATCCCTGTTTCTTTAGTACACTTGCTATCTTCTGTGTTGCTTTGTGTTTGTATGTAAGAGTGTACCATTTTTCTGTTATTCAGATCATGGGTGTTATTGTTTTGTGTTTCTGTGTGTAATGTAGTGTCCGTGGGGTTCTGTGCTCTCTGCTTGATTTGATTTTTCTTTAGTTGTGTTTTAATTTTTTGATTGAGTTTTTGTATTATATGGGTGCTGTAACCATTGTTAGTGGCTACGAGTTGTATTGTTTGTAACTCTTTTTCATAATTTTCTTTGCTGAGTGGGATGTTATTTAGCCTGTGTAACATGTGTCATGGGGAGCAAATTTTTTATTTTGAGGGTGGTTGGGTGAAGCATGTATGATTCTGTGGCTGTTGACTTTCTGAAGATGTCAAGTGAGTGTTTATTGTTCTCTCTCTCTATTGTTATATCCAAGAAATGTATTTGCTTTTGTGTTTCTTTCTTCCATTGTAAATTGAATATTTTTATGTATGTTGTTTATATTTGAATGTTGTTTATATTTGTATGACGTTTATCAATTTTCTCTGTTGGTTCATCTACCATACAGATTATGTCGTCCACGTATCTGTACCAGTAAGTAATTTTGTATCCTTTCTTTGTGATGACTGTATCAGAGATTGTATTTTCTGTGTGGTTGATGAATGTGTTTGCCACTGTTCCTGAAATTGGGGATTCAATTGGGAGCCCATCTTTTTGTAAGTAAAATTCCTTTTCAAATTGGAAGTAATTTTGTGATGTGATTGCTTTGAGGGTTTTTATTATTTCTTTAATATTGTCTACAGGCAGTTTGTTGAGTGTCAGTAACTTTTCTTCAATTAGTTTTATTGTGTCTGCAGTGGGTATTGATGTGTACATGTTCTGTATGTCAAAAGAGAGGAATGAAGCTGTTTGTGGGATGTGTAAGTCTTTCATTTGTGTTATGAGTTCATTTGTGCTTTTCACTATTCTGCTGTTTTTCCATTTCATAATGTTGCATAATGATTTTTTCATTTTTTTTTTCTTTTTTTTGCCAATTGTATGATCGTGCATTCATGAAAATAATTACAGGCCTCAATGGAATGTGGGCTTTGTGGTCCTTGAGTTGATTTCTCTCGAATGCTGGGTGGTGGAATGCTCGCATGCCCTACAAGACAGGGCACATCAGTTCGATTCTCGACTGATGCAAATTTTTAAACAGAAGTGCATGTTCTACTAGCATTTCCGAGAAGTTTAAAAGACATAAAAACTGAAAAAAATCTGCAGGGTTTGAGACTGATAATCGCTGTTTCGAACCTCGTCTCGGTCATTAGTTGTAATATAAAATTCATGAAATGTGTGCTAAGTAACAGATATATAATTACTGGTTTTGTGAGAAATGCATGTCTTCTTTTTTAATTGTATATCGCACACACAGAAATTCAGTTCTTATTTGAAGTATAAATTCTTAATTACTGACTTTTCATAACAGATTGGATTGAATAAAAAAAAAAACCTTACAAATTATTTTTTTCATCCTTTTATTTTAAGCTTCACGGAAATGCAACTTTGATTAAAATTTTGGCAGGGCTGGGAACTGCTCGTTTCACTCACAGCAATTTAAGCTGCCCTATTGATCACAACCTAACGCTACCCCGGAAATCGCGAAGTATTCGGGAATGATGTGTGATTGTGAATATTAACAAATACATCTATATATACATCCATACTCCGCAAGCCATCTGACGGTGTGTGGCGGAGGGTACCTTGAGTACCTGTATCGGTTCTCCCTTCTATTCCAGTCTCGTATTGTTCGTGGAAAGAAAGACTGTCGGTATGCCTCTGTGTGGGATGTAATCTCTCAGTCTCTTCGCGAGATATACGTAGGAGGGAGCTATATACTGCTTGACTCATCGGTGAAGGTATGTTCTCGAAACTTCAACAAAAGCCCGTAACGAGCTACTGAGCGTCTCTCTTGCAGAGTCTTCCACTGGAGTTTATCTATCATCTCCGTAACGTTTTCGTGATTACTAAATGATTCTGTAACGAAGCACGCTGCTCTCCGTTGGATCTTCTCTATCTCTTCTACCAACCATATCTGGTACGGATCCCACATTGCTGAGCAGTATTCAAGCAGTGGGCGAACAAGCGTATTGTAACCTAGTTCCTTTGTTTTCGGATTGCATTTACTTAGGATTCTTCCTATGAATCTCAGTCTGGCATCTGCTTTACCGACGATCAACTTTATATGATCATTACATTTTAAATCACCCATAATGCGTACTCCCAGATAATTTATGGAATTAACTGCTTCCAGTTACTGACCTGCTATATTGTAGCTAAATGAGAAGGGATCTTTCTTTCTATGTGTTCGCAGCACATTGCACTTGTCTACATTGAGATACAATTGCCATTCCCTGCACCATGCGTCAATTCGCTGCAGATCCTCCTGCATTTCAGTACAATTTTCCATTGTTACAACCTCTCGATATACCACAGCATCATCCGCAAAAAGCCTCAGTGAACTTCCGACGTTATCCACAAGGTCATTTATGTATATTGTGAATAGAAACGGTCCTACGGCACTCCCCTGCGGCATATCTGAAATCACTCTTACTTCGGAAGACTTCTCTCCATTGAGAATGACATGCTGCGTTCTGTTATGTAGGAACTCTTCAATCAAATGGCTCAAATGGCTCTGAGCACTATGGGACTTAACATCTGTGGTCATCAGTCCCCTAGAACTTAGAACTACTTAAACCTAGCTAACCTAAGGACATCACACACATCCATGCCCGAGGCAGGATTCGAACCTGCGACCGTAGCAGTCGCGCGGTTCCGGACTGCGCGCCTAGTACCGCTAGACCACCGCGGCCGGCGACTCTTCAATCGAGTCACACAATTGGTCCGATAGTCCATATGCTCTTACACACGAAAATCAATAATCAATCTTAAAATTCATAGTAGCGAGATCAAAAATAGTTATTCTCTCACTGTTTGTGTCGAAAACAAAAGTATTAATTTGTATCTTCTGCTGAAGGAAATCGTTAGGTTTATCTAACATTCTACCACACAGCCATGCGACCTTTCGAGAAAAATTGACCTTGCTTTAACACATTAAGCAAGGTTGGAAACTTAGATGTCGATTTTCTCGTGAATTTATAATAGCTGCATCGAACGGTTTTTGGAGTTAATAGCTAAGCTCTGTACTTCACGTACCGTATACATAAAAGAAAAAATACAAAACTCCGATTGTCATGTGGTCTCTTGTGAGACGTATATCGTTCACAATGCGATACTATAGTGCTGTCTTATTCCGAATTATAAGGCAAAGTTCCTTGGGATGTGGGTATTCCAAATTACGATGCAAGAATATCCGAAGGAACCTTGCACCGTAATTCGGAATAACATAGGCACTGGAATATAGTATTTATCCACCGACACCGGGAAACAGACTTTCAAATAAAATGTCTCTCCTGTAACGGATGTACGAGCACAGGCTGTAGACACATGGCAGGCAACATATGGAAGTTGGGGTCTGGCCATGTGCGATGCTCGGATAGCCAAACGGTGAGGCGACCTCTCGCGATAAGCGTAATTCTGGGTTCGAACCCCGGTTCCACACAAATTTTTATTGCCCTCAATCAATTCTACAGTTGATAGTAGTCCATACTCGCAACTGCGAATAGTTTTAATGCTCCCAGTACAGTGCCCCTTTAGCGGGCCTTCTTTACGCCAGTCTACGATGGTGCTGCGGGCCCGAATTTCACCGTAAGACAGCACAGACAGCGGCGCTCAGCCAAATGGATACAAATGGCAAACGCCTTCGAGGCCCATTTGCAGCCCTTCCAGAACTTCCACTCATGGCTGGCGTGGAAGACGTTCAGAGCTTTCACCGAGCCAGCCACGCTGGTCAATCTCAATATCTGGAATGCGCACGTACGTGCACTAGGAAGCACTGAGTTAGGCGGTGTGGAAGATACATGGAAGGCGGCGAAATACGGGAAAACTGCGTTAAGGTACACTGCCTGTGTCCCTGGATCTTTCGTTGAGAGCTACTGTTGGTAATTCATTTTCGTTGATCGTAGCAAGTCGGACAGTAGCACTCGATAACCAATAGCTAAATCTAACGATTTCTTTCAACGAAAGATACAAATTAATACTTTTGTTTCCGACGCGTGTAGTGAGAGATTAACTATTTTAGTTACCGACGGGTATAGTGAGAGATTAACTATTTTTCATCTCGCTGTTATTAATTTTAAGGTTAGTTATTGATTTTTGTGTATTTATTTGTTAATATTCACAATCACGTTTCTTTACCGAATATTTCGCGATATCCGTATTTGCGATTAGGTTGTGATTAATAGGACAGCTTAAATTGCCGTGAGTGAAATGAGCAGTATTCGAATTCAAAATTATGTTTGATCTTCTGCTATTTAGAAAACAAAAATCCGCTTCAGTTGGTAGTAGTTTTCTTAATTTACCCCGCGACAGGTTTCTGAGCTTGAAGTTTCATCTTCAGGTGAACCAAATAATTATAAAATAAAAGACGTTCAAAAATCAGCCAACCAGTTGCAAACAAAGCTTTAGTATCCATTGACCTAGGTTTCGATATTTGTAAAAATATCTTTCTCAGAAGTAGTGGGAGTGGTTACATCAGATGATGGTACATTATATTAGATGAAGCCGAGCGGCTCTTGTCATATACAGAAGTGACAAAACGAGAATTATCCCATGCCATAGCTTTATATAGCAGTCAGATTATATATATCGTACTTCAGAATGAATGCTCACTAGTAAATGCCCAAACGTAGTGGCTCTTGTCAACACAAATTTTAATAGGGGTGACAGGATAAAATATTTGCAAAAGGTTACGTGTACCTCATGCCAGAGACTACAGTCAACTCCATGTTTAAGATGATGCCTGCCCACGTATCAAAGTCTGTAACCAAGTATAAGGACGTTAATTTCAAAATTTTAAAATCAGGTATGACCATGGATTTTAATAAGCAATGTAAAAAGTTTAACCTGATGCCAGACTATGTAGGACAGAAATGTGAGGAGATGCCTTCAATAAAGAAGAAATTAGTGCCACAAGTTTTAGCTGACAGAACGGTATACGTATAGAAAAAGAAAGAAAGGTTGAATGTAGAAGCTTACGAGTTATACCTTGTATTAACTAGAGCTTTTAAACAAAAATTTAATTTTCAAATTGATGTTGTCTGGAACGGTATCAACGATTGGTAACCGTAAATAAGATACTGAAATTAGACACGACAGGAAATTGTCAAAACTTAAGAACAGGACACCGATAAATTATGATAAAGTTAAAGTAGATTACACAACACAGTATCAACGTTTTGAAAGAGTAATAAATAAACATCAAATTAACTTTTCGGAGAAAGAGGGCCTAATTTCAGAAAAAGGCTTAAAATAAAATATAGCCCCTAGGCTTAATGAGTGTACAGTAATAGATGATTTTGTGGTTGACATTAAAATTAGTCTAGACATTGCTAAATTAGATAAGGCCCAACAAGTTAGGATAGCTCATGATTGTAACAGCATCACAGAAAAATTCGACATGCTACCACGGTACTATAGGTTTTAATTTTTAATGTTGACTGTGTCTTACTCTGGCATGTTATAGTAATTTTACGCTTCTGAAGAAGGCTAGATTATTCTAGCCGAAACAAGGATAAAGACCAGAAAATTTTCGCAACTGAGGCGGATTTTTCAATATAGTTGATGTAACGTTGTTCAGTACACTGTCCTCAGACGCATAACACCCTGTACTGTGAGAAGTGTCAAGCCATTCCCAGCCTGTCACTTTTCATTTCTTTTACGTGCAAAACTCGTCTGACACCGATTAAAGTCAAGTGTAGTATTATAACAGTGACTGTGTAGATGAATCCCTCTTTATTAATCTCTTTCCCATATGGTAATGGGATTTGATATATGTATGTAGAATATTCGCTTGCAGACCGAAGCCGTGAACAGCCCGTGCTAACAGAGCGAGGGAAGTGACCGGCACACCCTTTCATGCCGCTCCTAGGGGACCCTTGGGGCAACTTAAAAAGTTGGCGGTGATTGAAGGCGGAGGTGCTCTCGGCCACACTGGACGCTGGAAATGTATTTTTATGCTGGTGCACCGCTGACCAATACAGCAGTGGACTGCCGTGAAATGCACGTAATCTTGTAGAATATGCTAAAAATATAGGTATGGCGAATCGTCTTCGGCCTAACGGACGCTTTCCAGTATGCCCCCTTCTGGCAGTGCGTTTTCTGAACAGGGCATTATGCTTACGCCAGCGAGTTCGTAGAAGGCAAGTAGAGTGAGAGATTAATTTTCAATCGCCCAGTTACGAAAGCTACGACTTCAGTGTACCGAAAGAGACGTTTAAGAAATGAAGGTAACTGTTTTCCAAAAAAATTTTAAGAGCAGACCGTGGATTGGTTAATAGACATGAGGCTCTGATGTAGACCCACTTCAGCATGGTTTTCGAAACGGTGTGAGGAGGAAAACGGATGATTGGAAGACGATTGTCAGGCAGTCCACAGTGGCGGAACTTCACAAGGTAAAAGTTAGACGATTTTCTAGCACCAAATGAAGTTGTGATTACTGGTCCGCAGTGTCTCTCCTGGGAGACTCAAAACTCAATCTGCTCGTTCTCATGCACATAATGGTGAGAATATCTAGCGGCATCGGCTGGTTATGGAGGGAAGATGTCAAATATCTGCTAACGTTACACGAATTCCCGCTGGTTTTCAATGACTAGGTGACCAGGCAAGTTCCATTTAATCTAATATTTTCTTTCCAGCACAGTCATGCAACCCTTGGTTTCATTTTGCAGCTATAGTATACAGCATTAAAACGTCAGGAAGTTGAATTCCGTGAATCTCATTTCTCTGTTAAATTATCTTAGACAACCATACCATTGCTAATTGCAACTTAGTTTTATGTCTCATTTTTGTTGTGTGCACCATTATAAATCTTGTAGTGTCAATCATTAATTTGTGCATTCAAGGAATTGTAATAAACACTGGAATTTACTTGGGCCAAACTTTTCATTTGTATGTAGTAAATCCGTTCCACGAAGTTAATCAACAGTAAATTATAGGTATACTGGTACCTGGAATTCTAAGCCGGCGTCACCCTTTTTCTACTAATACTTATTCAGATCCGTTGCGTAACTTTTATTAAGCATCGAGGTTCGGCGAGAGATGTGTCACTCAGCAGGCCCCAGACTGATGAAGAACAACCGAAGGCTCGCTCCGATATTTCGGAACTAGCCTTGAAAAAGTGCACCATGTTGGGCATGGGAGAGGAGCTGCTTGTCACATTTGCTGCTAGGAAGACTTTTTTTTAAAGGTGTAAGTGGAGCAAAAGGCAATAGCCTTTCTTAATTATCTTTGATTCATTTGAAAAATCCATTAGCAAAACTTCTGCAGAGCTGCTACAACGGACCTACAGACAAAAACTACGCATTTTCTATATCCACGTCTGCATATACCTACATAGTCCTCAGAGAAGTGTTGAGACGTCCGAGAGTGTCACCAGGGTGAAAGGTTAAGAACGTCGTCCTGTTGTTCTTCTCACCGAGAACTGTTGCAGCCTGCGAAACGTGTGGGAATCAACGTGTCAGGAGAAGGGGTGGTTTGATTGACGCAGTCTGTGCTGCCCCTGAGGCCTTTTTGTGCGGTGGTGCGTCTGAAATTTCCTCGGCCACTGATTAGATAATCGCGTGATTTCAACTCTGAGCCACACGCTTCTGACCTGTATCGCAGAGGCATCAAAGGAAGGGGCGAAATGCGGATTGCAGAGGAAGTGAGGAACTTCCCATCGTATAACAGAATTTTGGTTAAACATGGTCCCAATATGGTATTATTAACCGACTTCACACCTCACATGAACATCTGAGCTTTGGCCTTTCTTCCTCGTGCGTGTCGACGCGTTGCTGTTAAAAGCGTAGCACCACTACACAGGAAGGTCGTAGATACCTTTGTGCCAAATTTAAAACTTTTGCATCGCATCTGGAGACAATTACAGGTTTTCGAAAAAACTCTCCCTGTAGTTGCGCTGCGCATTGTATACTAAAGTATCCTCTACATGGCCTGTTTCGTTACTCGGAGTACAGTCATTTGAGGGTTGCTCAGAAAGTAATGTTCAAATGTGTGTGGAATCTTATGGGACTTAACTGCTAAGGTCATCAGTCCTTAAGCTTGCACACTACTTAACCTAAATTATCCTAAGGACAAATACACACATCCATCCCCGAGGGAGGACTCGAACCTCCGCCGGGACCAGCCGCACAATCCATGACTGCTGCGGCCTAGGCCGCTCGGCTAACACCGCGCGGCCCAGAAAGTAATGTACCGCTTTTTTTTTTTTTTTTTTTAGCCGAAAACAATGTTACGAATGCGAAAGGTTACGTATGCATTATTTGAAGCCTCTAGGGTGAATGCGCCAAGTTTCCGTACTTCCGACAGGTAGCATAGCTGCAGGACAGTTACAAAATGACGTCTGTAGGTGATGTACGTTACAAGCAACGCGCCACCATTGAATTTCTCACTGCAGAGAAAGAAACTGTGGGGAACATTCACAAACGCTTGTGAAAAATGTATGGAGCATCTGCTGTCGACAGAAGTACAGTTAGTCGCTGGACACGGAGGGTGAGGTCATCAGAAGGCGGTTCGGCGGAGCTCCACGATTTGCAGCGGTCGGGGAGACCATCCACGGCTGTCACACCTGACAGCCCTGACCTAACCCCCACTTGCTTGGACCATTAAGGGATGTCATTTGCGGAAGACATTTTGTGGACGATGAGGCGGTTATTCACACACTGAAACACTGGCTCCGCCACCCGACAAGGATTGATACCGACAGTGCATACAGGCCCTTCTGTCGCGCTGTAGGAGGGCCATAGAAGGGGATGGAGATTACGTGGAAAAATAGGGTGTGTAGATAGAACACATCTACATCGATACTCTGCAAATCACATTTAAGTGCCAGGAAGGGGGTTCATCGAACCACGTTCACAATTCTTTACTATTCCAATCTCGTATAGGGCGTGGAAAGAACGAACACCTATATCTTTCCGTACGAGCTCGCTTTGATTAGCATTCCCCATAACGTTTTCTATATGTTCCTTCCAATATAAGTTGTTGTAAATGTAATACCTAGGTATTTAGGTTGAATTTACAGCATTTAGATTAGACTGATTTATCGTGTAACCGAAGTTAAACGTATTCCTTTTAACCCCTATGTGGATGACCTCATGGTTTTCGTTATTTAGGGTCAGCTGCCAATTTTCGCACCATTCAGATATCTTTTCTAAATCGTTTTGCAATTTGTTTTGATCTTCTGATGACTTTATTAGTCGATAAACGACAGCGTTATCTGCAAACAACCCAAGAAGGTTGCTCAGATAGTCTCCCAAATCGTTTATACAGATAAGAAACAGAAAAAAATGGCTCAAATGGCTCTGAGCACTATGGGACTCAACTTCTGAGGTCATTAGTCCCCTATAACTTAGAACTAGTTAAACCTAACTAACCTAAGGACATCACACACATCCATGCCTGAGGCAGGATTCGAACCTGCGACCGTAGCGGTCTCGCGGTTCGACACTGCAGCGCCTAGAACCGCTCGGCCACTTCGGCCGGCAAGGAACAGCAACGGGCCTATAACACTACCTTGGGGAACGCCAGAAATCACTTCTGTTATACTCATTGAATTACACTTGTTGCAAGAAAGAATGTTGATCCATATACTGCATCTGCAATAGTGAAAGGTGCTTCTCAATATTCGTATGCTTGAAGTATTGTGAAATACAATCCTAATAATACAGTAAAAAATAATCCTTGTAATGCTTGAGACTTTCCGTCAATTACTACGAACTGTGACCTCTCTGACAGGAAATCACAAATCCAATCACATAACTGAGACGATATTCCATAAGCACGTAATTTCCCTCCAAGTCGCTTGTGTGTTACAGTGTCAAAAGCCTTCCGGAAATAAAGAAATACGGAATCGATCTGAAATCCCTTGTCAATAGCACTCACCCCTTCATGCGAATAAAGAGCTATTTGTGTTTCACAGGAACGATGTTTGCTAAACCCATGTTCACTGTGTGTCAATACACAGTTTTCTTCGAGGTAATTCATAACGTTTGAATACAATATATGTTCCAAAATCCTGCAGCATATCGAAGTTAACGATATGGGTCTATAATTCAATGGATTACTCTTACTCTCTTTCTTGGATATTGGTGTGACCTGTGGAAATTTGCAATCTTTGGGTACGGATCTTTCGTCGAGCGAACGGTTGTATATGATTGTTAAGTATGGAGCTAATGAATCAGCATACTCCGAAAGGTATCTAATTGGTATATAGTCTGGACCAGAAGAATTGCTTTTATTAAGTGATTTAAGCTGCTTCACTACTACGAGGATATTTACTTCTACGTTACTCGTGTTGGCAGCTGTTCTAGATTCGAATTCTAGAATATTTACTTCATCTTCTTTTGTGAAGGCATTTCGGAAGGCTGTGTTTAGTAACTGCTTTGGCAGCACTGTCTTCGGTAGTATCTCCATTGCTATCGCGCAGAGAAGGCATTGATTGTTTCTCGCCGCTAACATACTTCACATACGACCAGAATCTCTTTGGATTTTCTGCCAGGTTTCGAGACAAAGTTTCGTTGTAGAAACTGTTATAAGCATGTCGCATTGAACTCCGTGCTAAATTCCGAGCTTCTGTAAAGGCTCTCGAATCTTGGGGATTTTGCATCTGTTTAAATTTGGCATTTTTGTTTCGTTGTTTCTGCAACCGTGTTCTAACGCGTTTTGTGTACCGAGGAGGATCAACTCCGTCGTTTGTTAATTTATTTGGTACAAATCACTCATATACTGTCGATACTATTTCTTTGAATCCAAGCCATATCTGGTCTTCGCTTATATTATTAATTTGGAATGAGTGTAGATTGTCTCTCAGGACGGCTTCAAGTGAATTTTTATCTGCTCTTTTGAATTGGTATATTTTTCGCTTATTTTTGGAGGGTTTGGGGATTACAATTCTGAATCTCGCTAAGACAACCCTGTGTTCACTAATCCCTGTATCGGTTTTGACGCTCGTTACTAACTCAGAGTTATTTGTTGCTAAGAGGTCAAGAATGTTTTCACAATCATTTACTATTCGCGTGGGTTCATGAAATAACTGCTCGAAATAATTTACAGAGAATGCGTTTAGCACAACTTCGGATGATGTTTCATGCGTACCTCCGCAGTTAAACATTTATTTTCGCCAACATATCGAGAGTAAATTAAAGTCACCACCAAATATTATCGTAAGAGTCGGGCACGTGTTTGAAATCAATCTCAAGTTTTCTTTGAACCTTTCAGGAACTGTATCATCGAAACTGGGAGGGCGGTAAAAGGATCCAGTTATTATTTTATTCCGGTTGCCAACAATGACCTCTGCCCATACTAACTCATATGAAGTATCTACTTCAATTTCGCGACAAGTTAAACTACTTCTAACAGCAACAAAAAGGACGCGGCCAACCATGTTTAGCCCATTCTTTCGGAACACCATTAGGTTCTTCGCAAAAATTTCGGCTGACTTACATCCGGCTTTAGCCAGCTTTCAGTGGCTATAACGATTGAGCATCAGTGCTTTCTATTAGAGCTTGGAGCTCTGGTACTTTCCCAACACAGCTACGACAATTTACAACTGTTATACCAATGGTTCCTGTATCTACGTTCTTCCTGTGTTCGTCCTGCAGCCTATTTGACAAACTTTCGTGTGTGTAATTCTGATCATGATCAATAACGAATTGTTCAAGAAAAAAATGTTGTGCAGTACTTTCTGGGCAACCCTCGTAAATGTACCGTAACGCGGGATTGAGCTGCTCGCGTATTGTTGCGACTGAGTACTGGGAAGTTGCGAACGGCTGGCGGTGCCCTGAGGGCCCAGGCAGGCGCGGCCAAGTCACAACTGTACGTAGTTCTGCAGACTGCAGAGCACGCTAGACGTCAGCTGTCAGCTGCACAAGGTTCGGCGCGCATGGCGTGTCTGGGAATTGCCTCTCCCCCACCACGCCTCACCTTAATTATGCGCTACGCGGAAGTACGCCGGTTGCGGTGTGGTTCGGCGCAGCGAAATCTGACCTCGTAACATCGATGCGTTATTCGCAGATGTCGCGTTAATGTAGCGTCGCCCTCACCACAACACCCTGAAAAGCGTCATGCCACTGTACTCACTTTGACAAGTTGAACAGTTTGCTGTAATGAATTTAATGTCTCGCGGGACGAACTCCAGTCACGTAACTAGGTTCCCACAAGCCCCGAGTCTCTTAGAAACCTGACAAAGCGTTTCGGGGAACCATAGCTATTACTCAAGTAATAGGCCTCTTCCCTGCATGCAAATAGAATTCTTCACTTTATTTGTATTTATCAAAGGAAATCACCTCCCAATTCCCTCGTTACCCTTGTTGTTTCTTGTGTTTGCAGTATTCTTTCATTCTCAGCACATTTTATCTTCTTTATTCTGACTTCCTCCGGCTACGTTATCATTATTATTTTTATGTACTCTTCCAAAGATGATTATTCCTAAGAGATTTATCTCCGTTTTTTTCTCTATCTTGAAACTTATTTTCATCCAGGGCTCTTACTGGTTCCCGTGATCAAAAATATCGTTGATTTCTTTTGCTAAATCTGCTAGAATATATGTTTGGTTAATCTACACTCACTGATTCAGTTGAAATGTCCGGAAAAATAGCAGTCTTCGTTTTGAGACTACATCCAACATTCTTAGCACAAGTCCGTAAATTTCTTCATTACCTCTCATTTCCCATTCGTCTTTTTTCTTCCTTGCACTCATTGTCACTAGCACAATATTTCTTTCTAGTGTTCATAAACTATACTGGTTTTCATTCACTTTTAAGCCATCACATGTATATAAACGTTCTAGTCTAACCGTCCACCACATAGCTTAGATTTAGTATTGAAATAAATATAAAGGAAATATTCATTTAAATAAACAAATTTGACACCACAGATTTTCTTAATGAAACCACGCGCACTTCACTTTCTGCTGTTCCTTCGTATGCTGCCGATTGTTGTTCTGCATTTTCTTGTAAGATTTCACCAAGATATTTGATACTTGTTCACTGTTTCTCTTTTCCCTATTGCGTCAAACACCTGCTCCCTGTTACCATACTTTGCATGACCGATTAAACTGATTAACCTTATGACTCATTTTTGTTCGTTACGTTGTTGTCGGAGGACGACCACACACCCGACGCGTTGCTCGACTGCTGTTCTGCTAACTTCAAGAAAGCTGACTAAGTTGCAGCAGCGTACCGTTCACGAAACGAAAGGCCGTAATTCAGTGCGGGTACTAGTTGGTAAGTAAAATATTTATTTAAAGTTGTTCCACATTTTCGGGTGAGACAACAGATTGACCAATGAGTTCTATCAAGAATTCAGAAGTCCTGAACACCACGCTGCTGTTCGGAATCCCAAAATAAGTATGTTGTGAAAAACTTTGTCAAGTCCACAAACCTAGCAAAAGTCTTACAGATAACATTACACCGCTGTTCTGAACTAATCTCCACCAAATCGACTACGGAAAACTTTTTCTAAGTTCACGAACTCAGACTACTGACCCTGAGTAACTTCGACGTCACCCTGTGGTAGCCTTCCATCTGTCGTCGCAGAAGTCACGAAACACATTTACTGCTAAAACTACACATACTGTGAAAACTTTTTACGTAACTCACGTTTACGTCCTGATACCTTTGGCTTGGTGAAATATGCCTGTGTGGGCTGTGAATGTGAGTAAGCATTACTTGTATGTGGTCTATCATACACAGACCTGGAAATGTGGACTGACAACCTAAATGTGCTACTCAGCTCAAAGCCACATCACTTACATGAAATTGAAAAGAATCCTCTGTGTGTGAAAACCGATCTTATTCATAATCAAATAAATAACCAAACCAATTGTTCCACGCTCAGTAGACTTGGCTAGTCTGAACTGTTTCCTTTTTTTTTTTTTTTAAAAAAAAGAAAAACTTAGCTGCACAAAAAGAAACAAACTGCAATGTCGACCTGTATAAGAATGTAACATGAAACACTCGAAAATTTCTGCACTGATAAATGGCCCTGGTAAAATAACGGAACTGACAGAACCTACATTCCGCAAAGGAAACGGAACAATCACTTTTTATGAATTTCACCTGCACAATGAAGTACTGGCAGAAACAGCAACACAGCAAGAATCCGCAACATCTAAAAGAAATAATGCTACAAACTAACTACAGTTGGTCCAGGTTTTTCGGAGTAATTCGGATTCGTAATCTTGACACAGAATGCCAGTGAAACACACGACTCAAACTTTGAGTTCTGAAATTTTAGTTAGGAAGGAACTTACCGAAAAAATCAGTTATAGAGTGTAATATGTAAACTCATTTAATCTGATAACTTCCATGGTACAGTAAATTAACTCAGAAGATCAATCAATAATTATCAAAAACTGGTCTGTGACGAGGGTGAAGTCCACAAAAATAAAAATAAACCTTTTGCCTCATCAAATAATACCTTGTTCTTCATTTCAAAACCTTTTTTTATGTCCTTATGCTATCCAGTCATTAGTCTGAATTATCATTCCTCGTCCTAAAGAATCTGCAGCTCACGCAGTTCCATAAGTGCGTCCCTGCATTACACTGTACACTCAACGAACCGCGCCTCCTGCACACCAATTACTGACCGTCAATGTTTCTACTACTCCACGTGTTGCCATCACAGACACACGTAATGTTGCCTAACAACTGTTTCTCTGACCACAGTTCTTCAAATATATCATTTTCTTTTACAAATATTAACACATCTAATAACATCATCAACAAATAGCCATCTTACAGCTGCTTTTAGGAAGTGAGAACTTGCATATCGTCTCTCGTGATTTACTTGCGAAATATTCAACGAATAAAAAACTGTATTAAATTAATCGCTACCACCAGCGTTATGTATCTGATAGAACTACAACCATGGAAACTCTAACGAGGTGACAGGTTTGTTGCTCGGTTGCGTAATTTGTAAGTTATTACGTTACCCACACTGCCGATATACGTATTGTATCTTGAAATTTTTTATACTTAATTGTGTTTTTCAGTCATCGGAATGAATATTTCCGCTCAGTATTCAAATTGTACTGCTTGTTTTGATCAGGCATTATTTTTTTAAGGATTTACATCGTCACAGTCTCTAAGTAAGGCAAGCTCAAGAGACCAAAAAAAGTCCCCACAGAGAAATCATTACAACCATCATTTAATACCGTGTAATTCCGCCCATGGATTTGATAACCGCCTTGATACAATTAGGAAGAGAGTCCACCGGGTTGCACAGGTACATTGCATTCAGATAAAACCACTCGCTGAGTATCTGATCGCACATTTCCACCAAATTGCTGGGATGCTAACGTCGAAGTTTTACCGGCGTTTCAAGTCAGGTGATTTTACAGACGAATATGAATGTAATAGTGTGCAGGGAGTGCTCAGAAAGCCAGTCACACATTCTTCCAGTCCAATTAACTTTTTTGTGTCTGTGTGAGCAGTGGCCTCTTGGGAGGTGTTCACTGCATGCACTTCGCGTCACAATGTTCTCTTTCTAACAGGCTGGGCTGGACCTTAATTAGCTACCTGCAGCATTTCCTGTCAGACTGGTTGGTTTGGAGGAGGGGAACCAACAGCGTGGTTATTGGTCCATGGGTAAGAACCAGCCCGGCATTTGACCGAAGCGATTTAGGGAAATTTCGGAAAACCTAAATTAGAATGGCCGAAAACCTAAATTAGAATGGCCGGACGCGGGTGTGAACCGTAGTCCTCCCTCATGTGAGTCCAGTGTGCTAACCACTGCGCCACCTCGCCCGGTCCTGTCAGGTCTGGGAGCAAATTTGGCTCACAAGGCGTGAAGCGCGGCTCTGATCCGTCTCAGACAAGCTCTCTTTACGATCATAATTTTGACATCATTTTTCGTGGCCACATGTGTACTCCACTGCTTGTAGGCACGTTGAACCATCCGCCGCAAAACACCAACAAATCTCGCAACTTCACACACGGTCAACCACGACACCTTCTTTTTGCAACCCGTCATGTCCTTACATTTACTCATGTTTACCTCAATATCCGCTTGAGACACAGAGGTCTCCCTGATCGCTATAGCTTTAACTTTCACGTAGAGGCGATGCGTGTGCGTTTGAGGACGTGACTCGATCGCTGCGCCATCTGTAAAGGCTAACGATTCAACTGTGGGTGCGCACTGGAGAGACTGCTTTTTTTCTTGTCTGGTGATCTTACTTCTCCACCTAAAGCGTCTCTCTTGGAACGTGCTTCCTCACTTCGTTTTTCTCTTTCATGTGGTGCCACTTCCTACTGTGTAGATTTATTCGTACTGATTTTACTCATGCGGCGGCCGTGAAAAATTGGCTGTTTCCGCTGTATCGGATCCCTTATACCACGAATTGCCTCTGAACCGCCACTGCCCGGGGAAACTTGCTCACAGTAACCTTCAGTTTACTTGCTGCCGCAGATTACTTTGGGCCTCTCCATACGTCCAATAGCAGAGGCTGAGATGTCGTGTGCTCTGACATCGCAGCTCCAGCTCGGGGCTAACGGTTTGTACGGACTCTGCAACGAACTTGTGACGTCACACTAGTAGGCTTGTCCGCCACACATGGGGAACGCTCGGCCCCGTGCAGGGCGCACAGAAAATCAGTATTTAATTGAAAAGGAACCGAGTAATGGGTTTAATTGTGTTGTGTGCCATTGGGAACTTGCATGCACTTAAACGCGCGGTCAGGAATTATTAAACTCGCCGGAAATAGTTACTAGCTCTGCACCGGAGACGGTTGCTGGCACTCGTAAGAGCCGCAGCGTCACTTGGTGTGACTACGCGCCACGGCCTTTCTCGTAGGCCTCGTCCAGCGCGCTGCCTCCTCGAGATTCTGCCGGCCTGTGTCAGGACTTCTCCGCGCCGCACCATCTGTCAAACTCGTCCTCTTTAACCGCGCCTGTCTTTCACGTTAAATTATGACTAATAACCCTGTTTACTTCCGTGTTTAATTCTGCTTTTTCGGCAGAAATCCTTAAACCAGATCTGTTCAGAGTTTTTATAACGGGCTCTAGAAACATGTCTTCCTGAAATTTGTAAACAGAGCTGGCCTAAAAATTTCTGCCGAATTAGTTATACAGGAAAAATCGCAAAAGTTACTACAAAACTGCTTCATGGCACATTTCTTTTCATTTCCTTGATACTGTTCACTTTATACGCTTAAAGAACAGTGTATGATAGACATATAAATACTATTTACACAATCTACTTGCTGCACACGAAGTTCCCATTTTAATTTGCTATATTCCCTAGACAAAGCTTCTGTTACTTCCTCGCGATACATGGACCTTATTTTTAACAGCATTTTGTTAGGTCACTTTCTTGTCCATCTGTTCGATACAAATTTTGCAATTCATTTTAAACTTACTTCCCGATGAACTAGAGACGTGAAAGATGAGTTGAACACATTCGGCACACTCGCCGCTCGCAGCGCATTAAGTTAGCTATAGCCGAGCATTGGACAGGCTGTGGATTACCTGCCACGGAAATCTTGGCCTCGGTGAGATCTTTCTGGGATTCAGTTACTAAGGAATCGGTGGAAATACAGAGGCCTGTTGAAGAGTAACGCCTCCTACATTATTATACGGAAACGCTTAAAGCTATTTAAGTATAACGAATCTCATTAACATTCTACATCTTTATTCTTCATGACTACATATTTATATCTCAACATAGTCACGCTGGCAACGAATACGTTTCTCCCAACGAAAGACCGATCTGTTGAGACCATCTCGGTAGTATGAGACTATCGACGGAGCCACAACCTCACGTCTGCTTGCTGTGGTTCATCACTGACAAAGGCAAGTCCTGAAAGTTGTTCTTTACATTTTGGAAACGGATAGCGCCAAGTCGGGACTGGATGGAGGATGATCGGTGACAGTGAAAGCAAGGCGTCGAAATGTTGCAGATGCCAAAGCGCTCGTGTGTGGTCCGGCATTGGCATGCTGAAGGAGAGGGTGCTCCGTGCGTGGACGAACTCTTAGAATACAAAATCAGATTACACCACGCTCTTTCTCACGCATCGGCATCATTATGTTACACCCCGCCATGTTACGTGCTACAACTAGTAGCCCTGTAGCGACAGACCAGTGCAAATACGTAGACAAAGAAGAATAAAGTTATGGGACGTCAATAGCGTTTATTTTATTTAAAAAGCTTTAACAGTTTCCGTACGGAAAATGCGGAGGCAATACTTTCCAGCACGGCTTCATACGTTTGTTAGGAGAGCTTATCGATCGTAATGGCGGCTTTCGACTGGATAAGACGTTCGAAGCGACAGTTTCTGTAATTTTTTCAGAAAAAAATATGACTAATGACAGTTAATTTCATTAGAGATCTGAATTTTTACTCGGGAACCCGCACATGCTGAAGCACCGTCACATATGTACTTGCGCAGACAGAACTATATTCGAAGAGGATGCTAAACTCAACAGAATAAACTGCCAAGTTTATAGTCAGTGTTACTTGTCTATAATTTCTGTAATTTTTGTTGGTGGGATAGCGCATACAGCCTATCTGACAAAGTCGCGCACATCTATTAACCTGAGTACATGACTCTGTAACTATTGTTTAATATCGTTGGAATACTGTAGTGTTGATTTTTATGATAGAAAAACATTAAAGAATATCTGAATATCTAAGGAAAGAGAACAAATAATGTTTCAAATAAATCAAAAATAAACCCAACTTCAAAGCTAAACTTGCCCCGTGTCAGTCACAAAAAGTACCTTCTTCTTTTGTGGAATGTCGCTATTGCCATTTATTTACCTTTTGTATGAATACTGTAATTCTTGTTAACAAAACAATTCTCTGCTTCAGTCTCATTTATACATCAATATTTAGTTTGACACGCCGTGTATCCGCAGCATGCTACAATCATCAAGTGACCACTTGTTAATTTTACATTATTTTGGCTAATTATATTTAGCAGAAATGCAATGTTGTTGTTGTTGTTGTTGTTGGCGGTGTTGCTGGTGGTGGTGTCGTCGTTGTCTTTGAGTGCCAGTGTTGTATGGGGACCAGGATGAAATTTTCATTGTGCAGCGGGGTGTGTGCTGATACGAAACTTACTGACAGATCAAAACTGTGTGCTGGACCTAGACTCGAACTCGCGATCTTTGCCTTTCGCGACCAACTGCACTACCAGCTGAGCTGCCCAAGCTCAACTCACGACCCGTCCTCATAGCATTACTTCCGCCAGTACCTCGTGTCATCCATTCCATACTTCGCAGAAGTTCATCTGTGAATCTTGCGGGACTGGCACTCCTGGAAGAAAGAATATCACGGAGACATGGCTTGGACTCAGCCTGGGGGACGTTTCTAGAATGCAATTTTCTCTCTGCATCGAAATGTGAGCTGTTGTGGCACAGAGTCTTTCACATACGATGCCTGGGGAAGCTTGCAGCTTGCACGGAAATTTATGGCTGTCATATCTGCATCTGTTGCAAGATGGCTACATGAGCTTCCCCTGGATGTTTCCTTTGTTCGACAACTTCTGCGGTAAGTCTAGGGATTCCCCTGCCCGTGCGTCGCTAGTCTAGGCTCTCGGATAGTAGCACAGCGCACGTGTCTCCTATATTCTGCGATTAAGTGGAAGGGTGTTTTTTGAGTTTTTTGTCAGGTACCATTCTCTACGGTATACAAGAAGAGTTAACGAGTGTTTCTTGTGTTGAACTAAGCGAAAACAAAATCCTATGTGGAATGTTGTCTTGCATTCATACGAAAATTTCCCAATGTTCGTGTTCCCAAAGATACAATGATTCAATGATTCGTAGATATGTGGAGAAATTTTGAGAGACGTTCGCGTGTCAGACAAGTGAAGATTTAGAGATCTCTGTGTTACAACAGAAAATCTACTCACGGAGCTGTTCACAAACTCAAACTGAATCCATACAAAATAACGGTACTAAATCGGCTGAATAACTCAGATACTGTTCTTCGATGTCATTAATTCAACTACCTGCTACAGTCTGCGAATGATGGGGAGGCTGCTTCTGAAATGGTTTTTTCCCAGGTGAGGCATAGCTGCACTTATCAGGGCACTTAAATTAGCAGACCAATCAACATTGGAGTTTCGAAGCTCTTCATCAGTTACCTCAGCAGCCTCTGCATGATATAAAAACAGAAGTATGGTGCGCAATTTGTGCAAGACCAATTACTGGACCAAACTTTTTCCATGAAACAGTAATGTCTGACAGGTATGTGAAAAATATATTGCATCCTTTTTTAGAGAACTATCCGGTAACGAAAATACAAACGGTTATTTCGTCCAGGCCAATTTAAGACAACACGCCGCAAATGTTTCTATGACAGCAATACGAAGTGTTTTTGGTGATGGTATAGTTGCCTGGCCTCATATTTCTCCAGATTTAAATCCGGGTGATTTCTATTTTTTGCGGAATTTTAAAAGGTAAGTACAAGGAAACAACCTCCAAACACTCGAAGAGACAGGAGACAGGTCTTGGCTAGTCGTTTCCCACATTTCGGCAGCAGAAATTTGTTGAGAGGTTGATAACGTGTTCAGAAGGTGGCAAGTTGCTCTTGCAGATGCTGTAACTAAAAATAAGCTTAATTTAGTCAGATTGCAGCACTGTTTACACTCAACTAGGGGGAGCGCGCGCACTCGTCTTGCGATACGAGAGCTATTCGGAAAGTAAGGTCCGTTCTGTGAATGGAAACCAATGTGAAAATCAAACACGTTTCATTTGCAACAGTTAGCTACTCCTTCCAGTTGCTTCTCCACATAGTCGCCACTTCGACTTAGACATTTGTCGTAACGTTGTACCAACTTTCCAGCACCTTCGTTATAGAAGGCAGCTCGTTGTCTTCGCCAAAAGTTATCTTCGTAGTCTAACTTCTGCCCTCCTTCCTTCATCCATCTATTGTCCACATTAAACAATGGCCAGTCCAAGAAATTAATAAGCAAAGTCTGTTATGAATATTTGAGAGGAGCGAAGATTTCAATGAACTTTCAAGTTTACTTAGCTTGTCATGTTGAGATGTCTGAAGTTCTTCTTGTCTAGGGGTCTGATTCTTGAAGCTGAAAATCTAACATCAGGTCCTCATGGTTGTTTTGAACTAAAGAAATTGGAAGATTGTTGTTGCAGAATTTTTAAGTAAGTACATTTTCCACTGACTCTCTCACATTTTAGTATATCATACAGTGTTCTCATTTTTTACATTAACAAAGCCGAAATTACATTGTTCGCACCTACTAGACAAAAATACTTCCGAACACATCAGAGGTAAGCTTACGACTTCCACATTGTGCGGAAATAACAATATTCCGAAGAGTTTACAATTTTTATTATGTGCAAATAATTTTTACTTTCAAATGTTTCTAAAAATAAATAATTTTACCTGTAAATTCAGAACTAGTACTTATCGAATATAACACTGAAACCGAAATATTTTATAAAGTAATTCCTTTTCATAAATTTTAGCTTGATATTACAAAATGGCTCTGAGCACTATGGGACTTAACATCTGAGGTCATGAGTCCCCTAGAACTTAGAACTACTTAAACCTAACTAACCTAAGGACATCACACACATCCATGCCCGAGGCAGGATTCGAACCTGCGACCGTAGCGGTCGTGCGGTTCCAGACTGTAGCGCCTTTAACCGCTCGGCCACTCCGGCCGGCCTTGATATTACATTCTGTGTATAAAATTATATGATAGTTTTCAGAAAAACAACTAGGATAATATTGACCTTGACCTGTCCAAAATTCGAAAGATAATACTGGTATCGACAACTACTGTTGAGGAAAAGTAGTGCTAGAGGAGTATGTCCCGTTACAGCAGCCAGCGGTTCATGTGAGCAGAGATGAAAGTCAGGGCAATTCAATTACATGCTGTATTTTGGGTGATAAAACACTTCCCATCGAAAACACTGCAGGAGCGTTTTCATTGCAATTGCAGAGTGCGCCTGAGAATTGTTATGAAGAAGGAAACGCATGACAGTTACGTTATGTGAGATACATGAGATCAGGTGAGATACATGAGATCAGGTGAGATGCATGAGATCGGGCGAAACCCCTCACCAGGCCTCATGCCTGGCGGAAGACGTTATTTTCTAGGCGTCTTCACATGCTCACTGTCTGCTCCGATCTGAACAGATCCACGCGATCGAGGGGCATACTGTAGACACTGCTCAACACATCTGTGCAAAACTTCATCACATTTTCATTGTGGTTTCAGTTTCGCACCCGATCGCACGTTACTTTCCGAATAGACCTCGTAAATGCAGGGGGTAACAGCCGATAAATTGCCGTTCGAGTTGCACGCTTCTCTGAGGCGCAGTACGTGGAACACCCTGTATTACGTGTTCATATCAAATGAAACAATTTTTAACTTAATATGCAGTGAGAATACAAGGGACCTCTGGCATGTAGAGTGTAAGCGTAAACCGTGTTCAGCACTTGTCTATTGATTGCGTGGAGTTCTCTAATTGGATACTTCAATTAAATAAATGTATTTTGCGCTGTAATTTCATGATACTATTAAACCATCACTCATCTAATCAATGATTAATGAGTGCAAATAAATACTAAATCAAACAATGATCTCAATGAATTCAGTTTGTTACCCGTAAGTAATCAAATTTCACGAGAAACTTGGATAAGGATCTAGAATAGTAATTTGAAGTTAGTGTGTACATTAAAAAAACATTTCCGTTCACATAGGTCCTACTGTGATTCTCAAGCTTAGTTCATAGCAACTACTACAGAAGGATGTGCGTCTGTATCTGTTGCTAGAGATGAAAGCAAGTTGAACTTCCAACTACAAACAATTCTTCGAAACGAAGATTTGAATTACTGAACATCGTCATAGAAGCTGGATCTCATCGTACGTAGAATCTGCAAGTGGAATATGAAGTGGCTGGTAAATGAGCCATTGGTTCGGTACCAACAACTCATCTCTGCTTGCGTCGAAGTTGAGTTCGGCCCGATGAGAGCTTCCTGTCCCAGACAAGTAGAAGTTTCAAAGAAGCCTGGATGTAAAGAACATGAAATCTGGAAGTGAAGTGACTATCTGCAGGCCACTTCCGACAAGGAATGCTTCCAGATCTGCTTTTTGGCTTTGCGTCATTTTTATTGGTTCAATATTAATTTTCATGTGCGTCTACCAGTCAGACGATATGTTACAAGACGCTGGCCTCACTTCCCCAGGCGAATTTCCGGTGGATAACCAGCTAAAATGCTTTTTAGTATTGGAGCTCAAAAATGTGTATGTTTTGCTCCCTCTTTCTGGCCACCTTCGTGAGCTGGCCAGCAAGGTTGGTTCTTTTCAACCACAGTCGCACACTCTACTCCCACTTACATACCATTGATATGAATCAGGAGGAGCAGTCTCCTTCAAAATTTCACTTTTGCGTCACGCTGTCGGATGTCGGCGTCTCACGCGCTAAGTAATACTCCCAACGTTCTGTTCGAGTTTCAGTTTCTAGGGTATTATCTTAACAGCAAGCTATGTTTGGTCTAAATTTATTTATGACGGATTTACTATATGTTAAAAGGAGTAGATGTACCCGCGGTCTAGGAGTAGCGTCTTAGATTCATAATCAAAACGTCTTCGCTCCCGGGTTCCATCACCGCCACTGCCTAAATTTTGATAAATAATCAGCATTGGCGGCCGAAGACATCCGGCATAAGAAGTCAGCCTCATTCTGCCAACGGTCTTGTCAAAGAGGGTGGAGGAGCGGATAGAGGTTCAGGGCACTCTCTTATCCCAGGGGTGGGAAATTGCCCCTAAAGGCGGAAGAATCAGCAATGATCAACGACATGAGGATGCAGAAGGCAATGGAAACCACTGCATTAAAGACACATAACGTGTATCCACAGGACATGTGGCCTGTAATTGAAGAAGTGTCATGATGATCTATCCATTGGCAAAAGATTCCGGAATAGTCCCCCATTCGGATTTCCGGGAGGGGACTGCCAAGGGGGAGGTTACCATGAGAAAAAGATTGAATAATCAACGAAACGATAACGTTCTACGAGTCGGGGCGTGGAATGTCAGAAGCTTGAACGTGATAGGGAAACTAGAAAATCTGAAAAGGGAAATGCAAAGGCTCAATCTAGATATAGTACGAGTAAGTGAAGTGGAAGGAAGACAAGGATTTCGGGTCACATGAGTATCGGGTAATATCAACAGCAGCAGAAAATGGTGTAACAGGTGTAGGATTCGTTATGAATAGGAAGGTAGGGCTAGGGTGTGTTACTGTGAACAGTTCAGTGACCGGGTTGTTCTAATCAGAATCGACAGCAGACCAACACCGACAACGATAGTTCAGGTATACATGCCGACATCGCAAGCTGAAGATGAACAGATAGAGAAAGTGTATGAGGATATTGAAAGGGTAATGCAGTATGTAAAGGGGGACGAAAATCTAATAGTCATAGGCGACTGGAATGCAGTTGTAGGGGAAGGAGTAGAAGAAAAGGTTACAGGACAGTATGGGCTTGGGACAAGGAATGAAAGAGGAGAAAGACTAATTGAGTTATGTAACAAGTTTCAGGTAGTAATAGCGAATACCCTGTTCACGAATTTCAAGAGGAGGAGGTATACTTGGAAAAGGCCGGGAGATACGGGAAGATTTCAATTAGATTACATCATGGTCAGACAGAGATTCCGAAATCAGATACTGGACTGTAAGGCGTACCCAGGAGCAGATATAGACTCAGGTCACAATATAGTAGTGATGAAGAGTAGGCTGAAGTTCAAGACATTAGTCAGGAAGAATCAATACGCAAAGAAGTGGGATACGGAAGTACTAAGGAATGACGAGATTCGTTTGAAGTTCTCTAACGCTATAGACACAGCAATAAGGAATAGCGCAGTAGGCAGTACAGTTGAAGAGGAATGGACATCTCTAAAAAGGGCCATCACAGAAGTTGGGAAGGAAAACATAGGTACAAAGAAGGTAGCTGCGAAGAAACCATGGGTAACAGAAGAAATACTTCAGCTGATTGATGAAAGGGGGAAGTACAAACATGTTCCGGGAAAATCAGGAATACAGAAATACAAGTCGCTGAGGAATGAAATAAATAGGAAGTGCAGGGAAGCTAAGACGAAATGGCTGCAGGAAAAAAAGTGAAGACATCGAAAAAGATATGATTGTCGGAAGGACAGACTCAGCATACAGGAAAGTCGAAACAACCTTTGGTGACATTCAAAGCAACGGTGGTAACATTAAGAGTGCAACGGGAATTCCACTGTTAAATGCAGAGGAGAGAGCAGATAGGTGGAAAGAATACATTGAAAGCCTCTATGAGGGTGATGATTCGTCTGATGTGATAGAAGAAGAAACAGGAGTCGATTTAGAAGAGATAGGGGATCCAGTATTAGAATCGGAATTTAAAAGCACTTTGGAGGACTTACGGTCAAATAAGGCAGAATGGATAGATAACATTCCTTCAGAATTTCTGAAATTATTGGGGGAAGTGGCAACAAAACGACTATTCACGGCCGGCCGCGGTGGTCTAGCGGTTCTGGCGATGCAGTCCGGAACCGCGGGACTGCTACGGTCGCAGGTTCGAATCCTGCCTCGGGCATGGGTGTGTGTGATGTCCTTAGGTTAGTTAGGTTTAAGTAGTTCTGTTCTAGGGGACTTATGACCTAAGATGTTGAGTCCCATAGTGCTCAGAGCCATTTTTTGACTATTCACGTTGGTGTGTAGAATATACGAGTCTGGCGACATACCATCTGACTTTCGGAAAAGCATCATCCATACAATTACGAAGACGGCAAGAGCTGACAAGTGCGAGAATTATCGCACAATCAGCTTAACAGCTCATGCATCGAACCTGCTTACAAGAATAATATGCAGAAGAATGGAAAAGAAAATTGAGAATGCGCTAGGTGACGATCTGTTTGGCTTTAGGAAAAGTAAAGGGACGAGAGTGGCAATTCTGACGTTACGGCTAGTAATGGAAGCAAGGCTAAAAAAAATGAGCCCACTTTCATAGGATTTGTCGACCTGGAAAAAGCGTTCGACAATATAAAATGGTGCAAGCTGTTCGAGATTCTGAAAAAAGTAGGGGTAAGCTATAGGGCGAGACGGGTCATATACAATATGTACAACAACCAAGAGGGAATAATAAGAGTGGACGATCAAGAACGAAGTGCTCGTATTAAGAAGGGTGTAAGACAAGGCTGTAGCCTTTCGCCCCTACTCTTCAATCTGTACATCGAGGAAGCAATGATGGAAATAAAAAAAGCTTCAGGAGTGGAATTAAAATACAGGGAGAAAGGATATCAATGATACGATTCGCTGATGACATTGGTATCCTGAGTGAAAGTGAAGAAGAATTAAATGATCTGTTGAACGGAATGAACCGTCTAATGAGTACACAGTATGGTTTGAGAGTAAATCGGAGAAAGACGACGGTAATGAGAAGTAGTAGAAATGAGAACAATAAGATACTTAACATCAGGACTGATGGTCACGAAGTGAATGAAGTTAAAGAATTCTGCTACCTAGGCAGTAAAATAACCAATGACGGACGGAGCAAGGAGGACATCAAAAGCAGACTCGCTATGGCAAAAAAGGCATTTCTGGCCAAGAGAAGTCTACTAATATCAAATACCGGCCTTAATTTAAGGAAGAAATTTCTGAGGATGTACGTGTGGAGTACAGCATTGTATGGTAGTGAAACATGGACTGTGGAAAAACCGGAACAGAACAGAACCAAAGCATTTGAGATGTGGTGCTATAGACGAATGTTGAAAATTAGGTGGACTAGTAAGGTAAGGAATGAGGAGGTTCTACGCAGAATCGGAGAGGAAAGGAATATGTGAAAAACACTGATAAGGAGGACCGACAGGATGATAGGACATCTGCTAAGACATGAGGGAATGACTTCCATGGTACTAGAGGGAGCTGTAGAGGGCAAAAACTGTAGAGGAAGACAGAGATTGGAATACGTCAAGCAACTAATTGAGGACGTAGGTTGCAGGTGCTACTCTGAGATGAAGAGTTTAGCACAGGAAAGGAATTCGTGGCGGGCCGCATCAAACCAGTCAGTAAACTGATGACAAAAAAAAAAAAAAAAAGTTAATTTTTATTAAAGAAAAGACTAAGATATTGTAGAGTTCTTAATGAAAAGTGTTGTTTCTTTATACAGAATTGTTTAAAAAAATCTAAGTGTTTGTTTCTGATTTGTCATTCGGCAACTTCTTTTCAGATTTTGTGTCATTTACTGAAAATTTGAGGATCGTCAAGTATTCACATTTTATATTACTTGTCTATTTCCTGTAGTATTTTATAATGTCTTGGTGTCCTGTCTGGTTAAGCAGGGTATGTACTGGTTGTCTGAAGTACTGTTTCTGTGACGTGCATTGATACGACTGCTAGAATTTCTATCAGTTTGGCGTGTTTATAGACAATGCGCACTATAAATATTATTCTCCTGCCTGATTGCACCTATAAAAATGATAACTTTAGATTCTTGTAATTAATAAAATTTCTTCTGTTAATTTAAATATAAGCTGTGATTAATATTTTTGTCACCCTTGAGGCTGTGTTTAAGTCGAATTTTCTGATGTCTACGTTCTCCCAGAGAACCTCAATGATATTTGGAAGGATATAGAGGGAAATTAGTCATATGTTCAAAATTAGAGACGATATATAGAAGTGCGAGAGTAATGGAGTTGGTTGTTCCCTAAATGCGAGGATACCCATTAGAATCCCGGCCAAGATATCTGGTATTATCGATTAAAGGACTGGCAACTGCACTGATATTTGTCCTTCTAACATTTAACGTACATAATATATACACCTGAAATCTGTGGAAGTGTAAAGAATTGTCCATTCTGTTGATAAATTTCCTGCATGTGTAAGACGTTGAAAGATGCACTATAGTGACACGCAGAGGGATAAATTTCGAAGAACTCTCCTAAAAATTCGAGGATCTTGGAACTGCATGAGACACTATTTCATTACAGACCTGTAACATTATTAGAAGACTTTCGAAGCGAGCAGCGGGTCCCAGTAGGACACGATTAACTTCCTTTTCATCTGAGTTGTTTTCCTCCTACAGTACAAAAGCTATAGCGAGAGATATCTAACCAGTGTAAAAACTTCCCAGCTGTGAAAATATATGATGATACCAATAGCAATAGAACGAAAGCTGACAACAGAAATCGCCAGAGGTTATTAACATTAATAACTTCAGAACCTTTGCAAATAAGCTAATACGACCAGAACTCAACGGGACCTGTCGTACGGCTAAGATATAGAAGGGAATCTATGACAAAAGAGAAGAGTGGGTGAGGATAATTTGAATGGAAGGAGGTAGATTTGACACGGAAAAGCTGGTGTCCATTCGAGAATTCACTGGTAAACTCGAATCCTTAGATCCAGAGTGCTGGGAAGAATTGTAACAACCCCTGGTCAGAACAGCAAAGGAAACTGTTCCGCTTCTGAAACAGAAGAAGCATGCTTGGTGGAACAGTGATTGCGACGCAGCAGTGAAGCAACGACAGCATGCGTGGCAGAGGTGGAATGCCAAGAAAAATGAAGCTAACAAAACTAACTTCCTGGATGCTAGAAAACACGCAGCAAAGATCATACGGGAAGTAAAGCGTACATTTGAGAAAATGCAGTTGGCACAAATTGAACAAGATTTCCAGAAGACAAATACACAAAACTTCTATAGAACTCTTAAGGCCAATGTCACCGAATACAATTCTCCGAGTCTACATTGCAAACTCGCTTAAAAACAACAAAGCAACAGGGGGAGAGTCTCTAATTACTGAGTCTTCAAAGTATGCTGGGGATAAGACAGTAGATAAACTATCACAAATTACCAGCCAGATTTGTGAAACTGAAAGACTCCCAAATGGCTGGAATTCTGCTCTAATTCATCCTCCTGATAAGAAAGGCGACAGAACAGATGTAATTAAATATCGTGGTATCTGTCTCATAGGCTATCAACAACCTGTAAGATTCTGTCGAAAGCTATGCAAACTAGGACAGAAGAACAGCTAGGCCCACAGTTGGGAGAGCATCAAGGAGGTTTCAGGAAGGTGCGATCATACGTCGAACAGATAATGAACTTCACATCTATCCTTTCGTACCTGAAGATCAGGAATAAAAATTTTGTAGTGATCTTTCTGGATTTCAAAAAGGTATACGACTCGATTGATCGTAAAACCCTGATCAGAATTCCAGAAGAACTTGGCCTAGACAAGAAGACCAAAGCGATAATCCAGCAAACACTAACCAATAGACCCTCAGATGTGAAATTTAGAGGAAAAACATCAGAAGCTTTTGAAATAAAAACTGGAGTGAGGCAAGGAGATGGGCTCTCACCTCTGCTCTTCAACTGTGGCGTCGAAAAGGTGATTCGTGGGTGGTGCAAAGAACTGGAAAACCAAGGAATTAAAAATGGTGTCAGGCTGGGTTACAAGAAACAAAATCTTGAAATCGATTGTCTCACTTTTGCAGATGATCTTGCATTTTTTCTGATTCCATGGAAACAGCTGAGAGACAGATTAATGAGCTTAACGTACAAGCACAGAAGGCTGGCCTCCAAATTTCATTTGAGGAAACCGAGTTTATAACGAACATAAATTCATCACCAAGGGAGCTTGTTGTGGAAAAGTGTAAAAATCTCGGAGAATGGATAACAGACACCTTATCAGAGAAAGAAGCCTACATATTACGCATGAACAAAATGGAAATGGCATTCCATTTAACCAAAAAACATCTACAATAAAAATATCAATATCGTTCAAAGTAAAGTTAAGGCATTACTGCAGTGTTATCCATCCGGATGTCTTGTACGCTTCTGAATGCCTAGTAATGAACAAAAAAGGCCTAATCGAAAAATTGGAGGTCAAAGAAAGGAAGATTTTCAGAAAGATCTTAGATCCCATCAAAGAGAAAGAGGAATATGGAAGACGCCCTAATAATGTACTGTATTCCCGCATAGAGAAGATAACCGAAACCACCCGGGAAATAAGGATTATGTTTTATGGTCATATGACCAGAATGAGCCCTGGAAGACTCACCAATCGTATGATCTTCCACTTTCAGGAGAAGAAAACAAAATGGGCCTGGTTCACAGAGGTGGAGAAAGATGTTAACGAAGTGGGGATCACCCATGATGACACCTTGGAGCGTGTCCCACTCAAGGAGAAACTTACGGCGTGTCAGGGTTTCCAAGAAAAGCCAGAACTACAAACAGGAAAGGCCTGGACCCAGGAGAGGAAGGAGCAACACCGAGAACGAATGCCGCAGCCCTGGGCAGACATCAGAACACGTAAAGCAAGACAGTTCAAATAACGTGGTCCAAAGATGGCCTATACGAAATAAATGAATGAATGAATGAATGAATGAATGACTGAATGACAGGAAGATTATAATTTAACGACCAGTCGACGACTAGATCGTTACAGAGGGAAGGCAAGCTTGATTTGAACAAGGAAAGGTACGAATTCGGTAGTGTCCTTTACAAACATGATGCAATTCCCCTCCGTCGTACATGAGAAATCGCGGAATAGATAAATATGAATCACTGGACGGGGATTTGAACCCCCACAGCTCGACCATATGACATATCTCAGCCACAGCGCTACAAATAGTAGGCAGGGTGAAGGGAGTCGAATATTTTATTGAAGCAGGCAGCGAATTTATCAGTCAAATATAGAGAAAATGTGTTTTGTCTAGCAGAATTGAATTGCACCCCGCAGATTACGAATTCTGGTGTGGACGTGCGTCACGTAACTGCCGACAGGACTAAAAACAAGTTCACATTTTTACGCCATTGCCAATGACATGCATGACGCTTTTACAGAGCTGCAAAGGTAACACCAGTAATAATTTTGTCACACTTGATTGCTCTGTGCAAGCGGTCCGCTTTATGCACACTTGGCAACAGAAGAATATTTGTATCAAGTGTATAAACAGTCTTGCGATTTCTGAAACACAGCACAGACATTTTTTCTTCAAAGGCACCAAACTGACGCTTTTTTTTGGAAGACACGCATTTAGAATATTTACTTCGTACACTAGCTTCTCTCGAATGGAGACGGACATTCACTAATTACCTCATTGGACGTAATAGCTCGGACTGAGGGTCTACGATGACTAATGTCAAAGTCCAGAAAGATTAAAATTCTTCTCTTGCATTTCATGTTCTGATGACGTGACCTTCTGATGGAGCTGCGATATAAGCACAGGTCTTTGAGCGAGATAGACTGAAGAGCCAAAGGAACTGGTACACCTGCCTAATATCGTATAGGGCCCCCGCAAGCACGAAGAAGTGTTACGCGACTTGGCATGGACTCGACTGAATTAGGGCTGGAGGGACGTGACACCATGAGTACTGCAGGACTGTACAGAAATCCTTAAGAGTGCGAAGGGTTGGAGATCTCTTCTGAACAGCACGTTGCAAGGCATCCCATTTTCTGTTTTTGGTCATCTGTCTACTGACTGGTTTGATGCGGCCCGCCACGAATTCCTTTCCTGTGATAACCTCTTCATCTCAGAGTAGCACTTGCAACCTACGTCCTCAATTATTTGCTTGACGTATTCCAATCTCTGTCTTCCTCTACAGTTTTTGCCCTCTACAGCTCCCTCTAGTACCATGGAAGTCATTCCCTCATGTCTTAGCAGATGTCCTATCATCCTGTCCCTTCTACTTATCAGTGTTTTCCACATATTCGTTTCCTCTCCGATTCTGCATAGAACCTCCTCATTCCTTACCGTATCAGTCCACCTAACTTTCAACATTCGTCTATAGCACCACATCTCAAATGCTTCGATTCTGATCTGGTCCGGTTTTTCCACAGTCCATGTTTCACTACCATACAATGCTGTACTCCAGACGTACATCCTCAGAAATTTCTTCCTCAAATTAAGGCCGGTATTTGATATAAGTAGACTTCTCTTGGCCAGAAATGCCTCTATTGCCATAGCGAGTCTGCTTTTGATGTCCTCCATGCTCCGTCCGTCATTGGTTATTTTACTGCCTAGGTAGCAGAATTCTTTAACTTCATTCACTTCGTGACCATCAATCCTGATGTTAAGTATCTCATTGTTCTCATTTCTACTACTTCTCATTACCGTCGTCTTTCTCCGATTTACTCTCAAACCATACTGTGTACTCATTAGACGGTTCATTCCGTTCAACAGATCATTTAATTCTTCTTCACTTTCACTCAGGATACCAATGTCATCAGCGAATCGTATCATTGATATCCTTTCTCCCTGTATTTTAATTCCACTCCTGAAGCTTTTTTTATTTCCATCATTGCTTCCTCGATGTACAGATTGAAGAGTAGGGGCGAAAGGCTACAGCCTTGTCTTACACCCTTCTTAATACGAGCACTTCGTTCTTGATCGTCCACTCTTATTATTCCCTCTTGGTTGTTGTACATATTGTATATGACCCGTCTCGCCCTATAGCTTACCCATACTTTTTTCAGTATCACGAACAGCGTGCACCATTTTATATTGTCGATCGCTTTTTCCAGGTCAACAAATCCTATGAAAGTGTGTTGATTTTTCTTTAGCCTTGTTCCATTATTAGCCGTAACGTCAGAATTGCCACTCTCGTCCCTTTACTTTTCCTAAAGCCAAACTGATCGTCACCTAGCGCATTCTCAATTTTCTGTTCCATTCTTCTGTATATTATTCTTGTAAGCAGGTTCGATGCATGAGCTGTTAAGCTGATTGTGCGATAATTCTCGCACTTGTCAGCTCTTGCCGTCTTCGTAATTGTATGGATGATGCTTTTCCGAAAGTCAGATGGTATGTCGCCAGACTCATAAATTCTACACACCAACGTAAATAGTAGTTTTGTTGCCACTTCCCCCAATGATTTTAGAAATTCTGATGGAATGTTATCTATCCATTCTGCCTTATTTGACCGTATGTCCTCCAAAGTTCTTTTAAATTCCGATTCTAATACTGGATCCCCTACCTCTTCTAAATCGACTCCTGTTTCTTCTTCTATCACATCAGACAAATCTTCACCCTCATAGAGGCTTTCAATGTATTCTTTCCACCTATCTGCTCTCTCCTCTGCATTTAACAGTGGAATTCATGTTGCACTCTTAATGTTACCACCGTTGCTTTGAATGTCACCAAAGGTTGTTTTGACTTTCCTGTATGCTGAGTCTGTACTTCCGACAATCATATCTTTTTCAATGTCTTCACATTTTTCCTGCAGCCATTTCGTCTTAGCTCCCCTGCACTTCCTATTTATTTCATTCCTCAGCGACCTGTATTTCTGTATTCCTGATTTTCCCGGAACATGTTTGTACTTCCTCCTTTCATCAATCAACTGAAGTATTTCTTCTGTTACCCATGGTTTCTTCGCAGCTACCTTCTTTGTACCTATGTTTTCCTTCCCAACTTCTGTGATGGCCCTTTTTAGAGATGTCCATTCCTCTTCAACTGTACTGCCTACTGCGCTATTCCTTATTGCTGTATCTATATCTCGTCATTCCTTAGTACTTCCGTATCCCACTTCTTTGCGTATTGATTCTTCCTGACTGATGTCTTGAACTTCAGCCTACTCTTCATCACTACTATATTGTGATCTGAGTCTATATCTGCTCCTGGGTACGCCTTACAGTCCAGTATCTGATTTCGGAATCTCTGTCTGACCATGATGTAATCTAATTGAAATCTTCCCGTATCTCCCGGCCTTTTCCAAGTATACCTCCTCCTCTTGTGATTCTTGAACAGGGTATTCGCTATTACTACCTGAAACTTGTTACATAACTCAATTAGTCTTTCTCCTCTTTCATTCCTTGTCCCAAGCCCATATTCTCCTGTAACCTTTTCTTCTACTCCTTCCCCAACAACTGCATTCCAGTCGCCCATGACTATTAGATTTTCATCCCCCTTTACATACTACATTACCCTTTCAATATCCTCATACACTTTCTCTACCTGTTCATCTTCAGCTTGCGATGTCGGCATGTATACCTGAACTATCGTTGTCGGTGTTGGTCTGATGTCGATTCTGATTAGAACAACCCGGTCACTGAACTGTTCACAGTAACACACCCTCAGCCCTACCTTGCTATTCATAACGGATCCTACACCTATTATACCATTTTCTGCTGCTGTTGATATTACCCGATACTCATGTGACCGGAAATCCTTGTCTTCCTTCCTCTTCACTTCACTGACTCCTACTATATTTAGATTGAGCCTTTGCATTTCCCTTTTCAGATTTTCTAGTTTCCCTACCACGTTCAAGCTTCTGACATTCCACGCCCCGACTCGTAGAACGTTATCCTTTCGTTGATTATTCAATCTTTTTCTCATGGCAACCTCCCCCTTGGCAGTCCCCTCCCGGAGATCCGAATGGGGGACTATCCCGGAATCTTTTGCCAATGGAGAGATCATCATGACACTTCTTCAATTACAGGCCACATGTCATGTGGATACACGTTATGTGTCTTTAATGCAGTGGTTTCCATTGCCTTCTGCATCCTCATGTCGTTGATCATTGCTGATTCTTCCGCCTTTAGGGGCAATTTCCCACCCCTAGGACAAGAGAGTGCCCTGAACCTCTATCCGTTCCTCCGCCCTCTTTGGCAAGGCCGTTGGCGGAATGAGGCTGACTTCTTATGCCGGAAGTCTTCGGCCGCCAATGCTGATTTTTATCAAAATTTAGGCAGTGGCGGGGATCGAACCCGGGACCGAAAAGTTTTGGTTATGAATCAAAGACGCTACCCCTAGACCACGGTGTAAGGCATCCCATATATGCTCAATTCATGTCTGGCAAGTTTGGTGACCAGTGGAAGTGTTTATCTCAGAAGAGGTATCCTGGAGCCACTCTATAGCAATTCTGAACGTATGGGGTGTAGCATTGTCCTACAGGAATTGCCCAATTCCGTCGGGATGCACAATGGACATAAATGGATGTAGGTGATCAGACAGTATGCTTATATACGTGTCACCTGTCGTATCGAGATGTATCAAGGGTCTCATATCATTCCAACTGCACACGCCCCACACCATTACAGAGCCTCCAGCAGCTTGAACAGTCCCCTGCTGATGTGCAGTGTCCATGGATTCATGAGGTTGTCTCCATACACGCACAAGTCCATCCGATCGAGAGAATTTGAAATGAGACTCGTCCGACCAGGCAACATGTTTTCAGTCAACAACATTTGAATGCCGGTGTTGACAGGCCCAGGCGAGGCGTAAAAGTGTGTCGTGCAGTCATCAAGGGTACACGAGTGGGCCTTCCGCTCCGAAAGCTCACATCGATGATGTTTCATTGAATGGTTCGCAAGCTGACACTTGTTGAAGGCCCAGCACTGAAATCTGCAGCAATTTGCGGAAGGGTTGCACTTCTGTCACACTGAGCCATTCTCTTCAGTCGTTGTTTGTCCCGTTCTTGGAGGATCTTCTTCCAGCTGCAGTGGTTGGGTTTGGGTTGTTTGGGGAAGGAGACCAGACAATGAGGTCATCGGTCTCTTCGGATTAGGAAAGGACGGGGAAGGAAGCTGGCCGTGCCCTTTCAAAGGAACCATCCCGGCATTTGCCTGGAGCGATTTAGGGAAATCACGGAAAACCTAAATCAGGGCGGCCGGACGCGGGATTGAACCGTCGTCCTCCCGAATGCGAGTCCAGTGTGCTAGCCACTGCGCCACCTCGCTCGGTCAGCTGCAGTGATGTCGGAGATTTGATATTTTACTAGATTCCTGACCTTCACGGTACACTCGTGAAAAGTTCGTACAGGAAAACACCACTTCATCGCTACCTCGGATGTGCTGTGTCCCATCGCACGTGCGCCGACTATAACATCACGTTCAGACTCACTTATATCTTGATATCCTGCCATTGCAGCAGGAGTAACCGACGTTAACAACTGGGCCATTTTCTGTCTTATATAGGCGTTCCCGAACTCAGCGCCGTGCTCTGCCTGTTTACATATCTCTGTCGCGGCGCACTGATTTCCTAGTTAAACATTTATAAAAGTATACATTTTTATTAGTTTATTACATTATGAGTAAAGCTCACAGCTGTGTCCTAAAGGTTCACTCGAAGTAATGTCGATGCTCTATTTTACTGCAGTTATAGATTGACTCTTGTGGTCAATGTAAATCGATTACGTGTTTTAACGGCAAGTTACTGATGTGACAGTAGCCACCATAGGCTTAAAAATAAATTGGTAATTTACCAGATTATTATCGACTGCTGCTTAAAATATAAAAAAAGAAAAGAAGGTCGAGGAAATTCGGGATCGTTTCCCTTGCAATATACGACAAAATAGGAAAGCCCTCCCGGCATTTTGCGATCGGCTTGGATAGCCGCGCAGTACTGGAGCACTGCTGTTGTTCGGCGCAGAGGTTTATACAGCGGCAATAAAATGGAAATCGCACGCTGGAGTTAAAAAGTGGTGCCAGCTTCGGAATGGCTGTTTCTAGGAACCAGCGAGAACTCGAAAATATGCTACAGTACGGAAACACTGTTGGGGATTACAGGGTAGTAAATTATAAAGTATACGCAAATTGCTGCATTTTATGTCTCGGTAATTGTTCTTTAGCTTGCAACATGCATCGCCGTCAGGCTACCTCTTTCAATTTCCTCTGGTGCTCAGTTGTAAATGCTTTAGCACAGTGCTAAAATTTGTAACGTTCCTGGTTCTGGGAGACATAATATTCATTCCCACGGTTCACTTCGTAGTTGAGAAAGAATGCAGTGGGTTGATGTATGACGTACAAAGCGGAGCGAGGTGTAAACACGTGGTACAACAGGTAATAATTCCGTGGGAGAGAACGCCAGCTTGGTCGTGTGATAATCTGCGTGGCTGCCACAACAGATGATATTGGGATTACATATGGGCCAGAGAGCAAAATTTCGAAGTTTCACTTGCTAATATTTTTTAAAAATATAACTAAGAATTAAAGTTAGAAGTGTCGAAATCAGGTCTAAAGACTTAATTTTTGCGACTGAGGGCTTTAATTGCTTAAGTTTAATTTGTAAACGGTCGCTGACTACGCAGCCAAGTTTGAAACCTTAATTACATTAAGATTTAACTGGCAATCATAATAGCTATCCTCTCAATATTAAGCTAACATTCACTCAATACACATTTTTCTTTATGACCATTTCAATAACATCGGAATTAGGACATGCAGACGGAGCACTTCGTGTGGCATCGACTCCCGCCAATAGCGTGCACCGAGCGAAATGTTTCGCGTTGTCGCTGGAACTCAACAGGAGGGATCAGACAGTAGGTTTCTAAGTGAGAGGTTGCACGATTACGAAGTTGCGCGCCGTATATTTAAAGACCTTAAGAAATCGGTACTCTGTAATCAATGCTGAAATGAGCCGAGTATTGGACGTACGATTTGATTTTTGACGTAATTTCTACAATATATCCAGTGTACCAGGATTATGATGTGTTGCGTTTGACTTTGTAGGCGTACGATAGGTAAATCGTTTGTGAGCAGTTTATGGTTGTTGCTGCTGCGTGTATTATTAACGTAAGTCACTGGTATCACAGTTTACTTTGAATCTTCATTTATAGCTTAATGAGCCTTAGACAAGTCGCTGGAGACTTCCTTATAGCCTCACATCAAGAACAAGAGATCCCCGACCTGTGTTAAACATCTGTGGAGGCTTGCAGGGACAAGGACGTGTTTAGAAGACATTAAGTGTGTGGCCAATTTGCAGCCTCAGTGCTCTCGCTTGAAGCGTCTGGTACGTTGACCTATATTTTCCCGGTGCAAACGGGGGCACTTGAGTGCAATATATGGTAACACAACGGAGAGAATACGCAGAGAGAATTTTGCACTGGACACAGACAAGAGTCACATTCAGTTGTCATATTTAAAGCCGTAAATTCAACCTAAAGCACTATAGTGGTTATCTTAAACAACTGGCTGAAAAGTAATCATAATGCAGGTTAACCAATGTGAACAGTAAAAATTTATTGTTGCGTTACGATTGGCAGTTTCGGTCGTCAAGACAATTTTAAAGTGTTGCCAAGAAGCTGTCACATATATTAGCTCCCGTAATCTTGGCAACCAGGACTTTACATGTCATACTGATGCTATCTTTCAATTACCGCCTTTAATACAAGCAGATATTCAGACATCTCTTCCTGGGAATAATTTTTATCCTGATGATTTTCTTGCCGATCTTAATCGCCAAGATCGGTCTCTGAGCTAAAAGAATCGCTTAAATAATAACAGTTTGTCATTAAGCATCAACTAAGTATCTGGATTTTGGACCTGAATCTAACGGACTTATAGAGAACAGCCCTTCAGAAAAAATTAAACAAGATTCAGTACCCTGGCTCTCTTGTTATTTTGCATAGTGGACGATCCCACGTGCTCGAGCAGAAATTGATGCTGCAAGTCACAAATTAAAAACTGAAAAAAATAAATAAATGAGCAAATAAAATATTGCGTGACTGACATGGCACTAAGTGGGCTGCTATGCAAAAAACAAAAAACAAAAATAAAAATAAAAAATAAAAAATAAATAAAAAAACTTCCTATACATTCTAAGGGGAGTGTTTACAGATACGTCATCCTCTCAGCGGTTAATATGCCTCAGAATATTCGATTGTAACAACAAAATACAAATAAGCACTGCATGAATTGTAAATGAAAGTGTTGAGCTAGTTCGTAAGTGTCAAAAAGCTGGATCACAAAAGAAAAGAACGGCTGAGGTAACAGCTGCGAGGGGCAGTAATCACAAACAAATTAACAGAAACATACCTTGATGGTGTTGGCACATCACCTGGTACGACGGCAGCTATAAGGTGAGAAACAGCCTACATTACCATAAAGAATGAAGTTGACCACGTGACTGTCCTAAAAAGCGACGGTCAGACAAGGTCAAGAAGGATATGCTAGTGACACGAGTTGTACTGATGAATGTGGACGACATGTGAGAGAAAACACTGAAGCAAGTAGACCCAGTGTCACTGTCGGAGGCGAGCTAAGAAATAAAAACTGTTATTCCGTGTCACCTCTTTGTGGACCCTCAGTTTTCATTTTCCAGTAGTTTATAAACTTTAAGTGCAAGGACACCTCTTCCTCCACGCTTTTCCGGATGTTACGTCGTTGTAACACAGGAAGCGACCATGTGAATGTTCTCAGAGAGAGAAGGCAATTTCCCAGGGCATCTGCTGCAAGGTCGACACGTTTAGGCAGCGCGCCCGTGGGCACCATAGTCCTCAGGAAGTGGTGGAGAAAACTCGGTTTGAAGGATCTTGAATTTGAAGTTCTTGAGCTATATTAAATGGACTTATATGAATTATCTGCATGAAATGCAAACCGAAAAAGTACAATAGAAAAATACATAAAAGATGGAGTAAAGCGGTATAATACAAACGGGTGGAGGAAAGCTTGGAAGTTATGAAACGGTACAGAGTGGAAATCTTTTAAATAAACAGCGAAACATTTGCATGAAAACTGCAGACGTAATCAGTGAAAACAGTAATGCCAATGGAAGAACTGCACATAGGCGAGAAGTAGTACACAAGGAAAGCAATGCACACGAGAATGCTATTATGTGATGGAGCCTATTTGTTGCAAAACTGTGTATGTACTACTTCATCTTTTGTTCCACATCAGTTACGATTTCGTACAATTCATATGCTATAGATGAAAATTTTATGTTTGTATTATATAGTGCTTTATTTATGGATTGTAATTGACCTAACATGGAACCTTGTGGAATTCGTACATTTGTCTAGACTCAAATTTCCTTCTCTAATTATTAACTAAATTAATTATCTCAACTTACTGCGTCGTTTTAGTTAAATATGACGTGCAAAAAATGAAATTTCTCTTCACATGTGGCAAGGTTCTTCTGACACCTGCCTTCAATAATTTTATTTCCTAGGTAGTGGAATTCGTACACGTCTTCTATTAACGCATTTTTTGTGACTAAGCTACCCAGTATCTCAATTTCAGTACTATTAAACACTTTCGTCATATGTAACCTAATCTGTTTGTCAATTTAATTCCTATATCTAATTCAGCATTTCTTACTTTTAGTCACGGCGTATAGTTTTAAGTACCTTAGCAATAATTTCAGTATCCACTGCACTTTCATTCTTGTTCAGCTTCTTTCACTAGCTTTATTGCCTCTTATGAGGTATGCCTGAAGAGAAATATGTGAAACTGCTTTACAAACTTTCCGGCATGAACCAGCATTCTTCTATTTGGAACTTTCATTATTCCTGCGAGATTTTTTGTAGCTATTCGAGATTACTCATCCGCCTCTGCATTTTTCCTCACCATTCTAAGGATTTCGAATGTCTTATGGTGCGCACACAGAGGAGGCAGTGTACGCACGTACTGGGTGGCTTGAAGAACTCTAGGAATGTCCCTGTGTTATCTCAGGGAGGAGAACACAGTGGCAGCACTGACAGCCACCGACAGGCGCCAGTCGTCTAACCGGATTGAACGAAATGTTCTTTGCCCACGTTAGTGGCCATTTGTGCACTGCATCCACGAGGCGAAGTCGCGCGAGCGCCGTTCGTTCCCCATGACTCGCTCTGCATGCGTTGATGAGCATGTGGCCGGTATTTTCCTCGCACGCTGTCACGCAGGTGCAACACAACAGGATATTGGCCCCTTCTCGTATCTAAGGAAGCATAGACTACTTCGTCACGAAGTAGTGGCACTAACGGGCTCAGCGAGTGTTGGAGTATATCTGCAATTAGAATTTCGATTCTGTTGTCGATTTTCAATGTTTTCTATTTAGGAAATGTGTTCTGTATACCTTGGACTCTAAAGTATCACCGCAATCATTGTGATTATGTATAACGAAAATTAAAATGATAATCGAATATTCATGTTAATGAAGGTCATTGATTTAGCAGCAGAGCAGTAAATATGCGTGGATGAATAGCTGATGAAATAATGCTCGCATTCAGTCAGCAGCTAAAATCGCAGTGACAGAACAAATGAAAAGATTTATTTTGAGGATCATGATAATTGACTATAATTGACAACTATAAATATAATTAACAAGGACGCTTCGATGCAACTACATGATAGGCTATCATGAATAAATCAAGCAAATGAACTAATACGACTCGTTACAGTTGATAATGTTACTTGCACAAACCGGAAAGATAGGAAAATCGTAAGGTGTAGTGGTAAGGGACGCGCACCATGTGTAGTATCTGCACCCTGAAAATTCAACGTCTGTGTTCTAGTGAGCGCGAGCCCGAGACATCTGTGTGGCTGTGGACAGCGCTAACTTGGTTTCGCAATTAGGTGATCATCTTTCGCAACTCCCGTCAAGTTTTGTGAAAATTAATCTCTCTCTCTCTCTCTCTCTCTCTCTCTCTCTCTCTCTCTCACACACACACACACACACACACACACACACACACACACTGCAGCTGCGTGCAGACCACTCATAAGAGTATAACGCCTACTAATCACTGCCGACTTCAAATTTTTGTTACACCCAGTGTTTGGCCAAAAATGAACGTGACAGTAGAGGGAGCTCCAGATAGTTAAGCGTTTAGAAGAAACAGTATTTTTGCCATGAGTCAGGAGAGGCAGAGAACCATTTATACTAGCGCAGTTTTTAGGCAGCGGCTAATGCACCGGAAAGAGTATCGAACAGTAAACGGAGGATTGTGGGGTATTCCGTATGCGGAATCTTTTTACTTTTTTACTTTCGGTTTTTCCATTACGTACGCTGCAAAGAAACCTAACATGGTTCAATGTATCATATTTAACAGTACCTTTTATGAAAATATTACTGAAGACAAAATATGGAGCATCATTTAAGTTATCTGCAGTGTAAGTGACGCAAAAATTAAAAATAAAAAACGAAAGGAAGTTTCTGCGTAGGGACTCTACCCCATTATTTTCGGATTATTATTCTGTAGTCTTTTCGCTGCGCCAACGACTGGTTGCAAACTAATATAAATGGCTGATGCCTCTTTTGACGTGGCCGCCGTAGTGGCCGAGCGGTTCTAGGCGCGAAGTCCGGAACCGCGCGACTGCTACGGTCGCAGGTTCGAATCCTGCCTCGGGCATGGATGTGTGTGATGTCCTTAGGTTATTTAGGTTTAAGTAGTTCTACGTTCTAGGGGACTGATCACCTCATGTTAAGTCCCATGTGCTCAGAGCCATTTGAACCATTTTTCTTTTGACGTGTGCAGAAGTGTTGTTTTTTTCCATCTGGACTTCCCACTTTTTCCACATCCATTTATGGCCAGGCCCTGGATACATCTACATCTACATCCATACTCCGCAAGCCACCTGACGGTATGTCGCGGAGGGTACCTTGAGTACCTCTATGGATTCTCCCTTCCATTCCAGTCTCGTATTGTTCGTGGAAAGAAGGATTGTCGGTATGCCTATATGTGGGCTCTAATCTCTCTGATTTTATCCTATGGTCTCTTCGCGTGATATACGTAGGAGGGAGCAATATACTGCTTGACTCCTCGATGAAGGTATATTCTAGAAACTAAAGCCCATACCGAGCTACTGAGCGTCTCTCCTGCAGAGTCTTCCACTGGAGTTTATCTATCATCTCCGTAACGGTTTAGCGATTACTAAATGATCCTGTAACGAAGCGTGCCGCTCTCCGTTGGATCCTCTCCGTCTCTTCCATCAACCCTATCTGGAACGGATCCCACACTGCTGAGCAGTATTCAAGCAGTGGGCGAACAAGCGTACTGTAACATAGTTCCTTTGTTTTCGGATTGCATTTCCTTAGGATTCTTCTAATGAATCTCACTCTGGCATCCGCTTTACCGACGATCAACTTTATATGATCATTCCATTTTAAATCACTCATAATGCGTACTCCCAGATAATTTATGGAATTAACTGCTTCCAGTTGCTGACCTGCTATAATGTAGCTAAATGATAAGGGATCTTTCTTTCTATGTATTCGCAGCACATTACACTTGTCTACATTGAGATTCAATTGCCATTCCCTGCACCATGCGTCAATTCGCTGCAGATCCTCCTGCATTTCAGTACAATTTTCCAATGTTACAACCTCTCGATATACCACAGCATCATCCGCAAAAAGCCTCAGTGAACTTCCGATGTCATCCACAAGGTCATTTATGTATATTGTGAATAGCAACGGTCCTGCGACAGTCCCCTGCGGCACTCCTTAAATCGCTCTTACTTCGGAAGACTTCTCTCCATTGAGAATGACATGCTGCGTTCTGTTATCTAGGAACTCTTCAATCCAATCACACAGTTGGTCTGATAGTCCATATGATCTTACTTTGTTCATTAAACGACTTTGGGGAACTGTATCGAAAGCCTTGCGGAAGTCAAGAAACACGGCATCTACCTGGGAACACGTGCCTATGGCCCTCTGAGTCTCGTGGACGAATAGCGCGAGCTGGGTTTCACACGATCGTCTTTTTCGAAACCCATGCTGATTCCTACAGAGTAGATTTCTAGTCTCCCGGAAAGTCATTATACTCTAACATAATACGTGTTCCAAAATTCTACAACTGATCGACGTTAGAGAATTAGGTCTGTAGTTCTGCACATCTGTTCGACGTCCCTTCTTGAAAACGGGGATGACCTGTGCCCTTTTCCAATCCTTTGGAACGCTACGCTCTTCTAGAGACCTACGGTACACCGCTGCAAGAAGGGGGGCAAATTCCTTCACGTACTCTGTGTAAAATCGAACTGGTATCCCATCAGGTCGAGCGGCCTTTCGTCTTTTGAGCGATTTTAATTGTTTCTCTATCCCTCTGTCGTCAATTTCGACATCTACCATTTTGTCATCTGTGCGACAACCTAGAGAAGGAACTACAGTGCAGTGCAGACATTTAGTATTCCTGCCTTTAGCCTGTCATCCTCTGTTTCAGTACCATTTTGGTCACAGAGTGTCTGTACTTTTTGTTTTGATCCACCTACCGCTTTGACATAAGACCAAAATTTCTTAGGATTTTCTGACAAGTCAGTACATAGAACTTTACTTTGGAATTCATTGAACGCCTCTCGCATAGCCCTCCTCACACTACATTTCGTTTCGCGTAATTTTTGTTTGTCTGCAAGGCTTTGGCTATGTTTATGATTGCTGCGAAGTTCCCTTTGCTTCCGCAGCAGTTTTATAACTCGGTTGTTGTACCACGGTGGCTCCTTTCCATCTCTTACGATCTTGCTTGGCACATACTCATCTATCGCATATTGTACGATGGTTCTGAACTTTGCCCACTGATCCTCAACACTATCTGTACTTGAGACAAAACTTTTGTGATGAGCCATCAGGTACTCTGAAATCTGCTTTTTGTCACTTTTGCTAAACAGAAAAATCTTCCTACGTTTTTTAATATTTCTATTTACGGCTGAAATCATCGATGCCGTAACCCCTTTATGATCGCTAATTCCCTGTTCTGCGTTAGCTGTTTCAAATAGTTCGGGTCTGTTTGTCACCAGAAGGTCTAATATGTTATCGCCACGAGTCGGTTCTCTGTTTAACTGCTCAAGGTAGTTTTCAGATAAAGCACTTAAAAAAATTTCGCTGCATTCTTTGTCCCTGCCACCCGTTATGAACGTTTGAGTCTCCCAGTCTATATCTGGCGAATTAAAATCTCCACCCAGAACTATAACATGGTGGGGAAATCTACTCGAAATATTTTCCAAAGTATCGTTCAGGTGCTCAGCCACAACAGCTGCTGAGCCAGGGGGCCTATAGAGACATCCAATTACCATGTCTGAGCCTGCTTTAACCGTGTCCTTTACCCAAATTATTTCACATTTAGGATCTCCGTCAATTTCCTTCGACACTATTGCACTTCTTATCGCTATAAACACGCCTCCCCCTTCACTGTCCAGCCTGTCTCTGCGGTATACATTCCAATCTGAGTTTAGGATTTCATTACTGTTTACGTCTGGTTTCAGCCAACTTTCTGTCCCTAGTACTATGTGGGCGTTGTGACCGTTTATTAATGAGAGCAGTTCTGGGACCTTTCTATAGACGCTCCTGCAGTTTACTATTAGCACATTAATAATGTTATTCCCTGTTGCATTTTGCCTACTCCAACCTTGCCGCGTCTCAGGAGGCGTCTTGTCGGGCCTAGGGAGGGAAATTTGGACGAAATCAGCGATAACTGATAGGCACGGTTTCCTTGTCAGATAAGCCATGTGCAAGCAGGGCTCTAGCTGCAGCGCACTAACACTGGCTCCTTTGCAATCCTTTTCAAACTATTTTAAAGAAATTATGCAGCAAAATCTGAATTCTTTCGTATTTTATAGATTTATTCGTTATTTTCATGGTGAACCTTCAGTCTTAAGTTAATAGAAATACTTATAGTGATATTTTTAAATTAAGTAACCCACAGTACGAAATTCGAGAACTTTGGAATGAAAGATAGGAACAGCTTTGACTTTACGTTTGCTGTAAGTTAGATCACACACGCCTGTATATGAAAAAAATAAAAGGTAGAAAGGTAAAGTTTTGCTTTCTGGCTGTGATGGGCCATCGGACCCGGTAGCCCGCCTTGTCATCCTCTGCCAACGGCCCCATCGGATGTTGTACGAGGGTCATGGGGTCAACACAGCGCTCTCCTGGTCGTTGTCGCGTTTCCTGAACTGCTACTAATCGGTCAAGTAGCTCCTCAGTAGGCCTCACGGAGCCTCTTGTACCATATACCAGTCCTGCCACGAAGCCAATATCTTAGGGAGTACCGGGAATCGGACCCGTGACCTCCGCATGGCAGTCAGTCGCGCTGACGAGTCAGCTACGGAAGCGGACAGCACATGCAGAAGAAAGTATGAGTCAATAAGACGTTGGTTCACCTCTGGCCCTTATGAGAGCATATATTCAGCTAGGATTAGATTAACAAAGTTGTTGGATGTCCTCTTGGGGCAAATCGTGCCAAATTCTGTACAACTGGCGCGTTAGATCGTCAAAATCGCGAGATTATTGGAGAGCGCTATCCATAAAGCCTCAGTCATTTTCAGCTGGGGAGAAATCCGGTGACCTTGCTGAGCAGAGTAGGGTTTGGCACGCACGAAGACAAGCAGTAGAAACCCTCGCCTCGTGCGGGCGAACATTATCTTGATGAAATGTAACCCCTGGATGGCTTACCATGAAGGCCAACAAAATGCGTCGTAGAATATCGTCGATTTAACGCTATGTTGTAAGGGTGCCGCGGATGACAACCTAAGGGGTCCTGCTATGAAATGAAATGACACCCCAGATCATCACTCCTCGTTATTGGGCCGTAAGGCGGCCGATAGTCAGTTCGCTGCCAGGAGCGTTTACAGACTGCCTGAAATATCATTGAGTGTGATAAAATTTGAGTGGGAGTGTGATGTCTTCATTGATGAGTCGCGCTTCGAACTGAGCATCGACGACCTGCGAAGACGTCTCTGATAGCGCCAGAGCTGTGGGATACCAACCTATTGCCCGCCATATGGCCCGAAACGAGGCGTGATGGTCTGGAATGCCATTTGATTTCGTAATAGGACCCCTTTGGATGTCTTCCGCGGCACCCTTACAGCACAGCGCTGCGTCGACAATTTTTACAATGAATGTTGCTACCCAATCCTCGGCTTACATTTCGGCAAGATAATGCCCACCCACACACGGCGAGAATTTCTACTTCTTGTCTTCGTACCTGCGAAACCCTACTCTGGTCAGCAAAGTCACGCGGATTTCTCCCCAGCTGAAAATGACTGAGGCTTTATGTACAGGGCCCTCCCACCATCTCAGTGTTTTGACGATCTAACGTCCGAGTTGGACGGGATTTGACACGATATCCCTCAGGAGGACATACAACAGCTTTTTTAATGAAACTTCCTGGCATATTAAAAATGTGTGCCGGACCAAGACTCGAAATCAGACCTTTGCCTAGTTTTGAAGGTAGGAACGAGGTACTGCCGGAAGAAAAGCTGTGAGGACGGGCCGTGAGTTGTACTTGGGTAGCTCAAATGGGAGAACACTTGCCAGCGGAAGGCAAAGGTCCCGATTTCGATTGTCAGTCCGGCATAAACTTTTAATCAGCCAGGAAGTTTCATATCAGCGCACACCCCGCTGCAGCGGGATAATCTCATTCTGGAAACTTTGTTAATCCTTGCCAAGCTGAGCAACTGCTTGCATAATGGCCAGAGGTGGACCAACGTCTTATTGTCTTGCTCAATATTTGAAGCTCTTTTTCTTGAATAAATCCCCAGTTTTTCAGAAATTATAATTACTTGTTTGCGTGTTTGTCTGCACGCGTTCATCACATCTACCGATTTTCGTCCCATTCAGGTAATTCCTTCGTGCTACGTCATTTATTTGTTTTATGAAATAATACAATTTAAGAAAATTTCGATAATTGACTATATGGCAAATGACTTACTTGATCCCATCTCTATATCCTATTATATGTGACTGTTGCGAACAGTTCACTATTGCTGTGTTGCGGCATGTGCAAGACGAAGCGAGTGAGCTGAACACAATCCATTTCTTCGAGACAGCTCTATATTTACTAATTACTTCAAGGAAAATTGTAATACGTTGCCGGCCGGTGTGGCCGAGCGGTTCTAGGCGCTACAGTCCGGAACCGCGCTGCTGCTACGATCGCAGGTTCGAATCCTGCCTCGGGCATGGATGTGTGTGATGTCCTTAGGTTAGTTAGGTTTAAGTAGTTCTAAGTTCTAGGGGACTGATGACCACAGCTGTTGAGTCCCATAGTGCTCAGAGCCATTTGAGCCTTTGTAATACGTTAATTACAATTCACGTGAAGACTATATGAACTAACTTGCAATGGACATAAATGTATATAATTTTTGAAATATTAAAATAACTATGAGTATTAACGAATTGGAATACAGTGTGTCTTTCAGGCTGAGATATGTCCGCCCACGGTAGCTGAGTGGTCAGCGCGACTGAGTGTCAATCCTAAGGGTACGGGCTCGATTTCCGGCTGGGTCCGAGATTTTTCCGCTCAGGGACTGGGTGTTGTCCTAATCATCATAATTTCATCCCCATCGACGCGCAAGTCGCCGAAGTGGCGCCATATCGAAAGACTTGTACCCCGCGAACGGTGTACCGAACGGGAGGCCTTAGTCACACGACAGGCTGAGATACGAGGGTTTGCGATGTGATAATTTTTTGCACCTAGTAGGTTCTCGAAAAGAGCATCCGAGTAACGTTCGACGCTATACACGTGCTGCTACCCTTGACTGGCGGATAACCGTTCTCTGTGTGCACATACACGCCCATGTAACAGCCCTTATACCACTGTTTTTTTTGTGTATGTTCTGCCTTGTTGGTCGAGGCCTTTTCTGCTGTGTAGCCTAGTGTTGTACAGGAGACGTGGCGATCCTTTGCTCTGGCTCGTCCACAGATGGACGATATTGCCGGCAGAGGCCTTTGTGGCGGCTGCCGCGACCTGGGGCGCTGGAAGGCGGCCCGCGCTGGCCCGGCTCCGGCCTGACCTGGGATCGATCGCGGCGCGTTAACACGTTTCCCCGGTCCGCATCAAATATTTGCCCCGGCCCGCCGCCGGGCCCGTCTGCACACCTCTATGGCTGCCCCCTAGCCCCACCACGTGCCCCTTGTCACACCCCAATTAGCAATTCGACAATACACACGGATAATATCTCGGTTTATCGATCCTGTCACTGTAGAAACTACTTTCTGCGAGTGGAAACTCTTTCGTGGCAGCGCTATTGAAATACAGGGTGTATCAAAAAGAATCATCTGATCTGGAACGTCTGTGTTTCGAAAACCAATAAACATATACGAAGAAGTTTGTTTTTTCATGAACGGGAAACCCAAAAAGTTTTTTATTCATACCTTTTTATAGGGGTTCAATATGCCCCCTTGAGATGCACGACATATGTCAACGTGGTATGTAAATTGTCCCCACACTGCAGCTTGCTTGTCTCGAGTTACAGCTGCCACAGCTGCTGTTGAGCGATGTCTCAGTTCATTCATTGTTGTTGGTAACGGAAGCACATAAACAGAGTCTTTTATAAGCCCCCCACAACAAATAATCACGTGCAGTCAGCTCCGGTGAGCTTAGAGGCCAGTAATGTGAGGTGAATCATTTGTTCCAGTGCGACCAGTCCAGCGTTACCTAACCACTTGATTTAAAAATTCCCCCATTTCCAGATGCCAGTGTGGCGGTGGCCCATCCTGTTGGTAAGGGAAGTCGTTAGAAGCAGTCTAGATGTGGAAAAAGAAAGTTGTCAAGCATGTCGAGATATGTTGTAACCTCCCAACAGTAAAAATATGTGTAGCATTCACATTCAGTGTAACCTCCCAACAGTTTATTATTCCGTAACCTCGTAATAATAACGTGACTTACCTCCTAATATAAAATGCGGCTCATATATAACGCTTCAATAATTGGCTGGCTGTGAATCTAAACTGGTAAATTTGGACGTCGGCAGTGCAGCGTCATGGCCCTGAAAGATCATTCTGAATAAATTGAAAATTCTTACCTCAATGAAGTCGCCGTATATATCTGCTCCTATAAGAAATTTTTCTGACACAGGCCAGTGCAATGCTGGTAGCTACATTTGTCATGCATAGAAAGAAACAACTGATTTTTCTTTACGATAATCGTATGACCATGGATTGCAGAAATTAGTAAATTCTTTAAATTCAGATGAATGATTGTCAAAAAGTTAATTTTATAAAAAAGATTATTATGTCAAAGTTAATTTTATAAAAAAAGATTATTATTAAAATACATTTTTGAAAAATTTACATGGGACTTGATATAACAATAATACAAATTTAGTTGTAACAAACTACATACGCGCGCAGCTGCTTTTACCTTATACTACATCGCTCAGACACCGCCATCGCTCCCCACGACCGGTCCCGCCGACTCCATACACCCGAGTGCTAGCTACTACTTACTCCTACTGACACCCAGTTCCTACTGCTGACAACACTGCTCTCTGGTCTGAGATTCTCTTATAGCTTACATATCGCAGGCAGCGTATGAGAAATCCATCGAAATTACATCTGCTCGAGTGCGCTCGCAAAAAATTCCTTAGTCGTGGACGTCTTACAATTTGCTTCCTGTAACAGTGCTTTCGGCAAAGAATAATGGACCATACACCTTTTCCCGTGAAACTGCAAGAAAAACATTAAATTTTGGGGAGTCCCTCTCATGCTGTACAACTTCACATGGTTGTACAGTACACCAGATTCTCACCTTGTGACGGTTCATCTTTCCATTTAAACGGAATCTTGCCTCGTCACTAAACACAAACCGTGGAAGGAAACTGTCATCCTCCATCTTGTCAAGAACAAAATTACAAAACTCTACACGTTGTTGTGTGTCACCTTCACGAACAGCTTGCAGTACGTGAATTTTGTATGGTTTCATGTGTAAACGTCGACACAAAAGACGCCAGACGGACATCGGGGGCACGTTGAGCTGTCGAGCTGCACGGTGAACGGATTTTTGCGGCTTACTTGTGAAACTATGGCGGATGCGTTCGACGACTGTGTCAGACACAGGGGGGACGGCCTTTAAACAAACAACCTGTTTCCCAGAATTGTTCATGTCATCGCCTAATGTTCTTTGCTGTAGGAGGTTCCACACCATACCGTACCAAAATCACGCAGAACAGTTACTACTGACCCTCACTGCGCAAAACATGGAACACAAACCGCTTTCTGTTGTCCCGACACCATTTTTACTACAACTGATGTGGGCGCACATTGCTGCTACCTAGCGAGTATTATGTAAAACTCCAGAGTTTGCTCTTTCCAACAGTACGTTGTTCACGCACATATCTCAAATAAAACAATAGCTATGATTTTTTAAAATAGGATGTTTCTTTTTGAAACACCCTGTATAATCAATAACTATTTGTAGTTTTACTGCATATATGCTTGATCATAGTGCGAATTGTGGTGGCTCTATTGTTTCCCTGGCATGATAGTAGGGAACCCATAGAATAACATGTGCACCGGCGGAAAAAAATAGTACACCCTTTTAGAGTTTTCCAATTCAGTCAAGATTATTTGTTTCAACAGTGCATATGGTGTACATGAAATGATTATATGTACACATCTGTAGCACAAACGATTCTGCAGTTCTAGGTATCGACCCATGCTGGAACACTCATATTGGTACGTGACGTAGTCTTCACCGACGGCTATACAGGCGCTGCCTCTGGCGAATATTGTACTATGATATTTATGCCACGCCTGCTTGACCTCTTCACGTTGTTATGCAAGAGTTGTCGGTTGATGAGTCGCACGCGTCGTTTCTCGTTCCATCATATCCCACACGTGCTCGATTGGAGGAAAGTCCGGGTATCGTGTTGGCCAGGAAAGTTGCTGCACCTCTTGCAGAGCACATTAAGTTCCGCGGGCAGTGTGTGGGCGAACATTAGCCTGTTGGAACAGCACATCACTTTCCTGCTGCATGAAAGGCAAGAGAACGGGTCTACCACCGTTATGCACATATCGAGCGCTGGTTAGCGACCCCTTCGGAATCACCGAAGATGTACGAGAGTTTCACCTTAAAGCCTGGGCCGGAGCCACAGTGTCTTGGGCGAATGCACTCTACGACATAGGGCTCACTTGGTCTACGTCGTACGCGCAAACGACCATCACTCGCGTGCAGGCAGAATATGCTTTCGTCTCTGAAGACCATTCCAACTTCCAAGTGACCCCCTGACGACACCAGTCGAGCCGTGCACGTAGATACTCTGGGGTGAATGGAAGATGGCCCTGCCGGCCACGGTGGCCCAGCGGTTCTAGGCGCTACAGTCTCGAACAGCGCGACCGCTCCGGTTCGAATCCTGCCTCGGACATGGATGTGTGTGATGTCCTTAGGTTAGTTAGGTTTAATTAGTTCTAAGTTCTAGGGTACTGATGACCTTGGAAGTTAAGTCCCATAGTGGTCAGAGCCATTTGAACCATTTGAAGATGGCCTAGAGGTGTATATGCCCCTAGTCCCACAGCTAATAACCAACTCGCAACAGATAATGTCGACACGTGTAGATTCACAAGACCTCTTATCGGTGCTGTGGTAGCTGTACGATCTGCCACTGCTGCCCTTACAATGCAATGATCCTGGTGGGCGTCTATGCTGCGTGGACGTCCAGAACTCCTATATGGGTAGGAGAAAGTTCACGTGACCACCAGCATCGCCATGCAGCTGATGCAGCACGTCTGTGTGGAATTCTCCGAAAGGACCATACCACCACTTGGAAGGCTAGAATTTGATCCCATTCATACTCGCTCATTTGGCTGTGGTAAGCACGAGTGCGTCTCGGTGACATGGTTGCTTGCTTGCTTCACACGCTTGCAACGCGACTGTCAGCATTTCCAGTTACAGGATAGGCACTGTGGCGCTCTGGTAGCCATACCACTACTATTTTGGTGGACGACATTGAAATCATTATCAGTACATCTACTATTCCCCAGGTGTCATATGCCATCATGGGATCAAAATTGAAATCGTATTTCCAGGAGTACTACTTTTCTTTCTCGGCCGTGAATATTTTCAGACAAAAGCGGCTAAGGGTAAGCGAGCTACGAAGTCCTTACACGGACTGGTTTGCAAAAATATTAATAAGAAATGCAGTAGGGAAGGCAAACGGTCGACTTTGGTTTACTGGCAAGATTTTTGAAAAATGTGTTCCCTATGTAAAGACCACACGTAGTAGTATGACCATTCTCTACTACCGCTCGAATGTTTGGGATTCCCACGAGTTCGAATTGAAGGAAGACACCAAAGCAATTCAGAGGCAGGCTTATAGATTTGTTACTATTAGGTTCGCACATCAAGCGAGCAATACGAAATCAATATGGGAAGTCAAATGTGAATCTCTTGAGTGTAGGTGTTCTTCTCAGGGAACACTGTTGAGAGCAAGCATTTTGGAGCCGACTGCAGAACGATTCTACTGCCCCGAAAGGACACGAAGATAGTACGGAAAGCACACACATAAGCGTTTTTTCTATTGCTCTATTTGCGATTGGAAGAGTAAAAGAAAAAAAAACTAATAGTAGTACCACGTACCCTTCGCCACGCACCTTACTGTGGCTTGGGGATCGTGTATGCAGATGTAGACCGCAAAAAGGATACTCCACAGTACCATTGATGATATTTAGTTATTTATGGTGGAAAAGGTGGCCATTTACGAATAAAAGAATGGATACCATCACTACAGCGGAATTATATCTTTTAAGAAGATGCCTGCAGGTCTCCGCGAAGATAAAATCATATAAATGGAAGTCACATAGTACATAACGAACGAAAGGATGCAGTGAGTGGGCATGTTGGAAGACATGAGGCATGACATGTGACCTAAGAAGGTGTTAATGTGGGCCCCGGTCACCTTTGTCGTGGGAATTATAGCTTGATCGAGCAGAGGATGAGAAGGAGATAAACAGCTGTCGACTGGAGTAACCGAGGCTCCTGGGAGGAGAAAACGATTAATCTCTAGTGAGAAGAGTCAAAAGAAGAAAAAGATTTCAGTGAATGCTTCAGTAAATCTAGATGTAAGGCGATATTTTTCTGGAGTGAAAATTGTAATTAGTTTTATACTAAATGGAATAATCGGTACATTAGTTAAAGCCATTACTTTCTCCCGTTAAACACTTGTGGGTGTATTGGCGTGTTATGTTACAAAATGCTTAACATGTTAAGATTTTGCAGTAACCTACGTTTCGGCCTCAAGAGTCAATTTATTTAAAGAATATCATGAAGCCACTAAAAGCTGTGTTCACAGACAAACAGTATCGGTCGTGCGACTGCCTTTAAGTCACGAATTATAGCCGGGATGGTTCCTCTGAAAGGGCACGGCCGACTTCCTTCCCCGTCCTTCCCTAATCCGATGAGACCGATGACCACGCTGTCTGGTCTCCTTCCCCAAAACCAACCAACCAACCACGAATTATATTACATCAAGTTACGGATAGGTTCCGTGGACTCAGATACACAATTCTTTTCTTTTGCGTCGCTTGTATGCAACAGACGTCAGTCGTAGTCGGAATAGTAATCTGGGTTGTTGTCAGTGCATTATATGATAGAGAAGTGACTTCTAACGTGTGCTAATTGTTGGTCTCCATATGGAGGATGCTTCCGTAACCGAGGTAGCCGAAGTGCTTGGAGTTTCCAGAGGCACCGCATACGGGGAAAGTGGGAAACCATCATGCGCTATGTCACAACTCGGACGAAAATGTGTGTTGAGTGCTGTGACGGAAGATCATTTAGGACGATTCTGACAACAGCTGTACAAGTCATTGTAGAACTGAATGTTCAACTCGTGAACCATGTCAGCACCAAAACACGAAACGAGCGCCGTAAGCACGGAATGGCAAGGTCACATGAAATTCCAGAACTACTAATCAGTGACGCGAATGGAGCAATGGAAGAAAGGCGGATGAATATTGTTCCACACTGTTTCCAGCTTTCGGCCGAGTTCGGTGGTGATTTGAGAGCCTTATCGTGGTATCCCATAAGCCCATTAGATACTCTTCATGATCGAATTAGTGCCAAGGATTATGTGGGCGTTTTGGCTAATCAGGTCCGTTTCATGTTTGTTTCCCAATGGCGGTGCTGCTTTCCAAGACGACATGGCCCCTGCTTATACAGCTCGCATCGTCCTAGGCTGGTTTTGAGAGCACGAGCATTAGTTGTCCCATTACAGTCAACTCATCAATATTACTGGGCCATTGTGGTGTACTTTGGAGGATGGGTGTGTGACCGCTACCCTCCTCCGTCATCTTTACTTCCCATGAAAACCATACACAACTACACTTATCAATTCAGAGACGTCTGCAAGCTCTGCTGAACGCCAACAGTTTTCCTACATCGTATTAGGCGCTTTTGGTGTTTCCATATTTTTTCCAACCTCTGTATTTGACACCACGGAAACTTGCTGAAGCTTTGTGCATTGTGAATTCTTCTCTTAAACGTGGAACTTCTAACGATACCCATAGTCTATGAATAAATAAACATCACAAGAAGTTTCTTGGAGTCTTTCGCGGTGGCATACTTCAATAAAAACTTCTGGGTCACTCCGAATAAAACACTCGAGCTTCCGATAGGTGTCCCCGCCATCATCATCAGGAGTTAAGATCAATGAATGCAAGGACTAGTAAGGCGTTATGCCCATATACATTGAAGACCTAAAGAAACTGGTAGACAACATTACGTTGCAAGGCGTCTCAGACATGAGATATGCTCAGTAACGTTCATGTCTGGGGAGTGTGGTGGCTAGTGGAAGTGTTTAAACTCAGAAGAGTGTTCCTGGAGCCACTCTGTAGCAATTCTGGACGAGTGGGGTGTCGCATTGTCCTGCTGGAATTGCCCAAGTCCATTGGAATGCGCAATGGACATGAATGGATGCAGGTGATGAGACAGGATGCTTACTTACATGTCACCTGTCAGAGTAGTAATCTAGCCGTATCGGGGGTCACATATCAATCCAAATGCACACGCCACACTTCATTACAGAGCCTCCACCGGCTTGAACAGTCCCTTGCTGACGTGCAGGGTCCATGTATTCATGAGGTTCTCTCAATGCCCGTACAAGTCCACCCGCTCGATACAATTTGAAACGAGACTCTTACGACCAGGCGACATGTTTTCAGTCAACAGTCTATTGTCGGTGTTGAGAGGCCCAGGTGAAGCGTGAAGCTTGAAGCTTTGTGTGGTGCAAATCATCATGGGTACACGAGTGGGTCATCGGCTCCGAAAGCCCGTACCGATGATTTTTCGTTCAATGATTCGCAGGCTGATACTTGTTGACGGCCCAGCAATGAAACATGCAGCAAATTGCGGAAGGGTTTCACTTCTGTCACGTTGAGCGATTCTCTTCAGTCTTCGCTGGTTCCGTCCTTAAAGGATCTTTTCTCGAGCCGCAGTGATGTCGAAGATTTGATGTTTTACCGGATTCCTAATATTCACGGTAAACTCGTGACACGTTTGTAGGGAAATTTCTCACTTCATGGCTACCTCGGAGATGCAGTGTCCCATCACTCGTTCACCGATTATAACACCACGTTCAAACTCACCTAAATCTTTATAACCTGCCAGTGTAGCAACAGTAAACGCTCCAACAACTGCGCAAGCACTTACCTTAGACAGGCGTCGCCGACAGCAGCGCCGTATTCTGCGTGTTTCCGTATCTCTGTATTTGAATACTCATGCCTATACCAGTTTATTTAGCACTTCAGTATAGATGTAATGGCAGAATATGGAACCTTCGAGAGGGGGCCGGAGTGACGCATTTGCCGAACGCAGTTTGGGCAGCTGCAAGCAGCTCCGACCCGGAGAGTGACCGAACTCCAATATCTGTCCTATGTGGTCTACTTACTGTTGTTAAGTCGGCCATTGTGATGATTTGGTAGTCATTGCACGAGCAAGTTCTCTACGCAGGCTTTCGCCAGTATCGTCACACTTACAGTTTGTATGGTTTGAAAATGGACCAGTCACCATCAAGAAATAAAAAAGATACTTTTTAATGGAATTTATGATAGAGAAACAACCATTTATTTCAATTATAAAACTTTTTGCAGACATATTTTTCACCTGCAGCATGCTGCAGGTTCCAAAATATCACATGTCTTGACACAGTTTCAATTTCTCAACAAAAACTGTTTGGTTTTTGAAACAAAATGCTGCCATACGAGTCATACATTTCAGCTCTACGAAGAGTGGAAATGCGGCGGTAGAGAAATTACTTTGTGATAAACATCTTTGTTAACCAATATAAATATCGTGCGCGGCAGTTACCTTTTGAGAGATCTCTAAAATAGTTTAACATCGTTTTCAGGGTAACAAAAACCTAAATTTAACCTAACGTTACCCGGAAGATAATTCTCTGTATACGGACCAAAATACCACCCCGTCGACAGCTTCCTCTTTCCCCCCTTGTCATTCCACCGGTCGGTTTCCATTTATCCTGCTCCCCCCCCCCCCCCCACCACCACCACCCTTTTCCCTCCGCGTGAGCCGGAGTTTCAGTCGCAGTCTGTCAGCTATTAATCATTTCGCCTTCACCCCTCGGAAGGTTTTTTTCCTCTGTCGCCTCGCTCTTCATTAATCCACCTGTTGTGCCATCTTCCTGCCCGGCGCCATGAATATCTAGAGCCATTTCTCTTTCAAAACAATCCAAAACTCGCCGATGGCGATTCCTAGGTTTTATGGCCTAGTAAATCCAGCGTCCCTTTCAGATCTGAGGGTGAAATTCATTCAAGTTATGTTCGCTTCTCCCACAATGGTCTCATAAACTTATCATTTTTTACACGATTTTTTCCAAACGAGAAACCACTTTCTTGTGTATCAGCAATATCATACAAAAGGTGCCAAATCATTTCTATACCGTTTCGCTCGAATTTTATATCTATGATCTAGGAATTTTAAGACGTAGTTAATCCACTATTGGTGTAGCTATTCCGTGAGACAACTATCAGTAACCAGAATGAGATTTTCACTCTGCAGCGGAGTGTGCACTAACTAATATGAAACTTCCTGGCAGATTAAAACTGTGTGCAGGACCGAGACTCGAACTCGGGACCTTTGCCTTTCGCGGGCAAGTGCTCTACCAACTGAGCTACACAAGCACGACCCACGCCCCGTCCTCACAGCCTTACTTCTGCCAGTATCTACCTTCAAACTTTACGGAAGCTGTGGCTAAGCAATGTCTCCGCAATGTCCTTTCTTTCAGGAGAGCTAGTTCTGCAAGGTTCGCAGGACAGCTTCTGTAAAGTTTGGAAGGTAGGAGAGGAGACACTGGCAGAAGTAAGGCTGTGAAGACGTGACGTGAGTCGTGCTGGGGTAGCTCAGTTGGCAGAGCACTTGTCCGCGAAAGGCAAAGGTCTAGAGTTCGAGTCTCGGTTCTGCACACAGTTTTAATCTGCCAGGAAGTTTCAAGTATCAGTAAATATCATAATTTATTATGTTTCTCATAAACTTGCAGATTGCTCTGAGAAAATAATCTCCTGTATCAATTAAATTCCTTTTCTTGGTCTTGAAAGAATAAGTGTTTCATACGAAAACCCAAAATCAGTTTTAGAATATGTTGCTACATAATGGAAGACACGGTCATAGTATTTCTATTCCATGCGGGTCTCCGATAGTTTATTTAAAATGGTTTACGCCATTAACTGCAGTGATTCAGACGGTGATTAAATTCTTGCTGTGTCGATGGTTTTTCCACTTGTTCTATTTTCTTCTGTCTTTCGTACGTTGTACGTTACGTAAGCAATGATGTACATGAAATAAAATATTAACAAGGTATCTTATATGTTGTTGAATCTAAGTAGAATGTAATTAATACTTAGAACACCTGTTGAATACTATCAACTGCATAATTAGTAAAATAGTTTGCTTTAGGACAAACTAAACGATGATGAAAGAGATGAAAAACAGTGGACTTCCTGAACATTAAAAAGGAAGAATTTAACTATCGGAAGCAGGTTATTTCTTTTATGCAGCAAGCGAGATGGTCGGAGCAAGTACGATTGGAAATGTGGATTAGTCCTGCCTCGGAGACAAATGGCATAAATTATTGTCTTGATAATATGGTTGAAATGGCTCTGAGCACTATGGGATTCGAACCTGTGACCGTAGCAGCAGCGAGGTTCCGGACTTAAGCGCCTAGAACCGCTCGGCCACAACGGCTGGCTCTTGATAATAACTGTGAAAGTAAGGATACATCTGAGGCACACAACTGCACGAAATTACGACATAGACCGCTGGGAATCCGATAAGTTTCTATCAAAAATGGTGGTTTTAGGTGTAATAAAGTAATTTAAATCTGCCATGCTGATCGACTCAAGGAATTAGACATTAGACGAAGTACCCCATGATGGTCTTCAACCTTTGTAAAGATTTATTCATATACAGGAGTGAAATGTTACCAGCCGGAAGGTTGAGGTTGTTTTAACATCTTATTGAACATCTTACCTTGATCTTTAACATCTTATTGCAGCCTGCTTTTCACTCCGTAATACAATTTTATGGGAATAAATATTTAGGGGTACTGTGGCAAAACTACCAAAGAAGAGACAACTGATTTTATGTTACACGTCATTCTTAATTCATAAGGCACAACCCATAAAAGCGTAGTAACTTCCTTTTAGTCAAGAAAACAACTGGAAAAATAAAAAAAAACGCATCAAGGGAAATGGCCTTTACGACCTAGTTGGACTATCAACAGAGGAAATTCTTTGAAAAGAGAGTGAAAGTGTTTTACGAGCTATTTGGCTCCTGAGTGGGAACTCAACTACCAAGTTGTGGTGTCATACAAAGCGGTGCAGTTCATTCAATCATAACAGAGGGCATTTGGCACCAGATATCTATTCGAAGTTATATCGGACGCTAGGGCATAGTTTATCAACATATCTAGCATTAACATTTACTACTGCTGATTTTTATGGATGTCGTCAGAAAATTACATTTTGAAGCGAATTATCTTAAATAATTACACGATCTAATCCTTCTAACAACAAAAATTTGTAATTTATTGTTACATCGATCGTCGACAATGACTAGAGCAACGTTGGTTCTTTTATACCAGACAACAATAAAAAGATATCACCTGATAGGCGATACTATTGCTCAGCTTTCTGTAAAAGGCTGTTGGTGTTTACAGAACATCTAGCGAGAACTCTGAAAAGTTATTTGCTTATGTGAACAGGCGGAATATTTGTTTTGTCACGTTCTAAGCAAGTTTTCCGGAAACCTATTTAGGCCGAAGTTATGTTTCGTAAACGAATTGTCATCCATTGATTAATTCCGATTTTTTGATAATTGCAGGGTAACTGCTATTTTAGTTGTTGTTTGCGTTTCCAAATTATGCAAGTCAGAGAAAGGCTAAATAATTTTGTGCTCGTTACCGATCCAACCTTGTTCATAACAGCTTGAATTACTCTTTTCAACATACTTCCTTTCTTAGTTTTCGTTTGAACGGCACGGTATCTAAATACTAACGCCGTACGGATAAGAATCACGAAAAAAAGTGGTAGGGAATGTACGCACATCTGAAGCAACGACGGAAAGTACGTTCGAAAGAGGATCTACACCGCTATTTCTAAGACACGTGATTCAAAGACCCACTCCACGACCCGAAGATCTGTAGATGAAAACCATTTCCCCAGAGTCAGGAGTTGAGACGGGATAGGTTGTTTAGAAGAATTAAATGATTTGCTGAACGGAATGAACCGTTCAATGAGTACACAGTATGGTTTGAGAGTAAATCGGAGAAAGACGAAGGTAATGAGAAGTAGTAGAAATGAGAACAACGAGAAACTTTACATCAGGTTTGATGGTCACGAAGTCAATGAAGTTAAGGAATTCTGCTACCTAGGCAGTAAAATAACTAATGACGGACGGAGCAAGGAGGAGGAGACTCGCTATGGCAAAAAGGCATTTCTGGCCAAGAGAAGTCTACTAATATCAAATACCGGCCTTAATTTGAGGAAGAAATTTCTGAGGATGTGCGTGTGGAGTACAGCATTGTATGGTAGTGAAACATGGACTGTGGGAAAACCGGAACAGAAGAGAATCGAAGCATTTGAGATGTGGTGCTATAGACGAATGTTGAAAATTAGGTGGACTGATACGGTAAGGAATGAGGAGGTTCTACGCTGAATCGGAGAGGAAAGGAATATGTGGAAAACACTGATAACGAGAAGGGACAGGATGATAGGACATCTGATAAGACATGAGGGAATGACTTCCATGGTACTAGAGGGAGCTGTAGAGGGAAAAAACTGTAGAGGAAGACAGAGATTGGAATACGTCAAGCAAATAATTGAGGACGTAGGTTGCAAGTGCTACTCTGAGATGAAGAGGTTAGCACAGGAAAGGAATGCGTGGCGGGCCTCATCAAACCAGTCGGTAGACTGATGACCAAAAAAAAAAAAAAGTTTGTTTAGCTTCCTCATGAAAGGTTATGTGATCCGTGATATGTGGATCCAAGAGCAAGATCAGAACAACAAAGAAAAGAAACCAGAGGCACAAACTAAAACCCATGAAAAACAGAACGCAGTTCCTGTAAAACTGTAAAAATGTTCGAGACGATTGGAAAAGCAGTCAACACATACCGATAGATCTATTGAAGAATATTGTGCCGGAGAGACCATCGTCCAGCATTACTATTCGTCCAGTCAGCTAGACACATGACGAAAATAGTTGTACTTTACCCAACGTCACGGGTCCAGCAGTGGTAGACGTTCAGTACTTGATTTCACTTCAGTTCAAGGAAAGGCAGTGCTGGTGAACCACGTGAATCTCTTGATGTGTTTGGTGACAAGATACCCACAGGATAAGATCCGGTAGGTCACAACAGGGGCAGCAAGTGGCATTCAGCTATCGAGAAGTATTATTTGACGCGTATGGATTCGTTTCAAACAATCTAATGAAAGAAGAAGCAGGACTTCTGAGGTCGGAAACTAATATTTCGATGTACTCTCGACGACGAGGTAGTTTGAAACGATCAGGTCCGAGCAGCTATAACCAGAAGAAAGATTGTTACCCCAGAGTCCATCGGAAGAGAACATACGTCAACTGCAGCTGTCCTTACAAACAGTAACAAGATGCTGAATATCAGCTCACGCACCAGTAGTGTTCACGTTGGTGGCCTCAATGCATGTGGAATGTGCTATTTGTCCCGTCTTCCGGAACCAGAAGCATGTTATGTTCTCTAGCGGTTCTGATGACTAATGTGTTTTCATCTAAAGGGAACACGCTGGGTGAAAAAAAACTGAGCTTGAAGCATCACAGTCTGTTGGTCGCAGACATGATGTTTGCCAGATTCACTGTTGGTGGAAGTGCTGACGCTTACGTCAAACTCGAAAATATAGGAACGTAACATACCGACACTCCATTGTGATAAATGCTAGACGTGTTTGTATTGAGACTTGGGACACAGGCTCAAGGATACTTCAACTCACTGAAGACAAGGCAATAATTAGCAATCAAACACAAACTCTGGCTTGTAATTTCCAAGAGATTTTATTTAACAATCGTATGACAACAGCAAACAGATGTTATCCAAGAATAATATACATAATTGCCCTAGAATTTAAAACATTACCAAACACAAAGAAGTCTACGGGCGTCAAAGTCCACCCCACACAATAAGCAATGTTAAAACCCTCTTTACATAAATCTTAAAACATACAAACAGTAAATGGTTTACTGAGTAAAACTTCCACAGAAGCAGGAGAGCTTTTAAGATATAACAGCAGAAACAACTTACAATTTCTCCTTCTGAATAAGATATTAAAAACCCGGTACAATGAAAGGCATCTTTCAGGTATTACAAAATTTCAGCGACTCGTAATGGAACATCAGAGGTAGCGTTCTCGCTTCTCACGCCCGGGTTCCCGGGTTCGATTCCCGGCGGGGTCAGGGATTTTCTCTGCCTCGTCATGACTGGGTGTTGTGTGATGTCCTTAGGTTAGTTAGGTTTAAGTAGTTCTAAGTTCTAGGGGACTGATGACCATAGCTGTTAAGTCCCATAGTGCTCAGAGCCATTTTTTCTTAACAACAGAGGTGCGTGATAACTACAACTCAGATCGAGCCTGAATGAAAGCCGAAAGAAACGGTGAAGAAGGAAAGACGTACGCCTCGGTGTAACCAGGAACAAATAATAAAATACTCAACTTAAATTCGCCGGAGAACTGATAAACACAATGACCGCGCTATCGGTTAAAATCCAAACTGGCCGCCGCCAAGATGTCATCCCACAGTTAAACGGTCAGCTACAACGTACTACGTGCACCGCTGATTATACCACTGAAACAACATAAAACCACACAGAAACTGGGCAGTATCCAGAATAACACAGTGCTTAAAACATTAGAAAAATTTCGAAACAGGAATACGGCCACATGAGACCCACAAGCCATATTTTACATACTCCATAAACACACACTCAGTAATTACGAGAGGACTCTAGCACACGCAAAATTTTTCATCATTACACCCATGCTTGTTTACCTCTGAACACATTACCTAAGTACCAGCAGACAGTCAGAAAATCGAACCTCTGCTTATTTCGGAGTGCACACACATGCACTTAGATACACACTCCTTTCCCGTATCTCAAGTGTGTCCGAAACAGACGAACCTCATTCACTGTCCAATAAGGTGAGCACCAGTGGTCAATACGGAACAGATAACATGGGCGTCCAAACACTGGGAGAGTCGTTAACTGCAAACTGCACGAAATTCAATATACATATATACAGCAGGACTTTAAAATCAGAATAATTCCCACCGTTTCATTCTGTAGCGTATCCGGTTACTGGCAGACATATTCCAAAGCCACTTTCACATATTGATGTAGTTTAACAGCACAGACGACACCATCGCCCTCTCACTAGACGCAGAACACACTCACCGACCGCACGCACATCTCCGTCCGCAGCCCCACTGCCCACGTGACAGAAAGAGGCAGAGCATGCGCGAAGAGCAACCGCCGACAACAAGGCTGCACCACGGAGCGCCAACCAACCGGCCAAAGTAAACCCTCTCCCGACTGCGTCGTGCGTTTAAATAGCCGAAAAGCGACCAAAGAGGAAAACTGGTACAGAGTCGAACGCAGAGATCTTAAGAGAAGCGACTGGCCCCAAGAGCGCCACGTATCATGCCTACCTCTTTATCGCCGGCAGGTTACTGCCTGATAGGAGATGGCATGTTATCTCTCTCCTGTTTACATCAGAGTTCCGTAAGTTACATTCACGCTAAATGTTACTGTCTGGAACGTATCAAATAAACAAAAATAGAACACATAGTAAAAGAAATCTAAAATATTTACGGATACACGCTCGCCAGTTGAAAATTTTTCTGACCTGTTGCAGAGAAGAAGTTATTAAGAAGAATATCTTTAATCTACATTTGAGAATACTCGTTCTGTCTGGCAGAGTCATGTATCGAATGTTCCAATGGTTCAAATGGCTCTGAGCACTATGGCATTTAACATCTGAGGTCATCAGTCCCCTAGAACTTAGAACTACTTAAACCTAACTAACCTAAGGACATCACACACATCCATTTCCGAGGCAGGATTCGAACCTGCGACTGTAGCTTTCGCGCGGCTTGACTGAAGCGCCTAGACCCGCTCGGCCACACCGGCCGGCAACGCACAGTGTATCGAAGGCCTTTGATCCATGTCACGACCTATCGATTAATCGTACCCCGTCTTTGAGGGAAAGATTATGGTGCGCCGAACGGAGGGGGGCGGGGGGGGGGCGGAGGGAAGGGAAGGGGGGAGGGAGGGATAGGACAGTATGGCGCGAGGCAAATAGAAGACGTCATGGTAGCGCAAATGCGGGGCGTGGAGAGTGTGGCGCTGGTTTGGACGTCTGGCTGGAACGGAGCAGAGGGTTCTGAACTGTCTGGTCTACCCGCAATGGCACCGGCTGCTGGGTGTGTGACCTGTTAGAATACTGCCGGCTGACCTTCTTGCCGCCGTCACACAGATCAGCTATCTTCAACGCCGACTAAGAATCCGGCGGGGACATCTGTGGTGCGGAATTATTCGAACTACAGGCCCGTTTTTATGCTACATTCAAGTGGTTGTCGATGTGAGTTAATTCGACGGCTAGTTCATGGCTCCGCAGTAACGGTTCCTGCCAGAATCCAAACGACTGCTAGTTGCACTGTCAGTAGCAGATATGTGACCATGTTCTATAGAGTGGTTCTGCTCAGTCTTCCTGTATTGTGTTACCGGATTAGCAGTGCTTGTGTCCACTTTGAGGTGTTCTGTGTTTGATAGGTCATAATGCCCGTGCCTTCCTGGCCATTAACCTACCGGGCTCGGTCGTATTAACGTTGCCGATTATTTTCTGTACAGTGGATATTTATTTTACTGTTGCATCTGTGCATCTGTGCATCGTGGGCCCACTTGACTGGGGCCGCTATGTTGTGTAACTTGCTTCCTTTACGCGGGGAGATTAAAGTGCAAATTAGCCGGTTAAATAGTAACGCATTCGTCGTTGGGTCAGCTTCTTCAATTTTAGAAACACTTCGAGTTAGCCTACTTAAATTTTCTGGTACTACCTGTTACTTTTGTGTGCTCTGTTCTCGTGTGTTAAATGTTGTCATTACTCTAGCCTGACCTCTTTCTGGCGCTCCTCGCGAGTCGTTTACTATTTCGGGGGAAGGAGAGGCCAATAATATCTCGAAACTAATTATTCATTGTGTTTTTAGTTCCCTCACTTGAAGATTTTCCTCTACCGATCGGTCCTAAGCTGAACTCTCACTCGATGTTGTGGTCGGAGCCTTGAATTGATATTGGTTATCTGTAATACTAAGAGAACATTTTGTGTGTAACGGACATGTTCTGCTCCCGTGCTTAGCCTAAAGGTCATTGCGGCTTTTGGCCAGTCGGCGCCGGACGTGATAGTATATTCCCGCGTGGGTGACTAAGACGGTTTGCACTGATTCTGATGTTGCTGTATTTGTGATACCGCTATTATTCTGTATCTGCTGCTGTTGGTAAAATTTTATTTTAACTTTGGTACAGCAGCTCATATTTCCGTTTTTAGTTTTTAATTAACGAAGTTCATTGTCATTTCAGTAAAGTATAAAACCTGCTTGTTAATCCTCGTTAAATTGAATTCAGTTTGGGCAATGGTTTGTCGTGAGTACTTCACAATAATTGTTTAGTTGTTATTTCAAAGCTCTAACGAAGCGTGAAGGCTCTTGTTATGTATTAACCGAAATATTGTTATCACTATAAAAATTGTTTTAAACATTCTCTAATGATAGCATTTCAATAGTATGTAGTTTTAAATAAATGGCTTTATGTGTTTTACGAACGGCTCTTAATCTTCGCCGGCCGCGGTGGTCTAGCGGCTCTAGGCGCTCAGTCCGGAACCGCGCGACTGCTACGGTCGCAGGTTCGAATCCTGCCTCGGGCATGGATGTGTGTGATGTCCTTAGGTTAGTTAGCTTTAAGTAGTTCTAAGTTCTAGGGGACTGATGACCACAGATGTTAAGTCCCATAGTGCTCAGAGCCATTCTTAATCTTCAATTAGGTCCAACTCTTGAGCAATCTATACATCTCAGGGAGCGTATCAACCTTTATAGTAACATTTTTCACCTTTTTCTGTGCCAAAATTTCCTTCTGGTGTTGTGAATATACTGCTATCAAACTCAGATGGATTGTTGATAAATTACTTAAGTGAATAAATGTACTGTGAGGCTGTGATTAGTATTCCCAGCTGCTTAAAGAGATGCCTGCAATAAACACGCGTGTGAACGCCACGCAGCTCTAATTATTTCTTTTTTTTTATATTTATTTTTATTTATTTATTTATTTATTTATTTATTTTTTTGCAAGAAATACTTCTTTCCTCAGTGAGGAGCTACCACAGAGTGTTCTCAAGAGATCGGTGAATTATACTTAAATTATATTACTTTATTGACTTCTGCTGGTTGTTCGCGTCGTTCTCGCACGATATTTCGACGGCGCTATTCTCTGTCTTTTTCGTGTGCTCCCTGAGACTAAGCCTTGGGTGGATTGGATCCAGTACATAGTTTCCGTACAGACAACACGTTGGGTGACATTATAGGTTACAAAACGCCAAAAGAGCTGCCTTATAATAAATCCGGAATTTGCAAAATTACTTGCATAGATTGCGATAAATTTTACTTTGGCCAAACGGGGAGAAAGTTTGGCACACCATTTAAAGAACACGAGAGACAGTGTGAAATTAATCTATCCACGTCTGGAGTGCCTTTGACAGGAGACAACCACTACGCATTATACATAAACAAACCATCAAAAATTCTACACAAAGCAGACAAGGGAAAAACCATAGATATCTTGGAGGAGATTGAGATACATGAGCATCTCATAAAGCAGCCAATATAATATTAAATGAGCAGACAGACTTGAGTAACAGAAGATTTATGAGCTGTGTGAACTACAAAACAAGAGTGACAGATCTTACCACCATTAAATCTGGTTGGTGCTTGCAGAGCAACCTCGTATCTATACATAGAACTGGATTTGTAGCTTTGCTAACGACGAAAATTACTAATTTTGATACATAATTTTATGAAAACGAACACTTGAGACCACTTCAGGGAAAGGTTTAATTTTTGCAACAATGACGAATGTAAATCGCTTTAGTATTGTGAAGTTTTAACAGTACTGTGAATAATTTTGTTAGTTCATTGGGACTGTGATAAAATGCAAGGGCTGTTTTATTACAGTAGCTAGGGCCAGTAATGTTGGGCCACATTATGATTTGTGTAGCGACAACAAGCATGGAGGCTGTTTTCAGCAATGGCATATAAAACTGAGGCCAATTTTAGAAACACGTAATAAGACCACTAGCATTATTCAGCAATAACGTAAGTTTATTCTATAATGATCATAAGTATTGTCCAAGTCCATCATGTAGGAACTTTAATAAGAATTGACGACACGTGCAGAACACTGATTACATGGCTGCAGCTCGATCTGGTGAAAATTTTGTCTCTGTAGAAGGACAGGTCTTCGGTTGATTCATGTTTCCCGCAATTTGGAATAGTTACGTTTATGTATGAGTGTGTAAAAAAGAAGAGGGACTGAAACGCTTCGTTGGGAAATCCGGAATACCTTCGATTTCACTAGACAATTTTCTCACCTATTACTACGAACTGTGGATATTCACACTGTAAATCAAGAATCCAGTCATACGACGGTGACAATTAGAACCCGCCTGTGAGAAAACTGCCAAAAGCATTCGGCAAACCCAGAAAATTGGAAAATTCTTGAAATGCTAAAGCGCCAGTTGTGTTTCACAAGAACGATAGTTTCTCAGTGCGTGCTGGTCGTGTCAGTAGATCGTTTTCTTGAATGTATGTCATAATTCTGGGATACTAATACTGCATGTTCTAAAATCCTACTACTAATTTCATATTAATAATCTAGGTCTACAATTCAGGGGCTTACTTCTGTTTCCCTTCTTGTATATTGATATGATCTCAGCAAATTTTCAGTGTTTAGGCATCGATCTTTCGTCGAGCAACGAACTGTGAATGAGCTAAGGTTGGAGATACTTCATTAGCATACTCTGATATACAGCCTGGGCCAGAAACTTTGCTTTATTTAGCATCTACTTCCAAATCAATCATATTTGAAGATGTTCTTGATTCGAAATGCATCTTCTTTGGCGAAATGGTTTAGCAAAACCGTGTTTGGTAACTCGGCTTTACTGATTCTGTCGTCGGTAACAGTACCATTGCCGTAACGCAGTGAGAATTCAAATGGCTCTGAGCACTATAGGACTCAACATCTGAGGTCATCAGTCCACTAGAACTTAGAACTACTTAAACCTAACTAACCTAAGGACATCACACACATCCATGCCCGAGGCAGGATTCGAACCTGCGACCGTAGCAGTCGCGCGGTTCCGGACTGAAGCGCCTAGAACCGCTTGGCCACCGCGGCCGGCGCAGTGAGAATTAATCATGTCTTTCCGATTGTATACTTTACATACGGTTACATACTCTACGGACTTCTACCAGATTTCGAGACAATTTATTTGTGGAAACTCTTGAAATCATGCCGCACTGAAGTCTGCATTACGTTTCGAGTCCTGCAATCCGTCGGAAATCCTGAGTATATTGCCGTCTTTAAAACTCGCATTCTTTTCTCTTTAAAACAGTATTTACCATCTCTCATTAATTTACTTCATGTAAAACTCTAGACTGCCATCAACACTATTTGAATTAGATGCATATTTGGTCAACATTTACATAGTATGGAAAGTATGGAGATGTCTCTTAGGAACATCTGTCTTTAAAACTGATTTATTTTGGGATGATTAGGATTTCACGCTATTTCATATCACTACAACAGACGTATGGCCACTAATTTCTGTATATGCCATGACGCTCTATATTTGCTCAGTATAGAACTGCTTGACGTTAAGAGGTCTTCTACGCCATCGCAACCATTTAAACTTCGTGTGGACTCCAGAAACAATTGTTCAAAATAATTTTCGGCCAAAGCATTTAGTACGATATCGGACGATGATTTATGCCAACCAATTCCTTTAAACAACTATATTCGTAATAAAAAGTGACGGTAGATTTAAGGTTTCACAACCTACAATTGTATGAGTCGGATACGTTTTCAAAATGAGGATCAAATTCTTCTTGAAGTCGGGAGTCGGTCAAAGGACCCATTAATTAATTTGATTTGGTTATCGAGTACGCTTATCATACTAATTCACAGCATCTACCTACTCAAATCTCAACACAAGATGAAGTACTGGGTACTGAACACTGACGGTGTTCCGCATGATGCAGTGGAGCCTGTCTATATCGCAGAACGCTGAAACAAACACACCACCAACAACTGAATTAGCCTATCCTTACGATACACCGTAAGAACATACGTACAAACTTCGGTTGAACTTATCTCCGACTTCAGCTACCTTTCAGCATCCACGAAGATTTCTGTTTCAGGGTTTGTCAAGAGTGCTTGGAGATGTGAACATTTCCCAACACAGCTACAAAAATTTATAACTATGATACCAACGCTTTTAAGTGTACCCCCTTCCTGTTTTTTTACATGCTGCTTTTGAGATTGTACACCGAAGCGTCAATGAAAGTGGTCTGGGCATGTGTATTCAAATACAGAGAAACGTAAACAGGCAGAATACGGCGCTGCGATCGACAGCGCCTACATATGACAAGTGTCTGGCGCAGTTGTTAGATCGTTTACTTCTGCTACAATGGCATGTTAACAAGATTTAAGTGAGTTTGAACGAGATGTTATACTCGGCGCACGAGCGCTGGGACACAGCATCTCAATGATAGCCCCTACGAGCATTTCACGAGTGTACCGTGAGTATCAGGAATCCGGTAAAACACCAAACCTCTTACATCGCTGCTTCTGAAAAAAGATACTGCAAGAACGAAACCGACGACAACTAAAGAGAATCGTTCAACGAGGCAGAAGGGCAACCCTTCCGTAAATTGCTGCAGATTTCAGTGCTGGACCATCAACAAGTGTCAGCCTGCGAACCATTGAACGAAACATCCTCGATATTGGATTTCGGAGCCGAAAGCCCACTGATGTACACTTGATGAGTGCACGACACAAAGCTTTACGCCTCAAATGGTTCAAATGGCTCTGAGCACTATGTGACTTATCGTCTGAGGTCGTCACTCACCTAGAACTTAGAACTAATTAAACCTAACTAACCTAAGGACATCACACACATCCATGCCCGAGGCTGGATTCGAACCTGCGACCGGGGCGGTCGCTCGGCTCCAGACTGTAGCGCCTAGAACCGCACGGCCACTCCGGCCGGCTTTACGCCTCGCCAGGGCCCGTCAGCACCGACATTGGACTACTGATGACTGGAAAAATGTTGCCTCGTTGGACGAGTCTCATTTAAAGTTGTACGTGTACAGGCTTGGAGACGCCTCATGAATCCATGGACCCTGCATATCAGCAGGGGACTATTCAAGTGGTGGAGGCTGTGTAACGGTGTGGGGCATGTGCAGCTGGAGTGATATGGGACCCCTGATGTCCCTAGATACTACATGTGACACGTATGTAAACACCCTGTCTGATCACCTTCATCCATTCATGTCCTTTGTGCATTCGACGGACTTGGTCAATTCCAGCAGGACAATGCGACACCCCACACGTCTAAAATTGCTACAGAGCGGCTCAAAGAACACTCTTCTGAGTTTAAACACTTCCGCTCACCAGCCATGAACATTATTGAGCATATCTGGAATGCCTCGCAATGTGCATTTCAGAAGAGATCTCCACCCCCTCGTACTCTTACGGATTAATGGACAGTCTTGCAGAATTCATGGTGTCTATTCCCTCCAGCACTTCTTCAGGCATTAGTCAAGTCCATGCCACGTAGTGTTACGGCACTTCTGCTTCCTCGCGGGGGCCCTACACGATATTAGGCAGGTGTACCAGTTTCTTTGGGTCTTCAGTGCATCGCTGTTTCAACTCCGTAAGAAGTAAAAGAATGTTTCTCATTCATAGGCACATAGTTTCGTTACAAATAATCATTGAATATTTGTGTAATTTTTTTCTCTATCAACAGTTACTATGTAATCCACTATTCTAAATTATAAAATGTGATACCTATCCATCATAAGTTTGTTTTTCTTCACGTTCTTCTTTACTGACATGTTCCTTTTGTTTTACGCTCGTATTATGCGAAACTTATCTTTCCTGGAGTAAGTACAACATTTCAGAAAGTTTCAGTCGTAATACCCATTTGGTATAATGAATGACGGTTACAGTTACATGTAGATAAATAAATGCTTTATAATGTCCTGGAGTAGTAGAAAAAAGAGCAGACGATCGTGATTAATTATTGCAGATTTCAGTTGCGCTGATTAAATTTATAGGTGTAACGCGAAGAATATGTGGTACCGAGGCTACAAATTTAGCAGGAATGGGACCAAAACGATTATTCAGTTTTAATGGGTCATTTTCTGGTTCTTTCAGGTGCATATGCCAAGGAGACTGCACACTGGTGCTACACTCTGATCCTTTTGTACATTCTTAGAACGTCAACGAGTTCAGGCTTAAGAGAGAGAAGACATTGGGAGACACACAGCAGATATATATATCTAGTGAGTTCAATCAGTGGGAAAGCATTGCAGAAATGACATTGAACCTGTCCTAAAAATCTATCGAAGATGGGTGGCACTCTTTTCTCGATACATTATTCGAAACAAAGTATGCTTATTCTGCAGTCTCCGTCGTGTATTTCATCGAAAGACAACATGCATAAAATAAAAAAAAAAAAAAGTTGAGAAACGCATCGAGCTGTACTGGTGACTAATCATTTTATAAAATAAACTTCAGGACGTTTCTTAGAGTATACGTGACAGGGGGAAGAGCTTTGGTGCGGGAGTATGACAGTCAATGCTACATTGCGATGAGATGATGATGCAAGATTTACCTTATTACGTGGAGCTGCACGTAACTCACCAGCGGTAACCATGTTACCGCATTTGGCAGCGCCACTTTTCACCTGAGCCCCGCCTGATTAACAATTTAAGTCCGAGTGTTGAGCTGGAAAGGCTCGTAAACTGCTCGCAACGTAATTTATTAAGGACCGTAAATCCTGGAGGTCAGGCACGGCCGTGTTTCGGTTTTATTACACGTTGTTTCTCAGGGCACCACTGCTTAAAAATGTTTTCTTAAGCAACGACAGGAAAAAAAATCACAAAACAAGTCTGTGAAACTATTTTTATATCAGAAATTGGACCAATATATATATTTTTTTTCAATAACGTAAAATACGAACGTTTTGAAGTGTTGTACATTGAGGTCTTTGTATTTACGTAGTCCATATACCACAATCTGGGACACACTACGATGGACAGGTCAAAAACAAATCGAAACAGTCATGATCATCCACTGTTTACTATTTGGTACAAGTTGCCTATTCAACTGTTACCAAGGACAACGCAGATTTTATTGTTGACCAAGTTTTAAAATTTAAAATGCTGTAATAATCAACTCATTAAGAGTGATTGATACTCTTACGTTAACGATATAAGACAATAAGTCAAGTATTAAAGCTAAAAAGTGTGTCTTGAGTCAGCGTAACTCAACGGAGTACACATTACCGAGAGAATCTTCATCCAGTATTTTATAACGAAAGCACTTAGTGACAGAAGAAACTGTACAATTAATTTCGAAACAGTTAGAAACTGTTTGTTTGACCCTATCCACCATCCTCTACCGCCTACCAAATGGTGAAAGGGAAAAGCTGATGAAATGCGTATTTGATCGTCAGCTGTTTTATTGAAAACCTTAAGCCTCAACCGGTTTCGGTCTTAGACCATCATCAATGGTTATCTGTCCAAAGGTTCACAGATAATTATCATACTCAAAAAATGTTAAGAAATTATTAAGCGTTACTAAACGAACGTGAATAATTTCAAGGTTAAAAACAGTTCAAGCAAATATATCTCTCGTGTCATTATTGGACAGTGGATACATCCGAAGTGTTATAGCATGTAATAAATGCCGTCATATGAAGTTCTACACAGGACATCTACGGTTGTACTCAATAGTGCCATCAGTTAACAGGCCAGTACTCGTACATACGCTAAAGAGAAGGCTACAGATGTAAGTAGTATCATACTACAAACGCTGAAGAATGGCTCAAGGACCTCCACTAAACCTTTTCATCATGTGATATGTAGTTTACCGATCATGAGTTATCTCCTGATTGCAGGAAACTAGATTATTTTTAGTGACCGGCTCTGGTAGTTTCCATGTAAACGGGAAGTGGAAAATGAAATTGACATTAGAAATACAGAAAAAACGTCCGTCTCACAGCAAGATAGTAGTTAACAATTATTAAGCACTTTATCTTTTAACCTGTTTTATATTATGAACACAATTTACATTACTTTTGTTGTCAAGACTTTTTTTTTTACACACCTCATGGATTATTATGCTATGATTATGCTACTGTTTAGCACTGGGATATTGTAGAGATGGGAATTTCATGTTGTGGAATGAGAGGTTATCTATACATGTAACTGCAGCTTCGCTTTCCACTTTCTGTTTACGTGAGAAACTACCAAAGAAGTTCACTAAAGGTAATCTAGTCTCCTGGACTCAGCAGTTAACTCATGCTCGATGTACTTTATTTCACGTGATGAAAAGGTTTAGTGGCAAATCTTGACCAACTCTTCAGCGTTTGTACCTGGACGGTACTTACGTCTGTAGCTTTCTTATTAGTGTATACAATGTCCTGTTAACTGAAGCCACTATTTAGTCCACCTGTAAATGTCTGTGTAGAACTCACTATGCCAATGGCCTTGCCGCAGTGACAACACCGGTTCCCGTCAGATCACCGCAGTTAAGCTCTGTCGGGCTGGGCTAGCATTTGGATAGTGACCATCCGGTCTGCCGAGCGCTGTTGGCAAGCGAGGTGCATTCAGCCCTTGCCAGGCAAAATGAGGAGCTACTTGATTGATAAGTAGCGGCTCCGGTCTCGGAAACTGACATACGGCCGGGAGAGCGGTGTGCTGACCACATTCCCGCCCCCCACCCCCATACTGGCATCCAGTAATGCCTGTGGGCTTAGGATGACACCGCGGCCAGTCGGTACTGTTGGGCCTACATGGCTTGTTTGGGAGGAGTTAAGTTTTTGGAACTCACTGTACAGGAACTTATTAAATATTACAACGCCTTAGATGTACCCACTGTCAATTAATGACATGAGAGATTATTTTACTTTAACTGTTTTTAACCTTGCAAGGATTCACTTTCGTTTTGCACCTCTTTGTAGTTTCTTAAGGGGCTCCGGAACGCCCTGTACTTGCAATGTTAAAATAACGCTTATAAATTACATATTTCCTCACAAAGTATTTGAGGTAGGAAGTTGAACTTTTTACAGATTATTTATTGGAATATGGGCTACAACTTAACACAGGGATTTTACAAAATTTTAGTTCAGTTATTAAAGATGATTTTTTTCAATTGTAATGAAAATTCACAACATTTTTTTGCAATTTTTTTATTTATATATTCAAAAATATACAGTTTTTTGGAAAAAGGCTGTGTTAAATTATGCAGAAGGTACTGTGTAACATTTACTGAAAGTTTGAAACAAATATGTTTGGAAGATCCTTAGAAAACATGTAATTAGTATGAGAAAATAAAAGTTTTGGGAATCGAGCGACAAAGATTGGATTAACTTTTTAGTGCATTCCAGGTCCATAGGATGGATTATCTTCATCCTCTGCAAACTCCTCCTCCAGCTTCCTCTTGTTCCTCCTCCTGTTTACTCTTGCTTGTATTTCTAGACTCTTTACAGCCCTGTCTGCAGCCCGAAGGCGTTCCTTGTCTAAAGCAAGCATCGCTCGTACCATGTTAGAACCTATCTTCATTCCCATATTTCTAAATACCTTTGGCTTTCCAACATTTCTCCTTTTCTTAAAAGCCTTCAGAGGATTTCTAATAACTTTACTTTTACTCATTGTTATACTTCAACAAAACAGAGACTCAAGAAACAGAATTAATTACGAATATTTTCGAGATAACGACAAAGTAAATAAACATGAAACAATCGACAATCACACCAGCGATATATATTGAACCATCACAGGTTAGCCACAACACATACTTTATCTCACATCACTAAAATGTACCTGATGAACACGGACGTTAATAATAACACCATTTGACAGCAGTTTAACAGCGCCACAGTGGGTCACGCCCATGTAGAACACATTTCAAAAAAAAAAAAAAATTGAAAAATAGTTGTAGTGTTCGGAATTGAATAAATTATATATCTATTAAAAGGTAATAGTCTGCAGATTCAGAAAACGCAAAAAAGTAAAAATTGAACTTTTCATGATTTTGAGCCTTTCCGGAGACCCTTAACATATTTTTGTGCACTATATTTATGTACCTTTGGGTAGGTATCTGTTGATGGTGGTCAAAGACCGAAACTGGTTGATGCTTAAATTTTTCAACTAAGCAGCTGACGGTCAAATATGCATTTCATCAATTACTTGAAAGCTGTTAATAGTCACTTAGCAAAGACACTGAAAGAAAAAAAAATTATCGCTTACATATTCCCTGTTCATGCAGTAAAACTTCAGCATTGCGAATGACGTTTTAATTAATTACTTCCTTAGTGCTAACTCTACTCGAAACACAGTTTGCAGATGCTATACACATATACTATAAATCTGCCTGCAATATATCGCTGTGCGACACACGGTACAGGAGATATGCTTCAGGAAATATGACTTCAGAAACATTGAGACACGTAGAATGCTAGCTTCTCTTAAAACGTGGAGCAAATGTTTAACACATAAAAGAAATAGAGTTTGAGGCTGTTTTGTACATGGGAGTTCGATTCGTTAAAGAATTTTCGGTAAGCATTACTAATCTATGGCCTCAAACCTAATTCTGGCTACCACTTATGCGTCCTTTTCACTACATTGTTGTCATGAAGCGGAGGCCTATTTACAAATTTGGCCTCGGGAAAGAGTCGTCTGTGATGAATAACACAGGCAAGTATAAAAAAAGGAAAACACTTAAATCACTTAAATTACCTTAGATAACGGATTCTTTTTTTACGCTAAATCTATATTTGGCCTTAGTTTTCTTTTATTTGTTTATTTGCTTATTTTTGTTCAGTCGTGTACGATTTTTCCCTTGAAGATAAATCACAAGGAACATGTAATTGGAACCAAACTACTTTACTTTTTTAATATGAACAAGTTTATGGATGTCTGTACATGCAAACACCTCTCTCTCTCAAAGGTATTATGTTACTGTTGGCTTCCATTTTCTCTTTTCCTTAAAGCGCATGGTGTAGCTTTCTCTGCGATGAATTGCCTGCTTTTCGTTTCAGTGAAGTGACCAATTGTAGCCCCCTTCATACAGGTATTCCAGCGAACGTCATAATGTCGTTCAATTACTGAAAAGTACCGTATAGTTTATTATCTATGGAAATATCTGGATTGCCATTCTAGACCGTCTGTTGTCTCTATTTCCAAGCATGCATATTTGACTGTATTTTAATTACTTACCAAGACGGATGCTTTGAAAATGAGCATAATGTACAAAACTAGTCACCTCCAATAAATGAACAATATTTCTTAATGCGTCATTGGACGGAATTACAAATATGTATTTCAGTCTGACAAATGGTTAGGACTTCTACGATTTTACTTCCTTTTTTGCGTTTCTTTTAAAAATTCGCCGCCCGTTGTAACACACCGTGTTCTGTTATTCAATAATTCGTTGAGTCAGACAATTAAATACGAAGATATTTGTTATAATAGACCGTCATTATTATGAATGTCATCTGATCCTACAAATTACTGTAACCACTCAAATTTAATACATTTTCCACTAATCAGCTAAGATATTTTTGCTTAGTTCAATTAGTAGAAAGTGTATCTGATGTAAATACGATAAAATATAAGCCTGCGACGACTGATAGATTGCACCGCAGGTTAACCGAAAGTCGCATACACAACACATCCATCGTTTTTGAAGGATCAAGGAGGTGCTGTCTTACGAAAAGTGCAGTTGAAAAGAGTGATTTTGTATTTTGCAGTTTCAACGGAAACAGTCACATACGTGCGTAGGTACTCTGTTTTACCTTATCTTGGTTATTAATGGGCGATAAATACTGATATTTTGTTACAAACCGTCCATTTCACGTCAGAAAAAAACGATTTCATAACGCTGGTATCCTTATGGTATTTATTCGTTTATTGACTAAGAGATGCAAATTTTTTTCATAATGTGCAAGGCTGAGATCTAGAAGCTCTGATTTTCTGATCTCGCACCAAACTTCTTGGAAGTAGGTTCAAAATGGTTCAAATGGCTCTGAGCACTATGGGACCTAACTTCCCCTAGAACTTAGAACTACTTAAACCTAACTAACCTAAGGGCATCACACACATCCATGCCCGAGGCAGGATTCGAACCTGCGACCGTAGCGGTCGCGTAGTTCCAGACTGTAGCGCCTAGAACCGCTCGACCACCCCGGCCGGCTTGGAAGTAGGGAACTGTATGATGCCTTAGCCAGAACCACAACTTAAAAAATAACTCCATTTTCCACAGTAATTTATACCATTAGCAGCTGATTTCGGCTGTTTCCCGCTTTCAAATGCGTACACGTACACTTACACTTGTAAATTTACACCATCAATCTTTGCGGGTGTAGGCGAATGTGCATCTGTCATTTTAATGAGTAACCACTGTAGCAGGAAACATGAGCACGAAGAATGATCCATGTTCCTTAGCACCTTAAAGTAACATTACTAACGTTATAGCATACGTACATAAACTTAAAATCTCGTTATACATTGCACATAAGATTTTATATTTTTCTATGTATTTCGCTACCGTAGTCCTCTACATCTACATGGATAGTCTGAAAATCACATTTAACTGCCTGGCAGAGGGTAATTTTATTGGGGCGTTGACGAATATGGAAAGTTCTTCTCGCTCGTGTTTACTACTACAAAGGTTACGTCTTAAAATGACAAATGTCCTTTTTACAAACCCGCAAATGGTAATGGTATAAATTTGCGGAGACGGGTGTCTACACTTGAAAATTACACACACAGCCAAAATCTTTTAATGGTTGTATAAATGTCGGTGATTGTCGGAGTGGGAAGTAAATTGGTCCTCCAATAAATTTGTGGCTACGGCAAGCAACAGTAAGAAATCTGCGAACCAGAATTATAATTAATAGACATTTTAGAGGAGTTTACTAATTACTGAACGAAAGAAATTGCGCTGACTAGAGCTGCTGCAAAAATGACGTCCACAATACGCAGATGGGTTTGCTCGTATTTCGTTTGTATTTGCGGTTGGTTGCTCAGCATCGCTCCTGTCGTTATTTATGAATCGACCGAGCATCAGCCTCGGGTAGTCAAACAATGGCATCGGGGGAACACTTGTGTTATCAGCGGCCGGCAGGCAGGCAATGCAGTACTGCAGGTTGCCAGGTGATGGGAGCGGCTGCCCAGAACAACAGGATTCAGGCTCTGGCGCTGACTGCGTCGGGTTGTATAGGGGGTGGGTATGTGAAGTTATGGGAAGGGAGGGAGGGGGGGGGAAGAGATCGGGGAGAGGGGAAGAGGGAGTTGGACAATTGCTGCGCTCGAGCGGACTGTCATTGTAAGTGGTTAGGTGTAAGGTGGAGCAAAGGGGGGAACCAACTCACGGGCTGTCCGGCCGAGTTGGCGCCAAATTAAGCGCTGCGCCAGCTGTCCGCAGGCAGAATTCTGGCGGCCTCTGGTAATTGCGGCCGGCGTGTTTGTAGCGTGTGACCCCAGGCCGCGGCGCCTAGCAGCTGTGGCTCTACCGTAACACGGCCGGCAGCGTCGAGCAAGCAGCATTCGCTCAGAGGTTTCGGGTGCGCCCGTAGCCTCTAATGTAAAGACAGTTAGGAAGCCCTTGTTCACTGTAAGATTAATTGCGAAGGGCATTCGCTTCTGCTACTGCCCTATTGTGATAATGTCACCCTTGGGGGAAGAAATTAGGAGCCCGAGGTTTCGTGTCGGTCTCTCTCTCTCTCTCTCTCTCTCTCTCTCTCTCTCACACACACACACACACACACACACAAGCCCGCGCGCACGACATTTATGATTACTTTTACTTAGTTACAACAATAATACACTCCACGAAGTTGGGATGCGGTCTTGCTGTTGAACAGTGAAATTACGTTCAAAATCTATTCTTACAGGATTTACTTTATTTACTAGCAATTCATCAAGAACATTAACACATTTAATCACACTATGTGAGTGTGGAAGTAGTTGCCAGTGGGTAACTGATGAAAACAAATTTCTTTCAACAAATGGAAATTTTATTCCTAAAAACCCTTTCTTTTCTTTTTAAAAACAGATTTAAAAATTATAATCAGAAAGCACCCTCTAAATATCAAGTTACAGCTTATTCAGAGGCAGAAATAATAATTTTTTTTGACAGTGTGAGCTTTCGGGCTGAGAACCTTGCCGCTCCCTTTTGACACGGCCGTAGTCACGACCGCTCACAACAACCTCTGAAAAACTATACTGGTGCAAATCTGCAACACACCAGATTACCCTAAACTAAAAATTTTAACAACTCACAGAAACATATAAACTATGCACCCCGTAGGAGGGATGGAAATGGTACAAAACACATTTAAAAAATTACTTGCCACCGAAAGTGCAACTTGTTTTAAAAGAACTCTTATGGTGGAAGGGTGGCAACTTTATATACTAAAATGACCATTTAAATAAAAACCCATGAAATGCAGTCTTACATAAAATGTACAAAAAATGGCTCTGAGCACTAAATTCTAAGGTCATCAGTCCCCTAGAACTTAGAACTACTTAAACCTAACTAACCTAAGGCCGTCACACACATCCATACCCGAGGCGGTTCCAGACTGTAGTGCCTAGAACCGCTCGGCCACCCCGGCCGGCTAAAATGCACTAACATGCTCTACATTCTACATATACCACCTCTCAAGATGAGAGGCAAGATAAAAACATATTTCAGGAATTCGGCCTTTACACCTTAAGCAATAAATTCGTTAACACCGAATCCGACAAACATGAGATTGGCAGCTATTAACGTACGGCAGGCCGATAGACAGACAGACAGACACTAACTGCCTAACAAATGCGGACGAGAGACAGACGAGCAAGCTCGGGACGAGAGACTGACCAAGAAAACAAGTAGAATTTAACAAGTAAATTAAACAACATATCACGAAACACTTCACTTTCAATACACTGCGATGTCTGGCGAAGACCTGACGCAGCACCCCCGAAATGCTCTCCCGAACCGTCCGCTGCCAGCCGCTTCAACGGTCGCAAGAAGGCGCGCCGATCTGCCGTCTCACGGCGTCGCAGCTCGGACCGGCCAGACCGACGTCGTGGGTTGACTTCTGTTGCTCTCGTGTCGGCCGCGAAGCCACTACCCCTCGCTATACGGCGCGGCCCACTGGACTGACGTGGCGACCTCACATGCGCCGACGCTCAAGACGGACAGGTCATCTTGTGTCCCAGTGCGCGACCGAACAACCGATCGATCGATCGATCCAACCGCCAATGACCATTGCCTGAAGAAACTCGAGCAGATTGGAGGCGTAACACATGCTAGCACTCAGGACGACAGGCAGACACTGGCTGCCCCGACTGACCAACTGACCAGACTCGCCCCTAGCGAGCTCATAGCGCCCCTTAAATGCACGTGAGCAGGCTACTTTTTTCACCAGAGGGAGACAACAAAGCTGCGATTGCCACAGCGGCGCCACCGCCAGAAACGGAAGGCGACTGCTTCACACTACGCGCTGCGGCGCGCTCTTCAAAACAGCAAATTTTACCACGGCTCAACTCTATCTTTCGTTCATAAATTGTTGTCATGAAAATTTTGTTCCGTATGAAATGCTAAGGCCATGAAAAACGGTAATATTTCATAATTTATGTTAATAAATATCTTTCACAAAATAAGTCCACTCCAAGCCGAGGTTATCAGTGATTTAGACTTGCGGATTTTGAATATGATCACTGAAAGTTTTTGACTGTGTCGGCTATTAGAAAAACCATCGAACTTCTTTAGCGTAAGAATGTACGTTGCTTTTCCAGGTACATAGTATGATTAAATGTTGGTGAAGCCAATTCAAAACTCTCCCACAAAACCTCGTCTTTAACATCAGCAACTTACCTGACAAAATTTTTGAAATTAAGTTGCGACTCTGATTGCGTAAATAATTCACATGAATTTGAATAAAAATTCGCTATCGAACTGTATTTTCAATACACACTTACCTTAATTCAGCAATGAGCACCAAGCAGAATCAAATCAGCAACGGATGCGATGCGAAGACCAATGTGAATGGGAATTCTAAAGCTGGAGTCTACATTGTTTCGTCACTCATACAGGTTGGTCCATTGATAGTGACCGGGCCAAATATCTCACGAAATAAGTATCAAATGAAAAAACTACAAAGAACGAAACTCGTCTAGCTTGAAGGGGGAAACCAGATGGCGCTATGGTTGGCCCGCTAGATGGCGCTGCCAAAGGTCGAACGGATATCAATTGCGTTTTTTCTAAAAATAGGAACCCCTATTTTTTATGACATATACGTGTTTTCGTAAAGAAATATGATGTTTTAGTTGGACCACTTTTTTCGCTTTGTGTTAGATGGCGCTTCAATAGTCACAAACATATAAGTACGTGGCATCACGTAACATTCTACCAGTGCGGATGGTATTTACTTCATGATACATTAACCGTGTTAAAATGGACCGCTTACCAATTGCGGAAAAGGTCGATATCGTGTTGATGTATGGCTATTGTGATCAAAATGCCCAACGGACGTGTGCTATGTATGCTGCTCGGTATCCTGGACATCATCCACGTGTCCGAACCGTTCGCCGGATAGTTACGTTATTTAAGGAAACAGGAACTATTCAGCCACATGTGAAACGTCAACCACGACCTGCAACAAATGATGATTCCCAAGTAGGTGTTTTAGCTGCTGTCGCGGCTAATCCGCACATCAGTAGCAGACAAATTGTGCAAGAATCGGGAATCTCAAAAACGTCGGTGTTGAGAATGCATCAACATCGATTGCATCCGTGCCATATTTCTATGCACCAGGAATTTCATGGCGACGACTTTGAACGTCTTGTACAGCTCTGCCACTGGGCACAAGAGAAATTACGGGACGATGACAAATTTTTTGCACGCGTTCTATTTAGTGACGAAGCGGTAACGTAAACCGACATAATATGCACTATTGGGCAACGGAAAATCCACGATGGCTGCGACAAGTGGAACATCAGCGACCTTGGCGAGTTAATGTATGGTGCGGCTTTATGGGAGGAGGGATATTTGACCCCCATTTTATCGATGGCAATCTAAATGGTGAATTCTATGCTGATATCCTACGTTATGTTCTATCGATGTTACTACAAGATGTTTCACTGCATGACAGAACGGCGATGTACTTCCAACATGATGGATGTCCGGCACATAGCTCGCGTGCGGTTGAAGCGGTATTGAACAGCATACATCAGGACAGGTGGATTGGTCGTCGAAGCACCATACCATGGCCCGCACGTTCACCGGATCTGACGTCCCCGGATTTCTTTCTGTGGGGAAAGTTGGATATTTGCTATCGTGACCCACCGACAACACCTGACAACATGCGTCAGCGCATTGTCAATGCATGTGCGAACATTACGGAAGGCGAACTACTCGCTGCTGAGAGGAATGTCATCACACGTATTGCCAATTGCATTTAGGTTAACGGACGTCATTTTGAGCATTTATTGCATTAATGTGGTATTTACAGGTAATCACGATGTAACAGCATGAATTCTCAGAAATGATAAGTTCGCAAAGGTGCATGTATCACATTGGAACAACCGAAATAAAATGTTCAAACGTACCAACGATCTGTATTTTAATTTAAAAAACCTACCTGTTACCAACTGTTCATCTAAAATTATGAGCCATATGTTTATGACTATTATAGCGGCATCTATCACAAAGCGAAAAAAGAGGTCCAAGTGAAACATTCATATTTCTTTACGTACTACAAGAATATGTAATAAAAATGGGGCTTCCCATTAAAAAAAAAAACGCAGTTGATATCCGTTTGAACTATGGCAGCGCCATCTAGCGGGCCAACCATAGCGCCATCTGGTTTCCCCCTGCAAGCTAGACAAGTTTCGTTCTTTGTAGTTTTTTCGTTTGACGCTTATTTCGTGAGATACTTGTCCCGGTCACGATCAATGGACCACCCTGTATAGTTAGATTTGATTTGAAAATCTATTTAGATAACCTAGTATAAGCCACTTTTACCCCCCTGTTCATTTATTTTCTACGAGTAACAATCTGCAATTACTGTAAATATGAACTCATAACCCGGTTCTATGACTTCCGTATTAATAGGTACAGTTTTCTCTTTTTTATGTTTGTTATACATAGTTCTAGTCTTACTACAATGGATTATCAGATGTAATTCCAAACTTTCTCTACGCTTTATTAGTTGTTGGTGTAGTCGGGTTAGAGGGAAACGCTGATGGCAGAGGTCATGATGGTTCCTTAGAAAAAGGTAAGATCGATTCCCTGTTCATTCTTCATCATTCATTCGGAGTTTGTGGTCCGTCTGTAACGCCCTCCGATTCCTGCCTCGGGCACGTGTGTGTGTGTGTGTGTGTGTGTGTGTGTGTGTGTGTGTGTGTGTTGTTCTTAGCATAAATTAGTTTGAGTAGTGTGTAAGTCGAGGGACCGATGACCTCAGCAGTTTGGTCCCTTAGCAATTCACATAATTTTTTTTTTTTTTCTCGGAACGCCCTCGTCTTCCTTCCTTCTTTCCTACCTGCATAAATGACTCAAATATAAATGTTAAGGTCATCAGTCCCCAAGTTTACATACTACTTAACCTAAATTAACCTAAGGACAAACACACACACGCATGCCCGAGGGAGGACTCGAACCTCCGCCGGGACTAGCCGCACAGTCCACGACTGCAGCGCCTGAGACCGCTCGGCTAAACCCGCGCTGCTAAATGACTCAAATCGTTACCAGGAATGGAAAGTAAATTTAAGTATTTCGACACATAAGGATTGGTTATGAACCGCTGCAGTAGTGGTCTATGGCATACGTAATAGGCGGGGTGAGATAAACGTGCCGAAAATGGCTCAGCATTGATTCTCGCCTGCGGCAGGTCGATTACGACCTTTAAAGCGCCACCCACTGTACCGCTAACGCTGACCTGTGTTCGCATCCCTCTGCGTTCACCGCTGAGAAGAGTAGAAAGCGAGACTGCATCAACGAGAGCTGACTGTTGGGTATAGTTCTGTAAATTGTAGGCGCGCAGACTTCTACTGGCAGACTCATTAAGGTGTAACTTTACCGTGTGCAGAACCTCTACATGTACATCCATATTCCGCAAAGCTTTGTGAAGTGTATGGCATAGCGTACTTCCCATTTACAAGTTATTAGGGTTTCTTCGCGTTCAATTTTCTTATTGAGCACGGGAAGAATGACTGTTTAAATGCCTCTGTGAGCGTTGTAAATAATATAATCTTGTCCTTAAGATCTATACGGGAACGATACTTAGAGGGTTGTGGTATATTCCCAGATTCATCATGCAGAGCTCGTTCTTGACACTTTGTAAGTAGGCGTTTTCTAGATAGTTTCTCTCTACCTTCGAAGTGTCTTGTAGTTCAGTTTCTTTTCCACGGGCCAAATAATCTTATCAGTATCCCCTATTAGTTCTATTTTGCATTTCCCTAGTACTTTACCAATGAACCAAAGTCTGCCACCTGATTTACCTACAACTTAATCAGTGTGATTCTTCCATTTTACATCGCTACAAAATGTTACAACCAGTAGTTTGTATGAATTGAACCATTCCAGTCGTAGCTCGTTGATATTGTAGTCATAGGGTACCATGTCTCTTCGTTTTGTGAAGTACACAATTTTACCTTTCTGAACATTTAAAGCAAGTAGTCAAATTTTTCACCAATGTTATCGAGATAGAAAGGATCTTAGCAAGATGGTTTTTTCAGGCCGTACTTCCTAACAGAGGGCTGCATCATCCGCGAAAAGTATGAGGTTACTGTGAATAATGTCCGCAATCTCGATATGAACAGCAAACGTCCCAACACACTTCCCTGGTGAACACCCTAAGTTTTTTCCACGGTTGTCCGCGTCATTTTGTAAAAAATAACTGTCACGTTTCGTTTATGGTCGCATTGGCCTTCCTATGGTGTAATGCATTTTTTTTACCTTTTTATTGTTTCAGTTACCCACGAGAAAGGGGGTGGGGGCTGGAAGCGGATAAAACCGCTCTCCACCCGAAGAGCTTAAATATTAATGTGCGTAAAACATATGAAAATAAATTCTTTTTCAGAAATGTACACTACTGAACAAACTTGATAATATTTTAAAACTTTCTTAAATGATTTTATGCAACAGTTAAATATCAGTGACGAAGATCACTGTGCTGCTACAATACGATGGTGATGCAAGTGGTGGACGAAAATGATCATGTTCATGATGATGAATAACATTGTGGCATCCTATCAATCTGCAGAAGGCAGTTAAAAACTATTCATGGATGTGAAGGTAGGAGAATCGAGGGAGGGTGTGAGGTGGAGCATTGATGACTAGGGCTGGAGGGAAGGTTGTAAGTCGAAACAAATTTCATTGTTGAATGGTGGCTTGTTCGTTGAAGTTGAATATTGGGTGCTGGGGTTAAATTTTCCATTTAATGTACTGGATTCGAAGGTGCTCCAAGAATGCAGGAGTTGGTACAGGTTGCGAGTTGGACAGGTAGGCGGAAGACGGTACAGGGAACACGTCTCTCTAGATGTTCAAGGGACTTCTAGAATTTAGGAGAGGAGAAGATCCGCAAAATATTGGTGCGTAGATGAGATTGAATTATTTCGGAGCTAAGTGGATTTGAACGTGGGCAAATTATTGGTGCTAATATGGTGGGTGATTCCGTAACCAAAATAGCGGAAGTGTTTCGTGTATCGAAGATTCATATCACAAACAGGTAAAGCGGAAAAATAGCATCCAGTAAGTCACAACGTGCAAGATAGTGTGTGTTCAGTGATCGTGACAGGAGGTCTTTGAATAAGGAAATTGAGAAGAAAAATAAGAAGTAAGAGAACGTCAGCAGAAAAAGTGACTTCAGAAGTGAATGACGCACTCGCGAACCCTGTCGCCATGTACACAACACAATGGGAGCTCCGTAAGTAGGGAATTTCCGGGCGAGCTAGAATTCTGACACTCATCAGCGATACAAATGCCCGTAACAGGAAAGCGTGGTGCTGAACTCAAAAATTCCCTTTTTGGTTGTTTAGTTGGTTTATTTTGGGAGAGGGGACAAGGCAGCGAGGTCATCGGTCCCATCGGATTAGGGAAGGATGGGTAAGGAGGCATCCCGGCGTTGGCCTGGACGGATTTAGGGAAATCGTGGAAAAGCTGAATGAGGATGGCCGGATGCGGGTTTGAACCGTTATCCTTCAAAATGCGGGTACAGTGCGCTACCTACTTTGCCACCTCGCTCGGTGGGAGCAATGGGAGAAAGCCATTTGGTCGGATGAAACTTTTTTCACACTAACTTCTGGAGTAGTTTATACCCCGAGAGCGAAACATGGGGTTTTTAGATGATGATTTGGGCAGCCATATCGTGGTACTTCATGGGCCCCATGGTCACTGTGCAAAGTCACGTTACTACCAAGGATTGTGTGACCATTTTGGCTGATCAGGACGATCACTTGGTACAACCTTTGTTCCCCAGTGGTGACGCTGTGCCGGCCGAGGTGGCCGAGCGGTTCTAGGCACTACAGTCTGGAATCGCACGACCGGTACGGTCGCAGGTTCGAATCCTGCCTCGGGCATGGATGTATGTGATGTCCTTAGATTAGTTAGGTTTTAGTAGTTCTAAATCTAGGGGACTGACGACCTCAGAAGTTAAGTCCCATAGTGCTCAGAGCCACTTGAACTTGAACTTAGTGACGCTGTGTTTGAAGATGGCACTGCTCGCATCGTCCAAGACTGGTCTTATAAGCACGACGCCCAACTTTGCTATTTCCCAGCTTCGTCACCTGAACTTGCCACTATTTTGCAGGAATAATGGTGTAAGAGTCGCTTGAAAACCATACCGGACCTGTTCTTACCCATTACGAGAGGACTTGAAGCTGTTTTGAATGCCAAGGATTTTTTCACAGTATCAGGCATGGTAATGTGTTTTTTGGTGTTTCTATATTTTTGCCCAGCCACTGTCCGGCATTTTATGGTTGAAACAGGACGCAGCTCGGCCTGTATAGAATCAGGAAAGGATCTAGTTTTAATGATTTACCTATTTCTCAACGTCGATACCATACCAACATCATACAAGTTCGTTGTGGTGCGAGAAAACTGTGGCAGTACATCCGTCTTAGTAAATGAACATTTCAAAAGGGTGCTCAGTATTTCTGCTATTGCTTTGTTACTCTCAATTTCTATTCAGGTGTAACTCTGGTACAGCCTTTCAATACGACAAAAATTCTTTGGGTTGTGTAAGACCATGCAGTGAGATTCTTCTACGGTAGAAGACTTCACGCAATGCCTTCTTTACAGCCAAACGCAATTCATTTAGCAGCTTTTTGTCTAAAGCCCTGGGCTCTGTTTTATACCCTACGAAACGGAAGTCGCAGGCATATCATTACGCTGTAGCCGTTTGCTTTAGGAGCTATACTCTGGCAAGACTGCACGTCGATACGAATCAAAGGAGTCAAGATTGCACGTCGACAGAGATCAGAGGAGACGACGATAGCAGCCCAAGCAACCGGGTATGGCTACACTCCCAACCGCACGTGCGAATACCTGAGTGCCGGCCGAGTTAATAACCAAGCAGCCGGCTTATGCTCCCGGAAATACGCTGGCACGAGATAAGCGGCGGTCCACCTCTCAGCCGTATATAGCGCTCGTAAATTAAGGCATCTGGTGCGTGCGCTGCGGCGCTATCTCGTTGCTGACCGACGCCTGCACAGGAGCCGCGCGCATGTAAGAGGTGTCACCTACCCACTGTTGCGAGTAGCGTCGTCAGCTACTGTGCGGGAGTTATCTCTCGATTGCAGTCTGACGCATACACAGTGATGGAATGGACAAGAAGATTTTAGCGATATATGAAGATAGTAACCGTTCTCGAAAGAACAGATACCATTGATGACCGTGCAGCTTCTCTAAAATCGATGATAATTAATTGAAACCCTGAGCTGCCGACAGGTGTTGACATACCATGATTGGGATTTTAGAAGTTCTTATGCAAAGTTCAAGACGTAGGTGCTGCCTAGAAACGCAAGTAATGTTCTGTCAGTGAAACATTCTGTGAAACTTTATTTCTTCATCATTTGAATTTGCAGCTCCTTGTGTTGACCGTGTCAGCAGTTGAAATTGTAGGATGTGAGGTCCGCCAGATATGCAAATCACCGTTTTTTCTCAGTACAGGTTGGTTGGTTGGTTGGTTTGGGAAAGGAGACCAGACAGCGTGGTCATCGGTCTCATCGGAGTAGGGAAGGATGGGGAAGGAAGTCGGCCGTGCCCTTTCAGAGGAACCATCCCGGCATTTGCCTGGAGTGATTTAGGGAAATCACGGAAAACCTAAATCAGGATGGCCGGACGCGGGATTGAACCGTCGTCCTCCCGAATGCGAGTCCAGTGTCTTACCACTGCGCCACCTCGCTCGGTTCCTCAGTACACAAACATGTTTCAACACCAGTGTGCCATCATCTGTGGGTCTCCGTTTTATTTATTCTGTAATGTGAACATTTTTATTAAATTATTGCAAAATTATGTGGATGTTGAGTTTAAACAGTAGTCCGTTTCTTTTTATTAATACCTTTTCGCTTGGTGTGCATGATTTTTCCAGATCACCTGTATATTATTTACTACAGGTAGCTTGTCATCTGCAACCAAACGATGTCGTTGATAAATTTTGTTGGGAGTTAACCTGTTGTCTAGGATGTAATTTAGTTCGTTGCGATATTTCACGCCTCTATTCGTTTTTACTTACGTTTCTCGTGTGGCAAGCCCTTTTTCTCCGAGTCATGATGAGATGTCGTGATGTACACGTAAATGTAGCATGTGTTTTCCACAAATAAGGTCGTAAAACACTTTTCCCTTCACCAAAACACAGTGTGATAGTGGTTTGTGGTGTGTCCCTGCCCAGTCAGTGTTCATTTGTTCACCAGAGTGTTCGGCGCCAAATTCGAATTTTGTTCACATTTTATCTTTTGTGTGTGAATACAGAATAAATAAAACGGAAACCCACTGATGATGACACACTGGTTCTGAAACATGTTTGGGTACTGAGAAAAAACTGTTTTCTGCATATCTGGTGGACCTCACATCCTACAAACTTTATTCCGTTATTATTTCAGAATATTGCTGTGCTGTACTGCTGTGAGAGATCAAAACCTTAATGCAGAACTACATAGTTATCAATCACATAACAATCGTTATTTTCAGAGAAGTACGGTCTAACGCAACTCAGTGTGTGAGGAAGGGTATTTTGGTAACTCCGTAAATTCTGTTCCTTACGTAAATATCGATATGCGTAGCTCACATGGAGCAAAACCGTGAGGCTGAGTAATCTTTGGGTTTTGCTACAATATCTTTGTGTTGCTACACCGCCTCTGCCTGAGAGCGCTAGCGAAGTTACATGCATTCTATGTTAACAGTGTTGGGTAGCAAATGTATTTTGAAGAATGTTCAGGAAATTTTCTTTGTAAGCGTGGTATGAGATGGATGGAATTGGAGTGCGAATATTTTTGGTTCAGTTATGGAGAGAGAAGCTAAGGAAATTATTGGTGAATCTTTTAGAAACGTTAAGAGACCGATGTAAGCACGCAAGTGCGTAGCATCGTTTTGTTATTGAGGTTGTACTAAGGTAGCTCATATAGCAGGACTGTTCATGGATCACTCTGATAGGAAGATGAAAGACCCCCTACAATAGTGAAGTATGAATGAGAACAGTGGCGCATTTAAGTTTAAAAACAACAAGTTTTATTAAATCTTTAGTAACTACAACTAGCTCATACATCTTACACAAAAATGACAAACACAAATCAGATAACGAATGATGTTCGATAGTCAAAGCATACACTGGAGTGGACGCTGCACAAATTCTGCCTTGAATAATCCCTTTTACAAAGCTATCAGCAGGCGGTAGCGGCCGAGCGGTTCTAGGCGCTACAGTGTGGAACCGCGCGACCGCTACGGTCACAGGTTCGAATCCTGCCTCGGGCATGGATGTGTGTGATGTCCTTAGGTTAGTTATGTTTCAGTAGTGCTAAGTTCTAGGGGACTGATGACCTCAGAAATTAAGTCGCATAGTGCTCAGAGCCATTTGAACCATTTGTACAAAGCTATCTCACTGTTTAAATGAATCCACTGTGAGATCCAACTCAATTGAAATGGGGTCAACTACAGTCAACTATACCACAAACTATGGTTACCTGAAACGAGGGAGCTGTAAATATCATTTAGCAACCCCTAGGCCGGTGCAACGGTACTTTACCTGTAAGGTGTCAGGCAAATCCAACACCTTCTATGAAAACCCTGACTTGATAAGCAAAACCGGCAGTATGTCACATAGCTCCGAATAAATCCTGACATTAAATTAACCAAAGTAATACGATCAACGAGTGAGCAAATGGAATACCACTGACCAACACAAGAACGACTAAATGCATGTCATACCTTTCCACTGTGAAACAGACGCAGTTCCGAGGGGAGAAACGAGAACAGAAGCCGAGAGCAGAATCGTGTAGGCTAGGAGGCCCTACGATAAGGGACAGACACCCACGTCGCCAGCTGACCGCCAAAACCACCCCCCCCCCCCAGCCCATGTTAAAAGATAGAGTCCTCTAGAAGAACAGTATAGATCTTACGATAACACTAAAAGGGCCACACCAGCTGCAAGTTTTAGCGTGAGACTTTTTCGCGTCTCTGTTACGTTGCAAACGTTAAAAACATTGCCCCACCACGAAAAGTATAACGTTTCTAATTGGATAGACAGAATTTTTTTAGGCGGAGCTTATAGTTAACATTGAGACCCTGATTGGTCAGTTGAAAACACAGCCAGATAGCTTTTTTTAAACCAACTTCGGTAAATTGTAGTAAGGAGACGTTGGAGAGAGTTGCTTCCGAGTCGGCAAGGCGTGGATCTGCGCTGCCCGGCGCCTCCCCGACGCTGCCTAAACACCGACAAGGTAATAAACGCACGCGATGCCGCATTTTTGGGCGCATAAGGCTTCACTCAGAACTACAGAAATCTCATCTGTTACATCCCCTTTTTACGTAATACTAGTGTCGATCGTCAGTTAAATCACCTGGTGTTCACATTTGCTACTTGAAGTAAAAATCTGAAACGCGATGATTTTTCTGTTATATAATTATTGAGAAGCCACATCAGCCACTGTAATTTACGACAAGTTAGATAAGTAATTAAAGATAATTGAGGGTCACTGTAGACCATTTTGATAGTTGTCTCTTTTATGAAACTTAAATCTAGATTATAGATTTGATATGGCATAGGTCATCCTTCGATCCATTGTAGAACTTGGAAACCCATTCAGGGAATATTCGTTCACATTTTTTGTTGAACGCAGTTGGTTTTTATCATCCTGATTTAAAATATTTCATTTTATCAATAGAGCAATTTATAAACAATGTTTTGTGAGTAGAACAAAATTTCCAATCGTAACTGCTTTTTCGACGTTATTTTACTAGCTAACTAGAAATAGGAAAGCCTTGAACCCCTTCCACTAAATTTAGTTAGTATTAAGATTCTTTTACAGGGAGTGCAGTGGAGCTGACGCTGAAATCATTAAGTATTTGATTATATCATCGCTAATCTCACTGAACTCTTCTGAACTCTACATGTCATGTGTGGTCTGGCGTCTCCTTACCAGCAACAGGTCCCAGGTTCAAACTAGTCAAATACCTAAAAAACACGCTCAGAGCGTCGTTGCACGAAAGTGGCAGGGAGACACGACATAGAACAGACAGACACCACGCAGAATGTTAGATACCCTTTCACGTTGATTCAAGCGGCTGCAGAAAATGGCGCGCTGTAGACGACGAGCGTTCGCTACTGCAGCTGTAATGTTCTGACGTGTCCACGAAAACATTCCAACTACGCAGACTGGCGTTCTGATTACCCGAACGCGAGAAACTTCCCTATCAGAGCCCTGAAATTCTGACAGAGTTCAGTGAGAGTTGCACCTGTTCGCCGGTCTGGTCAAAACAATTTGATTCACAGGCCAACGGTACTTGCTGGATTTGTCAAACGTCAGACGGTCCACTCAGGACGAATAAGTTCACCCTCGTGACACACGATATGGCCGAGATGATGTGCAGTTCAACTGTCGGTACAGTTGGAAATGCCACAGACTCGTAATCCACCAGAAGATACAGACCGTAAGTATCGCCCACTAGGGAAAGACCTGAAGTTCTCGCAAGGGGGACCAGAAGACGAAGACTTGAAGAATCAGCACTGCTTTCCACCAAGCCTCAGTACAGGGGCCTAATTAGCAAAACTGCCCCCGCATTGCAAAAACCAGTCGAACTATCCTCTACTCATTGAATCTCCCCTCTTGACTGTTCTGTTGCCCTGGTAACCAATCCAGATACAGCACCTGGGTTCCCACACTGGGGAAGTAATCCTCTAATTTGCATATCTAGCCAATCAGAGACTCCAGATCTCTCTCGTATGAAAAAAGAAGACTTCAGACTAGGGAAGCGTTGCTGTCATGGTAAGCCATTATTTGAGCAAACCATATATAGAGATGGTATCACAGTCCCTTATTTACGGATGGTCTTTCCCGGCGACCATTCCCAATTTCTGAAAGAAGGCTCTTAAGCTTTCAAGAGAGTCGTGCCAGTGAAATATGTTTTCGCCGCCCACTAAAAGAACCTGGCGGCTTCCTGGTGTCAGACAATGGGGGGGGGGGGGAGGGGGGGGGGGTGCAACGGTCTTACCTCCTACCTCCTCCACCAGACACGTGCGTCAGCTACCCTGAATCGTTCCAGCTTCTAACATGAGTTTATGACCTGCCCACTGTTTGCACAACAGTTCAGTTTACAGTAGTCTCTCTTAAATGGCTTCCTCCTCCCACTCTCAGCCATCCAGCCATCTTCCGTGACAGACTGGCACCTGGCCCATGCAAAATGTATTGCAAACCGTAGCATTTTGACCGACCTTAGGCAGGAAGAGAGAAGGGCTTCGGCCAGAAGTCCTAAAGTAAGGACCACTGAATTCTGTTTCCCAGAACCACTTGCATGGCCAGATCACTGTGATCAGCATTTATGGGTCCCAATTCATGTCGTTTCCATTTCTCGGTCGCCTCCCCTTCGGCCCACCTGGGTACAAGCTCTCTACACGTTACACATACAGTTACATGAACATTTTGCCCACAATTTCCTAATGTAAAAAAAGTCATTAACCACAAATAGCAAATGTAGTACCAGGGAATACTGAGACCATGTCCAAAAATGTGAATGTTAATGTGACTGACAACGTTGTTAAAGTGAGAGAGAGGGTGCCATCTCTCACTTTCACTACTGACACTAGACTTTTGTTGTGTTAAAACGCTCCTTCATCGCACTAGGAGCTTGAAATTACCCTTTCCTTTGTACTTTGACATAATAACTACTATCAAGAGTCGATGAATTACGATCTTACTGTACTCCAACAACTGAGGTGATGAAGTAGTAAGATACTGCATTGGCCATAGCGCCATTCGTTCATCCACGTCTCTGTTATTTGTATAAACCGCTCAAAACGAATGAGGGGATAGTTCCTACGACAGGGAGCACCCAGTTCTAACACCTGTCTTAACCCAGTCCACGAGTGTGCTGTGTCAGCAATGAGCGTGTCGTAGACTGAAAGCTAAGCACTGGTCTTGCTTCTTCTCCATATGACATGGCGATAACTGCTGCTACGTCCATACTGAGATAATCTAGTCCGGCAGAACAAAAATAGCGCGGAGCCTCTTAGTGTTCTTGATGCATCTGGTCTCAAACATTTCTGACGTCCGGCGAAGATAATTCTGCTCAAGTCCCACAGAGAATCCAGCCGTCCTGCCTCTTCCCGAAAAAGCAATCTCGGCTGGCCGCAGGCGCTCGCCATTTGTTTTGTTTCCCGGCGCTGAGAACAGCGGCTCTCATTCGATTTCGGCGCCTTTCAATCGCCCAGCTCCGTCTTTGCTCCTGTCCGTTGCCATATTCCTTCAGTGTCTCCCACTGTAAGCCGTACTGTCGCGGAAAATCCGTCAAGTGACGAGCGAAATGTTCTTTCGCCTGGTGCAAACGCGTGAATCTGGTCAGGTTAGCATGGTACAGAAATATGTTTGTAGAGTACTGAAGTTGCGCTAGAAATTCAGAAAATCTGTATACAAAGGAACTACACCGGAAAAGTCATTGGTCACCTCCAAGAGATATCACACTAATGCCACGGGCTTAGCCTCCGGCCTCGAAACTGACCGGGATCACAATACACGATTTTCTTCACGTACGCCATGCCCAGCTGAAGCTGTTAAGCTATTCATTGCTGGATAGACTCTGTAGAGCTGGAAGCCTGTGGGGATGCTGACTGCCACATTTCACTCCTTACCAACATTGTCGCCAGCGGGAGAACACATTGCAGGCATCGCATTCATTTCCGTCCGTGGTCATCACGCACCGTACTAACAAGGGAACCTCCCCATCGCACCCCCTCAGATATAAGTTGGCACAGTGGATAGGCTGTGAAAAACTGAACACAGATCAATCGAGGAAACAGGAAGAAGTTGTGTGGAACTATGAAAAAATAAGCAAAATGTACAAACTGAGTAGTCCATGTGGAAGATAGGCAACATCAAGGTTAATGTGAGATTATGAGCGCCGTGGTCCCGTGGTTAGCGTGAGCAGCTGCGGAACGAGAGGTCCTTGGTTCAAGTCTTCCCTCGAGTAAAAAGTTTACTTTCTTTATTTTCGCAAAGTTATGATCTGTCCGTTCGTTCATTGACGTCTCTGTTCACTGTAATAATTTTACTGTCTGTGTTTTGCGACCGCACCGCAAAGCCGTGCGATTATTAGACGAAAGGACGTGCCTCTCCAATGGGAACCGAAAACATTTGATCGCAAGGTCATAGGTCAACCGATTCCTCCACAGGGAAACACGCCTGACATATTCTATACGACACTGATGACGGCATGTGCGTCACATGACAGGAATATGTCGTCCACCCACCTAACTTGTACACTTGGCGAATGGGTAAAAAGATTCTTCTACTCTGCCCGATTTAGGTTTTCTTGTGGATGTGATAATCACTCCCAAAAAAGTGATGAAAACATAAGAGTTTGTCACATAAACTGAAAATAAAAAATTAAAATTTTCACACGAGGGAAGATTTGAACCAAGGACCTCTCGTGCCGCAGCTGCTCACGCTAACCACGGGACCAGGGCTCTCCGGAGCTCATTTTATCCTTGTGTTGCCTATGATGCGCATGGGCTACTCAGTTTGTATATTTTGCTTATTTTTTTCATAGTTCCACACAACTTCTTCCTGTTTTCTCGATTGATCTGTGTTCAGTTTTTCAAGGCCTATCCCTGTGCCAACTTACAATTAAATCTGAGGGGGGTGCGATGGGGAGGTTCCATTGTAAGAGCCGTGTCCCGTCTTTTGTAATGTCCCGGGAACCATTATCAACGGCTGCATCTTCGGTGTAATAATTTTCTTGGAATAAAACTACGATTCTTTTCGTCTCATTGCGTATCTCTTTCAGTTACCTTCTGTAACGATAATTTAAATTTTAAGGCAGCCACAGCTAACGTAATTGCACATAATTGATTGACCATTCAGACGGAGTAACAGGTGTTCAGATAAAGATGTTAAAACAACTGAAATATGAAACTTGATGCAAAGTCCAAAGGTCTGCAGTAGCTGTATACATTTAGTTTTTTGTTTTAACTGTCGTGTCTCCTTCATGTAAATACTTGTTATACTGTATGAATGGTCAGTCAGTTACGTACACCCTCTGTCCTGCACTGTAGCGGTTCTTTCTATGTCTGTTTCATTTAGCTATGTCACTTCGCAGTGGCGCATCACGCGAAAGATACTTTGACCATTAAATTTGGCACACCAGATTATATACAGAATTTCTTTCTTTAATTCCAGTCCATGATCAGAAATAGATTATCAGACTATCAATTTCCATCAACGATGAACGACTTCAAATCTGAACTTCTACTATAATCATACCTGGAAATAGCCATTGCACACCGAAATCGATAGTGTGACGACAGCATGTTTGCGATCACTGACTGGAATTAAACAAAGAAATTACTTCTTAGTTTTGTGCGTGACTTAAAAGGAATGCACCCTAGTCTTGTGACTTCGTACGCATCGTTTTGGAAACCTTCGTCTTTTGCAAGCTCTACACCAGTTACGCTGCACGCTTGCCGTGACGCGTTCGAAGTCAACGTCACGTCGAGAAACTGCGACATATAAAATATGCAGCGGTTGATCACTGCACCATTAGCGGTCACTCCACGTACTCCGTTAAGACTCATATGGTTAACTATTATAGGGCTGGGTGCCCAAAATCTCTTCGATTAGCGCTGCAGTCGGTGAGGGCAAGTACTGAATAGGTTTTATGCCCACGGGTAATCCCCAATATTACCTGCCATAATACCGCATTCAGCCGCGAGAGGACCCGATATCTGCCGTGGAGAGGCAGCCCTTACATTGAACGTCGGGCCGTTGTGTAACACATGCAGGGCTGCTCTATGGGCCACCAGGAGCTAACCGGCTGCGCAGGACGCACCGCGACGCTACGCAAATCGGACTGTGAGCCGTCCGTCCAATCCAGTGTACTATTCACGGGCTGTCGGCGCCGCTAAAGTTCAAGGTCACCACATCGACTCCTGCCTGTGTTAGCAGACCGGGTGCGGCTCCACCCACTGCCCATGAAATGGGCCGCAAAACAAGCAGGTTGGGGCTCCACAGTCCTCGGTTTGCTAGCCAAGGTGTTACTCTGTCACCTTGAAACAACCACGAGACTCCTTTCAGCACACTGAACTTCAGAACCCTTGTCATTTACATTATGTTATTTTATCTTTAAGTCATCCATCTTTTGACAAGGTTCCATCCACATGCAACTATTAAACCCAATATGTTTTATAATCTATATAAAACGATTATACTGTCAAAATTATTTAATGATGAAGTACACGACTGCAATTGCGAGTTTTGGCCATTTTAAAATCGAAAACAGTGCGAAATTCGTGCCGTATCCCGTGTCCAAACTTAAAAATATCAGACAACGTATACCTCTTTAACGGGCAATGTGAAAATAACACATATATACGCTTTTTGATATTTTTAAATTTTGGCTGGTGCTAAAGCGCGAAATTTTCGCACTATTTCACACGGAAATGGCCAAAAGCTTCTTTTGAAATCTTGGACTTTCGTTTTCACTGGCGAATTCACTACTTAGGACCACGCTACAACTTCATTTTGTCCTCAGTGTTCATAGTTTTCTCTGTTTCCAGTAATCATCACACAGTTACTACGCTGTTGCCTTTATTCTTCCGTCCGTGTTCTTCCGATCTCTGTAGTCCTTCTTTCGAACTGAAATCATTCCAAATTTTTTATTTTCTGTTTCTAAAAATGTCTCGTTCTAGTATAAAAGCTTTCTTTGTTTTCATAGTTTTGTCTGTTCTGCACAGACGTCCAAGAAATGAAGCCTCGCTTTCCTTGTAGTCTCCGACATCCCCTCCAGATTCTGATAGATTTCGTTGTTCTTAACTTTCCAGCCGGTCTGAGTCTTTACTGCACTCACGACTTCGTCGGAGTCTCCCTTCCACGATCTCCAACTTTTCTTGCTTGTGGTTTATCGAAAGGCATTCACTAGAGTACAGTCATTATGCTTTGAACAAAGTATTAGAGACTTTTAGTACGGAATTACAAGAGATGCACTTTTAGTTGTGGAAGTGTGTAGTCAGCCCCCGTGCTCTTGCCATTTTTTGAGCTAAGATACTCTATCGCAGAATTTAGTCAGTTTTCTTGCATGGTCTCGCCCAAGTAATTGAATTTATTTACCCTCCTAATTTGGCCTCTCTCTTTTTAAGAAGGAACAGCCATTTGAAAGTGTATTATTGTATTTATCTTTTTTACTATCCAGGTTTCAGGCTTTATGCCATTATCAAGTACAATGCTACAAGTTGTCAGACCTTTGTTAAGTCATATGTCAGCACTGGGCCTGATAATGGCATAAAACCGAAATTGGCCACTGAAAAGATAAATATAGTAATACACTGTCAAACGGCGGTTTACCCTTTTAAAAAGTACTGCATGACTATGGATCAAAACCATCAAAAACTTTCTATTGCCTTTCTTTATTTCACGGAATTTCGGTCCATAATTGTCAGCAGACATTTCTGTCGATATCCTCAACCCGGTTCTTCTGGAACACTATAAAATACACTCCTGGAAATTGAAATAAGAACACCGTGAATTCATTGTCCCAGGAAGGGGAAACTTTATTGACACATTCCTGGGGTCAGATACATCACATGATCACACTGACAGAACCACAGGCACATAGACACAGGCAACAGAGCATGCACAATGTCGGCACTAGTACAGTGTATATCCACCTTTCGCAGCAATGCAGGCTGCTATTCTCCCATGGAGACGATCGTAGAGATGCTGGATGTAGTCCTGTGGAACGGATACCATGCCATTTCCACCTGGCGCCTCAGTTGGACCAGCGTTCGTGCTGGACGTGCAGACCGCGTGAGACGACGCTTCATCCAGTCCCAAACATGCTCAATGGGGGACAGATCCGGAGATCTTGTTGGCCAGGGTAGTTGACTTACACCTTCTAGAGCACGTTGGGTGGCACGGGATACATGCGGACGTGCATTGTCCTGTTGGAACAGCAAGTTCCCTTGCCGGTCTAGGAATGGTAGAACGATGGGTTCGATGACAGTTTGGATGTACCGTGCACTATTCAGTGTCCCCTCGACGATCACCAGTGGTGTACGGCCAGTGTAGGAGATCGCTCCCCACACCATGATGCCGGGTGTTGGCCTGTGTGCCTCGGTCGTATGCAGTCCTGATTGTGGCGCTCACCTGCACGGCGCCAAACACGCATACGACCATCATTGGCACCAAGGCAGAAGCGACTCTCATCGCTGAAGACGACACGTCTCCATTCGTCCCTCCATTCACGCCTGTCGCGACACCACTGGAGGCGGGCTGCACGATGTTGGGGCGTGAGCGGAAGACGGCCTAACGGTGTGCGGGACCGTAGCCCAGCTTCATGGAGACGGTTGCGAATGGTCCTCGCCGATACCCCAGGAGCAACAGTGTCCCTAATTTGCTGGGAAGTGGCGGTGCGGTCCCCTACGGCACTGCGTAGGATCCTACGGTCTTGGCGTGCATCCGTGCGTCGCTGCGGTCCGGTCCCAGGTCGACGGGCACGTGCACCTTCCGCCGACCACTGGCGACAACATCGATGTACTGTGGAGACCTCACGCCCCACGTGTTGAGCAATTCGGCGGTACGTCCACCCGGCCTCCCGCATGCCCACTATACGCCCTCGCTCAGGGTCCGTCAACTGCACATAGGTTCACGTCCACGCTGTCGCGGCATGCTACCAGTGTTAAAGACTGCGATGGAGCTCCGTATGCCACGGCAAACTGGCTGACACTGACGGCGGCGGTGCACAAATGCTGCGCAGCTAGCGCCATTCGACGGCCAACACCGCGGTTCCTGGTGTGTCCGCTGTGCCGTGCGTGTGATCATTGCTTGTACAGCCCTCTCGCAGTGTCCGGAGCGAGTATGGTGGGTCTCACACACCGGTGTCAATGTGTTCTTTTTTCCATTTCCAGGAGTGTATAATACCGCGACCTGCATTATTCCCGATCTCCCGTCCATCCGCAGTGCCTTTTTCTTACAGTAAATGTACGGTATCTCATACTCGGGAGCTAATAGCAACAGCAATTGACGACTTCAATCATTAAAGAAAATTTACATTCAGCCGACCGGTTTAAGAGGCTGTGATGTCCGTGGACAAAAATTTACTTCCACTGCAGAGGATGGATGAAGGAGAATTGCTGAAAAACATTGCTGCTGAATGTCGTGTTGGTAAAGTAAATGGGAAGAAATCGCAGACTTCTGCTTTAAAATGATGACGAAGTTATCGCCTTTTTTTCACCTGCAGACAATGACGATAGTGATGTCGGCGTAATTAACGAAGTTGCTGTTCAGGCTGAATACAATGACACAAGTACAAGAACACATCTAGACAAAATAATAATAATTTATTTGAAGCTCTAGGCAGCAACAAGTTTGGCTGAACTAATGCTGCTGAAACACCTGTGTGAATTGTGCCGCACGTGAACCACATGCACATGTGGCTCAAAAGAAACTCACCGAGGAAGTGAAATAATCGTATGGCATTCTAGGTCGGGAGATCAGGCTAGTGTTGTTCGGTCGTCTGGTGCAGTGTTTCTTCTCGACGCTGTTGTTTCCAACTTCGTACACAATGGTACGGAGCTGTGTGCTACGATGTGGTGTGGCAACGGTAGTCACAAGAAAGCTGGACAGGAGTAAAAATGATTAGCAAACAAGTTAACACAGTAAACAGCTGTCGCTGAAACTGCAGTTTCGCGACTGAGGGCAACTGACTATTCTGCACATCGTTAGCTTCAGCTGATGGTGCTGCCTGACGATGGCCTAAGACTAAGCCGAAACTGGTCATTTTAATAAAATAATCATCGCGATCTAGACTGATTTTTCACTGATTTTGTGTGGTCTACAAAATCGCTGTCCCCCAAAAATGTTACCAAATATTTTGAATACTTAACGCGTATTTTTCCAAGTGTACAAGGCTCATTACAAATAATGCAGCAAGAAACAGAGTACAGCTATAGTCATCAAGGAAGAGGCTCGTTGTACTCAGCACGAACAATGGCGTCGTAGTGAAAAGGCACCAAATAAAAGTGAGATGAGCGGCTGCCGCTGGCAGGCGTATATCGCGACGGCAGAGGACGCTTGAAGTCCTCAGCCGTTGGAGGCGTGGCTCAGCGGGCGTGCACCCTGGGGTCCGCCAGATTACGTGCAACCTCTACTGAAGTCAGATGGAAACTTGCAGTTCCACTGCCAACTGCGACATCATGGGGTGGTGTCGGTATGTGGTACCACAGACGTCATTTCGGCGACTTTCGCGTCCTTGTGATGAAGACGAGATGAAATGGTTAGGATAACACAAACATCCAGACTCCAGGAGAAGAAAATTTGCGACCCAGCCGGGAATCTAACCCGGGACACCACCATAACGAGTCAGCGATGATAACCATTAGACCCCGAGGGGATTACGTTGTTAACAGTTTGTCAAAATTTAAATGATGATAATGTATAGCTTGTATGCTGAAATAAATATGTTTGCTTATGGCATTCAGTCCATGTAATTATAACTACTTCTTTCCAGTTCATTCAGATTTTCGACAGTCCGGATGAACTACTGACCCACATACAAGGAAACAACGCCAACTTTCGCCCATATTTTAAGATGAAAAAGGCACACTTGTAAGATTTCAGTCCCAGCAATCGATCCCACTCTAAACCTAAGGGACATAATTGTGACGCAGTTATGAGCTTCTGGAACTACAGATTCACACACTTCGTCCCACTGCGGCCGCCTAATGCGCAAGAGCAACGTACTGTACAGTGGAGTGACAACCAGAGCTATCCTACTCGCAGGAGCTTGAAGGCGACGAGTAGGGTGAAGTGGACACATCGGCCCAATGTGTTTTGAAACCTTGTTCGAGAACCCACATTATCCAATGGGAAAAAAAAACGCTATGATGAAAAGTATCCGGTCACCTGGCATAAAATGACTTACAAGTTCGTGACGCCCTCCATCGGAAATGCTGGAATTCATTATGGTGTTGGGCCGCCCTTAGCCTTGATGACAGCTTCCACTCTCTCAGACATAGGTTCAATCAGGTGCTGGAAGGTTTCTTAGGGAATGGCAGTCCATCCTTCACGGAGTGCTGCACTGAGGAGAGGTATCGATGTAGGTCGGTGAGGCCTGGCGTTCCAAAACATCCCAAAGGTGTTCTATAGAATTCAGGCGAGGACTCTGTGCAGGCCAGTCCATTAAGCTGATGTTACTGTCGTGTAACCACTCCGCCACAGGCCGTGCATTAGGAACAGGTTCTCGATCGTGTTGAGAGATGAAATCACCATCCCTGCATTGATCTTCAACAGTGGGAAGCAAGAAGGTGCTTAAAACGTCAATGTAGGCCTGTGCTGCGATAGTTCCACGCAAAACAACAAGGGGTGCAAGCCCCCTCCATGAAAAATATGACCACACCATAACACCACCGCCTCCGAATTTTACTGTTGACCCTACACACGATGGCAGATGACGTTCACCGGGCATTCGCCATACCCACACCCTGCCATCGGATCGCAATATTGTGTACCGTGATTCGTCACTCCACACAACGTTTTTCCACTGTTCAATCGTCCAATGTTTACGATCCTTACACCAAGCGAGACGTCGTTTGGCATTTACTGGCGTGATGTGTAGCTTAAGAGCAGCCGTTCGACCATGAAATACAAGTTTTGTCACCCCCCGCCTAACTGTCGTAGTAGTTGCCGTGAATCCTGACGCAATCTGGAATTCCTGTATGATGGTCTGGATAGATGTCTGCCTATTACACATTAAGACCCTCTTCAACTGTCGGCGGTCTCGGTTAGTCAACAGATGAGGTCAGCCTGTACGCTTTTGTGCTGTACGTGTCCCTTCACGTTTCCACTTCGCTATATCGAAAACAGTAGACCTAGGGATGCTTAGGACTGTGGAAATCTCAAGTACAGACGTATGATACAAGTGACACCAAATCACCTGACCACATTCGAAGTCCCTGAGTTCCGCGGAACGCCCCATTCTGCTCTCTCAAAATGTCTAATGATTACTGAGGTCGCTGATAAGGAGTTCTGGCAGTAGGCGCAAGCACAATGCACCTAATACGAAAAACGTATATTTTTGGTGGTGTCGGGATACTTTTCATCACATAGTGTATTATTACGTAATATATTAACCTCACGCACATAGATATTGAGGCGACAGAAGTCACTGGATACCTCCTGATATCGTGTGAGACCTCATTTTTCCCGGCGTAGTGCAGCAACTCGACATGGCAAGGACTCAACATGTCGTTCGAAGTTCCCTGACGAAATACTGAGTCATGCCGCCCATAAATGCGAAAGTGTTGCTGGTGCACGATCTTGTGCACGCACTGCCTCCAATAAATGTTCGACGGAGTTCATATCAGGTCGTGTGGTTGGGTTCCCGTGACATGGCGCATTGTCAACAATAAAAACTCCATCGTTGTATGGGAACCTGAAGACCATGAATGGTTGCAGACGGTCTCCAAGTAGCTGAACATTTAAGTCAATTTCCGGTTCAGTTGTTTCAGAGAATCCAGTCTATTCGATGTGAACACGACAGACACCTTTATGGAGCCACCACTAGCTTGCACAGTGCGTTGTTGACAACCTGGGCCCGTGATTTCGTGGAGTCTGCGCCAAACTCCAACCCTACCATCTGCTCTTACAAATCGAAATTGGGGCTCATCTGACCACGCCACCGTTTTCAAGTCTTCAAGATTGCAACCGATATGGTGCTGTAGCAGAGGTGCTGTTAGCAAAGGCACTAGAGTAGGTCGTCTGCTGCCATAGCACATTAACGCCAGATTTTGGCGTGTTGTCGTAACGGATTCATTAGTTTCACGTCCTGCATTGATTTCTACGGTTATTTGACGTAGTACTGCTTGTCTGTTACCACTGACAACTGTATGTAAACGCCACTGCTCTGCTCTCGATCGTTATGTAAAGCCGTCGGCCATTGGGTTGTCCGCAGTGAGAGGTAATGTCTAAAATACTATATTCTGGGCACATTCTTGACACTGCGAATCTCGGAATATAGAATTCCTTAATGATATCTGGCATCGAATCTGCCATGTCCCATATGTCTAGCTCTACCTACCATTCCGTGTTCTAAATCTGTTAATTCCCGTCTTGCGGCCATATTGATGTCTGTATCCTTTTCACATGATCTATCAGAGTACAAATGACAGCTTCGCCAATGCACTTCCCTTGTATACCTTGTGAACGAAGTACTACCGCCGTCTGTATATGTGCATATAGCTATGCCCAGACATTTGTCAACTCGGTTTACATATCTCGTATCGAAACAGCTTTAAATACGCCTTAAAATAAAAATTTGTAATTCTAAGCAACCGAAGAAAATATTATGAAATGAAATTAATGACTTTCGATGAACAATGTAGTCGTGTCGATTAGGCTTAGGAGTAGTGCACCTCCTACAAATGTACTTTAGTTCACGAGTGCTAGATTTAAAGTCCTAAAAAAACGTACGACAGCGATCTTAATAGTTAAATACCGCCGTGATGCTTCTTTAATTACACTCATTCGTTTCACTGTGTTCTAGCAATAGTGGGCACAGAAACATCCTGAAGAAAATCCCAGCATAGGGTCGAAACGCCGATTATTTTAGAAGAAAATATGACACGGCCCAGGAATACAGAAGATTTTAACTTTAGTCACACAGATACTGTTATGGGGAACGCAAAACCAAAGACTGCGTTTTGTTGGCAGAACACTTAGAAGTCGTAACAGGTTTACTAAACAGACTGCCTACACTACCCTTGTCCGTCCTCTGCCAGAGTACTGCTGTGCTGTATGGGATTTCTTACAGACAGGTTTGGTGGAGGACAAAGAAACATTCCAAAGAAGGGCAGCTCGTTTTGTTCAAAAATGGTTCAAATGGCTCTGAGCACTATGGGACTTAATTGCTGTGGTCATCAGTCTCCTAGAACTTAGAACTACTTAAACCTAACTAACCTAAGGACATCACACACATCCATGCCCGAAGCAGGATTCGAACCTGCGACCGTAGCAGTCGCAGCTCGTTTTGTATTATCGCGAAGTAGGAAAGAGGATATCACATACACGATAAACGAGTTGGGGTGTCTTTCATTAAAACCGAGGCCTTTCTTGTTGCAGCGTGTTCTTTTCACCACTTCTTACTAACCAGATTTATCCCCTGAATGCGAAAATATTTTATTGTCGTCAAATCATATGCAGGAAAATGATAATTGTAATAAAATAAATCAGAACTCGTACAAAAAGTACTAAGTGTTCATTTTTCCAATGTGCTACTAGAGAGTGGAACGGTAGAGAAATAGACTGAAGGTGGTTAGAAGAATCGTCTGCCAGTCACCTAAGTGTGAATTACAAATTTACTCAACTGAAGTAGACGTGTACGTGTATATGGCGTGGATACTGTCGCGTGTTGTGATATTAGTTATGTCTAAAGATCGTTTTGTCATCTTATATTTTTCTGTTGTCTCAGGTTTGATGACTGTGTAAGGCCAAGGGCCAAGCATTGTAAATTGTTATTATGTCGCCCGGTTAGGTACATAAGGGCAAAGGTTGCATTTTATTATTTTTTTAATGGAAACATTTTTATGGTTACCTGACATGATCATTCATGGCATTACGCGATCTATAATTTTGTACAGATTTGAGTTACTCTGTGCAGCCAACATGGAATTATACCGCCGAGCTTCAAGATGTGGCATGTGTCTGTCTTGTTCGTGCCATTCGTTTTCCAAATTTTACATACTTTCTCATAGCACATACGGAATGTCATTATAATGCCACGTATTTTTTATGAATATTGTGTTGTGGACTGGCAAGACAGCCAATCCACAATGGACGGGAGACCGAAAGGCACGCGTTCAGCTCACGCAGGCTGGCGCGAGGTCTGGAACAAGACACGTAATGGAGAATAGCAAATAAAGTACGTAGCTGCTGGAATACTTAACTTTAATCCATAATTGGTGAACATCGGTCTGACGGTACATGCATCACAAGATAAATAGCAATTGATAATGGCGCCTTGCTAGGTCGTAGCAAATGACGTAGCTGAAGGCTATGCTAACTATCGTCTCGGCAATTGAGAGCGTAATTTGTCAGTGAACCATTGCTAGCAAATTCGGCTGTACAACTGGGCTGAGTGGTAGGAAATCTCTCTAGACCTGCCGTGTGGCGGCGCTCGGTCTGCAATCACTGATAGTGGCGACACGCGGGTCCGACGTATACTAACGGACCGCGGCCGATTTAAAGGCTACCGCCTAGCAAGTGTGGTGTCTGGCGGTGACACCACATATTGTGTAGTCCTCTAGTCCTCGTGTAACTGGAGTAAGTACTGCACGAGCAGCGTTCAATAAGTAATGCAATAATTTCTTTTTCTGGGACAACTTCGGTTCAGAAACGCGAATTTGATGTGGGACATCGTGGAGGATTCCCGCTTCAGCCCCTGTAGATCCATGAACCTCCGACAGTTGGCAGCGCTACACGTGGCCTTGAAAATGGCGTCTGTAGCGGAGGTTTATACTCCGTAAGCCACCCAGCGGTGTGTGGTGGAGGGCACTTTACGTGCCACTGTCATTACCTCCCTTTCCTGTTCCAGTCGCGTATGGTTCGCGGGAAGAACGACTGCCGGAAAGCCTCCGTGCGCACTCGAATCTCTCTAAATTTACATTCCTGATCTCCTCGGGAGGTATAAGTAGGGGGAAGCAATATATTCGATACCTCATCCAGAAACGCACCCTCCCGAAACCTGGACAGCAAGCTACACCACGATGCAGAGCGCCTCTCTTGCAGAGTCTGCCGCTTGAGTTTGCTAAACATCTCCGTAACGCTATCACGGTTACCAAATAACCCTGTGACGAAACGCGCCGCTCTTCTTTGGATCTTCTCTATCTCCTCTGTCAAACCGACCTGGTACGGATCCCACACTGATGAGCAATACTCAAGTATTGGTCGAACGAGTGTTTTGTAAGCTACCTCCTTTGCTGATGAATTGCATTTTCTATGGACTCTCCCAATGAATCTCAACGTGGCACCCGCCCTACCAACAATTAATGTTATATGATCATTCCACTTGAAATCGTTCCGCACGCACACTCCCAGATATTCTACAGAAGTAAGTGCTACCAGTGTTTGTTCCGCAAGGACCCAAGCAAAGAACTTCATTGAGCGTTTTTTGGCGGATAATCAGAGCATCGCAGATATTCATAGCACTTGCAGAATGCCTACGGGTATCTGACAGTGAACAAAAGCACGTTGAGCCATTAGCCAGGTATCTGTCATCAGCGAACAAGGCTGCACAAATCTGCCCTTTCTCCTGCGTGTCAGCCGGCCGCAAACAGCTGTGACTCCTGCAATGTTGAAACGAGCAGACACACTAATTCGTGGTGATCGACGGATCACAAACAAACACCTCGCTGCAAAACTGAACGTTTCTGTTGGCAGTGCTGAAACACTCGCCAGGAACTCACAAAGCTTCGCTGGACTGTTCTTCCTCATCCACCTTACAGCCCAAATCTAGCGCCTTCCGAGTTCCCATTTTTTTCGTCCAATGAAGGATGCACTCTGCGGGATGCAATACGTTGATGATGGGGAAGTTATTGATACAGAAGTACGGTGGCTCTGACGTCGACCAATATAGTGGTACCATGCGGGCATACAGGTCCACCCAGTAAGGTCGCGTAAGACAGTCACATTGAACGTAGGTTGTTGAAAAATAGGGTTTGTAGCCAGAAGAGTGGGGAATAAAATGATGTATTGGAATAATGAATAAAACAAACCTGCTTTCAGAAAAAAAATTCTGCTGCCTTACTTATTGAACACCCCTCGTACGATGTAACTGTCAGTGCCCGAATTTTATGGATCTGAGGATGGCAACATATACTGCCGAAACTCGTAACCCGGTAATTGCTTTGATATGGCGATCTTGGCAAATAAATTGGTTTTCGAAAGAAGACTACACTACAGAAGATTTGTTTGTAGTGATTGTGTGGAGCCGTACTTAAGGATTCTCACGTGCAACAGAAATATTATGTCTTGGTAAAAGTGCTATTGCGTTGATTTCACATAAAATAATTGTCAAATTGAGCCCCGTGTCTGCACAATCTCCAGATAAATCCCACTCCACCTAAATTCTACACTAAATAAATAACCCACATTTATGTCTTAGTCACAAATTTGCTTCATGTGGAGCTGATGGAACACATCCGTGACACTACCGAGTGTTATCTCCCCATTTACAAAAAAACAGGCACGCTATTTACTGGCTGGCTCTGAGCGCTATGGGACTTAACATCTGAGGTCCCCTAGAACTTAGAACTACTTAAACGTAACTAACCTAAGGACATCACACACATCCATGCCCGAGGAAGGATTCGAACCTGGGACCGTAGCGGCGCTATTTACTGGAATTGCATTATCTATTCGGGGTGTCTGGTGCCGTATACCTGCAGAAACCCACCGAGAACATGCCCAATCGATGCCACGCAGAATCTATTTTGTAAAGGTGTGCCAGCGTGCTACTAAGGAGTCTCTTATAATTTTTTGGCTCCTCAGAGTAGGATGTTTTGTCCGCGCCTTACTCACCAAAGCAGGTCACTGCTGAGAACCACGCAGCGCTTCAAAACTAAGACTGATGCAACGTGTAAGGCCGAAAACACCTTAGACAGCGAACTTTACAAGTACAGTACAATCCCATATCAATACCGTGAAGAAAGTTGGAATTATCTCACAGGGTCTGAAATCAATGTCCATGTGCGGAAGAGTCTGGTAGCAGTTGTATTCGCGGATCGGTATAACTAAGCCCTCATTCAACCGGGCTAGCGAGCAATTATTTCCTGTAGAAGCCGAATAGACATCCCCACATGAAGTATTTGCCGATATCCTTGAGGTCGTGACAACCGACGATGGAGCTCTGTGTCACATAAACAATATCGCCTCCAGTCTTTGATTCGGTCTCCACAATACTGGAGTCGTTGAATATTAAGGGTTTTATCAATGAATTATTTCTCAGGAGTTTTCTATAAATATTATGTAGCAACCGAGTAAAACACTTTTATGAAACGCTTTGTGTCCCTGGCAAAGAGATAATTCTTGCTCACTCCACCCTTCTGTAACTGCATTCTAGACTTGCGATGGTGCTTTGAACTACCCTCTTTTAATTCATAGTTTTCCCCTGCTGATCATAATTGTATTTGCTTTTTAAGCGATTATTGACATTTCCAGTGTGTATCTTGTTCTCTACAAGAAAATATAACTGATGAAGGTATCTAAATTGCGTGATAGGATTAAGCAGATCAGCAACGATGGATATCAGTGGCCAAAAATTCATGAGGAAACGGTCTTGCTGGACCGCTCGGTGGGTGGGGGAATATGGATGTCATTACAATATGCTTGAGCAGAAATAATTAATAAATTAATACCAATTCTTTGATCAATAAAAGTAAAAAGTTAAGTTTGCTGCTTTTCGTGACCAATTATTCTCACCTAATCTGCTTCGAGAAAATTTCAAAGCCCCTCTGTGTTGGCTGTGTGGTAGCGATATGGCCTTTCTTTTGTCGCGCAGCTTCATAATCACGTTGCGCAAAGTTTGCGACGGCCACTGAAGTGCGGTACCTTTGAGCAGGCATCTCCGGAGCGTGCGTAGAATGCCAGCTTCACTGCAAAGGAGTACAGTGTCACAGAAGACTCTGGCAGGACTATACTCGACAGCTTTATGAGCCCCCGAGGAGCTTCCTTTGTGTCAGCACCTTAAAGATCTTCAATAGGTGACCGAGCGGATGAACGAGCGTCAGGCCATCCAAGTGCAGGCTGACAATGGATCAAACAGTTGCGACGCACGCAAACTACAGTGCATCAGAGCAGTGCGAGGCATTTGCCAGGGGGAAACCTAGGAAAATAGAACTATAGTAACAGTAAGTTTACAGTTGGCGCTGTATTCGCTGTTAGAAGAACGTGAGAACGTAGAAAGAATGCACGTAAAATAAGCACAGCGTAAAGGAAACTAGTCATCGACTGGAGACATCACGCTAATACCTTGTAACACAGCCTCTACTCTTGATGGTTTAGTCGTACGATTGGTTTGATGCAATTTTCCATGCTAGTCTGTCCTGTGCTAACCACTTCATCTCTGCGTGACTGCAGCAAACTAATTTTGAACCTGCTTACTTTATTCTTCCCTAGGCCTTCCTTTAAAATTTTGACGCCCCTCCCCCTGCCCTCAGACACAAACATCTCTCCAATTACCAAATGACTGTTCCTTGATGCCTTAGGATGTGTTCAAATGGCTCTGAGCACTATGGGACTTAACATCTATGGTCATCAGTCCCCTAGAACTTAGAACTAATTAAACCTAACTAACCTAAGGACATCACACAACACCCAGTCTTCACGAGGCAGAGAAAATCCTAGACCCCGCCGGGAATCGAACCCGGGCGCGGGAATAGAATGTGTTCAAAGAACGTTGTATCCAAGCAACAGATCGCTACCATTAGTCAACTTGTGCCAATTCGATTCAATATCTTCTCAGTAGTTATTCGATCTGCCCGTCTCATCTTAGGCATTTGTTGTGTAGCACCACATTTGTTGTATGAAATGCTTATCGTTCACTAGACAAATACCTTCAGGACAGACTTCGCAGCAGTAAAATTTGTATTAGATATTAACAAAGTCCTCTTTTTCAGAAGTTCTTTTCTTCCGATTGCCAACTCGCAATTTATATCCTCTGTACTTAGGACATCATCATTCATTTCGCCGCCCAAACAGCAGAACTCATTTACTACGTACAGTGTCTCATTTCTTTATCAGAATATCTCAGAATCGCCTGACTATAATTTTGGAGCTGTTGACGTTCCTGGAGTCATAACCCCTCATCCGACCACCGCCACCACCCACCATCATGGTATAAAGTGTCTGAGGGTGGTCACATTTTCACCGAAACCGGTAACCATTGAAATAAATGTTTTTATGGCGGTCAGGACTCTTTGTAACCCAAATTTAAAATCGCTAATTTAATTCAATTAAATTCCGTTTCCCTTGTTTTACTTTTTGTGATGTTCATGTATCGGATGGTTATAACTGAAGTGCACTAATCACGGAGCTCCAGTGTGTGCTGTAATTATCGTTTGTCAGGAAATCTTGGTAGATATGCACATACGTTAATGCGGAACCGATTTACGCTGGAAAAAAATTATTTCCAATTTTGGCCACGAAGTGCAAATCTGGCGCTAGATGTAAGAGGCGGCTAATAATAAAATCTATATTATGCTATCTCACTTTTTGACCTTTTCTCCCCACATCCCTTGTTAATCCATTACATATGGGAACATCTCTATACGTCTTTCTTGCATTCACAGCACTATATTTGCAACTGGTGACCAAAATTGAAACTAATTGTTTTTCCACAGCAAATCGACAGATTTTTAGTGCAGTAATACGGAACGAAGTTTCGCTGTCATACGATAATTAGTCTGCGAGTAGCTGCTCTTTAATTATAAAAACCACTCTGTCTTCAAGCCACGAGTGGCCTACCGGGACCATCCGACCGCCGTGTCATCCTCAGTGCAGCCGGCACGGTAGCTCAGCGTATTCGGTCAGAGGGTTAGCAGCCCTCTGTAATAAAAAAACTGAGCTAATCGATCAACAACGAACTTAAACGGATGTCTTACGATGTCCGCCCCGAGCAGATGCAACGAACAAAAGTGAACAAAATGAGAATTAAAAAAGGGGTAGCGTCTTTGATTCATAATGAAAACGCCTTCGGTCCCGGGTTCGATCCCCGCCACTGCCTACATTTTGATAAATAATCAGCATTGGCGGCCGAAGACTACCGGCATAATAAGTCAGCCTCATTCTGCCAACGGCCTTGTCAAAGAGGGCGGAGGAGCGGATAGAGGTTCAGGGAACTCTCTTGTCCTAGGGGGTGGGAAATTGCACCTAAAGGCGGAAGAATCAGCAATGATCAACGACCTGAGGATGCAGAAGGCAATGGAAACTCCTGCATTAAAGACACGTAACTTGTATCCACAGGACATGTGGCCTGTAATTGAAGAAGTGTCATGATGATCTCTCCATTGGCAAAGGATTCCGGAATAGTCCCCCATTCGGATCTCCGGGAGGAGACTGCCAAGGGGGAGGTTACCATGAGAAAAAGATTGAATAGTCAACGAAAGGATAACGTTCTACGAGTCGGGGCGTGGAATGTCAGAAGCTTGAAGGTAGTAGGGAAACTAGAAAATCTGAAAAGGGAAATGCAAAGGCTCAATCTAGATATAGTAGGGGTCAGTGAAGTGAAGTATCGGGTAATATCAACAGCAGCAGAAAATGGTATAACAGGTGTAGGATTCGTTATGAATAGGAAGGTAGGGCAGAGGGTGTGTTACTGTGAACAGTTCAGTGACCGGGTTGTTCTAATCAGAATCGACAGCAGACCAACACCGACAACGATAGTTCAGGTATACATGCCGACGTCGCAAGCTGAAGATGAACAGATAGAGAAAGTGTATGAGGATATTGAAAGGGTAATGCAGTATGTAAAGGGGGACGAACATCTAATAGTCATGGGCGACTGGAATGCAGTTGTAGGGGAAGGAGTAGAAGAAAAGGTTACAGGGGAATATGGGCTTGGGACAAGGAATGAAAGAGGAGAAAGACTAATTGAGTTCTGTAACAAGTTTCAGCTAGTAATAGCGAATACGGTGTTCAAGAATCACAAGAGGAGGAGGTATACTTGGAACAGGCCGGGAGATACGGGAAGATTTCAATTAGATTACATCATGGTCAGACAGAGATTCCGAAATCAAATACTGGATTGTAAGGCGTACCCAGAAGCAGATATAGACTCAGATCACAATATAGTAGTGATGAAGAGTAGGCTGAAGTTCAAGACATTAGTCAGGAGGAATCAATACGCAAAGAAGTGGGATACGGAAGTACTAAGGAATGACGAGATACGTTTGAAGTTCTCTAACGCTATAGATACAGCAATAAGGAATAGTGCAGTAGGCAGTACAGTTGAAGAGGAATGGACATCTCTAGAAAGGGCCATCACAGAAGTTGGGAAGGAAAACATAGGTACAAAGAAGGTAGCTGCGAAGAAACCATGGGTAACAGAAGAAATACTTCAGTTGATTGATGAAAGGAGGAAGTACAAAGATGTTCCGGGAAAATCAGGAATACAGAAATACAAGTCACTGAGGAATGAAATAAATAGGAAGTGCAGGGAAACTAAGACGAAATGGCTGCAGGAAAAATGTGAAGACGTCGAAAAAGATATGATTGTCGGAAGGACAGACTCAGCATACAGGAAAGTCAAAACAACCTTTGGTGACATTAAAAGCAACGGTGGCAACATTAAGAGTGCAACGGGAATTCCACTGTTGAATGCAGAGGAGAGAGCAGATAGGTGGAAAGAATACATTGAAAGCCTCTATGAGGGTGATGATTTGTCTGATGTGATAGAAGAAGAAACAGGAGTCGATTTAGAAGAGATAGGGGATCCAGTATTAGAATCGGAATTTAAAAGAACTTTGGAGGATTTACGGTCAAATAAGGCAGAAGGGATAGATAACATTCCATCAGAATTTCTAACATCATTGGGGGAAGTGGCAACAAAACGACTATTCACGTTGGTGTGTAGAATATATGAGTCTGGCGACATACCATCTGACTTTCGGAAAAGCATCATCCGAACAATTACGAAGACGGCAAGAGCTGAAAAGTGCGAGAATTATCGCACAATCAGCTTAACAGCTCATGCATCGAACCTGCTTACAAGAATAATATACAGAAGAATGGAACAGAAAATTGAGAATGCGCTAGGTGACGATCAGTTTGGCTTTAGGAAAAGTAAAGGGACGAGAGAGGCAATTATGACGTTACGGCTAATAATGGAAGCAAGGCTAAAGAAAAATCAACACACTTTCATAGGATTTGTCGACCTGGAAAAAGCGTTCGACAATATAAAATGGTGCAAGCTGTTCGATATTCTGAAAAAAGTAGGAGTAAGCTATAGGGAGAGACGGGTCATATACAATATGTACAACAACCAAGAGGGAATAATAAGAGTGGACGATTGTCTCTGAAAAGGCATGGAACTCATATGGCGTCCCTGTCGGATCGAATCATTTTTGCGACCCCTGTTCTTACGCATGTTGCTGGCCTGTGAGTGATATACCATTCCGTGTAGACACGTTGAACAGTTAGCATTCGTAAACCAACAAATCGGGACTCTTCATTCAAGGCGTGGTCATGGGCACTTTGGAAAGCGATGGCTTCTTTTTGCCTTTCTGCCATGTCTCTACGTCGACCCATCCTACACACTCATTTCAAAAATGGTTCAAATGGCTCTAAGCACTATGTGACTTAACATCTTAGGTCATCAGTCCCCTAGAACTTGGAACTACTGAAACCTAACTAACCTAAGGACATCATACACATCCATGCCCGAGGCAGGATTCGAACCTGCGACAGTAGCTGTCGCGCGGTTCCAGACTGAAGCGCCTAGATACGCTCGGCCACACCGGCCGGTAACTGTGTCCTGGATAAGCAACCGATTTCATCCAATTAAGTTAAAATATTCAACACGATGTTGATTGTTTTCAGAATTTTCGATCCTCAAACGGTAAAATTGCTTTACATATAAAATCCAGGAATTTGTAAGACTGAAAATTATTTCGAATTACATCGCGACAGTCAACTATACGTTTTTAACTGTAATGTGTTTAGTCTTACGGTATTATAGCAACTTCAATATTTCAGGAAACTTAGAAATAAAATTAAGCGGTAAGTAAAAAGGTAGTAACTTGATATGATGCAGAACAGATAGGTTAACTTACACTTTAAGGTTATTACAGATTCGTTGGACTGGGTGGTGATATTCAAGTAGACGTGGAACATTTTTCATGCAGTTAAAGATAGAGATGCCTCTACAGAAGCTTTCCCAGTAGGGTCCAACATAATACAGTATTTATATTTAATGGGGAGCGTGCGGGTACTCTAAATGCATATTTAATGGGGATACGAGCGGCATTCAAATTCACAAAATTTGCATTTATATTACTGTAATTGGACGATAATTGTGACGAAATGGTCTGCCTGCCGAGATAAGTAGTAAGCATAACACCAACGACATAAGGGGTCGGGAGGATGTGGGGACGGGAGGGGAGAGGGAAGAACGGAGGATGCTGGGGGAGGGCGGGAGATAATTTGTGACTTAACTCATCACATACAATCACAAACTGCTTAATAGAATATCCCAGACATTAAGGCACGTGTGTTAATTCTTCTAAGGTTATTAACAAAATGAGAAAAGACAAACGTACAAGCTCAATTTCTTGCTGAATAATATGACACATTCAAGGAAATTTCTGAAGAAAGAATCATTTCTGTACAGAGCAAACATTACGTACTCGCATGTTAGACGAACTAAATTTACCGGGTCCACAGCTCGTGGTCGTGCGGTAGTGTTCTCGCTTCCCGCGCCCGGGTTCCCGGGTTCGATTCCCGACGGGGTCAGGGGTTTTCTCTGCCTCGTGATGACTGGGTGTTGTGTGATGTCCTTAGGTTAATTAGGTTTAAGTAGTTCTAAGTTCTAGGGGACTGATGACCACAGATTGTAAGTCCCATAGTGCTCAGCGGCATTTGAACCTTTTTAAATTTATTGACTAATGATTTCCTAGAGAAGGAAGTGGATACAAAATCATTCATGTGGATCACCTTCTGCCAGATGAAATGAAAAAGAAGACAGAGATAGCTGAACATCGCGTAATAACACAGGGCAATTAACTTAGTTACCAGCAGTGATGCAATAAAAACTGTCTGTCCTTCATATCTAAAACGTATCATTGGACGAAGACAAAAAATTAACTAATGTTACTGTTGACGTTACATTGTTTTTGTTAGATTCTTATAACACAGAGACCCTTCCCCCGTGATATTTTCCGTAAAAGAACTGTAGGACTGCGCGTGTTTTATTTCAGTAAAGTCGCACCATGTGTCCATGTTTCGCTTTTTTGTTCGGGGTTCCACGTGTGCGGAACAACTTTGCACACATTTTTCTCTGCTTTAGTATTTTTCCTCTGCTTCAAAACATTCTTGAACACCTGATTTAGGGATGTTGCTTAATTGCTATTTGTGACAACAACGTTGACACACTACAGGTGCGTGCCCACTACTGAACCCTTTGAGTACGAACAACATAATTTTTTTTACACTTTGAAACCACTGGGACATATAGCTTTCTACCGCCCATCATTTCATGATACACACTGAAGCACTGAAGAAACTGGTATACGCATGCGTATTCAAATACATAGATATGTAAACAGGCAGAATACGACGCTGCGGTCGACAACGTCTATATAAGACTAGTGTCTGGCGCAGTTGATAGATCGGTTACTGCTGCTACAACGGCAGGTTATCAAGATTTAAGTTAGTGTGAACGTGGTGCTGTAGTCGGCGCACGAGCGATGGGACACAGCTTCTCCGAGGTAGCGATGAAGTCGGGATTTTCCCGTAAGACTATTTCATGAGTGTATCATGAGTATGAGGAATACGGTAAAACATCAAATCTCCGCTATCGCTGCGGCCGAAAAAAGATACTGCAAGAACGGGACCAAGGACGACTGAAGAGAATCGTTCAGTGTGACAGAAGTGCAACCTTTCCGCAAATTGCTGCGGATTTCAATGCTGGCTCTCAACACATGTCAGCGTGCGAACCATTCAACGAAACACCATCGGTATGGGCTTTCGGAGCTGAAGACCCACTCGTGTACCCTTGGTAACTGCACGACACAAAGCTTTAAGCCTTGTCTGGACCTGTCAGCACTAACATTGGACTGTTGATGACTGGAAACATTTTGTCTGGTCGGTCGAGTCTCGTTTCAAATTGTATCGAGCGGGTGTACGTGTACGGGTATGGAGAGGATCTCATGAATCCATGGACCCTGCATGTCAGTACGGGACTGTTCAAGCTGGTGGAGGTTCTGTGAAGGTGTGGGGCGTGTGTAGTGGAGCGATATGCGACCCCTGATACGTCTAGGTACGACTTCGACACGTGACACGTACGTAAGCATCCTGTCTGACGACTTGCATCCATTCATGTCCATTGTACATTGCGGCGGACTTGGGCGATTCCAGTAGGACAATGCGTCACCTCACACGTCCAGAAGTGCTGCAGAGTGGCTCCAGGAACACTCTTCTGAGTTTAAACACTTCCGCTGGCCATCAAACTCCCCAAACATTAACAATATTGAGCTTATCTGGGATGCTTTGCAACGTGCTGCTCAGAAGAGATCTCCATCCCCTCGTACTCTTACGCATTTATACACAGCCTTGCGGGATTAATGGTCCATGCCACGCCGTGTTGCGGCACTTCTGAGTGCTCACGGGGGCCCTACGCGATATTAGGTTGGTGTACCAGTTTCTTTGGCGCTTCAGTGGATATTTGAAAGCAATTTCGCCTTTTTCTTAGACGCAGTCCTATATTTCGATACTTCCACGACCTCATACTGCCAATAAATTATAGTCCTAAATAAGAAACAATAATAGGGCCAAAATTTAGTAAATGTAAATCAAAAGCACATATTTCTCCAGTGGCTTTATTTCGAAATTACTCGTACCAGCAGAAATACAAACTCAAATTTACGTTACAATAACTTAAGATACACTTACTTTCACTGCCAGTGATATGCTCAACCATAAAAAATGCAAACCCCCACAATGTACCACAATCAAGTAAGACTCGCTGCACATTGCCTGGGCAATCCGTTTCGTTCTGAAAGATCGAAAGCAAGTTTTTATACGGCCGACCTGAATAATCCAACAGCATACCCTAAATGTAAGAAGATTCTCTTCCAATTCGTTTCGACTTCGTTAGAAAGCACTTTACTGCGGCCAGAAATTTGTACATCGACTTTCGCACATTTAATATTATTTTCAGCATGCCCCTAATCCTTGGATCAGGCACAGTTTATATCCATGCCATATTCACTTAATCCACTATCGCCATTTCGATATACCGTTACTGAGCACCTTTCTGTGGCCATATTGTAAAATGGTTCAAATGGCTCTGAGCACTATGCGACTTAACTTCTGAGGTCATCAGTCACCTAGAACTTAGAACTAATTAAACTTAACTAACCTAAGGACATCACACACATCCATGCCCGAGGCAGGATTCGAACCTGCGACGGTAGCGGTCCTTACGCTCCAGACTGTAGCGCCTAGAACCGCACGGCCACTCCGGCCGGCGCCATATTGTAATCAAGAATAATTATCAATTTATAACTTAACATAAAGAAAGCTTAAGATACTCACCACTTCCTTTATAAACATCATGTAGCACTAATAATGCTAAACGCATTTTTTAAAGCTCACTAGACGAGCAAGTTTCTTACATTGTAGCGGTACAAGGTCAGGTAACATTGCCAATTTCTCTTTATCAACTTCCCATATACGATTCACAACGAATACAAATTTTTGAGTGACTGAAAAGTAAGCACATTTCGTGTATATTCACCCTTGAATAGAACATTGTGTTAGAATTTACTTTACAGCACTGATCCTGTTAGCCACGTGAACAAAACGTTGCATGAGAACAACAACAGAATCAACTCTGTCTTCACACAATCTACGCCTTAACATACGTAACTCATAGCTCACAATGTGGTGCCAAGAAACATGTAGTTCTCGCTGACCTCATTAAACGTCGGATAATGCAAGAAGTTTATAATAGTGAAACTTCCTGGCAGATTAAAACTGTGCTGGACCGAGACTCGAACTCGGGACCTTTGCCTTTCGCGGGCAAGTGCTCTACC